>NC_090446.1:1445689549-1446893120 GCF_031143425.1 Pleurodeles waltl
GGCCATGTGGCCCCTGTGAACTGAGGACTGGGCAGTGTCCCTTTTTTGTACATTTGTAAATATCTGTTGCATTGGCAACATTATTATTAGTATTGTGTTGATCTTATTACAATCACTTTAGTAAATTCTTGTTGTCCTTGCATTATTCAGCCGATTTACGGGGATACATTGTTTTCTTGTGCAGCTGGTTGTGTGTATGTTGTGTGTGTATGGTGTGTGTGCTGTGTGTGTTACTGTCGTTTTGCTCCGCCCTGCCTTCTGTGCTAGGCGGCTGTACTCATCGTCGTCGGCTTCGCCGACGTTGCTGTTCGTGGTGGAGCATAACGTAGAACATCATCGGAAAGACTTGCAGTTCTGGTTCCATGGCGGTGTGGTTCTTCCCTGTGTCTCCAATGGTGAGACCTTTCACTTCTGTGCAGCGTTTCCATCATGCTTTTGATGGTGTTAGTACCACCCCAGGGTGGCGGATTGAAGGGTCAAAACATGGTGGGCGGAACTTTGTCTTCCACCTGGCTGTAGGCAGCCACTGCTGTGGTGACTGTTTCTGCCCTGGCGGTCAGTGTGGTACATTGGCTGTCTTTCGGAGATCTTTCCGCCATGGTCATAATTTGGCGGTAGTTACCGCCTGCCTGTTGGCGGTATTAGCACCACTTTATCACAACCTCCAGGGTCGTAATAAAGGCCATTATGTTTATGTACATTTTTTGAAGATGTACTAAAAGCAGTCTTGGTCACCCGCTTGTGGCTACATGGTGAATTTCCTTTATATTTTTGACCTTTGGCTTAACAAATGTCTCCTATGAGCTAGAATCTGTTTTTACTGTCTGTAGTTAATACAGCAAAGCCAGACACAATTTATTAAGCTGTCTGGTGGCGAGTTTTTATACGCAGAGCATTGGCTTTGAGGATGAAGGCTCAGTGCCCAATCCTTCAGTGACTCTTAAAAAATGCATACTGTGTGCAGCTTGAATAGATGTCCTTTTAATACTATTATAATTTAGAGCGGGAAACAGAGCCTTTATGTTCTGTTCTGGTGACTGTGAATTGTGCTAATTTATTAGCACATAAAAAAAGAGGGGGTTTCCACACAGTGCTGACACAATGTGCAAGTATATTAAATATGGCTCTGTACGTACAATGCTGGGAAAGCAGGAAGCATATCACCATGTTTGTCATGGTGGCGACGGAGTTCACAAAAAAATATTTATGTTGCTGTTCCTTCAAATATGGGTAACCCTATAGCAAATGTTTTACTAAAAAGCCATGAAGGATTGTATATACAACTAATTAGCACATTTTACATGCACATTCAGGTGTGCAGAACTCAGCGGAATTCCAACGAGTTCCTATGCAGCTTCGCGGAGTGAAACTCCACAAGCTCCACCCACCCCTACTTTGGAAGAAGCTTATAGGTCAGGACACATCAGACCTTAGCTCAGCAACAACAGAACAACAGGCCTCCCACGTCTTAAGAGGCAGGGTTCAGGGACTCAGCCACCTTCGGCCTCCACCACCAAAGCAAAACTGCTACAATTTCCTTTCAGCCTTTCATTTAGTTGAAGGCCAGGTAAGCCATTACATCCACAGGTGATTGAGCATCACATCGAACAGATATTGCGCTCCAAATAGTTCAACATAGTTATGCCTTACCTTTTCTTTCAATTCCCCCAAACATCCCACCTGCACCACAATAGCTCCCAGAGAGCTGCTTGTTCATTCTGCAAAAGGACGTTCAGGGCCTCTGGGAGAAGGGAGACATAGAGAGGCTGCTGGCATCAAAAGTCTGAACTGGATACTACTGGTATTGCTTTCTGGTACTGAAGAAGGATGGAGGCCTTGATCCCATTCTAGATCTCCATCCTCTGAACTTCTTCCTAAAGAATGAGAAGTTCAAAATACTCACACTGGTCCAAGTTCTAACTGCCCGGGATCTAGAGACTGGATGGTGACACTAGATTTGCAGTATGTCTATTTCCACGTCCTGCCATCCTACCGTCAATAACTGTGGTTTCAGGTACGCCATGAGCACTTTTTGTACTCAGTGCTCCCCATTACCCCTCAGTGCCCCTCGGTGTTCACAAAGGTGATGGTGGTGGTTGGTACCCATCTCTGGAGGTTTGGAAAATTGTCTTCCCATACCTCAACAACTGGTTGTTGAAGGTGGGCTCACCTCAAACAGTCATAAACCACCTACAGACGAAGCCGACCTGTTGACGTCTTTTTGACATCTTCTTATATCTACCCTCCCATACAAAGTTCTGAAGAAGTTCTGGAATAACCACGTATAAGACCAAGTCTTACTAACTGCTCTGGATTGGGCCAGGAGGGTGTGCTACCCAAAACGTCTGGCTGGGAACATCTGTCCTCTAATGTAGCTGCCTCTTTGGTAGGCCTGCACTCAGGCCTGTACAACCTGCACCTTCATGCTTGGAAACTGAGTAGCGACAGTTGACAGGCTTTGATCACCTTCCTGAAGAAGTGACTGTGGCAGCCAGGCATCCCTCCACTAAAACCATCTTTATGGGAGACCGGGATGAGCTTCTTGTTTAGTCCAGGCCTTATAAACCCAACTGTCTGGTGTTATCCTTTTCTTCCTTTCTTAATCCCAGCAAGGCCGTGATGGGGCAACAGTTAAAAGTTGTCAGTCTTATCAGCCTTTTTGCAATTGCCTGATCAGCCATCTCTGTTTAAGTTAGCAGTTGTGTTTTATTTAAAGGCTGACCCAAATGTTGCCATCAAAACCTTCTGTGATACACCACTGGTACTTCAATCTGATTCTCACATTCCTGATGTGTATTCCACTCAAACCAATCTCTAGTTGCTCTCACCGAAGACCTTGTTCTTCATACCAGTCATGTTGCTCGTCATGTGGATTAGCTGCAAGAGCTCCCTGTTCGGCAACTGTACACCAACGTCTTCCCTGACTAGGTAGTGTTAAAGACTAAGGCAGCTTTCTTCACACAAGCTGTCACATCTTCCCCCACTGGGCAATCTATTGCCCTGCAAGCTTTTCTTCACTCTGCCTTACCCATCCAAGAATACAAAAGGCTCCATCATCTAGACCCAAAGAGAAGTCAGAGCTTTTATATTGATCATACCAAACACTGTTTGACCAATCAGCACTTTGTAGTATTCAGTGGGATGTAGAAAGGATGAGCTGTGAAGAGGAGCACGCTCTTCAGATAGACTGTTTTTTGTATAAACATTTTCTATAGACTAGCAAAAAATTGCCTCTGAAAGGCCTGTGGGCCCACTCCCCCACAACCAATGCTAATAGCACAGCGCTCGGGTGCAGGGTGCATGTGCTGGACATCTGCCAGGCTGTGAAGTGAGCGTCAGTTCAAATGTACACAAGGCACAACTGTCTGAATAGCTAGGATGACCTACTTTTCATTGGTTTCTCTGTATCTTAGAATAAAAAAGCAGTGCAGAAGAGAACCATCTCCCAATGCATTATGATCTTCTGTGGTCTTGTCACCAAGCAACCTCCTGATGGTTTGCAGGCTCATTCCACCAGAGCAAATGCCGCTTCCGTTGTGCTGGTACGAGGTGCCCCAGTCTTGGACATCTGCCCGGCTGCAACATGAGCGTCCCATCATACCACCACTAAGCATCCTGCTGGGGTAGCTGGACTTCTGCTGGCATCAGTGTTGCCATTTGAGATGTCATTAATTTTATCATTGAACATTTCATGAATTATGTAAAAAGTGAGGTCATAAGCACTGCATGGTGGGGAGCAAATTATAGTTAGCTCAGTAAGCTATAAGTCGTGAATTTCAGTGGTTATTTTAGTTTAAAAAGCTTTTTTAACTGAACTAACTATAACATCTCTTTACTTTAACTTTTTTTCAGCGAATGTGTGTGTATTTTTTGTTCCCACAGGCACATGAGACAAAAATATGTTAAATCATTCAATCGTAAGTTTATTGCAGCATGCAGCTAAATGGATCCACAAATGCAAATGCGTTTTGACCTGATGGTCCTTTTCACAGAAACAATTCCTTCTGTTCTTTCCTTTAAATATATTCAGCACCCCACTGTCCAGTATGCATTTGTACTCAAACGTGTTGGAAATTCTAGTTACCAAGTTTACAATGGGTGTTGTATGGTATGTGTCTTTTTCATTTATGTATACATCCAGTCACACCACGGAGAACCTCATTATACATTTGACTGTATAAGAACAGTATACTTTTCTTCTAAACATGTGCACTACAGTAAAGATCTTGACGAGTTCTGGGAAATGTGGTCCTGCAAACCCTCAGTTAAGAAAAAGACTTGAATTCAATTGCCTTGGCTTGTTGATGCAAAATCACATTGATTGTGAGGCACATTTTACAGCATTGTGAATACTGCTCATTCATGGATATCATTTATATGATGCATTTCAAATATATGAAGCCACATTATCATCTGAGGATTATGCTTCGTCACATGCATTAAAGTTTACCAACACTTAAATAAAGACAATCACACCCTTTTGTTCTTTCAATTGTCATATATTGGAAACTTTGACTCATTTTTTCATTGTTTAGGTGCAATAGTAAGGGAAATAAAATCTCAAGATAACTCCAAGGATATTATTTTTATTATTCGAGTCCAGATGGACATATAGGGCCAGATGTAGGAAGGAAGCAATTTGCGAGTTGCAAATTGCGAGTCCTTCCGACTCGCAATTTGCAACTCGCAAATTGCTATGCAGTACGGTGTCTCAGACACCGACTGCAACTCGCTATGGGGTCGCAATGACCCACCTCATGAATATTCATGAGGTGGGTCGCAAATTGCGGCCCCATAGCGAGTATAGGCACTCGCTAACATGGAGGCCTGCTGTAGTCAGCAGGCCTCCATGTTAGCGACCTGCTTTTAAATAAAGCAGTTTTTTTTTTTTTTTAAATGTAGCCCGTTTTCCCTAAGGGAAAACGAGCTGCATTTCAAAAAATCCGAAACCTTTTGTTTCGGTTTTTTCAGGGCAGGGAGTGGTCCCTTGGGGAAAATGTTTTGGGGTCCATTCACAAAGGGGAAGGGGTCCCATGGGGACCCCTTCCCGTTTGCGAATGGGTTACCATCCACTTCAAGTGGATGGTAACTGCGACTCCATTTGCGACCGCATACGCGGTCACAAATGGAATTGCATACCATTGCGAATCGCAAATAGGAAGGGAACACCCCTTCCTATTTGCGATTCGGAAGTGCATTTTGCGAGTCGGATCCGACTCGCAAAATGCATTTCAACATAGCAAAGTGGCTTTTGCGAGTCGCAAACGGCGTTTTTCGCCGTTTGCGACTCGCAAAACCCTTGCTACATCTGGCCCATAGTTCTTCGTAGAGGTTATGACCCAAATGGTGTTGACCACAATTTCACAATGTATCTTGATTCCAACTGTCTCAACATTTTTGTTCAGTTACCTCTGTCTCATTTCTATTGACTTTGTTAACTCCAAGGTATTCTACTGTTGTGATTTGTCTCCTAACTTCCCTTGGAAATTATAATCCTTGTTTCTGATTGCTTGAATATGGTTGAGGATTCTTTTTTATGAGAGGAAGGTGTACGTCCAATGTATCTTAGACCACTAGGACCCTCTGAGACATAGACCACATATAATGATCTATTGTAGTGATTTCATTTCCGATGCTATATATTTTGCCAATGTAATGGAATTCCTTTCTACTAACTCAATTCTTACAGGCTAGGTATTTGTTACATTTCTAAATGTAAAGTCATTTGTTACATTTCAGGAAACCCTTGATGTCAGCCCAGACAGTTATCTGAATTGTCCTGAAAGTGTCTGTCTGAGACCACATCACCAACAGATGATGCTTCTCTATGTGATTGATGGCTGAAGTCTCACTCGTTCCATGATATCTGAGTCATCCCTCACTAAGTGCCAGTGTTTCCTAAAAAACCTTTTAATTTTTTGATAATTTTTAATGTAGTCAAAGATCACTCATGTGTTTTCTTCCAATTCAACTGGACGCTGCTCTATTTGAGTGATTAACTGCTCAAATGTGGCTGTTATTACATAATCTACAGCTGCACTACCTTCATAGTGTGGCCATCGGGAATGTGCCAATGGCCAGAAAGAAAATACTTCTATTTAAAAACCAAAGTCAGGAAACAAAGAAGTCTTTCTCATGTCCCAAGTATATATTTTTTTGTTTTGTTGTGTCGCGCAATAGGCACAGTGTGATGACATCAAAACAAGGTGGAAGCAGATCATGCTAAAGGTGCCTTCTGTTTTCAGTCTTATCGGTGTTGGGGTGGTATAACCCCCCCCTACACCACGCACAAATCAGCAAACGAGATGCAGTGCAGAGAAGAGGACCATCTCCCTTTTTTCCGTGTTGTCTCTCCTTAGTGAATCGCTGCTTGAGGAATGGCCTCAGAGGACGATCCCCAGGCTGGGATTCACACCACTAGACATCAGAATACATAGCTTCAGGAGGAGCACCTCCTGGACACTGGTCAGCCCTCCTCCTGGGCACAACAGTATTTGTGGGCAGAAAATCACTAAACACCAAGAGAAAAAGGCGAACAAAAAACAGTAGTGGAGAAGGCCCACCCAGGGAACAGCCCTTTCTGCCACTCCAGAACATGTACAAAAGATTTCTTGCCCCACCATTGAGGGGCGGGGGTTAAACCAAAAACTAATGTATTGTGGTGAATCTGCGGATTTGCTGCTTGAGAGGGATGTTCAAAAGTGCAAAATAGTGGGCCAAGCATTGTCTGTGCCACCAACCAAGAATGGGCGCTAAATTCTTTCAACCCACCCTAGGTCAGCTGAAGAGGTTTATCCTAGTCTGCCCCTTGCAGGAGACAAAGCCCACTGGGCAACAAGGTAAATGGTCAGAAAGCAGAAAGGATGATGGTACCATATTCAGGCATCAATCTGCTACCAGAATTGGAGGTGGTAAGTAGCCCTCTGGAACACCTGAAGAAAATGGACAATTAAAAACAGAACGGGGTGGAGTGGACCCATCCAAACATTGGGCCATGCCCCCACACCAGAAATGGCACACCAATCTTTCTTCTGACCATGAGGACAGACTGCGAGGTTTAATTTTACATGTATAATAAGACGTTCTTGGTAGTAAAAGAGTTGGTATTATATTTGTAAGATGACATTGAGACATCGGATTTGCAGATTTGCTGATAGATGAGCAATGGGTCTTCTGCTGCACACACACTAAGGATATTTTATTCATTCAACAGCATGGGTTACTGCCAGCTTTATTACACATTAATGAGGCTAAAGGCATTTGGTTTAATGTTGAAAGTAGCTGTGCAAGATGCCACTATCATGAAGAGGATTTAATATAGAGGCATCATGCCATACTGGCTTGAGATTTCTTCTAGACTTTCTATCATAGTTGATTACATTGCCCTCCTCTCCCATAACTGTTGCATTAGGATATGTTGAGGTTCTTCCAGGTCCAACCGGCTCTCATGTGGTATTGGTTTTGGGTTGGGGGTGTGGCTAAACAGCACCGTGGATGGGTGTGGATTTCTGAGTTCCTGGCTGATGAGTCCTCATCCACCTACATCCTGCCTATTATACCAGTCTGATGCCCCCAAAAACAAGCCCCCCAATGCCATGAACCCTGTGAAGATGATTGTGGTACATCTCACACCTTGCTGCTCCTACACAGCACAGAAATTTCCTGCATCGGCTTGGGGCCATGCAAGCCGCTGCATCCATGATGGCGCCCAACTGTGACTTCCAAAGAACGTCATGAATGTATGGCGGTGCACAGGAGCTGCTGTGGGGCCATGGGTAAGCAGGGACACGGGATCGGCCAGAAGGGCAGTGAAAGAAAGAAGCACGGCCTACAACCTCCGTCTTGGGGGTAGGGGCTGTGATACTCCTGGAAGCTCTGACCTTGCTTTGGGCAGTGACCTGGTGGCGGGGCCTTCCCGCCTGAAGAGAAGAGCTGCAGTGAGATGAAGGATGCGGGACAAGGTGAGGAGGCCACAGCGGTGTTGGTGGACAGGCCCTACCACAGTGGTTCCGGAGTTGGTGACAAGGGAGGCCCCAAATCTTCACTAAATCAGTTGATTGCCCGTGGCCTCCCTCGGCCCTGAACACCGAGCAGAGACTCAGACAGCTCTGCAGGATCATAAAAGGCCCTGAAACTAACTCTTACCACGGCATATAAGCTACCGGCGCGGAGCACCAGAGGAGGAATTGAATGAGGAGACTTGGAAATGCAATCCAAATTTCATTGCTTCCTGCCCGGCTTGCGTTATCCTACCAATTACATTGACCAGTGTATATTGGGGTCAGGAATAGTGCAGTAGACACCTGAACAAGACTACCTACCTGCCATCAGCCACTATAAGTAGAGCAGTGGGTGCCACGATAGACTGCCTTAACTTGTGGAACATCATTAGGCCTACTTCTACTGGACAACCACTGTAGGACCATACAGCCCACTACCCCTAAACTAGTAGCTAGCCCTAGTGCAGGGCCCTGATACATGCATCCAGCTGCTGTAACTTGGCGACAAAGATCTGGCCTGCAATGGCTTTGGGAGTTTGCAGTCTGGTGACATTGATGTAGACGGAATCTGATCCTACTCTCCGCGTGATTTTCCCCCCAACCACTATTGCTCAGTGAGACGCGAGAGCACAGAGCCATCTATACATTACTAGTGGTATTTATCCCCACACTTGATTGCACCCCAACCCCACCGAGAGGTCATTAGAGAATAATGACAGTTGGGGCGGGCACAGGCAGAATTATCACAGATAAATATTCAGAGGAACCGGGCACAGGGCAGGGGTACCCCTTCGCCCCCCTTCTTTTTGCACTAGCAATGGAGCCCCTAACTTGTCATGCCCGGAAGGGTGACTCCTATGATGGAATACGGGTGAGGGACCATGATCATACGGCACACTACACCAGTGGCCTCCTCCTTTTCCTTCACAATATGGACGGGGCTCTAACAGGGTTCCAAACCCTTCTGGAGCGCTTTGGGAATTTCTTTGGGGGTCTATGAGTCAATTGGCAAAAATTCTGTATATTCCCAATGGCACTCTCGCAACAACGGGAGCTGAAAATAGGGCCCTTGCTTTGGGAGCCCTACTGCTTGTCATTCTTGGGGGTACGCATTTAGCATAACCCGGAAGATTTGTTGGAGGGCAATGTGAGAAAGGCTATCTGGGGACGACGGGCTTGCATCGATTTTTGAAGGTCACTTCCGCTGATAGTGGTGGGCCGAGGCACTTTATTAAAAATGGTAGCATTACTGTGCATACTCTACTTCTTTGTAACCTTACCAGTTAGGATTACACAGTCTTGGTTCATGGACCTAGACATAATCACAACAGGGTTCGTCTGGGGCTTGGTCCGCAGGAGAGTAGCATTGTCCATGGTCAGAAGGCTAGTGATGGAGGTTGGCATGGCCATTCCAAACTTTGAATCGTATTATCTATCAAGCTAAATGTAGTGGTTGACCTAATGGATAACAAGGTGGCTGTCACCTGACAGAGAACCACAAATCGGTAAGCCAGACATAAGGAGGTTGCCCGGCGTTCTTCTCCACCCACGATCCCCATCCAACAGGGACACTATGGCGATTTTGGTGGCACGCCGCTGCTGGGATCATTCCCTTCACAGAACAAAGATTAAACCCTACTCCTCTGATATCCTGATGCATTTTCTATTAGTGCTTCCACATGATAGTGACTGGCGGGGGATAGGCAATTGAGTAATGGCAGGAGTAACAACAGTGGGTGCTTTATATGAAGTAGACACCCTTTTGTCCTTTGTTGACTTCCAAGAAAACCATGCTGTGGCCCTGGGACAGTTCCTCCTACATCGGGCAGTAACAACCATGCTCCATCGACATTGAAAGCAGGGCCTAGTAGAGCCAACCCACTCTGAGGTTTTCCAATATTTGGTCAATGCCTCTGGAACGTTTAAGGCAGTCATCTTCTTATACAGGCGACAGAGGCGTGAACTATTGACCCCCTTCACGGCTCCTAAATAACTCTGGGAGGTAGACCTGGGAAGCCCTATTGCGGACAAAGATTTGGAGCGCATCCTAAAGCACATACCCAAGGTGTCACGCAATACCTGGTTTAAACTCATACATTTTTACATAATACATGGGGTTTATCTTACTCCTGGTAAAATTAGCAGATACTTTGGTCAGGAAGATGTTAAATGCCCCTGGTGTGGTGAGCCTAGAGCTGAGTTTATCCATATGTTTGAGAGCTGTAAGTCACTACTCGAATACTGGGAGGGTATCATTCGGACACTGACATTGGTTATTGAAAGGGAAGTTCCATGGGACCTGGGGGCTTTGCCTACTTGGTTGGTAGAAGTGGGCAGGATACGTGGCATGATCAAACTGCAAGAAGCTAAGGTTGCTGGAAGGGGCCACAGCCTGGGAGGCCTTGGTGACAGCACTTGACCAACAGGATTCCCCGTCATCCGATGACAAAAATTAATCTCCTTAAATAGCCACCCCTATACACAAGAAGGCCAAGGGAGATGCATGCAGCTACAGCTTGGGTGAACGTGTTGAACCCTTCTGGGTTCCCTACTTCGACTGATGACCCCCACAAAGGGCACTCTCTCCTTTCTGAAATGAGACTAAATAGCTAAACCACTAGATGGACAATAGGCACAGTGGGGGGTGGGGAGGGGAGATGCAAAGTTCTTAGAACACTTTAGACTTCGACTGCATGATAACCGATGGGAGCGAGAGATGCTGTACAAGTGTAATATTCCCTCTTCTAAGAATCCCTGCCATGTTGGCCATACATTTTTAAACACCAGCTATGTATACATTTTGCTATATATATTCCTAAATAATGGCTGACTGGCCTGCAAACATGTTTCTCACTTGACTGTGGATTGGGCATTTCTAAGGCATGATTCAATAAAAGAGAAGAGTATAGACTGACTGAAGGATTTGACAAATACAGATACTTGCTGCCTCAAACCACAGGCACCCTAGACTTATGAAAGACTCTCTATGATTATCTGGTGAAGAAGAAGGGAGAGTTATATTAGAGTGAACTGTTGCACACTCACATGCTCTTTTATTGCTAAGTATGGGTAATGTTCTAGTCTGTTTGCAATGCAAGATTTCTGGCCTTGAATCTGCAAAGATTCTTGCATATGTTTGGCCAGACATGTGGTCCGAAAAGAAAATTGTCTCTTGGAGTATTGCTTAAAAAGTTGTTAATTGTTAAAGATAAGCAGCTGTAAGTTATGAAATTCGTGGTGTAATTGCTGATGTTGTATTGTTATCAATAACCTTAGAGATTATTTTTTTTAAATGAAGGAAATTTTGAAGGTTTTAAAGAATTCTTTAACCAAAGGGTGATTACCATTATTTAAAATATGATTTTATCTTCACTCTGGCACTGCTTCGCTGACATCTATATCTGCAGACTCTGACATTTTCATCTATGTAGGTTGCAAAAACTCTTGTCCACCCTTTAGTATGAGCCCCCACTGGAATCTATTAGTTAGATTTGTCTATTGCATTAAACTGTGGTAGTGCCCAATTTCATTCACCTTTCTAACCTCTCTTTTTTGACTTATGCCTAAAATATTTGGAACAGTAACTGTGATCAGAGTACTCAAAACCCAACCGAACCAGAAAAGGAATCTTACATTTTGACCTACCTCTCTTCTTTTAGGCACTGCCTCTTTTTCATAAAGTAATACACCAGCCCAGTTCCAGGTATATGTTGAGCATTCCAACTGTCTCAATAAGGTACTGAGTTCCTCTCACAAAGGCTGTTGGTCCCAATGCTTGATTACCTCGGGATAGGAGGTAATGATGATAGTGCATTGGATGGGTGTTCAAATCACTTGCTTAGTGCAAGAAGGTGAACAGATGACGCATTAAATAACTGAACTCCTCTTGTATTTGTCTGGACTGAGCACTAGCACTCAATTTCCCTATAATTATATCTTTCACAGCGCCCTGTATCAGGCATTTGAATGCATGGTTCTGTCAGATGCAGGTGCCAGACGGCACAGTAAGGAGATCATTACGATCATGGCGGTATGGCCGGCCAGCAGGCGGAGGCAGGAAAATCCGCCAGCCGGCATGGAGGGCCACACCGCCACATAATGAACACTGAGGGCTGCCATCAGTGGCCCTCACTCACTGCCAGGCTACCTCCATCAGGCAGCCTGGCAGCGGTCGGAATCATTATCTGACAGGCCAGCAGTGCTGCCCCTCGGATAATGATCTCTAATCCTCCAACCTTTCCCTGGCAGGATTCCCCACCAGGGAAAGACTGGTGGAGGGGGGGCACCGGGGCACCCCTGGGGGGCCCTGCACTGCACCTGCACTTGGCATGGGCAGTGCAGGGGCCCATGTGCAGTGCCCCATCGCGCAGGCAGCTGTACCCGCTGCACAGAGGCATTGACAGCGGCTCCACATTGCTGCCAATGTCCTGGCCAGGCATTCCTGTGGGCCGGTGGGTGGAAACAATGTTTCCGCCCGCCGGCCCACAGGAATGTGCTTAATACGGCCGGCGGGGATCCTGGGACGCTTGCAGTCAGTGGTTTGACTGCCAGCATGAACACGGCGGTTTCAACCGCCCTGTTCATAATGACGGCCTTAATCTCTTCCCAACTCAGATGTCTTGGGATTGCAAAGTAGTAGTCATGGATTCTTAGGTCTGTTTTGAACATGGATCAGTGGTGGATTCCCTCTTCAGGAGTTCATCCTTGGCTTTCTGTTGATCCTCAGCATCTAGTAAATGGTCTTCCTGTCAATAGTTTACTTTTAGTCTTTTGAATGATTGTCTTATGCCTTCCTTCTGCAGTAACTATGGTACCACTGACGGTTTACACTGTGCAAAGGTTTACTTGCAAAAAGGTTTTGAACTTCCCCTTTTTTAACTTCTTCCCCTTAATCAACAGTAGATCTCCAATCTGTGTTAAACTGAGCTATTCTCCTCTGGCTTGTTATTCATCAACCTTCTCTGTTGGCTGAGTTTAAAGACTGGGGCCTCCAGGTCCATAGGAGCACTGACTTCATGATGTTAATAAATGGTCAACCCAATTGCATCATCACAAGAGCACACATTGAGGTAGAACCAGCGTTGTTTTGATACATGTGCAGAAATGTGTGCACCGCCCACTCATCAATTTCACTCTGCTTCACATATATCATCAAGGTTGCATTGTGGGTTCCCATGAACCTTTTTGCATCCCCATTGACTTAGGGTGAGTGAGGGGTAATCTTAGGGTATTGTTAGTTGTTCCAGATATGAGCACAATTCTGAGCCCAGTGAAGGGGGGATCCCTTGCCAGTTTTTATCATGGTCTTGATGCCATACACAGTTGTTATTTGCCAATTTGTAGATAGACCTGTTCAAAAACTGATGCAATTTTGCCCATGGGTATTTGGTGCACTCATTTACTCATCTATGATGAGCAGTAACTGTTACCTATATGAAAGGAGGCAAAAGTCAACACTTATGTTTGTCCACAATGTCTTAAATGTATTTTCCTTTATACATTGATGTAGATCACTCTCTTCTTCCAAATAGCTGAGTTTTTGATGAAGTTCTCAACAAGTGCATCCATACTGAGTAACCAGAGTTTTTCCTCGAGTCTCGCCTTTGCTTTTGTCAATCCTTGATGACCCTGATGATCTAATAGCATCCCCTTGCCTCTCAGTGTCTGAGGGATTATACGTTTGTTACCTCTGAGAATTCATCTCTAATTGTTGCACTTAGCTCATGACAGACTCTACCCAGAGGTGACATTGGGTGTTTGCTCACCTCGACTGACAGAAAGATGAATGCATGTTGTAAACACATGTCTTTCACAGTCCACAAATTCTTTGTGCAACAATGTTCCAGCCCTGCCATTTGGGTCACAAGTTTAGTAATTCCTCACATTAATGTGCTGTGAATAAACTGACCAAGGTTTGCAATGTCAGCTAGATTGTCACATTGTGGGCAGTAGCCTACTGTGAACCTGTTTTGCTGCAGATGGATAACTTTTGGTGGGGGTGAGTGGATGTTCCTGCACAAAGTTGCATTAAGGGGTTTGTGATCAGTTACTATTAAAACTTCTGGGACCCTGGCAGACAGGGTTGTACTGAAAGGGGACCTTGTGCACTTCAAAATCACTCTTTGAAGTCTCCCCCACTTCAAAGGCACTTTTGGGTATATAAACTGGGACCCTGACCGTACCAGTTGAGACACTTCTGGACACTTCAAGATACTCCTTGGAACATACACTCTGCCCTAGAACCTGCAAACTGCCAAGAGGAACTGCCTGGTTGCCCAAAGGTCTCACCTGGACTGCTTTTCTGAGAAGGGCTGCTGCCTTGCTGTTGCTCTGCTACTTTGCTGGCCTCTGGCTGTACTGAGAAGTGCTCTCCAAGGGCTTGGATTGAGCTTGCCTCCTGTTCCTGAAGTCTCAGGGCCAGAAAAGACTTCAACTCTGCAAAGAAACTCCTTGTGTGGCAAAAATCTACACACATCCTGCCGGAATCGACACACATCCTGCCTCGCGGTAAAAGAATCACTGCATTGCTGACCGGGAACGACGCAGGACAGCTCCCCAAGTGGAGATCAACGCAGAACCAGCATTGCGACCGAAACTTCAACGCACACTGCACCACTTTGTAAACCCTTGTACCACATTATGCCTGCTCGAGGCATAATTTGTTCAAGGAGGTGTTCCCCTGTTGAGGGTTGGGAGGGGTGATTTATTTGTGCCATTTTTTGCAGTATTTTTAACGCCCTCACAGAGCAGGTGTTAAAATGTGGCTCCCATTGTTTTCAGTGGGCCTCCACGTGCTTTGCAGGATTAGCGTCAACATTTATGACAGCAGTCCTGCAAAGCACCAAACTAGTGTAAAAAATGTTTATGCTAGTTCTCTAACTACCGCCATGCTGTGCCGTATGTTAAATACGGCACATACATGGTGGCATTAGGGGGACGCTAAGAGGTGCAGGAACAGTGGACCTGCATATGTTGCAGTGCCACTTTTCTTAAATTGGGCCCATAATGCAGTTCTTTAAAGGTACAAGTTTGTTCATTGGCTAACAGTGGAAGTAAGAGCTTGTTTGAGATCTCTGTGCAAATGCCATAGGATAACTGATTATTTAACAAAGCAGATGGATCAATCCCCACAGTACGTGGGATAGATAACTTTCAAGAGACTTTCTAGAGATAGTAAATTCTGAAATGTGCATAACTCGAGGTAATCTCACAAGTAAACTATATCTACTTTCTGATGAAGGGAAAACAGCTGTATGTAAACAGCTTTTAAATGAACAGGAAGGCCATAGCTTTTGAATGATCTTTAATCTTAAGTGCACCCCCACAGCCAGCTCGCATTGCAAAAAACTGCATCCATTTTGACCCCACAGCTTCAAGAGGAAAACCGGTCTTCTAAAAAAAAATGCTTGTCTTTTCCTTTGCCTACGAGTTAGCCATTAAGTGGAATCAAGGGGGTAAAAACTTTGCTCTTGCCTTCCTTGCAACATTGTCTACTCTGGAGCTCAAAAAGGAGATGCACCAACTAAGCTAAAAATAGGTGGGCAGGGTCTTACGAAGATGGTGACCACAAGGAAAGACACAATCCCAGTAATGGCGAAATGAGGAATTACATTCTAAGATGATTTTCACTATTAAGAAGGCTTTCTTGTGATATCCCAAAACTTGTTTCAAACACTATTGTAGCCTTCTGGCACTACAGGATGTCCTACCCAGTTAGGGAGCCTGCTGCTTTTAGCTATAGGCATTCACTGTTTCCTCTTCCATATGTTTCTGGAAATCTTGATGATGACAAAGTTAAGACAAGCTTTTTCCACCATATTGTTACTTCTTATAAAAGATTGTTTTTTAACAATCAACAAACATTCAATGGAAGATTTCAGGCAGAAACTTGCAGTTAAAATTGTAGATTTCACTTTAACATTATTATTTGGTTATATTAGTATATCATGCATTCTAGTTACTGTAAGTTTTGTAAACTGTCTTTTTACTTCTGCTTGACTGCTGTATCTGCTACTCTTCCTTTCCACTCCACAGTAGGCCCAGGCGGAGCTTGCAGAGCTCTCCTACACAGAATTCTGTGGAGAAGGCCAAAAACTCTGCGAGCTTCCACATAATTCTGCCAGCAGACGGAGCTTCTCAAAAACGCCCATTCACACTGTTTTTGACGTTTAAGAGTACAATGCCCATTCTCGCGCTGAAAACAGCGTGCAAACGGCACCACGAGGTTCGCATGTGCGCGGCCATTTTGTTTTCTTTTGTTTCTGCGTATGGTTCTGGGCACTGTTTTGAATCCACCACTAATCTTTTCAAACCGCCCCCCCCCATATAATTCATCCACCCAAAACTTTCCTTTATTATATCAGTCTGTGTCTTTGTGTTTGTATATTTTACGTTTTTGTTATTTTTTTGTGTTTTTCATGACTGTTGGTACTTTTTTCTTGGTTTTCCCTTTACATCTTTAGTTTTTCCTTTCTTTCTTCCTTTCCTATTTCTTCCCTTTTATTCCCACCCAGCGTCAGGGCAGAGCAGGACGGTGCCAGTGCAGCTTTTAGCTGCACACCTTCATGTTGATCGTGCTGCCAAGGGGTTCAGCCCCACCCCATTTTTCTGAGGCGGAGGCGGCAGCTCTTATGTTTTTTGTGCAGCGCCACCTCCCCTCCATGCTGGAAACAGGCAGCAGGCCCGGCTGTGGTTATACCCTTCGGGAGGGTCAACTGCTGTGGGGGAGGGTGCATCGGTGTATGCTTCAGCACACTGCGATGCAGGGCACCCAGCAGCAGTTGGCACACCACTGGGTGGAAATACTGGACCACGAGCAGGGGAGATGGAAGTGCCATCATCAGTGAGGCAACTGGCGGGTCTGCTGGCCCAAGTAAGTCCTCCTGTTATGTTATTATTTCCCTAACTTGTACCTCGCCCCATTTAGAATAATTTTTCATTTTTTTCAGTGTGCTTTTCTCCTTTTTTCCTACTTATCTTCATACTATCTAAGGTTTGTTAAATTCTTGTTTTCCCTGCATTATCCTGTACTTTTTTATATTTCATGATTCTGTAGCTGGCTTTCTCCTGTCTGTACTAGTCTATAGACTTCTTTTGCTTTGTTTGTAAGCTTTCCCTCTCCCTTAGATATCTTGTGGACTGGTACCGTAAGACTAACAGAACAGATTTTAGTCACGTATGGTGGACCCCCTCCAATGTTGTGTTGTATGTATTATTCATTTATACAGTAGTATATCATTCCAGCAATTTTTATGACAGTGCAGCATGGCTGGAAAGTAGAATGAGGATGGTCCCATTGCATTTGCCAACCAAGATCTCACCATATGTCCTTGATTTCCCAATTATTTCACCCCTTCATTGAGTTTCAGTGACTTAACTCTGCCACTCCGTTATAAAACATTTGTAGTTGGCATTACTTGACTACCTGGCTTTTCTTTCATAGTTAACCAACAAAATTCCTAAAGCGGATAATAGAAGAATATAGAACTGTAGTCCTCTTTTGCAGTTGTATTTTGTTGAATTTGTTCTTAAAAAATAACAAGGGGAGGCATACCGGGCATCTAAAATTTGTAATGTTTTTATCCAGCCGCACTGACCACTAGTGCCTGGGCCAGTGGCAACCCCAGTGTGCCGGACATGCCAGCAGTTGGAGGGGGAGAACTAGCAGGGGCAGGCATTGGTTAATTATATTGCTTGCTTATTGGAAATTACTGGTATACTCACTTTTTTTTAAACATTTACTGCAAGGGCACTGCTTGTGAGTCCCCCGCTGTAGCAGTTACAGGGGGTGAGTTCTTAATGACCTCTTCTATCTACAAATCGACAGACAAAAGCTCATAATGAAAACTACAAATGATGGGTGGATGGAAAAGGGAAAGAAGGATGGACAGTTAAAAGAAAGGATGGGTGAAGTGAGGAGTGAAAGGATATGTGGGTGGTAGGTGAAAGGATGCGTAGGTGGGTGATAGGAGATTAAAGGGTGGGTGAAAGGAGGGATGAAACAGTATATGGGTGAAAGGATGCCTGAGTGGGTGAAGGGAGGATGGGTAAAATAGTGCTTGGGTGGGTTAAAATATGGGTAATGATGCATGGGGAAATGGATGGATGGGTGGATTGGTGAATCTATGGATGGATGAGTGGATATATGGATGGATTGACTGGAATGGCGAAGGACTGGATGAGAAAATGTAAAGCTTAAATGGTAGGTATCAAAGGGTGAGTAGAACAATGAAAGGATGAATGGATAGTTTCTTGAATGAAGAAATAAAGGAGCTCTTCTGGAGAAGGACGTGTTCACCTCTTTTGCTTGCTTTGCTCAGTTATCAAAGCTTTGATGTAAAGTAGGAGGTATTTTAATGTTCTTTCTACTTCCTTAACTCACTGCATTTGTTAAAAAAGGGTGATATGTATCTTCCCATCCATCATTATTTATCACCTCCCTGCCCTTGGTATGTAGTCACCCATGCCATGAGCTAACTGCAGCATTGTTCAGTGTGGCAGTACAATAGTGATGTCTGTGCATCTGTTTCAGTTACTGCAGCATTTGCAAAGTTTTCAGTGCATTGCAAACCGAAAACAAGGTGTTTCCCTTCCCTCCCAGTGCCCACTCAATCACCTCCTAGTAATTAGTCCTTTATAAGTGATTTATATTTCATGGCTTCCTTATTGGAATCATGCCTCCTCTCTCCACTCTACCACAGTTGGCCCATCAGGATATGCAGGCTACACCCCAGCTCACTTTGTATCACTGTGTAGAAGGGATTCACAAACAGCCCAACTGTCAGTCAGACCCAGACAGGGAATCCACAAACAGGCAGAGTCACATTACGGATTAAGCAAGAAAATGCCCACTTTCTGAAAGTGGCATTTTCAAACAATCTAAAAACCAGCTTCATTAAAAGATGTATTTTTAAATTGTGAGTTCAGAGACACCAAACTCCCCACTTCCATCTGCTACCAAAGGGAAACTGCACTTTACAGTTATTTAAAGGCAACCCACAGCTTGACCTATGAGAGAGATTGGCCTTGCACCAGTAAAAAATGAATTTTGCAGTATTTCACTGTTAGGGCACGTAAGTACACATCAGTACATGTCCCACCTTTAAGATACACTACACTACCCATGGAGGCTACTTAGGGACTACCTCAGGGTTGCCTTACATGTATAAAAAGTGAAGGTTCAGGCCAAGTCGAATTGGCAGGTTAAAACTGCACACAGACACTCCAGTGCCAGGTCTGAGCCATGTTTACAGGGCTACTTATGTGGGTGGCATAACCAGTGCTGCAGACCCACTAGTAACATTTGTTTTACAGGCCCTGGGCACCTCTAGTGCACTTTGCTAGGGACTTACTAGTAAATCAAATATGTCAATCATAGAAAGCCAATTGCATTTTACACAGGAGCACTTGCACTTTAGCACTGGTCAGCAGTGGTAAAGTGTCCAGAGTACCAAAAACAGCAAAGCAGAGTCCAGCAAACAGCCAAAACATGGGAAGCACAGGCAAAAAAGACAGTGGGAACCACACCAAGGATGCCAGATCTAACACATGTTCCCCCCCCCAGCTGAAAGAGGGGGGAACTACCCTACCTTATAGGAGTTCTCATCACTAAGGCGGACGTTTCTGGACAGACCATCAACATTGTCATGTTCTGTGCCAAAGGGGTGTTCCACCTTAAAGTCCATCCCCTGTAGGGAAATGGATCACCTCAACAGTTTTGAATTCTCACCCCTCATCTGCATCAACCATCTGAGGGGCCTGTGGGAGGTCTGAACCCGGAAGTGAGTCCCAACCAAGTAGGGTCTTAGTATCTTCAGCACCCTGACCACAGCAAAAGTCTCACCTTCAAATGCACTCCATCCTGGGGAAGTAACCTCCTATTAATGAAGGCTACAGGTTGGTCTAGGCCCTCTTCATTTAGCTGTTATAGCACTGCTCATACACAATGCTCTGAAGCATCAGTCTGCACAACAAATTCTTTGGAGAAGTCAGGTGCCCTCAGCACGCATGCCGTGCACATGGCTGCCTTCAGGGCATCCAAAGCTGTCTGGCACGCATCAGTCCAGATCACCTTTCTGGGCTGCTTTTTGGAGGTTAACTCAGTCAAGGAAGCAACAATAGTGACATACCACTTGTCAAACCTCCTGTAGTATCCTGTGAGACCTAAAAAGGCTGTCACCTCGATCTGGGTTTTGGGAGCCTCCCAAGCCAGGATGGTGTCAACTTTTGGCTGTAGGGGGCCACCTGGCCATTCCCACCTGGTGTCCCAAGTACACCACAGAACCCTGCTTTATTTGGCATTTGCTAGCCTTAATTGTGAGGCCTGCCTTCTGCAGGGCCTCCAACACTTTGCAGAGGTGCTGCAAGTGTCCCTCCTAAGTGAAGCTGAGCACAGCAGTGCCATCCAGGTAGGTGGCACTGAAATCATCCAGTCCAGCTAACACCTGGTTGACCAACCTCTGAAAGGTGGCAGGGGCATTCTTCATCCCAAAGGGCATCACCCTATCTGGACATCTGGGGTGGAGAATGCAGACCTCTCCTTTGCCCCCTCAGTTAGGGCAATCTGCCACTATCCAGACGTTAAGTCAAACATGCTGAGATATTTGGCAGCCCCTAACCGGTCAAATAGCTCATCAGCTCAGGGGATGGGGTGCATGTCAGTCTTAGTAACTGCAGTGAGTCCCTGGTAATCTACACAGAACCATGAGTTCTGGACTGGCACCAGGAGCAGCAGCTTTTGGGACCAAGACCACAGGACTGGCTCAAGGGCTATTGGAGAACTCAATAACCCCAAAGAGCTAACATTTTGGATACCTCAGCCTGAGTGTTGGCCATGCCCTTGTCAGTCACTCTGTAAACCTTATATTTAACAGGAGGACTGTCCCCTTTGCCCACATCATGTGTACACAAATGAGTTACCCATGAGATCAAGGAAAACAGAGGTGCAAACTGTACCAACACTTGGTAAGTCCCTCTGTTGCTCTGGGGTCAGGGAGGGGGAGCGTTTCACACTCTCCACTGAACCATCTTTCTCTTTAGCAGACAGGAGGTCAGGAAGAGGTTCACTCTTTTTTTCCATCCCATTATCTGTTGCCAAGAGCATTGTTACCTCTGTCCTCTCAAAATGAGGCTTGAGGCGATTGACATGTAGGACCCTCAAAGGGTTCCTTGGAGACAGCAAGTTCACAAGATAGGTGACATCACTCTTGTGCTCCCCTATCTCATATGGCCCAGTCCACTTATCTTGGAGAGCCTTAGGCTGCACTGGGGCCATCACCCAAACCTTTTTGCCAGGCTGGTACTCAACCAGAGTGGCATTCTGGTCATAAAAGCACTTCATATCTTCCTGACTTTCTTCCATGTTCTCTTGGGCGAGCTTCCTGAAGTTAACTGAATACATCCTGGGAACCTTCCCTAATCAGACTCAAAGGTCTTCTGACAGGGTGGCCATACAGTAACTCAAAGGGGCTAAATCCAAGAACCTTTTGAGGCACCTTCCTGTAGGTGAACAGAAGGCATGCCAAGAGGACGTCCCACTTATGCCTCCAGGGCTCTGACAGGCCCATGATCTTGCTTTTCAAGGTGTGGTTGAATCTCTCAACCAGACCGTTACTTTGGGGGTGGTAAGGAGTGGTGAACCTATGTCACCCTACACTCCTTACACAGAGACTTCATATAGCTTGATATGAAGTTGGTACCCCTATGAGATACCATCTTCTTGGGGAACCCCATGCGAGTAAAACCCCCCCATCAAAGCACATCCCACCACAAGGGAGGTGATTGACCTCAAAGGAATGACTTTAGGGTACCGGATGGCATGGTCCACCAAGACCAGGATAAACCTGTTGCCCATGGCTGTCTTGGGATCCAGGGGCCCCACAATGTTTATACCAACCCTTTCAAACGGGGCGCTGACCAGAGGAAAAGGTTGGAGGGGAGCCTTACATTTCCCCCCACTCTTGCCATCTGCCTCACAAGTTTGGTAAGACCTACATTGTGCATCTGAGCGCCTGCGCATTTGGGGCCAGTAAAAGGTCTTGTCCTGCCCCAAATGACCAGCTAAAGGCACATCATGAGCCAGACCCAGTAGGAGGACTCTGAAACACTGGGGTACCACCAGCACACGGGCTGACCCAGGCTCAGCAATGTTAGGCTCACTATATAGGAGGCCATCCGTAAATCAAGTGTGATCCCGGCTACTGTCCAGACGCCTGGTCTGAAGCCTGCTGACGCAAACCCTCCAGAGTAGGGCAGGTCTTCTGTGCCTCACAGAATGCCTCCCTGGTGGGTCCCCCTTTCTACTGCCACTGCATCAGCAGGAAGCTGTTCAGCCACCTGTTCCCCTGTAGGCTCCAGGACTTCCCCCTCCGGTTCAGCCTCCTCCTGGACCATGGGAACTTTTGCAATGGGTTTCCCGCTCCCCTTACCCTTCCTCCTTCTGGCAGACACCTGGGCCTCTCTTTCAGGCTCCACGGTCTCCTGATCACTCTGACAGGCTGCCATCCACCGGATGGGCACACACACCCACCCACCCAGGCAGACCCAACATCTCCAAGTGAGACCTGCATTCTATCTCTTTCCAAGGAGTATCCTCCAGGTCATTGCCAAGCAGACAACCTACAGGCATGGTTGGACTCACAGCTACTCTCAAGGCACCGGAGACCTCCTCCCCCCCCAGAAGAAGGGAACCTGCACCAGCGCTCTGAGTTGTCTACCGCAACTACTTGGTGAAGTACATGGGGATCTATCTGCTCTTCAGACACCAGGTGACTTCTCACAGTAGTCACATTTCCTTCTGTTTCTCTCAGAGCCTCCACTCTCTGTTCATTGATGGTCACCCACTGCCTGTACTTCTTAGTGTTCTCAGGCACAAGGGTTCTCTGGACCATCTCACTGTCTCCTAGTGAGACAAGGGTCATCTCAGCTGGCTCCCACCCACCAGGAAACAACCCTGAGACTGAGCGCCAGTAGTGCCTGTGTCCACTTGGGACATTTGGGGTCCCCCCTCATATGACCAACCTGGGCACATGCATAACATTTGCGTGAAACCCCCTCTGCAGATTTCCCTTTGGAAAACCAAGGCTTCTTTCCAACTGGGGGCTGGCAATCCTTACTCTGGGAACTAGGTTGGGGCCCTTTAGAGAACTTCCTCTGTTTGCCCTTACCCCGCTTATTCTTCTGAGAGGGACCCTGCCCACCCTTGGCGTGGTCTCCCCCATACATACTCTGGACTCTAGTGCCTCCCAACGGTCCGCTTCCTGGGGTCAGTCAGTTTGCTGTCAGTCAGGTGCTGGCGCAGCTCTGGAAAACACAGACTATACAAATGCTCCCAAGCAATCAAATTTGCACAGCCCCTCAACTTTTGAGACCTTACTGCTCTTCACTCAACCACCCAGTGACCTGCAAAAAGAGTCAATATATTCCAACCATGTTTGGGATTCCTTCTTTTTGTAGAACCTAAACTTGTCCTTATGCTGCTCAGGGGTGAGACCATACCTTGTGAGTAGGGCATCGTTCATGGTAGAGTAAGTTAGCCCCTGAGGATCCCCTAAGGATGTTAAAGTATCCCTCCCCTCTACCTCAAAGCGCTTCCACAGACACAGCCCCCAATGTGCTTCAGGGACCAGATTCATATGGAGAGCAGACTCATATGCCTTAGACCACAGATATGTCATCCTCCCTCTTGTAATTCTTCACAAGGTCCTTTGGGAAGTGTACCCCCCTGTCAGGCTGCACTGAGGTACTGCTGCCACCATCTCTACTAGAACTGGCTCCTCTGATCTAATTCCCTCAAACTGTTTCAATTGAGCAACTATGTAACTTTCCAGTTTCTCTAAATCAAAACCAGCTCCAGCTGGAGCATCTCCAGACATGATGGCAAATAAAAAGTGCAAAGTTCCAAGGCAGAAAAAAGAGTTCTCAATTAGAAGTTCAAGAATCAATAAAAAGATCACCAAAAATATGGAAGCAGGAAAAAAGTCCAAAAAGAGCAAAAGCAAGTAGTATGTGGTCACATAATGGTCTGCACTGAAAACAGTAGTGTACACTTAATCACTCACCGCTGGTCACCAATGTTAGAAATGGAGTCTCTGGTTGGCAGTCAGATTACCCCCTGTCCAAGCAAGGACCCTCACTCTAGTCAGGGCAAAGGAGAAGCACACCTGGTTAACCCCAAATTACCCCCTTGGTAGCTTGGCATGAGCAGGAAGGCTTAACCCAGAAGCAATGTGTAAAGTATTTGTACCATAACACAGTCATACAGTGAGAACACTACAAAATGGACAAATCAGGATATGCAGGCTACACCCCAGCTACTTTTGTGTCACTGTCTAGAAGGGATTCACAAACAGCCCAACTTTCAGTCTGACCAAGACAGGGAATCCCCAAACAGGCAGAGTCACAGAATGGCTTAAGCAAGAAAATGCCCACTTTCTAAAAGTGGCATTTTCAAACTAACAATCTAAAAACCAACTTCACTAAAAGATGTAATTTTAAATTGTGAGTTCAGAGACACCAAACCCCACATTTCTATCTGCTTCCAAAGAGAATCGACATCTAAAGTTACTTAAAGGCAGCCCGCATGTTAACCTACGAGAGAGATAGGCCTTGCAGCAGTGAAAACCAAAGTTAGCAGTCTTTCACTGTTACGGCATGGAAAAAGTCATAAGTACATGTCCCACCTTTAACATACACTGCACCCTGCCCATGGGGATACCTAGGGCCTACATTAGGGTTGCCTTACATGTATAGAAAGGGAAGGTTGAGGTCTTGTAAGTGGGTACACTTGCCAAGTCAAATTGGCAGGTTAAAACTGCACACAGATACTGCAGTGCATTTGATTTACAGGCCCTAGGCACCTCTAGTGCACTTTGCTAGGGACTTACTAGTAAATCAAATATGCCAATCATGGAAAGCCAATTACACATACATTTTACACACAATCACTTGCACTTTAGCACTGGTCAGCAGTGGTAAAGTGCCTAGAGTGCCAAAAACAGCAAAACCGAGTCCAGCACACAGTCAAAATAGGGGAAGGAGAGGAAAAAAGACAGGGGGACCACGCCAAGGATGCCAGATCTAACATGAGTGCAGATTCATCTGAAGGCAGTCAGTATGTTGCTGACTATGGGGGTCATTCTAACTCTGGCGGGCGGCGGAGGCCGCCCGCCAGAGTTCCCCCCTCCGAAATACCGCACCGCGGTCAGTAGACCGCGGAGGGTATTCTGAGTTTTTCCCTGGGCTGGCGGGCGGTCGCCAAAAGACCGCCCGCCAGCCCAGGGAAAAACTCCCTTCCCACGAGGATGCCGGCTCGTAATCGAGCCGGCGGAGTGGGAAGGTGCGACGGGTGCTGTTGCACCCGTCGCGTATTTCACTGTCTGCCAAGCAGACAGTGAAATACTTGTAGGGGCCCTCTTACGGGGGCCCCTGCAGTGCCCATGCCAGTGGCATGGGCACTGCAGGGGCCCCCAGGGGCCCCACGACCCCCCCTACTGCCATCCGGTTCCCGGCGGGCGGACCGCCGGGAACTGGATGGCGGTAGGGGGGGGTCGGAATCCCCTCGGCGGCGCAGCTAGCTGCGCCGCCTTGGAGGATTCCAAAGGGCGGCGGTACACTGGCGGGAGACCGCCAGTGTTGCCGGTCCGACCGCGGCTATAGCGCCGCGGTCGGAATGCCCTTGGGAGCACCGCCGGCCTGTCGGCGGTGCTCCCGCCGACCCTGGCCCCGGCGGTCTTAGACCCCCGGGGTCAGAATGACCCCCTATGTCTTCCTTTTTTAGAAACCCCTGCACAACCAGGTTGATGCAATGCGCCAAACACAGGACTTGCACTGTTAAATTTGTCTAACATGGATACTGTTGAATGCTGCGGGCCCTCAAAAATATCTTCAGTGCTGAGACCAATAGATATCTGTTGCCTATCCCCTATAAAAGAGATCCATTGTGCACTAATATACATGTGTTCAGTTGCTTGACAACTGTTGGAAAATTGATTATTGGTAAGGGCAGGTAAGTACCTACACTTAACAATAGGCTACTAACTTCCACTTAGGTCCAGTTAGATCTCAATAAATTAAACCCAGCTCAACCCTTGATAGCTTAGCAATGAGCGACAAGGGTTAACTTAGGAGACAAATGTGTAAAGCATTTAAAAATCACAGAACAGTAAATAAGTAAACACAAGATACAATAAAAATCCAACACCACTTTATCGAAATAGATGATATTTTTATCTTTCAAATGACACCAAAACAAATAGTCGGATAAGGGGATCGAAGATATGAATTTTTAAATAATTAGTGTTTTTTAGCACCTATGAAACAAAAAGCATCAATCTGGTCGCACCTCGACCGTGACAAAGTCAAAGTTTGAGGCCGACCACGATGGAGCCCTGCTCGGCTACATTAGGCTGAAGGCCTTGGTCAAAAGTTTACCTTAGTTGTTTTTCTGAAGATTTTCTTCCCTGGGACGAAGCTGCCAGTCCGATCTCCTGGAGACTTTCCTTGGATACGCTTTGCGGGAGCCCTCGTGGAGATTTCTACGTTCTGCCTTAGTCACTTTTTCAAGATGAAAATCCTTTGACTGCGGCCAACCTGAATCTTGATCTGACATTCTTGGAGCCCTCTTCGGATACCGTGGGCGGGAGGTCCCTGTCAACGTCCTACATTCGGACTTAGTCACTTTTTCAGAGATTTTCTTCACTGGGACGAACCTGCAAGTCAAGCTGGGTCACGGTTGAGGCAAGCCGGCTAGAGTTGCTGCTACGGGACAGTCCCTTTATGGAGCTCTATCCAAAAAGTTCTCCAAACTTCTGGATCTTCTTTCAGAAGTTCTTTTAAGGTTCTTTTGAGGTCACAGCTCACGCTAGGGTTCCAGAAACTCTGAGTTGCTCCTTGAGGGTGTGAACTTCAACTCCCAGAATGCACCTGGTTAAAACTGCAAAATGGCCACTGGACAAGGGTCAGTGGGTCAGTTTCTTAGGGATCTGAAGCAGGGGGCTCAGGTTTAGCAATTTTTTACCTGTAGTAAACATGGAGTTCCTCCTTGAACCAGTTGAAGCCAGGCAAATTCCTTCTTGTTGTGGAGCCCAAGTGTGCAACTGGTGCAGTCCTTCAGAATGCAGTGTCCAGGTGCAGGTCAGGGGTCCAGCAGGGCAGTCCTTCTTCTGAGGTTCTTCCTTTCCGGAATCTGGTCAGATTCAGGATCTGCTGGTGAGCTGGTGAGAACAGCTGGTGGGAGCAAAAGTCGTGGGGTCTCGGAGCAAATACGACTGTTGGGTAAGCATGCCTTCATAACAAGAAATAATGGAGACAAAAAAACGAATAGAATAGCCAGTAGATCAATTCCCCCTCCCCTGATCCAAAATTTCTAGCCTGGGAGCATCTTTCGCCCACAAAACACCCATTGTTAACAGGAATACCTAAACTGGGGCAATCAACAACAACCTCCCCGACAGCATACATTTTTACTAAGAGTAGACTCATTTAAAGGGCATCCGGTCAAGGGTAAGGACTATTGACACCCCCCTCCCGTGGACAGGGATGGAAGGGGAATCGCATCCCCTACCACCCCCGCCTCCCTGACCCCCATTTGGCATCTGATTGTCAGCACGCAATCGCTCGCTAAGCTCATCAGAGGCCTGCCCCCCGTGCCTGGAAACTCAGCTTCCATCAACGATCGGAGAAGTGCTTTTGCATTGCTCCGCCGATCACTGGAGGGAGCGAGAAAGGCATCAAAATAAAGGAAAGGCTTTTCCTTTCCTTTGATGTCTTTCTGAGCAGTTCTGCTGCCCGATTGCAATGCGTTCGGGCAGCAGAAATGCCCACTAGACACCAGGGAGGTTTTTTTTTCTTCGTATTTACTCATAAGGGGAGCAGCCCCTTGGGCAAGGACCACTCCCCGGGGGGGGGGGGGCAAAGTATAATTAGGCCATTAATGCCCCCCTGGGGGCAGATCGGACTATCATAATTAGGCCGATCTGCCCCCAAGGGGGGCAGACACCGCTAGACACCAGGAATATCTTTTTTGTTGTTTATTTATATTTTTTATGTGTGGGGAACGACCCCTTAGGCAAGGGTTGCTCCCCGGGTGGCAAAATTACTCTAAGGCCATTTCTGCCTCCCTTGGGGGCAGATTGGCCTATTTTTATTAGGCCAATCTGCCCCCAATGGGGCAGAAACCACTAGACACCAGGGAATTTCTTTTTTTTTTACATTATTGAATGAGGGGAGCGGCCCCTTGGTCAAGGGCCGCTCCCCAGGGGGGCAAAATATTTTTAGGCCTTTTCTGACCCCCTGGGGGGGGGGGCAGAAACCCCTAGACACCAGGGATATTTTTTTTTTTGTTTACTTTTATTTTTTATATGTGGGCAGTGACCCCTTAGGCAAGTGTCGGTTCCCGGGGGGCGAAATTACTCTTAGGCCATTTCTGCTCCCCTTGGGGGTAGATTGGCCTATTTCTATTATGCCGATGTATGTGTGTGGTTTGTTTGGGTGGGGCAGCCCCTTGGGCAAGTGTCGCTCCCCATGGGGGGACATTACTGTTGGCCATATCTGCACCCCTTAGGGGCAGATCGGCCTATTTTTTGAATGCCCATCTTTAAAAAATCTTCTTCTAAAATAAGAGGATGGGGTATGGCCATACCCCCACCCCACATAAATAGGCCCAAAGTTGTTGTGCTCACCCGTGGACAGATGGGACAATTACTCCGGATCCACTCCCCGAGGGGGGGGGGGGGGGCAGGAAGCATACTAGATGCCAGGAAATGAAAAAATATATATAAAATGGTGGGGTGGTGGCTACCAACCAATATGGGCCTGGTTATGCCCCCACCCCAACTGAAGGGGGTAACAGTCTTTCAGCTTTCCCCCCGCACACTAAAACATTTTATCCCACGGCAAGCAAGAGGACATTTGATTATTTTGGGTTTTGGTTTTACATTTGGGCCATGAGAGCTTGGCTAACTCTCAAAATTGTCCCACTTGGAATGGTCAGGGCTGCACTTTTTGGAATTTGGGACGCTGCCATGCAGAAAAATCCACAAGACCTAGACACATCTGAAAACAAAACATCTGGGTGAGTTCAGGGTGGTGTGCTTCACATTCACCCAACACCATTTTCTTACCCACAATGCCCTGTAAACCTCCAACTTTGCTGGAAATCACACATTTTTCCCACATTTTTGTGATGGAACCTTCTGGAATCTGTAGGAATCCACAAAACTCCAGCATTGTCTCATCTATACTGATAAAAATTCTGCTGCACTCAAAATGTTTTTTCCAAACTGTCCTTTTGGACCCTCTTTGGTTCCCCCTCAATTTTGACATGTTTTTGGCTCTTCCCTGTCACAGGAACTTGGCCCACCTACAAAAGTGAGGTATCATTTTTACCAGGAGACTGAGGGGAACGTTCGTTGGTAGGAAATCTGTCCCTGTGCGATGATCCCACACAGAAATGTGGGAAAAATATGATTTTTTTTAGCCAAATTTGGGGTTTGCTGAGGATTCTGGGTAAGAAAACATTGGGGGATCCACGCAAGTCACACCTCCCTGGACTCCTTGCGTGTCTAGTTTTCAGAAATGTCTGGCTTTGATAGGTTTCCCTAGATGGCTGCTGAGCCCAGGACCAAAAACGCAGGTGCCCCCCCTCCCCGCCGCAAAAACAGGTAATTTTGTATTCGATCATTTTGATGTGGCCAGTTAGTGTTTTGGGGCATTCCCTTTCAGGGGCACTAGGCCTACCCACACAAATGAGGTACCATTTTTATCGGGAGACTTGGGGGAATGCTGGGTCGAAGGAAACTTGTGGCTCCTCTCAGATTCCAGAACTTTGTCACCGAAATGTGACGAAAAAGTGTTTCCTGTATTGGATGATCGCACATTTCCACTGAACCCCTACAATTTAAATGAACTTCCACATTACATGTTGGGCTCAATACCATTAAAAGAATAGAGCTCATAAGATTGAGATTCGGCCTGTTTGATTTAGGAGAGATTAAACAAACTTGGAATTACACCTGGCTCCTGCAAAATGTCGCTTTTGTTACTACTGGAAAGAATCTCTTCTCATGTAATCTGCTGCTGTCATTTAGTAGTAAAATGAATGCGGACAGCCCTACAGGAAACGAAAAACTGAAATGTTAAACTTACACTTGTCACTTTTAGCAGCGAAGAGCCACTGTTACCAGCCATTGCTAACACATATATGGAAAATTCCTCATGGAGAGTGGAAAGTGGGCCCATTTTATTTTTCTTGGCCTGTTATGAGCTGGTGCTAGACATAGTTCCGTAATTTATCTCATTTAATGGAATAAAATGATAAACAAATATTAAAAATTGAGAAATATTAAAATAAATATTACAAATGTATACATGAAGACTCTTTAGCCATAAGGATGGCTCTTGAGTACAATTGTATTATGTATGTATTGCACGTTGTGATTTTACTCATTTTAGAAATTGGCTTTCAATTTTTATTTTATTTTCACCCGTACAATAAAGTAACTTTACTTGATTTACAGCACTGGCGGTATCTGGCATAACCATGTAAATTACAAATTATAAAACGAATGACGTGTAAGTACAAAGCTTTTTAGGTAACGTTCCATTAAGATTGTGCCCGTGCATAATTTGTAAAAAATGTGCCGGTGACCAAAGCTCTCCTCTGAAAAATGCTGCTGCTGCAAATCACTATGCGAACGCAGAATACTGAGGCAGCGTAATCCATAAACAATCTCGGGTCAATTTAACCTATTTACAGTCACTACCTGTCCCTTCAGCTCACTCTTGCAGGTTTCTGCTTTCTCCCTTTGTGACGCTTTTTCGATTTTCTCTTCCTTCGTCTTCCAGATGTGTCTTTTACTAGAAGTAAATGCTTGGGGCAGAAAAAAAAGTGCCGGCCCTCAAAAAACAAGTGCCGGTGCCCCGCACCGGAAACCACCGGCACAAATTAAGAACTGGATTGTGCCCAAATCCCCAAATATTTTGCTCAGCACACCACATGCTTACAAGTAAAAGCATTTTTAAAACACTAAAACAGCAGCACACAGCTTGCTGCCTGACCTTCCCACAAGTATGTGACACCAAGACTCAAAGGGTTTCACTTCTGCATCACCATATCGGTACAGTTCCACAACATTCATCTTTTTTGTACAATATATGACATTTTCCACTCACAAATGACGGTGGTGGAGTTAAGCCAGCCACGCAGTCATTGAAACTAGATCTGTCAAATGAATGAAAATAAATAAGCATAACGATACCTGCGCATATAACGGGTGATGTTGCGGTATTTTGCGAACGCTATGGACCGGCCATAGAGGTTGTGGCAAATAACTGTTTGCAGCTGGGGAAACAAAGGTTAGTGTACTCACAGGATAATACAGTTCAGCACTTCCAGGGAAAGAGGAAAGTGCCAGAACATTCCATAGAAGCCGGAACATTCCAGAAGAGCCAGAACATTATTGAAAGAAGCAGAGGGTTTCAGACACTACTGGATCAGGAAGAGCTGGAAATGTTTAAGGACCAGTCACAATATCACACTTTGGAACAGCGGTCGGCTGGTTCTCTATTCAATTTGATTAGCTGGCACCATTTGCTTTCCATTCCCTGCGACTTTTTTATTTTGCTGCCCCTGGGTTCCCTCGGGTTAGTTCAGTCTGGGTTAACCCTTCCTTCTACAGATTTCTGCTGCAAACTTCAAACACTCAAAGTCATCCTGGCTTCCGCCATGTCTACCATTGTAGTTGAAATTTCATGTATGGTTGCCGGACTACATCTAGGTCATCTGAAGGCTCACCACGGTATCTCTGTCTCCATGCTCTGGAAAGCCATTCTACTTAGGCGTGCAACGGCCATTGGGCTGAAGGAGCTTCAGCCAGGGGCAGCCACTCCATGAGAGTGGAGGATCGTCGTCCCACTAAAAAAAGGCCCCAAAATGCCCCTGAGCTGAAAAATTAAATGGTAATAAACTTTCTTTATTACTGTTTTATTTTTCAGCACCCCGTCCTGAACCGAGTGTCAGGACTGGATGGGGCCACTTCTACCCTCCCGCCGAGTGACAGCAGCAGGGAGTGTGCACTCTAGTTAAAAATGCGCATGTCCCTGTGGCTGGCTGTCTTGCGATGGCCAGCCTGACATGCACACTTTAAACTTCTCTAACCCAGCTATATTAAGACAGCTCGGTTAGAGAAAGCACAGGCTTCTAGCAGTCTGGTGAGCGCTGAGAGAGGCCGCTCCCACCAATCTTAAGGCTGGTTTCATGCTGGTTACCAGCATGAGACCAGCATCAGGATTTGGTAGTGCTGTTTCCTGGTCCCTGTGCCGTGTTGGCACTGCAACAAGATGACAACATGAGGAGAGAGAGACCCGTCGCAGTCAGGTAAGTGCCTTTTCTTTTTTTTTAAAAACATTATTATTATTGTACCTTCCCCCCACCGTAAATACGAAGCAGCTGCCAATGGCTTCAACCTCAAACTCCCCCCCACCCCACACCCCTCCGTCATGTGCTTTAGCCAGGGCTGCAGCTTCATGTGTGCTTGTCTCAGACAGGGACAGGGCACACTCCTTGGGAAGACAGCACCCGAGAAATATATATATTTTTTAAAGAGATACATTCAGCTTTTCCTCTTGCTGGAAAGTATCTTCAAAGGAGTGTGGGGTGGAGGTCACCAATAATGCTTTGTCAGGGTTAGTAAGCCCTAAGTAGAATTACAATTGCAATAAAATGCTAGTTCACAGACCCCACGGTGGGGGGTTTCACTGTGCAAGGCAATGTGCTTTAGCATTCCACACTGTGATGAGGGAGGCAGCATTTGAAAGGCGACCTCTGCCCTGTTGTCAACCTGACTGTTAACCTGAGTTCTTCTGTGCAAAGAAGGTACAAGTAACAAAATATATTGTGTGCAGGGCTAGTGGGGTTATGCAATTGTGTGTTGCAGCATTTTTCTCATAACCATAGATTCACTGCATTTGCCACATTATCTATTGTCTGCTGCATAATTTGCACATTTAAACAACAACATGTTTTTAGCTGAAACTGTTCAAAAGTGCCTAAATACACAGCAACACGTGTTACTGGGCAGTGGAAGACCCTTTGCAAAGCTTGACAGGTCACTTATCTGTTGCTTATTGCTTTATGTGGGTTATTTGCTTATACTAATGAGATGCAGATAATGCCCAAATAGTGTTAACAATTGTAAAAATCACACAATAATAAAGTTAGTGTCATAATGTGCCATATTACCCCTCAAAATTTACCTTTTCTTGCTGCATAATTTACTCAACCCTAATGCATAACTTGGTCCTCTCCTATCGCACATTTTCAGTGGCCCTTACTGTATGTAATTACATTGATATAGTGCTTCCTACCCTTGACCAGGGGGAGCAATGGCTATATACAGGCAAAAAAGGGGAGAACTTTTTTTTTTCTTTTTTTTTTTTTAATAGTATTGCAGTGATTCAGTGTCCATCAGGCACACCAGCAGTTTTTATCAACAGCATTTTGCATTCTGGGGCACTTGTGTTTTCGATTCTAAACATTCCAAGTACTGGCTAGAATGTCAGAGCGTGCAAACTGATATTGGGAAATATAGGCCTGGACATCAGTTACTCTGGTTCAGAGGTTGATAGGTGGCACCAGCATTTATTGGTGGGGTCAGGGACTTTTAAAAGCTAGTCCTGCTGGCAGTCTCCGAATAAAGTGCATATGGCTGCCTGGTCTATACCAAAAGAAAGGCCAGCCATGGCCCAAGCATTGATGTTGCATGAGAGTCTTTTGGGTAACACTGGCATCAGGGTGATGGTTTGACAATAACGCCATGTCATAGTTTAATAGGCAGCTACGTCAACACTCCATGTGAAGGCAGCACAAAGGCAGCAGAGGAAAGCAGCCTGTCACTGTTCTCCTCTAACTCATGATTGCTATCTAGCTCAGTTTGGGGAGGTTGGGACATGTGCACCACAGTAGGGACACACATGGTATGCAATGGTCCACTGTGAGCTATCAAGGCCTGCTTGGTGCTGATCCCTCACAGTCCATCTCAAGGAACGCTGTGTGTTCCTCTTGCCTGGGTATTTGTTAGATGACAATGTAAGAGACTGACAAGTGCATCTGCATGACACTGTGCATGAACAACTCTTGGCACTACACCCACCAAAGCTTTCTGCCGCAGCAGCTGATGCCCACCAACCCTGCATTCTATTACCTTACGCCAATTTTAATCTGGCAACTGTAATCCTATACGTTAATGCACCTTCTGCAGTACAAAAACCTTCCATTGTTTGAATGTCTGCCTGAAGAGGAGATTTTAAAGCACAGGCTTGATACCAGAGACAATAGTTCACATTAACAAAAGCAAGGGACTCTCAGAGGTTGAGTGGGAATGATTTCTGACCGAATACACTAAACCAGCCCCATCCCCCATTAAAGCAATGAAGTAGCCTGGGACCACAAAACTTGGTTTTGAGAATTAAACATTCTAGGGCCATATTTGTTTTCATAAACACACATAGAAAACATGTATTGATATTGTCACACCAAAATATTGATGGTATGTATATCGAACATCCATTTCAATACAAGACTAGATATAAAATTCTCTCCCTGAAATTCTCAAAATCATGGTTACCTACTAGGCTGGCCCTTGAAGCACCACCCCCAGGAAAATATGATTTGGTACCTCAAGATGTCCACCATGACTCCTGCTTAGTACTTGATAATGTGAACTCAGCTACTCCCTCATAACATGGGAACCACTTGGCTCAACCAGTAAGTCAGATCCTACACCATTCAAAAGCAACACAAAATTGGATACCCCTGACACCCTTTGGAAGATGGACCTGGGTAACCTGGCCATATCTTGGCCCCTTGCTGCTAGACCATCTCCTAAATCACCTCTTAGACATTGTTAAAGAAGCACTTATTGACAGCCAAAATAGAGTTACTGTATCGCCAAACCTGCAGCTGTGTGCAGACAACTGCTCCGTTACTCTTCCATTGGGTAATAATTAGAACCAAATCTGGAATTCAGCTTAACTTATATGGGTCCCGTTTTCACACAGGTCATTGCCAGCTCTCCGGATCCTGCTGAAAGTTTGAATTTTCACACACAATGGCAAGAACTGCCGTTGAGCAGCACCTCCCTTTTCCCACTGGCCCCTGCCAAATTCTGGTGGCTCCAACATGGAGCCCTTTTGTTCATATTAGTTTTTTGTCTTTATGTTTTTCTGCCCAGGTCCACTTTTTCTTTTTCATGCACTGCAGTGCATTCTGAATTCTACTACATCATCCATAGACAGTCCCCTGGACTTCAGCACTGTTCATTGTTTCATACTCCTCTCTGTCCCTGTAGTCACACTCTCCATATACCATTCCTTTTTTCCTGTTCCCAGGAACCTAAAACTGAAGCTGGTTGCACTTCTAGAGACGCTCTGGAATACTTAGAAGACATAAGTGAGTCCATGCACAGATACAATTAGCTCCTACACATGAGAGAAGGAATCTGTCATAAACAGATGGTCAACTATCTGTGAATAAGCTCCACTCTTAAATAGGGCATATCCTTATGGTTTTATATTGCACAAACTCAACCTGAAGGTAATGGAGCGCTTTACAGGAGCACCAGTGACGTTACACAAGGTCACATTTATTTTTTCAGCACAGGCAGATTAAGGGATTAGCCCAGAATCAGGGAATGTTGAGCTGGCACCAAGACTCATAAGTATCTCTTCAGGTGAAGTGACATGAGATCCTTACTGGCTGGTGGTGCAGGTGGTGCCAACTAGAGCTACAGCTTCCCAGTGTGATGGGGCTGCCGATTCATGGGCATGCTCACACCTACCCAGGTCTCCATCTGGTTATCTTCAAATCTCTCAATCTAATAATGCAGCAGTGTATCTAGTGCCATTGATGCTCACCATAACAAAATTTAATATAATTTTTACATCGCTTCAGCTCCCTCATAAGCATGTCTGACAAAGTTATTTTCCATAATTCATTTCTGATGCAGCCTATGCACATCTAAATGTTGACCTCTTTCATTAAGAGAAAATACACCGTTACTGAGTGTAAATGTGGCCTTGCCAGGTATCTGAATTTTTGTGAAAGATATTTAACCGGAATCTCTCAAACAGAAACTGGCTTTATAGTTGTAATTTGCAATATTGATCCTTTTCTATCACACCAGCAAAGAGGTATTTCAAGAAAGATTTGTAGTGGCAAAAAGTAAAAAAAAAGATTCATCAACCCTTTGTATACTATTTTAAATTATAGAAAACACCGCAGTAAAAAGGGAACTCATCTTCTGGACCATAATCACTGTTCCCCCCTGATGGTTACACAGGCGATGCATCACTAGTAATAAATCATTATATTGTTTAGAACTATGTAAATATTCATATATCACGCTATACATCAACCTAAAGTGAATATGCACATAGACAATCCTGAACTTTAAATGAGAGATAACACAGTCAAGGTGTGGCCCCTATTAATTACCTACACACAACAATAATTTGCATTCGCTCATGAGACATCACAAGAAACACAGCATAAACCCTATTGGAAAATATCAAAAGAATAGAAGTGTTCATAAGGATTGGTGAAGGTGAACTTTGGGAGCGTTTTCAATGCTTAACCTTTTTTTAATGCTTTATTACATTAACTAAAGAATAATATGTGGTGTAGTCACTAAGTCAACATGTGAATCTGGTTTTGAATCCAGCTTGGCAGTTGACCTAAAATTGTGCAATGCTGCGCAAATCATTTAGGGCCAGATGTAGGAAACTAGCAAATTGCGACTTGCAATTTGCGAGTCCGTGCGACTCGCAAATTGCAAGTCGCAATTTGCTATGCAGAAAGGTGTTTCAGACACCTTCTGCGAGTCGCTATGGGGTCGCAAAGACCCACCTCATTAATATTAATGAGGTGGGTCGCAATTTGAGCCCCCATAGCGACTCTGGGCACTCACGGGGATGGAGGCCTGCTGGGAATAGCAGACCTCCATGTCCGTGACTGCTTTTAAATAAAGCAGTTTTTTTTTCCAAGTGTAGCCCGTTTTCCTTAAAGGAAAACGAGCTGCACTTAGAAAAAAAAAACTAAACCTTTAGTTTCGGATTTTTTCAGGGCAGGCAGTGGTCCCTGGGACCACTGCCTGCCCTGAAAAAATAATTTTGGGTCCAGTCACAAAGGAGAAGGGGTCCCCTGGGACCCCTTCCCGTTTGCGAGTGGGTTACCATCCACTTCAAGTGGATGGTAACTGCGACTCCATTTGCGACCGCGTGGAATTGCATACCACTGCGACTCGCAAATAGGAAGGGAACACCCCTTCCTATTTGCGAGTCGGAAATGCATTTTGCGAGTCGGTTCCGACTCGCAAAATGTATTTCTGCATAGCAAACACGCAATTGCGAGTCGCAAACGGCGATTTTCGCCGTTTGCGAGTCGCAAACAGTTTGCTACATCTGGCCCTTAATCGCTAATGATGCCTTAATTGTATGTAACTGTGTGCAACTCAAAGATTTAAGCCCTCACTTTATGTATGCAATCTTGCTTCGTTTTCTATTACTTAGAATATACAACATTTGCTCCCCACCTAAGAATGTGCTACAGCAATATAAACACATGTATGTTTTTACATTGTGAAGTTATCCTGCTTACTCTGCTTTGTGAATGTTCCTCCCATTTGAGCTGTTTGCGAACCCCAATTTTCTTTATCCCAGTTTGTGTCTCACTTTTATTAAAGTTCATGCAAGTTTATTTCTTGATGTCTGTGGGGACACTTTTTTGTGTTTATTGTGAAATCCGCATTCACATCTTCTAGTTCCATGAAGTATTTATTTCTTGTGTGTATTTAGATATGGATTAAGAGAAGACATCTTTCCAATAAGGCTCCAGCGCTTTCTTTACTGTGTGTCAGACATGCACACATGCACCAGACGTGCTCGGTACCAACCATTTTGCAGACATCTGATAGTGAGTAGTGAATATTCTCGAAGATCCAGCAGTGCTTTATGTCTGAGTGGAAATTAGAGGCAAAGTCAATAGATTTGGCTATAATGTACTGAAGCATGAAAATACAGACATATGTACATTAAGCCCAGAAATATTGGCAAGTGTGCTCTCTTGCTGCCTTACGTGGCTTGTGGCTTGAGGTACTAGTCCCCCCTGAAGATCGGGTCTAGTTGTGCCCCTGATTCTACTGATACTCACGATTCATTGTATACGGTTATGCACAAATTTATTTACATTAATGATACTTGGGGGAATATTTATACTCTGTTTGCGCCGGATTTGTGTCGTTTTTTTTTTACGCAAATCTGACGCAAAGCTAACTCCATATTTATACTTTGGCGTTAGACCCGTCTAGCGCCAAAGATCTTGGAGTTTGCGTCATTTTTTAGCGTGGACACCTACCTTGCGTTAATGATATGCAAGGTAGGCGTTCCCTTCTAAAAAATGACTCTAAGGCATGTGCGCCTTATTTAAACTCCCGTGCAAAAATGACGCATGGGAGTGGGCGGGCCTTAAAAAATGACGTCCAGACGCTTTTGCGTCATTTTTTAACGCCTGGTCAGGGCAGGCGTTAAGGGACCTGTGGGCTCGGAAGGAGCCCAGAGGTGCCCTCCCATGCCCCCAGGGACACCCCCTGCCACCCTTGCCCACCCCAGGAGGACGCCCAAGGATGGAGGGACCCATCCCAGGGAACTTAAGGTAAGTTCAGGTAAGTATTTTTTTCGTTATTTTTTTGTGGCATAGGGGGGCCTGATTTGTGCCCCCCTACATGCCACTATGCCCAATGGCCATGCCCAGGGGACATAAGTCCCCTGGGCATGGCCATTGGGCAAGGGGGCATGACTCCTGTCTGTGCTAGGACAGGAGTCATTTCAATGGGGGTGGGCATAAAAAAAAATGGCGCAAATCGGGCTGAGGCCAAAATTTTGCCTCAGACCTGACTTGCCCCATTTTTTGACACCCAAGCTCCATTTTCCCCTACGCCGGCGCTGCCTGGTGTGAGTCATTTTTTTTGACGCACACCAGACTGCAGCGCCGGCTAACGTCATTCAATAAATACGGCGCCCGCATGGCGCTTTGGAATGGCGTTAGCCGGCTGTAAAATTTTTGACGCACAACTGCATTGGCGCAGTTGTGCGTCAAAAAGTATAAATATGGGCCTTTGTTTTATAAGATTAGGGGGTCTATCATATACACTGCAGACCAATGCTACATTCTTTCCGCCAGTGTGTTCTGTCAAGATCAGACATGCTTGTAGAGAATTTCCTTTCTCTCTGCTTCCATTTACCTTTTTCCCCTGTGCAGTCACTTCAAATTCTGGAGTTTATTACAGATGTTATTTTACTGAAAAGGGAAGTGTTGGGGTTAGCATCAGAGTCCCTGGTCCTAACTCCACTGAAATCCTGACACTTGTCTATGACACAGAGACGTTGTTTAGATATGACAAAAAATCACCATTCTCTGACAGCCTGCTTAAAATGAAACAGTGTGCCACTACACTGCTCTAAAAAATCTGCTCCAGTGTAAGACCATTATTGTCTGCTGCGCATCTCCTAAGACCCTCAACAGCAGCACAAAACACACCACAGCTCTTGCCTCCCGCTCACCATGTTGTTCTCATGACAGCTCTTTTCTTTGTTCCTGTGCCATTGGTAAATTGTAGTTTTGAGCATGGCAGCCAGTGAGAGTTATGCATGTGTAGTGTGCGATAAACATAAATGGTAAATTTCAGTGGTTTCACACGTCTGAGCCAGAACCCGTAGCTTTTTATTGTTATTATTTGTGAATTTCATTAGTGTTTTCATGATGTTCTTAATTTCCAACCCCTGCTATGTACAGCTGAATGTCAGACATAGCACCAACCCCACGGTAAGTGTATACCTATGCAGGGGTATGGCACAGGGCCTGGCCTGCTCTGCACCCAGCCCCTTGCTGTCAGGCAACTCTCTGCCAGCAGCCAACTAGCACTGCATGCAGACTTTGGCTGTGTTCAGCAGGAGTTGGCACAGAACCTGGCCCCATGGCATGATGTGTGCCCACTCCCATCCTCAGCCAAACCTAGCAACATATGCACTCTTAGGTCTCTAGAACATGTGCCCTGGGTCGGACTCTCATTGTAGACTGTGGATTCTTTTCCCCACAGTGTAAAAATCCATAATCCATAATCATAATTATTCTTCTAATCAGAATTAAAATGGCTGTCAAATCCAAAACCTAATACCCAGCTCCTAAATACAGCACATACAATCATGTTGTGACTCTCAAATCATGCACCGGTTTCTATGTTTTTTTTGTCATGTATGACTTGTATTTATGTATATCCCATCTATATAGCAGAAACAGTCAAAAGGTAGATGAGCACTTTACAGTGTCAAAACAAGCATAAAGTCATTGAATGATGGAAGATGTAGCTGGGTTGTGGACAATTAATGCGTGGTGATGTACCGTTCTTTAAAAAGGTGAATCTTCAGCTAAATTTGAGCAACATTGGTGCAGTCCTGAGTGGTGCAGGGAAGTTGTTTCCCATCTTTGAAAAAGGCCATCTGCTTTGCTCTTTTTTCTTTTTTTTACACTTCTTAGCCTGCCATCTGATGGTGTCCTGGCTCTGGGTGTTCCAAGAAACACTAGAAGTGGTGTGCTTGCCAGAAAGATGAATGGGGGTAATATCATGATGGCATTGTAAAAGATGCATCTGTTTTTGAAGATGGTGAGAGCCGGCAAGAGGGTGTGATCATAATTCTTCAAGCACTGGATGAGACGTGCTGCAGCATGCATGATGCCCTTGTGGAATACCAGTACGGAGCTTCGGAGGCCATGGATCAGGGCATTACCATTATCTGTATGCTCTTGAATAGCAGTTCTGATAGCGCTTTCTGTTAAAAACATATTCACTTTCTTTAGAAGATAAAGATGGTATTATGCTTTAGTTTTTTTGGCAGTGTATTCCTTGAAGCTGAGTTTTGTGTCCAGGGTGATTCCAAGTTACTTGACATTCAGATAAAGTTCAGGTTCTAAGTCATCTAGGTTTGTTCTTGGAAAATAACAGGAATTCTCCCTTGGTTGGGTTGAGCTTAGGTATGCTTGCACATCCAGGTCTGGATGATGTGCAGACAGTGTTTGAGGTGTTAGATATCTGAAGCAGAGGAGACTTTCACGTAGAGTTGTGTATCATTGGTGCATTGGTGAATCTTGATCCTGTTATCTGAGCAGAGCACCTTGCAGTCCATGAGGGCTCTGCAGGTGACAGTGATCTTTTGAGACCTGGAGTTTTCCCATGTGGAAAACTATGTTGGTTGGAAAAGTAGGAGGAGAACCAGTGGAGGACATTGTTGGTGGATCTCAATTACAACTTCAGAGAGTATATGAGAGTGTGATGTTTGACTGTTCTGAAGGCAGCTGAGAGGGCCAGCAATATCAGGAGGCAGGGGTCATCTTCATGTGTGCTAAAGAGAGCATTGTCTACATTGTGTAAAGTAACAATCACTGCGCTGCAGTATGACCTGAAGCCAGACTATTTCTCATGCTTTAGTCAGTGATTTTCCAGATGAATGGTAGGTACTAATGGGCGGTAGTTGGCATGGTCATCAAGGTCCAGTATAGGTTTCTTTAGAAGTGGGAGGATCTGATCTGGCTTGAGAGATCCTGAGAAGATGCCTTAAGTGATGAAGGCATTGACAATGGTGAGTCGGAGTGAGAGTGCATTCCCAAAGAGAGTTATGATGAAGGACAAGGGCAAGAAATTATCTTCATAAGTAGTGGCTTTGAGGAAGTGGAGTATGCCGAAGAGATCTGCAAAGGGTGACCTTTACAAGATTCTACCGGAATGGTTGGGCCAATGTAAGAGATGAAGCAGGCTTGGTTTTATCGATGTGCTGGTAAATCTTTTGTAATTTTCACTGTGGAATAGATTGAGGTCAGTGAACTTTTCTGTGGAGTGATTAATAGTGTGTCTGGCAAAGGATTCATACAGGGCTTAATTGTCTTGAAAAGCATTCTGCTTCTGTTGGTGGTTTCATTTATGATGTTAATATAGTAGTTTTCTTTGGCTGATGTAATACGTTAAGCTGAGAGACTTCAGTAAAAAGGCAATGGGAGTTCTGGTTTTCATCAACTGTTTATTCTGTCTGTGGATGGATATGGATGCATTTATTTATCAGCAACATCTTTTGAGTACCTGGATGCCGAAGGATTTGGTTTGAACTTGAGTGTTTTAATTGAGGCATAGATGTGTACATAGTTTTCTAAAAAAACAAGTGTTATAGTTGTTTAGAAGAGTGTTGGCACTGGACATAGATTTGACAGTGTGAGAGTGAGGTCTGCCTATGGAGAGGTCTTTAAGTGATCTGAAGATTTGTAATTGTCTTTTCCTTTGGCCTTGGTTGATTGGTAGGGCGTTGAGCAGGGAGATCAGAATTTCACAGTTGTTGGTTCAATCCCAGGGTATGGGTGGTTTGCATTGGATTATTGAGGATGTTGGGAAGACAAGGTTGAGAATGTGACATGCTGTACAGTGATGAATGTAATAATGAGATTGAAGAGAATGTTCCTTTTTATTTTATTTTTATTTTTTGAGCTTATATTATGTGGGAAGTTAAAGTCTCCCACTAGGGTTGTTTGGGAATATCGGATAGATGAGGTGGAGAGGGGATCTGAGAATTCATCAATTAAGTCCTTCCTCTGCTGGAAGGTTTGTAGATGAAGTGGAAGATGTTGGTCTGAGTTGCAGAGAGTGTGTAGTTTGCCTAATGTGCAGGGCCAGGAGGCTTTATGAAGATTTTATGGATGACAGGAAGGCCTTCTACCTTCTTATGTGCACAGTACACATGAGGAATGCTGCTAGCCTCTAGCAAAAAGTGCATCTGTGCTGTGCAACAATGTGAGGGTGAACATGTTTCTGTGATGAAGAGCTCATCATGCTTGTGGTAGGTGATCATGCCTGCAGTGTCTGATGCATGTAGAACTACAGAGCAAGTGTTCATGACCATGAGTTGAAATGTGTGCTTTGTAGTTTTAGATTGTCTTGGTTTGGATATCTTTAGAGTGGTCGCCCAAGGCTATGGAACATTTTGTTTCACAACACAAAAATCGTGAATCCCAATTGATTCACAAATTGAAAGATGCTGAAAAAGAAATTGAACCCTTTTCACATCAATAACATTTGCAAAAAATTCCAAATGTGATTGAAAGGAGTCCTGAATCACTGAATCGTGAATTCAAGCAGAGATATACAAAAGTGACCATTTAAATCCTACCTTGCAAAGTTATACCTCAAAAACTACTGGACCAATTCACACCAAGTCAACAAAACACAGTCTCTGAGTTCTGTTTTCAAGACGGTGTAAATGCATTCAGTGGTTCAGGCTGTATGCATGACCAAAATTTGTTATGAAATCTAAAATGGAAAAACAAATCTGCATTAGCCCCACCTTAACTTCATTCTCTGCACGGATCTGCATGAAAATTGCTATATGGCACTGTTAGAAATGGGGTTTCTGGTTGGCTAGGGTATGCACCTCAGCCAGGCAAAACTTACCCACTCTAGTCAGGGCAAGGGAGTTACACGTCCAAGATAACCCCTGCTCACCCCCTTGGTAGCTTGGCACGAGCAGTCAGGCTTAACCCGGAGGCAATGCGTAAAGCGTTTGCACAACACACACATACATGTGACGCAATATTCCCACCACCAAGGAAACACAACACTAGATTATATGAAAATATCCTGTATTGTACACAACGTAATTATCAGACAAACATCACATAACAGTACTATCCTGCTACCTTAGCAGTTGTCAGAACGTTACACATTAGTTACTCTGCAAACTAGCAGTAGTCACACATAACACACAGGTTACTCAGTATTCTGCAACATAAGCAGTAGTCAGGAAACACGTTATCACATTAGCACACTTGTCATAAGAATATCATAAAACGCCCATAATAGGAACATTAGAAAATCTATGGCAAGTTAAGCAAACATATTAGCAAGTCATGCCCATAAAAGGAACATGTGCACACATATGTCAACACATCAAAGAACAGGTAGGCAATACATCATAATGAATAAAGTCTGTAGAAAGAACTTTAGATTATCAGCATATTGGTCTATGTTAGACAGTACCTGTTTTGATGAAGCAGGCACCCTCCGTGCCTGCAGACAAAGAAGAAAGGGACCCCCAGCGCTCCTCTGTGCAAAATGGGGGCCCCTGACAATGTGGGGAGCGAGGAGGGTAGCACACACCTCCCCTTAACGAAAAACGGGCCCCTCGGGGGACCATAAACGCTGGGGGCCCCCCCAGGCCTCCACCGGCCCTCTCGAGGGGGGCGCCCGGTCAGGGAAACCTTTGAGGTGGGGAGGGGGGCGCCACGCACCCCCTCCGGTTGAGAAACGGGCCCCTCTGGGGACCCGCAAACTCCTGGGGTCTCCCGGGGCCTCCGTCGGCCCCTTCGCCAAGGGAGACCCCTTTATTGAAAAGCTGGCCCTCGCAGGGGCCCCGAGGGACCTGGGGGTGCAGCGAGCCTCCGATGAGGCTGCTGCCCGTTCCCCCTGGCCACCGAAGCCTTCCGAGGCTTCTCCCGGCGGGAGAGAGGCGTCCTCCTCTCCTCCCGCCGCCTCTATGGCTCTCCGGCCCAAGGCAGGGCCTTCCGGTGCCCCGGGGGGACTACACTGAGCGGTCCTCTCCCCGGGGGCACCACCAGGAGCACGCTTGCTCCTTAAGACGAAAACAGGGTTTCCTTCGTGCCCTGGGGGCACAGTGCTGAGCGCGGACCTCGCGCTCAGGGATATTTTCCGAACCCGGCTGCGGCGGTGATTTCCAATCGCAGAGACGCGCTCCGGGAAGCGCGAGGGCACACTTTAAAGCCCGGGTTGCGGCGGTGATCCGGGGCTCAAAATACAGCGCTTTTCACAGCGCTAAAGTAAAATCTGCAGCCTGGGCTGCGGCGGTGATTCTTCCTTTGGCAAAAGAAAAGCGCTTTTCAAAGCGCTAGGACCTCAGCAGCTTCCACCATTCAAAGAATGCATTTATTTTCTCTTCAGGCATCCTGGGCAAAGATGTCAAAGATCGTTGCAGGGGTCAGGGGCCACAGCACCCTGCCCCTGGGAACAACTAAACAAGAAGGAGCACAGGGCTGGTGGGCCCAGCTACAGGCCAGCACAAGGGGTGCAGATGGTGGCAGTTCCTCCTAGTGACCAGACAGGTCACAGGTCAGCACAGCAGCAGCAGTCCATGGCGGTTTCCTGGTGAGTCCATTCATCAGCGTTCTGTGTCCAGTTTCAAGTTCCAAGAATGTTCAAATTGTGGGGAAAATTCCCCTGTACTTATAGTCAGTTCTTACAGTGTTTTACAGTGGTAGGGAGAGGAGGTTCCAGCCAGTTACAACTGGTTCTGGGAGTGCCCCCTCTCTCCTTTCAGCACAGGCTCCAAACATCAGTGGGGGGTTAACGACCCTATTGTGTGAGGCCAGGGCACAGCCTTTACAAATGTAGGTGTGCCCCGCCTCTCCCTTCTCTCAGCCCAGGAAGACTATTCAGTATGTAGATGCACCTCAGTGACACCTATACCCTCCCTGTGTACAGGCTGTCTGAAAAGTATGCACAAAGCCCCAACTGTCACTCTGCCCAGACGTGGATTGGAGTCAAGCTGCAAAACACCAGAATTATAAGCACAGATAAATGCGCACTTTCTAGAAGTGGCATTTCTGTGATAGTAATAAAAAATACACCCACACCAGTAAGCAGTATTTATTATCACCATCACAACCATACCAAACACGCCTACGCTAGCCCTCATAAATCAGACAATCCCCCTACACATAAGGCAGGGCATTTCTAATGCAATCCTATGAGAAGGCAGCACTCACAGCAGTGAGACACCAAGTTAGGCTGTTTGTCACTACCAGGACAGGCCATGCAATATGGCACATGTCCTGCCTTTCTACATACATGGCACCCTGCCCACAGGGCGTACTTTAGGGGTGACTTACATGTAGTAAAAGGGGAGTTCTGGGCCTGGCAAGTAAATTTAGATGCCAGGTCCCTGTGGCAGAAAACTGCGCACACAGGCCCTGCGCTAGCAGGCCTGAGACAGGTTTGAAAGTCTACTTCAGTGGGTGGCGCAAGCAGCGCTGCAGGCCCACTAGTAGTATTTAATTTACAGGCCCTGGGTATAGAGATACCACTGTACAAGGGACTTATAGGTAAATTAAATATGCCAATCAGGTATAAGCCAATCATACCAACTTTAGATGGGAGAGCACCTGCACTTTAACACTGGTCAGCAGTGATAAAGTGCTCAGAGTCCTAGAGCCAACAGCGAAAGGTCAGAAAAACCAGGAGGAAGGAGGCAAAAAGACTAGGGATGACCATGCGTATGGCCAAAAGTCCAACACAACCCCCTACCAGCCAAAATCCAGGGGAGAACAATCAATACCTTGATGTACTTTCCTGCTTGGGGCGATAGAACAAGGACCCAGGCCCACAACAGCAGGGGCATGTTCCAGTTCTACGCCTTCCTGACTCCACTGGGATCTCTCTGTCAATGCGTCCCAGGCAGCCTAGACCAACCCACGGGGATTCTCTAGCTGCCAATGGCCAGAACCAGGCCCCAGGCCATCTAGGAGCCTCTGGTCTCTGAAACCATAATGAGTGGGGGGCGGTAGCCCCAGGTGCAAAGCAACCTGTCTCCACTCCATTTCTGATCAGTTCAGGGGCTCTACCCTGCCACTGATCCACCAACCTAGGGTCCGCACCCATAGGTTCTACAGGGGCTAGAGGCGAGGCTCTCCTCCCTCTACCCCTCCTTCTAGGATCCCGCCCTCCTCTCCTAGGAGGGGTATCATCAGAATCCACACTTGCCAGGGTGCTGGGTACAGCAGCCCTGCACAACTTTCTCGCCAGCCCAGGATCATTACCTGGCGACTGACCACCCAACCTAGGGACGACACCCTTGGGTTGCACCGGGGTCCAGGGCGGGCTTCCCCCTCCCTGAACCCCACTTCCAGAGTCCTGCATCTCCCCACCTCGGGAGAAGCCACCAGAAGTTTCACACAGGGGGGTGAGCACACTAACCGCCCCCCCAACCAGGTCAGAGTTTACCCCCTGAACCTGTCTATCTAGTCCAGGGACGACACCCTTAGACTGGACCATTGCCCAGCGAACCAGGACTTCCTTGGGAGCACACCTACCCCCTACCAGATCAGAGCTTACCCCCTGAATCTGGCAATCCAACCCAGAGTCACTACCCTGCGGTTGAACCACTGCCTGGCGCACCAGGACTTCCTTGGGAGCACACGTACTCCCCATCAGGTCAGAGTTTACCCCCTGAACCTGATCATCCAACCCAGAGTCACCACCCTGCGGTTGAATCATTGCCTGGCGCACCAGGACTTCCTGGGGGGCACACCTACCCCCCACAAGGGAAACACTTTCCCCAAGGGCCACACAAGAGTCTGGCTGGCGCAGGTCTCCTGACCTCTGCCCATCTGACAGAGTCTGGATTCCCCCCAGCCCAGAAATGGTCTCACCAAGGTCATTCCTGGGGGGCTCTGCACTCAGAGCTGACCCCTGACCCTCCAGGTTCTCCACTGGGGCCCGCAGCCCCCTCTCAACCCTATGCCTGGATTTCCGCCTCCTCCGCTGTAGAGCTAGACTACCAGACACCAGGACCGGCGGAACGCTATCACCAGCCACCCGCCCAAGTCCTAATGACAAAATGGGATCCTTCTGAACAGCTGGCCCTACGGCACAGGCTAGGCTCACCTCCTGGCGTTCACTCATGGAACCCCCCAGGACCTGGGACTGGAGCTCGGGTACCCTGGGCCTCAGCCCAACCCCATTCCCTCTCCTCTGAGACTGGACATGGGGTGCCTTACCCGCCCCAATACACTGGGACCTACCTGGGACACAAGCCTTTCCCACCACACCTGGTTGGGAAACACCTAGACCACTCTCATTAGGAACACCCCCTAATGTCACACCAGACCCTCTGGTACGCAACCAGAAGTCTGCCTCCTTTGCAAGCTCCCTGGAGTCAGAGAGCTCACACACTGACAAGTGTTGGCGTAACTCTGAAAAACAACAACGAAACAGGTGCTCTCTGAGAATCAGATTAAACAGCCCTTCAAAATTGTTTACTGTGCTACCCTTCACCCATCCATCTAGTGCAATGCAGCAAGCCTCCACAAACTCCTCCCAAGACTGGTGGGACAGTTTCTTACCACCCCTAAACCTTTTTCTGTATTCCTCAGGGGAGAAACCATACTTCACAATCAGTGCGTTCTTCACAGCGGAGTACCCCTCCCTGTCACTCTCTTCTAGAGTCAGTAGGGCATCCCTCCCCTCCTCAGGAATAAAACTCCCTAGGCCAGTTCCCCAATCCTTCTCAGGGATCCTGCGCTCTACCAGAGCCTTCTCATATTCCTTTAACCACTGACGTATGTCACCCCCCTCTTGGAACCTAGGTACCAGATCTATGGGTATGTGAGGAACCTCTTTGCTACAGCACTGTACATTGCTGCCACCACTGGACTCCACCTGCAACGCTGGTGAGTCCAGAACCTTCAGACTGCGCTCTAGAGCGAGTCTTTCTCTGGCAAAGGCCCTCTCTGCCTCTGCCATTCTCTCCTGTACTAAGGCCTTCTCTACCTCAGCCCTTCTCTCCTCAACAGCTAGGCGCGCTAACTGCAACTTCAGGTCCCTCTCTTCCCGCCTATCTCTTAGCTCATCAGGCGTCAAGGAATGAGAGGTAGCCCTGCTTCTTACACTGGACCCAGCAAGGGACTCCCTATCACTGGGGCCTTCCCTGTCAACTGGCGTCCCCAACCGGTCATTCTCACCCTCCTGATCAGTCTCTCTACCACTCTCTAGGGATGAGGTCTGGGAGCCCTCCCATTGGGAACCCTCGCTACACTCAGGATCCTCTGGGTACCCCCTACGCACACTCCCTCCCTGGGTAAATGTCACAAACCTTTCAAAGAAATTCAGAGATCTCCTGAGGTCCCCTTCTACAGGCAGCCCTCTCTCTCTACAGAACCCCTCTAATTCCCCCTGCGTGTAAAACGGCAGGTCCTCTAAATCAAAGGTAAGCCCCATCTTGAAAAGGTACAAATAACTCAACTGTGACAACCACAATACCCAAGCGTGAGAACTGAAAACAGGAAAAATGACCAAAGAGAGAAAGTTAAGAGAAGCCAAACATGTGATGGTCTAAACGCAATCCTTGTAGTGAAATAATGAGTCACAATGGTATTGTGCAAGCGCAAGTCCTATCCTCACCGCTGACTTCCAATGTTAGAAATGGGGTTTCTGGTTGGCTAGGGTATGCACCTCAGCCAGGCAAAACTTACCCACTCTAGTCAGGGCAAGGGAGTTACACGTCCAAGATAACCCCTGCTCACCCCCTTGGTAGCTTGGCACGAGCAGTCAGGCTTAACCCGGAGGCAATGCGTAAAGCGTTTGCACAACACACACATACATGTGACGCAATATTCCCACCACCAAGGAAACACAACACTAGATTATATGAAAATATCCTGTATTGTACACAACGTAATTATCAGACAAACATCACATAACAGTACTATCCTGCTACCTTAGCAGTTGTCAGAACGTTACACATTAGTTACTCTGCAAACTAGCAGTAGTCACACATAACACACAGGTTACTCAGTATTCTGCAACATAAGCAGTAGTCAGGAAACACGTTATCACATTAGCACACTTGTCATAAGAATATCATAAAACGCCCATAATAGGAACATTAGAAAATCTATGGCAAGTTAAGCAAACATATTAGCAAGTCATGCCCATAAAAGGAACATGTGCACACATATGTCAACACATCAAAGAACAGGTAGGCAATACATCATAATGAATAAAGTCTGTAGAAAGAACTTTAGATTATCAGCATATTGGTCTATGTTAGACAGTACCTGTTTTGATGAAGCAGGCACCCTCCGTGCCTGCAGACAAAGAAGAAAGGGACCCCCAGCGCTCCTCTGTGCAAAATGGGGGCCCCTGACAATGTGGGGAGCGAGGAGGGTAGCACACACCTCCCCTTAACGAAAAACGGGCCCCTCGGGGGACCATAAACGCTGGGGGCCCCCCCAGGCCTCCACCGGCCCTCTCGAGGGGGGCGCCCGGTCAGGGAAACCTTTGAGGTGGGGAGGGGGGCGCCACGCACCCCCTCCGGTTGAGAAACGGGCCCCTCTGGGGACCCGCAAACTCCTGGGGTCTCCCGGGGCCTCCGTCGGCCCCTTCGCCAAGGGAGACCCCTTTATTGAAAAGCTGGCCCTCGCAGGGGCCCCGAGGGACCTGGGGGTGCAGCGAGCCTCCGATGAGGCTGCTGCCCGTTCCCCCTGGCCACCGAAGCCTTCCGAGGCTTCTCCCGGCGGGAGAGAGGCGTCCTCCTCTCCTCCCGCCGCCTCTATGGCTCTCCGGCCCAAGGCAGGGCCTTCCGGTGCCCCGGGGGGACTACACTGAGCGGTCCTCTCCCCGGGGGCACCACCAGGAGCACGCTTGCTCCTTAAGACGAAAACAGGGTTTCCTTCGTGCCCTGGGGGCACAGTGCTGAGCGCGGACCTCGCGCTCAGGGATATTTTCCGAACCCGGCTGCGGCGGTGATTTCCAATCGCAGAGACGCGCTCCGGGAAGCGCGAGGGCACACTTTAAAGCCCGGGTTGCGGCGGTGATCCGGGGCTCAAAATACAGCGCTTTTCACAGCGCTAAAGTAAAATCTGCAGCCTGGGCTGCGGCGGTGATTCTTCCTTTGGCAAAAGAAAAGCGCTTTTCAAAGCGCTAGGACCTCAGCAGCTTCCACCATTCAAAGAATGCATTTATTTTCTCTTCAGGCATCCTGGGCAAAGATGTCAAAGATCGTTGCAGGGGTCAGGGGCCACAGCACCCTGCCCCTGGGAACAACTAAACAAGAAGGAGCACAGGGCTGGTGGGCCCAGCTACAGGCCAGCACAAGGGGTGCAGATGGTGGCAGTTCCTCCTAGTGACCAGACAGGTCACAGGTCAGCACAGCAGCAGCAGTCCATGGCGGTTTCCTGGTGAGTCCATTCATCAGCGTTCTGTGTCCAGTTTCAAGTTCCAAGAATGTTCAAATTGTGGGGAAAATTCCCCTGTACTTATAGTCAGTTCTTACAGTGTTTTACAGTGGTAGGGAGAGGAGGTTCCAGCCAGTTACAACTGGTTCTGGGAGTGCCCCCTCTCTCCTTTCAGCACAGGCTCCAAACATCAGTGGGGGGTTAACGACCCTATTGTGTGAGGCCAGGGCACAGCCTTTACAAATGTAGGTGTGCCCCGCCTCTCCCTTCTCTCAGCCCAGGAAGACTATTCAGTATGTAGATGCACCTCAGTGACACCTATACCCTCCCTGTGTACAGGCTGTCTGAAAAGTATGCACAAAGCCCCAACTGTCACTCTGCCCAGACGTGGATTGGAGTCAAGCTGCAAAACACCAGAATTATAAGCACAGATAAATGCGCACTTTCTAGAAGTGGCATTTCTGTGATAGTAATAAAAAATACACCCACACCAGTAAGCAGTATTTATTATCACCATCACAACCATACCAAACACGCCTACGCTAGCCCTCATAAATCAGACAATCCCCCTACACATAAGGCAGGGCATTTCTAATGCAATCCTATGAGAAGGCAGCACTCACAGCAGTGAGACACCAAGTTAGGCTGTTTGTCACTACCAGGACAGGCCATGCAATATGGCACATGTCCTGCCTTTCTACATACATGGCACCCTGCCCACAGGGCGCACTTTAGGGGTGACTTACATGTAGTAAAAGGGGAGTTCTGGGCCTGGCAAGTAAATTTAGATGCCAGGTCCCTGTGGCAGAAAACTGCGCACACAGGCCCTGCGCTAGCAGGCCTGAGACAGGTTTGAAAGTCTACTTCAGTGGGTGGCGCAAGCAGCGCTGCAGGCCCACTAGTAGTATTTAATTTACAGGCCCTGGGTATAGAGATACCACTGTACAAGGGACTTATAGGTAAATTAAATATGCCAATCAGGTATAAGCCAATCATACCAACTTTAGATGGGAGAGCACCTGCACTTTAACACTGGTCAGCAGTGATAAAGTGCTCAGAGTCCTAGAGCCAACAGCGAAAGGTCAGAAAAACCAGGAGGAAGGAGGCAAAAAGACTAGGGATGACCATGCGTATGGCCAAAAGTCCAACAGGCACATTAACTTACCATGGCAAATAATTTCCAAATTTGATGCAGCTCTGTCAAAGGAGTTCAAAGTTATAGCAAATTAAAAAATGCCTTTTCAGTGGAAAGTGCGATTGATATCTACGACCGCCACTGTTATATATTTATTACAGAGTGCTGGTGGCTTCTTTGTAGTTATGGTTAGGATCCCCAAATATATATATATATATATATATATATATATATATATATATATATATATATATATATATATATATATATATATATATATATATAAATATTTTTATATATATATATATATATATATATATATATATATATAGGTACCACTAGGTAGTTAAAGTTAGTACCTAGTCTCTATAGAAAAAGCATTTTTTGTTTTGCTAATAACTTTGGGGACGTTTGATGAATTTTCTCAAAAGTAAAAAAAAAAAAGAATACAATGCTCACTTCAGCTGCTGTCCAGAAAGTTTCTGGGTGATCTGCCAAGCAGTGGCCGAGAAAATGTGGGGTCCCAAAATGCTTTTTCCCCGTGTATTTTTCCAAAGGGATTTTGAACAGGAATAGCGCCTGATCTACTGGGTGGAATTAAGCCAAATTTGGCAGAAAGGTAGCTCTAGGTCCAGAACGTGCCCTTTCTGTTATTTGTTGTAAATCCCACATAGACCCTCTCACACCCAGAGACACCCTTCTACACCTATTCTCATACCGAAAGAGACAGTCCCTGCAGCCAACCCCTCTGCCACGCACAGCCAAAGGCCATATGCAGCAGTGGTTGGATTAAAATATAGTATTTAAAATTTGTTTATGTTACAAAAAAAAAGCCCATCACTGAAAAAAACAAAGGTTACAAGGATGTCATAGTTAGGAAACAGAATTTAAAAAAAGATAGAAATTAATTTAAAAAACCAAAGGTTACAAGGATGTTATACTTAGGTTTTGAATTTGCACAAAACAATAGAAATTCAGCAGTTATAGTTAGTTATTTCATGTAACAATATATCGCTCCCCAAAGAAAATATAACTTGTCCCCTCGCCATGCACTGCTGATTACCTCAGATATTACAGCACTCATTAAACTTTTATAATGGCAATAAAAATATCAATGAAACAGTAGCAGTCAAATTATTGAAGACAAAAACTGTGCATGGTGGGGGGCGCGAGTTATAGTTACCTAAGGGCGTGAGTTATAGTTACTTGAAATAACTATCTCCTGAATTTCTATGATTTTAGTAAATTCAGAACCTAACTATAACGTCCCTGTAAGCTTTTGTTTTTAAGTGAACGTGTATAAATGTGTGTGTGTATATATATTTATATATGTGTATATGTATGTATCATATATGTATTATTATACATATGTATATGTATTAAAGTATATTATAGTGTATTTTATATATATGTATGGGAGCTATAGTTATGACCTAGTTTCCTTAGGAAAAGTTTTTTTTGTTGTTTTACTAATAACTTTGGAGCTGTTTGACGAATCTTCACAAAATATTCAAAACTAGTTTGCAACTCACTTCAGCTGCTGTCTCAGACTTTTTTGTGGTGATTCATCAAGCAGGGGCTGAAGAAATGGGGGGGGGGGGTTCCAAACCTGTTTTTCCCATGTCGTTTTCCATTGAAATTTGAATCATGACTACAGGCTGAGTTGCTGGAAGGAATTACGCCAAATTTTGCAGAAAGCTAGATCTTGATCCTGAAAGAACTCTTTTTGTAAATTGGTGTAAATCTGTTCAGTATTTTTATGAAAGGAAATAGATTTATATCTAGAGATGCAGATCTACCACAGATCCACAGCGGGGGATACGCGTATCCATGTTCCACTAGCAATGCCTTGTTTGGCTGGCCACAACCTAAGAGGAAGTTGTGGCCGCCATTTTGTCTTTTGTCACTTGGTGCAGAGGGGGGAATAAAGATGAAATAAGATACTAGGGATCAAGATTTACGTATCCTGACCTCATAGGACTGATGGAGGGGTCCCTGAGGGACCCCTCATGGGCAAGAAAATACCCCAAAATGTTTTTTGGGGGCATGCAAGGATCCGTGGATCCTCTGCCGCGTTCACCACAGCCACCTTCCACAATTGATCTGCAGATCCAGCCCCCAATTAAGAAAAATACAACTACTCACAGACCCACACAGCCACTCACACACCCACTCATACAGCCACTGACAGACCCACACAGCCACTCACACCCACTCACAGACCCACAAATGCCACTCGCACACCCACTCACAGAGCCACATACACCCACTCACACACCCACCCACACCCACATATAGACCCACACAACCACACATACACCCATACAGCCATTCACTCACCCACTCACAGACCCACTTGCACTCATTTGAGTGGCTGTGTGGGTCTGTCAGTGGGTGTGTTAGTGGCTGTGTGGGTCTGTCAGTGGGGTGTATTTTTGTTTTAATATGGGGCTGGATCTGTGGCTCTATTGCAAATGTATAGGGGGTTACACTGTGCGCCACAGTGGATCTGCATATTCTCATCCATGGATTCTCATGTCAAAGAACATTTTATGAGTGATGTCATATGTTAGGTCATAACCAGTGCATGGTGGGGGCCCACGTTATAGTTAGTGCTGCTAACGATAACTGCTGAGTTGTTTTTTTGTTTTTTTTACTGTGAAGCGTTAACATTGCCAATGAGAAATTCACCTAATCATAAGATTACTTCAACCTTTTTTTCAGTAAATTCCTAAAGTTGTCTTTTTAATTAAAACCAATATTTTTATCCCACCTAACTATAATGTTACTTTAACCTTTGGTTTTCTCAGTGATTTCAAGGTTGTTTTTTTTTTTTTCAAGTAAATTCATTATTTTTCAGAGTTTACGTATGGTAGATTGATTTAATAATATATGTTGTGTTCATACATTATATTGTAAAAAATAAATTATTGTTACATAACAGGATATGGTTCACAGTTTGCAAAATCTTTCTAGAATATGTGTGAGTATTAAACAGATTTATTTCAGTAGAAATTGTGCATTTGCTCAGTTATTGTAGCTCTAACATCAAGTGATGTTACCAGCCATTTCACTGAGTTATTACTCTCGTGAGACGCTGGTGGGACACTCACAAGATCGTAAAGTTCCACATTTCATTCTAATCTACTGTATACAGTTCTTTCTCATGTTTTTTGTTATTTTAATGCTAATCTATAATAGAGTTGTGAATAAAAGATGGTTGGATAATGATCTTTTTTATTTTTTAAGTGATGGCTTTCACAAGATGTTCACAGGACCTGAATGCATAAAATCCCCTGCATAGACCCTGAGTGGGCTGTAATTCCTGTTCGGCTCTCACAAACCACTAGTGAGATCATAATGTAGAATTACGTTAATTGCAGTGTTTTACTGTAATTTTAAATAAAGTAGAACATTAGACATGCTGATTAAGGTAGAAAAATGAATTATGCATTGCTGCCTTGAAGAAATAAAGTAAGTCATTTTTTTATGATCTCGCAAGACGAATGCAAGACACTCATGAGAGTTCCAGGAGAAAAGAAACACCCTTAGGAAGGATTGTGATTAGTTCATATGGAAATCTTCATTTAGAAGAACATTTCCATCCTTTTTGCTTAATTTCACTGTAAACCTTTTAGCAAAGCTTTCAGCTGGGGAATTCAAAATAAGCAGTATAGCATGAGTACCACAGGGATGTGGAGGGACCTCAGGTCGATGCATCTGCAAAAGGCTAGCATGGGCAGAGTTTGCTCGTGGTGCAGAGGTAGAAAAATCTACAGGGGCTTCTACTTAATTTGCCCAGGGAAATACTGTGCCTGCACAAGTTCTCAGTGCAGAGGCAGACTGTAACCCTGTTTACTTAGTAAAGTGCTATTTGTTGCTTGTTTAAGCAGATAATTCTTTTATCAGAAACAAGCAAGTCTACTCAGGACAAGCTTCTCTAAGACCGCAAGTAAACCCCTAGAAAATAGTTTTTTTCACTGCTATTTTGGGAAATGTTCTCCTTTTTGGTTTTTAAGGAGATGTTGTTGGTGTATTTTTTAACACCTGAACCTCTTTTTTTTTTTTGTTCTAGCCTTTACAAAAAAAATAAATAAATAGAGAAAAATATTAAATATGTTACATAATGCATTTTTTTGAGTTGTTCAAAACTATTAACAAAAGCGGCTCTTTTCAGAGTCTCCCTTTACTTTTATCGTGTATGTTGCTTGTACTGTTTTCTTTTTTTACCTGCTAAGAATGTCGCACAAGACTCTCCTGAGAGCCAGGGAAGTGCATCATAACCAGTTCCTCTCAAAAGCCTCTTGTGAGAGTTTGCAAGAACTTGCAAGAGGCACGCAATCCCTTGCAGGCAGCCGATGGGGCAATACTTCCTGGTTTGCTCTTCCGAGCCTCTTGCACGATCATACTTTTATAATAAAATTTGCATTTACACTGAATATTTCCTGATGTAGTATGCAAAACTTATATACATGAAAATAGTAAAAGTGTGTTTAGTTTATTGAAATACAATCCATTATATAATTCTGGGGAAAAATAAACTGCTTAGATTTATGAAAAAATCCCATATGTTTTATGTGCATGACACCAACATTGGTAGATAGCACACACTGATACTCACATATTTGTTTTATGTCCATTTATTACTATTAGAAAAAGTTCAATCATTATATAGTTTTTATCCTTGGTAGGCCACATAACGACAATGAAAATAAACTTAAATGTCTTTTTACTTCATATATCTATGTACATGTTTGTAAATACCCTGTTTTCTAGAACTTTGGTTGTAGAAATATATGATAGAAATTTGGAAGTTTCCAGGGTAATCTTTGCTTTATTGTAAAATAAGAATCTTCACACTCAACCCATCCAGATTAATTTTTAAGGTAGACTGTGTAGTAGCCAGAGTTGATTGAGTGTCTACAATGGGTAGCCAGAGTAATTTATGTTTTCTTATGAACTGATATATGACGACCATTAAAGTTGATGATATCAGTATTGATTTTGCTACCATCAGCTCTGCATCTTTGTAGCATGAGAATCCAGTATTTAGTACTGTCTCTTACAGCCACTGTAAACAACAATTCTGATGTGCAGTCTGGAAAGGAGTTGCTCTGTACAGCTTTCACAAATAGTTTTTCAAATGACACTGATTTGCAATCTGATGCTGTGCGGTACACAAGTTGAATTAAAAATAAAGTCTGAATAAAAACTCCTGTGCATCAAGTTCAAAGTGTACTGTGCACCACCATTACAGTGGGAAACCGTACTGCATATAAATGCAGTACAATTACATGTGTTTCTCTGTATGTACTAAATTAAAAAGAGTTGTCAGACCTTGACATAAAAATGTCACCTTGTGTTGAACAATGCTTTCAACCACCGGCTGTTGGTGGAATAGAAAATTAACTAAAAACTTACAGTAACATGAAACTACAGAAGAGTTAGAAAACTAAAAACCTATTACACTGCTGACTTCATTAATTTTCAGCTTTTTTAAAGTATTTTTCACTTCATGTTGAAACTTTTGAAAACTCTACGATCTCAGAACTTTTTTGCTTGCTATAAGTTGAATGGGATATAAGCTGAAATGAGTAGCACAGATCACTCGCAAACGATTTACTCTATCAAAAATGATGACTCAGGATTTACTCTGACTCATCAAAATCAAGAAGGTAGAACCCTGACAAAATCCTCACCCATCATAAAGCAACATAAGACATTCCTTCTTTAAAGACTGTGCAACCTATATTTAGCATTGCTGCACCCAAACCTAATCCTTGAGATGTATGAATGGTGATAGCCAAACAAAGAGGAAACTGTTGTCTTTCCCACATACATATCTTTTACCAGGAGAATTCTGTCAGTGTACCTTCCACATTTTTTCCTTTATCAGAATATATTCATAGCCCTTCATAGTCTGTTCTGTTTGGATATATAATGAATTTGGTCACATTCCCCAATGTACCATTCACTAATCCCTCATCGACATTCATATTTCCTCACCAAATTATTCTTCAGTTTTTACAGAGGGTTACAGTCTTCTCTAAACTAGCAGTACGTGAAACTGTTTTCTCTAAAGATTACACTTTCTTTCCCACTGATTGACATAGTGGTACGTTTAAACCTTAATGTTCTATTTTGCCTTTAGTAGTAAGAATCACCATCTCATGTTTCTCCAAATGAAGCATTTCTAAGTTAAATTGCATGCGCATGTCGGGTGTTGGCATTGGGCAGTGGCGGCAGGTAATTTTAGGATGGAGGGGGGCGGGCAGCATACTCATTCATTCACACACGCATGCACATCCATTCACAACACTCAACATTCAAACATACACGCACAAACCAAACATTCATTTAAAAAACACACACACTTACCTTCACCCACACACACACTTACCTTCAGCCTCAGAGGTCCACCAATGAGGGAAGGAAGCAGTCCCAACTTCGTCACAGAGTGGGATGGGGTCAGTGAGACTGCTGACCCCTCCCTACTCTGTGACTAGGTGTCACTGATTGACAATCGACATGGGCGCTTCAGGTATTAATCGTTGAGGGGAAGGGCCTCAAGTCACCTTTGCGGAGCTGAGGAGGTCACGACAATAAGAGCTGTGACCTCTTCAGCCCAACAAAGTTCGGCTCAGGCAGCCAGGAGCCTGCGCAAATCTTTGCTCAGCCCGACAGGCACTCTTCATGAGTGGCAAAAGGGGGGGGGCGTGGTCCCTCCGCCCTAAAGGACGGGCCACGGCTGGCATTGGCACACTATCTGTTTCTCAATTTTCCTAATGTATTGCATTACAGAAGCTGGTGACGTCTTTGGTGGGACTAGAGATCTAACCACTTGAGAAGAAAAAGCTTTTTTCAGCTTGTTTTCTGGGTACTCCTATTTTCATGTCTTGTAATATATTCCAATATTCCACATCGGCTGCCAGTCTCATATTTTCTGTCAACTCAGCATATTGAAAATGTAGCTATATGTTAACATTTCCAATACTATACTCCCTAATGCCTTTTTAGTTTCTTCATGCACAGGTTTTTAAAAAACTGGCTGACCCTTGACCGGAGTCAACTGTAGAAGGTCACCAAAAACTATGATGTGTTTGCCACCAAACAAAATCTCTTAGTTCTGGGAACCTCTGGCATCCTCAGATGAATGAAAACTAACATAGTGCATAGTGCTAGCCTGACCTGCCTCATCCTGTGTGTGCCTAAATATGAACAATACTTAGGGCCTGATCTACTACCAGAGTCAATTGGGGTCAGAAGCATAAAGTGCAATGTGCCACTTGTGGAAGGCGAGAGCTTTGTTCCACGAACACGCTCTTGACACTTCCTCCAAGCCCTTTGCAACCCTATGTAATGACAGGACATAATGCCCCCTAAATGCATCTGATATTTTTACCCAAGATGGAAACAAAATGGGAATATAATACAATGTTTAAATACGGTAAGGGCCATGTTTGAGATTCTTTACAGGTGGCAATTTTTTTGATGACCATATAAGAGTCCTTTATGAACTTTAAAAATCTAAATGTTAACGTGCATTATCCCCACTCAGACATATTTTTATTGCTTTCATACATTGCCTGATTTCTAGATGGCAAAATACTGTTTTTAGCCAATAGCACCTTAGGGCCTTCAATTCGCTACAGAGGCACACTACATGTAACAGCGATTCAAGCTTGTAATTACACAGTCTGCAGTTTGAAGACACTGTCCCTTTCAAACATCCATATTTATACACTTTCAGAGGTATTATTCCACATCTTAGCGTGATTAGGTATTTTTTAGCTCCAGACTCATGTGGCTAGAAAGATGTGGAGCCCTCCCAATTGATTGATTAAAAAATGATACACAAATCCGCATGGTTCTTCGAGGATAGCTTCAGCTGATCACCACACAATTTTGGAGGTAGATTTAGATCAAGAATGTCAAGGAAACCCAGATCATTAATTGAATCCTTCGCATATGGTTCCCACGTGAGCTTACTTTCTTGCATACTTGTCCATATTAGCTCTTTCAATCAACCAGTTGGGACAGCTTTGAGCTTAACATAATAACTGAAAAATCTTGCTTTCTCCATGAGCCCTTGCTTACTCAGATTGAATTCAAGACGAATTGGAGATGATGTTTTATCAGGCAGCTGGAATAATCATCTGTAGCAACAACATTGGACCTTGTCCAGCCAAATTCCAAGATTATTCTTAAATAGTAACGAGACATATGACAATGTTGGGATAGATTCGACATCAATCACATAAAGGACTGCAGAAATTTCAGGACCTCTCATTTGTGTTAGCAATTTTTGAAAACTAATAATCATGGCTTGAGATATTCCTTTCAGTGTCTGGAGCTCTGCTTGCTGTAAGCCAAGGTGGTTATAACAAATATTCAGATACTTCAAGCTTGATACCTGCTCTAGTTTTACCTGATCCAGTCAAAATTTAGCTTTTCTGATTTTCTTCTTTCCGCAAACCATTTTTTTTTTTGGAGGCATTAATGGAGATATTATTGGCACTACAATAGAGTGACAAAGCATCCAGTGATCTTTGCAAGTCTACTGCTGTATGATTAGATATGATTATGTCATATGCATACTGATCACATTGGAGGTGGGAGACAGATAACTTTGGGGCCCAAATTTAAGAGAAGTGGTGCTGCATCCAATGCAGCGCCGTTTTTCTTATGCCCCTTAGTGCCCCCCACACTGCCACCATGCGTGCACCGTATTTAATATATGGCGCTCCATGGCACAGAGTAGGGGCAATAGCGTCAACATTTTTGATGCTATTGATGTACTGTGCTGGATTAATGCCAAAATGTTGGCACTAATCCTGCAGAGTACACAGAGGGCCATTAAACACAATAGTATGCCCCCTTTTAATACCTGCTGTGTGCAGGTGTTAAAAATAGCCGCTAAAAAATGGCGCAGTGGAATCTCCCAGATTCCACTGCACCATTTTTGCAGTCCCCCTAATAGTATAATGCCCCGCTTGCATACATTATGCCTGGTGCATGCATAATGTGGCACAAGGAGTTATAAAGTTGCACAATGCGTGCATTGTGCCACTTTGTAAATATGGCACAGCCATTTTGGCCTCTTTGGGCCACATTAGCGTCATAAAAAATTATGATAATGTAGCGCTAAGCCCTCTTAACTCTGGGCCAAAGTATTCTACTTTGTTGTCATGTCCCACAGGCAACATAAGTAGTCTGTGCAATGTGATTCATTTAATGTTGTGGGCAGGAGTAGTCACAACACATGATAGATCAAAACTATTTTTTCTCTGAACAAATGCAGTTAATGCTTTAATAAGAAAAGGTTTTCCTGTACCTGCCTGACCACTAACATACAGAAGTGTGGGCTTGAATGTTTTACAAGTACTTTCAGACTCATCATGTAGCAGTCCATGCGCTACAGATTTTTCTATTTGCTGAGAAACCTTTATCTGTTCTTCATTTAGTTGCAAGATCAAACTTCCTAAATCAATACTCTCACTCCTCATTTGGTCCATAGCATTTTCTACTTCATTCATAGCTTTGGCTGCCTCATTTTCAAAGATAGATTGGACAAGAAGATTTTGACTAATAGGTCCTAAGCTCTGGCTGTGTTGTGAGCTATCCTTTGAACCTCTGTAGCAAGTGTTTCCTCCTGTTGGATTTAATCATTTAACATTTTTTTATATGTGGGAAACACTTAAGGTTGGATGCTATCTTTGACTACATTGAAAGCATCTTCGTAACAGTCATAGTCATCTAGCAGGTCACTTTCTGAATTCCAAGGTTAAGAAAGTCGCAAGAGAGCCAGTGTGAGAAAACAGGGCCGATTGCAGAGACCCCCTAACTTTTTGCCCCCATTTTTCACTTTTTGCTGGTGTTTTCCTGACTCTGATGGTGCCCTGGGTACTGCTAACCAGTCCCAGGACCTGTGCTCTGTATAAAATGAGTATGCAAATTAGGCTAATTGTAATTGGGTATGTCAACCTACCTATAAGTCCCTAATATTTGGCACAGCATGTAGGTTTAGGGATCTCGGCATAGGTGGTGCACTGCTGAGGTGCCCACTGTCATTTTAAAGGCAGGCCAGCCTTGCCTCCTGCTTTTAAATTAAAGTTACATGCAAATTCGACTTTGGAATTAAAAGTACTTCCAAAGTCTTAAACTACCTTATTTTTACATGTTAGTCACCCCTAAGGTGTGCCCTATGTGCCCCTAGGGTTGGGTGCCATGTAACTATAAGCAGGTACCGTATTACAAATAGTTGTATAAGCCCTGATGAGGTAAAACAGCCAAATTTGTTGTTCCCTCAATGTAGTGAATGGCTAACATGGGGAGACTTTATTTTAATTAACAAAGTTCCCTTAAGTGTCAGATACCTCATGCTTGGTATCAAACTAATTGTTATAATAAAGCCCACAACTTACAATTTTTGGATTTACTATAGCTAGTTCAGGTAAAGAGTTTTAAACTCTACCTGAAAAGTTGCCAATTTCAGCTGTGTAGTGCCCTTCTCTGATTGGCCAGCCTCTGGCAGCCTGGGCAGGCTGCCTTGATGACGTATGAAGTAGCCTGGGCTTAAAACAAAGGAATGTGCCTGGGGGAGGAGAACTCTCCTCAGCAGATGGGGAAACAGGAAGGGGGAGGGTTGCCAAACTGGTCTTCTAAGGCAGGAAAGGACATTTGGAGTAGGCCAGCACCTCCCTCACATCCTGCAAACCCAGACAATTAGGTGCCCTCTTGATTAGATTAGGATAGGGCAGGAGAGGGGTGTGTGTAGGATTTTTAGCCACACCAGTGGGCTCAGCCAGATGTAACCTCCAAAAATCAGTTTTAGCCATGATGGATTTTTAAAGAATGGTGCTCCCTGAGATTGATTATTGCCACACTTCCCAGGAAGTGGTCATCCCGGGGGAAGGACCCTGCATCTGATTGGAGAACCAGGACCCCCCCTGTTTTTCACCCATGAGCAAGGATAAAACTGGCAGAGCTGGACCCACACCTCAGTTCCCTACCAAGTTCCTACCTGATTCCTGAAAGGAAGAACCTCAGAAGAAGAAGGACTGCCCTGCTAGACCCCTTACCTGCACCTGGACATTGCACTCTGAAGGACTGCACCAGCTGCACACTTGGGCTCCACCACAAGAAGGACTTTGTCTGGCTTCAACTGGTTCAAGGAGGGACTTCCTGTTTGCTACAGGAGACAAATTGCTAACCAGAGTCCCCTGCCTCAGATTCTGAAGAAATTGACCAGCTGACCCTTGTCCAGTGGCCGTTTTGGAGTTTGCAGGTTCGTCCCAGTGACAAATCTCAGAAAAAGTGACTACGTCCAAATGTAAAAAGTTGACGGGACCTCCTGCCCAGGGTAGCTCCAGGGATGTCGGATCAAGATTCAGGTTGGCCCCGGTTGAAAGATTTTCATCTCGAAAACGTGACTTAGTCGGAACGTAGCAATCTCCACCGAGGGATCCTGCGACGTGTATCCAAGGAAGGGTTCCAGGAGGTCAGATCGGACTGGCGCCTTCATCCCAGTGAAGAAAACATTCAGAAAAACGACTAAGTCCTAAGGTAAACTTTTGACCGAAGCCTCCTGCTTGCTGTAGCCGAGCAGGGCTCCATCGCGATTGGCCTCAAACTTTGACTTTGCCCCGGTCAAGGTGCGACCAGATTGGCGCTATTTGTTTCTAAGCACTAAAAAACAAAAATTCTTTAAAACTTCATATCTCCGTTTACCCTTATCTGATTTTATTCATTTTGGTGTCATTTCAAAGATAAAAATAAAATCTATTTCTATAAGTTGGTGTTGGATTTTTATTTTGTTTTGTATTGTACTTATTTACCGATTTGTGATTTTTAAATGCTTTACACATTTGTCTCCTAAATTAAGCCTTGTCGCTCGTTGCCAAGCTACCAAGGGTTGAGCTGGGTTTAATTTATTGAGACCTAAGTGGAGGTTAGTGGCCTTTTGCTAAGTGTAGGTACCTACCTGCCCTTACCAATAATCCTTTTTCCAACAGCCAGTTAAAAGATTTATCTTTTCTCAGCTGTCTGAGAGCTCAACTTATAATGATTAATGGGACTTGATTTTCCACGTCTCACTAAGCAACCATTGCAACCAGTCACTCCAAACTTTCCTTGCTCAATTTTTTTATCTATGTCATTTGTGTATGTATAGTACTGCAAGTGTTCATACAAATACACGTTTCTTATATGAGCACTTTGATTAGGGTAGTACGTGCCCACCGTATTTTTGGATCAAACTGAGCAGGATCATCTGTCTTTTCTGACTTTGTTATATATGAACTGATGTATCGAGCTACAGCAATAAAACTGTCTGCTGAAAACTGAATATCCATGTTGGCATTCCACGTGGACAAGATTACTGCATTGTAATCATTGATACATTTTAAAGTCTCACTTCTTTTGAGGTTACATGTATTTTTAGGTGATTTCCCAGTAATAGTGTGACTGACTCCAGGCATAAAACTGTTTACTCTTCCTTTGGAGAATACAGGCCTAGGGAATCCAAAACAATACTTAGGCCCATATTTAAGAAAATGTGGTGTGCCCCCTTACCGGCACCTAATGACACCAAGACGATCGTTAGCACAATAGCATCAACATTTTTGACGCTACTGTAGCGCTTTCCTACACTAACATCAAAAATGTTGACGCTAGTGCAGCAAAGTGCAAGGACGGGTGCGTCATTTTAACAACTGCTCTGAGCAGGCATTAAAAATGAGGCCAAAAATGGCGTAGTGAAATCTTTTAAATTTCACTGTGCCAATTTTGCAGGCCTCCCAGCGCCTGAACGCCCCCTTGCATACATTATGTCTGCCACAGGCATAATGTGGCGAAAGGGGTTACAAAGTAGCGCAATGCATGCAATGCATTACGTCACTTTGTAAATATGGTGCGGCAGAAAAGCCACTTTAGCGCCGCCTTAGCATAAAACAAATTATGCTATGGTGGCGCTAGTGGCTGTTAAATATGCCTCATAGTTTAGTATTTCCATTTTGTTCTGTATCTCCATCAACAATATTTGCCACATTTATGGCACTGGAATCGCAAGACTTGTTGCCTAAGAGTTATATTCTGAGACTCTTCTAGAATGTCACAAGTTACATATTGCCCAGTGAATGAGAACACTGAGTTATCAGTATCTTAACAAAACTTTGGTGCACCTTTCACCCACAATAACATATGTATATGTAATGCTCCTCTAGCTCGGTATTCTTTTCTCCAGAAGAAGTCCACAACCTCACTTAGAGGTAGATTCTTTTTGCTGCAGATACAAAAATTAACCATGGCTTCAAATCTGTGCTTGAATTATCTACAAACATTTGCAGAATCAATGGAGCACAATTCTCTAGCAAACTTGAAATCAACCCAGGAATGTTTGCATTATCTTGAGAAAGTCATGAAGATCATCCAATGCATACTCTGCACTGCTTAAAGTAACCAGGTGGGTGCACCTTGATTGGTTAACATAAACTTTAGCTCATGATGATGACACTACTAATATTCATTGGCACCACGATCGCAAGCCATAACATTCATTAAATTATTATTTTCTAGTACTTCATCTTTACCATGTTCTTTTTCCACAGAATCTCTTGCAGTGATGCCATTAAACCACTCAACCGTGTGCCTGTTCTCATAACATGGCCCACAACATATGATAACACTGACAGATCACTCTCAAACAAAAGATGGAAAATGTATGGTATGTTTTGCCTAACGAAAGAATCTTCAGAATATAATGAACTACATCTATATTCTGATGCACAAATCTGTAGGGGACGTTCATCCTAGCAACCACTTTGTCCTGTATGAAACATCGGAAATCATTGTGCTTTTAAACTCTTTTCCCACCCACCTACTGGCTCTCCTTTCACTTGCTTCATTTGGCACAATTCCAAAGCATCGCCATCATAGCTCTAGAATTTAGTGGGTGGACGTTGTAATGGTCATTTATTTATTTTGCTTGGCCTAAATCAACCTTTTTAAACTGAGCAGAAGGAGCTGATATGGAACTTTTTGTTCTAAGACAGGTAACAAGTTCCTCTACATCCATAACTTTGTAAAGTACATTTTCTATTTTAAAATAATGTAAAACACTCTCAACCATATAAATGCTGATAAGTTCCTGCCATTGTTTTGTCTTTGGTAGGTACTCCATTTACTAAAACCACTAATGGTTCTTCTTCTTCTCGATCTAGCCTTATAGTTTTAATATTCTCCTTCATATTCAAAGGCAAGTACACAACTTTACCTTTCAAACCTTTTAGAAATTTAGAAGGAGATAATTTCTCATCTTTAGTTTCCATAGTAACAATGGCTTGTAAGGGATGTGCTGTTTGCTTGAGAATAGTCTCTTGCACATTCAGGTTCTTAAGCTGAGGAGGAATTGGAAAAACTTCCAATTTGTTATGAATTTGACTAGCATGCATTTTATTATCATCCAGTTTGTCAGAATGGTATGTGTGGGTTATACACAAGTCAAACCTAACTTCAGCGATCAAATAAAGACCAAGTTTAAATTACTGTACTAGATCGTTCTCTGCTGTTTATTCACAAATATCAATTTTTGTAGTGAGTTTACCTGCAATAAACATCCACCTTGTTTAGAATTTCTTCATTTGTTCTTGCAAATGTATCAATTTCTTTTTTTAAATTATCTAACAGTGTGTAAGTAAGTATTGCAGTTCTGAGTATTGTTCTTAACAACTATCTTTTTCTCTTCACTTGGCCTTTCAGGCCCAAAGTATTCCATCTAAATGTCATCTTTTACAGAACTGACTTCAAAATGAGTACCTCTTAATAGCAGGTCATTCAGTTTCTGAAGGTGAAGAGCTGGACTTTTTACAAAATACTATTTTCTTGATAGATTGTGCCTTTTAGTGTGGTGCACAGGCATCATCAGTATGAATGTCCTTGAAAATTTGAGAGTTTCCTTACTCGACAAGGATCAAGGATTTGGAGCAGTTTCATTTTTTGTTCCACAATCTCTTTGCTGTATTTGGTTAAAAAGAGCCTGATTTACAACTTGGGAGATGGAATACTCCATCCCAATTGTAACAGATATCCTGTCCTCGATATTACAATCACCATAGGATATAATGGGATTCTAATATAGCAGATGGGATATCTGTAATTTTTGTGACAGAGTATTCCCCTCTGCCAAGTTCTAAAACAGGTCCTCAGTTTGTTAATAGACTGTTTATTGCATACACTTCTACATTTCAATTAAAAAACTGGGTTTTGAGGATGTTGACCTAATACTTCATAAGTTACTTCTTTTTCTACATTTGTAGGCACTGTTTTTTCTTTTGTAATCTGTGTACTTTACTTGGTTTCATATCCTCAAGGATCTCTGTCAATTGCAAACACTGATTGAGTTTCTTGTAAATAACCTGCAAAATACTACAAAGGTTTGCTTTACTCACTTAAACCTTCTGACAACATTTGTTCTTCATTGAATAATCGGTTTATCTAAACATCTCATTCTCTTCAATGTGGTACTCTTACCAGATATGAATTTTCTTTTACCATCATTTTCTTTCGTTCTGTCTGCTTTATCTGAGGAGAGTCCTTTGTAACATGGTTGTTTTGTCTTCGTTCTCTTCTGTTGCTTTGCTGGCACGTTGAATTGACAGGAAACCCTACAGAAAGAAATATACAACATATTGTTTATTTTTGCTTTTTAAATAGTATCTATTAATAAATTAGAGTTAGGATTTGTTTTACTACATTTCAGCATGCTACACATTCTGCATGGCACAGTATCATCAAACGCTGATCCTGTCTCGTACTACCCTGTAACAGCAGTGTCAGTAAGTCACAACTCAACAGACACCAACTGCTTAGAGTAGAAGGCCTTTGAGAGTTAGTACCTCCTGATCTACATGGCTTTATAAACAGCAAGGTTTCTATTAATGTCTCTGAGCACAGTAAAGGCTGTGCGTAAAAGGCCTCTGATAAACACTATCCACTGTGCTACTAGATTTAAATAGAGGAAAGATAAGAGATAGTAAAGTTTGATATAAAACCAAAGCTTAGTGATTCAATTTTATAGAAAGTGATTAGCTCATTTGTATAAGAACACTGAAACTCTCTATTGATAGGTCTATAGAGGTTGTAGGTTTGGTGTAAAAGGGTTTAGTGAGTGCATAAAGGTATCTCCTGTGACACAACATGGTGTATGAATGGGTTTAGAGACAAGCAAGGTCTCTACTTGTACCTATGAAGAGAGTAAAGGGTTAGCGTAAAAGATTCTAGACAAGCACGAGGCTCCCTGCTCTTAGATTTAAACAGGGCACACTTTGGTTCTGATACTGTTTCATTAAAGAGTAACTCCCTCTTATACAACTCAGTGAATGGTTGACTTTTAAAATAGCACACAATCTCTCCTGACAACCATGTACAGATTAGACACTGAGGCCCAGATTTATAAGCAGCCTGCGTCGCCGATGCGTCACTTTTTTTGACCCATTGCGCAGGCTGCTGACCCATATCTCCAAGGCCACACAAAGCTGCTTTGTGTGGCTTTACATGGCCTTGTAGATATGGAGCAAGACAATGCAGCCCAAGTTGCCGCATTAACTTACTTTGTGTCAGGGAGGCGTTTCCATGGGTGTTGCATGGGCGTCCCCACGCAACACCCATGGATTTTGATGCATTCCCAGATTTACATGGTTTTGTAAACCTGGGAATCCGTCAAAACCCTACGCCACTCTAGAGGTGGCGTAGAAGTGATGCAATGGGGAGAAATATCTTTATTTCTCCCCATTTGTCCTCTTTCTATCTGTGCTGATTGTTGCAGCACACATAGAAAGAGGAAAACTCCTCTTAAGATTGTTTTTGTACAGAAAGGTGCCCCTTCCTGCACAAAAACAATCATCCTGCAATGCAGGCACCCTTGCAACATGGTGCAAGGAAGCCTGCATTGGCGCACAGCAGCAATTTATGTACCAGCGCAGGGGAAAAGGACAAGAATGCGCCGTATCCCGTAGATATGGGGCATACCTGCCCTTTTGTTTTGATGCAGGGCAGGGCAGCATGAAAGCTTGCGGTGCTGCCTTGCGCAAAAACATTGTAAATCTGGCCCTGAGTGTGAAGAAATTCAATAATAGACCCCTGTGTTTCAACAGATGTTTTCACAGAGTGAACAGAGTTTTTGGTACAGATCTACCTGTGTACTGACATTTTTTAAGTGGATAAGGAATATAAGTCGAAAGATCTATGCCAACAGTAGGCCTTTTATTAGCACACTTTAACAAACCACAAACTCTCTATTGTTCAGCTTCAGGAGACAGCTGCTTCTTTTCTTATAAGTGTATACAGGCTAAATGCCTCTTTTTTAACAACCATATAGGCTCTCTTTTGAGACACTTCTAAAAGCTTATATCAGTAAAATACTTTACTAACAAAATCACCTTTCTGCTGAGACCTTAGCACATGTTAAATACTGCAATCAAACCACTCCTCCGTAATATAAAAGTACTATTGAAACACATTTCTAATAAAATGGCATCTCCATTGAGACCTCACCACATGTTAAAAGCTGATTGTATAACAGCTTTGTTATAAAGCCATCCGTCTACAAAAATGTTTTCTGCCACAGAACCGCATGCTTTTTAAAACAGAAGCTTCTATAATCACAGTACTGCACACAATATGTTTTAACGGTCTACAAATTAAATAAAGTTCAATGTGATAAAACCTTCAATGTACATCATACAACATAATAGATATGAATGTTTCAGTTTAATGGCAACAATAACTCTATACAAAACACCTTTGTACATGATGAATTCTCAGTATTGAACAGTTTAGTGACCAATTGATTCCTCATGCAAACAATTTTCTGAGTAAGCTCCATCTATGACTCAATTCTCTAAGTGCACGCTCTTTAGTGCAAAAACACTCTAGTATATATTTAACTGTATTTAGGACATGCACTGTCAAAATTATACACAGTAAGTTCAAGGATCAGACTACACAATTACATTATATTTTAATTACTTGAAAATGAAGCTGTGTCTTGAAGGTAGCTGAATACACTAATCACTTTTAATCAAAAGTCAAAAAACCTTTGCTGAGCACAAGTCAAAGAGATTACACTTGATCCACCTCCAAACCACCAAAGGCAATCTCAGTTGCCTGAGATTATGCTCCAGATATTAGTATCTGAACATTGAAGCCTTGCAGCCATTCATTTCACAGCTATTTTTAAATTTTGAAGAGGGAAAGTCAACTATTGGTTGACCCTAATATAACCTCAGTCTTGCATTCTACACAGAAGAAATGTCTGTCCACAGAACATATACTTCATGTACCATAATCCCCTTTAATGGTTTTCATAGCCTTTTATTTTAGCTTAATAATTAACATTCACTATGTGCACTTTACTTGTATTGTTGTAAGTTTGTTTTAACCAGTTAATGGAACTTGTAATGTGGTAATAGATTATTTTTTCTCTCCCCGCACAATCCAACTCACGAGAGCTTCACGAGGTAAAAAAAAGACCGTGGGGCAGGGCCACTTATTCAAGTTCCACGCAACTCTTGCAGGAATGTATGAGGACCTCTCATCAAGCTTCACCTTTAGAAGCATGTCAGTTACTCTTGCGAGACTCTTGTGTTATTGTAGCAACACTTTAAAATCAACCAATACAAAAGCTCATATTGTTTACCAAGTAACCTTTGCTGAAGCAGGTGTCTTAATTAGAAATGATTAATGAGTGTTTATGTATTTTGAATACAAGGATTATGTAGAAAATGAAAAACATAGAGAAAAATAATGCACACGTTTGAAAATGTGACCTCCAAGAATGGCCACCAATGTTCACGAAATGTACTAATTGATGGTTAATACTTATGAAATATTGAAAATGTATTAGATTAATGTAGTAATATGTCATAATAAGGGTTATGAAGTATGCTGTAGCTTATTAATTGTAGGCCTTAACTTAGCGAGTGTCTTGGACTAGTTGCCAGGCCTCATGCAGAAGCTGTATTTCTTAGCGTTTAATAGAAAAATGCTGACAGAGTGAACTAACTGTGAAATGTTCATTGTTTAATAAAATCTTAGCAGAAGCTTTCCATGAGAACCAACTAACAGGAGACAGTGTCCTAAAAGTGTAACAGTTGTGTGTCATATGTGTGAGATGTACTTTACCAGGACTCGAACAAGGAAGACACTGAGTGGAGAAGAAGATGCAACAATTTCGATGCCTGACAAACCGGATGATGATAACATCGTAAAGCAGACCAATCAACGTCGTGTGAAGAGAGAAATATTAGAATTCATAGATTTGGTATAGAATTATTATTGGGTAGAGTGATAACATATGATTATTTGACCAATAGGGAATAGTTTAGGTGACTTTAATATAACAATGCGACAGAATACTTCAGACCTTTTTCTGATTTTGTGATGCAATATTGAGAAAAGAAGAGACTCGAGATTCTGTCATTGGGCTCATACTCTCTGACTGAGAGCCTGCTGTTTGCTGATCGATTGATGACCTGAGGACGAAGTCTGATTCAGCTTGCTGACCCATACTGTGGATAGGTGGATATGACAATATGACTGATATGCATTTTTATGCCTTTCCTTTCTAAGTACCCAGTGCACTGTTTTAATAGTTTTCCCTAGTTAGATGATATTTCCAAAATTAGTGTTCTAAATTGTTTTGCATGAAGCCTAACATGCTGATGCTAATCTGGGTTGATGAGGGTATTCACCTGATGACTGACGAATTGCAGGAACAAATGTTTGACGAGCTCTCATGCTGAATCCTATGTACTATATGTAACCCTATCGCAGTTGACTTTGTTATTGATTTGCACCATTGCTTTAGAATTTGTTGTGATTCAAGACTTGATTAGATTGCGTTTCTTTTGTTGCTTTGATCAAGCAGTATTGTTCTTATATGTGTTTCATTTGATTTTGAGATTAATCTACATGACATTAGCATTGTTAATATAAGGGAAATAAAATGACTAAACCTTACCAAAGGTGTGGTAATTTATGGCTGAAAAGTCATGGTGCATAACAATTACTGACTCAATTGATTAATGATTATTGATCATTGTATATTGATCATTGTTCCTATTCTGGAGCTTTGGTAAGAACACCTTAAACAAGTCAAAAGGTTCATTGACCTATACGCATCTCCTTGTAAGTTTACTAATGAAGGACCGACATGCTAACAGTTATGGTAGCAGACTGATGGTATGTCTCTTTAAGAGCTTGCCATAACTGTCCGGTATAGGGTGCTAACAGTTGTGGTAAGGAGACTGATGATTAGACGCCTTGGTAGCTTGCTATAGGTGTCCAGAACTGAGTGGCAGGTGTTAACAGTTGTGATAAGAGACTGGACAGGTGTCCTTAGATATGGTAATAGTTTAAGATTGATCCGTTAAGAGTTCATTATTATTGGAATTTGGATTTTGTTTTCAAGATGACACATGCACAGAAAATGATGTTCCCTTAAGCTTTGAAAGGACTTTTCCGGATCCTGGATCCTACTAGTAGGGTTGGGTATGTTCCTGGCTTTCTAGTGATAGAGTGAGAGAGAGGTTGCGCTTGCACAGCTTATGCAAATCGCAGGTGAATTGTGACGTATGGGTGAATTTAGAGAGTTTGTGTTCTCCAAATGAAGTTTTAGTAGGAGTGTGCATACTCCGCAGTATGAGAGTAGGGAAGTCATCGAACTTCACATGTGTGTGGCGCTTTGTGGACAAAAACTTTCCCCGTGGTTGTTGATGTACGGACCCTGCGTGGTCTAAGACTCCGGAGTATAATGGAAAAGTGTATGAGACACTTGGTTATATGTTGTAATCTGTCTGGTTTAGTAGGTTGATCGGGCGTGGTCAACAAGTCAGTGTGTGTGCTAAAGTGGGCACGAAGAAATTTAGACTGAGATTTGGCGAGTCCTATGTGCACCAGGACAGACCCATTGATCAGTTGAGAGTAAAAATTTTCGGGTCGAATTTTGCTTGCGAATCTGGGAAACCGAGAAAGAGGAATAGCTGCAAGAGCGAAAGGGCCATCAGTGAAAATCTGTAAGGTTTCTGAAGCAATCGTGTTACCTTCCTGTAGTAAACCAGCAGGTTTGTTTTGGTTATTGGTTTTTGATTAGTGTTCGCAATATTTTGCATTCGTTTTGTGTGAATTTGAGTTTAGGAGAACGAGCCGCAAGACTTTGTCAGTCGCAGTACGTGTGAGTGTGACGTCACTGGAGCTGCATTAGGACAGGCTGGTTGGCGAGAAGGGTCGTGCACGGATTCGCAGTCGTCCGTGAGAGGAAATTGGTTGAGAACGTGGGTGAAAGGATTCTTGGGAGTAAAAGTCATTGATGATTTGATTTTGAATAAATAAAAGTAGACAAGATGAAGTTTTTCAAGGCGTTGAAGAGTGCCCTAAGGGGAGATACTTACAGTAGAGCAAATGCAGGAGAGCCTACCCCGCCAGAGAATACACCAGCTTGCATTATAATAGAGGAACGAGGCATCGCGCCATGTCTTTGGTTAAAGCAATGGTGAAAGTTAACAGAGAAAATTAGAGCTTAGCGTTTCCTGTGAATGGGCATTCAATTTGAGGATTTTAGAGCAATTGCGTATGTCGCTATATGAATCAAAGCCCCTTCCAAGACCAGCACAGTTTGAGGCATTAGCAGTTTGGGAGCTGGTGGCTAGACAGCAACAGCAAATGAAATTCGAGAGGAGAATAAGAAGGGTAGAAAAGACTTTAGGGAGGCTAAATGGGATTGAGAGCAGAAAAGGTGGAGATCACAGACTTTTCAGGGAGCTAAGTTGTTTCCTGCTATTTCACAGGAGGATGAGAAGGAAGGAGGGAAAGCGACTAGAAAAACTAATAAGAGTCCATCCGAGAGTGAGGAAGCTGAAAGGTCCTCCACAGTATAGGAAGAATCAGGTGCTGAGGCTCTTGTTATGCAGATATTGAGACAGACCACCACCCGTATGCGGGGCATGAAAGTGGTCTGAGTACTAGTGCTGATCCAACAGCTCCAGCACAGGCAATGGGGACGGTGAGCCCAGTACAGGTTAATGCTAGCCAGACACAGGGTGTGGTGCAGGGTAGTCCCAATGTGGTGACTACTCCAGTAGTCTCCGCCACCAATACAGAGAATTTATCCTGATGTGCCTATTTTGGAGACAACTTTCAACTTAGTGGTACCTACAGAGCAAGTGGTTCCGAGACCATGCTGATTCATACTGAGCCGACTCCGATATTGTTGCCCCAAGTGCAGCCATAGGGGATGCCGAGGTTTACACCAATGACAGGGACACAGTCAGACTTGACTCCAGTTATGAATCAGAGTATGGGAGTTACTCTCCCACAGAGTACATGTGCCAGAGCTGCCCCAGATGCAATATTGCTGCTGATTACTGTTGGTCCAGTGGTACCATTATTTGCACAGATGATACCAATTATGAGTGAAAAGGGAGCAATGTCTCAGAGTCTAATGAGGAGGGGACCAAATAAACAAGTTCAGGTAGTCTCTTCAGTGGGTCAGACATTTGATGGATCGAGATCATTGTTAGATCTCGGTCCACTCGTTGCACTTCCCGATGCTGTGAATGGACTTAGTGCAGGTCAGAGCTTGAAGCTATTGACAGCAAGGACACCGAATGCAGTGGTACAACAGGTGCCACCGGTGCATGCGAGTAACATTTTGGTACAGGGACTGACAGCTCAGCAATTGACTGAATGATTAGCGAAGCTGAATACCCCACAGAATGCTCCTAAGGGTGAGGAGCAGATAAATTGTGTCAGTCTAATCATGGGCGCAGATGAATTAGTTGAGAGAACAATGGGGGTGAATAGATTGGAATCCTACACAGAAGCAGAGCTGAGATACTAATGCCCAAGGATTACATAAGAGGTGGGCAAAGTGCATTAGAGATTAGCAGATTTGGCAGAAATACATGGAATAGAAATTGAGAAAACGAAGCATTTGAAGAGAAGTTACAGATTAGATTTTGAGGCAAAGGATTTTGAACACATGAGGTCCTCCGGAATGAAGGCGCACCTTAAGGAACAATTGCAGATTGCTCATGTTTGGGAAGCATTAGAGAAGTGGGAAAGCAGATGGGTAAAGAAAAGAGGCAAGAAGAAACGAGATTCTCTAGAAGTGACAGAGAATGTATAACAGGACAAGGATCCGATGAAGATTTTACCAATGAGGGAAATCCCAGGGGGAAATTTTGTTCATGTTCCTTGGAGTATGAGTGATATTCTATCATTTACAAATGATTATCAAAAATTGAGGGAGAAGCCAGTAGAGTGGTATAATCAGACATACAGGTTTGTGAAGCTCACAAAATGTTTGTGGGAAGACTTGAACACCTTACTGGAGATTGTGGTTCCAGCTGACATGTGGGTTGAGTGTAAGAGAGCTGTAGACTGGCCAGCAAGTGAGCCGGAGAGAGATAAGAATACAGGTGCACCATCTCCCGAGGTAATGAAGTTTTATTATAAGTTCATCGAGTTTCTGAAGGCTAGGATTTCGCCCAAGAACATTTGCTGGCAGAGCATTGATAGGACAGTGCAAGAAGTAAAGTAAAGTAAAATGATCAGGAAGACCCAGTCCCAGAAATTGAGTGTGAAACTACAAATGAGGAGTACCCCTTGGTTGAATTTTTCCTGATGTTCACAGTGAAAGAGCTTCATTCTGATTTGCAGGGAACAGTACAGGAGAACATGTGGGATTTGACAGAGAAAGAAGTGGGTTTGATCAAGGGAGTGGAGCCAATTAAGGTTACTTTGAAGCCGAATGCAGTTTTCCCGCAACTTCCATAATATAACATGACCCAAGATGTCCTGATGAAACTGGCTCAGATAATTAAAGACTTTGTGAAGCAGGGAGTCCTAAAAGAGATGTGGAGCAGTCCATGTAATTCACCAATAATTGGTTTGAAGAAGCCATATGGGAATGTTCGAATTGTTCAGGATTTGAGAAAAATAAATGACATTGTGCTCAAATGTTGTCCCCTAGTGCCCAATCCAGCTGTAATAATGATCCAGATCCCATGCGATGCAGAATGGTTCACGGTGGTTGATTTGTCACAAGGGTTCTTCTCTGTGCCTCTTCAATAGGATAGTCAATTTCTCTTTAGTTTCAAATTCTTGGATCGAGTCTACAGCTGGTGTTGACTTCCTCAGGGTTACATGGAATCACCTTCCTTGCTTAACCAGATCTTGAAAAAGAATTTGGAGTCATTAGCATTACCCTTTCAATCGACTTCGGTACAGTACATTGATGACCTATTGATTGCATCCAAGACCAGGGACGAGTGTAAGTATGACTCAATAGCCCTGCTGAACTATTTGGGAAAGTATGGTCACAAAGTGTCACCACTGAAATTGCAGTACTGTCAGCAGGTAGTGAAGTATTTGGGTCACCAGATTGAAAAAGGGTCGAGGAAAATAACTAGGGAGAGGAGTACAGTTATACTGCAGATAAGTGCCCCAACCGCACAGAGATGTCAGGATGTTCCTGGGAATGGTGGGCTATTGTTGCCAATGGATTCTGAATTTTTCAGAAATTTCAAAACCTTTGCAAAAGCTGACTCATAAGGATATTACCGATCCCATAGTGCTAGATCAGGATGAGATGAAAGTGTTCACTGAGTTGAGAGAGAGTTTGTGCAGAGCTCCAGCATTAGGTATGACTACACAAAACCTTTCACATTGTTTTGTCATGAGTGTGCTGCATGTTCATTGTCTGTCTTGACGCAGGTCCATTGAGGTGCTCATCGCCCAGTAGCATATTTTTCAGCTACCTTGGACCCAGTCACAGCAGCCTTACCAGGTTGTTTGCGTGCAGTTGCTGCAGTTGGTCAGAGTCTTTCATAGTGTGAAGGAGTAGTGATGGGATATCCCCTGACTGTAATTGTCCCTCACTCGATTGAGATTTTACTGACAAGGACGAAAACCCAATACTTGACTGGTGCTAGATTGACTAGGTATGAGACGAGTATTTTGGGTGCACCAAATGTGACACTGAAAAGATGTACAGTGCTGAACCCGGCCACTCTACTTCCAAGTGATACTACTGAAATTGAAAAAGAGGAAGATGTGGAACATGATTGTCTCGAAGTAACTGAGTTGTGCACAAAACCGAGACCTGACAGTAGAGATACCCGATTGGAAGAAAATGACCAAATTGTTTTGGTTGATGGTTCTTGTCTGAGAGACAACACAGGGACACTGAGAGCAGGATATGCTGTGTGCACAATTACAGGTACCTTAGAAGCTTCCTGGCTTCGAGGGGTGTATTCTGCTCAGGTACTAGAGCGTGCCATGTTTCTGCTCGATTGAGAGTCACTATCTTCACAGACAGTCAATACGGATTCAGGGATAGTTCATGATTTTGGTCAATTATGGCCGCAGAGAGGTTTTCTGACATCTACTGGATCGCCAGTGAGGAATAGTGACAGAATAAAGGAGTTATATGCAATTCAACTGCCCGAAGAAATTGCTGTGGTGAAATACAGTGCACATCTAAAGTCACAGGACTACATGTCACTGGGAAATGGATATGTGGATCAAGTCGCAAGATTTTTCACCTTGAACTGTATATGGTTTAAAGACAAGTGGGAATTGTTACCTGAAGAAGGTACTACATGTACAAGTTTTGCATTAAAGGTGATTGACACATTAGAAGAGTAATGTTGACAAAGAGGAGAAACGTTCATGGAGTAAAATGAAATGTGTCCAAAGACAAGATGAATTGTGGGTATCTGAGGAGGGTCAATTGGTTTTGCCAAATAGCCGGTTGTATCAGATGGCAAGATATTATCATGGTAAGGCACACATTGGAAGGGATGCCATGGTTCGTCTGTTCAAAATTAATTGGTTCAACCCCAAGTTTAGACAAGCAGCTGAAGCAGTATGTCATCGTTGTGTCATTTGTCAGCAATTAAATGCGGGGAAAGGGACAGTGGTTAATTTGAGCCACACTGGATGAGCAGGAGGTCCATTCAGCAGAATGGAATTGGATTTTATTGAGATGCCTGCATGTGGAGGTTTGAGATATGTGTTGGTGATTGTGTGCATCTTTAGTCACTGGATCGAAGCGTACCCTACATGGAGAAATGATAGCCTCGCAGTAGCGAAACTATTGCTTAGGGAACTGATACCGTGCTTCGGATTTCCGATCTCCTTAGAATCAGATAGGGGAACGCACTTTAATAATGAGGTGATTAAACTATTGTGTGCAGCATTGAACATTGAGCAGAAGTTGCGTTGTACTTACCGCCCTGAAGCATCAGGACTAGTGGAGCAGATGAATGGTACTTTGAAGTCAAGAACTGCAAAGATGTGTGCAGCTACGAATATGAAGTGGCCTGATGCATTGTCCTTGGTGTTGATGTCAATGAGAAACACACCTGACAGGAAGACAGGATTGTCGTCCCAAGAGATCCTCATGGGCAGAGCAGTGAGGTTGCCAGCAGTTCCAGCAATGCACTTGTCAACATTACAGATGATATGGTGTTGGATTACTGCAAGGGTCTGGCTGAGGAAGTCTGCTCTTTCTCTGAGCAGGTGGAGGCCACCACACTGCCACTGATCCATGACCCAGGGCACAACCTGAGAGCCGCTGACTGGGTTGTTGTCCAAAAACATGTGCGAAAGATGTGTTTGGAGCCTCGTTGAAAGGGACCCTATCAGGTGGTCCTAACGACTACGACAGCTGTGAATTGTGCTGGGATTCCGAACTGGATTCACGCAAGTCATATGAAGAAAGTGGCATCTCCACTAGATCATGAAGAAGCATTGAGAGTTCCAACAACTGTGGGATAAATTATAGCACCAGAAAAGGAGGAGGGAAGAACTGAGGTTGAACCTTAGCTTGTTGAAGACGGTTCTATCACTCCTGTGAGAGACGAGGGTGGAGACCTCCAGGAGGGTGCTGGGTAACCTATCTCAACCAAAACATCAGGATATCCTAATGTAGAGGGGGCTCTCCCAGAAGCAGACGATTCCGAGAGACAAACAGAGCACGTGCCAGACCCAGAAGGGGAAGGAGTTGAGCAGGATCAAGGTCAAAGATGATCCGACTCCTCCTCAACCAGTTGCAAGTCCGTCAAGAGAAATCACCACAGAGAAATAAAAGGATTCAAGTTCAGTCCTGAAGAGAATACTGACAGAAGGTTCACGAAAAAGGAGATAAGTGGCTGAACTCGCAAGTGGAGAAAAGGAAAGAGGTGATTGTTGAATCAACAATAGAAGAAGAAATGAATACTACGAGAAAAGAAGAAGTAAGTGAAGGAGAGTTGAATGGTGATCGAAAGTTGAAAAGAAAGAGAATAGCAAGTCGAAGATACGCACGTCCTGAATGGGCGTATGCAAATACAAACGAATGGCAGCAAGAGTTTGTCTTTTTGTTTTGATAGGGAAGTTCCAAGTCAATATTTTGAGGTGACCTGAAGAAGATTCATGAACTGAACTGTTGAAACAATCAGAGAAATATTTTTGAGAAAGGGACTGTTGAAGGTAACCGGAAAAGACATTGATAACCTGATTTGACTTTTGAGACCTGATTTTGACAAGCTGCTAACTGATTTTGCCAAGGAAGAAGGGTTCCTGGAAGTGAAACTGAATTGCTGAAAGAAGAATTGTCTATTTTTTATTTTTGCTGCAAGTCTTTGAATTACTTCTGCTTTCTGATTCTTTACAGATCCTGGCTGAGTTAGATAAACAGGTTAAAGATGCTAGGCGCTGTAAATATATGAGCATTGGTTTGGCAATATTGTTTACAGTATTAATTGTGGGAATGTCTGTAAAAGGAGACAACCATACTTCTGCTTTTGTGACTACTACACTAACAGCTTTAGAGAAGTTTAAGCTAGATGAGAAGTATTTGCATGATTATACTAATGCACAGGGAGAACTTTCTTCTAACTTTTTCCTATCGCTTGTTGAGTGAGTATGTTGAGACGATGGATGCAAAGGATTGTCTTGTGTGTACGCAGATTCCTTTATCAGTCAAAGAAGTCACTTACCATAGTCTTCCACTAACGTATGGGATAAGTTGTAGTCTGTTACTAGCAAGGTTCTATAACCAGGAGTATATTCAGTATTTCTACTCTAACCACGATGTTGTGTTTTCGTTTGTTCCTATTATTAGATATTTGAGTAGAGTAGCTAAGGATAATGACATAGTATTAGTTAGAGGATTCTTTGAACCTACTCTAACGTTTGGCACAACTTATGCACACAAAAATAACCTGACATGCTTGCTAGCACCTTTAGAGAAGAGCTTCATAGATCATACTGATGACAGAAGGAAGGCACTGAAAGAGAAATTAGAAAAAGGCTTAGAGAAAAGGACTTACAAGTATGATTATGCTTATAGTGCAATTAAAATGCAGGGGAGATTAGCTTTAGATGCACTACACATACGGAAGCTTTGTATACATAGGCCAAGGTCACGCATTGACATTTTATTTGTGGGTACGAGTGAATGTAGGCATGCATTTTTGTTTCAGAGTAAATGGACCTTTATGTTAAATGGACAGGATCCTGCGATTCCAGGAATAAATTATATTTGTGGACTTAATGCTTATTACCGTCTTCCAAGAGGATGGTATGGGACATCTTATTTGGGGATAGTATTCCCAAAGATGGAGGATTTAAAAAAGTTTCCGAAAGTGACTGAATTACATCATAAAAGACAGAGGATGGAGTCCTCTTCCACAATAGTGGGAGATATATTTGGTGCGGTGATTCCTTCAGTAGGAGTCATCCTGAATTCAATCAAGATTCAAAAGTTGTCTACTATTGTGGATAACATGCTGACAAATTTTTCAGAGGCAATACTCCTGATAGATATGGAATTGGCTGCGGATAGAGCTATGACTCCTCAAAATCATCTTGCTTTAGACATTCTTTTAGCGAAGGATGGCGGAGTCTGTAAAATGATTAACTCTAGGCATTGTTGCTCTTACATACCTAACAATAGATAAGAGACTTAGGGCTACATCTATCAAAGTTTGGTTTTGCGACTCGCAAATTGCTAGTCAGAGCAACTCCCAATTTGCAAGTCGCAAAACTGTATGTTCCATAATGTCAATGACACTATTTTCGACTCGCATGGGGGTCGCAAATGCCCACCTCCTGACTATTCATGAAGTAGGTTGCAATTTGCAACCCCCTTGGAAATGGCGGCCCTCACAGGGATGGTGGCCTGCTGGAAACAGCAGACCACCATGTCTGTGACTGCTTTTAAATAAAGCAGTTTTTTTTTTTAAATGCAGCCTATTTTCCTTAAAAGAAAACGAGATACATTTCAAAAACAAAAAATGAAAAGTTTTTGTTTCATTTTTTCAGAACAGGCAGTGGTCATTAGGACCACTGCCTGCTCTGATTTTTTTTTTTTACTGACATTCACAAAGGGGAAGGGGTCCCATGGGGATCTCTTCCCATTTGTAAATGGGTTAGCACCAGTGTGACTCTGGTGCAAACTGCCATTGTTTTGCGACCGCATTCGCGGTCACAAAACAGTCATACATGGGACTGCAAGTTGCAATTAGGAAGGGAACACTCCTTTCTAATTGCGACTCGCAATCTCTTTTTGCGATTCGGTGAATAGTTTACCGAATCGCAAAAATGTTTTGGTACATGCCACAGTGCATTTTGCACATCGCAAACGGCCCAATTCACCGTTTGCGGCGTGCAAAAGACTACGTACATGTGGCCCTTACTTACTAATCTGACTAACGCAAGTAGTGATTTGAAAGAATTAAAAGAACCAGGTGTTTGGGAAAAGGTTGGTAAGGGGTCTGCTTTGGTGGGAAATTGGCTTAGTAGTATTTGGAATGGGTGCTGTTGAAAATTTTACAGGGAATATTAATTGTTGTGGGTTGTCAATTAGGAATATGGGGATAATGCAAATTGTGCAAAAGAATTAAATTGAAAAGGTCTAAGAAGAATCAGAGGAGGGAAGAAAAGAAAAGGGAAAGAATCTATTGGGAAAATTCAAAGAAGAGGCAACATTTTGAAGAAATAGAGCTAAAAAATGATGGGTGGTAAATTTGGTGTGATGACACATTTAGTCATCAGAGGAGGGATTGCTGAAGCAGGTGTCTTAATTAGAAATTATTAATGAGTGTTTATGTATTTTGAATAAATGAATTATGTAGAAAATTAATAACGTAGAGAAAAAGATGCACACGTTTGAAAATGTGACCTTGAAGAATGCCCACCAGTGTTCACGAAATGTACTAATGGATGGTTAATACTTATGAAATATTAAAAATGTATTAGATTAATGTAGTAATATGTCATATTAAGGGTTATGAAGTATGCTCTAGCTCAGTGGTTCCCAACCTTTTGGCTTCTGTGGACCCCCACTTCAACATTGATGGAACTCAAGGACCCCCACTGAATCATCATCGGAATCCAGGGACCCCTGCCTGTGTCATTACTGGAAGCTGGGGACCTAAGTTGTCAATATTTGTTCATATTTGTTCATTTTCTAGGCTCTCGTGGACCCCCTGAGAAGGCTTCGCGGACCCCCAGGGGTCCCCGGACCACAGGTTGGGAACCACTGCTCTAGCTTATTAATTGCCTTAACTTAGCAAGTGTCTTGGCCTAGTTGCCAGGCCTCATGCAGAAGCTGTATTTCTTAGCGTTTAATAGAAAAATACTGACAGAGTGAACTAACTGTGAAATGTTCATTGTTTAATAAAATGCTTAGCAGAAGCTTTCCATGAGAACCAACTAACAGGAGACGGTGTCCTAAAAGTGTAACAGTTGTGTGTAATATGTGTGAGATGTACTTTCCCAGGACGCGAAAATGAAGACACTGACTGGAGAAGAAGATGCAACAAATTTGATACCTGACAAGCCGGATGATGATAACATCGTAAAGCAGACCAATCAATGTTGTGTGAAGAGAGAAATATTAAAATTCATAGATTTGGTATAGAATTATTATTGGGTAGAGTAATAATGTACGATTATTTGACCATTAGGGAATTAGGGGATAGTTTAGGTGACTTAAATATAACAACGCGACAGAGGAAAAACACTTCAGACCTTATTCTGATTTTGTGATGCGATATTGAGAGAAGAAGAGACTCGAGATTCTGTCATTGGGCTCATACTCTCTGACTGAGAGCCTGATGTGTGCTGATCAATTGATGACCTGAGGACGAAGACTGATTCTGCTTGCTGACCCATACTGTGGATAGGTAGATATGGCAATATGACTGAAATACATTTTTATGCCTTTCCTTTCTAGGTACCAACTGCGCTGTTCTAATAAGTTTCCTTAGTTAGATGTTTTTCTAAAATTAGTGTTCTAAATTGTTTTGCATGACGCTCAACATGCTGATGCTAATCTGGGTTAGATGAGAGTATTCACCTGACGACTGACGAATTGCAGGGACAAATGTTTGACGAGCTGTCTTGCTGAATCCTATGTACTATATATAACCCTATCGCAGTTGACTTTGTTATTGATTTGCACCATCTCTTTAGAATGTGTTGTGATTCAAGCCTTGATTAGATTGCGTTTCTTTTGTTGCTTTGGTCAACCAGTATTGTTCTTATATGTGTTTCATTTGATTTTGAGATTAATCTACATGAGGTTAGCATTGTTAATATAAGGGAAATAAAATTACTAAGCCTTACCAAAGGTGTGGTTATTCATGGCTGAAAAGTCATGGTTTGTCATGGTTTGTGACTATTACTGACTCCGTTGATTAATGATTATTGATTTGACTAATGATTATTGATCATTGTGTATTGATTATTGTTCCTATTCTGGAGCTAGGGTAAGAACATCTTAAATGAGTCAAAAGGTTCACCGACCTGTACTCGCCCCTTTGTAAGTTTACTCATTAAGGACCGACGGGCTAACACCTTGCACCATACAAACAACAGTTACCCACAAACTAACCTACTATTGTATCTACATAATATCTTCTGATTACATTTATAATTTTGCCCACCTCCCATTTTCTCTTGTGACTGAGATCTCCATACTGCACCATGGTTTGCCCCTGGATTTTGTGACACAGCTTCATCCACTGGGCTATCGAATATGCCATTAATTTTGGTATTGACAAGAATCTTGGATTTCCAAAACATAGACCTAACTTGGCTTGTCCATAGAGATATGAAGTGGCATCAATTGTGACCTGTGTCTTGGATGATGTGTGTGTAAATGTGGGTGTGAAAATGGGCTTCTGCCGCTGATCACAGCTCTAATCAGAATAATGTACAAGTAATTTGTGGGCATTAAATAACTCTAAGCTGAGAAGTCTGTCTTGCAAAACATCTATACAGTCTATGGTATGAAAACTCACTACCATTTCCCAGAGTGGCATAAGTGCTAAGTATGCTGAGAGTAGAGGCTGCTGTCTCTGTGTATACCTCTGTTCATAGTGATCAGTGTCTATTGTAAAGTATAACATGGAATATCCTCTCTGTTGACAACTGTCTCTTGCAGAACTCAGCTCTATACTTGGATGTGCAGACATACTTACCTATCTTTCAAATGTCTCCCAATGCTGAAAACCATACATAGTTGGGACCTTTCTCTTGTATAAGAGGTCACTATATTACAGTGTGGACAAGGACTGATCGCTCTACTGATAGCTCAGTGCTGCGTGACAACTCACCTTAGTTGGATACAGAAATAATTGGGTTTTCCATCACCAAATCTCTGTAGCATACACGATGTGCATAGTACCACATAAATACTTATAGATGCAGCAGAACATTTACAGTCCCTGAACATGGAACTGACAGTTTTACTGAATACATGCAATACCTCAATAAAATTGAAATTTATAATATGTATTACGCAATGAAAGCCAAAGTAACTTTAATCATTTTTATTAGAACATAACTATTTAACAACAATGCAAAACTACAATAACTATATTAACAAACTATGTGAACAACTACCATACAAACAAAACAAACAACTTTAGTAATATAAAACATTTTTCTCTGACGCTCATCAGCAGGCGGTAATGTCTCCCCCCTTTTTGCACTATTTGCATTGTGTTGTGATGTAGGTAATACTTATTTGCATTTGATTGTGATGTAGGTAACACTTCTTTTCCTGTCTTTTATGTGCCTTGGCCTGTCAAAGAGTCCTCAGTTTCCTACTCTATTTTAGCATGCTAGGTGGCAAGAAAATCTCAGCAAAGCAGCATATCTATATTTTTACAGTTCACAATGCCTAGCTCATGCAGAGTTAGTTGTGGTGCTTCCACATCCTTCCAACCTGAATACACTATGCCTGAAGAGGTAGTTCTTGCTGAACAGCACAATAATTCTGCTTGTGTTAACGGGGCTTTTTTGCTGCTTATGCAAGCAGATAATTCTTTCCTCAGAGCCAAGTGTCCATTTTCCTTCAACAAAAAGGCAGCACAATAAAAAAATAAAAGGTACATAATGATCAATAATTCATAATAGTGATACATCACTATATAGTCTAAGCTTTACTACATTTTTCACCCACAATCCCATTTTCATATCTAGTACACAAGTAACATTTCATTACTTTCTCTTGAAAATATCCACACCCTCAACCAGTCTATTTTCAGATGTTCACAGTTAAATTACAACATACCCTGAACTTTGCTTCCATAACAGTTTATAAAGTAACACATTGATCGTCACACACCTTTGCTAACACTTACCACAGTGTTTCATTCTGGAAATATCAATATAGGGCCAGATGTAGTAAGCTGTTTGCATGTCGCAAACTGCAAAAATCGCAGTTTGCGGCATGCAAACGGCCGAACGCGATGCTCATTCCCAAATTGCGAGTCGGTACCGACTCGCAATTTGGGAATTCGGCTCGCAAATAGGAAGGGGTGTTCCCTTCCTATTTGCGACCGCATCGCAATTCAGAGTTGCTTTGTGACCGCGATTGCGGTCACAAACCAACTCGCAGTTACCACCAGTGTCACACTGGTGGTAACTCATTCGCAAAAGGGAAGGGGTCCCCATGGGACCCCTTCCCCTTTGTGAATGTCGAAAGAAATATTTTTTCAGAGCAGGCAGTGGTCCCATGGACCACTGTCTACTCTGAAAAAAATCGAAACCAAATGGTTTTGGTTTACTTTTCATTTTGCAACTTGTTTTCCTTTAAGGAAAACGGGCTGCAAAATGAAATGAAAAAAACTGCTTTATTTATAAAGCAGTCACAGATATGGAGGTCTGCTGACTACAGCAGGCCACCATCCCTGTGAGTGCAGGGACTCGCTACGGGGTCGCAAAATGCGACCCACCTCATGAATATTGATGACCCCATAGCGATTTGCAGAAGGTGTCTGAAACACCATTCTGCATCCAATTTTGCGACTTGCAAATTGAGAGTCGGTCAGACTTGCAATTTGCAAGTCGCAAAATTGGATTTTCCTACATCTGGCCCCATAATTCCAAAAACATCTCATGGGCTAAAATATATATAGAGTGAGATTCATAGGAACAGTAGAGGTTGTACTATTATACTCTTTGTTTTATAATTTACAAACAGTACTTTCTTTACTTACAAGTGTAGACAGTTCAAACACTTCATTTTGAACACAATCTGGAAACCTTGCTAAGATCTCTCTACATTGTAATGTGTACCTATCAAAAGATATTAACACATCTACACATCCCCAAACACCTTTTCACTCCATAAACAAGGTGTACAATATGTTTACCAACATTAATACAATTAATGACACTTCACTACAAAGTTTATAAAGTTTATAATATATATGATTAAATACCTGAACTTGGAGTTCTTTATTAAATGCAGATGAGCACAGCAGTATCTTTCAGAAACACATAAATTCCCTTCTGCTGAGCATAACTCGAATAGACTTCCTTCTCCTCTGATGTGTGAAAGACATACTGATCTATCTCTGGTTCTGCACCAAATTACATTACAGCATTTCTTTATCCATGTAATAAGGATGGTAACTATTTGTTGAGTCTTGGTCCATTTTCTTTATACTTTTCCTATACGATCTCACTAGGCTCTCGTCTGATCATTTAACACCACGTGGCAGGCTCAATAATTTTCAATGCAGGTCTCGCTAGAGGTTCGATGGATCATAAAACAACTCGTGGCCGGTTCGTTTTCCATGGAGTCTCACAAGATGCTTGTGAGATCTGGCGAACCCCATGCAGCAAGCTTCAATCCTTGAAGCTTGCACATTACTCTTGCAAGTCTCTCTCAGGATAGCAACACAATTGTAGGACAGTAATAGTATATGAGCGGAACTAGGCTCTCCACTGATAACCATGTATTAGATAATAGCTGTGCATACTAGGATTTGAGGAAGGACTGCCCTCTCCTTTCGAAGCTCTCTCTCAGATGACAGGTATCAATGATAGGGTATGTGGATTCACTAGCCTCTCCTTTGAGACCTCGCCCTCAGATGATGGGTGTGTGTAGTAGGGTATACAAGGAGCAACTGGCCTCTACAATGAGACCTCTGCCCCAAATGATGGGTGTGCATAGTAGGGTGTGCGGAGAAAGACTCTCAGATGATGGGTGGATGTATTAGGTAGTGGAGAAGGACTGCCCTTTCCTCTCAGATCTCTCTCTCAAATGACGGGTGTGTGTAGTAGTGTGTGCACATGGAGTGGCCTCCCCTTCCAGACCTCTCTATAGGTAACAGGGGTACATAATAGGGTGTGTGGAGAGAGACTAGCCTCTCCACTGATATCTCTGTCTCAGATGACAGGTGTGTGTAGTATGGGAAGAGAAACTGGCCTCTCTGCTGAGACATAACTCTGACATGTCGGGAGGGCATATTAGAATGTGTACATGGACAGGCCTCTCCTGTCAGACCCATCTCCTAGATGGTGAGTGTGTACATGGCCTTGCCTCTTCTGTCAGACCTCTCTCTCATATGACAGGTGTGCGTGATAAGGTGTGTACATGGACTAGTCGCTCCTATGAGACCTCTCTCCCTTAGATGACAGGTGGGCGTAGAAGGGTGTGTGAAGAAAAACTGGCCTCTCCATGGAGTGCATAGTAGGCTGTGTACATGGACTGGCCTCTTCTGTTAGACCTCTCCTTCCAGACCTCTCTCCCAGATGATGGATGTGCGTGGTAGGGTATGTATGTCAGGAAGACAATTAGGGCCAAATTTATACATTTTGACGCACAACTGCGCCAACGCAGTTGTGCGTCAAAAATGTTAACGCCATTCCAAAGCGCCATGCGGGCGCCTTATTTATTGAATGACGTTAGCCAGCGTAAAAAAAAAAAAGACTCACACCAGGCAGCGCCGGCGTAGGGGAAAATGGAGCTTGGGCGTCAAAAAAAGGGGCAAGTCAGGTCTGAGGCAAAATTTTGGCCTCAACCCGTTTTGCGCCATTTTTTTTGACGCCCAACCCCCATTGAAATGACTCCTGTCTTAGCAAAGACAGGAGTCATGCCCCCTTGCCCAATGGCCATGCCCAGGGGACTTTTGTCCCCTGGGCATGGCCATTGGGCATAGTGGCATGTAGGGGGGCACAAATCAGGCCCCCCTATGCCACAAAAAAATAACGAAAAAAATACTTACCTGAACTTACCTTAAGTTCCCTGGGATGGGTCCCTCCATCCTTGGGCGTCCTCCTGGGGTGGGCAAGGGTGGCAGGGGGTGTCCCTGGGGGCATGGGAGGGCACCTCTGGGCTCCTTCCGAGCCCACAGGTCCCTTAACGCCTGCCCTGACCAGGCGTTAAAAAATGACGCAAAAGGGGCTGGACGTCATTTTTAAAGGCCCGCCCACTCCCGTGCGTCATTTTTGCACGGGAGTTTAAATAAGGCGCACATGCCTTAGAGTCATTTTTTAGAAGGGAACGCATATCTTGCATATAATTAACGCAAGGTAGGTGTCCACGCAAAAAAATGACGCAAACTCCAAGATCTTTGGCGCTAGACGGGTCTAACGCCAAAGTATAAATATGGAGTTAGCTTTGCATCAGATTTGCGTTAAAAAAAACAACGCAAATCCGGCGCAAACAGAGTATAAATATGCCCCTAACTATTCTTGAAGGTCGCCCACCCAAGCAGAAGAAAATAGATTTTGCCTTGTATCCCTGCTGGGTGATGTGGTGTTCTCATTCAAGGTTGCTTTTCCAAAGATTATTTTGAGAACTGGCTTCCATTACATCCAGGATGACGGATGCCAATGTGGTGTGATGTCAGCACTCTACTCTTCCTGCCTTATGCTGTAGTTTTATTTCTACACACATGCTCCAGATGCCACTTCAGCTGCCAATTCTGAGGAGAAAGCAGTCTCTCGGAAACGCTCTTGCTCAAAGGAACTTTTCGAGTCTGTAATTACTATTTTTTTGGCTCCCCCTTCCGTGGAGCAGTGTGCATGCCAGAGTTATTCCCCATTTTGAACACTAGCGTCTTTCTATAGATTTTGGCAGTCAGATATACAAAGTGAATAGTGGTCCTGAGGAGATGTTCCTGATCACTTCAGTTCGGTTAAAGGACAGTAAGAATTCAATTAGAAGTTAGCTCGCCTCCCAAGCTGTTCAGGTTAGAGGAGAGATTGAGCAAAGGCAATGAGTATAAGAAAATTGTTGAGTGCACAGTAAGGGTTATGCTAATTGTCATGCTCTTACAGTGGTGGCTGGTAATTTTAGGAGGGAGGGGGCGGGCGAGAAGCACACTCACACTTATTCATTCACACACACGCACGCACATCCATTCACAATACTCATCAACATTCAAACATACATTAATGCACCAAATATTCATTTTAAAAAAACACACACACACATGCACACTTACCTTCAGCTCGGAGGTCCCAGGAGGGTTGCTGACCGTAGGTCAGCCAATGAGGGAAGACAGCAGTCCCAACTTCATCACAGAGTGGGATGGGGTCAGTGAGACTTCTGACCCCTCCCCACTCTGTGATGAGGTGTCACTGATTGACACTCGCCCTGGGCACTTCAGGGCTTAAACCTGAAGTGCCCAGGTCGAAGTCAATTGGTGACGTTTCCCTTCGTCACCGAGGGGAAGGGCCTCGAGGCACCTTTGCCGAGCTGAGGAGGTCACGCCCATATGAGCTGTGACTGCTTCAGCCCAGCAAAGTTCAGCTCAGGCAGCCATGAGTCTGCCCAAATCGCACATGTCTCGCTCCTGGCTGCCTGATCTAAACATGAAGAGTGTCTGTCAGGCTGACCTTTAGTCAGCCTGGCAGACACTCTTCATGAGGGGCAAAAGGTGGGTGTGTGTGGCCCCTCTGTCCTAAAGGACGGGCCGCAGCTGTGCTCTTATCATTTTTATATAAGTGCTGCCATTAAGTCTTCCAAGTGAGAATCATATATGCGTATATACATATACTGGAATACACTTCTACTTCTTTATACTTGTCTCAATCCTTGAGAAGTCCCCCAAGAACACAAAAATGTATCAAAAACTATATACATTTATTTTTTTCACAATAGTTATCCCTTACATACTCCCTCTCAAAAGCTGCGGGCACAACATGCCTTTCTGCTGAGCCCGTATATGGCTTTTTTTACTTCATTTCCACAACACCTCAGATTTTCACAGTAATGACAGCCATTCAATTTCTAACATTCCAGGAGCCATTGGGCTGATTCCCGCAGTGGAAGCGATGTGCTTGTTCTGATCCATGCAACGGGGGAGATGCACCAGTTCTGCCCCTTGCAACAGCTTAAATGTGTTATTTCTGCTACGAAAGTACTTTATACCAACTTCCAAGGGCTCATGACTAGATTGGCACCACATAGCAGGGCAACGCAAAACACAGTTAGCAGAGTCCAGGTGCCTGTAACAGCTAAGTTGGAAGTGTTTTGTGTCCCTGAAACTTCAAAAGAACATGAGGCAAGATGGCAAGCCCTTGGAGTCAATTTGGTTCTGGGTTGGAGAGATTCAGGTCCAATACTTCTCACTAACAGGCAAGGATGGCAGCCTGTCAGAAGAATTGGTAGAGTATCCACAGGTTCAGAAGTGTACTGAAGTGGTGGCGTCCAGTATCCAGTATTTATAACTTGGTGCTATGATTCTGGTAGGTGGTAGAAGCTTCCTGACAGTGGCTGTGAAGTGCAGGGAATCCCCTTCCTCCCATCCTCCCATGCCCTGGCTCCAAAAGGCTGGAATTAGGGCTATTGTGAGTAGACACGGCACAGCCCCCGTCAAGCCAGTTAATGGCTCATCACGGCCCATCAAGTCACACCTAAGCTCCCATTGTGTGTGGCTGTCTAGAGGGAATGCACATGCTCAGCTGCCACCCCAGCCCTGACTTGTACTGGAGACAGGCAGAATGCACCAAATGGTTGGAGTAAATAAAAAAAGCCAACTTTCTAAAAGTGGCATTTTTAGAATTACAATTTACAATCTGACATCACCATAAACTGTCATTTTAAATTGTGTTTCCAGAAACACCAAACTTGGGGGTCCCATCTCTAAAATGTAATAAGGTAATCCCAATGTTATTGTATGGGTGAGATAGGCCTTGCAGTAGTGAAAAAAAAAGTAAGAGTTTTTCACTACTATTACATGCAAACTTAGGTACATGTCCTACTTTTTTAATACACTGCACCTTTTTCTTGGACAGTCCAAGGCCTACCCTAGGGGTAGGGGTGATTTATAGGTATTAAAAAGGAAGGTTTGGGCCTGGCAAGAGGGTGATTTTGCCACGTGGACATGGCAGTTTAAAACTGCTCACACAGGCTCTGCAACGGCAGGCCTGAGACATGTTAAAGGGCTACTTAAGTGGTGGCACAATCAGTGCTACAGGCCCACTATTAGTATTTAATTTACAGGCCTTGGGCACATGTAGCACCCTTTACTAGGGACTTATAAGTAAATGAAATATGCCAATTGTGAATAAGCCAATGTTACCATGTTTTAAGCAGAGGGAGCATGCACTTTAGTATTGGTTAGCAGTGGTAAAGTGTTCAGAGTCCTAAGGCCCATAAAAACTAATTCAGCAAGGAAAAGTGGAGGGAAAAGGCAAAACGTCGGGGGAAATCACTCCAAGGATGCCAGGATGCAGCATATGTTCCCACTTATGCCCTTCATCATACCTCAGTGGGACTGCAACCTGTTCCTTACCTTTCTCATTTGTGCAGTATTTGAGCTTCTGCACAATTACCATCTTAGGCTATTGACTATCAAAACTGGCTTTTTGAGGGTCATAACTTCCATAATGGGAGTCAGCAAACTACAAGTGTTCTCTGAACACCCTTCTTATACCATCTTTCATCCAGACAAGCCGGTTCTCTGGACGTCTGCTTCCTTCCTTCCAAATGTTATGACTCTGTTCCATGTAGGGCAGAACCTCACCCTGCCTACTTTTTTGCTCCACCTCATCCCTCCAAAGAGGAGGAGAGACTTCACCGCCTGTACCCAAAAAGAGCGCTGTTGTTCTACCTTTAGGGTACAAGAAAGTTCCAGATGGCCAAACAACTCTTCATGGGGTATGTTGGAGCAAAATAAGTTCTCATCGTGACTCTGAGCTTGTGGCATGGAAGTTCACAAAAGTAATTGATGTTAGTGCGCCAAGATGGTGTCAGGGTAGCACTTACCTGGTAAGACTCGTGATGTGGATTCAATAGTGACTCTCCTCCTATGCTGCAATGTCCCTACCTGAAATCTCATTAAAACGCAAGCTGTAAGATCTGAATCTGGAAGAAGGCCTGTTAAGATGGGTGTTCAACTGTTTCTGCCATCAACCTTAACGGAAAGTAAACGCAAGGTTGATCCTGTACTACTTGTTATCTATTTATCCATTATCTTCCCACTATCCTTAGATTCTGTTTATTTAGCACTCTAGGAAGTCTATCTATGATGCAGCTGAAGAAGAGGGTAGGCCTTGTATTATGCTTGCGGATGATGTAGGTTGTAAGTGGACTCTGGTCTCACTTTATTCAGCTCTTGACTTTATGAAGCATGGGTTCTAATCTAAAATGCATAAACAATGATTAGAAAAACCTCTTGACATTCTCACACTTGTATTTACATGACACTTTATATTTCAATGATTACCTATAGCTTCAAATGTTCTTAAAGGAGTTGTGTTACTTCACGCAATGTTAACAATGTATTAGAGAGTTAAAAATCTCTAAATCCTTAAATATTTATTGGTATTGCACTTGGTGAAATGTTGTCTTTAGTCTCCAGTACTTGCAAAATGCTGTCTTTAGTTTCTAGTTAGTAACAAATAATGAAGCGCTCTCTCTCACCACCTTTTTCTTGGAATTCTGTTAGCTTGGGATATTGTGCATGCTAAGCGTTGGGTACCTTTGGGACTCTTTACACTCTTTCTTTTTGTCTTGCAGGTGTTGGAAATGCCGGACCAAGAAGGAAGATGACCAGCAGCAATCTAATGATGGGGAGCGTCTTCCAGGTAAGGAAAAGGATGAAAGACGATCCTCTCTGGGTGAGAACCGCGAGGCAAATCACACGGTTGGTTTTGGGTGGAGCGTAAATAGTCTTCTGCCCAATATGGCTGCCACTCTTAGCAAGTCTCGTGGGATTTCAATATGTCCTCAGCAGTTGGGCCTCAGTCACATGGTGGCACGTGGGATTGCAATAACACATGGTGGTGCATGAGAATGCAGTAGTATAAGTGTGTTTGAAGAATTTGGTATGCTTTAACATAATATATTCATACTCCATACAGTATCTTGACAATCATGGCATAACTTACATTACGCATCAGCAGAAAACGGATTTACTATAGTATGCCTGTTTTACAGCACATATGTGTTAGAAATGGGGTCTTTGGTTGACAGCCAGGTTATCCCCTGTTCAAGCAAGGACCCTCACGCTAGTCAGGGTAAAAGAGAATCACCCTCAGCTAACCCCTGCTTACACCCTTGGTACCTTGGCAGAGCAGTAGGCTTAACTTCAGAGTGCTAGGTGTAAAGTACTTGTACCAACACACACAGTAACTTAATGAAAACACTACAAAATGACTCAACACCATGTTAGAAAAACAGGAAATATTTATCTAAACAAAACAAAACCAAAACAACAAAAATCCAACATACACAAGTCAAGTTATGAATTTTTAAAGATTAAACTCACAAATAGCACTTGGAAACACAAAATGCTTCGATGAGGTGTTAACGGAGTAGTTCCCAACAAGCCGACACCAGCGGCGCCGGACACGGAGTCGCGTAGACCCCCAAGTACAGTACCTTTGGTGAAGAGTGAAAACAAGTCGATGTGCAAAGTCGGGGATCGCGGCGTGGCTGCGAAACGTTGAATCCGCGCACTTCGAGCGGCGTCGGGCCCGACGTGATGCGGTGACTTCCACGGAGTCGCGGACTTCAGCTTGGCTGCAGCGGCGTCGGGCCTGCGAAGAGCGTTGTGGTCCAGCGAAGGTCACGGCGTCGGGTGCAGGCGGCGTCACCGGATTCAGTAGCGGCATCGGTCCGAAGTCGTCCAAAGTTGATTTCCTTGGATTTCCACCAGCTTTCCTTTCAAGGGCATAGGGCACCACTTGTCAGAGCAGGAGTCTCTCCAGAGACTCCAGGTGCAGGCAGAGAGAAGTCTTTGCTGTCCTGAGACTTCAAACAATAGGAGGCAAGCTCTAAATCAAGCCCTTGGAGATTTCCTCACAAGATGGAAGGCACACAAAGTCCAGTCTTTGCCCTCTTACTCTGGCAGAAGCAGCAACTGCAGGATAGCTCCACAAAGCACAGTCACAGGCAGGGCAGCACTTCTCCTCAGCTCTTCAGCTCTTCTCCAGGCAGAGGTTCCTCTTGTTTTCAGAAGTGTTCTAAAGTCTGTGGTTTTGGGTGCCCTTCTTATACCCTATTTCTCCTTTGAAGTAGGCCTACTTCAAAGAAAAGTCATTAGTGAATGTGAAATCCTGCCTTGCCCAGGCCAGCCCCCAGACACTCACCAGGGGGTCGGAGACTGCATTGTGTGAGGACAGGCACAGCCCTTTCAGGTGTAAGTGACCACTCCTCCCCTCCCTGCTAGCACAGATGGCTCATCAGGAAATGCAAACTACACCCCAGCTCCTTTTGTGTCACTGTCTAGAGCAGTGGTCTTCAAACGTTTTAATGCCACGCCCCCCCAGTTGAAAAATAAAAATCTTTGGGCCCCCCTCAGAATTTTTCACAATTATTTTAGGAACATGGCAATGTTTAAATATGTCTAAACCTATTTAAACATTGCAGTTAAGTACTGTTACCTTTTTAAAACTGCAATAACATGACTCTGCTTAAAACAAAGGCATATTATCTGTATAATATTTCTTTTGGCCAGAGTTTGGCGCCCCCCCTGGGATCACTTGAGGCCCCCCTAGGGGGGCCCGCCCCCCAGTTTGAAGACCTCTGGTCTAGAGTGAGGTGCAACCAGCCCAACTGTCAAACTGACCCAGACAGGGAATCCACAAACAGGCAGATTCACAGAATTGGTATAAGAAAGAAAATGCTCACTTTCTAAAAGTGGCATTTTCAAACACACAATCTTAAAATCAACTTTACTAAAAAATGTATTTTTAAATTGTGAGCTCAGAGACCCCAAACTCCACATGTCCATCCGCTCTCAAAGGGAATCTACAATTTAATCAGATTTAAAGGTAGCCCCTATGTTAACCTATGAGAGGGACAGGCCTTGCAACAGTGAAAAACGAATTTAGCAATATTTCACTGTCAGGACATATAAAACACACTACTATATGTCCTACCTTAACCATACATTGCACCCTGCCCTTGGGGCTACCTGGTGCATACCTTAGGGATCTCTGACATGTAGGAAAAGGGAAGGTTTAGGCCTGGCAAGTGGGTACACTTGCCAAGTGGAACTTACAGTTAAAACTGCACACACAGACACTGCAATTGCAGGTCTGAGACATGATTACAGAACTACATATGTGGGTGGCACAACCAGTGCTGCAGGCCCACTAGTAGCATTTGGTTTACAGGCCCTGGCACCTCTAGTGCACTTTACTAGGGACTTACTAGTAAACCAAATATGCCAATCATGGATAAACCAATTTCATACACATTTTGTAAAGGAGCACTTGCACTTTAGCACTGGTTAGCAGTGGTAAAGTGCCCTGAGTAACAAAAACAGTAAAATCAGAGTCCAGCACACATCAACAACCTGGGGAACAGAGGCAAAAAGTTAAGGGAGACCACGACAAGGATGAAAAGTCTAACAATATGTATTTGGCTACTTATGTATCAAATGCTCGGGGTTGAGTGGCAGTTTTGTAGTGGAATGTTTTAGAAATTGGCGCGTTAAGTTGGCCATTCGTGACATTACACCTCCTTCAAGACGACCCCCAAAATGGGTCAGAATGGTCGTGGCTTAGAAGGATAATGGGTGTGAAAGGACCACAGCAGGCGGGGGGCATTGTGGATGTGAGAAAGGGGTTCCCAGGATCGATTTTCGGGACCAAACCCTTTCCACTCCGCTAAATACAATAATTTTCACTGGCTACAGCAGGAATCAAGAAATGCCTTGCCTTTGAATTCCTCGTGTCAATCAATCCATACTCAGAGGGAGGTGAAGGTAAATGAGTGTCTGCTCGATGTGGTTGTAGGAGGGAAATGTGAAAAATGAGATGGACTTTGAGTATGGGAGGCAGTGTCAATCATACGGTAACTGGGCTGATAACGTCAGCTATGGAATAGGGGCCAGTGAATGTGGGAGGAACTTCTTGTGTCACCGTAAGGCAAGATTTTTTGTGGAAAGCCACACGTTGTCCCCAATGTGATAATGGGTTACTGGAGTATGGTGTTTGTCAGCTGATTCTTTGAAGGATTCTTTTACGTATTCTAAGGTAAAACGGGCTGTGTCCCAAATGGTGCAGCGGGTTGCATGGAAGTCATGTGCTGCAGGCACCTTGGTGATGGAGGCATCTTGTTCCCAGGTTGTTTGTCCTTGAATGGTAACCATTTACATAATAAAAGGGGGACATACTGAGGGGTGCATGCTCTGAATTATTATACGTGAATTCTATAGCCCACATTTAGCAATACACATCATAAATATCATTCCAGCATCTGATTTGGTTTTGTTCCACTTGGTCATCAGTTTGGGAATGACAACTGCTTGATAGGCGAACATTAATGTTTGAAGATTTGCACAGTTCCCTTCAAAAGTGAGAAAACAATTGTGTTCCTCAATCATTGATTAGGACGGGTGGCAACTTGCGTCTGTGTGTTCCGGATATAATAGCTAATTCAGGAGCTGTAGGGATACGAGTTAAAGGTATAAAGTGGGCCACTTTGGAGAAAGGATGCACAACTGTAATAACACTAGTGTGGCCAAGGGAAGTCTTTGGTAATGCCACAATCAGGTCCATGGACATGGTATGCCAGGGCTTGGGGGGTAACGGAATTGGTCCACAAGGAGCAGCATGTTGGGTTTTACTTAGAGTATAGTTGGCACATATGGAGACATCAGCTTGTACATCTTTAGTCATGGATGACGAACAGAAGTCTTGTAGTAACAATTCTTTATATCGGGGTGATTGGCCAGTACGCTATCATGACATAACTTCAGGGCCTGTTTTTGAAAGCACTGTGTTGGCAAGTACAGCTTGTCATACAATTTGAGTAAACCATGTTGATAGGTTAGTTATTTCTGAATAATTTGCCAGGTACATAATGTTTTGAGCTAATTATTTGCTTTAACTCATCCAAAAAAAATTGAGGTTAAAATGGAGCCTTAAAAACAGTGTGGCGCAATGATTGGTACTGGGTTGTCTGGCGTCTCTGGTATATCTGCATCCCAGAGATGATATAAGACATCCGCCTTAGCATTTTATTTTCCTGGATAGTAGGTGATAGTAAAGTTGTAGTCACTAAAGTAGAACATCCATCTCAACTGTCAGACTGTAAGAGCTCGAGCTGAGTGCAGAAATTGTAAATTTCTATTGTCTGTTAAAATAGTTGCAAGGTGTTTAGCTCCCATTAGGTAATGACATCTGGATGGGCCTAAATTGGGGCTGTGGTGAATTGTGTCTTTAGTTGTTGAAAGGCGCCTTCCTCCTGTGCAGTCCACACAAAGTTTACTCCCTTTCAAAGCAGGTGAATTATTGATGTGATGCTATTTGACAAATGAACACTAAATCACCTATAGAAATTAGCAAAGCCTAAGAATTTCTGAACTTGTGGACATTAGTTGTTGAGGGCAAATTGAAGATGGATTACATTTTTTGGTAACCATACTCATTCCATTTGGGCTTAGTATGTAACTGAAGAATTCCACCTTGGTGATAGGAAATTAACTTTTTTCAAGCAAGCTTGACATAAAAATCATGTTTGGGCAGTTGTTGAAGAATGGTGCACACCTGTTGTACATGGTCAGACACTGATTTGGAAAAAAAATAAATGTTGTCTATTTAAACTATACCACAAATATGGATACATTCTCTTAGCACTTCACATAAAAAACTGAAATGCGACAGTAGTATTACAAAGCCCAAAGGGCATTTCTTGATCCTCACAGAGTCCGAATTTTGTCTTGAACTTGAAATCCAAATGAAGGAGACCCTTTCTTACTTGATGTCTCTCTTTTCTCAAATTGCTATTGTATATTCTAATATCTGTCAAAGGGAGAAATTGCAATGGCCAAAAGAGTTTTGTCCTAAGATTGAGTAATCCCAGATACATGTCAATAAAGCAGTTTCTGCATAATTTGTGACCATGGCATGTGCTGTGTATATCATAACAACATCCAGTTTGATATGCCATGTGTCTATAGGTGAGATGGAGAGCACTTCACTGCGGAAGGGAACTGGATCTGCCTTAATAACATCAAGGAATATATCCAGTTCTATGTGTAGCTGAACACTACATACTATGAACACAACGGCTCTTGTCAGAGCCACCCGATTCCTACATAATGTGATACTCTCATGTTATATCTACCTTTTTTTTTTGAGACACTGACACTTGTATGAGTCTCGAAAGAGTGGGAGCACCCAAACACCTGCCTCCACCTGTGTATTTGCCTGACTCTTGAGAGAGTCTGGTGGGCTGAAACACTTAACCTATATTTTATGGAGACCTGTGTAGGGTAGGTTGTATATACTAGGGTCTGCAAATACACAAGCCTCTTCACTGAAAATTGTGCCTTCAGGCAAATATTCTTTATTTCCTACATTTTTCTAAAAATTCCTGACCTGTGCATTTGTCCAACTCTCGCAAGAGACTTATTAGCTTAATATTCCACATATATTCCAAGCACAATTGCTCTGTATCACAGAGTATTAAACTGTGCAAACACAGAAGCCTCTGCAGTGAAGACTCTCTCTTGAGAAAAATGTTGTCTAGCCTTAAGTTTTTTTTTAATGTTGTGAGACTGGTGTGAAATTGTAAAATTTTTAAGAGGAAAAATGTACACTTTCCTTTATTACACTACTTATGCCTTATAGTCTCCATTAGTTGGATGCGGGGAGAAAGTAGACTGGCAAATTAGACTTTTTCACATTATAGAAAAGTGCACAGTTAGTTCTAAGTCAGCAGCATGGTCTTACTGACACCTCTCCATAGCCTAACAACTTTATATAGTAAACTACGGAGAGAGGCTGGCCTCTCCACTGAGACCCTGCATGAAGGTAACCACTGCATAGAGTAGGGTGTAAAGAGACACTGCCTCTCCAATTACACCTTTTCGCAGGCTCAGTAGTATGCATAGTAGGATGTAGAATATACTCACCTTACATGTAAGACGTCACTATTCCATACTAAGCATAACAAGTACTGCCCTCTCAAATGACACCTCTCCCCAGGGAAATAACCGTATATATTAGGATGTGGGAATGGTTTTCCCTGTACACTCACATGTCTCCCCAGCATGACAGACATATACAGTAGTGTGTAGGGAAACATAGGGGGTCATTCCGACCGCCAGGGCCGGGGACCGCGGAAGCACCGCCAACAGGCTGGCTGTGCTTCCTGGGCCATTCTGACCGCGGCGGTAAAGCCGCGGTCAGAAAAGGGGAACCGGTGGTTTCCCGCCAGTTTTCCCCTGCCCAGGGAATCCTCCATGGCGGCGCTGCTTGCAGCGCCGCCATGGGGATTCCGACCCCCTTCCCGCCGTCCCGTTCCTGGCGGTTTTTACCGCCAGGAACAGGATGGCGGGAACGGGTGTTGTGGGGCCCCTGGGGGCCCTTGCACTGCCCATGCCACTGGCATGGGCAGTGCAGGGGCCCCCTAACAGGGCCCCATAATGATTTTCAGTGTCTGCAAAGCAGACACTGAAAATCGTGACGGGTGCCACTGCACCCGTCGCACCCCAGCAACTCCGCCGGCTCCATTCGGAGCCGGCTTCATCGTTGCTGGGTCTTTTCCGCTGGGCCGGCGGGCGGCCTTTTGGCGGTCGCCCGCCGGCCCAGCGGGAAAGCCAGAATGACCGCTGCGGTCTTTTGACCACGGTGCGGTCATTCGGCGGTAACCGCATGGCGGGCGGCGACCGCCGCCCGCCGCGGTCAGAATGACCGCCATAGTGATCTCCACTACCACCTATCGCTAGGATAACATGGATGTCCCGTACGGTGTGGCCACACAGTGATCTCTCTCTGCTTAGAGCGTTCCCTAGTGCAACATGGATACACAGTGGTGTCCGGAAAGAAGCTGAGCCGTTTACTAACCCATCTTACAAGGGTGTCTGTAATAGGCTTTTACAAAAACCCATCACTCTGCTCATACCTCTCTCTTGCATGATAAGTCTGCGTAGTACAGTGTGGGAAGAGACTGACCCCTGTCCTGTGACCTGTGTCTTGGATGATGTGTGTGCAAATGTGGGTGTGAAAATGGGCTGCCGTCGCTGGTCACAGCTCTACTCAGAATTACAGATGTACAAGTAAGTTGTGGGAATTAAAAAGCTCTATGCTGAGAAGTCTGTCCTGCATAACATCTATACAGTCTATGGTATGAAAACTCACTACCATCTTCCCAGAGTGGCATAAGTGCTAAGTATGCTGTGAGTAGAGGCTGCTATCTCTGTGTATACCTCTGTTCATAGTGATCAGTGTATATTGTAAAGTATAACATGGAATATCCTCTCTGTTGACAACTGTCTCTTGCAGAACTCAGCTCCATGCTTGGATGTGCGGACATACTTACCTCTCTTTCAGATGTCTCCCAATGCTGAAAACCATACATAGTTGGGTGTGTAGATGGACATACCACCCCACTTAAACTTGTTTGCAGAGTCACAAACATGTATGGTAACATTTGTGAAACAAATGCCCTTTCCATGATATCTCCAGCAGCTGGGACAAGTGTGTAGTACTGAATGAAGATGCACTACCCTCTGTGCCAAGACCTTTATCTTGTAAAAGAGGTCACTATATTACAGTGTGGACAAGGACTGATTGCTCTACTGATAGCTCAGTGCTGCATGACTACTCACCTTTGTTGAACACAGAAATAATTTGGTTTCCATCACCAAATCTCTATAGCATAAAAGATGTGCATAGTACCACATAATTACTTATACATGCAGCAGAACATTTACAATCCCTGAACATGGAACTGACAGTTTTAGTGAATACATGCAATACCTCAATAAAATTGAAATTTATAATATGTATTACGCAATGAAAGCCAAAGTAACTTTAAACTTTTTTATTAGACCAAAACTATTTAACAACAATGCAAAACTACAACAAATATATTAACAAACTATGGCCCTCATTACAACTTTGGCGGGCGGCGGAGGCCGCCCGCCAAAGTTGCGCGTCGTGAATACCGCACTGCGGTCGCAAGACCGCGGCGGGTATTCAGAGTTTTCCCCTGGGCTGGCGGGCGGCCGCCGAAAGGCCGCCCGCCAGCCCAGGGGAAAACGACCTTCCCACCATGAAGCCGGCTCGTAATCGAGCCGGCGGAGTGGGAAGGTGCGACGGGTGCTACTGCACCCGTCGCGTATTTCACTGTCTGCTATGCAGACAGTGAAATACATTTTGGGGCCCTCTTAAGGGGGCCCCTGCAGTGCCCATGCCGTTGGCATGGGCACTGCAGGGGCCCCCAGGGGCCCCGCGACTCCCCCTCCCGCCATCCCGTTCCCGGCGGGAGAGCCGCCAGGAACTGGATGGCGGGAGGGGGAGTCGGAATCCCCAAGCCGGCGCAGCAAGCTGCGCCGGCTTGGAGGATTCCTTGGGGGCAGCGGGAAACCGGCGGGAGACCGCCGGTTTCCCTTCTCTGACCGCGGCTAAGCCGCCGCGGTCAGAATGCCCCGCGGGGCACCGCCGGCCTGTCGGCGGTGCTCCCGCGTGCCGCGGCCCTGGCGGTTCTATACCGCCAGGGTCGTAATGAGGGCCTATGTGAACAACTACCATACAAACAAAACAAACAACTTTAGGAATATAAAACATTTTTCTCTGAGGCTCGTCAGCAGGCAGTAATGTCTCCCCCTTTTTGCATTATTTGCATTGTGTTGTGATGTAGGTAATACTTATTTGCATTTGATTGTGATGTAGGTAACACTTCTTTTCCAGTCTTTAATCTACCTTAGCCTGTCAAAGAGTCTTCAGTTTCCCACTCTATCTTAGCATGCTAGGTGGCAAGAAAATCTCAGCCAATCAGCATATCTATATTTTACATTTCACAATGCCTAGCTCATGCAGAGTTAGTTGAGGCACTTCCACATCCTTCCAGCCTAAACACACTATGCCTGAAGAGGTAGTTCTTGCTGAACAGCACAATAATTCTGCTTGTGTTAACGGGGCTTTTTTGCTGCTTATGCAAGCAGATAATTCTTTCTTCAGAGACAAGTGTTCATTTTCCTTAAAAAAATGCAGCAAAATAAAAAAATAAGTTACATAATGAGCTATAATTCATAATAGTGATACATCACTATATTGCCTAAGCTTTACTACATTTTTCAACCACAATCCCATTTTCATATCTAGTACACAAGTAACGTTTTATTAATTTCTCTTGAAAATTTCCACACCCTCAACCAGTCTATTTTCAGATTTTCACAGTTAAATTAGAACATACCCTGAACTCTGCTTCCATAACAGTTCATAAAGTAACACATTGATCTTCACACACCTTTGCTAACACTTACCACAGTGTTTCATTCTAGAAATAGCAATATAACTATGAAAACATCTCATAGGCTAAAATAGATATACAGTGAGGTTCATATGAACAGTAGAGGTTGTACTATTGTACTCTTTGTTTTATAATTTACAAACAGTACTTTTTTTACTTACAAATGTAGACCGTTCAACCACTTAATTTTGAACACAATCTGTAAACCTTGCTAGGATCTCTCTACATTGTAATGTGTACCTATCAAAAGATACTAACACATCTATACCTCCCCAAACAGCTTTTCACTCCGTAAACATGGTGTACAATATGTTTACCAACATTAATACAATTAATGACACTTCACTACAAAGTTTATGAAGCTTATAACATATATTAGTAAATACCTGAACTTGGAGTTCTTTATTAAATGTAGATGAACACACCAGTATCTTTCAGCTACACATAAATTCCCTTCTGCTGAACATAACTCGAATAGACTTCCTTCTCCTCTGATATGTGAAAGACATACTGAACTATCTCTGGTTCTGCACCAAATTACATTACAGCATTTCATTATCCATGCAATAAGGATGGTAACTATTGGTTGAGCCTTGGTCCATTTTCTTTGTACTCCTCCTATACGATCTCACTAGGCTCTCGCCGGATCATCAAACACCACGTGGCAGGCTCAATCATTTGCCATGCGGATCTTGCTAGAGGTTCGATGGATCATAAAACAGCTTGTGGCAGGTTCGTTTTCCATGTGAGTCTTGCAAGATCCTTGTGAGATCTGGCGAACCCCATGCACCAAGCTTCAATCCTTGAAGCTTGCACATTACTCTTACAAGTCTGTCTCAGGATAGCAACACAATTGTAGGACAATAATAATATATGAGAGGAACTAGGCTCTCCACTGATACCCATGTAATTGATAATAGCTGTGCATACTAGGGTTTGAGGAAGGACTACCCTCTCCTTTCGAAGCTCTCTCTCAGATGACAGGTATCAATAATAGGGTATGTGGATACATACCCTGTTATTGATAATAGGGTCTCCTTTAAGACCTCGCTCTCAGATGATGGGTGTGTGTGGTAGGGTATACAAGGAGCAACTGGCCTCTGCAATGAGACCTCTATCTCAAATGATGGGTGTGCAAAGTAGGGTGTGTGGAGAAAGACTCTCAGATGATGGGTGGATGTATTAGTGAGTGGAGAGGGACTGCCCTTTCCTCTCAGACCTCTCTCTCAAATGACGGGTGTGTGTAGTAGTGTGTGCACATGGAGTGGCCTCTCCTTCCAGACCTCTCTCTAGATAACAGGGGTACATAATAGGGTGTGTGGAGAGGGATTGGCCTCTCCACTGATATCTCTGTCTCACATGACAGGTGTGATTAGTAGAGTGTGGGAAGAGAAACTGGCCTCTCTGCTGAGACATAACTCCCCCATGACGGGTAGGCGTATTAGAATGTGTACATGGACAGTCCTCTCCTGTCAGACCCATCTCCTAGATGGTGAGTGTGTACACGGCCTGGCCCCTTCTGTCAGACCTCTCTCTTATATGACAGGTGTGCATGATAAGGTGTGTACATGGACTAGTCTCTCCTATCAGACCTCTCTCCCTTAGATGACAGGTGGGCGTAGAAGGGTGTGTGAAGAAAAACTGGCCTCTCCACTGAGTCCTCTGTCTTAGATGACAGGTGTGTATAGTAGGATGCATGGAGAGAGACTGGCCTCTCCACTGAAACCTTTCTCTTAAATGGTGGGTGTGCATAGCAGGCTGTGTGGGAAAAGAAAAGCCTCTCCATCAAGTCTTCTTTCTCAGATGAGGGGTGTGTGTAGTCGGGTATGTGGCGGCAGATTGGCCTTTCCACTGAAACGTCTGTCTCAGATGACAGGTGTGTGTACTAGGGTGTGTGGAGGGAGACTGGCCTCTCAGAACTTGGGGGTATGTAGTAGTGAGTGGAGAGGGACAGCCCTTTCCTCTCAGATGGCAGTTATGTGTCGTAGGGTGTGCACAAAGAGTGGCCTCTCCTTCCAGGCCTCTCTCTCAGATGACAGGTGTATATAGTACGACATGTGGAGAGAGACTGACCTTTCCACTGAGACCTCTGTCTCAGCCGACGCATATGCGTAGTAGGGTATTGGAATAGAGACTGGCCTCTCTGCTTAGATATCTCTCTGAGATGATGGTGTGCATACTAGAATGTGTACATGGACTAGCCTCTCTTGTCAGACCTGCCTCCCAGATGCCGGGTGTGTACATGGCCTCTCCTCTCCTTTCAGACCTCTCTCACAGATGATGAGTGTGCATAGTATGGTCTGTATATGGACTAGCCTCTCCTTTCAGATATCCCTCTTAGATGACAGGTGTGCGTAGGAGGGTGTGTGGAGAGAGACTGGCCTCTCAACTGAGACCTCTGCCTCAGATGTCAGGTGTGCATAGTAGGGTGTGCGGAGAGAAAATGTCCCCTCCACTAAAACATTTGTCTCTGATTGGAGAGATTGGAGTGCATAGTAGGCTGTGTACATGGACTGGCCTCTTCTGTTGGACCTCTCCTTCTAGACTTCTCTCGCAGATGATGGATGTGCGTGGTAGGGTATGTATGTCAGGAAGACAATAACTAATCTTGAAGGTCGCTCACCCAAACAGAAGAAAATAGATTTTGCCTTGTATCCCTGCTGGGTGATGTGGTGTTCTCATTCAAGGTTGCTTTTCCAAAGAATATTTTGAGAACTGGCTTCCATTACATCTATAGTCATCCAAGATGACGGCTGCCAATGTGGTGTGATGTCAGCACTCTACTCTTCCTGCCTTATGCTGTAGTTTTAATTCTGCACACATGCTCCAGATGCCACTTCAGCTGTCAATTCTGAGGAGAAAGCAGTCTCTCGGAAATGCTCTTGCTTAAAGGAACTTTTTGAGTTTGTAATTACTATTTTTTGTCTCCCCCTTCCGCTGAGCAGTGTGCATGCCAGATTTATTCCCCATTTTGAACACTAGCGTCTTTCTATAGATTATGGCAGTCAGATATACAAAGTGAGTAGTGGTCCTGAGGAGATGTTCCTGATCACTTCAGTTCGGTTAAAGGACAGTAAGAATTCTATTAGAAGCTAGCTCACCACCCACGCTGTTCAGGTTAGAGGAGCGATTGAGCAAAGAGAATGAGTATAAGAAAATTGTTGAGTTCACAGTAAGGGTTATGCTCATTGTCATGCTCTTACTGTGGTGGCCGGTAATTTTAGGAGGGAGGGGGGCGGGCGGGAAGCACACTCACTCTCACACTTATTCATTCACACACGCACACACATCCATTCACAACACTCACCAAAATTCAAACACACACACCTTCAGCTCGGAGGTCCCAGGAGGGTTGGGACTGCTGCCTTCCCAATGAGGGAAAGCAGTAGTCCCAACTTCGTCACAGAGTGGGATGGCATCAGTGAGACTTCTGACCCCTTCCCACTCTGTGACGAGTTGTGACTGATTGACACTCGCCCTGGGCACTTTAGGGATTAAACCTGAAGCGCCCAGGTCGAAGTCAATCGGTGACGCTTCCCTTCGTTACTGAGGGGAAGGGCCTCGAGGCACCTTTGCTGAGCTGAGGAGGTCACTCCCATAAGAGCTGTGACCTCTTCAGCCCAGCAAAGTTCAACTCAGGCAGCTGGGAGTCTGCGCAAATCATGGATGTCTCGCTCCTGGCTGCCTGTACAGAACATGAAAAGTGTCTGTCATGCTGACCTTTGCTCAGCCTGACAGACACTCTTCATGAGGGGCAAAAGGTGTGGGGTGGCCCCTCCGCCCTAAAGGACGAGCCGCGGCTGTGCTCTTATCATTTTTATGTAAGTGCTGCCATTAACTCTTCCAAGTGAGAATCACATATGCATATATACATATACTCGAATACCCTTCTACATCTTTTTACTTGTCTCAATCCCTTGAGAATCCCCCAAGATCACAAAAGTTAATCAAAAACTACATACATTTATTTTCTTCACAGTAGTTATCCCTTACACACTCCCTCTCTAAAGCTGCAGGCACAACATGCCTTTCTGCTGAGCCCGAATATGGCTTTTTTTACTTCATTTCCACACCACCTCAGATTTTTCACAGTAAACATTAATGACAGCCATTTCATTTCTAACATTCTAGCAGCCATTGGTCTGATTCTCACAGTGGAAGCAATGTGCTTGTTCTGATCCATGCAGCGGGGGAGATGCACCAGTTCTGCCCCTTGCAACAGCTTAAATGTGTTAGTTCTGCTAGGAAAGCACTTTATACCCACTTCCAAGGGCCCATGACTGGATTGGCACCACATAGCAGGGCAAGACACACAGTTGGCAGCATCCAGGTGCCAGTAGCAGCTAAGTTGGAAGTCTTTTGTGTCCCTGAAACTTCAAAAGAACATGAGGCAAGATGGCAATCCCTTGGAGTCAATTTGGTTCTGGGTTGGAGAGATTCAGGTCCAATACTCCTCACTAACAGTCAAGGATGGCAGCATGTCAGCAGAATTGGCAGAGTATCCACAGGTCCAGAAGTGTACTGAAGTGGTGGCGCCCAGTATCCAGTATTTATAATTTGGTACTATGATTCTGGTAGGTGGGAGAATCTTCCAGACAGTGGCTGTGAAGTGTAGGGAATCCACTTCCTCCCATGCCCTGGCTCCAAAAGGCTGGAATGACAATACAGGGTCATTAGGGCTGTTGTGAGTAGACACGGCACAGCCCACAGTCAAGCCAGTTAATGGCTCATCAGGGCCCATCAAGTCACACCTAAACTCCCATTGTGTGTGGCTGTCTAGAGGGAATGCACATGCTCAGCTGCCACCCCAGCCCAGACTTGTACTGGAGACAGGCAGAATGCACCAAATGGTTAGAGTAAATAAAAAGTGCCAACTTTCTAAAAGTGGCATTTTCAGCATTATAATTTACAATCTTACATCACCATTAGCTGTAATTTTAAATTGTGATTCCAGAAACACCAAACTTGGGGGCCCTATCTCTAAAATGTAAGATAATCCCAATGTTATTGTATGGGTGAGATAGGCCTTGCAGTAGTGAAAAACAAATTTGAGTTGTTCACTACTAGGCCATGTAAACTTAGGTACATGCCCTAGTTTTTTAATACACTGCACCTTTCTCCTGGGCAGTCTGGGGCCTACCCTTGGGGTGGGGGTGATTTATATGTATTAAAAAGGAAGGTTTGGGCCTGGCAAGAGTGTCATTTTGCCAGGTCAACATGGCAGTTTAAAACTGCTCACACAGGCTCTGCAACAGCAGGCTTGAGACATGTTAAATGGCTAGTTAAGTGGTGGCACAATCAGTGCCACAGGCCCACCATTAGTATTTAATTTACAGGCCCTGGGCACATGTAGCACCCTTATAAGTAGCAGGGACTTATAAGTAAATTAAATATGCCAATTGTGGATAAGCCAATGTTACCATGTGTTAAGCAGAGGGCACATGCACTTTAGTATTGGTAAGCAGTGGTAAAGTGTCCATAGTCCTAAGGCCTATGAAAACTAATTCAGCAAGAAAAAGTGGAGGGAAAAGGCAAAAAGTCGGGGGAAATCACTTCAAGGATGCCAGGTCTAACAGCTAGGCTCTTTAAAGTTCTGCAGCATATGTTCCCACTTATGCCCCTCATCATACCTCAGTGGGACTGTAACCTGGTACTCACCTTTCTCATTTGTGCAGTATGTGAACTTTTGCACACTTAGGCCCATATTTATACTTTTGGAGGCAAATCAGTGCTTAGGCAGATTTGCATCAAAAAGTTTACCACCGGCTAACGCCATTCCGACGCGCCAGCCAGGCGCCTTATTTAAGGAATGAGGTTAGCTGGCACTGCGGCATGGTGAGCGTCAAAACAAATGACACTAACTGGGCAGCGGAGGCGAAGGGAAGACTGGGGGTTGTGCGTCAAAGAATGGTGCAAGTCAGGTCAGATTTAAAAAAATTGGTTCTAACCTGACTTGCGCCGTTGGCCCATATTTATACTCTGTTTGCGCCGGATTTGCGTCTTTTTTTTTTTTTACCCAAATTCAGTGCAAACTTAACTGCATATTTGCACTTTAGCGCCAAATTTTTGGAGTTTGAGTCATTTTTTTAAGTGAAAACCTACCTTGCGCTAATGACATTGAAGGTAGGCGTTCCCGTGTAAAAAATGACTCTAAGGCATGAGCGCCTTATTTATCCTCCGGTGTCAAAATGCCACACAGGAGGAGGCGGGCATTAAAACATGGCACCCAGCCGGATTTGTGCAGTTTTTTAACGCCTGGCTCAGGGCAGGCGTTAAGGGACCTGTGGGCTCATTTACATGGTGGGAGACCATAGACCATAGAAGCAGTCCACAGGTGCCCCTCCCTGCACCTAGGGACACCCCCTGCCACCCCCGTCCAATCCTGGAGGACACCCACGGAAGGGGGGGACCCATCCATGGTGAGTGCAGGTAAGTGCAGGTAAGTATATATTTTTTTTTAGTGGCATAGGGGGGCCTAACTTGGGCCCACCTACATGCCACTGTGCTCAATGGCCATGCCAAGGGGACAGAAGCATGACTCCTATCTTTGCTTAGACAGGAGTCATTTCCATGGGGGTTGTGCGTCAAATAATGGTGCAAGTCAGGTTAGAGCCAATTTTTTTACTTTGACCAGACTCCCAGTCTTCCCTTCGCCTCTGCTGCCCGGTTAGAGTCATTTATTTTGACACTCACCAGGCAGCAGTGCCGGCTAACATCATTCCTTAAATAAGGTGCCCGGCTGGCGCATTGGAATGGCGTTAGCCGGCGGTAAACTTTTTGACACAAATCTGCCTAAGTGCTGATTTGTGTCAAAAAGTATAAATATGGGCCTTACCCTCTTAGGCTATTGACTATCAAAATTGCCTTTTTGAGGGTCATAACTTCCATAATGGGAGTCAGCAAACTACAAGTACTCTCTAAACACCCTTCTTGTACCACCTTTCACCCAGGCACGCTTTTTCTCTGGACGTCTGCTTCCTTCCTTCCAAAGGTTATGACTCTATTCCATGTAGGCCAGAACCTCACCCTGCCTACTTTTTTGCTCCGCCTCATCCCTCCAAAGAGGAGGAGAGACTTCACTGCCTGTACCCAAAAAAGAGCGTTGTTGTTCTAACTTTAGGGCACAAGAGAGTTCCAGATGGCCCAACAACTCTTCGTGGGGTATGTGGGAGCAAAATAAGTTCTCATTGTGACTCTAAGCTTGTGGAATGGAAATTCACGAAAGTAATTGATATCAGTGGCCCAAGATGGTGTCAGGGTAGCACTTACCTGGTAAGACCTGCGATGTGGCTTCAATAGTGACTCTCCTCCTATGCTCTAATGTCCCTACCTGAAATCTCATTAAATCGCAAGCAGGGAGATCTGAACCTGTAAGAAGGCCTGTTCAGATGGGTGTTCAATTGTTCCAGCAATCAACCTTAAGGGAAAGTAAACGCAAGGTTGATCCTGTACTACTTTTTATCTATTTATCCATTATCTTCCCACTATCCTTAGTCTGATATAGTTTTGTTCCACTTGGCCATCAGTTTGTGAATGATAACTACTTGATAGGCAAGCATTAATGTTTAAAGATTTGCACAGTTCCCTTCAAAAGTGATAAAACAATTGTGTTCCTCAATCTTTGATTAGGATGGGTGGCAACCCTTGTCCGTATGTTTCAGACATAATAGCTAATTCAGGAGTTGTAGGGATACGAGTTAAAGGTATAAAGTGGGCCATTTTGGAGAAAGGATGCACAACTGTAATAACAGTAGTGTGGCCAAGGGAAGTCTTTGGTAACGTCACATTCAGGTCCATGGACATGGTATGCCAGGGCTTGGGGGTAATGGAATTGGTTCCATAAGTCCACAAGGAGCAGCATGTTGGGTTTTACTTAGAGTATAGTTGGCACATATGGAGACATCAGCTTGTGCATCTTTAGTCATGGATGACCACCAGAAGTTTTTTAGTAACAATTCTTTATATCGGGGTGATTGGCCAGTACGCTATCATGACATAACTTCAGGGACTGTTTTTGAAAGATCTGTGTTGGCAAGTACAGTTTGTCATACAAATTGAGTAAGCCATGTTGATAGGTTATTTATTTATTGTAGGAAAGTCCTTTTTTTTTGCCTGATCACCCCTACTCTTTCTGGATAGGTACTGGTGGTTACTGACTCTTGGCTGTGCCCTGGATACTGCTTACCAGTCCCAGGGCCAGTGCTCTGTGTAAAATGGATATGCAAATTAGGCTAATTATAATTGGCTAGGTTAACCTACCTATAAGTCCCTAATATATGGTAGGGCATGTAGGTTTAGGGACCACAGCATAGGTGGTGCACACCTAGGTGCATTGCTGAGGTGCCCAGTGTCATTTTAAAAGCAAGCCTGCCTTGCTGGCTGCTTTTAAATTAAAGTTATATGCAAATTCGACTTTGGAATTAAAGGTACTTCCAAAGTCTTAAACTACCTTATTTTTACATATAAGTCACCCCTAAGGTGTGCCCTATGTGCCCCTAGGGCTGGGTGCCATGTAACTATAAGCAGGGACTTTATAAAAATAGATTTATAAGCCCTGGTGAGGTAAAAACAGCCAAATTCGTTTTTCCCTCATTGAAGTAAATGGCCTTCATAGGCTAGAATGGGCAGACTTTATTTTAAATTTTAAAGTCTCCTTAAATGTTACATACCAAGAATTTGGTATCAAATTGATTGTTGTAATAAATCCCACAACTTCCAGTTGTTGGATTTAATATAACTTGTCCAGGTAAAAAGTTTAGACTTTACCTAAAAAGTTGCCAATTTCAGCTCTGCATTGTTTTTGCTGCTGTGCTCTGATTGGCCAGCCTGCAGCAGCTTCTGCCAGGCTACTTTAATGAGGTGTGAAGTGGCCTGGCTTCACACAAAGGAATGTGCTTGGGGGAGAGAATCTCCCCTCAGCAGATGGTGAGGCAGGAAGGGGGAGGGCTGCCAAACTGGTCTTCAAAGGCAGAGAAGGACATCTGGATCACCCAGCAACACCCCCACATCCTGCAACCCCAGACAGCTAGGTGCCCCCTTGATTAGATTAGGAGAGGGCAGGAGAGGGGTGTGTTTATGATTTTTAGCCACACCAGTGGGTGGGCTCAGCCAGATCTCTCCTCCAAAAATCAGATTCATCCATTTTGGATTTTTAGAGACTGTTGCCTTCTGGGATGGATTTTTGCCACACTTCCCAGGAAGTGGTCATCACAGGGGGATGACCCTGTCCCTGATTGGAGAACCAGGGCCCCCCTGCTTTTCACCCAGGAGCAAGGATAAAACTGGCAGACCTGCACCCACACCTCAGATCCCCTCCAAAATTTCAAGAAGAAGGAACTACAAGGAGAAGAAGGACTGCCCTGCTGGACCCCTGGCCTGCACCTGGACCCTGCACTCAGAAAGACTGCACCAGCTGCACACTTGGGCTTCACCACAAGAAGGACTTTGCCTGGCTTCCACTGGTTCAAGGAGGGACTTCCTGTTTGCTACAGATGAAAAATTGCTATCCAGAGTCCCCTGCACCAACCCCTGAAAAAGTTACCAGCTGACCACTGTCCAGTGGCCAAAAAGGAGTTTGCGCCAGGTGTATTCTGGGAGTTGAAGTCCGCACTTCCCAAGGACCATCACAGAACTTCTGGACCCTTGGGGTGAGCTGTGGACCCCAAAAGAACCTTAAAAGAACATCTGGGTGAAGCCCCAGAAGTTTGGAAAAGATTGGAGAATTTTTGAAAAAAAGCTCCATAAAGTGACCGACCCGACGCGGAAATTCTAGCCGGCTTGCCTCAACCGCGACCCGGCCTGACTTCGTGGTTCGTCCCGGTAAAGAAAAACATCCAAAAAAGAGACTAAGTCCGAACGTAAAAAGTTGACCGGGACCTTCCAGCCATCGTATCCGAGAAGGGCTCCACGGACGTCGGATCAAGATCCAGGTTTACCCCGGTCGAAGGATTTTCATCTCGAAAAAAACGACTAAGTCCGAAGGTAAAAATCACCACCGAGGAAACCGACTTCGCGTATCCGGACAAGGGCTCCAGGAGGTCGGATCCAACTGGCAGGTTCGTCCCGGGGAAGAAAAACATCAAAAAAGAGACTAAGTCAGAAGGTAACTTTTTAACCGAGGCCTCCCGCGACTTGTAGCCGAGCAGGGCTCCATCGCGGTCGGCCTGAAAGTTTGACTTTGCCCCGGTCCTGGTGCAACCAGATGACCCGATTGGCGCTTTTTGTTTCTAAGCGCTAGAAAATAATAATACTTTAAAAATTCATATCTCCGGTTCCCCTGAACCGATTTTAATCGTTTTTGTGTCATTTTAAAGATAAAAATATAAGCTATTTTTATAAATTGGTTTTGGATTTTTAAACTGTTTCCTGTGTTTTATTTAATTACTGTTTTGTGATATTTGAATGCTTTACACTTTGTCTCCTAAGTTAAGCCTTGACGCTCGATGCCAAGCTACCAAGGGTAAAGCTGGGATTAATTTACTGAGACCTAACTGTACTTATGTGGAGGTTTGTGGCTTGTTGCTAGGTGTAGGTACCTACCTGCCCTACCAATAACCCATTTTCCAACATAATTGGAAGCAGCGACGGGATCCTGTACTTGTGTTCAATATCACGTTACAGTTTTAGGTAAAACAAATTAAAAATCCTTTAAATTGTCCTAGTGCAAAAATTGTTTTTAATTTTTAATTTTAATTTTTTTTATTAATATGGAATAATTTCAATTATTGCATTTTTGTAATTTTTCTAAATTCTTGTTACCAATTTTTGCAAAAAGTTTTTTTTTTTTGACACAAAACTAGGGAACCATGGAGCTTGATCTGACTAGCCTACCCACACTGACAGTAGTCCAGCTTAGGGGGTTGTGTATTGAAAGAGGGTTGCCTGCAACCACTAATCTCAGGAAGGAAATCCTGATTAAATCCCTGACAGCATGGGCTGAGGCCCAAGAGGTAGAGACAGAGGAAGCTCCAGAGGAGGAAGAAAAAGGGGAAGATGCTAGCTCTAACCTTTCAGGGGAGGGAAGGCATCAGACCCCAAGTGAGGAAGAGAAGGAACGGTCCTCAGTGGATACAGTCACTAGGGGCAGACCCAAAGCTAGTGGTAGGAAGGGGGTCCTTTCAGGAGGAGAGAACCCATCCATCAGAGAAAGAGAGCTGGAAGCCCAGCTAGCCTACATAGCTTTGGAAGCAGATAAGCTTGCCCTAGAAAAGAAAAAGTGGGCAAGCAAAGAAAAAAAAGATGGAGGCAGCGAGAAAGAAACTGAGGTGTCCCTGGGTGGGGGTTTTGCCCCCAGATTACCCAAAGGGGTGGTTCCAGCCTATGTAGAGGGGGATGACATAGATAAGTGGCTGGGGGCCTTTGAGAGGGCCCTCCAGATGAGGAAAGTCAAGCCTCAGTACTGGGGTTCACTCCTTTGGGAGTTAGTTCCCAACTCTGGGAGGGATAGGCTCCTAACCATGAGTGGGGAGGATGCAGACTCATACCCCAGTATGAAGAGTTGCTTGACTAAAAAGTTTGGTCTAACCCCAGAGCAGTATAGGCTTAAGTTTAGGGACACCCAAAAGACAAGCACCCAGTCCTGGGTGGACTTTGTGGACATTTCAGTAAAAGCACTGGAGGGCTGGATACAGGGCAACAGGGTAAGTACCTTTGAGGGGCTGTACAATTTGATTATGAGGGAGCACCTTCTAACTAATTGTGTCCAAGAGAGGCTCCGCCAGTATCTAGTAGACTCTAGGTTGACCAACCCCAGAGAGCTGGGGGAGGCAGCAGATGACTGGTTAAGAACTAGGGTTAACTAGAAACCCCCAGGGGGTGATCAGAAAAAAGGAGGACATGGTTCTTCTCAGGGGAAGAACCAGGGGAAAGATGACAAAAAACCCAAAGAGTCCTCACAAGAGTCCCCAAAAACTTCTCAGGGAGGGGGAACCCCGAGCCAATTCACTTTTAAAGGGAAAGGGTATCAGGGAAAGAATTATGATCCTGCTAAAGCAGGAAAGTTTCAGGAGCTTGCTAAGGCCGGCAAGTGTTTTGACTGTCATCAGCCAGGACATAAAAGAGGAGATGCTATCTGCTCCAAGAAGCCCCCCACTGGTGGGCAATCCCAGGGGATTGCTAGTGTAGGGTTGGGGGTGGAAGTTGGCCCAGGGGTGGAATCAGGGTACACTGAAGTCACCTTAGTATCCGTGGGTGGGGTGGACATTGCAACTATGGCCACCTTACCTCCCATCATGGAGAGGTATAGGCAGAGGCCTAAAGTCAATGGGACTGAAGTGGAAGCTCTGAGAGATACAGGAGCCAGTGTGACAATGGTCGCAGAAAAGCTGGTTTCTCCAGAGCAGGTCTTACCTGGTGTCTTCCACCAGGTGACTTATGCAGATACCAGAACCAAACTCCATCCCATGGCTATGGTGAGTCTGGAATGGGGAGGTGTGACTGGCCCTAAAAAAGTAGCTGTAGCTCCTGCCCTCCCAGTAGAGTGTCTACTGGGGAATGATCTTGAAGCATCTGAGTGGTCAGAAGTGGAAAGAAGGGTCCATGCACAGATGCTGGACCTCCCTGAATGGGTGTGTGCTGTGACCAGGTCACAGGCGGCACAACAGGGGAATGCTGGACACTTGGACCCTGGAACAATGGGCCAAGCCTCCAAGAAAAAGAGAAAAGGCACTGGGTCTGGCTTGCCAGCCCCAACAAGTACAGAGGGTCAGGAAGAATCCAACCCTGAGGGGGAGGATCTGAACTCTGAGGGAGGGACACCTTCCCTGCAAACTCTGCCTGACTTGGCAGAACTGCAAGGGGCAGGTGGGCCCACCAGAGAAGATTTGTGCCAGGGACAAAGAGAGTGTCCCACTCTTGAGGGCCTGAGGCAGACTGCTGCCAGGCAAGAACAAGGGGATACCAGTGGTACCCACAAGGTTTACTGGGAGGATGGAGTTCTCTACACTGAGGCAAGGGCCCTTAAAGAAGGGGCTACTAGGAGAGTAGTGGTCCCCCAAAAGTATAGAGAATTCCTCCTTACCTTAAGCCATGATATCCCCTTAGCTGGTCATTTGGGACAGACCAAGACCTGGAGCAGGCTGGTCAACCATTTTTATTGGCCCGAAATGTCAGAAAAAGCCAGGGAGTTTTGCAGCTCCTGTGTCACCTGTCAAGCCAGTGGCAAGACAGGGGGCAAGCCAAAGGCTCCCTTGATTCCACTGCCAGTGGTTGGGACTCCCTTTGAGAGGGTGGGGATTGACATTGTTGGTCCCCTAGACCCACCAACTGCTTCAGGTAACAGGTACATTGTGGTGGTAGTGGACCATGCCACCAGGTACCCTGAGGCAATACCCCTCCGGACAGTCACTGCTCCCACAGTGGCTAGGGCCCTACTTGGTGTGTTCACCAGAGTGGGATTCCCAAAGGAGGTGGTCTCAGATAGGGGCACAAACTTGATGTCAGCCTATCTGAAAGCCATGTGGGAGGAGTGTGGTGTTACTTATAAGTTCAGCACACCCTACCATCCACAGACCAATGGTCTGGTGGAAAGATTCAATAAGACCCTGAAGGGCATGATCATGGGTTTGTCTGACAAACTCAGGAGGAGATGGGATGTCCTCCTCCCATGCCTGCTGTTTGCCTACAGGGAGGTGCCACAGAAGGGGGTTGGATTCAGCCCCTTTGAGTTACTGTTTGGGCACCCTGTAAGAGGCCCATTGTGCTTGGTGAGAGAGTCTTGGGAAAAGCCTCTCAAGGAATCCAAGGAGAATGTGCTGGATTATGTACTAGGCCTGCGGTCTCGCATGGCTGAGTATATGAAGAAGGCAAGCAGAAACCTGGAGGCCAGTCAGGAGCTCATGAAGCTCTGGCATGATCAAAAGGCTACCATGCCTGAGTATCACCCAGGACAGCTGGTGTGGGTTTTGGAGCCCATGGCTCCTAGGGCACTACAGGCCAAATGGACTGGGCCCTATCCAATCCTAGAGAAAAAAGGTGAGGTCACCTACTTGGTGGACCTTGGCACCCCCAGGAATCCTCACAGGATCCTACATGTAAACAGGATGAAACCCCACCAGGACAGGGCAGACATGACCATGCTGATGGTCACTGATGAAGGGAAGGAGGAGGAGGGTGAACCTCTGCCAGACCTCCTGTCCTCAAAGGAAAAAGATGGGTCAGTGGAGGGAGTGGTACTCTCTCCCAAATTGACAGATCAGCAACAACAAGACTGTAAGCAAGTCTTGGGACAGTTTGCTAGTCTGTTCTCCCTGACCCCTGGACTCACCAATTGGTGTGTCCATGATGTTGACACTGGTGACAGCTTGCCTGTCAAGAACAAGCTGTACAGGCTGTCTGACCAGGTCAAGGCCAACATCAAAGCTGAAGTGGCTAATATGTTGGACCTGAAGGTAATTGAGCCCTCTGATAGTCCTTGGTCCAGTCCAGTGGTACTGGTGCCCAAAGCTAATCCCCAAGGTGGGAAGAAAGAATTAAGATTCTGTGTGGACTACAGAGGTCTAAATGCAGTCACTAGGACTGATGCTCACCCCATACCTAGAGCTGATGAGCTCATTGACAGGTTGGGGGCTGCCAAATTCCTGAGCACATTTGATCTGACCTCAGGATATTGGCAGATTGCCTTAAGTCCAAGAGCTAAGGAGAGGTCAGCATTTTCCACACCAGAGGGCCACTTTCAGTTCAAGGTGATGCCCTTCGGGATGAAAAATGCTCCTGCCACCTTCCAACGGTTGGTGAATAGAGTCCTATCTGGGTTGGAATCTTTTAGTGCAGCTTATCTGGATGATATAGCTGTATTTAGTTCCACCTGGAGGGACCACCTGGTCCACCTGAAGGAAGTGCTTCAGGCCCTGCTTCAGGCAGGCCTGACTATCAAGGCAAGCAAGTGCCAGATAGGGCAACGTTCTGTTGTGTACCTGGGCCACCTTGTTGGTGGAGGCCATGTACAACCTCTCCAGTCCAAGATCCAGACTATCCTGGATTGGGAGGCTCCAAAAACCCAGACTCAGGTCAGGACCTTTCTTGGCCTGACTGGGTATTACAGGAGGTTTGTTCAAAATTTTGGGACCATAGTGGACCCTCTAACTGAGCTTACCTCCAAGAAACAGCCCAAGAAGGTCATATGGACCCCAGAGTGTCAAAAAGCTTTTGACACCCTAAAACAGGCTATGTGTTCAGCACCAGTGTTACTGGCCCCTGACTATAGCAAGGAATTTGTAGTGCAAACAGATGCTTCAGAGGAAGGGATTGGGGCAGTGTTAGCACAAGTTAATGAAGAGGGCCATGATCACCCAGTTGCCTTCATCAGCAGGCGACTACTCCCCAGAGAGAAAAAATGGAGTGCCATTGAGAGGGAGGCCTTTGCTGTGGTTTGGTCCCTGAAGAAGTTGAGGCCTTACTTGTTTGGCACTCACTTCCGTGTACAAACTGACCACAGACCTCTCAGATGGTTGATGCAGATGAGGGGGGAGAACCCAAAACTGTTAAGGTGGTCCATTTCCCTACAGGGGATGGACTTCACAGTGGAGCACAGACCTGGGACTGCTCATGCCAATGCAGATGGCCTTTCCAGGTTTTTCCACTTAGCTGATGAGGACTACCAGGGTGTAGGTTAGTACCCATCACCTTTCATCTGGGGGGGGCAGTGTAGGAAAGTCCTTTTTTTTTGCCTGATCACCCCCACTCTTTCTGGATAGGTACTGGTGGTTACTGACTCTTGGCTGTGCCCTGGATACTGCTTACCAGTCCCAGGGCCAGTGCTCTGTGTAAAATGGATATGCAAATTAGGCTAATTATAATTGGCTAAGTTAACCTACCTATAAGTCCCTAATATATGGTAGGGCATGTAGGTTTAGGGACCACAGCATAGGTGGTGCACACCTAGGTGCATTGCTGAGGTGCCCAGTGTCATTTTAAAAGCAAGCCTGCCTTGCTGGCTGCTTTTAAATTAAAGTTATATGCAAATTCGACTTTGGAATTAAAGGTACTTCCAAAGTCTTAAACTACCTTATTTTTACATATAAGTCACCCCTAAGGTGTGCCCTATGTGCCCCTAGGGCTGGGTGCCATGTAACTATAAGCAGGGACTTTATAAAAATAGATTTATAAGCCCTGGTGAGGTAAAAACAGCCAAATTCGTTTTTCCCTCATTGAAGTAAATGGCCTTCATAGGCTAGAATGGGCAGACTTTATTTTAAATTTTAAAGTCTCCTTAAATGTTACATACCAAGAATTTGGTATCAAATTGATTGTTGTAATAAATCCCACAACTTCCAGTTGTTGGATTTAATATAACTTGTCCAGGTAAAAAGTTTAGACTTTACCTAAAAAGTTGCCAATTTCAGCTCTGCATTGTTTTTGCTGCTGTGCTCTGATTGGCCAGCCTGCAGCAGCTTCTGCCAGGCTACTTTAATGAGGTGTGAAGTGGCCTGGCTTCACACAAAGGAATGTGCTTGGGGGAGAGAATCTCCCCTCAGCAGATGGTGAGGCAGGAAGGGGGAGGGCTGCCAAACGGGTCTTCAAAGGCAGAGAAGGACATCTGGAGCACCCAGCAACACCCCCACATCCTGCAACCCCAGACAGCTAGGTGCCCCCTTGATTAGATTAGGAGAGGGCAGGAGAGGGGTGTGTTTATGATTTTTAGCCACACCAGTGGGTGGGCTCAGCCAGATCTCTCCTCCAAAAATCAGATTCATCCATTTTGGATTTTTAGAGACTGTTGCCTTCGGGATGGATTTTTGCCACACTTCCCAGGAAGTGGTCATCACAGGGGGACGACCCTGTCCCTGATTGGAGAACCAGGGCCCCCCTGCTTTTCACCCAGGAGCAAGGATAAAACTGGCAGACCTGCACCCACACCTCAGATCTCCTCCAAAATTTCAAGAAGAAGGAACTACAAGGAGAAGAAGGACTGCCCTGCTGGACCCCTGGCCTGCACCTGGACCCTGCACTCAGAAAGACTGCACCAGCTGCACACTTGGGCTTCACCACAAGAAGGACTTTGCCTGGCTTCCACTGGTTCAAGGAGGGACTCCCTGTTTGCTACAGGTGAAAAATTGCTATCCAGAGTCCCCTGCACCAACCCCTGAAAAAGTTACCAGCTGACCACTGTCCAGTGGCCAAAAAGGAGTTTGCGCCAGGTGTATTCTGGGAGTTGAAGTCCGCACTTCCCAAGGACCATCACAGAACTTCTGGACCCTTGGGGTGAGCTGTGGACCCCAAAAGAACCTTAAAAGAACATCTGGGTGAAGCCCCAGAAGTTTGGAAAAGATTGGAGAATTTTTAAAAAAAAGCTCCATAAAGTGACCGACCCGACGCGGAAATTCTAGCCGGCTTGCCTCAACCGCGACCCGGCCTGACTTCGTGGTTCGTCCCGGTAAAGAAAAACATCCAAAAAAGAGACTAAGTCAGAACGTTAAAAGTTGACCGGGACCTTCCAGCCATCGTATCCGAGAAGGGCTCCACGGACGTCGGATCAAGATCCAGGTTTACCCCGGTCGAAGGATTTTCATCTCGAAAAAAACGACTAAGTCCGAAGGTAAAAATCACCACCGAGGAAACCGACTTCGCGTATCCGGACAAGGGCTCCAGGATGTCGGATCCAACTGGCAGGTTCGTCCCGGGGAAGAAAAACATCAAAAAAGAGTCTAAGGGCCTGATTCAGACCCTGGCGGCCGGTGACCGCCAGGGTCACCGGCCACGGGAGCACCGCCGACAGACCGGCGGTGCTCCAAAGGGCATTCTGACCGCGGTGGTTCTGCCGCGGCCAGAAAGGGTAAACCGGCGGTCTCCCGCCGGTTTACCGCTGCCCTTGGAATCCCCCATGGCGGCGCAGCTTGCTGCGCCGCCATGGGGGATTCTGACACCCCCTACCGCCATCCTGTTCCTGGCGGTTCGCCCGCCAGGAACAGGATGGCGGTAGGGGGTGCTGCGGGGCCCCTGGGGGCCCCTGCCGTGCCCATGCCAATGGCATGGGCACGGCAGGGGCCCCCGTAAGAGGGCCCCACTGTGTATTTCAGTGTCTGCCTAGCAGACACTGAAATACGCGACGGGTGCAAACTGCACCCGTCGCACATGCCCACTCCGCCGGCTCCATTCGGAGCCGGCTTCCTCGTGGGGAGGGGTTTCCCGCTGGGCTGGCGGGCGGCCTTCTGGCGGTCGCCCGCCAGCCCAGCGGGAAAGCCAGAATGGCCTCCGCGGTCTTTCGACCGCGGAGCGGCCATATGGCGGTTCCCTCCAGGCGGGCGGCGACCGCCGCCCGCCGGGGTCAAAATGACCCCCTAAGTCAGAAGGTAACTTTTTAACCGAGGCCTCCCGCGACTTGTAGCCGAGCAGGGCTCCATCGCGGTCGGCCTGAAAGTTTGACTTTGCCCCGGTCCTGGTGCAACCAGATGACCCGATTGGCGCTTTTTGTTTCTAAGCGCTAGAAAATAATAATACTTTAAAAATTCATATCTCCGGTTCCCCTGAACCGATTTTAATCGTTTTTGTGTCATTTTAAAGATAAAAATATAAGCTATTTTTATAAATTGGTTTTGGATTTTTAAACTGTTTCCTGTGTTTTATTTAATTACTGTTTTGTGATATTTGAATGCTTTACACTTTGTCTCCTAAGTTAAGCCTTGACGCTCGATGCCAATCTACCAAGGGTAGAGCTGGGATGAATTTACTGAGACCTAACTGTACTTATGTGGAGGTTTGTGGCTTGTTGCTAGGTGTAGGTACCTACCTGCCCTACCAATAACCCATTTTCCAACATTTATGTATAATTTGCCAGGTACATAATGTTTTAAGCTAACTATTTGCTTTAACTCATCCAAAATAAATTGAGGTTAAAATGGAGCCTTAAAAACAGTGTGGTGCAATGATGGTCACTGGGTTGTGTGGCGTCTCTGGTATATCTGCATCCCAGAGATGATATAAGGCATCCACCTTAGCATTTTATTTTCCTGTATAGTAGGTGATAGTAAAGTCGTAGTCATTAAAGTAGAACATCCATCTCAACTGTCAGACTGTAAGAGCTCGAGCTGAGTGCAGAAATTGTAAATTTCTATTGACTGTTAAAATAGTTGCAAAGTGTTTAGCTCCCATTAGGTAATGACGGCTGGATGGGCCTAAATTGTGGCTGTGGTGAATTGTGTCTTTAGTTGTTGAAAGGCGCATTCCTCCTGTGCACTCCAAACAAATTTTACTCCCTTTCAAAGCAGGTGAATTATTGATGTGATGCTATTTGACAAATGAGCACTGAATCACCTAGAGGTAATGACGTCATTCTTCAAAGACTGCTTTAATGGCTAGGAGTTCCCTATCAGGCAGTAATTTGTGGGAATAAAAGTCAACAGGTTGTAGGTGGCCAGTCATTTCATTTCTTAAGGACAGAAACCCTCCCTCCCTCCAAGGCTGTCTATAATGCATCAGCTTCCACTGTATGGGGGCTGTTAGAATCTGGATGGGCCTAAATTGGGGCTGTGGTGAATTGTGTCTTTAGTTGTTGAAAGGCACCTTCCTCCTGTGCACTCCACACAAATTTAACTCCCTTTTAAAGCAGGTGAATTATTGGTGTGATGATATTTCACAAATGAACACTAAGGGGGTCATTCTGACCTCGGCGGTAAAAGGCGCTTACCGCCGGTCAGAAGACCGCCATAACACCGCCGTGGCTGCGGTAAACCGCCACGGTCATTCTGACCCGCAACTGCCAAACCGCCAAAAACCCGACCTCCACTGAAGGCCGCCACACCAACGGTCAGCAATAAACTGGAGATGACCAGACCTCCACCGTCACGCCAACAGAAATACGCCCATGCCATTACGACCCACGAATCCACGCGGCGGTCATTCAAACGCGGTATTCCATTGGCGGTACACCCGCCGCAGTCAAAATACGCACCCAGCTCCAAAAAATAGCCACATTGGACAATTTGAAATACACACACCTGATACACATACATGCACCACTCCCACACATCCAATCAACTATAAAACACACACCCACATCACCCACAAACCCCCACTACTAGAAAATCGGAGACAAGGCGAGAGACTGAGAGAGAGAGCACAGCGAACGCAAACCACAACACACAGAGGAACTCAACATCATCACCCACACTACATCCACGCACAAAACACCACACACCACCACACTCATCACCACAAACACCACCCCACACCTCATCCACACCACCCCATGGCACCCCAAAGACACCCCAGGTTCTCGGACCAAGAACTCAGGGTGATGGTGGAGGAAATCATCAGGGTAGAGCCCCAGCTCTTCGGGACACAGGTGCAGCACACCACAATAGCCAGGAAGATGGAGCTATGGCAAAGGATCGTCGACAGGGTCAACGCTGTGGGACAGCATCCCAGAAATCGGGAAGACATCCGAAAGCGCTGGAACGACCTACGGGGGAAGGTGCGGTCGATGGTGTCGCGGCACAACATCGCCGTGCAGAAGACTGGCGGCGGACCCCCACCCACTCCACCCGAATTCACAGCATGGGAGGAACAGGTCTTGAACATCCTGCATCCTGAGGGCCTCGCAGGAGTAGGCGGAGGAATGGACTCTGGTAAGTCCAATCTCAACTACTTCATCCCCCCCACCCACCAGCATGCCAACCCACACCCCCACCCCCACCCTCACCCCCAACCCCCAATCACACATCCTCCCTGCTAATGTCTCACCAGCACAACCCACCCATCCCAACACCAAGCCCTGAATGCCACCACAAACCATGGACACCCATCACCTAAGCATGCCCACTGCACATACCCATCCCCCCCACAAACCACCCTCACAACACCTCCCCCAAGGGAATGCCAGCACTGGGGGACAAGGGCACCCACAAATCGCACACTATAGCACACACAGAACCAATAACCATACTCTTTTACCCCTGCAGGACCCGAACGCCAACACACCGGCCAGGAGGGTCCATAAAAGTCCATACCACCCCCAGAACAGGCCCGCAGTGATGACAGCAGCTCTGTCGACCTGGAACCAGATGACCAGCCCGGACCATCGGGGACCTCTGGACAGTCGGTTCCCCTCAGACAGGCACAGGCCACAGCAGACCTACCCCCCTCTGGGAACACCAGCACAGCACCCACCCAGCGGGCCCATGCCTCTGTTTCCAGGACAGGTCAAGCAGCGGTGTGTCTACCACTACAGGGCACCCAGGGTAACCCACCACCCCAACAACAACAGGGACCTGGGGGCAGTGGTAGTGGGCACACCGTCCAGGGGACAGAGGCCCAGGAACAAAGGGGAACTGGCTGGGAGGGCTGCTGTGCGACAGAGGGAGGACAGGCCTAGGGAACCCACTGTCCAAGAGGCCCTCACCACCATAATGGGAGCGTACCACCACTCCCAAGAGACGATGGCGACGGTCCTGGCCAGGTTCCAGGAGACCCAGGCCATGCAGGAGGAACAGTACATGGGGTTCCGGGAAGAACTCCGCAGCATCAGTCCTGCAATGGGTACAATCGTCGTGGCACTCAACCTGATTGTCACCACATTGCGGGACCATGTGGCCCCCCAAAGGGCCCCTGCCACTAGCATGGAGGAAGAACAGCCGACCACCTCCGCCGGCGCTAGTAGACAGGAGGCCCCTACACAACAGCAACGGGCCACCCGAACCCCACCCCCTGCAGAACAAGAACCACCCCGCAAGAAAGGCCTGAGATCTAGGAAGAAGACAGAGTAGGATGTCAAGACCCCCGCCATGCAAGGATACCCCCGGATGTCATCCCACTGTCCCACTTGTTCACCCTGTCCAACCTTAGATTGCCCCTGCTCCATCTTCCACAGCCATATGGACAATGCACCTGTGAGACTGAGAGTCTGGACTCTGCCATGGACAGTCCTCCACCATCACCCATCCCCCTTTTCAAACTATTCCACAATATTTGCACTTCAATAAACACAATTATTGCAAAAAATCCATCTGGAGTCTGCCATTTTTTTTAAACCAAATGTATTAGACAAAACCAAACAAAATTGTCCAGTTACATTGTGATGACAACATACCAGTGTCACACAGCTGTAGTCCATGGGGAAACAAAGCAGAGGTCACGCCGTGGGGCCCACATCTCTGAAATTGGAAGGGCAAATCACAACTCAGTTACCATACACTGGGGGGAAAGGTCAGACAGTAGAGAGCCAGTACTGTAAAAGTTAATTTAAAATGCTGGTGTGGAGTCTTACCTGTGTGTTACTGAAAATACTGCAGTATCACTGTGTCCCTGTTGTCTGTGTCGTCCTCTTCATCTTCCTCCTCTTCACTCTCCGCAGGCTCCACAGCTGCCACAACACCACCATCTGGACCATCCTCCTACAGGAAAGGCACCTGGCGTCGCAAAGCCAGGTTGTGAAGCATACAGCAGGCCACGATGATATGACACACCTTCTTTGGTGAGTACATTAGGGATCCACCTGTCATATGCAGGCACCTAAACCTGGCCTTCAGGAGGCCGAAGGTCCGCTCGATCACCCTGCTAGTACGCCCATGGGCATCATTGTACCGTTCCTCTGCCCTTGTCCTGGGATTCCTCACTGGGGTCAGTAGCCACGGCAGGTTGGGGTAACCAGAGTCACCAATTAGCCACACACGGTGTCTCTGTAGCTGTTCCATCACATAAGGGATGCTGCTATTTCGCATGACGTACGCGTCATGCACTGACCCTGGGAACTTGGCATTTACATGGGAAATGTACTGGTCAGCCAAACAGACCACCTGGACATTCATGGAATGAAAACTTTTTCGGTTCCTGTACACCTGTTCACTGTCTTTTGGGGGGACCAAAGCCACATGGGTCCCATCAATGGCACCAATGATGTTGGGAATGTGTCCAAGGGCATAGAAATCACCCTTCACTGTAGGCAATTCCCCCACCTCAGGGAAAATGATGTAGCTCCGCATGTATTTCATCAGGGCAGACAACACTCTGGACAATACCTTGGAAAACATAGGCTGAGACATCCCAGATGAAATGGCCACTGTAGTTTGAAATGATCCACTAGCCAAAAAATGGAGTACTGACAGCACCTGCACTAGAGGCGGAATCCCTGTGGGTTGGCGGATGGGTGACATCAGGTCTGGCTCCAGCTGGGCACACAGTTCCTGTATAGTGGCACGGTTAAGTCTGTAGGTGAGTATGATATGTCGTTCTTCCATTGTCGACAGGTCCACCAGCGGTCTGTACACGGGAACATTCCTCCCTCTCCTCGCAAGTCCCAGCGGACGGTGCCTAGGAAGGACAACATGGAGCACAGAGTCAATCAACCCACAGGTACGTTTCCACAGATTGCACAGTACACGAATCTCTATGCAGTGAATGGCTTGTATGAGTGTCGATGCAAGGCCTAGGCATGTGTGACGCAGTAGGAATTAAGCCATGTGGGCCCTTGAAATGGCGGCTGCCTGACCTGTGAAGTGTGACAATGTGATGTGAGCTCATTGCGCTGGTGTGGCACACCGTGGCGGTAGGCAGTCGAAGACCGCGGCGCAAAGCCGCATTGGATAACATTGAACCCTATGGGTTTCAGGAGCCAATGGCGATGTGCGCCGGCGGTCGCGGTACGCACCGCCGCGGTACGCACCGCTGCGGCCGTAATCACCATTTTCTATCTGCTTAATCACTCGAGACCTGATCATCCACAGGAGAGGACCTATACTGCATGTGCTGCTGTGACCTCGGTCTGAAAGTGATAATGGCTGCTGCGACTGGGGAAAGGGCCCCCGCCTTCAGTTCAGAAGAGTTGGAGAAGCTCGTGGACGGGGTCCTCCCCCAGTATGCGCTACTCTACGGTCCTCCAGACCAACAGGTGAGTACACGGGGGCCAATGCTTAGTGGCCAATGCCTGGGATGAGTGGGGTGGATGTACGATGGAGGGGAGGGGAGCGAATGAGGAATGCATCGCACGACAGATGAGAGCATGTGCCACATGGCAAGGTTGGGGAGGGGGGGCCACTCACATCCACCATGCAGAAAAGTGATGATGTTTCTTTTCCCCCCCAGTACATGTCACATAGGTGAGCGCCCATCAGAAGATCAAGATTTGGCGTGCCATCGCCAAGGACGTCCAGGCCCTGGGGGTCCACAACAGACGGGGCACCCACTGCCGCAAGAGGTGGGAGGACATCCGCCGTGGGAGCAGGAAGACCGCCGAGGCTCTTCTGGGGATGGCCTCCCAACCTAGGAGGGGTGCCAGTCGTACCTTGACCCCCCTGATGTCCCGGATCCTGGCGGTGGCCTACCCCGATTTGGATGGGCGCCTGAGGACATCACAGCAGACACAAGGGGGTGAGTACCAGCACATTCAGCTATCTTTGCGCGCAGTGGAGGTGCCTGGGTGGGGGAGGAGGGCTGTGGGTATCCCTAGGCCAGGGCGATTTCTGTAGGCTAGGCCCCTCCGTGAGGCATGGCCCTGTGCCCCCGCCCCCCACCTCTGTAGGGTGCCTAGTAAAGCTAGTCATGGACCTGTGTTTTCTATGTGGGCAGTTGTCGCCCATAGGCTTGTAGGGCATGTCCCAGTGATTGAGTACTGTACCCCAAGTGCGCAGCGTAGTGCAGGGGCTTCTGTGTCTGTCCTCTCCGCCAACAGTGTCCCCAATGCATGCACTCAACTTGTCTTTATTTCTCCACCCCCCCCCCCATTTTCTTTGTCATTCTGTTAATGTGTGCATTAGCATCATCAGGCGGAGGAGAAGTGGCATCGGCGCAAGAGGGAGCTGCATCTCACATGGCCCCGGAGGGCCACTCGACTCCGAGTTGACCAGTGAGACGGAGGGCGAGGGGGGCTCCACCACGGGGACCCGTGCAGACGTCAGCGACACCGACACGTCCTCGGATGGGAGCTCCCTTGCGGTGGCGGCAACATCCGTGCCCACAGCTACAACAGGTACAGCCACCACCCAGCGCACCAGCTCCGCCCTCCCAGCAGCCCCTCAGCGTTTGGCCCGTCCCCGCACGGCCAGGAAGCCGGCCATCTCCTTCGCCCCAGGCACCTCAGGCCCTGCCCCAGTCACCCCTGCTGCCCTCAGTGAGGAGGTCATTGACCTCCTGAGGACCATCATTGTTGGGCAGTCTACCCTTTTGAATGCCATCCAGGGTGTGGAGAGGGAGGTGCATCAAAGCAATGCATACCTGGAGGGCCTTCATTCGGGTCAGGCTGCCCAGCAGCGATCGTTCAACGCTCTGGCCTCAGCACTGACGGCAGCCATTGTCCCTGTCTCCAGCCTCCCTCTTCCAACTCCCTCCACCCAGTCCCACTCCCCTGTTCCTCTGCCTATCCCATCCACACCTACAGACCAGCCTGCACACACCTCAACACCCAAGGGCAGCTCATCCAGACATAAGCACCACAGATCACACAAACATTCACCCAAGCAACATCCAGATGCAGACATGCCAACAGCCACTACCTCCTCTGTGTCCCCCACCTCCTCGTCTCCCTCCTCCCTCCCTGTGACGTCTCCACTCACACCTGCATGCACACCACCATCAGCCAGTACGTCCATCACCAGCACACCCTCCAGACCAGTCCGCACACGTGCAGTCACCACCCCCACTGCCATGTACACGTCCCCTGTGTCCTCTCCCAGTGTGTCTGTCACCCCCTCTTCCAAACCACACAAACGCAGGCAGGCACCCACCCAACAGCCATCCACCTCACGACAGCCTCCGTCACAAGCACCTGCACCCAAAGACAGCACACTTGACTCTCCTACAACCACATCCTCTTCCTCCACACCCATACCCACTTCAGCTACCCTTCCCATTGCTCCCAAAAAGCTTTTCCTGTCAAAATTGAACCTCTTTCCATCACCTGACCCACCCCCTCCATCTCGTAAGAGTTCCAAAAACACCTCAGCCACCACCAGCCCTGCATCTCCGAAGACCATAGTGCATGGCTTTTGGAGTCCGCCAGGTCCTAGGGCAGGAACATCGGCCAGCAGCAAGGGGACAGCCACCCCCCCCCCTGGGAAGAGGACCAAGAAAGTGAAGGGCCGGCGCGACAGGCCTGAGACGGCTGCCCCAAAGGACAGTAGCCTTGCCCCGTCACCTGCCACATCCAGTAAGGGAGGCAAGGGCCACAGAGATTCTGCCAAGGAGGGCAAGGGCAGCAGGGCGGACAAGTCAGGCAGCAGCCGACCTGGCCAGGAGGGCCCCACCAGCCCCATTCCAGGTGTGTCGGAGGACACCCAGGGGCCCAGGACTCCATCACAGGAGGGCCCAGCAACGGAAAGGTCTGATGCTGACTGAGCGGGAAGTATTGGCCAGGTGTGGTTCCCTCGAAACACAAGACAGGCACCGCTGAACCGGGGCCGCCGTGAGAAGCACCACTGAACAGGGCCCCGCCGTGAGGAGCACTGCTGAACAGGGCCCCGCCAAGACAGGCACTGCTGAACAGGGCCCCGCCGTGAGAAGCACCGCTGAACAGGGGGCCGCCAAGACAGGCCCCGCTGAACAGGGGGCCGCCAAGACAGGCACCACTGAACAGGGCCCCGCCGTGAGAAGCACCGCTGAACAGGGCCCCGCCGTGAGAAGCACCGCTGAACAGGGGGCCGCCAAGACAGGCCCCGCTGAACAGGGGGCTGCCAAGACAGGCACCGCTGAACAGGGCCCCGCCGTGAGAAGCACCGCTGAACAGGGCCCCGCCAAGACAGGCACCGCTGAACAGGGCCCCACCGTGAGAAGCAATGCTGAACAGGGGGCCAACAAGACAGGCCCCGCTGAACAGGGGGCCGCCAAGACAGGCACCGCTGAACAGGGCCCCGCCGTGAGAAGCACCGCTGAACAGGGCCCCGCCAAGACAGGCACCGCTGAGCAGGGCCCATCCTGTCAAGCACCGCTCCGCTGGGCCCTTCATCTCAAGCACCGCTCCGCTGGGCCCTTCATCTCAAGCACCGCTCCGCTGGGCCCTCCTGTCAAGCACCGCTCCGCTGGGCCCTTCATCTCAAGCACCGCTCCGCTGGGCCCTTCATCTCAAGCACCGCTCCGCTGGGCCCTCCTGTCAAGCACCGCTCCGCTGGGCCCTCCTGTCAAGCACCGCTCCGCTGGGCCCTTCATCTCAAGCACCGCTCTGCTGGGCCCTCCTGTCAAGCACCGCTCCGCTGGGCCCTCCTGTCAAGCACCGCTCCGCTGGGCCCTGGGCCCTTCATCTCAAGCACCGCTCCGCTGGGCCCTTCATCTCAAGCACCGCTCCACTGGGCCCTTCATCTCAAGCACCGCTCCGCTGGGCCCTCCTGTCAAGCACTGCTCCGCTGGGCCCTCCTGTCAAGCACCGCTCCGCTGGGCCCTTCATCTCAAGCACCGCTCCGCTGGGCCCTTCATCTCAAGCACCGGTCCGCTGGGCCCTTCATCTCAAGCACCGCTCCGCTGGGCCCTCCTGTCAAGCACCGCTCCGCTGGGCCCTCCTGTCATGCACCGCTCCGCTGGGCCCTTCATCTCAAGCACCGCTCCGCTGGGCCCTCCTGTCAAGCACCGCTCCGCTGGGCCCTTCATCTCAAGCACCGCTCCGCTGGGCCCTTCATCTCAAGCACCGCTCCGCTGGGCCCTCCTGTCACGCACCGCTCCGCTGGGCCCTTCATCTCAAGCACCGCTCCGCTGGGCCCTCCTGTCAAGCACCGTTCCGCTGGGCCCTTCATCTCAAGCACCGCTGGACCATTGGCAGGTCCGGATCTGTGCCGGGCAGGGCTTCACGAGGCACTCTGGCCACCATGCCTCCTCCATGACCAGTGGAGTCTGTCATCCACCTGATGGACTGTGGCTTTGCACTCCCCAGGATGGTCCAGTGGGCAGCCCATCCACTGTAAAGTCTTGAGAGACTGTGGCTTTGCACTCCCCAGGATGGTCCAGTGGGCAGCCCACCCACTGTAGAGACTTGAGAGACTGTGGCTTTGCACTCCCCAGGATGGTCCAGTGGGCATGGAGGAGCTTCGTGGATCTGGCGTCGTGGACTCATGTGGCTGAGGTGCCCCCCCTTCCCTTCCCCCTGAGGTGCCTGTAGTTTATTTTTGTGATGCCCCAGCAGTGTTCTCTCCAATGGACTCGGTCTCGTGTGTGGGCTTTGCCCATGTGTTGATGCACATTGGCCCACGAACATTAGAAGGTTGCCAAATTGTGCCGGACTTTTGCAACATGTATATATGGTTAATGATGTAAATTTTTGTTTGATATATTTCATACTTCACATTACTTAAAATTTCCTATAATATACTTCAATTTTTATAATCATTTCCTTTTGTCTTGGCATTATTCTTTGGGGTTTGGGGGTGTCACTCTGACTTGTTAATCTGCATTGGTGTGTAGGTATTTGGGTGGGGGTGTGGGGGGGGTTGGTGTATCGCGTATGTGTGTGCCCGTAACCTTTCCTCCTCCCCCCTCCCCTGTGTCGTAGGTGCAGTACTCACCGTTGTCGTCTGCGCTGACGTTCGTGCTCCTGGTAGAAGAGCAGGAAGGCAATGGCTGGGAGGATGTGGAGTTCCGGTTCCATGCTGTCCCGATTCCGTGTGGAGTGTGTCGAGGTGAGCGTTTTCCGTTAGAAAAGTCTGTTTCCGCTGTGTTTTTATCGGCGGGGCTCCCGCCCCGGAAAAGGTGGCGGATTGGTGAGTCGTGATAGGGTGGGCGGTACATTGTCTGCCGCCTGGCTGTTGGCGGTGACCGCCGCGCTGTTTGTTTGTGCCGCCGTGGCGGTCGGAGTGTTAAAGCGGCGGGCTGTGTTGGCGGTTCCCGTCAGGGTCAGAATTCCATTTTTTAGACCGGCAGCCTGTTGGCGGGTTGGCCGCCGCATTAACACCGACCGCCAGGGTCAGAATGACCCCCTAAATCACCTATAGAAATTAGCAAAGCCTAAGAATTTCTGAACTTGGTGACATTAGTTGTTGAGAGCAAATTGAAGATGGATTACATTTTTTGGTAATCATACTTATTCCATTTGGGCTTAGTGTGTAACTGAAGAATTTCACCTTGGTGTTAGGAAATTCACTTTTTTCAAGCTTGACATACAAATCATGTTTGGGCAGTTGTTGAAGAATGGTGCACACCTGTTGTACATGGTCAGACACTGCTTTTGAAAAAATGTAAGTGTCTATTTAAACTATACCACAAATATGGATACATTCTCTTAGGACTTCATATAAAAAATTGAAATGCGACAGGAGTATTACAAAGCCCAAAGGGCATTTCTTGATATTCACAGAGTCTGAATTTTGTCTGAAAGGCAGTTTTCCACTCATCACCACTCTATACCCTAACTAAATGGTATGCCCCTTACAGATCTAATTTTGTGTAAATTACCACATTCTGAACTTGGTCCAGTAAACCAGGTATCAAGGGCAACAGATACCGTTTTATAACTGTGAAATCATTTACGGCATAATAGTCTATGCAAGGCTTAAGGTCACCGCCTTTTTGGGACACAAAAAAGAGCGGTGAAGAAATGGATGATGTGGAATGTCTGATAAACCCATTTGCCAAATACTGGTCCAAGTATTGGCGTAAATGTTCTGTCTCTTTTGGTTAAGGCATACACTGTACTACAGGATAGTTTTGCCCCGGTACCAGTTCTATCTTGCAGACGAAGCTGCGGAGTGTTGTAATGATATGTGAGTTTTGACCACTGACTCCACGTTGCACTTAGCCTAGCACTACACCGTCACATTAGTGACCACCTGCTTCATTTTGCCTATTGTCTTTATTTTAGCATTAGCCACTGCCACGTTAAAAGCTGCAAGTAGTTTTCAAAGTTGTACTGTGCTCATATTTTTATTCAGCGTGTTTTTTCCCACCAAGGGCTTAGGCTGGTAAGAATGTACTCAGACGGCAGGGATGGTTCTGTTTCGAATTGGCACATTGGGATTGTGGCCAAGTCTGACGTGTTATTTTCAAAGCTGGCCTAAAGCATCCAGCATTTTTTTGAATAAATAAACTTCTGCAGGTAGAGGGAGGTTCTAGACTTTTCCTCTCTTGTTTGTTCAAAGTATAAGAGGCCGAAACCAGATGGACCTGGGACAGAGAGTGTTTGCAGATCTCAGGCATATCCAGGACGCTGGGGTGTGCCATCCTTCTCGTGGGGATAATTGATCTCTCTCTCTTTTGCCCCAATCGATTCAGGGATCTGTCAATCTGATGCTGAATAGGAGGGAGATGAAGCAGTGATGCCCTTTTCTCATGGTGATGCATAGTTTTTAATTCAATGTGTGTGTGGAGAATCCTTTGTACATTCTTTCATTTCATTGCTGTGACCATTTTTTAACATGTACTTTCAGCATGCTAAACTCCTTTTAGGAACCTTGCATACTGAAATAATAAATGTCTTCTTTGGACTAAGAAGCGCATTCCATAGATTTTTGTCAGTGCATGAGTGTTTCAGCTCGGTCATTAGTGAAGCAAAACAAGTGTATAAGGTGTTCACCTTTTGTTTATCGAAAACTTCAGCCAGATCCCTGTATTTGTCAGGAAGACCATTGATAACTGAAACACTTTTGGTTGGTTGTCATGTCTGGATTGCAGTGATGTGCCACTGGCTACTCTCAGATGAATAACAATGCATTGTACCATATGGTGAGCCTAAAGTAACTATCCTTTGTTCCCAGTCTATCTGTGGATTATGCCTTTTAAGCCAGGGGAGTCACAAAATGCTTTGGAAATGGGGGCATCTACGAGATCAAAGAAGATGCACTCCCTATGATAATTTGAAAATGTCATGTTCAGGGGCTCTATGGTAAATTGAATAAGGCCTGATGTTAATTCCTTACTTCCTACAGCTCTCACTACTTCAGGTTTTTTCGTATGCCTAGCCTCTATCCCTAAAGCTGTAAGGAACTCTTTTCAATGAAATGTCCAGTAGTTCCAGAATCGATTAGAGTGCTACTTGCCATTGCCTTCTAGTAGCAGAACTCCAGGTTATGGGTATCATGCAGTGATGGTGCATTGCACACAACAGGAATTCTGACGCCAAACTAGATGGTACACTCAATGGGTTGGCCTCATTACCTATTGAGTCGGCTCAGTTTCAGTCACCTTGCTGAGGTGAGCCTCAACAGCCTCAATAGGACTTTCTATATGTGGCAATGGTTTAGGCTTATCTTGGAGCAACATGAAACTACTTTCAGAGGGTTTTCTTTTTTCAGATCGTCGTTCCTGCGAATGATGATTTAACTGTACTACTAAGTCTATGAATTCTGCTATATCCACAGGAGGATCTACAATTGGGAACAACAGGTCCTTAGGTTTGTCCTTGAGCACTTGATAAAACAAGGAGACTCTTTTAGTTTCCAACCACACTGCTTCTACAGCTAAGCGATTAAAATTAAAGATATATTGGATTATATCAGAGGAGCCTTGCTTTAGGTTTAATAACTCATTATCCACAGCTTGCCCAAAGTTTGCAGAGCAAAAAATTGCCCTTGTCATCCTTGAAATTTATATAGTTATACAATAAGAGGTCATCCTGATCCACTAATGGAATGGACCACCGAGCTGCATCTCTACCTAAGTAAACTAGAATGAAGGCTACTCTGGAAGAATCATCTAGGAAAGCTGTTGGACGTGCCATAAAATGCAAATAGCATTGGTTCATGAATATAGCAAACTTGGTGCTGTTGCCATTAAAACGCTCTGGTGGTGCTAGCTGTACAGGCACTGGAGTAATCACCTGGACCTGAGTCGTACCACCAGAGGCTGAATTGGAGGACGTGGCTGTGCTACCCTCAGTAGGGAAGGCAGCAGATTTATGAGTTGGTTTGTCCCTGGCTTGGGTTGAGTGTGGCAAGGCCCAGGGATTTCCTACTTTAGAATGGGTTATTTGAGTCTGCAGGGCTGTCACATCCTGATTAAGGGCTCGATTTACTGCTTGTATAACATTGAGCATAGCTGCTATTAGTGAAATATCCTGGGGCGTCATATAATCTGGATGAAGCTAGCACCTTGTTTTTACCTTCTGTCAGGGTAGCAACCTAGGCTCTTACCTGATGAGACCCACGATGTGGCTTCACAGAGACGATAGTGGCTCTCCTCCTATGCTGCAATGTCTCTACCTGAAATCTCAATAACTCTTATGCAAGGAGCTCAGAACTTGGAAGAAGGCCTGTTCAGATTTGTATTCAATCAATCCAGCTGTCGACTGTTAAAAATGGGGTTTCTGGTTGGCTAGGGTATGCACCTCAGCCAGGCAGAACCTACCCACTCTAATCAGGGCAAGGGAGTTACACGTCCAAGATAACCCCTGCTCACCCCCTTGGTAGCTTGGCACGAGCAGTCAGGCCTATTCCAAAGGCAATGTGTAAAGCGTTTGCACAAAACACACAACACACGTGAAGCAAAATGTACACCACAAAGTAAATACAAAACTGAACTATGTAAAAATAAACTGTATTGCACAAAACGTAAGTAGACCAACCTTACACATTAGTAAAACCCTGCTACCTTAGCAGTTGTCAGAACATTACACAAGTTACTAATACTCTGCAAGGATACATAGTTGTCACATTAGAACACGTAAATACTCAGGATTCTGCAACAGAAGCAGTAGTCAGGAATTAGAGTAAGAATTCTATGCACTTGCAATGAATAACACCTAAATACCCATAGAAGGAACATTAGAAAACATCTCACAAGTCACATACATATCAGCAAATAAAGGCCATAAAAGGAACATTAGCACATATATGTACTTGCGGGAAAAACAGGTAAATCATATAGATTCCCTTAGGTCCATACTTGGCTCACTGAGCCACTATATCTCTAAAAGTACCTGGTTTTCTCGTGAAGAGGCACTCCCTGTGCCTGGAAAGAGGAGTATGGGGGCCCCCTGGCGCTCCTGTGCAGTCATCGGAGGCCATGCGGTGCTCCTGGGGGCAGAGGGGCAGTCGGCACCCTCTCCTGGCAGAAAAACGGAACAGGCCCCTCCTGGGACCTGCGACCTTTGTGGGGCCCCCCGGGCCTCCAATGGCCCTCTCCCAAAGGGGGGGGCAAAAGTTAATCAAGGATTAAGTAACTGGGGTGATTGCGCCCCCATGGCAGTGAACGGGTGGAAGGAAATTCCTTTTCCACCCCGTGCCCTGTGTGGTGGGAGGCAGCCTCCCTTGTCCTCGGTGCGGCTGCCAGAAATGAAGAAGGAAGCAGGGGCATCCGATGAGGCTTCCCTCCTGCTTCCCAACACGGTCACACCCGATGTAGTGCGCGAGCCACTTTTCAGCCAGACCTGGGCTGTTGAGTGGAGCAGGCACCAAGGATGGTACCTTCAGGTGCCCCTGAGGCATGTCAAGAGGCGCGCTTCGTCCCAGGGGCACTGTTTGGAGTGTGCTCATTCCTATCCTCGTTTCTGGGTGCCCCGGGGGCGCCGTGGACAGTGCGACCTCGGCGCACTGGAATCTCCCTCAGTCGGGTCGCGGCGGTGATTTTTGTTTTTTAGAAAACGAAGAGCGCTTTTCAAGCGCTAGAACTTTCCTTGCAGCCCGGGTTGCGGCGGTGATCTTGCTGGCACAAAGAGCGCTCAAAGCAGAGCGATGGGCCAAATTTACAAGAAAAAAACGCGCTTTTGGGAAAAGCGCTACCGGCACCAAAAGAGCCAAGGCAGCACTCCTCATGCTGAAGAGAGTTCTCAGAGGTCAGGGTACACATCACCCTGCCTCTGGAGACCACAGTTGAAGAAGGAGGTTGCAGGGCTGGAGAACCCAGCAGCAGGTCAGCACAACAAGGGGGTACAAGCACAGCAGCAGCAGTCCAAGGTGGTCCTGGTGAGTCCTTTCAATAGCGTAACCCTTCCGGGTCCAGGTAAGGTTCCTGGAGTCCAAAGTGATGTCCAATGATGTCTAAATTGTGGGGAAAATTCCCCTGTACTTATACTAGGTTTACAGTGTGTTTTACAATGGGCAGGAGAGGGGGTTCCAACCAGTTACAGCTGGTTCTGGGAGTGCCCTGTCTCTCCTCCAGCACGGGCTCCAAACATCAGTGGGGGGTAAACAACCCTATTGTGTGAGGCCAGAGCACAGCTTTTACAAATGTAGGTGTGCCCCGCCTCTCCTTTCTCCCACATCAGGAAGGCATTACTGGCACTGATAGTGCTTACCGCCATGGATTTCACGGCGGTTCAAACCGCAGGAAATCCACGTTGGTAAGCCGGGTCAAAATACCACCGGCAGTATAGTGACTGCCGCCGGGCTGGAGACCCAGGTCTCCAGCCCGGCGGGCGGAACGGAGAACCAGCGGATGACCATGGCGGCAACCGCCATGGTCATAATCCCATGAAGGGAGACCGCCAGCCTGTTGGCGGTCTTACCGCCGGTTCTCCGCCTTCCGCCAGGGTCGTAATGACCCCCAATATCCCTTACAGATAAGGCAGGGCATTTCCAATGCAATCCTATGAGAAAATACACCAAATTAGGCTGTTTGTCACTACCAGGACAGGCCACGCAACATGGCACATGTCCTTCCTTCTACATACATGGCACCCTGCCCAAAGGGCTAGCTAGGGCGTACCCTAGGGGTGACTTACATGTAGTAAAAGTGGAGTTCTGGGCCTGGCAATTAAATTTAGATACCAGGTCCCTGTGGCAGAAAACTGCGCACACAGGCCCTGCGCTAGGTTTCAGTGGGTGGCGCAAGCAGTGCTGCAGGCCCACTAGTAGAATTTCATGTACAGGCCCTGGGTATAGGGGTACCATTTTACAAGGGACTTATAGGTAAATTAAATGTGCCAATTAGGTATAATCCAATCGTACCAATTTTGTAAGGGAGAGCACATTCACTTTAGCACTGGTTAGCAGTGAAAAAGTGCTCAGAGTCAAAACGTCAGCCAACAAAGGTCAGAAAAATAAGGAAGCAAAAAGCTAAAAGTCTGGGGAATGACCCTGTAAAAAGGGCCAGATCCAACATCGACCTTAAGGGAAAGTAAACACAATGTTAATCCTGTCCTACTTGTTATCTATTTATCCATTATCTTCCCACTATCCTTAGACTCTGTTTATTTAGCGCACTAGGAAGTCTAAGTACAATGCAGCTGCAGAAGAGGGGGTAGGCCTTGGATTATACTTGTGGATGATGTAGGTTGTAAGTGGGCTCTGGCCTCAGCTTATTCAGTTCATGACTTTATGAAGGTTGGGTTCTAATCTGCAATGTATAAACAATGATTAGAAACATCTCTTGACATTCTCACACTTGGAATAGCATGACACTGTATACCTCAATCATTGCCTATGGCTTCAAATGTTGTTAAAGAAGTTTTGTTACTTCACACAATGTTAACGATGTATTAGAGAGTTAAGAATCTCTCAGTCCTTAAATATTTCTTGGTATTGTGCTTGTGAAATGCTGTTGTTAGTCTCTAGCGATTGTGGAATGCTGTCTTTAGTGCCTAGTTTGTAACAAATAGTGAAGCGCTCTCTCACCACCTTTTTCCTGGAGTTCCCTAAGGTTAAGATATTGTGCGCTTTTGGGTTTCTTTACACTCTTTCTCTTTTGTCTTGTAGATGTTGGAGACTCTGGGCCAAGACTGGCAATTACCAGCAGCGAGTTAACGAGGAGCCAGCTTCTTCCAGGTAAGGAAAAGGATGAAGGGCAATCCTCTCTGGTCAGGAACCATAGTTTTGGGCAGGGCTTAAATAGTCTTCTGTCTGATATGGCTGCCGCCATTAGCAAGTCTTGTGGGATTTCAATATGACCTCAGCATGTGGGCCTCAATCACATGGCGGCACATGGGAATGCAATATTATAGGTGTATTTGAACAATTTGGTATGCTTTAACATCATATATTCATACTCCATCCAGTATCTTGACAATCATGGCATAACTTACATAACACATCAGTAATTCGATATATTTACCATGGCGTGTCTGTTTTATGGAACATATTTTGAATTTGGCTACTTAAGCATCAAATGCTTGGGGTTGAGTGGTAGGTTGGTAGTGGAATGTTTTGGGAATTGGCGAGGGAGTTGGTGATTCATGGCAGGTGGTTCTGATGAAGCGGAAAAAGAAAGACTAACAAACATTTACATATATCATGCAATAAAACTGCATAGAAAATGTGCTTTAGCAAAGAAACTAGTGTACGTAGAGAAATGTGCCCACAAAGTAGGTCACCACTAGCTTAAACAAGCTTGATTAATCATGAAAACTAATAGAATATATTATTAAATGTACTAATATGTCATATTTGAAGTTATGCTTTATGATTTTCTCATTAAAACTGTTACGCACTTAGCTTAAATTTAGCAGAGGCTTTGGCCTAGTTGCCTGGTCTAAATTTTAACTGCGTAGTTTCACTTGTATTAACAAAAGACGTGTTTCAATCTCTAAAAGCTGTATTTTTCCAGTGACTAATGACTAATACTCTAATCTCAAAAGTTGCGTGTTAGGCAACTTTCATCTACTTTGAAGTTCAAGGTCAGTTTCTGCAGGTGCAGACAATGAAGACACTGATGCAGAATTTAATTGGCAACTTTGTTGCTACTTTTGTTCCTAACTTCAAGGACACCTCATGCGTAGATTAACTTTAATTGAAAAGACAACAATTAATTGGTCAAAGAAAAATCACCTCATGGACCCTCCAATAGAAGAACTTGAAAGAATTTGAACTGTTTTTACGTAGATTAACTTTAATAGAAAAGACAACAATTCATTGGTCAAAGAAAAATCACCCCATGGACCCTCCAATGGAAGAACTTGAAAGAATTTGAACTGTTTTTACTTAATCCCATCCAGACGAGGAGAAGGGATCCATTATTTTCCATTATCCATTTGCCATTGCCATTTTTACCTTGATGACACCTTGATGCCTTTCTTGATGCCAGAGAAACACTTTGAATAATTCTCACCGTAGAGACTTTAACTTTAAACTTTACCCCTTCTTGGCCATGGTGTGTCAATTACTGACTTCTATTGATTTCTAATTGTTGTTTGATTACTAATTGAGTATTGGTTATTGATCACAAATGACTATTGATTACTGATTTGTCAGATCTGACGATTTCTTTGGATGAGGAGAGCTCAACCCGGTCAAAAGGTTCACCGACCTGCGGCGTGTCCAAATATAAAGTAATTTACAAGGACTGGACGCTCTACCAGTAGATGTAGCAGAGCTTGATGGTTTGGCCCTTTGGGACCGCATCCGAAAAATAGACGGATCCAAGTTAGAATTTTCTTTCATAAAACAGGTTGGAGAGATGATGATGCCCTAAATCCCCAATGACTTTCCCGGAATCTCGGAGCTTGCGAATGGAGGAATTGGAGGTGTGAGGATGTTCTTGGTGTTTCTAGTGACAGTATGAATGAGGTTAGGGTTGCGCGCTTGCACAGCTTATGCCGCAGATAAATTGTGAAGTTTGTGAGGATTTTTAGGGAGTTACGAACTCCAATAAAACTTTTTGAGGAGTGGTACTCCAAAGTGTGAAAGTGGGGAAGTCGTCGAACTTCATATGTGTGTAGCGCTTTGTGCAGAAAAATTGTCCACGTGGTTGTTGATGTTGAAACGGGGCGTGCGAGGTCAAGAGACTCCGGAGTATGTTAAAAAGTGTATGAGACACTTGATTGCTGTTGTAATTTGTTTGGTTTAATAGGTTGATCGGGCGTGGTCAACGAGTCAGTATGAATTTGAGGAGTAAAAGAACATTTTCGACTTTGAGATTTGACAAATTCTAAGGTGCACTAGAATAGTTCATTGATCAGTTGAGGGTAAAGTTTGCAGGTCAAATTTTGCTTGCGAAAGTGGGAAGCCGAGAAAATGGAATAACTGCAGAGGCTAGTGAAAAATCCCTAAGGTTTCTGAAGTGATTGTATTACCTTTTCCTGTAGTAAATCAACAGATTTGTTTTCTTCTTTTTGATTAGTGCTCGCAATATATTGCAGAAACTAGTTTTGAGTGAAGCTGAATGAAGGAGGACAAACCGCAAGACTTTGTCAGCCGCAGTGTATGAGTGTGAGGTCACTGGAGCCGCACTGGGATAGGTTGGTTGGTGAGAAGGGTCGCGCACGGATTGGACACAGTCTGTGAAGCGCAATTGGCGGGGAACGGCAAGCGAAGAGTATTCAGGGGAATTAAAGTCACTTATTGATTACTTTTTTTTGAGAAAATAAAAGACGGAAGGATGAAATATTTTAAAGCATTAAAAAGTGCCTTGAGGGGAGATCTATATATTAAAGCAAATGAAGGAGAAGAAACACCGCCCGAGGGTACACCAGCTTACATTGTAATTGAAGAAAAAGGTGTTGCACCATGTCTTTGGTTAAAGCAATGGTGTAAAGCTACTTTGGATCCAGTTGCAGCAGTTTTATCAGGATGCTTGCGTGCTGTAGCAGAAGTTGGTATAAGCCTTAATCAAAGTGAAGGAAGAGTGATGGGACATCCTTTAACAGTCATGGTCCCTCACTCAGTTGAAATCCTTATGACATGTTCCAGAACACAGCACATGACTGGTGCAAGGTTGACAAGATACGAAACAATAATTTTGGGATCACCTAATGTGTCATTAAAAAGATGTACTACATTAAATCTGGTAACTTAGTTTCCCGTGAAAACACTGAAATTGAAAATGTCAAAGACATAGAGCATGATTGTCTTCAGGTGACTGGATTTTGTACCAAACCGAGACCTGATATTAAAGATACTCGATTAGAAGAAAATTATCAAATTATTTTTGTTGATGGTTCATGTTTAAGAGATGCAGCAGGAATATTGAAAGCAGGATATGCTGTATGTACAATAAATGGTGTTCTAGAAGCATTTTGGCTTCAAGGAATCTATTCTGCACAAGTAGCAGAACTAGTAGCTCTTACTAGAGCTTGCCAACTTTCCGCATTAATGAAAGTCACCATTTACACTGACAGTCAGTACGGATTCGGAATAGTGCATGACTTTGGACAATTGTGGTCACAGAGAGGCTTTAGGACCTCTTCTGGATCACCAGTGAAAAATGGTGAAAGAATCAAAGATTTGTTACATGCTATCCAGTTACCAGGAGAAGTAGCAGTGGTAAAATGCAGTGCACACTTGAAATCACAAGATTTCGTTTATTTGGGAAATGGATATGCAGATCAAGTCGCAAGGTTTTGTGCATTGAACTCTATATAGCTCAGAGACTAATGGAATTTGATAAATGAGCCAGAACTTGAACAAAATGAAGCCTTTGCTTCAAAAATTGTAGACACACTAGAGAAATTGAAATTTCTACAGATTAATGTTAGTAGAGATGAAAATTTCTCATGGAATAAATTACAATGCGTACGAAAAACAGCTGATTTGTGGGTTTCAAATGAAGGGAGATTAGTTTTGCCAGACAGACGCAAATAGCTAGGCTTTATCACGGACAAGCACACATTGGAAGAGATGCCATGATTAGATTATTCAGAATTGACTGGTTTAATCGTAAACTTCGCCAAGTTGCTGAAGCAGTTTGGCATTGTTGCATCATTTGTCAACAAATGAACGCAGGGAAGGGAACTGTGGTAAATGTGAGCCACATTGGAAGAGCAGGAGGTCCATTTAGCAGAATGCAACTGGATTTCATTGAGATGCCTATGCATGCAGGTTTGAAATATGTGTTAGTGATTGTGTATATTTGTAGCCACTGGATTGAAGCTTACCATACACGTAGAAATGACAGTCTCACAGTTGCAAAACTACTGTTGAGAGAACTAATTCCACGTTTCGGATTCACGATCTCTTTAGAATCAGACAGGGGAAGTCACCTCAATAACGAAGTAATCAAATTACTATGTGCAGCATTGAACATTGAACAAAAATTGCATTGAAGCTACCGCCCTGAAGCATCAGGAATAGTAGACCAAATGAATGGCACATTGAAATCAAGGATGGCGAAAATATGTGCATCCACAAACTTGAAATGGCCTGACCCGTTGCCTTTGGTTTTAATGTCAATGAGAAACACACCTGATAGAAAAACAGGACTATCACCATATGAGATTCTCATGGGCAGAGCCATGAGACTTCCAGCAGTTCCTGTCAATTGCCTTGTAAATATTACAGATGATATGGTGTTGGACTACTGCAAAGGTCTGGCTGATGTAGTCCGCTCTTTTTCTCACCAGGTGGAGGCAACCATTTTGCCACAGATCCAAGGTCCAGGACACACCCTGAAAGCAGGTGACTGGGTCGTGGTAAAGAAGCACGTGAGGAAGTTGTGCTTAGGACCCTGTTGGAAAGGACCTTTTCAAGTGATTCTGACTACTACCACCGCTGTGAAGTGTGCGGGAGTTCCCAACTGGATTCACGCCAGGCACATGAAAAAGGAGACGTGTCTCACAGAAGAGGAAGTTGAAGCACTGAAATTACCAACAACTGACAGGAAAGTACCAGGCACTGAGACAGAACAAAAAGAGACTGAAAGTGAACAAGGAGAAACTGAGACAGAAGAAATATTGACTGAGGAAGACACAGTCACTCCTTTCGACGACAACAGTGAAGAAGCTCCAGGAGGTGACGAAGATTGTATCTTAGGTGAAGAAGCAGGAGAGCCTAGTCAGAGGAGGGCTTTCCCAGAAGCAGACGATACAGGAGAACAAAGAGAAAAATTTACCGATCTCCCAGGTGAAGGAGCTGAGACGGAGCAAAGTCAAATTGTTCCAACTCTTCTGGAACCTGTTGCAGGTCCGTCAAGCGAAAACAACACAAAACGAAAACAAAGTGTATCACCAGTGAAATCAAAGACTAAAGAAACATTAAATGCAGACAAATGGCCAGAATGGAAGGAGAAAAGAAAAGAAGTGTCCATCATAACAACAATAAATGAAGGAAAAGACACAGCCAAAGAACAAGATATAAGTGAAGGGGAATCGAAAGGAGATGCAAAATTGAAAAGGAAAAGAATAGCGAACAGGAGATATTCAGGTACAGAATGGGCATACACAGCCACTAACGACTGGTCAGACTAATTTTTGTCTCTTAGTCTTCAAAATGAAGAAGCAGAACAACAGTTTGGTACTTGAAAATTGAATTTCATGAACTGAATTATTTTCTGAAAAAGAAATAAAAGAAAATATTACCGGATAAGACATTGATAACCTGATTGACTTTGAAACTGATTTTGAGACAAAGCTGCTAAGAACCTGATCTAGAAAAAAAAACTGAAAGAAAACTGTGTGAACTTTAACCTTGTTGTTCCTTTTATTTTGCTACAAGTTTGGTTTTGTTAAACTATCTTCAACTCTCGGATTCTCTGTAGATCATGACTGGCACTACTACACAAGGACGTAGGACAAAATGCTGTAAATTCATGTGTATAGGTCTGATAATTGCATGTGTACTAATAATTATGGCACTAATTTTGGGAATGCATGGATGGAATAAAAGAGATGCAAATGATGCTTCTGTCTTTAAAACTACTACTGAACTAACTTCTTTGAAGAAACTCGAACTGGACGAAAAATATTTACATGACGATACTAACACGAAGAAGGAACTCTCATCTAATGTTTTCTATCACTTGCTGAATGAGTATGTTGAGACAATGGATGCGAAGGATTGTTATGTATGTTCACAAATTCCTACATCAGTATTAGAAGGAGTTACATATCATAGCATGCCCCTTACATATGGGATAACATGTAGTTTGTTACTAACCAGATTTTATAACCAGGAGTATATGCAATACTTCTATTCCAATCAGGACGTCGTATTTTCATTAGTCCCCATAATTGAGTATTTGAGTAAAGTAGCGAGGGATTATTATATAAAATTAGTTAGAGGTTTCTTTGAGCCAACCTTGCCTTTTGTTACAGTCTACGCTCATAGAAACAACCTTACATGCTTACTTTCACCTGTAGAGAAAAGCTTTTTAGATCACACTGAGGATAGAAGAAGATTGCTAAAAGAAAAATTAGAAAAGGAATTGCAAAAAAGGACATCTGTAGATAACTATGCTTTTGCCGCAATAAAAACACAAGGGAAATTAGCTTTAGATGCATTACATATAGGGAAACTATACTGTATATAGACCTAAATCATATTGTGACAAAATCTTTGTAGGAACGAGTGAATGTAAACACGTGTTTTTGTTCCAGAGTAAATGGATGTTCATGTTAAATGGACAAGACCCAGCTGCTCCAGGGGTCTATTATATTTGTGGACTTAATGCCTATTATCGTCTTCCTAAAGGATGGTATGGGATATGTTATTTGGGAATAGTATTTCCAAAGATTTATCAACTTGACAACTTAAAGAAATTTCCGAAGCTGTCTGAATTACATCGTATTCAGAAAATGGTGACAGCTGCTGGTGCAATAGGAGACTGTCCTGCCATTTGATAAAGTGTTGTTTTGACCAATGACTTTGTGTTTCACCACTGCGCATATTAGTTGCTCAATGTTCACCAGTAGCACATGGTATGTTTTGTTCAGTTTAGCCGCCTATGGGCTTTGACATTGCATTAGTCATTACATTCTGTTTTGTGCCTATTGGCTTTGACATGATGTATTCAGTTTAGCTGCCTATTGACTTTGACATGCTATTAGATATTCTGCCTATTGGCTTTGACATGATATCATATATTACATTTTGTATTCAGCTCCGCTGCCTATTGGCTTTGACATGATATCATATATTACACTTTGTATTCAGCTTAACTGCCTATTGGCTTTGACATGATATTCAGCTCCGCTGCCTATTGGCTTTGACATGATATTATACATTACACTTTGTATTCAGCTCCGCTGCCTATTGGCTTTGACATGATATTATATATTGCATTTTGTATTCAGCTTAGATGCCTATTGGCTTTGACATGACACTAGACATTGCATTTGATATTTAGGTTAGCTGCCTATTGCCTTTAACATGACATTGCATTTGATATTTAGGTTAGCTGCCCATTGCCTTTAACGTGGAGTTCTGTATTTTTCCAAGCTGTGTTTTTGCACCAGAGAACCAAGATGTTTTGCTCTCACAGTAGACTAGACCTGATAAGAGAGAGTACATGGGCGTCGTTTCTCTTCCCTTGAGCTTGGGAACAGGAGTAGTCTTGGAGACCTGGCCAGTCTCCAAAAGGCTTGCTCAGTTTCCCAGGTCTGAGAGGAGGGGGCACACCTTTGTAACGAATGTAACAGGCTGCAGAGAGTCAGATTCGAATCTGCCGGACCTCGTGCTGGAGCTTGGCGCCAGTTGCCAGCATCCCGTGTGGGTAGATGACACTCTTTCTCGCGGCTGACAGGGGTCTCAGCTTGCAGACCTTAGAAAGATGTAGCTGTAAATAGTTCCTACACGGTGAAGTATTTGTTTTGCTTTGCATTCAATATCTTATAAATATAACCTGCTGTGTATATTGCAAACTGATATATTTTGTTTGATTAACGCGGACTTGAAAGCTACTAATTCGTCATTCATTCATAAACATTGTGGTTGGGGAAGAATAAAATAACAATAAAAGTCTTCCTTGACCTCAGAAGTGCATTTCTGTTGTGTTATGTTAGTGCTTAGAAACTAAATAAGAGGAAAGCACTACAATTGGTACCAGAAGTGGGGTCGGTCATTAAGAGGTGATTAAGAAGGGGTTTGACGGGTTAGTAGATTTCTAAGTGCACACTTTAAAAGTGTAATTGTTTTTGTTGTTTGGAGAATTACAGAAATTGTTTTCTGTTTGGAGAATCACAGTAGCACGGCAGACCATGTCTGAGAATACATGTGTTGATGAACTGCCTGATGGTGCTAAGAAAAACTGTGAATTGTTTTCTGTTTGGGGAATTACAGAAGAAAATGCATGTGTAGCTAAAATGCCTGATGTTGTTTTGAGAAATAATTCCTGTTGTATATATGTAGAAAACGTGTGTTTTGGAAGTAATGATGACAGAAAGGTCTGGATACCTTTATCTGCTTACAGAGAAATGCAGGAGAAATGTAGGAAGTTGGAACATGAAAATAGGAATTTACGTGAGCAAATTAGCCAGGATACGATAATTCAAAATAATGCTGAAAGTTATAAAAATGAAGAATCTTTCTTGTCCCATTCCAATAATGAGGGGGTTAAGACAGCTCCGAGCTGCACTGAGTTTCCGTGTGAGCCAGGGTTTTTGGCAGCCCAGAATGTGATTTACGAGTTACGTTGCAAAATGCACAAGTAAAACGAAGGATTTTAGAGCAAGACACTGCGAGTTTCATTAGCTTGTTTGATTTTTGGAAAAAGAATAGCCCTCATTTGAGAGAAATCCTAACACTTTTGTACATGGTCACTGTGAAAAATAATATGCAGCTGCGCGCTTGTGATTTGGCAAATGAAATAATGCAGACTTTAGGTTTCTGCGCAGTGCAAGAAGGAAATACTTATGTATATTTAAATCAAGAACAAGGAAAGAAAATAGTGCCCCTAGCTAGAATCATACAATGGATCTGGTACTTGCAAGACAGGGCTAGAGTACCACAGGTAAAAGAATTATCAATGAAATTGTGTGCACCATTTGAATTCGTGTCCACTGAAGATAAAAAGCATGTTTGTTTTACTAATGATTCATTGACTGAAATGTTGTTTTCTGGCACCGTAGAAGGAACAGCGTTGTATAATGTGTGTCAGATTTTAAAGCAAGAGCTACGTGAGATGTGTAATTTTTATGCTGATTTTTGGTTCTTTGATAATGTTTTAGCACCTAACTGGTTCAATTACCTTGCAGATGTTAATGAGAAAAATGCAGAGAGAGAAGTGTTCACCCAGAATTCTGCCTTAGTGGGGATGGCTATGTGGGTGCCCCAGAAATGTGAAAAGGCCACTTACAGGTGGGCAGAGATGAGAGAGATGCCCATTCCCCTAGATTTGATAAAAACTGTGCAGCACGCACAAAAGCAATCTGTCATGCAAGCAGTCACAGAGCAGTTGGGGAGAGGAAAGTTACCAGAACAGAAATGGCAAATTGATCAGGTTTTAGGGAGAGTGATTGCTGCAAATTACCAAGGAAAAATCGAAATTATGCTGATACCTAGAAAAGAATCTGATTTATTCATACAAATTGGAGACAGAATGGCCCAAATTGGCGAAAATGCAGTGAATGGAGGTTTGGTAAAGAAGGAGTCTGCCCCAGCCCTTCTGACAGTGCAAGAAAAGGGGAGCTGTGGCGCAGCAGATAAAAACCTCAGTACTGATGTGTGGGCTGAAGCCCCAAGTGACCCTCCAGAACCTGCAGAAAATATAACAAAGGGCCCCAAAAACGTCCTGCTGATTATAAAACAGGGAAAGAAAGAGAAAGGGTGCAGTTTAAATGAAAAATGTTATTTGCAAGAAAAGTCATACTTGTTTCTTTTGCAGATCCGACCACGTTTCGCCACTGTCCCTGAGTGCGCTGTGTGGTCCCCCTTCCGGTGTGTGCGTGTGGGGTCGGGGAAGGGACCGAATCCCCAACCTGAACCTGGCTGAGTAAAGTGCCAGCACCATGGATCCATTTTGCGCAAACTGCGCCTTCAGTTCAAGTTCAACTTGTTTGCTGTGTTTTTTTTTTTTTTTTGCCTCTCGTTTGGAACTCTGACTTTTGCTTACCTTCCAGAAAACCTTTCAGGTGGACCGTGCCTCTTTACATGAGCAGAACTCATGCCACATCAAATTGCTAACACTGTTGAATTAGAGACTCATTCAGAGAAAAAAAAAATAATTGCCCAGTCTTTTCTATGTAGATGTATCTGATGTGAAAGGTTATGAGATCAATGTGTTAATTCACTTCTATTGCTTTACAGGGATTGCTTTGATCATAATGTTTTTTTTTTTGTGCTGATGTTTTTTTTTTTGTTTGTTTGAAATATGAGATATGTGAAACAAAAAATTCATTGGTCAAAGGGCGGAATGTCCTGCCATTTGATAAAGTGTTGTTTTGACCAATGACTTTGTGTTTCACCACTGCGCATATTAGTTGCTCAATGTTCACCAGTAGCACATGGTATGTTTTGTTCAGTTTAGCCGCCTATGGGCTTTGACATTGCATTAGTCATTACATTCTGTTTTGTGCCTATTGGCTTTGACATGATGTATTCAGTTTAGCTGCCTATTGACTTTGACATGCTATTAGATATTCTGCCTATTGGCTTTGACATGATATCATATATTACATTTTGTATTCAGCTCCGCTGCCTATTGGCTTTGACATGATATCATATATTACACTTTGTATTCAGCTTAACTGCCTATTGGCTTTGACATGATATTCAGCTCCGCTGCCTATTGGCTTTGACATGATATTATACATTACACTTTGTATTCAGCTCCGCTGCCTATTGGCTTTGACATGATATTATATATTGCATTTTGTATTCAGCTTAGATGCCTATTGGCTTTGACATGACACTAGACATTGCATTTGATATTTAGGTTAGCTGCCTATTGCCTTTAACATGACATTGCATTTGATATTTAGGTTAGCTGCCCATTGCCTTTAACGTGGAGTTCTGTATTTTTCCAAGCTGTGTTTTTGCACCAGAGAACCAAGATGTTTTGCTCTCACAGTAGACTAGACCTGATAAGAGAGAGTACATGGGCGTCGTTTCTCTTCCCTTGAGCTTGGGAACAGGAGTAGTCTTGGAGACCTGGCCAGTCTCCAAAAGGCTTGCTCAGTTTCCCAGGTCTGAGAGGAGGGGGCACACCTTTGTAACGAATGTAACAGGCTGCAGAGAGTCAGATTCGAATCTGCCGGACCTCGTGCTGGAGCTTGGCGCCAGTTGCCAGCATCCCGTGTGGGTAGATGACACTCTTTCTCGCGGCTGACAGGGGTCTCAGCTTGCAGACCTTAGAAAGATGTAGCTGTAAATAGTTCCTACACGGTGAAGTATTTGTTTTGCTTTGCATTCAATATCTTATAAATATAACCTGCTGTGTATATTGCAAACTGATATATTTTGTTTGATTAACGCGGACTTGAAAGCTACTAATTCGTCATTCATTCATAAACATTGTGGTTGGGGAAGAATAAAATAACAATAAAAGTCTTCCTTGACCTCAGAAGTGCATTTCTGTTGTGTTATGTTAGTGCTTAGAAACTAAATAAGAGGAAAGCACTACAGAGACATATTTGGAGCAATAATTCCTACAGTGGGAGTTATTTTAAACTCAATTAAAATACGAAAGTTGTCTACTATTGTGGATAACATGGTGACAAATTTTTCAGGAGCAATGATCCTGATGGATACTGAACTTGCTGCAGAAAGAGCTATGACTCTTCAAAACAGGCTTGCCTTAGACATTCTTTTAGCAAAGAATGGAGGCGTTCGCAAAATGCTTAGTGCGCATCACTGTTGTTCATATATTCCTGACAACAGTAAACTAATTCGAAATATGCTTACAAATTTAACTAATGATAGTACAGATTTGAAAGAACCAGGAGTATGGGAAAACGTTGGAAAAGGTCTTGCTTCCGTGGGAAATTGGCTCAGCAACATTTGGAATGGAATATTAATGAAAATGATAAAAGGGATATTCATAATATTGATTTGCTTAATAGGAATATGGGGAATATGGAAAATTATTAAAATATTGAGATTAAGAAACAAAAGAAGAACTGAAAAGAAAGAACAAAAAGAAATGATACAATTATACAGGGAAAATTCAAAGAGAAAAAAACGAAAAAGAGAATTGATTGAAATGAAAGAATATTAAAACAGAATTTTGGATAAAACAAAATTTGTGAAGGAAGATTTAGTATGATGACATAATTAGTCATCAGAGGAGGGATTGATGAAGCGGAAAAAGAAAGACTAACAAACATTTGCATATATCATGCAATAAAACCGCATAGAAAATGTGCTTTAGCAAAGAAAATTGTTTTCGTAGAGAAATGTGCCCACGAAGTAGGTCACCACTAGCTTAAACAAGCTCGATTAATCATGAAAACTAATAGAATGTATTATTAAATGTACTAATATGTCATATTTGAAGTTATGCTTTATGATTTTCTCATTAAAACTTTTACGCACTTAGCTTAAATTTAGCAGAGGCTTTGGCCTAGTTGCCTGGTCTAAATTTTAACTGCGTAGTTTCACTTGTATTAACAAAAGATGTGTTTGAATCTCTAAAAGCTGTATTTTTCCAGTAGAATGACTAATACTCTTATCTCAAAAGTTGCGTGTTAGGCAACTTTCATCTACTTTGAAGCTCAAGGTCAGTTTCTGCAGGTGCAGACAATGAAAACACTGATGCAGAATTTAATTGGCAACTTTGTTGCTACTTATGTTCCTAAATTCAAGGACACCTCATGCGTAGATTAACTTTATGAGAAAAGACAACAATTCATTGGTCAAAGAAAAATCACCCCATGCACCCTCCAATGGAAGAACTTGAAAGAATTTGAACATTTTTTACTTAATCCCATCCGGACGAGGAGAAGGGGTCCATTCTTTTCCATTATCCATTTGCCATTGCCATTTTTACCTTAATGACACCTTGATGCCTTTCTTGATGCCAGAGAGACACTTTGAATAATTCTCACCCTAGAGACTTTAACTTTAAACTTTACCCGTTCTTGCCCATACGATAACTTTTGCCCCCTTTACCTTACTGCCGCAAGGAAACTTGACTTAAACTTTGCCCCCTTCAAAGCCATGCCCCATGCTGATCTAATTGGTGCCCTGAAGGACAAAGACTTACCTTGAATGCTGATTGTATTTGTTAATTATAAAAGAATAAATGTATTATTCATTGTGCTCTTCCTTCTTAGGTACAAACTGCTTATTTTGACAGAGCCTAAGCCAGAAGTTTTCTAAATTTATGTTGACTAAATTCATTTTGCATGAAGCCCCACATGCCAATGCTAATCAGAGGTTAGTTGAGGTAATCATTTAATGCACCGTGCTGAATTGAAATCTTGGTATGCTGATCAATGTACGCAATTAGCCAATCCCAGTTGCTTCTATTAGTGATTTGCACCGCTATAGCTGAGCGTATCATAATCCAAGTTTTGCGTAGATTCCGTTTCTTCCGCCGCTATGGACAGCCAGTAATGTTCGTGTATGTGTACCATTTGATTTTGAGACTTACTTACATTGTATTAGCTTTGTTAATATAGGGAAATAAACTCATTAACTTTTAATAAATAAGTGTGGTTATTCATGGCTGAAAGGTCATGGTGTGTCAATTACTGACTTCTATTGATTTCTAATTGTTGTTTGATTACTAATTGAGTATTGGTTATTGATCACAAATGACTATTGGTTACTGATTTGTTGGATCTGACGATTTCTTTGGATGAGGAGAGCTCAACGCAGTCAAAAGGTTCACCGACCTCTGGCGTGTCCAAGTATAAATTAATTTACAAGGACTGGACACGCTACTAGTTCCTATATAGGTACCATGCATGTCGCCACTTCTGGCATGGATGACGCAGAGCCATATGACGTCACCTACTGGGTGCACAGGGGTTCTGCTTAAAAATCTTTTGTTCCAGTCTGATGCCGGGCATATTCAAAGGTAAAGAATCTGCAGATAGAGTATCCACCAGATAAGGTCTTACAGAAGGTAAGTAATGTGTTCTTTAGTGTCTTTTGTCGTTTGCTTAAACAAGAATTGTGATTTTTATTTGCTTAGTTTTACCCCCTTCAACTAATACTGCAGTTTCCAATACAAGTCATTATTAATTATTGATGGGAGGTCTGTTCTGAGAGCTTGATTCTGGGCCAAGAGTATTAGAAGGAAAGTCCAGTCAGCCATGATGGATGACAGTTGCTTGAATGCATGTACTGGGCCTTGCATCTTATTTCCTGATCACTCTTTTTTTCCCACTCACACACAGACACACACACATACAGGCACACACACACTCTCTCTCTTTTTTCTCTCTCTCCAGGAAGAGAACGATTTCAACTTATCCACTGCTTCATTGTAGCTCCCTAGTGTTGGACAGGTGGCAAATTAAAAACAAAGTGTACCTTTTTTTATTTCTCCTTTTCATAGTTAGTACTGAATGTGGCCATAATAGAAGGACTGACGCTCAGCAATGTGATAGTGAGATGCAGAGTTCGAGTTATTATTCATTAAAGTTAATTGGTAAATTGTAATGAATACCAGGTACGCTTGAGTTGTCTTTAAGGAGTCAAAAATACAGCACACCTATAGAGAGTGAGGAAAATATTCTCTCAGACTGAGCCTTCAAAGTTTGTGGACTTTTCTGCTTCATATTTCAAATCCCATATTCTGTTCACAGCACTTGCAGATGCCCTCAATGGAGCTGCCTAATTCTGGCCTATATGTACCTCTTCATATTTGAAATACCACACAACTACCTCCATACACATGTGGATCCATCCACATATGCACACACACACAGATTCAACATACATACCCACATGCCAACCAATACCCAGTATATAAAAAAAATGTAACACCAATGTGGTTTACGTCTCTTATCTCATGCCTCTTCAATATTCCCCAGCTTTCTTTATAACCATACTTTTGACCATTCTTTCCATCCTCACACTTACTACTTCCTCAATGTTAAGTTTGTCCTTCATATAGGTCCCATGATAATTACTACATACTCATCAGACACCTTCAACTTTTTACAAAAACACTCTATATACTCATGCAGTCTGGAAAACCATATGCATTTTTTCACATCACACAAGACCGTGTTAGCTGTATTCCTCTCTTTACACTCAACACCTACACTTCTATATATAATTCTACTTCCTGCATCACCCACGCAGATCTACACAAACCCTGCTGCCTTCACCACCCACACTGATCTATTCAATCCCACTGCTCTCAGCACAATATTGAGCTACACAACCCAACTGAATTCAGCATCCATACTGATCTACTCAATCTTACTTCCTTCACTACCCACATTGATCTGTGCAGTCCTACTGACTTAGACAAATACACTCATCTTTTCAATCCTATTGCCTTCATTTCCTACATTGACATACATGATTCTGCTGCGTTCAGCATCCACACCGATCCATTCAATCCTACCTCCTTCATTGATCTACACAAAACTACTAACTTTGACACCCAAACCCATCTTTTCAATTCTGCTGCACTCATTTCCCACATTGATCTACACAATCCTACTCCTTCAACATCCCCACGTGGATCTACCCCGTTGTACTGCTTAGAGCGTCAGTGATAAAACATTCCTAAAGTTGTTTTTCACTGTTGTAAGGCTTGCTCTCCCACTGACTATCACTGAGTTATCTTATTACATTACAATAAGTGCTAACTTTAGATTGGGAGCAGAAAGGGAAGTGATGTTTACACTCAAATGAACTGTACTTTAAAATCATCTTTAAGGGACAATTTAGATTTTAAGCACAATTCTGAAAATGCCACTTTTAGAAAGTTGGCATTTTCTGTGCCCAAATCAACAGTGATTTTATGCCAGTAGCCAATGACTGGGCTCTCTTCTGTGATGGGTTGTGGTAGGTTGTTGCAGGTTGTTGATTCCTTCCAGACATGGGACAAAAGGAGCTTAGGTGTAACAGGGTGGGCCATCCTGGCAGGAGGGGAGGACAAGGAGTTATACCCAGCCCTGATTACATCTCAAAGGGCCTTGCCTGTAGCACACAACTGAACCTAATTCCAGCCTTTTGTCACCCTAGACATTTGGGAGACAACCCTAGAAAGGACAAGGATTTAAGCAATACATGTTTGGGAGTGGTTGCCTCCAAATGAAGGCTGGTACTGGGGATAAAAGGTGCCACTCTCAGACCCCAAATCAGATCATTTCTGTATCTGTGGAAGACTCAGAAAAATGAAAACCTTGCTGTTAGAAGGACTGCCTTGCTGTCTGAGGAAGGAAGACAGGACCTGCTGCTTGAACCCAGGACCACCTGAGTGACTACAAAGGCTAGCTGGCTGGCCTCCTGTGTGAGTTACAGGGACACAATAAGCTTCAGAGACCTATAATTTCAATTTGACCTGCTGTAGCATGAGTTCCCTTTCTGCTTTCCTGTTGGCCTACTTCTCTGGGAACAGGTTGTGAAAGGGCACACTGTTCCCAGCCCTGCCAGGGGACCTCCTTCCTGTGGCTCAGGGTGCATGGCTAGGCCATTTCCCTCCTCATCCCCCAAGCCCTCCTCCTCATCCTCAGGGTTATCCTCCTCTTGCTCCCCTGCTGTAGCCTGCATCCACCTGACTGCCTTCAATGCACTGAACCCTATTTGAACTCCTTGGTGACACTGTTTCCCATATTTAGCTATGTCACCTTCAGATTATCGATATTGCTCAGCTCCAACTCTATTGCAGCATGACAGATGTTAGTCAAGAGAAAAATAAAATATCAAGAACTAAGGAGAGTTTGGAAAAAAAATCAAATTTGATGTCAGATTATTTGTTGGATTTTTGGTTTTACACAAATCACCTAGTAGCACTGCACAAATACAAGTACTAGATCCCACCATTGCCACTGATGTAAGTAATTATGTTATCATTAAGCACAGTCCTTATCCAGGTAAATCACAGTTAACACATCAACAATGACCTCTTCTTTGGCTATAGCCAGCTGCCTGGTCCCAGTGCAGAATTTACCTTCTTCAGTAATCTTCAAGAAAGATTCTCAGTCCAAGGTTGACTTGGGCAACCCTGGTGGGTGTGTCTGCCTTCCATTTCAGTTGGTCTTAACTTGCAACTTTGTCCCAGTCTCATGTGACTAGATACCTGAGGTTGGCATTTTGTTATTTTTTACACTATTTTTCTCTGAAATCTTTAAAATGTCATACCACCGGTCATACTGATTGTGTTTAATTTGTTTTAGTGTAATTTTATTTATTTAAAATTACTCTATTTTTCTATTCTGGTTTGTTTTTTCTCTTGTGTTGTGTTTTTACTTTAATACTGTTTGAGCGATGCTCAAATACTTTACACATTGCCTCTAAGTTTAGCCTCATTTCTTCCATGCCACGGTACCAGAGGATTAAACACAGGTTAGTTTAGCAACTTTCAGTGGTTCATCCAGACAAGGTTTGTGTTTTTGTTATTTGAGTAGGGTTTCCACTCCTTTCAAATAATAACCCAATTTTTTGCAGGTCTCATGCACATTTTTAGATTCATCTTATCAACATTTTTGTGTGATATCATCCAAAGAAATGTTTGGTGTCATCTGTAATTCAGAATGAGCACATCCTCACCATTCTACCAATCTGTAACCACACCAACTTCTTCTCTAATACCTTTCAGTTGTGCATGGTTTAGAGGCTTCTATAGCTGTTTGGATGTCAGAAGATTGAAGTACTGTGCTCAATACCATTACTGTGAAATTAATTTACTATTGCACCCCTTTGTCCATGATCAGCATAGGAAGACAATCCTGCTTGCTAGTAACATGCATTGGCAAAGTCCCTAGTTCAGGCTTGCATTTTAAGCCCAGACTACAACTTTGTATTTGTATTTTGTATTTGTATTTATAAAGCGCATTCCAGCGAGGCATCGAAGCACTCAGAAGGGGGAAGTAAGGTGCCAAAGAGCAAAGGAGAGTACAGAAAGGCAGATTAACGCAGAAAGAGACAAGTTCTAACTAGCCTCCTAAAGGCCAGAAAATGTTGTTCCTCCCTAATAAACAAGGGGAGTGAATTCCAGCATTTGGCTGCAGCCATCGTAAATGCCTTATCACCCCATTTAGCTTTACAGGTGCGGGGGGCCTGAATACGGAATGCTCCCATCGAGCGGAGTTGCCGATTAGGTCTGTACCAGCATAACCGAGAGGAAAAATATTTAGAACCACTTCCATATACTGCTTTATAGGTCAAGCATAAGGTCTTAAAGGTAATGCGTTTAGCCACAGGTAGCCAATACAGTTGTTTCAAGCTACTGCTGGCTGAGGCAGAGTGAGGAAGATTTAATATAGCACGGGCAGCAGTGTTCTGAATCAGCTAAAGCTTCTTCAGTGATGCCTTATCCAGGTTAAGAATCAAAGCATTGTAATAATCCAATTTAGAAATTACCAAGGCTAAGGTCACTGTAACTATCCACTCCCTTTGTAAATAAGGGAGAATCTTTTTCAGCATTTTCAGTGTCCAAAAGCTGGTTTTAACAATGTTATTAACATGCGACTTAAAGGAGAGACAGTTATCAAAAGTAACATCCACATTTTTTGTGGCAGTGATAAGAGCCGGGAGAGCTCCTCAATCTATCGGCCACCAGCGAGAGTTCCAAAATTCCTTTCGAGATCCAAAACATAAAATTTCAGTTTTTTCACCATTTAATTTAAGCCAATTTAGACCCATCCATCTATTGGCTTCTCGCATGCATTCATTAAAGCGGTCTGACACTTCCTCCCAGTTCTTATAGACTGAGATGATCAATTGTGTTTCATCAGCATAGGAAGTCGGCATGAAGCCAAAAGTGCGGATAAGTCTGGCTAAAGGTGCAATGTACAAATTAAATAGAGTGGGGCTAAGTGATGATCCTTGAGGGATACCACAAGGTAAGTGATATGCAAGGGATTTAAAGTCACCACCGCTCACCGTAATCAATCTGTCTTTCAAGAAGGATTCCAAAGTCTTCAAAGCAACGTCTCTAATCCCTGCTTCATATAAGTGGGATATCATAATCTGAGGAGAAATAGTATCAAATGCTGCAGATAGGTCCAATAGGACTAATGTGGTTCCCTGTCCTTCATCCACCATTCTGCAAATCATATCAGATGTGGTAACAAGCGTAGATTCAGTGCTGTGTGCCTTCCTAAAACCATGTTGAGAGGCGTCTAGTCCTCCTGAGGTGGTTAAAAAGTTGGCTAGTTCCTTATTATTATGTTTCTCAAAATGTTTGGCCTGGAAAGGGAGTAGGGAGATGGGTCATAAATTATTCAATAGATTTAGCGTGCATTAAAAAAAGCCTGTTCAGGGAAAATTAAACAAAAATGATTGTTTTATTTCTACAATACATTTAGGAGCTAAACAAATTAATTCTTTATATAATGTACATTTGAGATGTCAAACACTCCCTAATGCACTGTAATACAAGTACACAAGCATGATACACCAAATGGCCAACAACAAGAAATGAGAGACAAAATACTGCTGTGGGAGAAGCCAAAGTCTACTCTTTGTATCATTTAAGGAATTAGTAACAGTAGGTTTGCAGAAAGCTATGTTGTGAGGCCAGTCCTAATCATCCATGATCAGAAGTAGGGCTAGATTTATCAATATTTGATGCAGCAAGACAGTTTGCTGCCCTGCTCCAAAAAGGGTAGAATGCACCATATTTACTAACATATGACACATCCCTGGTCTCTCTCTATACACTGGCACACTTGTGGCTGCCAATGCAGTCACCCTTGCATCATGGTGCAAGGATGTCCATGGTACAGATTGTTTTCCTTCCTGCACAAACACAATTCTTTGAGGTGTTTTCGTTTTTCTAAAAATGCAGCACACTTGGAAAGAGAAAAACACAAGGTAAAATAAAAATATGTCTCCTCGTTGCACCTCTATCTGGAAGGGCTGCAATTTTGGCACATTCACAGGTATACTTAATTTGGGAATTTCATCAAGGTACATGAGTGGATGTGTGGGAACACCAACTCTCCACCCATGTAACGCCTTCCAGGCATTAACTAACACTTTGCTTCAGATTTACTTAAGCCAGGCAGGGCCATACAAGGTGATTATGCATGGCTTGGTAAATCTTACTTAAAGATTGTGTCGACCTTGCGTCATCTTGGGTGACACAAGGGCAACAGAATCCTTTGATATATCTGGTCCTTAGTCTCTTGGTTATTATACTACACATGTCCCACTGCTCAGGACAAAGCGAGAGATGTTTCAATATCACAGGGTTATAGCAGCAGGCCCACAGCTCCTATCAAGTGCACAAATGAGACCCAAAGTGTCCATATCTACCAAATTCCACTGCACCTATGTAGTGGTGATTACCAATAAGTGCCAGTGCCTAAATTGTAAAAGAAAAAGTGCCAAGGCCCTCACCAGGAGGCCACTGCAGTTTGCACCACCCTTTACAATTGCCAGCGCTGCAAATGATAGTACCAACACAACTGCTAACCATCACAAATGGGACAATTGGGACAACTGAGACTATTTCACGCTCCCAAACCTGTACCAGTGGCTTGGATGTCAGGTATCAGTAATTTTTATGTTTATTAAATTTATTTAAAAAAACTATTGTCTTGTAAATTAGACAAACAGTGCTACGATATGGCAAACTGTCATAAATTCTGGTGTTGCCAATAAGCACCAGTGCTGAGCAGTAGAAACCACGGGCTCAAATTAGGTGCTGCTAATAGCACAACAACAAACTTTAAACACAGTTTGACTGGAAAGTCTGGTCAATTCCATGTCAGTGATCAAACTCTCTGCATTCATAATAATTGTCATTTGATTTAATACTCGTACAAGTTTCTCATACTGACATAGGTGGTCATTACAACCCTGGCGGTCGGTGTTAAAGCGGCGGTAAGACCGCCAACAGGCCGGCGGTAAAAAATGTGGAATTATGACCGTGGTGGAAACCGCCAACAAAGACAGCCACTTTAACACACCGACCGCCACGAACAAACAGCGCGGCGGTCACCGCCAACAGACTGGCGGGAGACAATGTACCGCCCACACTATTATGACAGGCCAATCCTCCACCTTTTCAGGGGCGGATTCACCACGGATAAAAACACGGAGGAAACAGGAATCCCGAAGGAAAAACGCTCACCTCTACACACTCAACGAGGACGCCATGGACCCGGAACTCCAAATTCTCCCTGCAATAGTCTTCCGGCTCCTCTACCAGGAGCACGAACGCCGGCGACGAAGACCACAGTGAGTATTGCACCTACGACACAGGGGAGGGGGGAGGGAAAAAACAGTGACACACACACGCAACACCCCCACCCACACCCACTACAACACACACACTAATGCATATCAATACATCACAGTAACACCCCCCATACCCCTGGAAGAATGCAAAGACAATAGAAAATGAGTGTAACCATTGTAATATATTAAAAGCAAGTAGGCAGAAATATATATACACCATGTACATAATATATACCAAGCATAGTAGTCCAGGTAGTGCTCTAAGAAAGTCTGTGAAACACTGGGACCACACGGTATGGGCGAGGCCCACACAAGATCCCCGACCATGACGGAGAGAACACTGCTGGGGCATCAGACAGCAACTAAACAGGCACCTCAGGGGGATGGAAAGGGGGGGCACCTCAGCCGCTTGAGTGCACAATGCCAAATCCATGAGAGGGCCACATGCCCACTGTTCAATCCTGGGGAGTGCAAAGCCACAGTCTCTCAAGTCTATACAGTGGGTGGGTTGCCTACTGTTCAATCCTGGGGAGTGCAAAGCCACAGTCTCTCAAGTCTCTACAGTCGGTGGGTTGCCCACTGCCATATCCTGGGGAGTGCAAAGCCACAGTCTCACAAGTCTCTACAGTGGGTGGGTTGCCCACTGTTCAATCCTGGGGAGTGCAAAGCCACAGTCTCTCAAGTGGATTACAGTCTCCACTGGTTCTGGAGGGTGGTATGGTGCCCAGAGTGCATCATTCACCCTGTGACTGACTCATTTGCGTTAGTGCTCTTGCGGCTCATGGGCCAGCGGTGCTTGAGATGGCGGTGCCCTGTGCAGCGGTGCTTGAGGCGGCGGTGCCCTGTTCAGCGGTGCTTGAGATGGCGGTGCCCTGTTCAGCCGTGCTTGAGATGGCGGTGCCCTGTGCAGCGGTGCTTGAGGTGGCGGTGCCCTGTTCAGCGGTGCTTGAGATGGCGGTGCCCTGTTCAGTGGTGCTTGAGATGGCTGTGCCCTGTGCAGCGGTGCTTGAGGTGGCGGTGCCCTGTTCAGCGGTGCTTGAGATGGCGGTGCCCTGTTCAGCGGTGCTTGAGATGGCAGTGCCCTGTGCAGCGGTGCTTGAGGCGGCGGTGCCCTGTTCAGCGGTGCTTGAGATGGCGGTCTCCATTGCAGGGTCTCAGCTGCTGGCGGGCCTTCATGGCCCAGCGGGGCTTTTGCTGGCGGTACTTCATGGCCCAGCGTGGCTTTTGCTGGCGGTCCTTCATGGCCCAGTGGGGCCTTTGCTGGCAGTCCTTCATGGCCCAGCGAGGCTAGTGCTGGCGGTCCTTCATGGCCCAGCGGGGCTAGTGCTGGCGATGGCCTCCTGGGCAGCTGGGCTGGTGCTGGCGTTGGCCTCCTGAGCAGCTGGGCTGGTGCTGGTGATGGCCTCCTGGTGCTGGCAATGGCCTCCTGGGCAGCTGGGCTGGTGCTGGCGATGGCCTCCTGGGCAGCTGGGCTGGTGCTGGCGATGGCCTCCAGGGCAGCTGGGCTGGTACTGGCGGTGGCCTCCTGGGCAGCTGGGCTGGTGCTGGCGGTGGCCTTCTGGGCAGCTGGGCTGGTGCTGGCAGTGGCCTCCTGGGCAGCGGGGATGATGGCGGTCTTCTCCGTCGTGCTGCTTTTCCCGTACTTGCCGGGTTTCTTCTGGCCCTTCCCCACCTTGGAAGGTGTCACAGCTGACTCCACACTCACACCTGTACCCCTGGGAGCGGCTTTGGTGGTTGGAGTCTTCCCCCTCTTCCGCCGGGCACTGGACAACTTCTGATGCTTCACAGGTGGGGGACTGTCTGTGCTATGGCTCCGTGCCACACTGGCTGCCCTGGTGGCCGGTGCACTCCAGATTCCGGTGACTACAGGCACCACTGGTCCCGGAGATGTTGTGGCTGAGGTGCTAGTTCGGGACCTATGAGATGGACAGGGTGGGGGAGGTGTGGAAAAGACGTCAAGGTTGGACAGGAAAAGTTTCTTGGACACACTGGGACGGGTAGCTGGAAGGGGGTTGGGAGTGGAGGAAGAAGTGGTGGTTGTAGGAGGTGTAGGTTTGGTGACTTTGGGTGAAGGTGCATGCCCTGGAGGCTGTCGTGAGGTGGATGGCTGTTGGGTGGGTGTGTGCCTGCGTTTGTGTATCTTGGGAGGGGGCGTCACAGACACACTCGGAGAGGACACAGGGGACGTGTGAATGGTAGTGGGGGTGGTGACTACACGTGAGCGGGGTATGGTGGTGGGTGTGCTGGAGAGGGACGTATTGGCTGTAGAGGTAGTGCATGCAGGTGTGAGTGTAGACAAGACTGGGAGGGAGGAGGGAGACGAGGAGGAGGGGGACACCGTAGAGGCAGTGGATGTTGGTGTGTCTGCATGTGTGTGATGCTTGCGTGAATGCCTGTGGGATGTGTGGTGCTTATGTTTGCCTGAGCTACCCTTGGGTGTTGACGTGTGTGCATGTTGGTCTGTAGGTGTGCTTGGGATAGGCTGAGGTACAGGGAATTGGGTCGGGGTGGAGGAAGTTGGAGGGGGGAGGCTAGAGAAGGGGACAATGGCTGCCATCAGTGCTGAGGCCAGAGTCTGAAAAGCTCGCTGAAAGGCCGCCTGACCAGAATGAATGCCCTCCAGGAATGCATTTGTTTGTTGCAACTGCCTCTTTACACCCTGGATGGCATTCAAAATGGTAGACTCCCCAACAGTGAGGGAACCTCCTCACTGAGGGCAGTAGGGGTGACTGGGGCAGGGCCTGAGGTGCCTGGGCAAAGGCTGAGGGGCTGCTGGGAGGGCGGTGCTGGTAGGGGGGTGGCAGCTGTACCTACAGATGCGGGGGCACAGATGTTGCTGCCAACGCAAGGGAGCTCCCATCAGAGGACGAGTCCGTGTCGCTGGTCTCAGCTCCTGTCCCTGCTGTGGAGCTCCCCTCGCCCTCCGTCCCACTGGTGAATTCAGACCCCGTGGTCTCACCCTCCAGGGCCATGTGGGATGCAGATCCCTTGTGCTCCGGTGCCACTGCTCCTCCGCCTGATGATGCTAATGCACACAAGAACAGGGAGACCACAAAAGGGGGGGAAGACAGAAGAGAGACATGTTGAGTGCATGCATTACCGCTACTGTTGGCGGACACGACAGACACAGAAGCCCCCTGCACTACACCACGCTCTTCGGCTCCACTGTTCAATTCCTGGGAAATGGCCTACAAGGCTATGGACGACATCTGCACACATCGATGACACAGGGGCATGACTAGGTGTACTTCGCACTCCCAAGAGGTGGGCTGGGGTGCCACATGGCCTGTCTTACGGAGGGACCTTGCCTACGGAACTTGCCCTGGCCTAGGGAAACCCACAGCCCACCTCCCCCACCCAGACCACTCCACTGCGCGCTAAGTTAGCAGAATGAGAGTATATTTACCCCTTTGTGGCTACTGTGATGCCCTCAAGTGCCCATCCAACTCCGGGTAGGCCACCGCCAGGATCCTGAACATCAGGGGGGTCATGGTGCGACAGGCACCCCTCCCACGTTAGGAGGCCATCCCCAGCTGAGCCTCCGCCGTCTTCTTGCTCCAGCGGCGAATGTCCTCCCATCTTTTACAGCAGTGGGTGCTCCGTCTGTGGTAGACCCCCAGGGTCCGGACGTCCTTGGCGATGGCACGCCAAATATCTTTTTTCTGGTGGGTGCTGACCTACATGAAATGTACAGGGGAAAAAGAGAAGTTATTACCAACTGCACCGTCAAAGTGATTGGCCCCCATCCCTACCCTTGCCATGTGGCACATGCATTCACCGTCTTTCATGCACGCAGCACTCTCCTCCCTTCCTTCTTACATCCAGCCCTCTCCCCACAGGCATAGCCCATACAACATGCTCCCTGTGTACATACCTGTTTGTCTGGAGGACCGTAGAGTATTGTGTACTGGGGGAGGACCCCATCCACGAGCTTCTCCAACTCCTCCGATGTGAAGGCAGGGGCCCTTTCCCCAGACACTCGAGCCATTGTCTCTTCCAGACCGAGGTCACAGCAGCACTTGCAGTGTAGGTCCTCTCCTATCGAAGATCAGGTATCGAGTGATTGAACAGAGAGAAAATGGCGGTCACGTCCGCGGCGGTTCGTACCGCCACTGCCGGCGTACATCGACATTGGCTCCTGGGACCCATAGGGTCCAATGTTAACCAATGCAGCATTGCGCCGCGGTCTTCGACCACCTACCGCGACGGTGTACAGCTGCAGCGCAGTTACCTCACATCCCATTGTCCCACTTTAGAGGTCAGGCAGCCGCCATTTCAGGGGCCCACATGGCTTCATTTCCAACTGTGTCACACATACCTAGGCCTAGACTCAACACACATACAGGCCACCTTTTGTGTATGATTGGTGTTCTGGGTAAACTGTGGGTACGCACCTCTGAGTTGTTTGACTCTGTGCTCGCTGTTGTCCTTCATAGGCACCGTCCGCTGGGACATGTGAAGAGATGGCGGCATCCTCCGGTGTACCGACCGTTGGTGGACCTGCCGACAATTGAGGATCGACATCTGATTATCACATACAGGCTTGACCGTGCCACAATCCAGGAACTGTGTACCCAGTTGGAGCCAGACCTGATGTCAGCTATCAGCCATCCCACAAGAATCCCCCCTCAAGTGCAGGTGCTGTCAGTGCTCCATTTCCTTGCAAGTGGGTCTTTTTAAACAACAGTGGCCATAGCATCAGGGATGTCCCAGCCTATGTTTTCCAACCTGTTGTCCAGAGTGTTGTCTGCCCTGCTGAAACACATGCGGAGCTACATCGTTTTCCCTCAGGTGGAGGATTTGCCTACAGTGAAAGGTGATTTCTATGGCCTGAGACATATCCTCAACATCACTGGTGCCATTGATGGGACGCATGTGGCTTTGGTCCCCCCCCCACAGGAGTGAACAGGTGTACAGAAACCGGAAGAGTTATCATTCCATGAATGTACAGATGGTACGTTTGGCCGACCAGTACATGTCCCATGTGAATGCCAAGTTCCCTGGCTCAGTGCATGACGCCTACATCCTGCGGAATAGCAGCATCCCTTATGTGATGGGTCAACTCCAGAGGCACTGTGTGTGGCTATTAGGTGAGCACCTGGAGGCAAGTCAGTGGGAATGGTTGTCTGGGGTTATCCCCACAGGTTAGTGTGTGTCTAACTGTTGTCCCTCACCATTTGTAGGTGACTCTGGTTACCCCAACCTGTCATGGCTACTGACCCCAGTAAGGAATCCCAGTTCAAGGGCAGAGGAACGCTACAATGAGGCCCATGGGCGAACTAGGAGGGTGATCGAGCGGACCTTCGGCCTCCTGAAGGCCAGGTTCCGGTGCCTCCATATGACAGGTGGATCCCTATTCTACTCACCAAAGAAGGTGTGCCAGATCATCGTGGCCTGCTGTATGCTTCATAACTTGGCATTGCGACGACAGGTGCCTTTTCTGCAGGAGGATGGTCCAGATGGCGGTGTTGTTGCAGCTGTGGAGCCTGTGGACAGTGAAGACGAGGAAGCAGAGGAAGAAGACATGAACAACAGGGACTCAGTGATCCAGCAATATTTCCAGTGAGTCACAGGTAAGAGTACAGACCTGCCTACTACATGACCTTTAACACTTCTACCTCTCTACTGTCTGTCGTTTTCACCCAGTGTATGGTCACTGAGTTGTCACTTTCCCTTACCATTTCACAGATGTGGGTCCCACTGTGTGACATCTGCTTAGATTCCTCATGGACTAGAGCTGTGTGACATAGGTATGTTGACATTACAATTGCAAGAGCAGTTTGTCACTGTAATTGCTAATACACTATTTCGAAATCACAGACAGACTCCAGATTGTTTTGTGCTTTCAGTGTGTTTATTTAAGTGCTCAATATTGGAGGGGGTAGTGAAGGCTGATGGCGGAGGAATGTCCATGGTAGAGTCCAGTCTATTAATCTCACAGGTGCATTGCCCAAATGGGCACAGGAAGTGGAGCTGGGGCAGATTAAAGATGGACAGGGTGACAAATTGGGACAGTAGGATGACAATCAGGGTGGTCTAATTTCTTGGTGGGGGGTCTTGGCATTGTGCTCTGTCTTTGTCCTGGATCTCAGGGACCGTTTGCAGGGTGGTTCTCCCTCTGCAGGGGGTGGGGTGCTGGTGTGGTGGTCCTGTGGCGGGGAGTCCTGTCCACTAGCGCCGGCGGAGGTGGTAGGCAGTTCATCGTCCATGCTAGTGTCAGGGGCACCTTGTAGTGCCACAGTGTCCCTTCTGGTGTTGAGTACTTCCTTCAGCATCCCTACGATGGTGCCCAGGGTGGAGCTGATGGTTCTGAGTTCCTCCCTGAAGCCCAAATACTGTTCCTCCTGCAGGCTCTGGGTCTCCTGAAACGTGGCCAGTACCGTTACCATTGTCTCCTGGGAGTGGTGGTAGGCTCCCATGATGGAGGAGAGGGCCTCGTGGAGTGTGGGTTCCCTTGGCCTGTCTGCCCCTGTCGCACAGCAGCCCTCCCAGTTCCCCTGTGTTTCTGGGCCTCTGTCCCCTGGATCGTGTGCCCACTACCACTGCCCTCAGGTCCCTGTTGTTGTTGGGGTGGTGGGTTAACCTGGGTTCCCTGTAGTGGTGGACACACAGTTGATTGACGTGTCCTGGGGACGGAGGTATGGGCCCGCTGGGTGGGTGCTGTGCTGGTGTTTCCAGAGGGGGGAAGGTCTGTGGTGGCCTGTGACTGGGTGAGGGGAACCGACTGTCCCGAGGTCCCCGATGGGCCGGGCTGGTCATCTAGATCCAGTTGGACAGAGCTGCTGTCATCACTATGGGTCTCTTCTGTTGGTGGTGTGGACATGTGTGGACCCTCCTGTCCGGTGACATTGGGCAGGGGTCCTGCAGGGGTATAAAAGGATGGTTATTACATCTTTATGTGTCATTGTGTGCAATGGGCGGGTGACCATGTACCCCAGTGCTTGTATTCCTGTGTGGGACCTTGTGTGATGATGGTTTAGGGGGCTGTATAGGTATGTGCAGTGGGCATGCTTTAGTGATGGGTGTCCATGCTTTTTTGTTGCATGCAGGGCTTGGTGTTGGGATGGGTGGTTTGTGATGTTAGGACATATGTGACGAGTTGTGGTGCTGGGGGTGAGGGGTGGGGTATGTGATAGCATGCAGGTATGGTGGGGAATGTAATAATTAAGATTTGTCTTACCAGAGTCCATTCCTCCACCTACTCCTGCGAGGCCCTCGGGATGCAGAATCACCAAGACCTGCTCCTCTCATGTTGTTAGTTGTGGGGGAGGAGGTGGGGGTCTGCCGCCAGTCCGCTGAACCGCCAGGTGGTGTCTTGAGACCACAGAACGCACCTTCCCCCGTAGGTCGTTCCACCTCTTCCTGATGTCCTCCTGATTTCTTGGGTGCTATCCTACTGCGTTGACCCTGTCCACTATTCTTCGCCATAGCTCCATCTTCCTTGCAATTGAGGTGTGCTGCATCTGTGCTCCAAATAGCTGTGGCTCTACCCGGACGATTTCCTCCACCATGACCCTGAGCTCCACCTCCGAGAACCTGGGGTGTCTTTGCCGTGCCATGGGGTGGTGTAGGTGATGTGTGGGGCAGATTGTGTGGTGATGAGTGTGGTGATATGTAGTAGTGTGTTGTGTGAGGTGCGTGGAAGTTGTGTGGGTGATGGTGTTGTGTGCCTGTGGATGCTGTTGTTCTTGCTGATGCTGTCTCTCTCTGGCCTTCTTTTGGAATTTTTGGTCGTGGGTGTTTGTGGGTGATGTGGGTGTGTGTTTTATATTGTATTGGGTGTGTGGGAGTGATGTGTGTGTGTATCAGGTGTGTGTATTTGGCATTGTCCAATGTGGCTGTGTTTTGTGTGTGTGTGTATTTTGAGCACGGCGGTGTGTACCGCCAATGGAATACCACGGTTGAAAGACCGCCGCGTGGATTCGTGTGTCGTGATAGTGTGGGCGTATTTCTGTTGGCGTGATGGTGGAGGTTTTGTTTTTGACAGTTTATCACTGACCTTTGGTGTGGCGGACATGTGTGGGTGTCTGAATTTTGGCGGATTCCGAAATGTGGGTCATAATAGCTGTGGTGAAAATCCGCGGCCGCAGCGGTGTGTTGGCGGTCTTCTGCACGGCGGTAAGCTGCTTTTACCGCCAATGTTGTAATGACCGCCATAGTTCTTTATTTTGTATTTATTCTGGATTCATTTGTCTTCATGTGCATTTGCTTTCACTCAGCTGCTAATGCAACCCATTCCCAAGATGTCATTCCTTTTATAGAAAACTCTTATATGGCCTACACTGCTTTCTTCATTCATCAATTTTGATAATACAAAGCTTCTCTATGCAATTAATCAGAATTCTTTCATTTTAATCTCATGACACTTGAGATTTATATTTTCTTTAATGTAATTTATATTAATTCACTATCACATACTTCGATAACCTGAACCAGTTCTTTGAACAGAGTACCATACATGTGTGGTCAAGAACGCTAACAAGCCTTGTATTGTTCGCTAACTGAGTACTTTGTGTATTTTCATCACTGCTGGGTTATGCTATTTTCATGATAAAGTCGTCTTTCTTCAATTATTGTGAGATGTGTACACCTTCCCTGATCTTAACTTTCCTAATTTCACAACATCCATTCTCTGTATCTGTAAATGATTCATTTGATGTTTAGCTTCTTCAGTTGTGTCCTTAGGGTATTGTACCCCCTACATTTATTTCACATTACTTCTTTCTAAGGAAATGTCTCTTTTTTTATTGTTCACCCCCACATTGTTGGACTGATTCTGCTGGTTTTTCAACTCTGAGAGTGCACTGAGGCTTGCTAACTAGACTTCAGTGTCAGTGTTCTGACCCCATGCAAAGTATATGTTGAATTGAATTCACCCACCTGGCAAGGCCTGATTTACTTATAAGTTCCTAGTATATTGTACACAGGGCATTTAAGGCAGAGTGCCCACACAGGGCTGTAGCACTGGTTGTGCCACTCTGTGTGTGACAAGGTACAAAATAGCTCCCAGTCTGCCACTGCAGACTAGAAGGACAGTATATTCACTATCAGTTCGACTTTGCCATTCAAACCAATGGCAAAGCCACCCTGCCCCATAATATTATATATGTCTCCCCTAGGGAAGGCCTATGGATCCCTATGGCAGGGAGCTATATTCTGTTAAGTGAGACATGTATTTTGATATGTCTCAACAGCAACACTTTCACATTGTCATTTTGCTGTGGGTAAAATTGGTAGCCTCATTGGGTAACATGGAGTTACCGGGCGACATACCCATCCAGCTGACTTTTGACCAGGTCTGCCGATCTGGGTCATGTGAGGTATCAAATTAATTATGTCATTAAATGTGATCTGATGCTCAGATCGAAATTAATACCACTATTAATAGTTGCCCACTTTTAGAAATGTGGCCTCTCTGTGTTCTGGTCGCTCAGTTCTGACGTCCTAGTTCATGGCGCAATGTTATAAGTTCTTAAGATAATAAGGCTGCGTATTAGGGCAACAGTTCTTCAGAATGCAGGGACTGAGTCCTTCCACACCATCAAAGATGACCGCCCCAATTCCTGACTAGCTCACAGTGCCTCATCTCAAACCCCAACCTTACCAGGATGGAAGGTGACTGTGGCAACCTGAACATGAAACTCTGATCCCCAAGGGAATTGTGGAAACAGATCTTCCCCTTTCGTTCTATTACTCATGCATGCCCAAGTGAAATACAAGAGAGATACTAGAAAGGTTCAAGAACATTTATTGAAACAATCGTAGTCTTGCGTAGAGGGAATAAGTTGCAATAATTAGGCAGATGAAACAAAGAAAAGTTATCAGCATTATGAACATGGTGAAGAGAATGAACAATCTGACCATGGTAAATGGCTCCTAGATATTCCTACCCAAACCTAAGCCTATACTGAAGGCATAGTGGGTGTACCCTATGCCTTTGCCCGATGGAAGGGATTATCCTTAGCCCCCATACCTGGAAACTGCATCACTGTATTGTGAATGGCAATTCCTTCAGGAAGGTGGAAAGTCAGCCTCAGCAGAGCTGCATATTGAACACAGAATTTGTCTCAGGATAGTAGCGGCTGGAATGCTCCTCTGGCCTTTCTGGGTCAGTGCATGGTTTATATAATCAATCAACATGGTGGCAGAAGCACAGCTCTGATGCAATGATATCTTTAGATGTTAGAAGCTGTCTCCAAATGGGCAACGTAAGCACTAGGATCTCTTGTACTGCGTTCCCAGCCTTGAACAGAATATAATGCTTATGGACTAGAAAAGGCTAATTAAAAACAAGCAACGTGTAGAATGTATTCTTAGAATAATATCATGCAAGCAAAGTTTGCGAAATGTCGCTTGCCAAAAAGTGATGCGGATAAAACGTAGAAAATATAAAGTAAAAATTAAGCTAAATTCGGGAACCAACCCAGGTCCATGAAGGCCTCACTACAGTGGTTGAGGAGATGCAGTAATTATGTGCATGAGTGTTATTGAAGTGGAGAGCTCAGAAACTTGAGTGGAATGTTTTTAGCAGGTTGGTCAATGGAGAGTCGAGCAGTTGAAGACAAGGCGTTCAGGTATTTTGATGAAGAAAGGAAGTTGAGATACAGGCCGATAGAAGTTATGACTACATCTCGTGTGTGTGTGTTAGCCAGAGCAGATGTACAGCATGTGGGATAAGTGGTAGATGGGAGTGAATGATTGAATTATGAGGTCAGAGATAGTAGTCCCTTGTGGATTGTGAGATGGGGTGGGAGACGCCTTACATGATTTGAGTATGGGTGACCTATCAGGAAAGTCAGCAGGCCTAGCAACATGTGATTTCAGAGCCATGGGGATGTAAGAGGAGTGGTGCGGGTAGGCTAGTAGAATTTTGTAAGAGAGGTAGGACACTGTTGTAAATAACAATGGAAGCTCCCTTAGAAGTAGATACGTTTTATTCACACGAGGACTCCTCAATACACCTCCTTGCCTGAGCGTCTCTTCACCAGAACCCAAAGATACAGTTGCCAATATTGTAAATGAGTTTCGGAAGAATCCAATTGCAAGGTATGAGGGAGGGGGAAAGGGTACAAGGAGGAAACAGGGGAATGAACCACTGTGTACAAAAGCATCCAACAGAAGATAACCCTACATATTATTGTATAAGGTGAATCCTTAAATGTCTAATTATATAACTAAGTTCCTGATAAGAGTAGGGGCATGAGACAAGACAGCTTGTGAAAAGGAACAGTTTCAACAGACACAAAGTCCATTCCAGCTGAAAAAGATAAACAAGTAGTTGCGTCAGGCGGAGCAAGAAAATTGTTGCCAGTGCTTGCCACATGTCGTGGGTGTGGTTTTGGAAATAGACACATTCAGCTTCATCCGGGGCTACAATTAGGGAGTGAATTAAATTGTCTTATTTTTGCGACATTTAAGAAGACTTTGGCCCATATTTATACTTTTTGACGCTAAACTGCGCTAACGCATTTTAGCGTCAAAAAGTTTAGCGCCGGCTAACGCCATTCTGAAGCGCCATGTGGGCGCCGTATTTATGGAATGGCGTTAGCCGGCGCTAGCAGACCGGCGCTGCCTGGTGTACGCAAAAAAAAATCACGTACACCAGGCAGCGCCGGCGTAGGGGAAAATGGCGTTAGGGCGTCTTAAAATGGGGCAAGTCAGGTTGAGGCAAAAAAATCACCTCAACCTGATTTGCGCCATTTTTTACGACACCCAGACGTCATTTACATGACTCCTGTCTTAGTAAAGACAGGAGTCATGCCCCCTTGCCCAATGGCCATGCCCAGGGGACTTCTGTCCCCTGGGCATGGTCATTGGGCATAGTGGCATGTAGGGGGGCACAAATAAGGCCCCCCTATGCCACAATTTTTTTTTTTTTTAAATAAAAATACTTACCTGAACTTACCTGAATGTCCCTGGGATGGGTCCCTCCATCCTTGGGGGTCCTCCTGGGGTGGGCAAGGGTGGCAGGGGGGGTCCCTGGGGGCAGGGGAGGGCAGCTGTGGGCTCATTTTGAGCCCACAGGCCCCTTAACGCCTGCCCTGACCCAGGCGTTAAAAAGTGGCGCAAATGCGGGGTTTTTTGACCCGCCCACTCCCGGGCGTGATTTTTGCCCGGGAGTATAAATACGACGCAGTCATTTTTTTAGACGGGAACGCCTACCTTGCATCTCATTAACGCAAGGAAGGCGTTCACGCAAAAAAATGACGCTCATTGCTCATACTTTGGCGCGAAACTAACGCCAAAGTATAAATATGGCGTTAGTTTTGCGCCACATTTGAGTCGAAAAAAACGACGCGAATTCGGCGCTAACGAAGTATAAATATGCCCCTTTGAGCATTAGCAGAGAGGTCATTAGAAATGTGGATGGGAGCCTTTTACGGAGAATGTGCACAGAGTAAGTCAAAAGTCGGTTGGAGTTTTTTTTTTTAATTTAGCCAATGATGTATTCTGGGCTAAGCTGTGAAGCTATGGTAGGTTTGGGCTACGAATGCCGGGAGACTGTTTCGTCTTGCACAGGGGCAGCAGTGGACCAGTGGCATTTGATGGCCTGATCAGAGGAAGAGGGGTCAATGGTGTGTAGAGAATTGATTGTGTATTCAAGATCAGTATTAAGTCTGATGTTTTGATCTGGGCACGTGTCAATGTTGGTTCAGGTGCCAACTATTGAGTGGTTAAAGAGCATCTACAAGAAGAACACAGGGGACTAAAGCTCAGTGCGATGGTCGGAGGCTGCAAACAGGGATAAGGGGAGCGGCGGGTGCTGTTGATTCCAGGGCATTGGAGAGATCTTCAAAGAAGGAAAGCAGCGTTTCCCACTTCAAAGAGACGTTTAGCTTATGTCCCCTTTCTCTTTGAAGGGACTGGGCCCTATTAGGCAAGGAAGACGCATACCTAAATAGCAATGATGCCCAGGCAGGTATCTCTATTTCCTCTAAGTCCTGCAACAGCTTCCGTGACAAGATCATAGAACTATTGTTAAATCATCAAAGTTTAATTTGGTGACCGGCGTAATGCAGCAACCAAAATAAATAAATCAACAATGAAATAAATAAATATATAAATACATCTCTGTCATCGAATTAAATAGCGTGCAAAAATAACCCACATACCCTATGGTCTTAATATTTTCCCAAAAGGCAAAGCTTGCTGCACGTCTTCGTTAATCGCAACACCTTCTTCAGGATGTCCCTAACAGCTGTACACCTTAACAGCTTCATGTGCCTTGAGAGATGTTCCCCGCCGCAAACCCTTCAATCCTCGAAAACGTCTGCCGAGACCTACAATGCATTTTCTTTCTCTACCCTCCTGACACTAAACAATGGTCACAGTTTCACATTATTCCACAAATGGCTATGGAGACCTGCCGGTGGAATGTGTAGCTGCTGCACGTATTCCCATTACCATTTTCATTGAGTATCCAGGTACCTTAATGCTGCTTTAAAAAAAGAATAGTGCTGTCCTCCCATCTGCAGCCTGCCTACCTAGTTTAGAGTTAGCTGTATGATGGATGCTCCTTTTTCAGTGTTAATAAAAGGGGAATTTGATTTTGTAAAACAAAAACCCAGACGTCTTCACTCTGTCGATGTATTTCCTCTGTACCACTCCTCTTCCTCCAATTGGACGTACCTTAAATGATTTCTAAGCTAATAAATTGTACGCATATAGAAATTAAATTGCCAACAGGAATGCCAATTGCAGTCTCAAAATTCTAACTCCTACAAGAGTGACCTATCTTTAGTGTAACAAATGTCCTTCTTCTCTCAAAGAGGTCGGTTTTGCCCATCGGACTCAAGTACTGAGCAGGAACTCAGGTATTTTTTTCATCCTTGGCCTAGTTGATTGCTACAGCCACTTCACGCCTATTTATATGCAGTTGCTTAAAGTACTCTAACTTAATAAAACAAATACAGCATGTGTTTGTCATGCATGCTCGGACCATAATAACCAGCTGCTATTAATACCTTTCCTTCCACTACAAATTCTGCTACTACTGGCATGCCTTCTGGGTCGCCCTTCTGTATTATAGCCACAATTGGCAAAGGCTTCCTAAAGACAGTGGTTTCCCCTGAGGTAGAGGAGTTGTGCCCTGAAGTTAAACCATCTACTCCGGAGTCAGTGTTAAGCATTACTTCTAACCTATGTCTCTTCAATAATTACAACGCTGAGCTCCATATTATGTCCTCTTTCTGTCCTTGCCTGGCTGTTTGCTTTCCGTGACATATGTTTCATTGACTTATTATTCCTTGAATAGCGTACTGAGGTGGGTATGTAACATACTGTAACCATACCCAGCTAATAAGAAAAAGTAAACAAGCATTTACAATGCATCGGGTCTCGCGTTTGCTCGTGTTAGAGCCGATCGCGTTGTAAACTCCAAACCCGACTTTTCACCTATCGGGCAAAAGTGCATTTATGCACGTAACCCGAAAAAGTGAAATCAAGTAGGTAAAGCGCTCGACTTCTGCAAAGCGAGATCGGGCTCGTAAATTAGTTTAAAAAAAGTCCACAGCCCGATGGAAAACAGCGAGCCTCGCATGTTTTCTGTACTTGGTCGCTGCGCTTGAGGAGGGCTTGCCACCGGAAAAGGCATGACATATGGGTGCCTTCGACTAATGAAAGAAAGAAGATTTTATTAGGGAAGCCCACGAACCAATAAAAAGCACTGACGTGAAGTTGACAGGGCTGTGAAGCCCTTTTCTAAACACTAAAGAGTCTCCCTGCTATACGCATGCGCGAGCGCATGCAAAGCAGGCTCGACCCTAAACAGACACTGGCGTTTCAACACATTTGTTTTATGCTAATAATACCATTCGTTGCCACATGATGGCAGTACAATATCATGTTTGTGAACTTACGAGCCTGATAATTAGAAATCCCTTTCACTGTAGTCATAATGGCAAGTGTCTAGCAATGGGTTTTTCTGCCAGAAGCCAATCCCTGTACTGTAAGAGGCCATACAGCCTTGGCAAAGTCAATAATCAATCAATCAATCAGAATTTATAGAGCGCAGCTACTCACCCGTTTGGGTCTCAAGGTGCTGGGAGGGGTGGGGGTGTAGCGTGTACCAGAGGTGGATTAGAAAAAAAGTCATGTCTTCAGTTCCTTTGTGGAGCTGGGGAGGGAGGTGGTTTGTGTGGTGTGGATGGGTAGGGAGTTCCAGGTGGTGGCGGCGAGGTAGGAGAAGGAGCATCCTGCTCTGGTTTTCCTGATGCGGGGTACTTCTGCGAGAGAGAGCTGGGCTGAGCTTAGGGTCCTGTGGGGTAAGTGGAAGTTGAGTCGCTGATTAAGGTAGGCAGGTCCGGTGTTGTGGAGGGCTTTGTGTGCGTAGGTGAGGATTTTGAAAGTGATTCTTTTCTCAATGGGGAGCCAGTGAAGTGTGCGTAGGTGTTGTGAGATGTGGCCATGTCGGGGGTAGGTCGAGGATCAATTTGGCGGCAATCAATTTTGGATGTTTTGCAATTTGCAGGTGAGTTTTTTGTTGATTCCGGCATAGAGTGTGTTGCCGTAGTCCAGTTTTCTGGTAATGAAGGCGTGTGTGGCGGTCTTTCTATGCTTGAGGGGGATCCATTTGAAGGTCTTGCGTAGGAGGCGGAGGGTGCGGATGCAGGTGGAGGTGACTGTGTTGATCTGATGGTTCATGCTGAGGTCAGGGTCCAGGATTATCCCAAGGTTCCAGGCATGGCTGGCGGGGGTGGGTGGGTGGGTTTCCGAGGGTGCGTGGCCACCAGGAGTAACTCCATGCTTTGGGTTGGGGGCCCAGGATGAGTACCTCGGTCTTGTTTGTGTTGAGTTGAAGGCAGCTATCTCTCATCCAGTTGGTGACTGCTTTCATGCCCTAGTGGAAGTTGTGTCTGGCCTGGTCTGGTTTGTTGGAGAGGATGAGTTGGGTGTTGTCGGAGTAGGAGATGATGTTTATTTCATAGCTTCTGATAATGGTGGCTAGCAGGGCCATGTAGACGTTGAACAGCATGAGGCTGAGGAAGGATCATTGGGGCACTCTGCAGGTGGTGGGTGTGGGTTCTGCGAGGAAGTGGGGCAAGTCTCACTCGTTGTGTTCTGCCAGAGAGGAAGGGTTGGATCCAGTTGAGGGCCTTGTCTCTAATGCCAGCTTTGTGGAGTCTTCTTATCAGGGTGTGAGGGGAGACTGTGTTGAACGCTACCAAGAGGTCAAGTAGGATGAGTGCTGCCGTCTCTCCCTTGTCCAGTAGGGAGCAGATGTTGTCTGTTCCAGACAGGAGGGCCGTTTCGGTGCTGTGGTTTGACCTGAATCCGGATTGGGAGATGTCGAGGATGTTGTGGCTTTCTAAAAACGTGGTGAGTTGGCTGTTGACTCCTTTTTCTATGACTTTCGCAGGAAATGAAAGTAGGGAACTAGTTTTTGAGGTTGTGGGGTCAGCTGATGGTTTCTTCAGGAGGGGGTTGATCTTGGCGTGTTTCCGGTCATTGGGGAAGGTGGCAGCAGCTAGTGAGCAGTTGATGGTGAGGCAGAGCTTGGGGGCCATGGTGTCTATAGCTCTGTTGAAGACGCGATGGGGGCATGGGTCCGTGGGGGCCCGGAGTGAATGGACTTCATGGTTTTTAGTGTATCTTTGGTGGAGAGGGTTGTCCAAGTAGAGATTGTGGGTTAGTTGGTGTCATTGGTTGGACGGGGGGTTTGGTGCATGGGTTGTCCTTGTTGAAACTGTCGTAGATGGTCTTGATTTTGTGGTGGAAGTAGGTGTTGAGTTTGTCGCATAGGTCCTGTGAAGGTGGGATGTCCGTTGTCTTGCTGTTGGGTTGGGCGAACCCCTTGATGATGTTGAAGAGTTTCTTGCTGTTGTGTGCTTGTGAGGAGATCCTGTCTCGGATAGCCTTCTTTCTGGTGTTTCTGATGAGTAGTTGGTGTGCAGTGGTGGTGGCTTTGAAGTTGCTGTAGGCTTCCTGGGATTTAGTGTTTTTCCAGATTTTTTTCAAGCCAGTGACAGGTGCATCTTGATTCACGGAGTTTGGGGTGAACCAGCTGGCTCTCTTTGCATGTGTGTTGTATTTCTTTTTGAGGGGGTCTATGGTGTTGGCGCAGTCAGGAATCCACGTGTGGCAGGTGCGTGCTGTGGTGTTTGGGTCCTCATTGTGTGCGATGGTGGATGTGGCGATAGAGAGGGCAGCGGTGAGCTGATTGTCGGTTATTCTTGTACAGTTTCTATGTAATGGCTGGTGTTGTGGTCTGGTGATGGTGGGTGAGTTGAAGGTGAAGTTGATGCATGGGTGATCTGTCCATGGGAGTTCCGTGGTGTGGCGGAATGTAGCGGCGGTTCCTGTAGTGAAGATGTCACCTCTATAATGTGAATGCCAGGCAATTGGCATTGTCTATCTTTTCCTGTAAAATATTGTTGAAAACTGTCAAAGAAAAACATTTCAAAATACTGGAAGGACATCAAACACATATATTATGGTATGACATACTGTACATTGACTTCAACATATTCAATCTAATGCCATGGTTTCTTTTTCACATATTTTCCACTTGTCAAACTGAACAAAATTTAAGACTATGAGCCTCATTTATTAGGAAATGGTGCTGCGCTGTGCGGTGCCGTATTTTCAAGAATGCAGCCCATCCCTGTGTTTACCCATGCACCAGCACTAAATCAGGTGCTTAGCACCAAAGCAGGCACCCTTGTGCCTTGGTGCAAGGATGCCGGTGTTGCGGGGTGATTGTTTATGTGCAGGAAAGGACACCTTTCTGCACCTACACAAATCAATAATGGCTATTTGCTCCTTTTGTGTGTGCTGCAGAATTGGGCACACATAGAAAGAGCAGAAAACAAGGAGAAATATGAGTATTTCTCCTTGTTGTGCCACTCTAATGCCATCCCTGGGGAGGCATTAGTTATTGGTGGGAAACACCCAGAAGAACGAGTCCGGAACCATGAAGTTGTGAAAAACAAAAGCGAAACAACGCTTTCGTTTTCCATGATTCCCTGGTTTTGGTACCTTAACCACGCATGTCTGAACAACGTACATGCGTGGTTAAGGTACGGAAGGGAGTCTGAGTGGACGCGGTGAAGGAGGGGGTAAGTTGGACTGGGGCTGTTTTGGGGGGCTGAGGGTGACTAGGGTTTAGGGGGGCAGAGTTTAGGTTTTAGGGGCAGGGTGGGGACTCTGGGTATTTTTAGTTTTTGGGGTGCAGTGGGGTGCTGGGGGTGATTAGGGTTTGGGGGAGGAGAGGTCAGGGTTTAGGTATAAGGGGTGGGGGGCTGGGGTGGAAGCATGCAGGGTTGTGCATGGTGATTGGTAATGCCTTTACCAGGAATGCGTTTACAATGGTCAAATCGTTGTAAACGCATTTGTGGTAAAGGCATTAGTGTTTAGAACGAAGTCGTTGTTCCGGCCTAGTTGTTGAGCCACGGGTGGTTTAGGCACCCATGGTTCCGACATATAACCATTACTGGCGCTGCCTCAGGTTTATAATTTCTGGTAAATCTGAAGCAGTGTAAAAAATCAGTGGGTGTTGCATGGATACACCCACAGCAAAACCCATTGCACGGCTATCTGCCACAGAAAACTGCGTGAGGCAGCCCATAATTACAAGGTGGCGTTAAGTCATTAAAAGTGGCTTAATGCTGCCTTGAAAATATAGAGCAGGACACAACACCACCGGAGCGTCACTAAAAGGCCCTAAGAGTCAAATGTAAAAGGAATGGCTTCTAGTGCTCCGAAGGTCGTCTTTGGGAGCCCATGGAGCAGAATCATGCTTCCATTTTCTTACGATAATGGCATTACTCCTAGTCCTACTCCCTCGCCTTCCTTTTAACCAATGAGGCCTCCCGCCTCCCCTCTAGACCCTCCCTTCCCCTTTCAAAAACCCCCCCCACCCTTATCCCCTCCTGTACAAAAACCAAGCCCAAGCTGCAACTCGGACAGTCCGTACCGGGAGGGTGGGAGGGAACGGAAAAGGAAGGCGAGGGAGTAGGACTAGGAGTAATGCCATTATCGTAAGAAAATGGAAGCATTACCTCCCGTCCCTCCCTCGCCTTCCTTTTAACCAATGAGACATAGCAAGAAAACACACAGGAGACGGACATCGAGTTGCAAGAACTTTATTTAATATCCTGCACCAAGAACATCCCAAACATTATCTCATAGAGGATAAGACCCGGTGACCTAACACCGACTCCAAACTACCCAAGTCCGACAGCCTATAATGACGCACAAACGTCGAAGGAGAAGCCCAAGTGGCGGCCCTGCAAATTTCCACCACGGAAGTCCCCTGAAGCTCCGCCACCGTAGCCGCCATGCCTCTGGTAGATCTCCCCTGAATCCCTTGAGGAGGAACCACCTCTTTCAAGGAATAGGCCAACAGAATTAAAGATCGAACCCACCGACTCAAGGAAGCCGTGGAAGGTTTCTCACCTTTGCGAGCCGGACCAAAATTAACAAACAGTGAATCCCCTTTACGAAAAGGAGCCACCACCCGCAGATACTCTAACAAAACCCTGCGCACATCCAACGAATGCAAACGGACCTCCTCCCTTGAGGAGGGATTCGGACAAAATGAAGGAAGGATGACCTCCTGCCGGGAATGGAACGAAGAATTGACTTTAGGAATAAAGGAAGGTACCGGAACCAGAACCACCCGATCGTGAAAAATCTTACAAAAAGGAAAGGAACAAGCCAATGCCCCCAATTCCCCCAACCGACGAGCCGAAGTAATGGCTACCAAAAAGAATGTCTTCAAAGATAGATGGCGCAAATCACAGTCCCCCAAAGGTTCAAAAGGGGGCTCCGTCAACACATCCAAAACCAAGGACAGATCCCATGAAGGAAAAGAACGTACCGGGCGAGGAAATAAATTAACAAGCCCTTGAAAAAATCTCGGCATCAAGCGCCCTTCATCCTGAAGATTACGCCATGGTCCTCTGAATGCCTGAATAGCCGCCCACTGCACCCGAAGAGATGCCACTGACAACCCTAAATGAGCACCATCCTGCAGGAACTGCATCACTTCAAAGATAGAAGCGCAGGTAGGATCTAACTCACGACTTAAGCACCATGACGAAAACACCTTCCACTGTCTACCATAAGAAAGCAAAGTGGAACGTCTCCTCGAAGCCAGCAATGTAGAACTCAAAGCTACCGGCACCCCCAGACCTGTCAATCCCCGTCGTTCAACTTCCAGGCCGTCAAGTGTAACCTTCTCAATGACCCCAATGGGAGGCAGGGAAACTCCAGGGGAGACGGACAAAGAGGCAGAGGCCACATCCTCCCGTCCGCCATCAGCCTCAACAAGGGGAACCAATTCGCCCTCGGCCAAAGTGGCGCCATTAGGACAACCCTGGACCCCAGATCCCTCACACGTAACAGAAACGCCCTGAGTAGTTGAAAAGGAGGGAACGCATACAAAAGGCCCTGCGGCCAAGGACATGACATCCCGTCCACCTCCCATGCTTGGGGACATCGAAACCGGGAGCAGAAGCGATCCACTTTCGCATTCCCTACTGACGCAAACACATCCAGCACTGGAAGACCCCAAAGCCGAACCAGATGCTGAAACAGAGACTTCCGGAGAGAGAAAAGTTGAGAGGAAGGAATCACTCTGCTCAGCCGATCCGCCCGAACATTCACCACCCCCCGAATGTACGTAGCCCTGAGAGAAGGAACCCACTCCTGAGCCCACACAAAAATCTCCCTGACTAGATTGAACAGAGCCCTTGACCTGGTCCCTCCTTGCCGATTGACATAAGCCTTGGCCACTAATTTGTCTGTGCGAACCAGAACCGCCGAACCCCTCAGGGAATCCTGAAAATGGACCAGAGCCAGGAATACTGCCCTCAATTCGCGCCAATTCGACGACCGACTCGCCTCCCGAGGGGACCAAAACCCCTGAATCTGAGCCGACCCCATCCATGCCCCCCAACCGGAGAGGCTGGCATCCGTCGTCACCACCACGGGTCTCAGAGGCGATAAAGAAACCCCTATCCTCAGGTGGTCTGCATCCAACCACCATTGCAACTCTCTGTGAATCAATCCGGACCCTGGAACCCTGTCCTTCAGAGAACCGGACCCTGGTGTCCACCTTCTCAAGAACCATGTCATCAAGCACAGGAGATGGAAACGTGCCCAAGGAACCAGAAATATCACCGACGCCAAATGACCCTGCAGACGCAACCATAGAAGAGCTCGGGGAGCAGACCGCAACAATACCTTCTTTACCAAAGCCTGTAGGACACCCAACCGTTTTTCTGACACAGTCACCAACCCAAGAAGAGTCTGAAACCGAGCTCCCAGAAAAACCAGATCCTGGGACGGCACTAAGTCTGACTTCTCCCAATTGATTAAAAACCCGTGGTTTTGCAGGACCCCCAGAACATGGACCACCTGCTTCTGCAAAAGGTCTCGTGATTGGGCATGAATCAAAATGTCGTCTAGATAAGGATGCAGAAATACCCCTTCTGAATGAAGCAAAGCCACTAGAGGAGCCAGCACCTTTGTGAAAATTCGAGGAGAAGATTTTAGACCGAAAGGCAGAACGCAAAACTGATAATGGTCCTGACCCACAGCCAACCTCAGGAACTTTTGAGAGGATCTTGCCACCGGTACGTGTAGGTAAGCATCCTGCAGATCCAGTGACACCAGAAAGTCCCCGTGTCTGACAAATGGAAAAATAGTCTGAATGGACAGCATGCGGAAATGCACTGTCCTGATCCAGGTATTCACCTCCTTTAGATTGAGCACCGGCCGAAATCCCCCTGAAACTTTCTGCACAAGAAACAAGACCGAATAAGTGCCCTGACCCCGCTCGTCTAGCGGAACGTGGGAAATGGCCCCCTTGACCAGTAAGTCCCGCACTCCGTCCAATAATGCTCTTCTCCGTGACCCCTCTGAAGGCAGAGGAGTGGGACGTACCCCTGAATCTGGAGGAACCACCACAAAATCTATGACATAACCATTGGCCACAATGTCTAGTACCCAATGATCGTTTACACTGTCCTTCCAAGCCGAAAGAAAGTGACTCAGTCTTCCCCCAACCGGCCCTCTGCCAGGCCCACAGTGATTGTCAGGACCCCTTCTTGAAACCACCCCGGGTCGCAGGAGCAGACTTCTTAGGTGAAAAACGCGGCTGAAAACGCTGTTTCCTAAATGAAAAGGATTTAGCATCCCTAGTAGGAGAAGATCTGGAATGTTTCTTCCACCCTTTACCCGAAGAAGAACCCCCTTTATAAGGTAAGGCATGCTTCCGTTCCTTAAAAGCCTTGGAAAGCATGGATGGCAATTGTTCTCCAAACAAGGTACGACCTTCAAACGGCAGTCTCAACAAGGCCGCCTTTTCCCCCGGATCAGCCTTCCAGGAACGCAACCAGAGGGACCTACGAGCCCCAATCAAAGACCCAGATGCCAGAGCCGAAGTACGGACCACATCCGAAGACACATCAGCCAACAATCTGGCCTGCTGCTCCATACCAGCCAGGAGCTCCGAACATTCCGCCCCTTCCTGTACAGCCACTGCCAGTTTATCAAAGTCTTGAACCAATGACTGTGACGCATAAGCAGAATAAATCCCTGCCCTCAGCGCCAGATTTTCCGCAGCAAAAGCCCTCTTAAGACCCGAATCCACTTTACGGTCAGTGGCATCCGTAGGCACACAATCCTCCGGATTGACTGCCGTTTTGCCAATCAGAGTAGCCAAAATAGAGTCCAGGCGTACTGAAGGAGGCAAAACCTCCTCACCCTCAAGTAAGTAAAGTTTCTGAAGGAATCGTGGAACCTGAGCCTTATCCACATCCTTCCACTCACGAAACACCATCTCCCTCACAGGTCCCTGAAAAGGCATGGCAAACTTTGAAGGTGTCTTGTATTGAGGAAATAAATGAGAATCCGAGTCTGCAGGTTGAAACACTGGGAAACCCAAATTGTCCCGAACATGTGCCATCACTTCCCACATATCTTCTCTGGAAACATATTTCCCCCCAGATGACGTCGATGGGGCCTCATCCTCACTCTCCGATGAGGATTTCCTAGCTGCTACCGATGAATGCGCACATTTAGACTGACCAGTCCTGGCCACGCCTGCTTGTAGTGCCCTGGTCACCGCCACCTCAATCATATCCTGAACCTCCTCTCTGGACATGAAGGGAGTACCCCTGCCAGGTACCTGTGAGTTCTCAGGAGTAGTAATGCTAGCCTCACCCCCCTCCTCCTCCGAGGAAGAAGAGACAATCCTACGTCTCTTTGCTGGAACTTTAGGCATGGTAAACAAATAATCACTGACTTGAACCCCAAAAAGCTACCCTCTATATAGGCACCTGGTCCTCCCCCCAATCAGGGCTCCACCAATCCCTAAAGAGGTCAATCCTATTTCATCAAAATACATAAAAACCACGGGCCGAACGCCCGTCCTACCTGAGAGCATCTCAGAGTTGAAGTCCTTCGGTTCCCCGCGGCTCCGCGGCGCTGAAACCCGGAAATCAACGTCCCAGCCACAGAGGGCCGGCTGACCCCGTCAGCCGGCCTCCAGGACACGCCTCTCGAGCAACCATGCTGCTCGTTCAAGACGCGACCCAGCCGTAGCACTCCTCGCGGAGCTCCGCGTCCCGAGGAGTGCCTCCATCGACGACCTCCAGGCCCGCCGTGCAGGTAAGAAAGGGAAAGAAAAACGTCTAGCGTGGGCTAGACAAAAGAACAGGAGGGGATAAGGGTGGGGGGGGGTTTTGAAAGGGGAAGGGAGGGTCTAGAGGGGAGGCGGGAGGCCTCATTGGTTAAAAGGAAGGCGAGGGAGGGACGGGAGGTAATGAGCCATCAGGAGAGGTGTCATGTTAAGTAAACCTTCTGCCTCAGACACGAGCTGAGAAAGTACCACAGATGGTTCTTACCCCAATGCCATAAAAAGTCTTTGTGTGCTGAACCTTTTGGTATCATGCAATATGTGGAATGCTGGAGCTAAAAGAAAAACAATCTTTATAGTCTGCTTTTCACCCAAACCGCAGCAAGAATATCCCTGTTCATGTGTGCTTTTACAGATAAGCTAAGAATGTTGGGGAGCAACATCGCGCGGGAAGGTTGGGGAGTGTGAATATTTGAGAAGGTCTAGAAGCACATGAGGGAGAGAGTTAGAAAATACACACATCCTCATGGAGTGCTTAATGAAAAAGTATTTCTCTAAATGTGAGCAGGATCGCAAAGAGGCTAGGATCCAGGGGAATGAGGAACAAATGAACAAGAAACCAAGTCACTGAATAAGAAGCAAGAAAATAAAGCCAATGTTAAGCAATGGGCGTGCTGGTGTAAGCCCACTGTAAGATCGCTAGACATCTTTCACAACTAGGTAGGTGAGTCCTAAAAATGGTAATCAGTGGGTGGGCTTTAAGTACACTGGAGGTTCCCAACAAGTATTTCACAACCAGACAGCTTGTGCTGTCTGGTAGGTAAGATCAAAAAAGACACCTCCTTACCTTCACTCACTCCTCTTCCCTCTCTAACCTCCCTACCCCCAGGACAAACCTCACACAAACATATTCTGCGATCTAATAGACATTGGAGGGGCCCTCTCCCCTCCATCTCCTCCTACCTCTCACTCTTCCCTCTTTGCTGAACTAACCATTTTGGCAAAGTTTATAGCAAAAGGCCAGATGTGAAGTTTGGTGGATATGTTATGCCTTACTGGAGGTACTACAAGCTCTGATGCACTTGTAATAAAGCAGACTGAATATAAGACATGTTTTTGATATCCTAGCCACCCACCAAACTCTAAATCAGGCTCAAAGTCTGCTCATTCCTCTTCACTGTTTTTCCTTTCAAATATTCATCCTAACCTGGCACTGTATATAGATTGTTTCTCTAATTTCTTTAAATTTCAAAATATGATGCATCCAAATCAAGTAGACCTAACATTTTAAATGTCAACAAGGCCAGATTGACATGGACCTGTACATACTGGCAAGTTCCCACTGGACATAAAACACTCGGATCATCATAAAAGTAATATAATTGACTCTTCTATTTATATTTCCTTCAAAGATGTTGTATAGTAAAGATCACATGTGACAAAAACTGAAATCTGGAGTTTGCTTGGCAGTGACAGACTTGATAATAATGGCAGAGGGTACTCGGGACCTCTAACAGGCCCCACTTACAGACAGAGCCTACTACCCCAGAGATACCAGAGCTAGCCACTCCAGAAGTTGAACCCACACCCTTGAGTATGTCAATAAGAGACCCCAAGACTGCATGGTGCTCACGAAAGGCCGGATGTGTAAGGCATTTTTACGCTTACAAACACTCCAGTTCTGAGTTTACAACACCCAAAAAATCATTTTTTTTATGTACCAATCCCCTCATAGGCGTTGGAAAACTGTTACTGACTCCTAACAATCAGATTGCAATCCAAAACTGATTCGGAATTTGGAAGTGGTGTGATGTGGGCATCCCATCTAAATACCAAATCGGTATGTAATGTATCAATGTTTCACAACTGGAATCCAATCACAAAACATTGAAAAGTTATTGACTCCGGAGTTGAGGTGGTAACCAATTTGCAAAACAGAAGAGGTCTAAATTTTTATTGAAATTCTGCACCATTTCCTTTAAGAAGCACATGGTGCATTTAAAAAACGTTTACTTCATTTAAAAATAATCAATGACATTGTAGTGTGCTGACCTTAGAAGGCTATTATCCCTTTCAGGACCACCAATCAAAATGAGGCGTAAATTGAGACCTACCCAAGACTACTCATGAGGTATGTCAGAAAACAACCCACTCTGAATCAGAATTTTACGAATCAACTTGTTAGTACAGAGGTCAGTTTATAAAATTAAATATTGGTTGCAAAAAAAAGGTGGCAATGTGACATCAGTTTTCTACAATCAGTATTTAGTAGCTCTCGCCCTTAGTTATGACACACTTTCCACCTTTAGATATTGGCTGCAGCAAAAATGGTCGCAAATTGCAATCAGTTTTGAACAATCAGCATTATGCAGCACACATAGAAGTGCCAAATTGCCATTGCAGATTGTTTATGCGCAGGAAGGAACATCTTGCTTTACCTGGCCGGGGCACAGACTGACACACCACTGGCACCAAGAGCAGTTCCTTTAGTCCTTCAAGCCTGCTCAGCACACTGACCTAAGTGCTTTGGGAATCACGGTGAGAGTGTACATAGCTATTGTGTGTTGACTGCACTAACATTACTTTCCTTAGGTTCTGCGAATAGGGAGTTATTGATTTACATCCCTTGCTATACTGCAAAGTGTATTCTAAGTATAGTTCTTTATGGTACTGTAGCTTCCCACTTTCATTCCCTTTCGAGCCAATGCACCCCTGGCTTGTACTGTACCGTGTTACTCTAAACACATTCTGAATTTCAAGATGAGGGACATTCTCCTTACCTCACATACATCCAGGACCTTGGATACGGACCATGCATGGTCACCTGGAGCAACTCACCCCTGACCAGTCACCATCACTAAGGCCATCAGTGGGAATTCTTGCTCACTTATCTGCTTCTTAGGCCCACCTAGAAACTCCTGTTCCATCCTCTAACCAGGCAGTTCCTGGCTCAGTAGCACAAGCATCAGATGCATACGACTTGAGCCACCATCTGGGCCAAATTAAAGCACGTTTGATGCTCTCGATACATATTATTTTATGTCAAATGAGGGGAAGGCGGGAGGTGGATAACTATAGCTATAGCCAATGTATGAGAACAAATATGTAATGGCACATTTCATTGGCAGTTGAGTTTTAGTCACGCAAACCACTTGTTCATATTTCAGTGTCAACTCCCTGTCAAAAATATTTTCAAAAGTGCCACTTCCAAAATATTGATACGTACTTGTGATAGCCAAAGCACTGGTTGCAGCCCCTCAGGTTTAGTACAAAGGGTAGACGTAAGGTCAGTCTTTCTGCTGACCAGCTGACATCACTAGAATGACCAATGTTGGACAAAGAGAGGGCACTGCACCATAATATTTGGTGATCAGTACCTACTACTACAGTGAGTGGCCCTTTGTCTGTGGCAGAGGCCGCTTTGGAACAGGTCCATCCACATTCTAGTGAAAAAAGACTAGACAGGTCCTCTGTGAGAGGAACAGGGGACGGCAAAGCCAGCCCTTCTGCACCCGAGTGCACACTGCTACATGTTTCCCAGTGTTTGAGCGCAGGGCTCACTGGTCCTTACTACCCAGTCTGACTGCGGTTATTGTTTGTTAGCGTTCAATGGATTTACGCCTTCTCATACCTTTATGTAGCCTGGCATTACACTCTTTCCTTTACTTCGCCCCAGCCTCCTTTAGTCGGTTATGATAGCACTGCATTATTTTCAGCTCCTGGACATTCTCGGGTCCCTTGCATTATTCATGGAGCCATCCCTCAGTGACCTCAAGGAGATCTGATCTATTGAGGTCCTAGTTATATATGTGTCCAATTGGCTTAATACATACATGGCCATAACACGTCTTAGGCAAAGTATGAAGAAATGTATATTTGGGATTTGTGTAGTACATATCTACTGGCACCCATAACCCCCACTTACCCCCTCTTGAAAAGGGCCTTTGCCACCCAACTCTGTGCGCTCTATCACACTTTACCTGCTGCACCATCCTCTACACCAGGATGCCACATAGCATCCCAGAACCGATGTAAAAACCACTTCTGCAGTTACAAAGACTGTAATTCACAACATCACAGCGACCAGAACATCTGGAGTCAAAAAGTAATAAGGTTACAGTTTGACTCGCAAGTGCCTTGAGCAACAGATTCTGAATCACAAATTGGAGGGAGGTTTGAAAGGGGTGTCGCCCTACACGCTGTGATTTGAAATGCTTGGCATCAGCGTTCCTTAATTATGGGTCCAAACCTTTAAAAAGATAACGACACCCGACATGAGGTGGATCCGGGTCACAGAGTGGAACTGTTCTCTTGGGGTGTGTAGCAATGGGGACCAGGCAATGGTCCAGAGGACCACTGCATGCTCTTCGTGATGTCATTTCCTGCGTGGGAATAGTATTCTTTCAAAGCAACCCATGTCCCTTAAAGGTTGGCAGAGCCTTCAACTTTAGAGACGTAGAATTCAAACATAGGGTTTGAGATCTGCCATCCCTCATTGTCCTACAGGAATATATTTTAATGCACATGCATAGTATCGCAAAAAGTATTCAATACTTATGTTGTGGGAAATGTTGCAACCTCCTATAAATGTGATTGATTAGTACATTAGTTTCATTGCATAATGAAGCTGAGTTCGCAAACCACCAGTTAGAATGCAAAAATCAACTGGTTTGTGCCATGGGAAGGTTACATTGTGCGTCTGGTCCTGGGCCAATCTCTGCATCACGGGACAATACTTTAAGTGGCCCTGTACTACTCTGTGTACCCCATATCACACTCCTCAGATCCACCTCAGCAAGCTGACTTGTTATTCCCTGCACCCTAGTCCTACTGCCTTCACTGTACTAACTGTGAATCTCTGCCAACAGGTCAAGACGATGAAGAAACTGTCGAAATCGGGTAGAGAGGGCCGCAAATCTTGTGCCACCTACAAATCTGGTTCTTCATCCAGCAATTGTTGAAGTTTCCATGGTGCTCGCATGCTGACCGCGTGACCTCAGTAAGGATGGAGAGAAGAAGTAAAGGAAACCTACCTACATGGAGTGCCCTTACGCATGCATATTTTATCAAATATATTAAATAAAATCTTAAAACGCTGAATATCTGTTTCCCCCTCGTTTATTTTCCTGGAGAAGGGAGATAGTAACCTGCAGCTAGAGGAAACACACCACCGACCTAGCTGGTTCCACGAGGCTGGTGTTTCACTGAAACTTAGATGAAACAACACTAAAACAGGCCCACTTTCTCCATCCCAGTCTTTAAACGCCTCTACTGAAGTTATCAGCACACCACCTGTGTGGCACGTCTAGGTCGAATTTCCTTCGGTCACAAAGAGAACAACATGTGTGATTGTAAGTGCGAATGGGTATCATTTACGACTGACATTAAAAACTGAGTAAGGTTGTGTATCAGAGCATCCAGTATGAAGCACAGGCTAATGCAACGATGAAGCGTTTCAGAGTGCATAGTGCTATGATAATCTCTTGCTTAGGCACTCTGTCAAAATAAACAGGGCTGGAGTGGATAAGGTATACAGGGATACTGAGAACTCATTGGGCTAAACACATATTTACTACTTTGGAAATTAAGTGAGAACCTTTCTGTGATTCTTCTTTTCAACTCCCGAGGCAAAACTTCCAGCTATTTTCAACCTGACTTCAAAGCTTTTACCTATTTTGGAGCAAACATATCTTCACTGTTTGTTGTCTGCAGACAATAGAAATCGATTTTAGTCACATGACGACAGTGAAGCACTGCAATTTAGTGCAATGTAAAAATATTGCATGTTTTCAAGTACAGTGGACAGATTGAAAAACATTCCTTTATAGATAGTGTCTGTTCGAAATGGAGTCTTTGTTTGGCAGTCAGGTTACCCCCTGTCCAAGCAAAGACCCTCACTCTAGTCAGGGTAAGTCACACCCAATCCAAATTATCCTGTGCCCACCCAATAGTAGCTTGGCATTGAGCAGTCAGGCTAAACTTAGAAGGCAATGTGTAAAGTATTTGTGCAATAACTCATGCAATAACACAGTATAACACCAGAAAAATACACCACACAGTGTTTAGAAAAGTATATATTTATCTGGTTAAATGCAGGTCAAAACGATCAAGACCAAGTACATGTCACCTTAGAGAATGATAAATAATAATGATAAAAAGAGTGTTTAGTCTTTAAAAAGCAACAAGTGTCTCTTGCAAGCACAAAGTACCTGGGTTGCGTTCAAATTCTCCGCAAGGGACCGCAGAGGAGGAGATGCGTGGAAAACAGGGAGGTTTGCGTTGGTTTCTCTGGGCCCACACAGACGATGCATCGATAATTTTCTACGGAGGGAAGGCTTTGCATCGATTTCAGGCGTGCTGACTTGGAACCTCTTTGGGTTGCGGGGTATTCGGACGCCCTGGGGATGATGTGGAGAAATCCTGGGCGTGCAGGACGAAGTCACAGGAGCTGCATTGATCTGGTGGGCGATGCAGGAAAATTTCTGTTGCACGACAGGCGCTGCGTTGATTCTTCTCAAAGGAAGTCGGGCTGTGTCGTTCCGGCTATGTGTTGATCCAGTGGGCCATGCGTCGAAGTTCCGGTCCCAACGCTGGCACTGCGTCGATCTCCTCTCGGGAAGCCAGGATGCATCATTCCGGTTCGGCGTGCAGTGACATTCTCACCGCGATACAAGCTGTGCGTCATTTCTGGCAGGCTGTGTGTTGAATTTTCACCGCACAAGGAGTTCTTTGCAGGAGGAAGTCTTTTTGGTCCTGAGACTTCAAGGAACAGGAGGCAAGCTCTATCCAAGCCCTTGGAGAGCACTTCTCAGCAGGACCAGAGGGCAGCAAGGAAGCAGGCCAACAGCAGTGCAGCGGACCTTTGCAGAAAAGCAGTCAGGTGAGTCCTTTGGGGAGCCAGGCAGTTCCTCTTAGCAGGTTGCAGGGTCTGGTTCTCAGTTTCTTCACCAGTGGCATCTTGTCTAGAAGGGTCAGAGGCCCTGTTTAAATACTCAAATGTGCCTTTGAAGTGGTGGAGCCTTCAAAGAGTGGCTTAGAAGTGTACAAGTTCCATCCTGTCTGCCAGGGTCCCAGTAGGGGGTTTGGCAGTCCATTGTGTGAGGGCAGGCCACCGTCCTTTCAAATGTAAGTGTCAGGCCCTCCACACTCACAGCCCATGGAGACCCATTCAGTATGCAGATGTGTGCAGGTCTGACTGAACATCCTGTGTTTGGGGTTGTCTGAGTGAAATGAATAAGGGAGCTGTAAACTAACCTAGCCAGATGTGGATTGTAGGGCACAGAAGGATTTAAATAAGGAGAAATGTTCACTTTCTAAAAGTGGCATTTCTAAAATAGTAATATTAAATCCAACTTCACCAGTGGGTAGGATTTTGTATTACCATTCTGGCCATACTAAATGTGACCTTGTTACTCCTTTCAGATCAGAATCTACCACTCAAACAGTATATGAGGGTAGCCCTAATGTTAGCTTATGAAAGGAGCAGGCCTCACAGCAGTGTAAAACGTATTTAGGAGTTCAACACTACCAAGACATATAAACTACACAGGTATACGTCCTGCCTTTTACCTACATAGCACCCTGCCCTATGGGTTACTTAGGGCCCACCTTCGGGATGACTTACATGTAGAAAAAGGGGAGTTTAAGGCTTGGCAAGTACTTTTAAATGCCAAGTCGAAGTGGCAGTGAAACGGCCCATACAGGCCTTGCAATGGCAGGCCGGCGGCATGGTTAAGAGGCTACTTATGTTGGTGGAACAATCAGTGCTGCAGGCCCACTAGTAGCATTTAATCTACAGGCCCTGGGCACATGTAGTGCACTTTAATGGGGATTTACAAGTAGATTAAATAAGCCAATTGGGTATGAACCAATGTCACCATGTTTTAAGGGAGACAGCATATGCACTTTAGCACTGGTAAAGTGCACAGAGTCCTAAAACCAGCAAACACAGTGTCTAAAAAGTGGAAGGAGGCAGGCAAAAAGTTAGGGGTGACCACCCTAAGGCTGTCAGGTCTAACAGTGTCCTTTCTTTTATTATACTTTATATGGATTACATTAACATTGCAAACATGCATGAACATATATGTACTCTCTCTCACGCATACACAAACACACACACACACACACAGACATCTAGGAGCATTTATTAATCTAAAACAGTTATAGTGCAGTTATGGCTACGAATTAAAACCAACAAAACACTGAATTATATACTAAGGATTAGAATCTACATCTTGCACAGCAACCAATCAAACTGCAACTTTCTGCCCTCCCATAAATCCCAGAATAAGCAGCCAATCCTCCATAGGCACCCAACCCCTGCTGCACATGGCCATCTGGCACCTGCCTGTGTTCTTCCCCTCACAAGTGGTCTTCAGCCCTGCACTGCAGATGATGGCCACATGGCAAGTCCACTGACCAAGCCCTGCACCCAAGATTTCTGCATACTATCAACCCCCACTGCAAATTGCTTTGGCCACACCCAGCAGATTGGATGTAGAATGACCAACCCATCTAGTGGCAGTCAACCCCAGCTTTGTGTTTCCTTCAACCATGTGTAGCAGAGGTTGTCAGCAGGGCCTATCCTAACTCCTGGTATTGCACCCATGGATGACCAACCCCCAGCAGTGGTTGCACATGGGGCCCGGCATGCATCAAGACCCTTCACTCATCCCACCGCACCCAACTTTCCAGAGCTACCACAACTTACCATTGCTAAACCACTTGTGATCTCTCCTTTAAACATGGTGAAATTGGCTCACACCCAATTGGCACATTTAAGGTATTTTTATGTGCCTTGAAAAGTGGTACTAACTATGCCCAGGCCCTGTAAATTAAATATTACCAGTGGGTGTGCAGCACCTATTGTGCCACCCACCTACGTAGCCCTGTAAACATGTCTCAGACCTGCCATTGCAGCCTGTGTGTGCAGTTCTAAACTGCCAATTTGACCTGCAAATAAACCTTTTGCCAGGCCTAAACTTCCTCTTTCACCCCTGTGGTAGGCCCTAAACAGCCCAAAGGACAGAGTGCAGTGTGTTGACAAATTTGGACATGTACTTTTAAGTTTTACATGTCCTGGTACTGAAAAACTCTCAAATTCCTTTTTCTCTATAGCAAGGCCTACATCTACCATTGGATAACACTGCAATTACCTTAATACATTTATTAAGTGATAAATTTCAAGTGGGGGCAAGTAGGGAAGCTGGTTTGGTGTCTAAGGTATTGTATTTTAAAACCCTGATTCATGGCAAAGTTGGATTTGAAGTCACAATTCTGAAAGTGCCACTTTTAGAAAGTTGGCATGTTCTTGCCCTAACCATTTGGTGCCTGAAGCCTGTATCATGGGTCACATGACTAGAAGTAGCTGGCAGTTGGTCTTTGTGTATTGCTTATAGAAAATTAGACAAAGGAGGAATAGGCATTGGCAGGATGAGCCAGCTCTGATAAATTGATGGGGGGAGGAGCTGTCACCTACCACATTTGCAAATCACAAAGGATCTGCCGCAGCATACTTACAAAGGGTTTTCAAACACCTCTAAGGGTGGAAACCGGCAAACCTTCCTCCTACTTCAAAGCTGGCAAATATAAATGTTGGACCCTGAGAACTCTTCAGTACACCTCTGGAACTGTGGAAGACTCTGTTACAAGGACTGCTACTCTGCTGCTCTGCGACTCTGCTGCCGTGCTGACTAAGTGAACAATTCTGGAAATGCATCATGAACCCAGGACCACCAAATTGACTTCAAGAGCTAGTTGGCTGGCCTTCCGATCAGAGTCTCAGAGACATAAAAGGCTCCAACCACTGTAAACCCCGCACCTGGCCTGCTGCGAGTCTTGTCCTCCCAAGTGGTGTCACTCCAGTCCTGGAGCTTTGGAAAGGGCCCTGAAGGTGCTCTGCCAGCCCAGCTGTGGTCCTTTGGGCCCAACCAGTACAACACAATGCATCTCCTTGCAGCTCTGCATTGGAACTGTCACTGTGCAATGCATCTCAGATGCAGGACCTCGAGTCGCAAGCCACAGCTTCTCGGAACTGTTGGTGTAGGCATCTTGTACACAGGCCTTTGTTGATGGCGCCCTCGACAACAGCACAGGACGTTGCATTGCAAGTCCCATTGATGGCTTCATCAGAACTGCCACTCCGTAACGCATCGCTGACAATAGGATTTTTGCATCACAACCCGCAGCTTTTTGGGACCGCCGCTTTGTGACATATTCTTGACGCGGGATCTTGCAACGCTCTGAAACCAGAATTTAAGGTACTTTGTTCAGTGGGCCTATCTTGGTCCCTGTATCTGGCCCATATTCCATGGCACTCACTCTGAACTTGTGACTTTGTTCTGGTTCAGCGCAACCAGATAAGCACAGTTGGTGTTTGAGCTTTTAGGCACTATTTTCACTCAAATCTTTAAAATTGCATATTTCTCGTTAAACTGATTGATTTTTTTTATTTTGTCCTCAAATAACATATTAATTTTACTCTACTTTTCTAAAGTGTGGGATTTTTCTTGTGTTGTATTTTAACTTTATTAATGTATGAAGTACTACATAAATACTTTCCACACTGTCTCTAAGTTAAGTCTGATTGCCAAGCCACCAGAGAGTTAAGCATAGGTTAATTTGGGATTTGCTTATATTTCAACCCAACAAGAATTGTGGTTGCTGTTTGAGTAGGGTTTCAACCCCCTTGACCACTAACCGAATTTCCTACAAATTCTCATCAAATGTGAGGTTTAATAGAAACAATTCAACTTCCTGTTCATTCATGCTGTAAAACAATTACTGGCATTTCACTAGGAAAAAAAGATCCCAATGTATATGCAGAAAATCACAGGAGTGTATTGTTTTCATCATTATGATCATCTCAATATCCATAAGGTGACAGCTTAATGGAAATATATAATTATACACAGAGAACAGTGCCAATCACTTCCTGTAAATAGTCTTCAAGAGAGAATTCCCTACCTTGCACTGGTGACAAACCTAACCCTTCTGCATAATATTATTTGCAGGAAGATGAAAGGTTAAAACACTCCTGATTACTAGTCACAAATGTGTTTTCTCCTAATGCTTACAGAACTAGGGTATGAATCTTGGACTTTAAATAATAATGAAAAAGTGTGTGAGGAAGTAAATATTGGCAAATTCAAGATATAGAAACACTGTTCAGAACCTGTCTGATTCCCAGAGAAATTATGGCCCTCATTATAAGATCGGCGGTAAAATCCGCCGACCGCCGCATCGACGGATGCCAAAAGACCGTCGCCAGGGCTACCAGCCGTCCCCAAATTATGATGACAGCTGGATTTCTGCCACAAGAAGGACGGAAATCTGGCTGTGGCCATCCTGGCGGATGGCGGTAAGGTGCGCTGCTACCACCAGCAGCGCCACACCAGTAAATCACCGCCAGCCATAACATGAGAAATAACTCAGCCTTGCGGTGTTCTGCTGGTGGGCGCTGCTGGCGATATCAGAGCCCCGACCCATCTCCAGACAGAAGGCCACCTGGATACAGTTAAATCGGGTCTCTGACAGGGGAGGGGGGTCTTGTGTGTGTTTGTGGGGTGTGCATGTCTATGTGTGCATGAATGCGGGTGTGTGTTGAGTGTTGATTGCGTGTGTGCATGTATGGAAGTGTGAATGCGTGTATGTATGAAATCGTAATGTGTGTCTGCGTGTATGTTTGGAAGTGTGTGCGGATGTGTGTGAATGGATGTATGCATGCCTGTATGTATGTGTGAATGAGTGTGTGTCTGCGTGTGTGTGTGTGAAGGGGGTGTGAATGTAGGGGGTGTTTTGGAAAGGTGGAGGGTGTGGGGGTGTTTTTGATAGGTGGGGGTGGGGGGGGCACCTATCAGTGACAGGGAAAAAATTCCCTGTCACTGATAGAGTGTACCGCCATGGCTTTTGTGGCGTTACCAATGCCACGAAAAACATGGTGGTAGACGGGGTCATAATCCCGCAGGTGGCACAATGGCAGCCGCCGGGCTGGAGATGGATATCTCCAGCCTGGCGGCTGTTACCACCATGACGGTCGGAGTGGTACATTGGTGGGTTGGCTTCAGCCAACCTGCCAATGTCATAATGTGGCGGTAACTACCGCCAGCCTGTTGGCAGTACTACTGCCACATCATCGCCGACCGCTGGGGTCATAATGACCCCCTATATCTTTAAATAAAACAGCACAGTGACTACCTAGAGATGTTAAACAACCCTCAGTTGCAAAGGGTGATGTGATACTTTTTTAAAGGTTAGACATGTAAGGGAAAAATCACAGATGTTAAAATACATGACGTGTACCAGAATGAAATGCACAATGTCTGATTAAAATGATTTAGCATTCTGTCGCATTGATACAGATATTTGTATAAACAGGCTTGTGTCTAAAGGCAGTGATCAATTAACAAATAAACCAGATCCTAGATACAACTCCAATTACTTCAGAACTATAACAACTTATAGATTGTGCAAATTGTGCCAAAGATGGCTGTCTCAGGATAGTTTGACTGCTGTGAAACATGACCTGTCAACTCTGTATGAGCACATAGATCTGAATGATTTTCTCATGGGCCGAATCCCCAGAAACTTGAGAAATTAGTGGCCACACTGATATACGGCACCATAAATGAAGAGCAGACATATTCTGAGAGAGAAGGTGTTGAAAGAATTGAAGAAATTGTGGTATGATTAAGTCAACACTAGAAGAAATTTTCAGTGGCTATCAGACTGTTTCTAAGTGGACATATTCAGTATCAACAATTACATCTTCCGCTTTGCATCTGGTAAAGGAAGGTTTGAATTCTTTACAGCAGGTGCAAATTTTTAGACTGGCACAATTAAATCGGCATTATAACACTCAAATTAAGAAAAGTGCAGTGGCAGCTTATCAATTCATCTCCTACCTTCAATCCATACAATCTGACCTCGAGTCAGATAATATTCTCTAAAAAAAAAGAAGCAAAGTACAATTTATCTGTCAAGCAGATAGAGAGTACTTCTTTCTCTGTGGCTGAAAATCCACATCTCATCTGGTGTTTCCATGATGTTATGTCTTTGCCAATCACTTAAATTTCATTTCTATGGCTGTCAGAAACACTCATCAGTTTAATGTTATAAAAGCATGTACAAAACCTTCTTGCAACGAGCTATAAATTCCCATTTGAGTACAAATGCTCTACAAAGATTAATCCTGTTTCATTAGTACATCTGCATGCACTAATCCACTGAACACTTGGCTCAATTACAGTTCATGGCACTTGTAACCTTTTGACTTCTGACCCTGCTTGTAAACTCCTTATTGCACCTTATTTTTTCATTCCTGCTTATCACACACTTCCGAGAAATGAGTCCAACATAATATGACTACTGAGAGCTGTTGGGGGGTAAAGTTACTTTCAGTTTCGGGTACGTGTTAACAGTCCAGAAAATGATTAAATGCTGTTGCATAACATTGTATCCTCTCCTAGCAAAGCTATTTGAAAGTGTTCCTTGTCCAGAAATAAATATGACATATGCATGATTGGATAAATTAAATAAGCTCAATGGTATTCTAACACAGAATGAGGTACCTTTAACCTCCGCTGCAGAGGCATTCAATTCGCAGCCAGCCAGATATGCATCTGAAACTCCTCAAATTTTGCAGTCTAGCTCTTGACTCATTTTGCAGATTTGTTACATACTGTTTTTCGTACTACAGACACTGTGCTGATGGTCTTCACTGTGTTACCTTATTGCATTTAATAAGTGCTAACAGTGGATTTGGAGCTGGTGGAAATGTTGTGCTTAGACTTAAACAAATTGTAATTTAAAATCCTCTTTAATGGTAAAGTTGGATTTTAAGTCACAATTTTAAAAATGTAACTCTTAGAACGTTGTCATTTTCCTGTCCTAACCATTTTGTGCCTCTGCCTGTGTCCTGGGTCACATACAGTGTCACAAAAGGGGACTTGGTGTTATCAGAATGGGCCATCCTGCCAGGAAGGCTGAGCTGTACCCTGCCCCACTTACACTTTAAAGGGCTTGCCTCCAGTGCACAGAAAGGGACATGACACTTGCCTTTTGTCACCCTAGATGTCTCAGTACATTGACAGATGAAGGGAAGAACTTTCCAGGACAAGATGTGGAGGTAGGACAGTTTATTCCTCCAAACACAAAGGCTGGCTCAGGTATAAATATTTGAGCCTCAGCCCAACTCTTCAGTGCATTCCTGGACCTGTGGAAGAACTCAGATGGACTGTCATTCTGCCAGGAGTGTCTTGCTGCTTGAAAGACTGTCTTGCTGCTTAAAGGAGAGCAGGGCCATCTCCTTGAACCCAGGACCACCTGAACTGACTCCATGGGCTATTTGGCTGGCCTCCTGTGTGAGCTACAGGGTCATAACATGCTCCTGAGATCTTGAATCCTGCTGCTAGCCTCTGCTGGAGTCCTAACCTTCCAAGTAGTGCCCCCAGGTCCTGGGCCCTTCATAGTGGAGTACTTCTCTAGAAGCAGGGACTTAGAAATGTTTTCAACAAAAACTTCCTGGAAAACTGACAGAGGACTGGGACCTAACGGGCTGCCGTTCCTCCCCAGGTGCATTGCAGGTCAGCCTGACTCCACTACATTCTTCTCCACAGCAGCAAATCCTGCTTGGCAATGGTATCCGGGCTTGTGGAGTCCTCTTCGGCTACAGCCTGCATCCAATACACAGTCTTGAGGAGTCATCTTCCCCTACAGCTTCATTCTGCTGGAGATTTTTGACTTCCAAAATGTCTAATTGAGAGGATAAAAACCTTCACCAGGATCGAAGACAACTCCTTCCTTGGCTTGGAAGTTCAGCTTTTCCCATGCTGTGCTTTACCTGCCATCATTGATGGCTTTGTCGAGGCATCATACAGTGGCTCCACAGCGTAGATGAACTCCTTTTCAAAATAGCCTGCACATTGTCCTTCTGAAATCTGCCTTCTCAGGAATCTGAGATTTTGTTTAAGTCAGAAGGTTAGCCAAGAACATATCCAATCCACTCCTTGAGTCCTACCTGTACTCCATCACAGTCGCCCTTAACTTTTGACTTTGACCCAGTCTTGCTTGACCAGATGTCCGTGGTTAGCGCTTTGACATTTGAGGCGCTCAATTTCACTAAACACTTTAAAAATTCAGATCTTTGGTTCAACTAATTGCATTTAATTTATTTTAATGTCATTAATTTATTAAATTGATTCAGGAGTTTTCTTATGTGGGATGTTTACAAATACTGTACTCGTTACCTCTAAGTTAAGCCTGACTGTTTTTGTGCCAAGCTACTAAAGAGTTAAGCACAGGTTAATTTAGTGAGTTTTGTGGTTCACCCTGACAATGACTGTGGTTGTTGCCTGAGTGGGTCCTCCACTCTTCTCCAGCAATAACCAATTTCATACAGTGGTAGACATCACTTCCAGGAAATCACAGTGAATAGGATCCCTGTTGCTTTTCTGTGGAATACCGGTGCCATCCAGACCATGGTGGTGGCAAGCCCAGTTTCTCCAGAACAGTAATTGCCATGACAGATCTGTATGATATTAGAGACGCAGGGGCAAGAGTATCTCCAACCTATGGCCCTGGCAGCTATAGAATGGAAGGGGGCACGTGCCCAGAGAAGTCCCCAGATGACAATTGACCGCATCCATGGTGATGACCGCCCACTGATGAGAAAAGTGTTGGGTGGAGTGGTGGCCCAGATCACCCCAAAGACCCAGACATCTCATGGTATAATCTCCAAATGGGCGGTACAGACAATCAGATGTACTATTCTAACTCCATTCTGTGCATTTTGTTGAGGGACATTACTGCCAGATGGAGAAAGAGTAGGAGGTGGATGCAATTTACAGCGGGAGGAGACATGGGTTAGAGTTATGCTCTCTGAGAGGACAGCACCCCAAGATTGGCCCTGGTGAGACCACTTGTAGTCTCTAAGTGCTGCGTGCTCTGTTACACAGAGGACTGGAGACCTGCGCTATGAAGAGCCCTTCATGAGACAGATACAGTCGGTCACCCTTGAGGGGCACTGTATGTCCACCCTAGAAGACCTGCACTGTCATGCACCTGTTCAGTCTCAGGGCACAGACTCTGAACAGAAAGGCCAGTCTCACTATGTCCTTACTGAGATGGCAAACAGAAGAGTGCAAGAAAGGTGTCTATCATCTATGGGTGGAGTCCCCCCTCCTCTAAGAAACCTAGAAGACCAAAGAGACCTCAGGAGAAGATAGTTAACACCTTGCAGTCCCACAGTAAGAAGTGAGGGGCTGGCAGTGGGGGCTAGTGGCAGAGATTGACAGAAGGACACAAAAATAGAACAGAACACCACCAATGCAGACTTGTCAACACTATCACCTGAACAGGGAAGTCAGTTGAGGGATGCAATAGTGTACACTAGCTCTTGGCTGGAGGCAAAATGTGTAGGAAATCCACCTTTTCTGAATGGTCACCCCAGGTTTTCCGACTTTGCTGAACCCTGCTTTGTCTGCTAGCTTTAGAGGTCTGCGCACTTTACCCCTGCTAAAGAATAATAAAATGCATGTACTTAGGGGCATATTTATACTCTGCTTGCGCCGAATGTGCGTCAAAATTTTTTACGCACATTCGGTGCAAACCCTGCCCCATATTTATACTTTGACACCCGACCCCGTGGACGTCAAAATCCCACCATGTGCGTCATTTTTTGGAAGGTGGAACCTGCCTTGCGTTAATTATATGCAAGGTAGGCGTTCCCTTCCAAAAAATGACATTAAGGCCTGTGCGCCTTATTTATACTCTAGCGTCATTTTGATGCACAGGAGGAGGCGGGCCTTAAAAAATGGCACCCAGCCTGATGGGCGCCGTTTTTTAATGCCTGGGTCAGGGCAGGTGTTAAGGGACCTGTGGGCTCGGAACGAGCCCAGAGGTGCCCTCCCATGCCCCCAGGGACACCCCCTGCCACCCTTGCCCACCCCAGGAGGACACCCAAGGATGGAGGGACCCATCCCAGGGAAGGAAAGGTAAGTTCTGGCAAGTTTTTTTTTTTTTTTTTAAAGTGGCATAGGGGGGCCTGATTTGGACCCCCCCTACATGCCACAATGCCCAATGGCCATTGGGCAAGGGAGCATGACTCCTGTCTTTGCTATGACAGGAGTCATGTCAATGGGAATTGTGCGTCAAAAAAAATGGCGCAAGTCAGGTGTGAGGCCTGATTTTTGCCTCAGACCTGACTTGCACCATTTTTTGACGCACAACCCTCATTTTCCCACACGCTGGCGCTGCCTGGTGCTAGTCATTTTTTTTTACGCATACCAGTCCGCAGCGCCGGCTAACGTCATTCCAAAAATAAGGCGCCTGCATGGCGCGTTGGAATGGCGTTAGCCGGCGGTAAACATTTTGACACACAACTTCGTTGGTGCAGTTGTGCGTCAAAAAGTATGAACATGGCCCTTAATTTTTAAACATAGTTAAATTGGTGCATTCCTATTGGTACGTTTAAGGTATAAGAAAGCCTCTGATATGTGGTGTACAAAGTATACCCAGGGCCTGGAAGCTAAATATAACTAGTAGACTGCAGGACCTGTGCTGTCTATTACAGTGGCACTGCAACCATGGCTTCAGGTCAGCACTATTCCCTGAAGTCACCTTCTTTGACAGGCTACCTATGGGAAGATACTGAGCTAAGCTAGGTGATAGACTCATGTGGTCAGCCCACACACGCTATCCTGTGGTGCCTAACTGTTGCAGAATACACCTGAAGCCCGACCTGTCAAAATAGCCCTTTTTGACACATAAAAACCTCTCTTTTTAAATATTAGTAAGTCACCTCTAAGTAAACCTAGGCAAGGTGCTTGGTATTCATATCCCTATAATGACATGCCCAAGAAGCTATTTTCACTGTGTTAGGTCTAGCTGCCCTATGTATAAAACCTGAGTGCATATTAAAATCAAAATACTACTGACTCGCGAAAACGATCACCTACAAAAATAATTAAATATCTATTTTTAACAGCCATTGACAGTAATAGGGAAAAGTAACTTTTAGAAAATTCCGCTTTACCTGTCTAAATTGTCAGAAAGCTAATAGCACAATCCTTTGCCAGCTCTCAGCCTGTGCTAGAGCCTTGAATAGGTTTGAGTTTGGTGTGAAATGCCTCCCGGGAGCAAACAATAGGTTGCCTGAAAGGGCAGAAAAGGCTCCTTTGGGCTCAGCAGAAGGGTAGGGACCTATGCATATTCTGTTAACAGCACAGTGTCAAATCCTGCTTGAAAGATCTCAGAAGCCACAGGAAACACTTAGGGCACACTTGAAGGAAAGAGAGAACATGATGCTAAAACAATTATTGAATATCACCTGCCTGGTTGCTGAAGGACCCTACTTTTGTCCTACCAGACTTCTTACTCCGAGATTACATATAGCACTTAGGGCATACTTGAAAGGGAGCAAACAGGATGGCAAAACAATTCTTGGGTATACGCATTCTAACTGCTGAATTAACCTGCTTTTGACCTGCCAGACATCTGTCTCTGGGTTTGTTGTAGGTACAATAGCTGCTTCAAACTGGATTTTATTCCTAGATATTGAAAGACACTTGGATTACACCCCTCCCCCACTAACTCCCAACCTAAGAGCCCACATTTAGTGTGACCATAGTCTTTTGCCATCTTAAAAATGTCATGTCACGTGCATTTCAGGCACGTTTGCAGAGCAGTAATTAGAAACTACTGCAAAATGAAGTCCCTGATTCTAATCTTGGCAGGCGGCGGGAGCCGCCCGCCAAGCGGGAACCGCCAGAAGACCGTACCGCGGTCGAAAGACCGCGGCGGTCATTCTGGGTTTTCCACTGGGCTGGCGGGCGACCGCCAAAAGGCCGCCCGCCAGCCCAGTGGGAAACAGCCTTCCCACGAGGACGCCGGCTCAGAATTGAGCCGGCGGAGTGGGAAGGTGCGACGGGTGCAGTGGCACCCGTCGCGTATTTCAGTGTCTGCAATGCAGACACTGAAATACAAAGTGGGGCACTCTTACCGCCATCCTGTTCCTGGCGGGAGACCCGCCAGGAACAGGATGGCGGTATGGGCTGTCAGAATCCCCATGGCGGCGGAGCGCGCTCCGCCGCCATGGAGGATTCTCAAGGGCAGCGGAAAGTCGGCGGTACACCGCCGACTTTCCGTTTCTGGCCGCGGCTGAACCGCTGCGGTCAGAATGCCCAGCGGTGCACCGCCAGCCTGTTGGCGGTGCTACCGCGGTCATTCGCCCTGGCGGTTTTTACCGCCAGGGTCAGAATGACCACCGAAGTAGGCCAGAACTCAAGACCTTTTACCCCATTAGTTCGGAAGAAGCCAGGATTAAGCTCCACCCACCAGCTAGAGCCAGGCATAAATGTAGTCTCTCCAGGCACTCACTTCAAAACACTTCCTAGACCTGTGGGAGATAACAAGAACACTGTTCCTGTTATGAGAGGAGCCCTGAAGGACTGGTCCTGCTCTCTCTCCAGGACAAACAAGTGGACTCCAAATGTCAGTTGGCTGACCTCCTGTGTGGCTGCAGGGAGACAACAACCTGCAAGGGGCATTTTCTTAGCATTACCAAGCTGACCAGTGGTAACTGGACCCTTCTGTTACCCTCTGCCTGAAACTGTGTGAGCCTCTAAGTGCCTCCCCTGAGGGTTTGTGGGCCTTAGAAGTGTAATCTTATAAAAGGTTGGGACTTAAAAGGCTAAGTCAGAAGGTAAAAACTTTAACTAGGATGAACCTTGGTTTGACGCTATTTCTACTTAAATCTTTACACAAATTACGAGTTCCCCTCATTGGATTTTTCTCATTTTGTTTTTTCTCATTTTGATCAATTTTTTCAAATTCAGTTTTTATTGTTTTGCATTTTGACTTTAGTACTGTTTTGGTATTGCACACATACTTTACACACTGTGCTAAGTTAAGCCTATCTGCATTGTGCCGTAGCTACCAGGGGGTTGAGCTCAGGTTAGTTTAGTGACTTTAAGGGTTCACCCTCACAAGGGTTGTGATTATTCCTTGAGATGGGTAGTCACCCATTACAATTAGTAATCCTATTTATTACATTTTGGGTTCCGCATGCTGAGTGAGAATTGGACTTTATCGTTTCACAAATTTGAAACGCCTCAATTTAAGCCTAAACTGCTACGAAATAGTAGTTCTGGACATTTAATTGGAAACACTAACAATACTTGTTGATCTCTGGAAGTAATTCAACCACTAACAGAACCTCAATCATTCTGCTTGCCAACACAGTTGCCCATTCTGAAAGCCACCAACTGTAATTCCTTGCTGTTAGAAATGGGGTTTTTGGTTGGCAGTCAGGTTACCCCCTGTCCAAGCAAAAGCCCTCACTCTAGTCAGGGTAAGTCACACACAATCCAAGATTATCCTGTGCCCACCCTCTGGTAGTTTGGCACGAGCAGTCAGGCTTAACTTAGAAGGCAATGTGTAAAGTATTTGTGCAATAAATCATACAATACCACCATATAGCACCACAAAAATACACCACACAGTGTTTAGAAAAATATATAATATTTATCAGGATAATTGTAGGTCAACAAGAATAAAGTTGCAATGGAAATTTGTAGAAATATCACGGAAACGTGATATAAAGTGTCTTAAGTCTTTAGAATATAAACAAAGTCTCTTTCAAGCACAAGTACCTGGTTGGGAGTGGAAAAATCTCCTCAGAGGGCCACAAGAGAAGAGGTGCGTGGAAAAAGGGTGTGTGCGTCGATTTCTCCCCAGCACACACGGACTTGCGTCATTATTTTCCACGCGGGGAAGTCGGGCGTCGTTTTCCGGCGCGCGGACAGTCTCTTTTTGTGGATCGCGGGGATTACCAGATGTCCCGGGTCTGTGCATGGATTTTCCTGCTTGTTCTCCGGCTGCGCGTCGGTCTGCGGGGCTGCGCGTCGAAATTACGATCTCACGGCAGGCGTCGCGTCGATTTCTCCTCTAGACTTCGATCTGCGGGGCTGCGCGTTGAAATTACGATCTCACGGCAGGCGTTGCGTCGATTTCTCCTTTAGAGGTCGGGCGGCGTTGTCCTTGCGAGGCCGTGCGTCGGATCTTCGATCGTCCCGAGAGCGTCGCGTCGATCAGCGTCGGAGTGCGGCGTTTTTCTCGCCGCGAAACAAGCTGTGCGTCAAAATTTTCGGCGCACGGAGCGTCCAAGTAAAAGTGGGAAGTCTTTTTGGTCCTGAGACTTCAGGGAACAGGAGGCAAGCTCTATCCAAGCCCTTGGAGAGCACTTTCACAGCCAGACAAGAGTTCAGCAAGGCAGCAGGGCAACAGCAAGGCAGCAGTCCTTTGTAGAAAGCAGACAGGTGAGTCCTTTGAGCAGCCAGGCAGTTCTTCTTGGCAGGATGTAGTTTCTGGTTCAGGTTTTTTCTCCAGAAAGTGTCTGATGAGGTAGGGCAGAGGCCCTGTTTTATACCCAAATGTGCCTTTGAAGTGGGGGAGACTTCAAAGAGTGGCTAATAAGTGCACCAGGTCCCCTTTCAGTTCAATCCTGTCTGCCAGGGTCCCATTAGGGGGTGTGGCAGTCCTTTGTGTGAGAGCAGGCCCTCCACCCTCCCAGCCCAGGAAGACCCATTCAAAATGCAGATGTATGCAAGTGAGGCTGAGTACCCTGTGTTTGGGGTGTGTCTGAGTGAATGCACAAGGGGCTGTCAACCAAGCCCAGCCAGACGTGGATTGTAAGGCACAGAAGGATTTAAGTGCAAAGAAATGCTCACTTTCTAAAAGTGGCATTTCTAGAATAGTAATATTAAATCCGACTTCACCAGTCAGTAGGATTTTGTATTACCATTCTGGCCATACTAAATATGACCTTCCTGCTCCTTTCAGATTAGCAGCTGCCACTTCAACAGGGTATGAGGGCAGCCCCAATGTTAGCCTATGAAGGGAGCAGGCCTCACAGTAGTGTGAAAACGAATTTAGGAGTTTTACACTACCAGGACATATAACTACACAGGTACATGTCCTGCCTTTTACCTACACAGCACCCTGCCTTAGGGGTTACCTAGGGCACACATTAAGGGTGACTTATATGTAGAAAAAGGGGAGTTCTAGGCTTGGCAAGAACTTTTAAATGCCAAGTCGATGTGGCAGTGAAACTGCACACACAGGCCTTGCAATGGCAGGCCTGAGACAAGGAAAAAGGGGCTACTTAAGTGGGTGGCACAACCAGTGCTGCTGGCCCACTAGTAGCATTTAATTTACCAGCCCTATGCACATAAAGTGCACCTTACTAGGGACTTATAAGTAAATTAATAGTCCAATCAGGTATGATTCCAGGTTACTATGTTTTAGGGGAGAGAGCATATGCACTTTAGCCCTGGTTAGCAGGGGTAAAGTGCGCAGAGTCTATAAACCAGCAAAAACAGTGTCCAAAAAGTGGAGGGAGGCAGGCAAAAAGTTAGGGGTGACTACCCTAAGGCTGTCAGGTCTAACATGTCCCCCCCCCAGCTGAAAGTGGGGAGAGCTACCCGACCTCTTGGGAGCTCTCATCGCTAAGGCGGAAGTACCTGGAGAGACCATCAGCATTGGCGTGGTCAACCCCTGGGCGATGTTCCACCGTAAAGTCCATCCCCTGTAGGGAAATGGACCACCTCAAGAGTTTTGGATTCTCACCCCTCATCTGCATGAGCCATCTGAGGGGCCTGTGGTCTGTCTGAACCCGGAAGTGAGTCCCAAACAGGTAGGGTCTTAGCTTCTTCAGTGCCCAGACCACAGCAAAAGCTTCTCTCTCAATAGCACTCCACCTCTGTTCCCGTGGTAATAGCCTTCTGCTAATAAAGACTACCGGTTGATCTCTGCCCTCCTCATTCAGCTGTGCTAGGACTGCCCCTATGCCATGCTCTGAAGCGTCTGTCTGCACGATAAATTCCTGGGAGTAGTCAGGGGCCATGAGTACGGGGGCCGTGCACATGGCTTCCTTCAGGGCGTCAAAGGCTTTCTGACAAGCCTCTGTCCAATTTACCAACCTAGGTTGTTTCTTGGAAGTGAGTTCTGTCAAGGGTGTTACAATGGTACCATAGCCCTTGACAAATCTGCGGTAGTACCCTGTGAGGCCTAGAAAGGCTCTCACCTCAGTCTGCGTTCGCAGTGGTTGCCAGGCCTTGATAGTTTCAATCTTGGCCTGGAGTGGCTGCACCTTGCCACCACCCACTAGGTGTCCCAAGTACACCACGGAACCCTGCCCAATCTGGCACTTACTAGCCTTGATGGTCAGGCCTGCCTGTTGCAGGGCCTGAAGCACCTCCTTGAGGTGAAGCAGGTGTTCCTCCCAGCTGGAACTGTAGACAGCTATGTCATCCAGGTAGGCTGCACAGAAGGCATCCTTGCCAGCTCGGACCCTATTAACCAACCGTTGGAAGGTAGCGGGGGCATTTTTCAACCCAAGCGGCATCACCCGGAACTGGTAATGGCCATCAGGGGTTGAAAATGCGGATCTTTCCTTAGCCCCCTCAGTCAGGGCGATCTGCCAGTACCCTAAAGTAAGATCAAACGTACTCAGGAACTTGGCAGCGCCTAGCCTGTCCACGAGCTCATCAGCTCGGGGGATGGGGTGAGCATCAGTCCGTGTGACTGAGTTGAGACCCCGGTAGTCCACACAGAACCGGAGTTCTGGCTTCGCACCTGGGGCAGTAGCCTTAGGGACCAACACCACTGGGCCGGCCCAGGGACTACTGGATTTCTCGATAACCCCTAGAGTCAACATCTTGGAGACCTCCTCCTTGATGCTGGCCTTCACCTTATCCGACAACCTGTAAATTTTGTTCTTCACAGGGAGACTGTCACCGGTGTCAATATCATGAACACAGAGGTGGGTCAGTCCAGGAGTAAGGGAGAACAGGGGGGAGAACTGCTCCAACAGCTCATAGCAGTCTCCTTTCTGGTTTAGAGTCAGGGAGTCAGACAGAATGAGCCCGCTTACTGACCCATCACCTTCTTGGGCAGAGAGGAGGTCGGGGAGAGGTTCACTCTCCTCTTCCATTCCTTCATCTGTGACCAGAAGCATGTTGATCTCCGACCTCTCAAAATGAGCTTTTAGTCGGTTCACATGGAGCACCCTTAGGGGATTCCTAGGGGTTTGGAGGTCCACTAGGTAAGTGGCCTCCCCTTTCCGCTCCTTTATTTCAAATGGGCCAGACCAGCGGTCCTGGAGAGCTCTGGGCTCTACTGGCTCCATTACCCACACTTTGTCTCCAGGTTGAAACTCTACCAGGGTGGCCTTCTGGTCATACCAGTGTTTCATTACCTCTTGACTGGCCTCAAGGTTACTTTGGGCCTCTTTCCAGAAGCGGGTCATCTGGTTGCGGAGGGCCAACATGTAGCTGACCACATCCTGAGGGGGTGTCTTTGGAGCTTTCTCCAATCCCTCCTTGACAATGCTTAAGGGTCCCCTGACAGGGTACCCATAGAGAAGCTCAAAGGGACTGAACCCTACCCCCCTCTGGGGGACCTCTCTGTAAGCAAAGAGAAGGCATGGTAAGAGGACGTCCCACTTACGCCTCATGGCCTCAGGGAGGCCACCAATCATGCCTTTCAGGGTCTTGTTGAATCTCTCCACAAGACCATTAGACTGGGGGTGATAGGGTGTGGTGAACTTGTAGGTTACACCACACGCATCCCACAAAGACTTCATGTATGCAGACATGAAGTTAGTGCCTCTGTCAGACACTATCTCCTTGGGGAATCCCACACGGGTAAATATCCCCATCAGAGTTCTGGTCACCACCGGTGCAGTTACGGTCCTCAGAGGGATTGCCTCTGGGTAACGGGTGGCATGGTCCACCAAAACCAGGATGAACCTGTTGCCTAAGGCAGTTTTGGGGTCCAAGGGACCAACAATGTCGATGCCCACCCTTTCAAAGGGGGTGCCAACGACAGGAAGTGGAATCAGGGGGGTTTTAACACTTTTTCCTGCTTTACCACTGGCCTGGCAGGTAGGACAAGATCTGCAGAACTTATCTGAGTGTGTCCTCATTTTGGGCCAATAAAAGTGGGTGACAAGCCTGTGAAAGGTCTTGCCCTGCCCCAAATGTCCTGCCAGGGGAATGTCGTGAGCCAGACCCAGTAGGAAGGTTCGGTAACATTGGGGGACCACCAGCATACATGCTGCCCCAAAGGCCGGAACCTTAGGCTCACTGTAGAGGAGATCATTCTCCCAATATAGGTGGTGATCGCCAGAGGCGTCACCTGCTGCCTGGTTTGAGGCTTGTTTCCTCAAACCTTCCAAAGTGGGACATTCTTTCTGCGCCTTGCAGAATTCCTCCCTGGTGGGTCCACCCTCAACTTGCCAGCCAGCAAGCTCAGGTAAGTCACCTAGGGTGGCAATGTCTTCCCCAGTTGGCTCGGGAGCCTCCTCCTCAGGAGCCCCGTCAGCCACTGCGGGAACTTCTGGGGCCGGTTTCCCGCGCCCCTGGTCCCTCCTCCTGGCAGCTCTCTGGGCCATCTTTCCAGGCTCCAGATGCCCTTGACTTCCCTCTCGGTCAGCCATGGACCGTGTGGTCATGCAGACCCACTCAGGTAACCCTAACATCTCCAGGTGAGACCTGAGCTCCACTTCTTTCCAAGCAGCGTGCTCAAGATCATTGCCTAACAGACAATGTACAGGCATGGCAGGACTCACAGCTACTTTCAGAGTACCAGAGACCCCCCCCCCCACTCAAAGGGAACCAGAGCCACCGCTAGGTGACTCTCGCGATTGTCAGCGACTATGACCTGGTGGAATGTATTAGGGACTATCTGCTCTGTTGACACCAGCTGACTCTTTATAGTAGTCAAACTGGCTCCTGTGTCACGCAAAGCCTCCACCTTCTGCCCATCAATGGTGACCCACTGCCGGTACTTGGAAGTATTTTTGTGCATGTGGGCATGGGCACCATTTCTCCTTCTCCCAGGGACACTAGGGAAATCTCTACCTGCTCCCCAAAGCTATTTGGGTCCATCTCCCCCCGAGCGCTACACTAGTCAACCCAGGTGCCTGTCCGGTAGTGGACGGTGCCCTCTTGGGGCACTGTGGATCGCCTTTGTAGTGACCATACTGGTAACACTCCATGCATTTGGGGCTAGATTTCCCTGACTTGTCATATGTCCCTGGCTTTTTCCCAAATTTGGAAAAGGAAGGGTTGCCACCCCCTCCCTGGGAATTCTTTTGGGGGCCTTTGGAGAGTTCCTTATCTGCAAGTTTATCTCCCCCCTCTTTCTTCTGTTGGGAACCCTGACCACCTTTGTGGGAGTCCCCCCCAGGTACCTTCTTGGACACTCTGGTGCTAACCCAGAGGTCCGCCTCCTCAGCAAGCTTCCTGGGATCAGTCAGCTTACTATCCACTAGGTGCTGGCACAACTCTGTATAAGTAGTATTAAGCATATGCTCTCTCAGAATCAAGTCATATAAACCTTTATAATCAGCTACTTTGTTGCCCCGCACCCATCCATTCAGTGCCTTACTGGAGAAATCAAAGAAATCTACCCATGTTTGTGTGGTTTGTTTGGTGCTGTCCCTGAACCTCTGACGGTATCCCTCAGGGGTCAGCCCAAACTTGGCAAGTAAAATGGCTTTCTGAAGTGGGTATGTGTTTTGATCAGGTTGATCCAATGTGAGAAGTGTGAGAAGTGTGTCCCTCCCCAATGGCGGCACATAACCCCACATAGCTACCCCCCATTGCCCTTCAGGAATCTCATGAGCCCTTAGTGCAACTTCATAAGCAGCTAACCATTTATCTATGTCATCTCCCACCACAAAACTGGGCACCGCATTTTTGGGTATACGAACCTTCTTTTCTCCAGCAGGTCCTGTCTGTATGCTGCCACCATTATTGCTGGATTCAGACTGTCTCGCCTTGATCTCCAGCTCCTTGAGACTCAGTTCATGAGCCAACAATAGTTTCTTTTCAGCCAAAGCTCTTTCAGCTTCCACCTGTTTGGCTGCTCTTTCAGCTTCCGCTTGTTTGGCTGCCCTTTCAGCTTCAATCTGTTTGGCTGTTCTTTCAGCTTCAATCTGTTTGGCTGCTCTTTCAGCCTCAGCTTGTTTGGCTTCTCTCTCTGCCCTCCTCTCCTCCTATTGAGCCTCAATTTTCAGTTTTGCCATTTGCAATTGGAACTCCCTTTCCTCTCTCCTTTCCTCTGCGGTCAGGCTTTGCATAGAGACACTGCTCCCTGGTCTGGAAGAGGGCACAATTGTAGTGGTAACACCATCCACAGATAGTGAAAATTCCTCTGAGGGGCCATGTTCTGGCTCCTCTTCCTCATCATCCTCTAAATGGGCTTCTGCCCAGGCCCTCAGCGCCACTTGAAAGTCCTCCTTTCTGAAAGCCCCTTGGGTGGGTACCCTCAATGCCCTGCAGAATCCTCTTAGTTGTTTGACTGTATATGCATCCAACTGGACTAGGTCAAAGTCCCCTGTCTGAGACCCAGTCAGAGACATGTTGAGTGAGGATTTAGTTTTTGAAAATTGTCAGGAAAAAAATCGGGTTTTCAAAAAGAGATAAAAACCAAGTTGACCTTCAACTGTGGGTAGGTAGTGAAATACTTAGCTACTGTATGTCACTGCACAAATACAAGTCCTATCCTCACCGCTGATCACCAATGTTAGAAATGGGGTTTTTGGTTGGCATTCAGGTTACCCCCTGTCCAAGCAAAAGCCCTCACTCTAGTCAGGGTAAGTCACACACAATCCAAGATTATCCTGTGCCCACCCTCTGGTAGCTTGGCACGAGCAGTCAGGCTTAACTTAGAAGGCAATGTGTAAAGTATTTGTGCAATAAATCATACAATACCACCATATAGCACCACAAAAATACACCACACAGTGTTTAGAAAAATATATAATATTTATGAGGATAATTGTAGGTCAACAAGAATAAAGTTGCAATGGAAATTTGTAGAAATATCACGGAAACGTGATATAAAGTGTCTTAAGTCTTTAGAATATAAACAAAGTCTCTTTCAAGCACAAGTACCTGGTTGGGAGTGGAAAAATCTCCTCAGAGGGCCACAAGAGAAGAGGTGCGTGGAAAAAGGGTGTGTGCGTCGATTTCTCCCCAGCCCACACAGACTTGCGTCGTTATTTTCCACGCGGGGAAGTCGGGCATCGTTTTCCGGCGCACGGACAGTCTCTTTTTGTGGATCACGGGGATTACCAGATGTCCCGGGTCTGTGCGTGGATTTTCCTGCTTGTTCTCCGGCTGCGCGTCGGTCTGCGGGGCTGCGCGTCGAAATTACGATCTCACGGCAGGCGTCGCGTCGATTTCTCCTCTAGACTTCGATCTGCGGGGCTGCGCGTTGAAATTATGATCTCACGGCAGGCGTTGCGTCGATTTCTCCTCTAGAGGTCGGGCGGTGTTGTCCTTGCGAGGCCGTGCGTCGGATCTTCGATCGTCCCAAGAGCGTCGCGTCGATCAGCGTCGGAGTGCGGCGTTTTTCTCGCCGCGAAACAAGCTGTGCGTCGAAATTTTTGGCGCACGTAGCGTCCAAGTAAAAGAGGGAAGTCTTTTTGGTCTGAGACTTCAGGGAACAGGAGGCAAGCTCTATCCAAGCCCTTGGAGAGCACTTTCACAGCCAGACAAGAGTTCAGCAAGGCAGCAGGGCAACAGCAAGGCAGCAGTCCTTTGTAGAAAGCAGACAGGAGAGTCCTTTGAGCAGCCAGGCAGTTCTTCTTGGCAGGATGTAGTTTCTGGTTCAGGTTTCTTCTCCAGAAAGTGTCGGATGAGGTAGGGCAGAGGCCCTGTTTTATACCCAGATGTGCCTTTGAAGTGGGGGAGACTTCAAAGAGTGGCTAATAAGTGCACCAGGTCCCCTTTCAGTTCAATCCTGTCTGCCAGGGTCCCAGTAGGGGGTGTGGCAGTCCTTTGTGTGAGAGCAGGCCCTCCACCCTCCCAGCCCAGGAAGACCCATTCAAAATGCAGATGTATGCAAGTGAGGCTGAGTACCCTGTGTTTGGGGTGTGTCTGAGTGAATGCACAAGGGGCTGTCAACCAAGCCCAGCCAGACGTGGATTGTAAGGCACAGAAGGATTTAAGTGCAAAGAAATGCTCACTTTCTAAAAGTGGCATTTCTAGAATAGTAATATTAAATCCGACTTCACCAGTCAGTAGGATTTTGTATTACCATTCTGGCCATACTAAATATGACCTTCCTGCTCCTTTCAGATCAGCAGCTGCCACTTCAACAGTGTATGAGGGCAGCCCCAATGTTAGCCTATGAAGGGAGCAGGCCTCACAGTAGTGTGAAAACGAATTTAGGAGTTTTACACTACCAGGACATATAACTACACAGGTACATGTCCTGCCTTTTACCTACACAGCACCCTGCCTTAGGGGTTACCTAGGGCACACATTAAGGGTGACTTATATGTAGAAAAAGGGGAGTTCTAGTCTTGGCAAGAACTTTTAAATGCCAAGTCGATGTGGCAGTGAAACTGCACACACAGGCCTTGCAATGGCAGGCCTGAGACAAGGAAAAAGGGGCTACTTAAGTTGGTGGCACAACCAGTGCTGCTGGCCCACTAGCAGCATTTAATTTACCAGCCTTATGCACATAAAGTGCACCTTACTAGGGACTTATCAGTAAATTAATAGTCCAATCAGGTATGATTCCAGGTTACCATGTTTTAGGGGAGAGAGCATATGCACTTTAGCCCTGGTTAGCAGGGGTAAAGTGCGCAGAGTCTATAAACCAGCAAAAACTGTGTCCAAAAAGTGGAGGGAGGCAGGCAAAAAGTTAGGGGTGACTACCCTAAGGCTGTCAGGTCTAACACTTGTCATTTATATTTTAATAAAAGATAATGTTCCATCAATTTATTAATTCCACGTACTCCAAGGGCTAGTTGGCTGGCCTCCTGTGTCCTAATTCAAAGGCTTGTTAAAATATTTTATAAACAACAATAAATAGGTTTAATTATTAGACTTTTTAACATTAAATTATTCTTATTTATATGATTAACAGTCTTAAATAATTTAATTTAACATTATTTTGTGGCTGTCTTATTTTAAGTCCCATCCACCAACCGGGAGGCTGTAGCAGTACCTGTGATTGGCCATATGTGGTGTTGGACTTACTGTAGCTCTAAGGTGGATGGAGTAATTTACTAGTGTATGATGCCCTTTTTGGCTGCAATAACTTTAGAAGTGTAGTTTGTGAATAGCAACATGCTTACTCTTTTGTGGGTGGGTCACTTTCTCTCACTAAATCCCTCCAGAAACCCCTTTGTGCTCCACCCTAAAACCCCTCTTATGGTCCATCACACATTTGCTAGTAAATGTGAAAGGATCTACCCATAGTAAAAATGGGAGAGGTAGAAGTGGTAATCTACACTCACAAGGTTGCTATAAGTGTTTTTTTATATTTTAGTCGTACTGTTGTAGTACTACTAAATGTACTGCAAAATGCAGTTTGTGATTAGCCTCCCTATTGCCTAATTTGAGACTAGCCTACTCACATTACAAGGCCTACACCAGATCTGCATCAATTACTGATGGGCCCCTTCTCGACAGGCTACCTGTGGGCATATACTGGGACAAGCTAGGCGGTAGTGTGTACATGTGTGGACTCCCCCGCCCAGCGCCTCTTACCCGGCTGTGCAGCACAGGACCTTATCTTAAAAGGAAGACTCTGGCAATTAACACTCTGTCAATTTCCACAGTATCTACTGCAGGTCTGACTAAGTTGGTGAGATTCACCCGCTGTAAAAGTCCAAAACCAGGCAGTCAAAAAGCGAAAATATCAGGACGATTAAATGGGAGAAATTGATTTGCTATAAATAGCTTTAACCCTATAAGCATATCATAAACATTAGAAGCATGTAGAATGGTATGGATTCTACCTGTTAGTTTCACAAAATATGGATGCAAATGTAATGGGAAACAAATAGAATGTTTTGTTTCTGCTTTATGGCATACATTTCAAATGAGATAGTCTCCAAATATGAATGTTATAAGATAATTCCTTAACATGATTTGCATGCTCAAAACACTTCTCCGAATACATTGCGATGTTCTAAAATGCAAGTTCTTTGCCAATCAAACTTTCATCAAGTCTTCATAGGTTTCAGATAGCAAGATCCTGCCCGCAGCAACTAAACAACTCATTTGCTTAGGAAAGATCTGTGGACCTCAAGGAAACTTTATCCAAGATCCAAGATGGCCATCTCTTTTCCCAAATATTTGAGAGTTCGGGAATCATGGCGATGTAGCTTATGCCATTGCCTAGTGCATTCTTCTGCAAATCCTTTAGTCAAATGGCCAGCTATAGTCCAGCTATTGCCCAGTTATAGACTTTTCTTTCTCTAACTGAAATGAATGTGAGTTCACTCAAAGTATGATGCATATGCACCTGGAGAGGTAATCCATTGTTCATGACTGGTCCTTGCATGGGTGGAGGCCAAAAATAGGGACTCTACCTGGAGATGTGTCACCCTGCTACAGGAATTCCCACCTATGGGATATCCTGCAGCAGGAATTCATCACTGCTGATGTGGTGGAGTCTTTACACTTTGTTTTGTCAACATTCTGCCTTCACAAAAGGTGTGCTTCCTGACTTTGATCGGCCATGTACACAAAGTTATACCATTGTTTTAAGTAGAAATAGCTCCAGAAGTGCAAAGAGCCAATTATAGTCTAGGAAAACAGTAGCGTGGGTCCTAGGCATGGTTTGCGGCTGACTGTAATCCGTGGTCGAACACAAGTGGTCTGAGCCTAGTGTCTAGAAGTCAAAAACGTTTGAAAACGTTTCTAAGTTTGGAGCAAAGGTTGTAAAAAGTTTCCAGACTTTCTTTTGTTGCCCAACAGCTACAGGACTGCACTTCTAAGACCCCTGGGGAAGGCACTTAGCAAGACTCAGGGTGTCAGGCACAGGCCAACAGTAAAGTCCAGTCCAAGTCCAGTTGCACTGGTCAGTTGGGCACTTTAGAGAAAATGTTTCATGCAGCTTGTTGTGTCCCTGTAAACCACACAGGAGGTCAGCCCAATGACGCAGATCAATTCTTTATCCTAGGTACAAGGGGGCAGGTACAGTCCTTGAGGTCTCCTCTAATATCATGGATAGCAGGTCCAGCCCACTTTTCTTCTTCCGTAGATCCAAAAAGAGTTATGAGATGGTACATTGAGATGCCACATTTATGGTTGGCACCAGCTAATGAGTCTGATTGACTCCTGGACACTCCCTAACCAATTGTGTAAAAGTTCCCAGGGTCAAGACTACCCACATTTTCAGTAGTTACTGTTTGCTTTACTGTAAACATGCCCACAATGCCATGTGTCGGGCATTTTGAACATTGTAAACTTGGGCTGACCTATTGTGTACCTCCTGGTAGTAATTTCACACCATGGTCACACCTCATTCAGGCCAAGTATAGGCTGGAAGTTGCTAGAAATTGGTTTACCCACGGAGGGTAAAGGCAACTTTCTAAAAGTTAATTTTCCTTGACATGTATAAAAAGAATATAACAATTGAAATGGATTTTAAGCATCTGTTAAAAAAAGAGGATTCATTACTTTTCTATATGGGCCCATTCTCCAAAATAGCATGATACTTTTAATCCGTACGCTGGTTTTCTACATAGGATAGCTGGGCCAGCCACATTGCCAATAACGTTTGGGGCATTGTCACTGTAGGAACACGGTAACAGTAGTTTTCTACATGTCCCACTTTTAAATACTATTAGCCCTGTGTTTGAGGGCTACAAGGCCTACTTAGGGGTGATGTACTAATATTCAAAAGAGAGGTCCATACTTGTCAAAAAGACTTGTTCTGACAGCTAGTGCTGCTGGTTTTACATTGCAGCAGGGAGGCAATGCTGGGTAGGCCTGTATCCATGTTTGCACTCCCACTGTAGTGGGTGGCCCAATAGGTGCTGCAATCCACTAGTGACATTTAGTTTTGAGGCCTGAGTGCATTTTCTACACCATATCCTAGGCACTTACAAGCAAGTTATATGTGCCAAACAGTAAGAAGCCAATTTAACCATGTTTAAAGGGGAACACATGCAATATACTCCTGGTTAGCAGTGGCAGAGTGCTTAGAGGTCTGAAGTTTGCAAAAATAGAGACCAGGAAAAGAAGAAAAATCGGGGGTATGCATACAAAAATGGCCGATTTCTTACAAGCATCACCTAAACGGCCTTTGGGCCAAACTGCCCCTGTCTATAAATAGGAAAATGTGTCTATCGTACTATACTGGTGGGATGTCTGCATTGAAGTGCATCTTACGAACATACCAGTTCTGACTCTCTGACTCATGATTGGTAATTTGTTTTTCAGAGTGCTGTTTTTTAGCACATGACTTCAAGTCTATGCTGTACGAGTATCACATTATGACATTGTAGGGTCCTGGAGTAACGCTGGCCATTCAGCCCTTGCAGTGCAAGCGGGGTCCCAAAACTTCACTGGGCTAACAATTCTTTGGGAGACTCCAACATAGCCGAGCCCAATGACTACCTTTTAGATATGTGACACTGATCACACATTGTGGGGGTGGCATCAGTTTGCATTACTAGAGGTGGTTGAGCCACTAAAGGCTCAAGCCAGGCTCATGTCAGAGGCCTGGACTAGGTCAAGGCCCTCTTAGACCCTCGAGCCGAAAACGAGCTGAGATTGCATGTGCCTTCTGCTTGCCAACACACTCTAAGAATTACAAATAAAGCATAAACCCTTGACATTAAATGGTAGAGAAAAGATCGCCATCTAGTGGCTGAATTGCATAATTTGAATCCAAAAAACTTGGAATCAATCCTGTTAAACTGAACTGTGTGAAGCCAGGTTAATATTTTATTTCACGGAGTCTCCTGTTCCTTCATTAGTACAGATAGAAGCACCTTCAAGCGTTGAGGATGTGCTATGTACAAAAGCCTCGTGCAGTTGATATAATAAAAGCAGGGGCGTCGCTTCAGGAGGGGTGTTTGGTGTGTTACACCCCCCATTATATTTATTTGCTGGAAAATGGTTGGTTACCGGGGCTTTAAGTCGCGAATGATGGGGTGTCTGTTGGACTTGAGAAGGATTTTTTTACATACACACGGACAAAAACGCACACACACCCTCTGCTTTGAAAGTCTTCTAAAATCTTGTTTATTTAAAGAATAGCGTGTTTTCTCTCCCTTCGTACTCCTGCTAATCCGCATCCGCCTCCATCTCCAGTGCCCCAGCTCCTCTCATGCGCACTGCTAGTCCCATGACATTATGTGCCAGCGAGATTGTTCGGAAATCTGAAGCTCAGCCCCCAGCCCCCAGTCTTACTGACCAAGCTACGCCCCTGGATAAAATAAAATGTTCCTTCATCTATAATAACAGCCTAGGCCTCCTACAGGGTACAGGTGGCAACTGACGTCTCTCGTGGCATTGCCATCAGGGTGGGACGGCAGGAAAATCCTTAAATTCATGTTTTTAAATGATCACTTTTGATAATTACTTATCAATGTAGTGATATCTGATTTACTAACCTGAATTTTCTGCGTGTTATACGGATACTTTTGTTTGTAATTTTAAGATAATTATATGTTTGCATGTCCGTTGCGTGGTTTGCATGCCAGCTGTGGTCATGCTACGGGGATGAGAGCTAAGAGCCGACCCTAGGCCTAGCCACCCTTTGGCTAGACTAGGCTCTAGCTCAGCTATCCTTGTTCATTTGTGGGGCCTCCCACCTCAATGCGCTAAGCCACTGGGTGCCGGAGGGAAATGTCATCTCAACAGGCGCGTTCTCCCGAGTTTGCGACAAGAAGGCAATAGCCCTTTGTTTCTGGAACTGTAGTGTTATGGAAGGTAACATATGGCCTTATGCAGCCTCTTGGGGCCAAGGCAACAGGCACACTGAGCGGGGTGAGGCTGCTCTGCTCCAGCGCTGCCCCTTCTGTGTAAAAAAGTTGCTCATCGCAGGCTGAATGCTGGAATGTTTGCTCTTCAGCTGGACGTTTTAATTGCTTGGAATTCCCAAAAGCCTGGGATGTGTCCCAAAATGGGCGTCTGCCAGGAGCCGGTCTCAGGGCACAGTGCCACGGGTGCGACATCGTCAAAAAAGCGCCCTGGAGTCACCAGATGTGCACTATTATCCAGGACAGCCGGATGCTTGCGGGGACTCGGAGCCCCAGGAGGAGCTGCGAGAACGAGTGGGCAGCAGGGCGGGACGAGGATGCTGATAAGCTGAGGGGATCAAGGTAGGCGCCCTCCTCGTGCTCGGGCTTTCTAACATAGAGATGCCTTGGGCGCGAGACAACAGCTCAGAATATGCAGATGGCCGCGGTTTGCTTCCACGGTATTTAAATATGTCGGGATAGCGGTCATGTCTGGTAAACGGATTTAGGTGCATATTTATAGTTTTATGCGCCGCTTTTGCGTCATTTTTGGACGCAAAAGCGGTGCAAACTTACAAAATACAATTAGATTATGTAAATTTGCGCCCCTTTTGAGTCAAAAAATGACGCAAATGCGCCGCAATAAAGTATAAATATGGGCCAAAATTCGCACTATTTATATGAGCCACTACTATAACCAACGAATGCTATTTTATGTTTGACTTACCGCAGTCGTTAAACTGGGCAACAAGGGAAGTGCTCGAATCTAGGTGCTCGCTGTTGACACTATGGGGCTTATTTATATTTTTTGGTGCAAATCTGCACTAAAGCAGTTTTGCACCAAAAAGTTTAGCGCCGGCTTGCACCATTCCTGAGCACCAGCCAGGGGCCATATTTATGGAATGACGCAAGCTGGAGCAAAGGGTGGGCTAGCGTACAAAAAAATTACGTTATCCGGGTGGGGCTGGTGGTATGGAACAAGTGGGGTTTGCACCAAAAAATTACGTTAGGCTGGTTAGAGTAAAAAAAGATGACTCTAACCAGCCTAGTGTCATTTTCTGACGCAAAACCATCCATACCACATGACTCCTGTCTTAGACAGGAGTCATGGCCACCACCCCAATGGCCAGCAAAGGGGACCAGTGTCCCCTGGGCATGGCCATTGCACCTTGTGCCATGCAGAGGGCCCCAAGTTGGGCCCCTGATGGCCCCTTAATTAAAAAAAAAAAAATACTTACCTATACTTACCCTACTTACCTGGTATGGGGTCCCCCATCCTCCCGTGTTCCTCTGGTGTGGGTGGGGGTGTTCCTGGGGCTTGAGGAGGGCACCTGTGGACCCATTCCATGGTGTTTAACCATGAAAATGGGTCCACATGTCCCTTAACGCCTGGTGTGACCCAGACGTTAAATAATAGTGCAAAGCATCATTATTTAGCCCCTCCTCCCACCCATGCGTAATTTTAGCACGGTGGATATATATGGGGCTAAGGGGTTAGCACCATTTTTTAGATGTGAGCGCCTACCTTGCATCTCATTGACGCAAAGTAGGGTCACACATCTAACAAATGGTGCAAACTCCAATATTTTGACGTTAGATGGGTCTAACATCAAAATATAAATACGGAGCGAGTATTGTGCCGAATTAGCATAAAAAAATTATGCAAATTTGGTGCAAATGAAGTATAAATATGCCCCTGTGTATCTTCGTGGGGACAACCCAAGCTTTCATCCTTAGGACGCTAATTCATTTGAAACTATTGCATAAAGCAATATTAACAATTATGAGGAGGCCCGGCGCTAGTATTCTCAACCTGGGAGGGTCATGAAAACACCTGGATGGGCCATGAAGATGCGTCGGAGAAACAGGCAAAAAAATCAACAAATGTTTACTGGATAGCTGTACCCTCGATATAAAACAGCCCCCACCTCTACATACCCACCAGGCTAATGACTTGAAACCAAATATTCACGAAACACAACATAGGACCAGACATACTTTTTCACACAAAGCAGTGTTAGCGCAGTTTTGCGTCAAAAAGTATAGTGCAGACTAGTGCCATTCTAGACGCCGGCCAGGCACCATATTATGGAATGGTGCTAGCCGGCGCTAATGCTCTGTGAGCGTCCTTGCAAAGGACGCTCACAGGATGGGGGAGGCGTAGGGGAAATCGGGGCTTGTGTGCCAAATTATGGCAGTACAATGTTCAGAGGCAGAAAAATTGCCTCTAAGCAGTGTAGCGCCATTTTCTGGAACACAATCCCATGGACACGGCTCCTGTCTTAGTAAAGACAGGAGCCATGCCCACCACCCCAATGGCCATGCCCAGGGTTATGAATGTCCCCTGGGCATGGCCATTGGGGCTAGCACCAGGGGGCCCCAAGTAAGGGCCCGAGCGGGGTGAAACAGAAAAAAATATATACTTACCGGGACATACCTGGGATGGGCCCCCCATCCTGTGGTGTCCCTCTGGTGTGGGTGGAAGTGTCCCTGGGGCCAGGGAATGGCACCTGTGGGCATGTCCATTGTCTCTGACCATGGAAATATGCCTACAGGTCCCCTTACACCTGCCCATACCCAGGCGTTAAATAATAATTCCCTCATCCCCTGTGCTGGATTTTAGCATGGGGGATAAATATGGCGCAAAGGCCATATCGTCTTTTTCTGGACGGGAACGCCTACCTTGCATCTCATTGACGCAAGGTAGGTGTTCACGTCAAGAAAACAACGTTAACCCCTATAACTTTGTCGCTAGACGTGTCTAGAGCCAAAGTATTAATATGGAGTTAGGTTTGCGCTGAATTAGCATAAAAAAAGACGCTAATTTAGCGCAAACCAAGTATAAATATGGGCCTTAATGTCCTAAACAAGGGGTTATTTAGGCCCTCATTACAACCATAGCGGTCGGTGTTAAAGCGACAATAATGCCACCAACAGGCCGGCAGTAAAAAAAAATGGAATCACGACCACGGCTGAAACTGCCAACATAGACAGCCGCTTTAACACTCCGACCGCCATGGCGGTAGCAAGAAACACCGTGGCGGTAACCACCAACAGGCAGGCAGAAGTCAATGTACTGCCCACCACATTACAACCTGACCATCTGCCAGATTTTCTGGGGTGGTACCAATGCCATCAAAAGCATGGCGGAAACAGAACACAGAAGGGAAACCACTCACCTCTCGACACCCAAGGAAGAACTAGGACGCCATGGAGCCCGAACTACAGGTGTTACCCATGTTGGTGTATCTTCTCATTTACCAGGAGTAGAAACAGTGGAGGTGACGACCACAGTGAGTACTGCACCTAGCACACAGGAAAGGGGGGAGGAAAAAGAGAGTGACACACACACGCAACACCCCCACCCTCACCCCAACACCATACACACAAACGCATGCATCAACATTACATATACACCCGTAACCCTCTGGAAAAACGCAAGGACAAAAGGAATTGAGTCAAATGAGTGTCATATTAGAAATAGTCAGATATACGTTACAAATTCAAAAACAGTATTTACAATATATACAATATGTACATAAGGCGGTACATTGTCCACTCATAATGTCCGTTGGCCACAGGGACATATCACGTAGGCCAAGCCCACACTTGACTCCTGCCTCAATAAAGAGAGAACACTGCAGGGGCATTAGGCCAAAAACACACAGACACCTCAGGGGGACGGGGAAGGGGGAGCACCTCAGTCGGAAGATGGGACAACACCACTGCTCCTGGAGGGGGCTCCCTGCACACTGCGATGCCCTGGGTAGTGTAAGGCCACAGTCTCTCAAGTCTCCCAAGTGGGTGGCTTGCCCACTGCCTGGTCCTGGGGAGTTCAAAGCCACAGTCTCTCAAGTCTCCCAAGTGGGTGGTTTGCCCACTGCCTGGTCCTGGGGAGTTCAGAGCCACAGTCTCTCAAGTCTCTCAAGTGGGTGATTTGCCCACTGTCTGGTCCTGGGGAGTTCAAAGCCATAGTCTCTCAAGTCTCTCAAGTGGGTGTTTTGCCCACTGCTTGCTCCAGGAGAGTGCAAAGCCACAATCTCTCAAGTGGATGCCTTTCTCCACTGATTCTGGAGGGGGCTTTGTGCCCAGTGTGCTTCATCCTGCCAAGGCTAGGGTGAGTGGATGCCTTCTTCCACTGGTTCTGGAGGGGGCTTTGTGCCCAGTGTGCTTCATCCCGCCAAGGCTAGGGTGAGTGGATGCATTTCTCCACTGGTTCTGGAGGGGACTTTGTGCCCAGTGTTGCAACACTTGGGGTGTGGCAGGTCACAGTCCCTCACCTGGGGGTCTGAGCCACGAGATTTGCAGTGACTAGGATGCATGATAGTCCATGGAGGCAGGGCTAGAGTCCATCTGACGGCGGCTATGGCTGCACAGTGGTGGTAGTGTCAGTGCTGGTGGGGGTGCTGCCAGTGGTGGAGAGAGGCTCCAGCCCTTCACCTGCAGCCTCGGACAGCTGCCCACTGGGGCTGCTGCTGCTGGCAGCGGTGCTATTGTCAGCGGTGCAGGTGGCGGTGCTTTCGGCGGTGCAAGTGGCGGTGCTGGCTGCGGTGCAGGTGCCGGTGCTGCCAGTGGTGGGGGGAGGCTCCAGCCCATCTCCTGCAGCCTCGGACGGCTGCCCACTGGGGCTGCTGCTGCTGACAGTAGTGGTGCTTGCGGCAGTGCAGATGGCGGTGCAGGTGGCAGAGCTTGTGGCAGTGCTAGCGCTGGGGCTGCTGGCAGTGCTGGCTGCGGTGCTGGACACGGTGCAGGTGGCGGTGCTGGCAGTTGTGCTGGTAGCCACCAGGCCTTCACATGCAGCCTCCGACGGCTGAAGTGCTTTGCCTAGTGTTTTGTTCCCCTTCCTCACCTTGGCAGCTGGTGGTGTCACCTTGGGTCTGGCAGCTGGAGTCTTTGAGGTGGCCTTGATAGGTGGTTGTGGCTCCTTTCCCTTGCTGGATGCTGTCCCCTTCTTCACCTTGACAGGCGGTGGAATGTTTTTTTCCTTGGCAGGCGTTGGTGGCACACTGGCTGGGTTGACGGGTGCCCCCTTTGAGCCTCTGACAGCTGGAGGAACCACAACGGACGTGCATTTGGTGGCTGAGGTGCTGGGTTGGGTTTTGGCCACCCTGGCCTGAAGAGAATGGGTCAATGTTTGCCAGGAAAAGCTTTTTAGGGACACTGGGGTGGGAAGAGGGAGAAGGTCTGGGAGTGGAGGAAGAGGGATTGGTTGTAGGAGGTGTCTGCTGAGTTTGGGTGCAGGTGCATGGGCTGGATGCTGTTGTGAGGTGGATGGCTGTTGGGTGGGTGTGTGCTTGCGTTTGTGTACTTTAGGAGGACGGGTCACAGACACAGTGGGAGAGGACACAAGGTACGTGTGCATGGATGTGGGGGTGTTGACCGCCAGTGAGGGGTGTGTAGTGATGGGTGTGCTGGTGATGGAGGTAGTGGATGAGGATGTAGTGCATGCAGGTGTGAGTGGAGAAGCTACTGGGAGGGAGGTGGACAAGGGAGACACAGTGGAGGCAGTGGATGTTGGTGTGTCTGCATGGGGATGGTACTTGTGTGAGTGCCTGTGAGATGAAGTGTGGTGCTTGTGTTTGCCTGAGCCACTTCTGTGTGTTGATTTGGGTGAATGCTGGTCTAAAGGTGTGCTTGGGATAGGCTGGGGTTGAGGGGATTGAGACTGGGTACAGGAAGTTGGAGGGGGGAGCCTGGATACAGGGACAATGGCTGCCATCAGTGCAGAGGCCAGAGCCTGAAATACTCTCTGTTGGGCCGCCACGCCAGAGTGAATGCCCTCCAGGTATACATTTGTTTGTTGCAAATGCCTCTCGACACCCTGGATGGCATTCAGAGTGGTTGACTGCCCAACAGTGAGGGATCTCAGGAGGTCAATAGCCTCTTCACTGAGGGCAGCAGGGCTGACTGGGGCAGGGCCTGAGGTGCCTGGGGCAAAGGAGATGCCCACCCTCCTGAGTGAGCAGGCACGAGAAACACACTGAGGGGCTGCTGGGAAGGCAGTACTGTGGGGAGGTGGCGACTGTACCTGTTATTGGGATGGGCACACACATTGGGAGGGGCCACTGCCAGAGAGCTTCCATTGTCGGAGGAGTTGCTGTCTGTGGTGTGCCCTCCTGTCCCCGTCGTAGTGCTCCCCTCGCCCTCTGTCCCACTGGTGCCCTCACCGTCAGTGGATTCGGCCTCCAGACTCATGTGGGATGCAGCTCCCTCCGTTGCCAGTGCCTCTGCTCCTCCGCCAGATGATGCTAATGCACACAGGGACAGAGTGACAAAACAAAAAGGTGGGGAGACAGAGTATACACTTGGTCAATGCCAGCAACAACACTACCGTTGGCGTACACAACTCACAGGGAACAGCCCTATGCACTATTCCATGCACTACCAGTTACAATGCCAGTCACCAGCCCATGGGGTACAATGCCTAACGCCATCAGCTGCACACCTAAAACAAACAGGGCCCTGACAATTGTAAATGCCCACTAACACTATTGGGTTTGGAGTGCTTCAGAGCCTGCCCAACAAGGGACCTACCCTGCCATGTTTGCCCTGGCCTAGGGGCACCCACAGTCCACATCCCCACCCAGGTAAAACCTTAACATGCGCAAAGTAATGAATCAGAATTTGTATTCACCCCCTTGTGGCTGCTGTGATGCCCTCAAGCGCCCATCCAACTCCAGATAGGCCACCGGCAGGATAAGGAACATCAGGGGGTCAGGGTACGACGAGCACCCCTTGCTTGTTGGGAGGCCAGCCTCCACTGTCTTCATTGCCCAGCGGCGCAGGTCCTCCCACCATTTGCAGCAGTGGGTGCTCCGCCTGTCAAAAACCCCCAGGTTCCGCACCTCCTTGGCGGTGGCACGCCAAATACTCTTTTTCTGATGGGCGCTGACCTGCAGGAAAAAGACAGCAGAAAAGGGAATTAGTTAACCGTCCGGATCGTCACACTCATGGCCCACCATATCCCTCCTATCTCTTGACGTACATACATTGACCACCATACATGCAGCACTCTGGCCAGGACGCCTCAGCCCCCCCACATGTGGCTTACATAAACAGCACTCCATACATTCATGGCCCACGCATCATGCTCACAGTGTGCTCACCTGTTTGTCTGGAGGACCATAGAGTAACGTGTACTGGGTTAGGACCCCGTCCACCAGTCTCTGCTACTCCTCCACAGTGAAGGCAGGGGCCCTTTCCCCAGACACATGAGCCATTGTCGCTTCCAGACACAGGTCACAGCAGCACTTGCAGTGTAGGTCCTCTCCTGTTGAAGGTCAGGTAGTAAGTGAGTGAATAGATAGAAAATGGCGGTCACGTCCACGCTGTTGCGTACTGACACCGCAGGCATACATCGCCATTGGCTCCTGGAACCCATAGGGCCCAATGATAACCAATGTGAAGTTGCGCGGCAGTCATCAACTGCCTACGCAACGGCTCTCAACACCAGCGGAATTACCTCATTTCCACTTGTCCCTCCTCACATGCCAGTCAGCCGCCATTTCAGGGGGGCACAGGCAATGGCACCTAATTGTGTCACAGCAGGCATTGGCACAGCAACTGACTCTTGGAATCACATACTGGTTCTGTAAATGTAGAACTGCATCATTATTGTACTAGATGTGTGATTATGACCCTCTGCTCACCGTTTTCCTCCCTAGGCTTCAACTGCTGAGGATGAATATGAGATGGAGACATCCTCCAGTGTACAGACCCCTGGTGGACCTTGCGACAATGGAGAACAGACACATTATACTAACATACAGACTTGATCGGGCCACAATCCAAGAACTGTGTGCCCAATTGGAGCCAGACCTGATGTCAGCTATCCGCCAGCCCACAAGTATCCCCCCTCTACTGCAGGTCCTGTCAGTGCTCCATTTCCTGGCAAGTGGTTCCTTCCAAACCACAGTGGCCATGGCATCAGGGATGTCTCCATCAATGTTCTCTAACGTGTTGACCACAGTGTTGTCAGCCCTGCTTAAACACATGCGCAGCTACATTGTATTCCGCCAGGTGGAGAATCTGGCCACAGTGAAAGCTGACTTTTATGCCCTGGGACATATCGCCAACATCATTGGTGCCATGGATGGTACACATGTAGCATTTGCCCCCCCCCCCCCAGGAGAAATGAACAAGTGTTCAGGAACAGAAAAAGCTTTACTCTATGAATGTGCAGATGGTGTGTTTGGCAGAACAGTACATCTCCCGTGTGAATGTCAAGTATCCTCGCTCTGTGCATGACACCTTTATCTTGAGGAATAGCAGCATCTCATATGTGATGGGCCAACTCCAGAGGCACCGGGTGTGGCTAATAGGTGAGCCCAAGGTCCCCACCCAGTATATGTTGGTGTATGGGTATGGGGTTGTCCCTAAGGGTTAGTGTGTGTCTAACAGCTGTCCCTCGATATTTGCAGGTGACTCTGGTTACCCTAACCTCTCATGGCTACTGACCCCAGTGAGGAATGCCAAGACAAGGGCAGAGGAATGTTACAATAAGGCACATGAGCAAACAAAGAGGATAACTGAGAGAACCTTCTGCCTCATGAAGGCCAGGTTCCGGTGCCTCCATCTGACAGCTGGATCCCTGTACTACTCACCCAAAAAGGTGTGTCAGATCATCGTTGCATGTTGCATGTTGCACAACCTGGCCTTGAGACGCCAGGTGTCTTCTCTGAAGGAGGATGAGCCTGGAGATGGTCTTGTGGCAGTGGTGGAGCCTGTGGACAGTGAGGAAGAGGAGGCAGAGGAAGAAGATGTGGACAACAAAAGTAATATCATACAGCAATACTTCCAGTGACACACAGGTAAGACACTGTCACTTTACTTTTCAGTTTTCTGTTGGACATTGTACATGGCAGCCTGGTTTCCCTATGTCTATGGCCACTTACTGTACCCTTTGGCATCTCTATATTCAGATCTCTGTGGCCCACTCTGGCTCCTGGTATGTTTACTGCTGCCCACTAAAGGTCATACCAATGTTTTTATAACTGTACATATGACTTGCAATGTTTTCAAAATGTTGTACTAATACATATTTCAATCATTTGACAGACTCCAGATTTGTATTTGTTCCAAGGGTGTTTATTTAAGTTCTCATATGTAGAGGGGGATGTGCAATGGGCTGGGGTGATGGTGAAGGAATGTCCAGTTAGAGTCCAGTCTCTTGGTATCACAGGTGCATTGTCCAATGGTGCATAGGAAGGGGAGTAATGGCAGTTGGACAGGGTGACAGAGTGGGACAGAAGGGTGACAATCAGGAGAGTCGTATTTCCTGGCAGGGGTCTTGGCAATGTTCTCTGGCTTCTGCCTGGATCACAGGGACCATTTGTGGGGTGGTTCTCCTTCTGCAAGGGATGGGGTGCTGGTGGCCTGTTGTTCCTGTGGCAGGGCCTCCTGTCCACTAGTGCTGGCAGAGGTGGAGGGCTGTTCTTCGGTGTGGCTAGTGTCAGGGGCCCGTTGGTGTGCCACTGCCTCCCTCATGGTGTTGGCCATGTCAGCCAGCACCCCTTCAATGGTGACCAGGATGGTGTAGATGTGTTTGAGGTCCTCCCTGATCCCCAGGTACTGTCCCTCCTGCAGCCGCTGGGTCTCCTGCAACTTGGCCAGTATCTGGCCCATCGTCTCCTGGGAATTGTGGTTTGCTCCCAGGATGTTGGTGAGTGCCTCCTGGAGAGTGGGTTCCCTGGGCCTGTCCTCCCCCTGTCGCACAGCAGTCCTCCCAGCTTCCTTGTTGTCCTGTGCCTCTGTCCTCTGAACCGTGTGCCCACTGCCACTGACCCCAGGTCCCTGATCGTCCTGTGTTTGTGGGGTTGCCTGGGGTCCCTGTAGTGGTGGACACACTGCTGATTGATGTGTCCTGGGGAAAATGGCATGGGCCCGCTGGGTGGGTGCTGTGGTGGTGTTTCCTGAGGGGGGAGGCTCTGTGGTGGGGTGGGACTGTGACAGGGTAACCAACTGTCCAGAGGTCCCTGATGGGCCAGGTTGGTCATCGTGATCCTGGCGTGCAGAGCTGCTGTCATCACTTTGGGCCTCCTCTGGGGGTGGACTAGATGTTGCTGGTAACTCCTCTCCGGTGACGTTGAGTAGGGGTCCTGTGGGGATGAAAATGCAGTGTTATTGTATCTGTGTGTGCCATCTTGTGCATGGGTGTGTTCCCCTGAATGGTTGTGATTGCCCTGTCAGCTTTGCCTTGTGTGCGTGGTGATTTTGTGGGTTGGGTGATTCTCTCTAATAGGCATGCTGTGGTGATGAGTGCCCATGCAGGTCTGTGATGGGGGTCCGTGGATTGTTGTGGCATGCAGGGCTTGGTATTGGGATGGATGGGTTGTGATAGTCGGGTATATGTGAGGTGGTGATGTGATGGGGTGAGGGATGGGGTAGGAGTTTGTGATGGCATGCAGGTAGGGTGGGGGAGATAGTAGTAAAGATTTGACTTACCAGAGTCCAGTCCTCCTGCTACTCCTGCAAGGCTCTCAGGATGCATGATCGCCAAGACTTGCTCCTCCCATGTTGTTAGTTGTGGGAAGGAGGTGGAGGTCCACCGCCAGTCCTCTGTACAGCTACCTGGTGTCTTGCAACCACGGAATGTACAGAATGTTTATTTCCTCCCTCCTCCCTCCCGCGCCTCCCCTACTCACCCCTTCTGCGGCCCGCAAACCGCTACTGGTTGTCAGTACCCTTTTAAACAGACAATGTGGCAGTCCAATTGCCATATCTCCTGCCCATCCAGTAATGTAAGTATGTATGCCACAGAAATATGGAGGAAGCCCTTAAACCAAGCAATTCGAACAAAAGCAGAGGTTTCAGTATGGCTCTCTCTGAATTTCTACGTTGGTGCCAGGTCTGGACAAAGCAAGCTTTAGTGCCAGGGTATGCTGGTTAGACTAAACTCCAGTCTAGCTTGCTCTTGTGAGTTGGAGTTATGTAACCTAAATAAGATTCTGAACAAGCTACATGGTTCAGTGCCCAACATTTTTCCTGGTTTCTCTGGATTTGCCTCTACATCAAGTGCACAGCGATATGGCTGTAGCTGCATTCAGGATCCGTTTTATCGATGGGCCTAAGAGGTGACTATACCACATGTTCAACACAAATATTCAAGAAGCAGCTTACAGAGGTAGCAATGCTATCAATCATCCCTAAGGGATACTTAGGTGTTCAGAGGTATTTTTAGCAGCTCCATGAAATATGGTCGAGTCTATCCTGATTTTTAGGGACCAAGATGACATCTGATGATCAAGCATCACACTAATAGGGTGTGTGAGGCTGTGACAAAAAAACTAAGGATGATTGTGCACCTGTGGTAACATAGGAGGATATTAACACATTAAGGCCCTCAATACAACCCTGGCAGTAAATGCGGCCTACCGCCAAGATACCGTGACCACGGCGGTATACCGCTACGGGTATTATGACCCACACAGAGAAATTTGCCACTATACAGACACCCACACAAGTCCGCCAGACCAAAGGTCAGTGATAAATTGGCGGTACTAAAACCTACACCGTTATGCAAACATGAATACGCCCACAGTATGAGGACCCACGAATCACTGCGGCGGTCTTTCAACCGCGGTAAACCATTGGCGGTACACACCGCCGCGCTCAAAATACACACACACACTTACAAAACACCACCACATTGGACAATTCAAACTACACACACCTGACACACATACACACACCACACCCACACACCCAATCCAATATAAAACACACACCCACATTACCCACAGCCCTTTCAATGAAAAACATAGATTGCCAACAGAGAGAGACACAAGCCAGGAGCACCCACTCAGTCTGAGCCACAGAACACCATCACCCATACACCATCCACGCACCTCACAACACACACCACAACACATCACCCCACCCATCACCCCACACAGCCTCACACACACCACTCACACTACACCCTTGGCACCACAACAACACCCCAGGTCCTCTGAGGAGGAGCTAAGGGTCATGGTAGAGGAAATCATCCGGGTTGAGTCACAGCTATTCAGATCACAGGTAAACCAGACGTCCATTACTAGAAAGATGGAGCTATGGTGGAGAGTCGTGGACAGAGTCAACGCCATGGGACAGCCCCCCAGAACAATGGATGACATCAGGAAGAGGTGGAACGACCTATGGGGGAAGGTGCGTTCCGTGGTAGCAGGATACCAGGTAGCAGTACAGAGGACTGGCGGTGGACCCCCACCTCCTGCCCCACAACTAACAACATGGGAGGAGAAAGTCTTGGCGATCACGCATCCTGAGTGCCTGGCAGGAGTAGCAGGAGGACTGGACTCTGGTAATTCAAGTCTTTACTACTAGATCCCCCACCCTACCTGCATGCCATCAAAAACTCCTGTCCCTACCCTCACCCCAATCACTCCACCACCTCACATATACCCCACCGTCACAACACCCACCTCCCCAATACCAAGCCCTACATGCAACACCAATGCATGGACACCCATCACAGACCTGCATGGACACCCATCACCACAGCATGTACACTAGTGACAATCACTTAGCCAAACCAAGCACAACTCGCAGAAGCCAAAGCTGCCTTGCTAATAACAACGATAGAGGGAAACATATCCATGCACAAGATGGCACACGCAGATAAAATAACACTGCATTTACATCCCCACAGAACCCCCACTCAACGTCGCCGAAGAGCAGGTGCCAGCCACATCCAGTACCCCGGCAGAAGTGGCCAACAGTGATGACAGCAGCTCTGCACACCAGGATCACGATGACCAACCTGGCCCATCAGAGACCTCTGTCAGTCGGTGACCCTGTCACAGTCACAACCCACCACAGAGCCTCCCCCTCAGGAAACACCAGCACAGCACCCACCCAGCGGGCCCATACCTCTGTCCCCAGGACACGTCAATCAGCAGTGTGTCTACCACCATAGGGACCCCATGAAACCCTACAAACACAGGACGATCAGGGACCTGGGGTCAGTGGCAGTGGGCACACGGTTCAGGGGACAGAGGCACAGGACAACAGGGAAGCTGGGAGGACTGCTGTGTGACAGGGAGAGGACAGGCCCAGGGAACCCACTCTCCACGAGGCACTTGCAGGGATCCTGGGAGCATATCACCATTCCCAGGAGACCATGGGCCAGATACTGTACAAGTTGCAGGAGACCCAGCGGCTGCAGGAGGGACAGTACCTGGGGATCAGGGAGGACCTGAAAGACATCCACACCACCCTGGTCACCATTGCAGGGGTGCTGGCTGACATGGCCAATACCATGAGGGAGGCAGTGGCACACCAACGGGCCCCTGACACTAGCCACGCCGAAGAGCAGCTCTCCACCTCCGCCAGCGCTAGTGGACAGGAGGCCCTGCCACAGGACCAACAGGCCACCAGCACCCCACCCCCAGCAGAAGGAGAACCACCCGCAAATGGTCCCTGCGATCCAGGCAGAAGCCTGAAAACACTGCCAAGACCCCCGCCAGGATATAAGACTCTCCTGATTGTCACCTTTCTGTCCCACTCTGTCCACCTTGAACTGCAATTGCTCCCCTTCCTATGTCCACTTGGACAATGCACCTGTGATGCAAATAGACTGGACTCTACCCTGGAATTTCCTCCATCAGCAACCAAGCCCATTGCAATACCCCCTCCACTTATTAGCACCAAAATAAACACCCTTTGAACAAATTCAAGTATGGAGTCTTTGGATTATATGACACATGTATTAGTTTCACAAAATGTAAACATTGCATTTCTAATCTACTGTAATATTAACATCAGTATAACCTGCATTGGGCAGCAGTAAACACACCAGGAGCCAGAGTGGGCCACAGAGATCTGAAAATAGAGATGCCAAAGGGTACAGTAAGTGGCCGTAGACATAGGCAAATCAGGTTGCTCAATGTCAAACACAAAACTGCAATGGAAGGTGAAGTTACAGTGTCTTACCTGTGTGTCACGGGAAGTACTGTTGAATGAGTGTACTTCTGTTGTCCACATCTTCTTCCTCTGCCTCCTCTTTGTCACTGTTCACAGGCTCCACCGCTGCCACAAGACCATCTCCAGCCTCATCCTCCTGCAGAAAAGGCACCTGGCGTCGCAAGGCAAGGTTGTGCAACATGCAACATGCAACAATGATCTGGCACACCTTCTTGGGTGACTAGTACAGGGATCCACCTGTCAGATGGAGGCACCAGAATCTGGCCTTCAGGAGGCCAAAGGTTCTCTCAATTATCCTCCTTGTTCGCCCCTGTGCCTCATTGTAACATTCCTCTGCCCTTGTCCTGGCATTCCTCACTGGGGTCAGTAGCCATGAGAGGCTGGGGTAACCAGAGTCACCTGTAAATATCGAGGGATACCTGTTAGCCACACACTCACCCTTAGGGCCAAACCCACACCGGTATACTTACATCAAATGGGTGGGGACCATAGGCTCACGTATTAGCCACACCCGTTGCCTCTGGAGTTGAGACATCACATAAGGAATGCTGCTATTCCTCAAGATAAAGGCATCATGCACAGAGCCAGGATACTTGGCATTCACATGGGAGATGTACTGGTCTGCCAAACACACCATCTGCACATTCAGAGAGTGAAAACGTTTTCTATTTCTGCACACTTGTTCATTTCTCCAGGGGTGGGGGGTACAAATGCTATATGTGTACCATCAGTGGCACCAATTATGTTGGGGATATGACCCAGGGCATAAAAGTCAGCCTTCACTGTGGCCAAATCCTCCACCTGGGGGGAATATGAAGCTGCGCATGTTTTTCAGCAGGGCAGACAACACTCTGGTCAGCACGTTGGATAACATTGGCTTAGACATCCCTGATGCCATGGCTACTGTCGCTTGGAAGGAACCACTTGCCAGGAAATGGAGCACTGACAGGACCTGCACTAGAGGGGGGATACCTGTGGGGTGGCAGATAGCTGAAATCAGGTCTGGCTCCAACTGGGCACACAGTTCTTGGATTGTGGCCCTATCAAGTCTGTAGGTCAGGATAATGTGCCTGTCCTCCATAGTCGCGAGGTCCACCAGGGGTCTGTACACGGGGGATGTCTCCATCTCCTATTCATCCTCAGTGGTTGAACTCTAGGGTGAAAAACGGCGAGCAGAGGGTCATTTTCACACATATGTGAAAATAAAAATGCACTTCTTCCTTTACAGAAACAGTACGTGAATTCGACAGTCAGTTGATGTGCCAATGTCTACTGTGAGGCAGTTAGGTGCCCTGGCCTGTGCCCCCCTGAAGTGGTGGCTGCCTGACCTGTGAGGAGAGACAAGTAGGAATGAGGTAATTCCGCTGGCGTTGTGTGCCGTTGCGGTCGGCGGTTGATGACCGCCGCGCAACTTCACATTGGTTGTCATTGGGCCCTATGGGTTCCCGGAGCCAATGGCGATGTGAAGGTACGCGCCGCCACGGACGTGACTGCCATTTTCTATCTGTTCACTCACTGCTACCTGACCTTCAACAGGAGAGGACATACACTGCAAGTGCTGCTGTGACCTGTGTCTGGTAGCGACAATAGCTCATGTGTCTGGGGAAAGGGCCCCTGCCTTCACTGTGGAGGAGTTGAAGAGACTTGTGGATGGGGTCCTACCCCAGTTCATGTTACTCTATGGTGCTCCAGACAAACAGGTGAGTACTCTGTGAGCATGATGCGTGGGCCATGAATGTATGGAATGCTATGTGTGTAAGCCACATGTAGGGGGGGCTGAGGCGTCCTGGCCAGAGTGCTGCATGTATGGTGGTCAATGTATGTACATCAGGAGATAGGAGGGATATGGTGACATGAGTGTGATGGACCGGACGGTTAACTAATTCCCTTTTCTGCTGTCTTTTTCCTGCAGGTCAGCACCAATCAGAAAAAGGGTATTTGGCATGCCATCACCAAGGAGGTGCTGACCCTGGGGGTCTTTGACAGGCGGAGCACCCACTGCCGCAAACGGTGGGAGGACCTGTGCCTCTGGGAAAGGAAAATGGCAGAGGCTCAGCTGGGGCTGGCCTCCCAACGAGGAAGGGGTGCCCATCGTACCCTGACCCCCCTGATGTTCCGCATCCTGGCGGTGGCCTATCCGGAGTTGGATCGGTGTAGAAGGCATCACAGCAGCCACAAGGGGGTGACTACAGATTCAGAATCATGACTTTACACGTGTTAAGGTTTTACTTGGGTGGGTGATGTGGGCTGTGGGTGCCCAGAGGCCAGGGCGAACACGGCAGGGTAGGTCCCTTGTTGGACAGGCTCTGAAGCACTCCAACCCCAATAGTGTTAGTGGGCATCTACTACTGGGCAGGATCCTATGGGTTTCAGGTGTGCAGCTAATGGAGTTAGGCAGTGTACCCCATGGGCTGGTGACTAGCTTGGTAACTGGTAGTGCATGTCCTAGTGCATAGGGCTGATCCCTGTGTGTTGTGTACGCCAAAGGTAGTGTTGTTGCTGGCATTGACCAAGTGTATCCTCTGTCTCTCCCCCCTTCTTGTTTTGTCACCCTGTCCTTGTGTGCATTAGCATCATCCTGCGAAGGAGCAGAGGAACCGGCGACGGAGGGAGCTGCATCCCACATGGGCCTGGAGGCCGAATCCACCGACGGTGAGGGCACTAGTGGGACGGAGGGCGAGGGGAGACAGGAGTGGACACCACCGACAGCGACTCCTCCTCCGATGGAAGCTCCCTGGCGTTGGAGGACACCTCTGTGCCCACCCCAACAACAGGTACAACCGTCACCCCCGTACCAGCCCTGCCCTCCCAGCAGCCCCTCAGCGTGTTTCCCATGCCCGCTCACCGAGGAGGGTGGCCATTTCCTTCGCCCCAGGCACCTCAGGCCCTGCCCCAGTCAGCCCTGCTGCCCTCAGTGAGGAGGCTATTGACCTCCTGAGATCCCTCACTGTTGGGCAGTCAACCATAGTGAATGCCATCTAGGGTGTCGAAAGGCATTTGCAACAAACAAATTTATACCTGGAGGGTATTCACTCTAGCGTGGCAGTCCAACAGAGAGCATTCCAAGCTCTGGCCTCCGCACTGATGGCAGCCATTATCCCTGTCTCCAGCCTCCCCCCTCCAACTTCCTCTACCCAGTCCCAATCCCCTCAACCCCAACTTATCCCAAGCACACCTTCAGACCAGAATTCACCCAAATCAACACACAGAAGTGGCTCAGGCAAACACAAGCCCCACACTTCATCTCACAGGCACTCACACAAGCACCATCCCCATGCAGACACATCAACATCCACTGCCTCCACTGTGTCCCCCTCCTCCTCCACCCCCTCCCAGTAGCATCTCCACTCACACCTGCATGCACTAGATCTTCATGCACTACCTCCATCACCAGCACACCTATCACTACATGCCCCTCACTAACCGTCACCACCCCCATATCCATGCACACATCCCCTGTGTCCTCTCCCACTGTGTCTGTGTACCCCCTCTCAAAGTACACAAACGCAAGCACACACACACCCGACAGTCATCCACGTCACAACAGCATCCAGCTCATGCACCTGCACCCAAACACAGCAGACTGACACCTTCTACAACCACTCCCTCTTCCTCCACTCCCAAATCATCACCCTCTTCCTGCCCCAGTATCCCTAAGAAGCTTTTCTGCGCCCACATTGACCTCTTCCCTACCCCTCCCCCTGCGCCCTTCACCTCGGGCCAGTGTGGCCAGAACCCAGCCCAGCACCTCAGCGACCCAGTCCGCGGCTGCTGTGGTTTCTGCAGCTGTGAGAGGCTCCAACAAGGCACCTGTCAGCCCAGCCAGTGTGCCACCAACACCTGCCAAGGCCAAGAAGGGTCCGCCACCTGGCAAGGGCAAGAAGGGGACAGCATCTAGCAAGGGGAAGAAGGCACAACCAGCCAGCAAGGCCAAGTCAAAGACTCCAGCTGGCAGAAGCAAGGAGGCACCACCATCTGCCGAAGTCAGGAAGGGGCACAGAACACTAGCCATGGCACATCAGCCGTCCGAGGCTGCAGGTGAAGGCCTGGAGGCTACCACCACAACCGCCAGCACCGCCACCTGCACCACGGCCAGCACCGCAACCTGCACCGCGGCCAGCACTACCACCTGCACCGCCGCAAGCAGCACCACCTGCACCGCCGCAAGCAGCACCACTGTCAGCAGCAGCAGCCCCAGTGGGCAGCCGGCCGAGGCTGCAGGTGAAGGCCTGGAGGCTACCACCACAACCGCCAGTATCACCACCTGCACCGTGGCCAGCACCCCCACCTACACCGCCGCAAGCAGCAACACCTGCACCGCTGCAAGCAGCACCACTGCCAGCAGCAGCAGCCCCAGTGGGCAGCCATCCGAGGCTGCAAGTGAAGGTCTGGAGGCTACCACCACCACTGCCAGCACCACCACCTGCAGCGCAACTGCGATTCACTGAGCAGCCGTCACTGCCGGAGAGCAGTGTGTAGTGGTGACTACATGGGCTGCAGTGCGTCCTGGCCCCGCAAAAGCTGTCATTGTGACACCCAGGTGAGAGACTGTGACCTTGCACTCCAAAACAGCTGCATCACATGGTGCAATGCCCCCTCCAGAACCAGTGGAAGGAGGCATCCACTCAGCCCCTCCTTGCCAGGATGAAGCAGACTGGGCACAAGGCCCCCTCCAGAACCAGTGGAAGAAGGCATCCACTCAGCCCCTCCTTGCCAGGATGAAGCACACTGGGCACAAGGCCCCTCCAGAACCAGTGGAAGAAGGCATCCACTAGAGAGACTGTGGCTTTGCACTCCCCAGGACTAAGCAGTGGGCAAACCACCCACTTGAGAGACTGTGGCCTTGCACTCCTCTGGAGCAAGCAGTGGGCAAACCACCCACTCGAGAGACTGTGGCTTTGCACTCCCCAGGACCAAGCAGTGGCAGCCCACCAACTTGAGAGACTTTGGCCTTGCACTCCCCAGGACCAAGCAGTGGGCAAACCACCCACTTGAGAGACTGTGGCCTCTCACTCCCCAAGACCAAGCAGTGGGCAAACCACTAACTTGAGAGACTGTGTCCTTGCACTCCCCAGGACCAAGCAGTGGGCAAACCACCCACTTAAGAGACTGTGGCTTTGCACTCCCCAGGACCAAGCAGTGGGAATAGAGCCCCGTCCAGGAGCAGTGGCGTTGTACCATCTTCCGGGCGAGGTGACCCCCATCCCCTGCCTCCTTAGGTGCCTGTGTGTCTTTGACCTGATGCCCCTGCAGTATTCTCTTCATATTGAGGCAGGAGTCAAGTGTGGCCTTGGCCTATATGTTTTGGCCCAGTGGGCCACGGACAGTTTTTGTGTGGGCATTGTCCCGCCTTTTTTATATATTGTATATATTGTACATACTGTTTTATCTTTATGAATGTATTTCTAAGTATTACTAATATTACACTCATTTTACTCCATTCCTTTTGTCCTTGCGTTATCCCAGAAGGTTACGGGGTGTATATGTAATGTTTTTGCATGTGTTTGTGTGTATGGTGTTGGGGGTGGGTGTGTTGCATGTGTGTGTCACTCTCTTTTACCTCCCCCCCTCCCTTGTGTGCTAGGTGCAGTAATCACCGTGGTCGTCATCGCCGGGGTTCATGTTCCTGGGGTATGAGGAGATACACCAGCATGGGGAACACCTGCAGCTCGTGCTCCATGTCGTCCTGGTTCTTCCTTGAGTCGTTTCCCTTCAGATTACTGTTTCCTCTGAGCTTTTTATGGCTTTGGTACCGCCCCCGAAAAGCTGGCGGATGGGCGGGTTGTAACGGTGTGAGCGGTACATTGTCTTCCGTCTGGCCGTTTGCGGTTACCGCCGTGGTGTTTGTTGCTACCGACATGGCAGTCAGAGTGTTATAGTGGCTGTATATGTTGGCAGTTTCTGCCGTGGTCATGATTCCATTTTTTTTACCGACGGCCTGTTGGCGGTGTTACCACCACTTTAACACCGACCGCCAGGTTTGTAATGAGGGCTTTAGTATTGTCGTTCTTGTGTGTAAGTAATGTGTGACTACAGTGGTATTGCAATAGCTTTGCATGCCTCCTAGTTCCACCTTGGCTGCTCTGCCTACAGCTACCTCTAGACAGCCTGACTTCTGGACACTGACTACATTTCACTAATAAGAGATAAGTGGACCTGGTATAAGGTGTAAGTACCTGTGGTACCTACTACAAACCAGGTCAGCCTCCGACAGCTCCCGGGAAGACTAGGAGCCTGTGCAGGCTAAGCCTACAGTGCATGTGTGTTTGGCCGGCCCGAGACGACCAGCCTAACAGTCATGCGCTGTGAAGGGGGAGTGCTGAGCACTCCCCCTTAGTGCACATCACCTCCGAGGCCCCGTCGCTTTCAATGAAAATGATGATAAACATAGTTTATTTCTGTTTTCTTAAAAAAGCTTTGCCGCTGCTGGGGGGGGGCAACGCTCCTCCACCCATACAGAGGAGCCGCAACTGCTGACAACATATTTGAAAGACAAGTCATACTGGTATAATTAACTGGCTTTGGTAAAAAGAAAACATTCCGAACTAGGGCTCACCACCAACTCCTACGACAAGCTTCTTATCTTTTGGTTATGGTATTGAGGTTTGGGCTTTTGTCATTCGAGGGAACAATGCTTAGCGGACATAACCAAAGGCATCTGAGGATGTTGTATATTCTGCAGTAACATCAAAGGAATTTTTATGCGTGTCATATGCGTGTCATATGTTGTTGCCCCAAGCTTCAAAATCAATGGCTCAAGTGGGCAAGACCCTCAACTAACAAATGTTTTTTTTTAATTTACTGATGCAATACCGATATCTAGGCTGGGAATAGAAGTCTATTAAGCTGAAAAATATTGCTTTTAATATGTACTGCTCCTTACCCGTGGCCAAGGATTCAATTTAGCTTCTTTAGTAAGACAGGTACATCAAAACTTTAAATTGCAACTGTAAATATTTATTGCTCACACCATGTATATGTATTGCTCGCAAGCATATCCATCTTTAATTGAATGAGTTGGAACCATTGGATCTGCAAGAATAGTTTATAATCTTACTTTGTACCTTTTCTGCCACATATTATTGGGCGTAACAGTGCTGTTTCATAAAGCAAATTCCATCCTCTCCGACCTTGTACGTTCCTCCTCTTTTCTAATGTCTCTCTGAGACAAGTTTCTTATGATGTTGAAACATCAATACAGCCAATTTATACAGCTGTTGTACTCTTCTTTGTCATGGTTGCACCGAGACCCCATGTATTGTATATATGCATTCACATTTCTGTAGTGCAAACCTAGCTGGGAAGCAGTGGTTCACTGCACTAATTTATGTGAGGGGTTGGAGACCATCTACAAAATCATCCGGTACATCAAATAGGGAATTACACAAATACATTTAAGACAAACTTAAGCACAGGGGAGCTTATATCATTTGCCCAGAGTTACACAATGCTGAGTCTAGCACTGAGGCTTGATTTGAACTGTGTGGCAAGATGAATCAGTTTTCAAAGGACAAACCAAAAGAGAATATGAAGGGCAATAAGAAATCAGTTGATATTTATTTTCTGAAACTGAGATAGACCAACACTTGTTTCACGATACAAATCAGTTCATCAGGACCTGGAACATACATCCAATCTATCAAAGAGTATGTCTTGGACCACTGTAACATACAATATTTCAGAACAATAAACCATTCAGTCAGGGTTCTGTAACCTTTTCCAGAAGAAGAGGTTATTTTGATCAGTGAAAATCATCCTGAGCTTCTAATATTAATACTGTTGTAATAGTGTCCACATCAGACAAGATTACACCACATGGTGTAACTTCACATGGCAACCACATGCAAGATTACCAGCAGTGATCAACTCAGCTCGTGGTGAAGGAAGAAAATAGAAAAACAGCCTGTATGGTTTTTCTTTTTTCATGGCATAATGTTAAAAAGGCATATACTTGAACAAATCACTTCAAAAGGGTTTTGCAGTTGTTTCTACTATTCTAAAGGGCCTTTAAACCAAAAAGGAGGGTATTGCCAGGGTATAAAGGGAATGGTAAGAATTGTAAACATTATATGCTGGTCCTAGCTCATTGTTCTTCCAGAATATCTTAAAGAGAATACATTGTTGCATTTTTTTCTCTACAAAAAAAAAGAGGCAGCTCTTTGAATTTGTAGTTTAGAGATCGATTAAAGTCTTTACACAGAAGAATCTGCCCTTCATTGACACTGAGACTGACCCATCTTTGGGAGCAATAATTAAAGCCTTGAATTTGTTGCAGCAACAAGGTGCTTTTGCCTTAGGTCTTATGCAAGTGGGCAGAAAAGGCTGCAAGCGCATGACAAACATCAAAAAATACAAACAGGCACTCTTCTGCTTCTGAATGGGCCTTGTGAGGGCAAGAGGGCTCCATTGAGTGAGTTTGGCCCTCCTGACTCCCCCCTGTAGAACACGGCCTGATTAGGATGCTCATTATTCACATTTCTTAGACATGAGAACAATGTGGCAGTAAGCACTTAATGAAACAAGTTATTATCATTAATTTTAAGCTTAACATTATAATTATTGAGCAGCATCAGGTTGGTAGTGGGGTGTTGTTGGACCTGGCCCTTGTGGCAGGTTCATCCCCTGAATTTTTGCCTAATTCCTCCTATTTTTTCTGACCTCTCGATGTTGGTTCTAGAACTCTGAGCACTTTATCACTGCTGATCAGTGCTAAAGTGCAGGTGCTCTCCCATCTAAAGTTGGTATGATTGGCATGTACCTAATTGGCATATTTAATTTATCTGTAAGTCCCTTGTACAGTGGTATCTCTATACCCGGGCCTGTAAATTAAATGCTACTAGTGGGCCTGCAGCGCTGCTTGCACCACCAACTGAAGTAGCCTGTCAAACTTGTCTCAGGCCTGCTAGCACAGGGCCTGTGTGCGCAGTTTTCTGCCACAGGAACATGGCATCTAAATTTACTTGCCAGGCCCAGAACTCCCCTTTTAATACATGTAAGTCACCCCTAAGGTAGGCCCTAGCTAGCCCCATGGGAAGGGTGCTATGTATGTAGAAGGCAGGACATGGGCCAGGTTGTGTGGCCCGTCCTGGTAGTGACAAACAGCCTAACTTGGTGTCTCACTGCTGTGAGTGCTGCCTTCTCATAGGATTGCATTAGAAATTCCCCTGCTTTATGTGTAAGGGGTATTGTCTGATTTATGAGGGGTGGCGTAGGCATGTTTGGTATGGTTGTAATGGTGGTAAGAAATGCTGCTTACTGTTGTAGGTGTATTTTTTATTACTATTACAGAAATGCCACTTCTAGAAAGTGCGCATTTCTCTGTGCTTATGACTCTGGTGTTATGCAGCTTGATTCCAATCCACGTCTGGGCAGAGTGATAGTTGGGCTTTGTGCATACTTTTCAGACAGCCTGTACACAGGGAGGGTGGAGGTGTCACAGAGGTGCATCTGCATATTGAATAGTCTTCCTGGGCTGAGAGAAGGGAAAGGCGGGGCACACCTACATTTGTAAAGGCTGTGCCCTGGCCTCACACAATAGGGTCGTTTACCCCCAACTGATGTTTGGAGCCTGTGCTGGAGGAGAGAGGGGGCACTCCCAGAATCAGTTGTAATTGGTTGGAACCTCCTCTCCCCTTACATTGTAAGACACTGTAAAAACTGAATATAAGTACAGGGGAGTTTTTCCCACAATTTGGAGACACTTTCGAAACTACTTGACCCTGGACACACACTGCTAGAGGAATGCACCAGGAACCGCCATGGACTGCTGCTGCTGTGCTGACCTGTGACCTGCTTGGTCACCTAAGAGGAACTGCCACTGGCCTGCATCCACCTTGAGCTGGCCTGCTGCTGGGCTCTGCCCCCCTGTGCTCCATTATCCCTTGTTCCCCAGGGGCTGGGTGTCATGGCCCTAGACCCCTGCAACAATGAGCAGAGCGCCTGGAGAGTGCCTTGCTGTCCTGGCTGTAAACACCTTGAAAGCGCTTTCCCTCGTGTGCCCTGCACTTTGAAAAGTGCTCTACAGTTGTAGAAGCATCGCTCTAAGGAGCGCCCCCAGGGCACAAGCAGGCACCTGCTTTGGTGCCTGCACATAACCACGGCCCGGGTGGGCCTTTCTGCTCCAGGAGACGTCGGGCGGGGAAGGAGGCTTCATTGGAGGCTCACCTGCCTCACCGGGCCCCTTTTTCCTATTTGGAAGGGGAAGGGGGAGAAGGAAGTCTCTCCCTGCCCCAGCGGAGCCCCGAAGGCATTCCTAAAGACTGCGTGCGGGGCGGAAGCTTTGCCGGAGGCCTCCCGCACCACCAGTCTCATTTTGTGGCCTCTTGTGGGCCAGTGGCATTGTGTTGCCCCCCCTCGCTGGAGGACAAGTGAAGGCCTGGGGGGCCTCCAGAGATCCAGGAGGGGCCCATTATTAAAGTGGAGGGAGTGTGTGGCACCCCCCTCCTTCTTAACTCATTTGGCTGACGTTGGGCCCCCACATGAGGGCCGGTTGAGGCCCGGGGGGGGAGCCCAGCGATGGTTGACCCCAGGAGTGGACTGTCATTAATGCAGAGGGGGTGCGTGCTGCTCTCCTCAACCTCATAACTCTTGGGAGGCCCCCGTTTGGTGCAGCGGTGCACCTGGGGCCCCATTTTTCATTCTACAGGCACTTAAGCTGCCTTCATCTTAAACAGGTACTTTCTACAGGATCTACATATGGCATACATTATTTTTAGAGACTTTCTTTGATATATATGTTGCCTGCCTGTTTTATGATGTGTCATATGTGTATGCAAATGTTCCTTTTATGCGCATGACTTGCTAATATGTTTTACTGACTTGCCATACGTTTTATAATGTTCCTAATATGGGTGTTTATGACATTTCTATGACAAGTGCTTTGGTGTAATAACGTGTTTCATGACTACTGCTTATGTTGCAGAATACTAAGTAACCTGTGTGTTACATGTGACTACTGCTAGTTTTGCAGAGTAACTAATGTGTAACGTTCTGACAACTGCTAAGGTAGCAGGATATTACGATATGTGATGTTTGGTCTAATAATTGTGTTGTGTACAATACAGTATATTTTCATATATCTTGGTGTTGTGTTTCCTTTGTGGTGGGGATAGTGTGTCACGTGTGTTGTGTGTGTTGTACAAACGCTTTACACATTGCCTCTGGAATAGGCCTGATTGTGCCATGCTACCAAGGAGGGGAGCAGGGGTTTTCTTGGACATGTAACTCCCTTGCCCTGACTAGAGTGGGTGGGTTCTGCCTGGCTTAGGTGCATACCCTAGCCAACCAGAAACCCCATTTCTAACAGGTGTATATCTTCGTACAGACAGGTGCTAATGAACATAGGCATTACCCATGAAAACTGTACTGCAAGCTCTGTCATCCTTGGAATCTACATCTAAATCCCTACACTTCTCTTTGTGACCATATCAAGGTTAGAACCGTTGGAGCGCTGCTGAACTTTTTTCTCTACACAAATCCTGCGAGGTAAAATGACTCAGCATGGTGAACTAGTACCCCACGCCATACATAGCACCGCCCCAGATGCTACCCCTTGTGGAATGAAGCCCTAAGCTATGAGTGTTCCATGGGAAACCTGAGGCTTGCAGCAACAGATAATCAAAATATAAAATTCGTTGCCCTTCAGGTGTTCTAAAAATATCATCAGAGGACTAAAATATTATGCGCTTCATTGTAAGGTTTTGGTAGAGGGCCGCGCTGCAAGGATTCTTGGTGCGCTGCATCAAAAGAAAAGGGCAGGAATGCGGCGTATCTCTGAGATACAATGCATTACTGTCCTTCCCCCCTGCCCTGGCGCACAATTAACTGCCATGCACCAACACAGGCACCCTTGCACCATGATGCAAGGGTGTCTGCGTTGTAGGAATGATTGTTTTTGTGCTGGAAGGGACACCTTCCTGCACAAATACAATAGCGAGAGGTGTTTTCTCTTTCTATATATGCTACAGAATACGGCACACATAAAAAAAGGAAACAACGAGGAGAAATGAAGATATTTCCCCTCACTGCACCTCCCGTAAGTCTCCCCAGGGGAGGCGTAGGCTTATGACGCATTCCCAGGTTTACGAAACCTTGCAAATCTGCGAATGTGTCAAACAACATTGGTGTTATCTGGGAACACCCACAGTAAGGCCCATAGCACACCTCCCTATCGCAGGGTGAGGCAACGCAGTGACTTGCATTACTTGCAGTGACTTGCACTACATTGCCTCAATCCACATCTACAAGGCCTTGAAAAGCCGTGCAGGGTGACTTTATGTGGACTTGTAAGCCCCTGAAGTATGCGCTGCCGACCATCACTAAAAGTGACTTTCCAGCAGCGCACAGGGGCTTGTAAATAAGCCCCTCAGTCTATCCCACTTGGTTAATTTTTCTCAGTTTTGCAGCACTTAAAAAAATTCTAAATATTTAAAAGTTACAGTGACTTGGAGGGGTGTCAGAAAATGCATAAACCTTTTAGCTGTCTATATCGAACTGGACTATGAAGCTTTCATACAGGATTGCCCTATAGACTGCCTGTAATAAAGTTCACAGAACCACAGCATTGAGCAGCTCTGTCTAACACAGATCACCATAATGCTCTTTACATACAGTATGTGGAAATCCTCTGTTTCTTGTATTACAGTTGGATTAGGAGCTAGAACCTCAAGGTCCACTTAGAAATCAGGAATAAAGTTTAGAACCAGAAATAGCAGGCCAGATTCTGCAGATTATTCCTCATTCCTCCCTCACAGTTTCATCCGGAAACGGCAGTGCTTTCAGCAGCCATGACCTGCTGGGAAAAATAGTGGGTCAGAGGAGTTAACGGATCTTGTAATTCCAACATGCCCAGTAACAGGCCACTTGTAACGAGGACCTTAATGTTGGGGGTAATGCCAAGCACTGTCAGTTATTGCACATAAGAAAATATTTTCCCAGTGGAGAAAAAAATGAAAAACTGCATTTGTCAGTAGTAAATCCGCGCCCACTCATACGTGAAACTAATCCTGAAAGTGCAGATTTATTACTTTTTAATGAAAAGGGAGGTGCATGTTTCTATGCACATTTATACTGAGTGAAAGGGTCTCTTATAGACGCGGTAAAGATATTAGGAGATCTAATAAATGGATCTGCCAGGATATATCGGTCACTGATGTAAAAATGTGCAGGAAGAAAAGATAAAATCTTTTGGTGTAAACAGGTACATGTTGCAGCAGTTGCAACTGCAGTTAAAACATTCCATTGCTGGTATCTGCATTTTACCCTCCAGCTTGAACAAGTTCCTCAAGGAGACACCAAAGTTACTGACAAAATTTGCACCTTCTTCAAAAGCATATCTTAAATTTTGAAGCTTATTCGCAAGAAAAAAGTATATGTCTTCGTACTGAAAGCTCAGATTTCTATATACCGGCGAGCTGAACTAAATTTTCAGATGAAAGCTGCGTTATGAAATTCTGAGAAAAGCTTTGTCGCTGGGAACACAGAAGAATTGTCCTGTAGTTGTGAAAAAGAACAACCAAGCCTTTATTAAAAGGAGTTTTTTGCAATGTGGTATTCTTCTGCTTTTTGTGGGATCACTATGTAGATCTTACCCCTTTAGGATATTTAAGAATTACTATATCACCTGTACATTACCTTTACCATAATTTCACATTGCATATATCTATAGAGGCAGGCAGAAAATGACAGAGACTACACAGAGGAAGATACTGACAATGGAAGTGCACTGACGCGAGGACACAAAATACACCAACATTAGGTGGAGAATACATCAGCAATGGGGTCAATCAATCAGTATTTGTAAACTGCAGCACTATCGCCACTAGGGGGTATCTGGGCGCTGCGGTGCAAGGTCCCCTTCGAAGAGCCAGGTCTTGAGTTTCTTACTGAAGTCCACAAACGAAAGTGCTGCGCAAAGGTGGAAGGGCAGGTCATTTCTGGTCTTGGTTGTGATGTAGAAGAAGGAACGGCCACCACTGTGGGTGCAACGGATGCTGGGGGTGTGCACAATGGCTCGTGAGGAGGAGCAGAGGTGTCTGATTGGTTGATGTAAGTTCAGTGGGTGGTTGATGTAAGCTAGTCCTTGACTATGTAGGGCTTTGTAGGCATGCATGAGGATCTTGAAATGGCATCTTTTCTGGATGAGGAGCCGGGGAGGTTTCTGAGGTGGGGGGTGATGTAGGTCCATTAGGGGGGGTCCAGGATGAGTCTGGCTGCAGCGTTCTGTATGATCTGGAGTCTTTTGAGGAGTTGGGTGGAGATGCTGGAGTAGAGTGTGGTGCCATAGTCAAGGTGGCTGATAATACAGCCTGGGTGATGGTCTTTCTGGTGTTGACTGGAATCCATTCTGTGGAGCATGCAGATGGTGTGGAAGCACAAGGAGGCGACTGCGTTGATTTGTTGATTCATGATCAGGTCTCCGTTGAGGATGATGCTAAGTTTGTGCGCATGGTCTGTTGGCCTGGGGGTGGGTGTAACTTCAGATAGCCACCAGTTGTGGTCTCAAATGGATGTGTTTCTTCTGAAGATTAGTACTTCTGTTTTGTCAGTGTTGAGTTTGAGGCAGTTGGCTCTCACCCAGTTTGCTACATTGGACATGGCATTGCAGAAGTTTGTTCTGGTTGTGGTGGGGTCTTAGGTGACAGGGAGGTTGAGCTGTGTGGCATCTGCATAGGATATGATGTTGAAACTTTGGAATCTGATGATGTCCAAGAGTGGGGTCATGTAGGTGTTGAACAGAGTAGAGCTGAGGGATGATCCTTGGAGTACCCATTATATGATGTTCTTGGGTTGGGATGTGAAAGGAGGCAACTAGATGCTCTGAATGCATCCTGTGAGGAAGGAGGCGATCCATTTGAGGGCATTCTGTTGTAACCCGATATTCCTGGTTGTTTGTGGTCTTCTGGATGGGTGTGACATGGGGGCCTGTGTGGCCTGGTGGTCCTGCACTGCAAGAGGCACAAGAGTGACGGCATATAAAGGGTCCTTTGGTTGCTCGATGTAAAATAGGTCTCCTGACAAACGGTCTGTCTGAGATGCATAAGGGCACTATAAACTGCAATGGACACCATGCATCTAAGACCCCAAACTTGATTGATAATATATGAGACTATAACCACAGCCCCCCACTGCACATTACAGACATAGAAAACCGTGGTTAAACCTCTAACTGCTTGGCACAAAAACAGTCAGGCTTAACCTAGAGGCAATGTGTAAAGTATTTATGCAGCACACAAACACTAATAAAGTGAAAACACAACACAAGAAAAAATCCTACTTTAATTTGTTAAAATAAAGTACATTTAAATAAATTATTTGAAACCACAACAACAAAAAATCCAATTAGTAGAACCAGAGTTATGAAACACCAACTGTGGACATCTAGCCAAGTAAGGTTGGGTAAAGGTGAAAAATATGACCTACCATGATAGAGTGCGAGCCAGAAACAAACAGTGGATTAGGCCCGGTCAGTGCTTACCATTGGAACTTTGAAGACATTTTGATTAAACTGTCCTGAAAAGGTAAAGTTCTGTGGGGTAAGTCTGCATGGGGTGTCTGAGGCGGGAGTGTCTTCCTTGGGGAGCTGATGGATGAGGCTGGGATCAAGAGTTTATAGTTCGGACTTAGGTCCTGATTTAGAGTTTGGTGGAGGGAGTTACTCCGTCACAAACATGACAGATATCGCGTCTGCCAGATTACAATTCCATTATAGCCTATGGAACTTGTAATACGGCGGACAAAATATAATTCACATTTATGACGGAGTAATCCCTCTGCTGAACTTCAAGTCATGCCCTTAGTCACTTTTCTTGAAATGGAAAATCTCTGCGGGATAAGGCTGGAGGTTGTGGCCGACAAGAGATCCACAAGGCCGGATATCCCTTTGGCGAAGGACCGATGAACAGGATTTGCTGCTGCAGAGAAGAATGTAGCAGGAGCTGCTGCGAAGTCAGGCCGACCCGATAGATAAGCAGGTTGGTCCTGTCTGCTCTTGGTTCTCATTGAAGTTTTTAGCCAAAACATTTCTAAGTCCCAAGATTAGAATTTTGGCTATCTGGGCACGTTAAGCACCACCACCAAAGGTCCAGGACTACAGGCATACCACTTGGGGTGTTAGGAGTCATCTGGTCGTTCTGTGTTCAGCAGTAGAACAGGGCTCAAACAGAAGGGCTGGGGCCTGAGGGTTGAAGGCAGGCTTTAGATAACACAGCAGTCCTACCAGGTGCAGCAAAGCAGTGTTCTGAAGTACACAGGAGGCCACAGGACCAGGCAGTCCTTTGAAAGTCCTTCTGGAAGTCTAGAAAGTGAACTGACTAGTGGGTCTGAGGGTCCCATTTTTACACTTGATGCCTCCTTAGAAGTAGGAGAAGCCTCTGGCAAATTCTCTTTGAAGTCCTTGAAGTTTCCTGACTCCCCTGCCTTGGCTCCAAGATAGCTGCATGAATAATGCAGGACTGACAAGTCCTTTGTGTGAAGGCAGAGCACAGCCTAGTCATTTGCATGTGAGTCTGGTCCCAGCTCCACCCCCCATGCTGCCAGCAGATGGCTCATTCAGACACACTTAATCCCTCTATTGTGTGACTGTCCGGGAGGAAGAAACAAAGCCCAACTGCCAACTAAGCACAGTCATGTGACCTAGGACATGCCGCAGGCAGTAAATAGCAGAGGACAGGAAAATGCCAACTTTCTTTTCTTAAAGTTTCAAAATTGTAACTTGAAATCCGACTTTACCAATAAAGTGAATTTTCAATTACAGTTTCTCAGGCATCAAACACAAAGGGGCATATTTATACTATGTTTGTGCCGAATTTGCATACTTTTTTATGCAAATTCGGTGCAAACTTAACTCAATATTTATATTTTGACGCTAGACACATCTAGTGTCAAAATATTGGAGTTAGCACCATTTTGTGGATGCATGCACCTACCTCGCATCAATGAGATGCAAGATAAGCGTTCCCATCCAAAAAAAGCCCCATATTTATCCCCGTGCTAAAATGACGCACGGGTGGGAGGAGGGGATCAATAATGGTGCTAAGCTTGATTTGCAACATTATTTACCGCCTGGGTCAGACCAGGCGTTAGGGGACCTGTGGACCCATTTCCATAGTTAAACACCATAGAATGGGTCCACAGGTGCCCAGCCTAAGCCCCAGGAACACCCCCACTCACACCAGAGGGACACCAGTTGTTGGGGGACCCCATCCCAGGTAAGTAGGGTAAGTACAAGTAAGTATTTAAAAATAAAATTAAGTGCCATTGGGGTCCCTGACATGGGTCCCCCTGCATGGCACTGGGTGCAGTGGTCATGCCCAGGTGACCCTGGTCCCCTATGCTGGCCAGTGGGGTGGTGGGCATGACTCCTAACTTTTGTAAGGCAGGAGTCATGTGGTATGATGGTTTTGCGTCAGGATATGATGCTAGGCTGGTTACCTGCATCATTTTGCCTCTAACCAGCCTAGCATCATGTTTTGAGGCAAAAACACCTCACCCGTACCGCCACCTTCACCCCTGAGCACTGGCTTGCAGTATTCCATAAATTTGGCACCCGGGTGGCACTTTGGAATGACGCAAGCAGGCGCTATACTTTTGGCCGCAAAACTGCATTTGCACAGTTTTACGCCAAAAAGTATAAATATGGGCCAAAAAAGCATACTTGTTCACAATCAAAAGTTAGCAGTTATTAAATGTAATAAGGCAGTCCAATGTCATCCTATAGGAGAGGTAGATATCACAGTAGTGAAAAACAAACTTAGGAAATTTTTACTACTAGACATGTAAAACTTAAAAGTACATGTCCAACTGTTTAAATACAATGCACTCTGCCCGATGGGCTAAATAGGACCTACCTTAGGGGTAATATATGCAATTAAAACTGCATTCAGGTGGGGCATGGTCAGGTCAGCCAAGATGGTGGTCGTCCCTCCATGAGCTCTCGGCTCTCTGGTAGAGACTCTGCTGCCATCCGTGCTGTTGCCCTTTCCTGACATCTCCATGGGGCAGTGCTTTCCATCACACCCTGACCCTGGCAGTGCCCTCCGCATCCCTGGAGGGGCATGGAGTCAGCGAATCTGGGCCTGCGTCTGTCCCGGTGTGCCAAACCTAATATGGCGGCCACTGCGGGACCTCCGGTCTAGGCAGCATGATTCCAAGGGCTGCAGTTGCTGAGAAGGCCCTGTGTTGAGGCACCTGTGGCAGGCCTGGAGAGTGGCACTGGGGAGGAGCTGCGGTCATAGAGGTCTTCTGGCAGACTTTGTACTCTGACCGCAAAGGGAGGCCGAGGTGAGCACAAGCTGCGGTGGGCCTTATGATTGGTGTTCTGGCCTGGTGCGGCTGTGGGAGCCTTTCTTCTACTAAGAGATACTCCAGTGCCTGTCCAAGTGTCACTGCTGCTGGTGGACAGTAGGGGAAGGGCAGGTGGGTATGGGTCTGTGTGCCTATCTTGCTGCCTCTGCCCCTGCAGTGGACTGTGGCTCTCCTCTCCTCTTGAAGTTCCTGAAAGGAAAGCATCCAAGAACCAGACCAGATGTCTCCCAATGGAGAAATACCTATTTTATCCCATTGCCGAAACCCCTCCAGACCAGCTGTCTTACTCAGCCATTTCCCCCTCCACAATGGCATCTGCTGGGTAAGCTTGGAATCCCATTGGTCTGTTCAACTGCTGCAACACCCGCTCAGAAAGACCACTCAGGTCGCCTCCCAGAAGGCCTGTGGAAGCCAGGCAACATAGAGCATCTCCAACACCCATTCAAATCCCAGGCAGGACGGCTCCACCCAGTATGCTAGGTCCGACCACCCACAGCTGCACCAGTCATTTATGATCAGGACTTGGAATGCCAGGTAATAGAGATACAGATTCGTCCACCCTCATATGTTGCCTGCTGACATTTAGTAAAAGCCAAACATGATCTGGTGTTATGTCAGAGAAAGGATGCTGCCAAAGAGTCCACCTCTCTCAACCAATGCAGGGGTTTAGATTGTGGTAATGTATGAAAAAGATAGAGGAGTTTTTGCAGAATCATCATTTTATAGAAGGCGATGCACCCAATTACATTAAGTGGTAAGGATTGCAATCTTTTTAAGTCTACTTTCACCCTATGAATGACCGGAGTAAAATTAAGAATCCAGGCCAAACTGGGGTGAATCGCCAATTGGACGTCCAAGTAGCGAAAACTCAGGCACCGTATTGGTATGTGTTAGACTTTTCATCCTTGGCGTGGTCTCCCTTAAACTTTTTGCCTCTGTTCCCCAGGTTGTTGATGTGTGCTGTACTCTGATTTTGCTGTTTTTGTTACTCTGGGCACTTTACCACTGCCAACTAGTGCTAAAGTGCAAGTGCTCCTTTACAAAATGTGTATGTGATTGATTTATCCATGATTGGCATATTTGATTTACTAGTAAGTCCCTAGTAAAGTGCACTAGAGGTGCCAGGGCCTGTAAATCAAATGCTACTAGTGGGCCTGCAGCACTGGTTGTGCCACCCACATAAGTAGCTCTGTAATCATGATTCAGACCTGCCATTGTAGTGTCTGTGTGTGCAGTTTTACCTGTAAATTCGACTTGGCAAGTGTACCCCCTTGCCAGGCCTAAACCTTCCATTTTCTTACATGTCAGACACCCCTAAGGTAGGCCCTAGGTAACCCCAAGGGCAGGGTGCAGTGTATGGTTAAGGTAGGACATATAGTAATGTGTTTTATATGTCCTGACAGTGAAATATCGCTAAATTCGTTTTTCGCTGTTGCAAGGCATGTCCCTCTCGTAGGTTAACATGGGGGCTACCTTTAAATCTGATTAAAGTGTAGATTCCCTTTGGGAGCGGATGGACATTTGGAGTTTGAGGTCTCTGAGCTCAGAATTTAAAAATACATCTTTTAGTAAAGTTGATTTTAAGATTGTGCGTTTGAAAATGCCACTTTTAGAAAGTGAGCATTTTCTTGCTTATACCATTTCTGTGACTCTGCCTGTTTGTGGATTCCCTGTCTGGGTCAGTTTGACAGTTGGGCTGGTTGCACCTCACACTAGACAGTGACACAAAGGGAGCTGGGGTGTAGCCCGCATATCCTGATGAGCCATCTGTGCTAGGAGGGAGGGGAGGAGTGGTCACTCGCACCTGAAAGGGCTGTGCCTGCCCTCGCACAATGCAGTCTCAGACCCCCTGGTGAGTGTCTGGGGCCTGGCCTGGGCAAGGCAGGATTTCACATTCCAAAGAGACTTTACTTTGAAGTAGGCCTACTTCAAAGGAGAAACTGGGTATAAGAAGGGCACCCAAAACCACAGACTTTAGAACACTTCTGGAAACAAGAAGGAACCTCTGCCTGGCGAAGAGCTGAGGAGAAGTGCTGCCCTGCCTGTGACTGTGCTTTGTGGAGCTATCCTGCAGTTGCTGCTTCTGCCAGAGTAAGAGGGCAAAGACTGGACTTTGTGTGCCGTCCATCTTGTGAAGAACTCTCCAAGGGCTTGATTTAGAGCTTGCCTCTTGTTGTTTGAAGTCTCAGGGACAACAAAGACTTCTCTCTGCCAGCACCTAGAGTCTCTGGAGAGACTCCTGCTCTGACAAGTGGTGCCCTATCCAGTCCCTCGGCCCTTGAAAGGAAAGCTGGTGGAAATCCAAGGAAAACGACTTCGGACGACTTCGGACCGCCGCCGCTGCTGAATCCGGTGACGCCGCCTGCACCCGACGCCGTGACCTTCGCTGGAACGCGACGCTCTTCGCAGGCCCAATGCCGCTGCAGCCCTGCTGAAGTCCGCGACTCCATGGAAGTCGCCGCACCACGTCGGGAACGACGCCGCTCGAAGTGCACGGATACATCGTTTCGCACAGACGCCGCGATCCCCGACTTCGCGCATCGGCTTGTTTTCACTCTTCACCAAAGGTACTGTACTTGGGGGTCTACACGACTCCATGTCCGGAGCCGCTGGTGTCGGCTTGTTGGGAACGACTCCGTCACGACGCCGTGTTAACATCTCATCGAAGCATTTTTGTTTCTCAGCGCTATTTTTGAGTTTAATCTTTATAAATTCATAACTTGACTTGTGTATGTCGGATTTTTGTCGTTTTGGTCTTGTTTTGTTTAGATAAATATTTCCTATTTTTCTAAACTGGTGTTGTGTCATTTTGATGTGTTTTACATTAAGTTACTGTGTGTGTTGGTACAAATACTTTACACCTAGCACTCTGAAGTTAAGCCTACTGCTCTGCCAAGCTACCAAGGTGGTAAGCAGGAGTTAGCTGAGGGTGATTCTCTTTTACCCTGACTAGAGTGAGGGTCCTTGCTTGAACAGGGGGTAACCTGACTGTCAACCAAAGACCCCATTTCTAACAGTGTGGTATTTTAACAGATGACATACTCACGAGTGAGATGAAGAGGAACTAGCACCAACTTTGCATGGTTATTTTGTAGACCCAAACCCTCTGCAAACAACTGGAGGCAATAAAGGCAACACAGGCCTGTCTCCTCCGGTTTGGAAAGGAAAAAAAGGACGTCATCTGCAAACAACTCAATGTGATCATCATGTCCTGTATCCCACTCCTATCTCCGTACCTGCGCATTGTTGCATATAAGCCGTGTGATTGTCTCGATGACAAGGGCAAAAGGAAGGGGGCAGCTTTTCTGGTACCTCGGTAGACAGAAAATGGTTCCGAGAACACTCTGTTAATCTGTACCTGGCCGTCAGAATAGAGTAGTTTGACGTAATTACAAGAATGGGGTCCCAGTCCTGCCTTTTAGAGAACCCAAGCTAGGTAAGTCCAGTCAACCAGGTCAAAGGCTTTCGCAAAGTTTATTAATAATAGTGTGCAAGGGAGTGGGGCAGGCGATGCCTGCGTGCCAGTGCAAGATGCAGGCACCTAAGACAGTGCTTTGTGCCCCTGGCTGGCATAAAGCCTTATTGGTCCGGGTGTATGAGGGTACCAAGAACAGTTTTAAGATGTGCGGGTGGAATTGTAGCTAAAAATCTCACCAATAATAAGCGAAAAGGGACGATATGCTGCACAATCATTAAATTGGGGTTCTATTTTGGAATGACTAGAATAGTGGATATGTCCAGCTCTAACGGGAAGTGTCCAACCTCGGCAGCCTCGGAGTAGAGAGCAAGCAAGTGTGGAAAGAGGATCTCCTTGTTCCTGCTGTACAATTCTTCAGGTAAACCTTGGGGCCCGGTGTCTTATTGGCACCTAAAGCAGATATGGCGTTAGAGATCTCCTCAATTGTGATGGTCTGATTCAAGGCCCGACTCTAGCCGCACGACACCCGAGGCAGCGAAAGGTCATTAAATAGGGAAGTGTCTCGCTCTGCCTGTGGCCACAAGACCGCCTCAAAGATGCTAATATTAACACTTTGTAAATACCAGTACTATGTTTTGAGTAGTACATTGAGGGGAACCGGTGGCGTCTGCTATCTGAGGAATCATTCAAGTAGGCATGGGTTGACATACAATCCAATACAGTAACTTGCCATTCTTGTCTCCCCATTTGTATATTTGTGCCATGGAGGCACGCCTTAGTTGATGTGCTTGCTCCAGCGATAAATGGCGAGTCTCGGCTTGAGTCAATTCGAGCTGTTGGGCAATGTCCCCTTGGGGATCATTCCTTAGCATGTCCCCTAATGGTGCCTCACAGACCACCCAGTATGTGACAGCAGATTCCCTTTCCCTTCCTTAACATGGCGGCAGCAGCGTGATTGGTGTGGGCGCCCCGCTTCGGCGCTCACAGAGGAAGTGCCACCCTGTGCACTTTTTGTCCTCTCGGCTGTGAAATACAGTTGGGTGGAGAAATGCAAAGTGTGCATGTCTGTTTGGCAGGCCCAACATGGCCGACCAAACAGACATGTGCAAATAAGGTGCACAAATCACTCCTCCCTCCAGCCCCCTCCAGCCCTGCCCCACCCTATCCTGCTGCTTCAGCTACAAATAAAATGATAATAACGATCCATTATTATAAGTTTATTTTTCTGCTTAAAGAAGTGGGGCAAAGCTCCTCTGCCTTAGTAAAGGAGCTGACCCTGCTCTAGGCACATTACCACTGCTGACCAGTGCTAAAGTGCAAGTGCTACCTGTCTAAAATGTATTGGTGATTGGTTTCTCCATGAATGGCATATTTGATTTACTAGTAAACTCCTAATAAAGTGCACTATGTTTGCCCAAAGCATGTAAATCAAATGGTACTAGTGGACCAGCAGCACTGATTATGCCACCCACATGAGTTGCCCTGCAAACATGTATCAGACCTGCCACTGCAGAGTCTGTGTGTGCAGTTGTTAACTGCCATTTCAACCTGACATGTGTACCCACTTGCCTGGTCCAAACCTTCCCTTTTACTACATGAACGTCACCCCTAAAGTAGACCCAAGGCAGCCCCATGGACAGGGTGCGGTGTATTTAAATGGTAGGACGTGTACTTGTGTATTGTACATGTACTGATAGTGAAATACTGCTAAATTTGTTTTTCAATTTTGCAAGGACTCTCTCTACCATAGGGTAATTTGTGAATTACCTTGACATATCTTTTAAGTTCAGTTTCCCACTGAGAGCTGATAGAGATTTAGGCCCGTATTTATACTCCGTTTGCGCCGAATTAGCGTCGTTTTTTTCAACGCAAATTCGGCGCAAAACTAACGCCATATTTATACTTTGGCGTTAGACGCGTCTAGCGCCAAATTATGGGCAAATAGCGTCATTTTTTTCCGTGAAAGCCTTCCTTGCATTAATGAGATGCAAGGAAGGCGTTCCCGTCTAAAAAAATGACGGCGACGCAAATGCGTCGTATTTATACTCCCGGGCAAAAATCACGCCCGGGAGTGGGCGGGGCTAAAAACCCCGCATTTGCGCCACTTTTTAACGCCTGGGTCAGGGTAGGCGTTAAGGGGGCTGTGCGCTCAAAATGAGCCCACAGGTGCCCTCCCATGCCCCCAGGGACCACCCCTGCCACCCTTGCCCACCCCAGGAGGACACCCAAGGATGGAGGGACCCATCCCAGGGACATTCAGGTAAGTTCAGGTAAGTATAATTTTTTATTTTTTTAAATTTTTTTTGGTGGCATAGGGGGGCCTTATTTGTGCCCCCCTACATGCCACTATGCCCAATGACCATGCCCAGGGGACATAAGTCCCCTGGGCATGGCCATTGGGCAAGGGGGCATGACTCCTGTCTTTACTAAGACAGGAGTCATTTAAATGGCGTCTGGGCGTCGAAAAAAATGGCGCAAATCGGGTTGAGGCGATTTTTTTGCCTCAACCTGACTTGCCCCATTTTAAGACGCCCTAACGCCATTTTCCCCCTACGCCGGTGCTGCCTGGTCTACGTGGTTTTTTTCCACGCACACCAGGCAGCGCCGGTCTGCTAGCGCCGGCTAACGCCATTCCATAAATACGGCGCCCGCATGGCGCTTCAGAATGGCGTTAGACGGCGCTAAATTTTTTGACGCTAAACTGCGTTAGCGCAGTTTAGCGTCAAAAAGTATAAATATGGGCCTTAGAGTTTAGGGTCTCTGAACTCACAATTTTAAAATACATCTTTTGATAAAGTTAGTTTAGATTGCAGATTTTTGGTTTTAAATTGTAAGTTTGAAAATGCCACTTTTAGAAAGTGGGCATTTTCTTGATTAACCATTTTATGTCTGTGGAATACATGTCAGGGTCAGGATGACAGTTGGTCTGTTTGTGAATTCACTCTAGACAGTCACAGAAAGGGAGCTGAGGTGTGCCCTGCATATCCTAATGGGTCTTACTGGGCTAAAATGGTGGAAGGAGCTGACACTTGCACTTGAATAGGGATGTGCCTGTCCTTACACAAAGCAGCCTCCAACCCCCCTGGAGTGTGTCTGGGGCCAGGGCAGGAAATGCAGGGTCTTGTGCACTACAAATACTTTCCTTTTAAGTTGCCTACTTCAAAGGCAGAAATGAGTATGATTTTAATGCAGTTCTTGATCCTGCTACTGATACCACCAGGGTCCTGTCCGATCACATATTTTCAGGGGCTCGTCACCTCACCCCCAATTTACCGTAGGGGTCAGAAAGCTCACTAAATACCAGTCATTGCATTAATGTAGTGCTTTTTGGGGGTGGAGTGGTCCCTCAGGGCATAGGTCTGTGCCCACCCCCATCCCACCACCTAATAGACCTTCTGACCCCATGGGGTGTGCATAAGGATATTCACTCCAAATGTGCTCCCCTGAGGGGGTTAGAAAAGCCCACTAAACAGCAGGGATTTCAAAACAGATCCAAAACAAACAAAAGAAGGGTGCAGCTTACACTGGCATCGATCCATAACCTGTCCCAGAAGGGGTAATAATGTATTTCTGTCTCACCTGGGGCAGGTAGGAGCTTCCTCCCAATTGGGGAGGTTGCCCCCAATATGTCCCCTGGGGGACGGAAGAAAGTTCACCTGACACCAGGGATTTTGCATTTGGGCCAAATTAAAGTGTTGTGGGTGTTGCATTCTAGTTTGTCGCATTTGGGGTGGGGTGTGGCCAATGCCAAAGTGTAACACCCACACCACTTTCTTTTACCCCAAAAGCAAAATCCCCGGTGTTACGTGGAGTTTCTTCCCCCCCAGAGGATATATTTGGATATCTTTGGTGCAACCTTTCCAATAGGGGCAAACCTCCTGTCCGCCCTGGGTGGGACGGCTGCAAAAGACTGCTTTGTCCCCTTTTGGGGTGAGAGTGGGGGTGGGGGGTGGCCAGTGCCAGAATGCAACACCCTCACCACTTTTTTGCCCTAAAGGCACAATTTCTGGTGTCAGGTGTACTTTCTACCCACCTGGGAGGATGATTTGGGGTATATTTGGGACAGACCTCATATCTGCTCCCAGTGGGAAAGAACAAAACTATAGCCCTTCTGGGGCAGAGGTGTAGCTTGATGCCAGGGTAGGTTGCACACTCTCTTTGTTAGCTGAAAGCACAAAAATAGGAAAAATGGGCCACCTCTGTGAAAGAATGCCAAAACTGTGGGAAACATTAGGTTTTATGATTCAGCTCTGCATGTTCCTGAAAGCTGGGAAGATGGTGACTTTAGCAAAGCAAACCATTTGTTGAGTCCAGCTTTAGGAAAAACAAAAACTCTGGTATTCGAGTGCTCTTCTCTTTTTTTCTCAATAAACTAAAAATGTAGCTATATTTTGCTTATTTTGTAGCTTTCTTCCAGGTGTTGGTCGGGGGCCGGAGGGAATGGAGTTCCAGCAATTAAACGGTTAATGGTCTTACTCACTGTTCTATTGCCCTCAAATTCCCTCTTGTACTCCTCCACCTTGTGATAATTTTGGGTACCCGCCCCACTTTCACGTGCAGTTACGTTATTCTTTTTTTCTCATTTAAGATGGCCCTCACGTGTATGTATCCTTGGCAGCCATTCTCGAAGGGGATTCATAGAAATAATATACGCTTTCAAAGACAGCTGCCATGGATACATGTGCATCCACTGTAACCATCTTTAAATTAATTTTATTTTATTTCTAAAAATTCAGTTCATACATGACTACTATTGATTCACATGCCTTTATTTGCAGGAGCCATTTACTGCAAAAAAAAAGCACCAGCAAAGTCATCAGGTGTTAAGGAAGAGACCTAATAGTTTATCTACTGCTTGTTAAAAATAGTAATTTATTTTAAAAAAAACTCATTCCTGAAAACATATATTTTAGGCTTTGAGGCAAAGTCCCTTTGTGTGTCATATCTCACCTTTGTCTGCAGTGCACACTTATTCTAGTCTCCTCACCCCTGGCATGGTCCCCGGAGCTTGCGTGACTATCTCACATACTCTGTTAGACCAGGTGCTGGTTTGGACACCAGGATCTAGTGACGCGCCTCGATCCTGTTTGTTTAGATGAGTGTTTGTCGAGGAGGCGTGAGAAAGAACACGGTAGTTCCTATTGAAAGCTAAGAGTACTCGGAGAACGTGAATGAAGAAACACTTACGTATTCTGTCTCTGTGTTGATTTATTTGCTGAATGCTGAACCGAGATCACACGCAGCAGTAGCGAATCACTTATAGTTATATTGTGAATAATTCTGCATACACAGCCGCACTTCATAAACGTCAAAATAGTTTTCTGGGAACCGCCCTAGCGCAGGTCAGGCAGTAGTATATTACGTAAGTAGTAGTTCTCCAAAATAAATTACACCCGTGTAAAAGGACGTGCGCACAGACATCTGTCTCTGTTGCATAACCTGCACTCTGTTGTGGCACTAATAGTTTCAGGTAGGGATTTCAGTGAAATCCTCATTCTGAGGGGGGATGTGCTGGAATTACCCCTGGCTGAGTAGCTCCATCGCTAATGAAATGCACGATCAGTTGAGTACCGTATTACTCTACCAATGTGGTTTACAGTGCTGTGAAGCCCATTCCAATTTCAGGCCTTTGAATGAGTAATATGGGTGCAGGAGTCTGAGCTTGCTGACATATCTTCGTGTCTCATGTGAGTCAGGCGGCATGCACTACAGATGGCTGCCCTGGCAGCTTGCCCACATATCCTTGATCAATCCTAAATCACCCAAAAGGGACCCCGATCTTAAATCAGATAAAGGAATCTCATCCTACACGGAGGAGCCCATCCAAAAACTACTAGCCAGACCTTCTCTTTTCCCAACCACAAAACCATCAACTATGGACACAGAAAACAGGATGCTTGAAGATTTGGTTAGGTTGGAAAAAAAATAATAAGAGAGCTACATGGCCACTACTCGAGCATTTCAGTGCAGGCATGATACCTGCAGGGTTACAAGTAAAGAACATCTCCATAATCTGCACAAAAGATCAAATCTATATTGCAAACTGGACCACTGAAAAGCAATTTGCAATTTTTAGACGTTTTTAAAATGAGGAAGAAAAAAACTGAAAACCTTGTACGGGTTGTAAGACCAAAGGATCTTCTGCAATTTCTTGCCAATCTCGAAGGAAGGCAGCTATTGTGCTGCCATTAATAATAAGGGAGACACACTCCCCCAACCTTCTCTACTGTGTGAAAAAGTTAAGATGTTGATACGATAGAACAAGGTATTTCAATGCAACCTGTTATTGATAGCATATCAGCCAACATATCGGCTCATGAATCTACGGGCCCTGGCAAAAACATGTTTGCAAAATAACTTGTGCTAGGGGAATTTGTGCCTTAAGGACAGAAGAGTAACCCTGTAATAATGTCACATCTCCTAATAAATGGATTGTCCTAAAGGAGCCCTTTCACGACTGGCTCACTCTCTGAATTACCAAGCACACCTAATGTTGGCTGAGTTCTACCTAACAACCTCTGGAGACTTTCTAGGAATGCGGCTCAGTTGACGTTACCGAGAAAACAGAAAGCTCTTTGTGTCCAATCAGGTAGGACATGAGTACCAATCTGATCTTTGGAATTCTTTTCTCTTTCTGCCATACATAACAATTTTGATGGGAGAGCAGGGCAAAGAAATTCATTAGTTACATGGAGTGAAGTTTCTAAGAAGGGCCTGGTGCTTTTATGTTCCTCTAAAGTGGCTGATCCATAAAGTCTGATGGCAGCGAGGGGGAGGTACTCACACTTGGAGCCAGCTTCCTCAGCACCTACTGGGAGAGCCATCACTTTACACAAACACTGGCCTGCAGCACATCAAGAAAATGAAAAGCAAAAAAAAAAAACTGCTCCAAACGACTTCCCTAATGTTAGACAGTTGATCCACATCTCCTTTCTGGAAATGGTTTATAAACGTGGCACCCAGATTGCGTCACTGTGCTCTTCTTACGAGTGGCTTCATTGACCAAATAAGAGTATACACTGCAGAGTACTCAGAGAGATGCTGTGATCCAGGGCTGAAAGTACTGATAGTCATTCTCCTGGGGATGAAGGCACAATCAAACAATATAAAGGATTACCCCCGTTAAAATGCTTCCACTATAAAAAACACTCACGTTCAGTCCCTACACTCAAACTGAATTGATACCACGGGAATTTTGAAAGAACACGTAGGTCGTTTGATTATAAATTCATTAAAAATACAACCAATATTTTTTTTGGCAAAACAAAATATATTAAAAAAATTATAAAATAACATAAAAAAATATAAAAAAACATTAATCGAAGGGGGACAAGTGTATTTGTTCTCATGCTTGGACAAAAATAAGTGATTGAGGACTTGACTAACCGATTTTGGTGCAACTTTGTTGAAATAATTGTGGAGCTCATTGCATTGCACTGAAGAGAACCGTCTAGTCATAACATACAGACTGACCTGTAGGTCACAAAACCAGGAAAGGTGTTACATCTCGCCATAGTGAGCTTGCACCAGTGCTTAAATCCCAATCTACTAACTCCTTAGCTTCCTAAGAATATCTTCCCTGTAGTGATACATATTCCATATTTACAATATTGAGTTGTGGTGTGATTAAAGTACCTACATTTTTCTTCAAAGAAAAGTGCTGTGCTAGACATGCACCTATTGTGTCAGTTGTTTGACTGCTTGAGTTCTGAATCCCTACTCACACACTAATTAACATATTGTAGCGCAAAGGGTTACAAAGTGGCACAATGTATGCATTGGGCCACTTTGTAAATTTGGTGCAGCGATTTTGGCCTCGTTGGGCCACATTAGTGTGAACAAAATTGACGCTAATGTGGCGCAAGGTGGCCCTATGGGCTTTTAAATCTGCCCTAAAGTGTGTTAGATTCTTAATAAAACATGCATGACACATAAGTCTAGGTTCACGAGCCATTGGTAACAGCTGCAAGCTTCCAAAAGCAATACAAAGTGAGGACTTATACTGGGCACAAGTAAAACAAGCAAAACATAAGCCCTTATTATGTCATTGGTGGTAAAAACCACCTACCGCCACGGTGATGGCTGCCAAAATACCGTCACCGCTACTACCATCCGTCCGCCATACTATGATCACTGCCGGACGTCCGCCACAAGAAGGGCAGAAATCTGGCAGTGATAATACTGGCGGATGGTGGTACGCTGACGCTGCTACCACCAGCACCGCCACGCCAGTTGAACGCTGTCAGCCTTATCATGACCTGTGATGCGGCCTGGGGGTGTTCTGGTGGCGGGTGCTGCTGGGGGCAGCAGCGCCCCTTCCGTTCCCTGCCGGAAGACCACCTAGATCAAGGTAAGTCAGGCTTTCGGCAGGGGAGGGGTGTGTTGTGTGTGTGTATCTGGTTGTGTGCATGGATGTGTGAGTGTGTGCATGAATGCGTCTGTGTGTAGTGTTGTTTGCATGGGTGTATGCATGTGTGTGAATGTGTGTAAGAATGGTGAAGTGAGTGCGTGTCTGCATGTCTGTGTGTAAGAATATGTGCTATCATGACTGGATGTATGCGTGTTTGAATGTGTGTATGCCAGTGTGAGTGAGTGGGTGTATGTGTGGTGCGTGTCTGCAGGTGTGTGCAGTATGGGGGGAGTGAGAGGATCGGAAGAGGGGGTTGAGAGGATCTGAAGGGGGGGAGTGAGTGGATCGGAAGGGGGGGAGTTTGGATGGAGCGGGCGGGAGGGTGTCAGGTGGGTGTGGAGGGGCATGGGGAAGCCACCTCCCGGTGACAGGGTAGGGCCTACCACCATGGTTTTCATGGCGTTGCTAACGCACGAAAACCATGGTGGTAGGCAGGCTCAAAATGCCGCTGGTGGTACTATGACGTCCGCCGGCCCAGGGGCTGATACTGCTTGGCGGTATGAGAGGAGAAGTGCCGGGATGGCTGCGCCAACCCGCCATTCTCATAATGTGGTGGTATGTACAACCAGCATGTTGGCGGTACTGCCGCCACAGTATCACTCACCACCGGGGTCATGATGACCCCCATAATCTTTTAAACCAGAATGGACAGATGACCATGGAAAACATCACAAAACTAATTGCTGAGTCATACCTCTTTTTATTACATTCATCTGTTTTTCAGTAGTTGGTACAAACATAGCTTGTTGATTGAAATACAACTCATTTCGTGGAGTAAGAGTTGTCTTCAGAAGAAAATATTTTAGCTCCACCTTGACTTTGTCTATGACCGAATTATTCTAACCACATGTTAAGAGAGAATGCAGGCTGATTATGCATGTATGGGAGGACTCAGGATAACAATGGGCCAGATCATTCACCAACATATATTTTTTAAAAAGTGATGTAAGTTACATTGAAGTCATACAATACAGTACAAAGAAAAATGCCCATCTACTGGATGACTATTTCTGCTTTTAGGATTTTAAAAACACTGCAAGTTCCGATTGTCAGTTTGGATTTCACATGGGTTTCTAGTGCCTCTTAAAATATCTGCATTTAGTACAAGCCATCTCCATTGTTAAAAGTTCCTTTTCAGGACACAAGTAGTTCCGTTTAGCCTCAGGCAGACCAAGAGATAAATAAAAGACAGCATGTTTTTGTCCATCATATTTTTGTTCATGTAATAGCACTCTCCTGACTGCTCCTTAAGAAGTGTCCGTTTCCACAGTAAACATCTATGAAGTATCAAAAAGACCTATGATTTGTGGTTGAATAAACATCTGTTTGAGTACGATAAAAACGTTTCTCAGCTTGATCATCCAGGCAAAACCTTGTTTCATATTTTACTTTTTTCAAAATATGAATATTGTAAGTGGTTATATCTGCAAAAGAATTGATAAAATCGTGATTAAAGTTTATAAATCCAGGGAAATATTGAGTCTCTTTAACATTAGTAGATGACAGCTAATCTAAAGTAGCTGAAAACCTTTTTGGATACATGGAACAACCAGAAGAATTCAATCTAAATTCAAGATACTCAACCTCTTCCTTCTCAAACTCACAGGTTCTTGATGTTATGTGACAGCATTTGAAAACACTAGAATATCATCTCAAAAATCGGTTCCAGTATTGAAGCTATAGGCTGCAAAAAAATTCCAGCGCATTGCACAACCCAAATTGCATTACTCAATATTCAAATGTCCAAATGTGATGCGGACATCTGCTTTCTTTTTGTTGCCTTTCTTTAAACACAAAATAATATAGGCACCTCAAAAATCAATTTTGGTGAAGGCTTGTGCTCTGTAGACTGACTTCAAAAAGTTCTTTATGGTAAGCATGGTATAGATTGATCTGATTTAAGCCTCTGTAATAAATGGAAGGATTACGATCTTGATCTTTTTTGGTTACAAAAACATGGGAGCTCCACAGGTGATGAAGAACGTAGAGCTCAATCATTTTGCAGACTTTCCTGTAAATAAGTGTTTAGGATTTCATTCTTTTTCTCAGTCAAGCAACAAAAACACACTCCAAAGGAACAATAGCACCACTTTCATTTGGCTTGGTGCAATCATATCTGCTGAAAGGGGGAACTGAGCAATCTTTAGGCTTAGCAAAATGTGGAGAAAAGCATGTCTCTGCAATTGTAATGAAAAAAGGTTAGCCATTATTAAATTGAATGTTGAGCCCTTTTTCTTGTCACCCAGCAACCAATAACGTCTAGAGGTATACCAATTACAGGGTCAGAATTGTGACGACAAAGATGTTGTTGAAATCGACCAATTTATATATGGATAAGGCCTCTTCAACCAAAGACTTGCAGTGTAGAAGAGGCTTCATGCATCAGGTTTTGAGTTGATGGTGGGCCATCAACAGTTCCAGTCACATATGCAGTCTTCTTAACTACCTCAGGAGTGATATTTGTGTGCCTCTATACTTATTAGTAAAAATTCCACAAGTGTCACTATCCAGCATTGAAGATGTATTAACAAGCTTTCCTTCTTTTTTTCACTAAACAATTAGTAAAAGGAACACATTGTTATTGACACCATTAGCAGAAGATACAGTGTAGGAAACCAAAATCACTCCTGTCTTCTTCTCAAAAAAATATTTGAATTCATCCAGTATTCCTCATAGACCATGAAGAACAAGACTGAATTATGTGTCCAGCATCACCTCTACGTAGACACATCCCAGTCTTATACCAGTGTTCCTTTTCAGTTTCAGTAAAGGACCTCACAAGTCCAACCTGCATAAGCTGTCAAGAGAATAGGTCCACTAAAAACCTCTGATCGACCAGCTGAAGAAACTCTAGAAAATTAAAATAACATCCTTAGTACTTCCTTCTTTACTTTCATCTCTTGTAAATTTTGTTCAAACAAGAACATTAAATCAAAAAGTTCACAAAAGGAAGCATGGACTGAGAAGGGATGAATTTATAGTCAATGTTATTTTTCTACCCATGTCTAAAGAGAGGCATCTGAGTTTGTTCAAACCTTTTCAAGATGAGGGGCACCTGGAAATCCTGGGATATCTGTTCAGAGACACCAAGAGCTGATTGAGCAATACATCAAAACGCAATTGTCCTAATTCTTATACTCTGTCCTGTCCTAGGACATTTCTATAGCTTTACAAAAGCTAAGGTGGTGTAATTCGGCCAGGGCTAGATGTTGAGAAGATTTGTTGCATGCTTTTCTTGGTTGTCAGTGGAAAGGGTGACTCCTCCTTGTAGTCAATGCACCACCATGGGTGGAATAATAGATCTGAATCGTGTCTTCTTAAGAGGTTCCCAGTTAGCATAGAAAACACAAAAATGTTAAAAAACACCCTTGGCAATCTTTTAGTTTTTGCTTGAATATTAAAACAATAATAGACATTTTGGATTGGAAACCGCAGATAGGAGACAGACCACCTTCTTGAAAAAGGGCAGTTTATAAATTGTGTCTGCACCCCTTTCCTGGAACTCAAGGTGTCAAAGAAGAAATATTTGGCAGTTTCATGCTCAGCACTGAATACCACAGTCCTGCTGCCTAACTTGATGCCTGATGCTCCATGTGGCTCATGAAAACCCCTCACTGCCAGCATGAGGACACCAATGCGGTCTAGGCAGCAGGTCTAGACAGCAAGACTGCTAAACCACCCTCTGAATGTGGTGCCTTGCAGCATGCTGTCTGACAGTGTCAGGAGCGCTTTGTCATGTCCTGAGTATCAGTAATCTCAGGTTAGCTCTGTGCAAAACTCAGCACAAATTCAACATAATCCAATCTGTAGCAGCCATGTTACTGAAGGTTATTTACCTCGTAAGGAAGAACTAGGAATTCTAAATATTACTGAAGCAGAACATATACAACCAATGGGCAAATGTGGTTGCAGAGCTGGCGGACACGACCATGGGTGCTGTAAAGAAAAAGGATTTTGTCATCCCATGCATGTACTGAATAAGGGAGACCACATCTGCCACGTAACCTTCCAAACTGAGGAACCTTGCCTGGACAAATCAAAGCCCATGCATAGGTTACAGAAGAAACACAAAAGTGAAGATTCATCAGTGATTTTTGTCATGGCTGCTCACACTATGGATTTAGCCTAAAAGACTCCCAGCAAGTTACCCGTCATGAATAAACAGATATGAATAATCAGACACTGAATAAATGAATAATAGAAAAGATTAATCAACAGTGGGTGTGGAAATGAGTTAAAGAGTGGAATAATGGATAAATAGGCTAGTGCATCTATGGAAAATGTGCAGGCTAATTTTTGACTCTCATCCATCTGTGCGCTCAATGCAGTGCAGCCCTGACTAGAGGTATACATGTGTGAGTGTATGTAAATGAATGTTAAGCATGTGCATGAATATGTTTACATAAGTGAATGAGTACTGCTGTGAATCAGCTAGCACAGGAAGGAAGGTATGAGCTTATATGATTGAACAACAATGAATGAATGAAGGCAGGAAGGAATGAGTAAAGACATGTGAATCAGTGCAGTAGTTAATGAATGATGCACTCAGTCCAAGAATGAATGACTGAGTGTTCTTGAGTGTATGAATGCATTAGTGAATCCGTGAAAGAATAACTCCAGGAATAAATGCCTAAATATACACACGTGAATGACGCCAGCAGCATTGAATCAGTGAATACAGAAAAGACTGCTGCAGTAACTTGCTGGTAATCTTCATTACTCCAAGTCCAAGACTTCCTCACCACAGTAATTACACCAGGAGCATTAAGCTCCAATCAGAAAGTTCCAAAGTCAAAGTTAACCTACAAGGTTCTCATCCCTCCAAGATGGCTGACTTCTTCGTCCCCTGTGTCGTATAAAAATGGAGGACAAAATGAAGCCAACTACATAAGGGGTGGGAGGCAAGGGAAACTGTACTGTGGTGAGGAAGCCCTGGACTCAGAGTAATGAAGAGCACCGGCAAATAACCGGGACCTTACCGCCTCGTCCATCTTCCTCGCCACAATAATTACACCATGAGCTGATACCAAAGTTAATTGGGCTTCTCTTGTCATGATAATAAAACATGTCCCAAAAAAAACATAACTGCCACATACATGTTTTAATATGCATCACTAAAATATGTTACAACATGTATATATTGTCAGATACTGGAACTCAAAACTGAAGTAGCAAAAGCCATAGGAGCCCCCTCCTATCTCCATAAAAATGTGTCCATGAAAGTATGATATGAGGACCACATGGCTGTATTACAAATTTCCTCCATTGATGAACCTTTAAATGCAGCCTAGGAAGTGACCATAGCTCTACTCGATCTACTCGACCCAATTCTTTCTTTTGTGTTTTATAAGCTACAAAAATTGCCTGCTTTATCCACTTATATAATGTAGAATTCGAGGGCTTCAACCCATTTCTCACTAGGCCAAAGTCACAGAAAGACTGCCAACCCTCCTGAAAAAAATCAGTCCTGGTATGGTAAATCAATAACGCCTGTTTCACATCTAACAAGTGCAACAAACACTCCTCAGCAGATGTAGGTACTGAAAAAAACACTGGAAGAACCACCACAACTGAACTGTGAAAAAAGAGGGGACCTTAGGTAGGAACAAAGGGTTTGATTTCAACACTAATCTGTTAGTCAAAATCCTCACAAATGGTTCTGATGTCAAAAAAGAACCCAATTCACCTATTCTTCTTGCTGACACATTAGCCACTAATAACACAACCATAAGGGTTAAGAATTCTAACTCTACCGACTCCAAAGGTTCAAAGGGTGCCTTTTGCAAAGCTCTCAAAACTAGTTGCAAATTCCATGAAGAGGCTGTCGCCAGGGATCTAGGACTCTTAAACACAAAAATATTTCAATAATTGTGTTACTAGGGGAGCCAGGTGATCAAACAAAGGACTCTTGCAAGCCCTAAGGGGTGGCTATGACATCTAATAGTTTAAATTGTTAATCCCAGCACAAAACCATTTGAAAGGAAAACAAGAGCTCTCATTGAATCTATGTCACCTGAATCAAACCCTTTTCTTCCACACCATTTGACAAAATGTGCCCAATGTCTACCATATGCTTTCAACGTACAGGAACACCTTGACTGTTGCATCAAGTCTGCCACCACAGATAATCAACCTTTAGTCAACAAATCCACACCCTCAACAACCAGGTCTGAAGGTGCATGGTCTGAATAATAGAGATCGAAAGACGGATGACAGGGAATCTCCCTCCGTGGTAGTACCGCCATCTCCAATATCAGTAGCGGCTACTGGCATCTCTGCCAGCTCCAAACCACCAGAATCACATGTGCCCTGTCCGACTTGATCTTCTGTAATGCCCTTGAAATCATAGGAATCAGGGGAAAGGCAGTGGAACAACATGGTGATCTAATCCCAAGCCTCCTGGCAAAGAATAGTTGTGCAGAACAGTGGCAGCTTGACATTCTCTTTCGAGGCAAACAAGTCTCTATCTTGGGCCCAAATCTCTTCTGCAACTGCAGGAATACATCCTTTGTTAAGGATAATGAACTCATAACTGGAAAAACTCTGCTCAGCTTGTCTGCCACCGTTCTCCTTCCTTGGGAAATAAATTGCTGTCAGTGAGCTGAGCTCTGATAATGCCCAACTGCAAAGCTCCTGACTCAGGTGACTGAGGGATTGAGCACTGCAAACCGCCACTGGATCACATCCTGCAGATACAGTGAAGCCAGAAAGTCCCCTGCGTTATCAAGGGAAGAATGTTCTGAAGTGCAGCTATCTTGAATTTCACATGAGGTATGAATTCTTTTTAACCGTTTAATATCTACTACCAGTCGGAACGCTCCGGAAATTATTAACATTAGAGAGAGGATCTAACATGCACCCCTCGCAATTTGAGGCTGAGAAAAAAGCATAATTGCACCTTTTTGAAGGAGCTTCTGTGTCCCTTCTAGTAAAGCTTGCCTCTTTACCCCAGCTCTTGGCAATGGAGTTGGCCGAAAAACATATGGTGGATAAAACAGCAAACAAATCTGAAAACCTTCTTTGAATATTTAAAACTATTGATCTGACAATGTCTGTTCCCAAACATGGTAGAAGAAAGAAATCCTTCCCCTTACTGGAATTTGTGTACCAGTCATATAGTCAGGGATTTGTAGTGGACTGGGAAGATGAGGCATTTGGATGCTGCAATCAGAATTTATTGAAAGTAGGGCCCCAGCCTTGTCCCCTATCACAAAAGGGCTGGTTAGGCATCCCCTGTCTGATTGATGCAAAAACCCTATGATTATCAAAAAACATCTGGCTTATCCCCTTTTCTGAAGCCTCCAGTTTACAGTCTTCAGCTGTTTTTTTGATCATGTCCTCCAACTGAGGGCTAAACGATTTAACCCCTGCAAAAGGAATTTTTATTCATAATACTTTTATTGTTGAATCTACCTTCCAAGACCTCAGCCATAATTGCTATCTAGTAGGTATGTACAAACCTGCAGTCAAAACTGCTGCCCCAAAGAATCAAATGAAATGTTGGATAGAAGATTGACTTGTTGTTCTATCAAGACCTGTGTTGGAGTAATGTTGTCCCCTTGATCAATCAATTCTGCTAGTGACTGAAAATCCTTGATCAGTGATTGAACTGCATACGAAGAATATGCTGCTGCCCTAATAGCAAAATTAGATGCAGAAACAGTATGTTTCACCCCTGTATCCACCTCTTATCCACTGGATCTGATGAAGATGCATCCTCAGAAATAATCGTACACTGTGATGCTAAACCTGCCATTGAGGAATCCACCTTGATGGAGACCAAAACCTTTCCGCAAAGTCATGAAAAAGGTGTCGGTTTGCTAGAAATCTAGCAAAGGTTTGTTTGTCCACTTTTTTCTCTCTGATTCCATAACATTTTTAATTGAAAAATGAAGAGGAAGGGACACCGGCTCCTTCCTCTGGTACTGAGAAAAGAAACCATCATTCTCCTCCTGTGAGCCCTCCTCAGGAAAATCAAGATTCTGCTGGATGAGCAACTGGAATTCTCTTAGTTCCTCTCCTTGCCCCTATCTCCTGTTTACCTCATTCTCTTCTGTATCTGAATCTGCTGGAGTCTCCAAATGAGTTTTTTAGGACCAGTAGGCTGTAGCTCCTGTTCCAGGAGAGCAGCAGAAACTGCTGCCTGGATCATCTGCTGAATTGCAGCTAGAGAAGGCTCTCGCAATCTCAACTCCTCCACATTATGGGTTTTCTCTGCCGCTTTAGCCCCACTCTCCATGATATCAGAGGTAAAATGCCAAAGAAAGGAGTCACGTCCCGCTTTGTATAGTTACTATGAGACTCTCATGATGCCCTTAATGTGTCACCATTTCCTAGCAAGCCCGCGACTAACCATAATACCATGCGCCCCTGCTGAGACGTCTATCATTACTTCGATTACGTGGATGTTGAAATGTACCTTCATAATGTGCTTCCTTTTGCCAAGCATTCTCACTGCCATGTTACTGCTTGCTGATGGGCGCTCCAAATCATAGTTGCCCTGCAGAAACAACACTGCGCCTATGACCGCTGAGTGCTTCAGGCTATGGCGACCCAGTTTGATCACACGCTGCTCAACCGCCCGTCATTGCTGCTGAGTCCGCTACAGAAGGACTTCCTGAGGCTAAGAGGGCGATTGCGTTTTCTATGTTCATTGCTACGTGGGTATTATTATATTGCAAAACCCTCCCGCAGGAGACATGGTCAAGACATAGAAATACTGCACTAGGGGGGTCATTCTAAGTCTGGCGGGCGGCGGAGGCCGCCCGCCAGACTTCCCCCCTCCGTAATACCGCTCCGCGGTCGAAAGACCGCGGAGGGTATTCTAAGTTTTTCCCTGGGCTGGCGGGCGGTCGCCAAAAGACCGCCCGCCAGCCCAGGGAAAAACTCCCTTCCCACAAGGATGCCGGCTCGTAATCAAGCCGGCGGAGTGGGAAGGTGCGACGGGTGCTGTTGCACCCGTCGCGTATGTCACTGTCTGCCAAGCAGACAGTGAAATACTTGTAGGAGCCCTCTTACGGGGGCCCCTGCAGTGCCCATGCCAGTGGCATGGGCACTGCAGGGGCCCCCAGGGGCCCCGCGACCCCCCCTACCGCCATCCGGTTCCCGGCGGGCGGACCGCCGGGAACTGGATGGCGATAGGGGGGGTCGGAATCCCCTCGCGGCGCAGCTAGCTGCACCGCCTTGGAGGATTCCAAAGGGCGGCGGTACACTGGCGGGAGACCGCCAGTGTTGCCGGTCCGACCGCGGCTTTACCGCCGCGGTCGGAATGCCCTTGGGAGCACCGCCGGCCTGTCGGCGGTGCTCCCGCGGTCCTCCAACCCGGCGGTCATTGACCGCCAGGGTTGGAATGACCCCCTAAGTCTGTCACTCTAGAACTCTTGTCTGCCGTGTAATTATGAGTCTGCTACAGCAAGACCTCTGCTCTACACTTACCTTAAACACTTGCCTGTAGGTCATACTCGACTCATAGTTAAAGTTTCCCAGGAGACACTATAAAACAGAATGGGGTGGGGTTGACCTCCCTTTTATACAACACGGGGAAAGAGGTAGTTGACCATCTTGGGAGGATGGAAAACTAGTATGTTTACTTTTACTTTGAAAGTTTCTGATTGGAGGCTAATGCTCCTGATGTAGTCACTGTGGCAAGGAAGATGGACAAGAAATGTAGGAATGAATGCCTAAATAAAGGAGTGAATGTAATTGTTAGACCTGGCGTCCTTGGTGTGGTTTCTCCTAACTTTTTGCCTCTGCTTCTCACGTTGTTGCTGTATGTCGGACTCTGTTTTTGCTGTTGTTTTTACTCTGGGCACTTTACCACTGCTGACCAGTGCTAAAGTGCAAGTGTTCTCTATGTGAAATTGTATGTGTAATTGGCTTTTCCATAATTTGCATATTTGCTTTACTAGTAAGTCCCTAGTAAAGTGCACTAGAGGTGCCTAGGGCCTGTAAATCAAATGCTACTAGTGGGCCTGCAGTACTGGTGTTGCCACTCACATGAGTAGCCCTGTAAACATGGCTCAGACCTGCCAATGCAGGGTCTGTGTGTGCAGTTTTTAAACTGCCATTTTGACTTGGCAAGTCTACCCACTTGGCAGGTGGGTAAACATGTAAGGCACCCATAAGATAAGCCCTAGGTAGCCCCCTGGGCAGGATGCAGTCTATGTCAAAGGTGGGACATGTACTGATGTGTTTTATCTGTCCTAACAGTGAAATACTGCCAAATCAGTTTTCACTGTTGCCAGGCCTATCTCTCTCTTAGGTTTACATGGGGGCTGCCTTTAAATATCCTTAAAGTGGAGTTTCCCTTTGAGAGAAGATAGAAACCTGGAGTTTGGGGTCTCTGAACTCACAATTTAACAATACATATTTTAGTGAAGTTAGTGTTTAGATTGTTAGTTTGAAAATGCAACTTTTAGAAAGTAGGAATTTTCTTCCTTTAACCATTCTGTGACTGTTTGTGGATTCCTTGTATGGGTCAGGCTGACAGTTAGGCTGTTTTGGAACCTCCTCTAGACAGTGACACAAAGGGAGCTGGGATGTAGCCTGCATATCCTGATGAGCCATCTGGGCTAGAGTGGAGGGAGGAGTTGTCACTAACACCTGAATGGGCTGTGCCTGCCCTCACACAATGCAGTTACCAACTACAAAGGAGGAAAGGGTTATAAGTTGTGGACCCAAAACCCCAGAATTGAGATTGCTTCTGGAACCAATAGTAATAAAAATAGTAAAAATGGGGTATGTCCCAGTAAAATGCCCAAATTGTGTTGAAAAATTGGGTTTTCTGATTCAAGTCTGGCTGTTCCTGAAAGTTGGGAAGATGGTGATTTTATCACAGCAAACCCTTTGTTGATGCCATTTTCAGGGAAAAACCACAAGCCTTCTTCTGCAGCCCTTTTTTCCCATTTTGTTTAAAAAAAATTAAATTGTTGCTGTGAATTGGCTAATTTCTTGGTCTCCTTCAGGGGAACCCACAAAGTCTGGGTACCTCTAGAATTCCTAGGATGTTGGAAAAAAAGGACGTGAATTTGCCGTGGGTAGCTTTTGTGGACAAAAGGTTTTGAGGGCCTCCGCGCAAACTGCCCCGAACAGCCCAAAAAAGGCTTGGCACCTGGCAGCGAAGAGCGTAACAGCTGAAGATAGGTTCTTGTCGATTCTTGTGCATTGCTGGATTTTTAATAATTTGTATTCACTCTGCCCCGATGTAGTCAATAATTGGTATTGATTTGACTGACATTCTTGATGGTTCCTTATAGTTGTATAAGAAACATGCCCTAGGTTTCACAGGCAAGGGAAGGTCAAATCTATTGGATGCTCTTTAGAACAGTGCATTAAGTTGGGTTTTAAATTACTATTAAAATATGTCCTTGAATCATTTTTCTAGCAGCTCCCAAACCAAAATTAAGTACTAAAAGGTTTAATAGTGTACCCAGTGGTTTCCAAAGGGAGGTCCAGCCTTGCAACAATAAACAATGACTTTGGAGGTTTTTCACTGCCATGGCATGTAAAATGTCAAGTCCTGAGGAACTTGGCAGCCTCCAAAAAAATCAATGAACTCATCAGCTCTGGGGACAGGGTGAGCAGCAGTCTTGGTGACTGATTTGAGACCCCTGTAATCCACTCGGAATTTAAGTTCTGGAGTGGTGCCCAGTGAGGCAGTCTTGGGTAATAGAACCACTGAACTGAACCAGGGACTACAATCACTCCAAATCCAACATCTTGTAACCCTCATCCTTTATGCTGCAGCCTGTAGATTTTAATGTTGACAGGCATGTTATCCCCATGCCTATGTCATTGACACACCAATTAGGGAGCCCTGGAGTCAGTGAGAAGAGATTGCAGAACCATCCCAAAAAGTGGTGAAAGTTGCCCTTGTTGCTCTGGGGTTTTATTAAGGGAGAGGACAACCCCATCTGCAGACCCATTTCGCTTCTTGGAAGTTGGAAGGCATGAGGAGTGGGAGGATTTCATTATCCTCCTCATCAGTTGTCACTGTTAACACAGTGGCTTCAGACCTTGGGACTTGAGGCGGTACACATGTAGTACATTTAAGGGGTTCCTAGATGTCTTGAGTTTCACCAAGTAGGCAGACTCCACTTTACACTGCTTTAGCTCATAGGGCCCAGTCTATTGGCCCTTTTTAAGCCTTGGGCTCTAAGAGCTTCATCATCCAAAGCTTTTGGCCAGTCTGATACTACACCGGAGTGGACTTCTAGTCATACCGCTGCTTCATGAGCTCCTAGCTGCCTTCAGGTTGTCATTGGCCTCTTCCCGGAAGCAGTTCATAAAGACCTGAGGGCTAACACGAACTCACTGCATTGAGAGGGGGAGTCTTGGGATTTTGCTTTTCAAAGGGACTTAGCCCCATTCCCTTCTAAGGCACTTTCCTGTATGCAAACTGAAAGCATGGCAAGAGTATGTCCCACTTACCCTTCAAGGGCTCTGACAGGTTCATAATCATGCCTTTCAGGGTTTTGTTGATTCTACCAAGAGGCCCACTGGGCTGGAGTGGTATAGGATGCGGAACTTGTAGGCTACTCTACACTCATCCCATATAGACTTCATGTCTGCAGATGTGAAGTTGGGGCCTCTGCCAGACACAACTTCCTTGGAGAAACCCACATGGGTAAATACCCCCGTCAGTGCCAAGGCCCACTACAGGTGCAGACACTGACCTCAGTGGTATAGCCTTATGGTACAGTGTGGCATGGTCTATTAAGGCTAGGATGAATCTGCAGCCTAATGCAATGTCGGGGTCCAAAAGTGCTACAGTATCAATGCCCACCCATTTAAAGGTTGTTTCCACTATAGAGAATGGAAGAAGGAGAGCCTTAGGCTTTACCTCTGACTTTCCACTGGCCTGGCAGGTCATACAGGATCTGCAGAATGCGTCTGAATGCATCCTCATCTGGGGTGAGTAAAAGTGAGTGACCATGTAGTCAAAGGGTTTGGCCTGCCCCAGAAGTCCTTGGAGGAGGATGTCATAAACTAACTCCAGTAAATAGTCTCTGAAGCACGGGGAACCACCAATAGATTGGTTGACCAAGATTCGGGAACTTTAGATTCGCTATAGAATAGACCATTCTCCTAATAAATTAGGTAATCACTGAAGGTGTCGCCAGCTTCCTGGCCCTCAGCCTGCCACCATAGGACTTTGAGTGTGGCACTCACTCTGTGTCTTGAAGAACACTGCCTGGGATGGTCATCCTTCAGTTTGTCATTGGGCTAACCCAGGTAGGGCTCTGAGAGCAGCAATGTCTTACCCTGTAGGTTCCAGGTCATCATACTCAGGAGTTGCCGGATTGCGGGAGTTTATAGGACAGGTTTCCCACATCCCTTGCTCTTCCTCTTCTTGGCAGGCACCTGGGCCACATTTTTGAGCACAAGGTTCTTCTGACTCCATAAACGGGCTGCCATGGACCATGTGGTCAGACACACCCACTCAAGCAATCCCAATATCTCCAAGTGAGACCTGAGCTCCAACACTTTCCAGATAGTGTGCTCTAATTTCTTACCAGACACTCAACAGGCATGACTGGGCTCACAGCTACCTTTAAGGAACCTGAGACCACTACCATTGAAAGGATATGAGAGCCACTGAATTGTGGCACACCTGGTTGGCTGCTGCTAAAACGTGGTGGATTACATCGGGGACTATCTGCTCTCAAGACATCAGATGACACCTAACAGTAGTCATACAGGAACCTGTGCGTCTCAGAGCCTCCACCCTCTGCCCATTAATGGTGAGCCACTGCCTATACTTTTTAGAATTTTCAGGCATGTGAGCCTTAGACACTATTTCTTTGCCACCCAGGGAGGACACTAGGGTAACTTTTGTACTTCCCCCAAAACTAACTGGGGCAACTCCCTCCTGCAGCATTGCACTGGTAATTCCTGGGGTATATCCACCAGTGGTGGGACTGCTTCCTTTGGGATAGGTTGTATCCCCCTTTCTATGCCCAAGATGGTAACAGCCTTTACCCTTGGCCACAATTAAATCTGGATTATTTCCCCTGAAAACCCTTTTGGAGGTGTTTGGGGTGGATGATGTTTAGGGGCGAGAAGAGATTTTTAGGGATCTGGAATAGTTGAAGTTTTGGGGTTTTAAGGTTCACAGATGAGAGATGTTTAAGGCTGATGAGGGTTTTCAAGGTTCAATGATTGGTAGAGTAGCATTATATTGAAGGCTTTTTGGGGTTCAGGAATGGGTTGTGTTTAGGGGTGGTAAGGTGTTTTAGGAGGCAGGGATGGGTGAAGTTTGTGGGCATAAAAAGTAGGATTCAGGAATGGTTGAAGTTTAAGGGGGTATGGGGTTTTAAATGTTCAGGAATACATGGAGTTTAATGGTAGTGTAGGGGTTTTAGGGTTAGGAATAGGTGGGAATGGGTTTAGGAATGGGATAGAAGTGCCTTAGGGCTCAGGGATGGGTGGAGTTTAGGCATAGTGAAGGTTTTTAAGGTTTAGCAATGAGTGGATTTTAGAGTATAACATTTTTTTAGAGTTCTGTGACGGGTAGTGTTTAGAGGTCAGGGAAGGGTAAAGCTTACCCATGGTGATGCATAAGAAATTTAGGTATTATGAGGGTGTCAGGGATGGATGCTGTTTAGGTGTGGTGAGGAGTCAGCAAATGAAAAGCATCTGAAGCCAATTTTGAAAACAAAAAATTACATTCTATGAATTGGTAGCTATGACATGGTATATGTTATTTATTCTGCAAATTTTCATTAAACAGTTTAAGTGAAATTATTTCTCAGTAATGATTTTCCATAAAATAATTTCCCTCTGAAGCCACATACAACTGCCCCCCCAAGACAAAAGGTTATAAGCAACTAACCTAAACCCTGGTAGTTCTCTTTATCTAAGCTGAAGACCCTGGAAAGGTCATCTGTATTTGTACTCTGTAAACTCCATACCCTGTGCGGGAATAGACCACCTACATGGCCTGGGGTCCTCTCCTCTCATCTGCATAAGTTAGCTGAGAGGCTTGTGGTCAGTTTAAACTCCATAATATGTCCCTAAGAAGTATGGTCTAAACTTCTTTAGTGACCAAAACACCTCTAAATGGCACTCCACCTCTGCTTTCTGGGGAGGAGTCACCTACTGATAAAGGCAACTGGTTGATCCTGGTCCTCGTCATTTGCTGGTGCCAACACTGCCCTAATCCCATGTTCAGAAGCATTTCTTTGTACAATGAACTCCTTGCTATGGTCAGGTACTCATAAGACACGCGCTGAGCACAAAATCTCTTTAGAGTGCCAAAGACATTTTGACATTCCTCAGTCCAAATAACTTATAGGGACATTTCTTGAAAGTGAGTTCTATCAGTGGTGCCACATTGGTACCATAGCCCTTAGCAAATCTTCTGCATGACCCGGTCAAGCCAATAAATGTTATGACCAGGGACTGAATCATTTGAGCCTCCCAAGTCAGAATCGGCTGGATCTTGGGTTGAAGACATATTAAATAACCTATACCTATGTGGAGGCTAACGTACACCACTGAGCCTTGCCCTATATGCTACTTGCCTTGATGGCCCGCACTGCCTGCCTGGTGCAAGGCCTGGAGCACTGCCTTAAGGTGGACCAGGTGCTTCTCCCAGGTGGAACTAAATACAGCTATATCATCCAGATATGCTGTACTGTATTCTTCCAGACCTGAGAGGACTCTATTCACCAACATATGTCAGGTGCAGTATTCAAGCCAAAGGGCATCACTTTGAACTGAAAGTGGCCCTCTGGAGTTGAAAATGCAGACCACTTCTTGGCACCTTGGGCGTGGGCTATCTGCCAGTGTTCTGAAGTTAAATCAAATGTACTTAGATACTTGGCAGCCCCCAATGTGTCTAGGAGCTCTTGGTATGGGATGAGCATAATTCTTAGTGACTGCATTTTGGCCTCTGTAGTGCACACATAACCAGTTCTCAGGCTTCCTATCTTTTGGATTTGGTTTAGGCATCAGCACCACTGGCCTGGCCAAAGGCTTTGTAGAGGGTTCAATCACTCCAAATTCTGCAAGGAAATAAGTAAAATTAAGATATTACTAAATAAGGCCTTTAGGGAACAAAGCTGGAGTAAATGACAACAAACTTGCCAGAAACAAAACCAACTAGATAAGAAGATACTATAGAAAACTGCTGTAGGCAAAAAGGCAGGAGGAAGAGGCCAACAAATGGGAACAACAACACAAGGTCATAAGATCCAATAACCAGAAAAAGTTCTGAACATGGATAAATGGCATTGAACGCACTGCACCTCAAAAAGAGAATGCAAACCTCTCTCCAGGACAATGGGAGGCCCACATAAAAAAATTCGTTGATGACCCAGCACCAACTACCTTCAAGATTTCAAATGTTATCAAAGAGGCATGAAAGCAAACACTAAACATATTTACAGCCCAAATTGAAAAAGTGATTGGGTCTCTGAGTTTAAATAGGGCACATGGACCCCATGGCATTCTAGTAGCCATAGTCAAAAGATCACCTAAAAACATGGGCCGTGGTTATAACACCTGTTTTTGAATCTTACCTTCTAGGCAAATCAATCCCAGATAACTGGAGAGGCTCAATTCCCGTACTAATCCACTAAAAAAGAGAACGGTACAAATCTGGGAAATTACAAAATGTTAGCTTTCAGACAGGCTCGATTCGGTATCAATCCACAAGAAAGGGAATTTTACAAATCCGGGAAATTACAAGATGGTAGCTTCATTGGACATAAAAGGAAAATGCAATTCAAATCTTTTAATCATGCAACTGGAAAAATGGGGTGTAGGAAAATAGCTGAAACAGGTGCTACATTGAGGACAATTTGATCTCCCACCTGATAGAAGAAACTGTTCTCGTAAGAAATGCACCCTTGTATCCTTTTTTTAAGGTAAATCAGCTTTATTAAAATCAAAATACATATGGGTCTCATAATAAAAATACAAGATATCTGTCACAATGATAATGATATAATTTTGAAAGGAATTGTAAAAGCTGTTTAACATTTTAAAATATAAAATGGGGGAAAACAATAAAAACGGAACAAGACCAATTAAAATAAGAAAGATACAGTAGGTATTAAAAAGCTAAAAACAGTAATATTCAATAAAGCATAAAGTTGAACTAAATTTATTTTCAAATAAGAACAGAGAAAATAAACACTCCATGGTGTATTCTCAGATAATGTACAATTAGTAGAATTGCAAGCAACAGCATTAAGATAATCAGTCAAAGGTAACCAATACATATCTCTATTTATGGAGGGGCAGCATAAAGAGGTAAAAGCAATATCTAGTCTATGGTAATGGCAAACATTATACCACCAAGCCTTATAGGAAATGTTGGATGAATATTTCCAATTAAGAGTAATTTGCTGAATGGCTAAAGCTAACATGAGATCCAACAGTTTTAAATTATCATCATCTGAAACTATGTCAGCAGAGAGGCTACCTAGAAAAAGCACTGAGGGAGATAATTGGGATCGCAAATGAAAAATGGAGCTAAGCTGACGCCAAACTTTTCTCCAAAAAGAGACAGTCGGAGGACATTCAAAAAGGATATGCATAAGCTCTCCCTTTGGACTATCACAGGACCAACAGTTTGAAGTTGAGGATACAGAACATTTTACTATAGTAGAGGGGGTAAAATAAAGTATGTGCTAAAGAAAGAAAAGTAATTGTGTGGTAGAAGTTGATCTAGATATTTTATAAGATCGATGTCATATCTTATTCCAGAAGGAAACAGCACAGGTACATCCCAAATCCAATTCCCATTGAGATTCAATTTTAGTTTTAGGTCATGTCAAAACAGGAGAATGAAAAAGTTTATAAATATTTGATGCCTTAGGAAATGAGGTAAGAAAGGAGGACAAAGAAAAGGTTAATTCCAAAGACGAGAGAGGGGAAGGCAAGGAAAAAGTACATCAAGAATAATATTAATAAGAAGAAGATATTTAGGCATAAATGAATTGGGACAATGAAATAGAAGTTGGAATTGTGAAAAAGAAAGTGGAGTATCATTGGAAAATAAATCTTTGACCCACGCTATATTTCTTTGTCTCCAGGATTTCCAAAATAAAAGTTTTTTATTGATAGTGATGAGACGATTATGCCCAATAGGAGAATTCAGAAAAGAGGAATACATGACGGATGGAGGTAAATAGTGAGAACTCAGACGAGCACAAGTATGTTTAAGAAAAGGGGAGGAGATAAGCGAAATATTATAGGAAAAGGATACCACCTCACGAGGAGAAAAAGGTAGAAGAAAAGAACATTCAATATCCAACCATAAGGGAGTAAACACAGAGCTTGACAATGAGATCCACCTAAAAGCTTGACGCAATCAAAATGATTTGTGATATAGTCTGAAATCAGGAAAATTGTCTCCCCCCTCCTGTTTCGAATGACGAAGGTGACTAAGGGAAATTCTAGATTTCTTATTGTTCCAGAGGAATTTAGACAATCTGGAGTCCTTTTGTTTAAAAAAAGTAACAGGTAGAGGAATTGGAATTATGGACAGGATATATAAAATGTTAGGAGAAATAATCATTTTAATAGAGTCAAGGCGACCCCACCAAGATAAAAATAAGGAATTCCATAACAAAAGGGATCTATCAACCTTCTCTGAAGCATCTGAGATATTTACTTCAATGGACTTTTTAATGGATGAGGTGAACCAAATATCTAAATATTTAATCTTGGAGGAATTCCAGTGAAAGCCAGTAATATCAAACAATGATCTAAAACAAAATTTTGTTAGAGGAAGGATTTCAGTTTTGTCCAAATTTATCTTATAACCTGAAATCAAAGAAAAGTCTTCAATCTCCCGAAGTAGAGACGGAATTGAGAGTTCAGGGTTTGAGATATATAAAAGTATATCATCTGCATATGCCTTTAATTTTAAGTGTTTCTCACCATATTGGAAACCCTCAATTTTAATGTTATTTCTAATACAGGATAGAAAGGGCTCTAGAGCTAGAATAAATAGGAGTGTAGAGAGCGGACAACCTTGACGAACACCACGATGTAATACAAAGTATCTGGACAATTTCCCATTCACCAATACCGATGCCATTGGGAATTGATAAAGCAAAGAGATAAATGAAATGAAATGAGTCCCTAAACCATGCCAGGCTAAAGCTTTTAATAGAAAAGACCAGTCAAACCGATCAAACGCATCTAAGGAAATTGCTGCTAAGGAGCACGAAAGAGCGGGAGCTTTGCTGAGTACATTGAAGAATGTTCTAGCGTTGTCAGAAGCAAGTCTACCTTCGACAAAACCCATTTGTTCCTTACTTATCAACGCAGGTAAAAGGGTATCAAGACGTAAGGCTAATAATTTAGCAAAGATTTTATAATCTGTATTGAGGAGAGAGATTGGTCTATAATTTTTACAGAAAGTATGATCCTTACGTTCCTTTGGAATTAAACAAATCGAAGCTTCTTGAAATGTTCCCCCTGTACAACCAGAACCTGTGAAGAACTGAAAAAGCTGTAAAAGTTTGGGAAGTAAAATGTCAGAAAAATGTAGAAAAAATTCCACTGTAAATCCATCCGGACCAGGAGTTTTTTCCTTTTTTTAGAGATTGAAGGGCTTTAAAAAATTCTGATGAAGAAATATCTACTTCAAGTGAAGAGACATCAACAAGCGTCTTATTGGGGTTTGGAATGTTCTTTAAATAATCATCAATCTGTAAGGAGGTCGGAACTGATTCAGGAGTATAAAGTATCTGGTAATAATTAACAAATTCAGCTAAGATATCATCATCTTTAAAAAGGGACTCACCAGTATCTGTCACTATAGACTTCACTTTGTGGCGTTGCTTCCGTACTTTTAAATAATTAGCCAGAAGTTTCCCTGATCTATTTCGACCTCCATAATAGCGGGCACTACTACGTAGAAGAAAAGAGGAGGCATTATCCATCGAGATTTTGTTAAATTGCAATTTTGCTTGAATAAATTCTTGTAGATTAAAATTAGAACAGGAAGAATAATATTGATGTTCTAACCGTTTAATTTTGAGAAGCAGAAATTGATGATGTGCATTAAAAGTTTTCTTTTTATTAGAGACAAAATTTATGATATGACCACGAGCCGCAGCCTTAAACAAATCCCATAACAATTGTGGGGAAACATGAGAGTCATCAGTAAATCGGAAAAATTCCCCTGCAAAGGCAACAAAGGAAGTGGAAAATTTAGAATCAAGCAAAAAAGAATTATTGAATCGCCATCTATTGGATTTGGGATGCCCTGGGAGCAAATCAAAATCTGTGATCACTGGAGCATGATCAGATATTACCATAGGTTCAATGGAGGAATTAAGAAGATTTTGGGATAGTGACTTTGAAACAAAAATATGGTCACGTCTAGATAAGGAGCCATGTGGAGGAGAATAAAACAAAAAATCCCTACTATCAGGATCACAGAATTACATTGTGAGAGAAATGCCTTAAATTGTTTATGTATTTTATGAGGAGAAAATGTAACTACAGATTGCCTATCTATAAAAGGATCAATAAATTCATCATTATTATGCAAACATTGTTTAGTAACATTAGACCAGAAAAGATAATCTGAGTGATTAGGACCATAAATATTACCAATAGTCATTATAATCCCAGTAATTCTTAGCTTCACAAAGACCCATCTACCATCAGAGTCTGAGTCTTGCAAAATAACATTAACTGATACTTTTTTATGGCAGAGCACAATTACACCATTTTTCTTTGTAGATGAAGGAGAAGTAAAAACATTGCCCACCCAACCTCTTTTAAGTTTCAGAGCTTCAGAATCTGTCAAATGGTCTCTTGTAAAAGAACCAAGTCTGGATTTTATTAAGCTAAATGGAATAAAATTCTCTGCCTTTTTATTGGGTTAATAAATCTTCTGACATTCCAAGAAATAACTCTGAATTTTTACGTCACATAACCATACATATACACAAAATGTCTTGTACCATAAATATCTGAAAATACATATAGGGGAAAGGAAAACAAGAAAAACAAAGAGAGAGAGGAGTAAAGGGGAAACAGCAAGAAAAAGGATGGAAAACATTCACGAAAAAAAGAAGAGACAGTACATGTCAAATAAAGACAACTGCAAAAACATACCTGAGATGAATGAACAATAGGAGAGGGGTGGTGACAGCACAGACTGAAGACGGCACAGCAAGGAAACGGAACGCATCAACGGACAAATGTTACAAGCAAAAATAATGATTGTAGAACACCAGGAGCCTGTGGAAAGAAAACAATACATTAACAAAGAGGACCTATAGTCACATCAATATAATATAATGTATACACTGCATATGAAGGACCATCAACTGTATCATAATAGTAATGAACAAGGGCATAATAGATTAAGAATGAATTCAGTCAACGTGTAGAAGGACACCCTTGTATCTTGATTTCTTCAATTTTACTGCGGCCTTCAACAGTGTTTCACGGGGGAAGGCTTGGGCCACACTAGATAAGTGGAGGATCCTACCTCAGCTCTTGAAAGCTATAATAGAACTATACTCCGGCACATGGGTAAAAGTCAAAATGAGGGCAGCCTGGACGACTTCTACAAAATTGCACACCAACAAGGGTCTAAAGCAAGCATTAACGCTCACCCCTGCAGTTCAACCGATACCTACCAGATCTAAAGGAAACCCTAGGAGAAACAAGAGCATTCCTTCCGAAAATAGCCACTCATAAATTCCAGATCCTCAAGTATGCTGAGGATACTATGTTACCATACAAAAAGGACTACATAGGTCGTTTAGTACCTTAGCCAAGTACTGTCAAGTGAACATAATTAATGATAAACATGGCAAAAACTAAAGTGATGATCGTAAACCTCAAGGTGATCAAGGAAAGAGCATGGTTTTGTCGAGGGGAACAGAACTGAGAACGTTTCTTCAAACAAATACCTGTGCGTGTGGCTGGACAGTCAGGGGCACCACATAGCACAGATTACTTCTCAACAGGCAACTGCCAACTCTCTAAGCTGAGCATTCTGCAAATCATTAGATGGAGGAGAATCAGACTGGTGTTGGTTTCTGGACAATGAATGATCTAGAAGTAGAGCCATAGCCGGAGTGTGGAGGTGTAGGGAGGGGGGCATTCAGGGGTCTTGCATTTGAGGGCCAGGCCAGCCCATATTTATCTTTGCCCCCCCCACACGACCAAGGCAGCTGGCACAGTATTTATAGGAACGTGTGTTCCCAAGTTGATTTAGCAATAAAAATACCTTTAAATTTTAATTTTGCCTTGTTAGAGTTGATGCATGTTCAAAGACAGGTTAAATGTGGGGCGATGTGTTCTGACAAATTGCATGGAGATCGTGTTTGCATTTTTTCTGTTACTGAAAACTGAGAAGATTTTGTAAAGTGAACTATATGACAATCTCGCTGGGGTACAGACAAAGCCACTGTAATTATGTGAGGGGTGGCCTAAATTTTGAGGCACTGTTAACTAAATTATGTGGCAAGAATACACAAATTATGCAACTAAGGGCCTGATTTATACTTTTTTAATGCCGCATTTGTGTCATTTTTTGGATGCAAAAGCGGCGCAAACTTACAAAATATAATTGAATTTTGTAAGTTTGCGCCGCTTTTGCATAAAGAAATGACGCAAAGGCAGCGCTAAAAAAGTATAGATCAGCCCCTTAGTGTGGTACATTATGTGATAGTACCACTTTAGTATTTCAGTCATTTTTTACACATTAGCTTTGGCACAACAAAGTTTTCTCTTCTTAGTACCAGTTCCAAATACAGCTATAAATAAATGAAATGTGAAATAATAACCTTTGCGAAGGCCTTTTCACTGTCTGTCAGCACTGTTGCAGCATTCTTAGTAACCTTTTTTCTGTATGAACTAGAAACAACATTTGTTTTGTGTTAAAAAATGTGTTGATTATTGTTAGACCTGACAGCCTTAGGGTGGTCACCTCTAACTTTTTGCGTGCCTCCCTCCACTTTTTAGATACTGTTTTTGCTGGTTTTAAGACTCTGTGTACTTTACCACTGCTAACCAGTGCTAAACTGCATATGCTCTCTCCCTTTAAACATGATAACATTGAATCATACCCAATTGGACTATTTAATGTACTTATAAGTCCCTAGTAAAGTGCACTATATGTGCCCAGGGCCTGTAGATTAAATGCTACTAGTGGGCCTGCAGCACTGATTGTGCCACCCACTTAAGTAGCTCCATAACCTTGTCTCAGGTCTGCCATTGCAAGGCCTGTGTGTGCAGTTTCAAAGCCAATTCGACTTGGCATTTAAAAGTACTTGCCAAGCCTAAGACTCTCCTTTTTCTATACATACGTCAACCCTAAGGTATGCCCTAGGTAACCCATGGAGCAGGGTGCTGTGTAGGAAAAGGTAGGACATGTACCTGTGTAGTTTACATGTCCTGGTAGTGTAAAACTCCTAAATTTGTTTTTACACTGCTGTGAGGCCTGCTCCCTTCATAGGCTAACATTGGGGCTGCCCTCAGATATTGTTTGAGTGGTAGCTGCTGATCTGAAAGGAGTAGGAAGGTCATATTTAGTAGAATGGTGATACAAAATCCTGCTGACTGGTGAAGCTGGATTTAATATTACTATTTTAGAAATGACACTTTTAGAAAGTGAGCATTTCTCTGCACTTAAATCCCTCTGTTCCTTACAATCCACATCTGGCTGGGTTTAGTTTACAGCTCCCTTGTACATTTACTCAGACACACCCCAAACACAGGATACTCAGCCTCACTTGCATACATCCACATTTTGAATGGGTCTTCCTGGGCTGGGAGGCTGGCGGGCATGACAATTACATGTCAAAGGACAGTAGCCTGCCCCCACACAAAGGACAGCCACACACCTTACTGGGACCCTGGCAAACAGGATGGGACTGAAAGGGGACTTTGTGCACTTCTAAGCCACTCTTTAAAGTCTCCCCCAGTTCAAAGGCACATTTGGGTATTTAAACAGGGCCTCTGCCCCTGCAAACTCAGACACTTCTGAGGTAGACAATCTACTTCATCAAGATACTTCCTGGAGAAAAGAACCTGAACCAGAACTTGCATCCTGCCAAGAAGAACTGCCTAGCTGCCCAAAGGACTCACCTGTCTGCTTTCTGTGAAGGACTGCTGTCTTGCTGTTGCCCTGCTGCCTTGCTGCTCTCTGGCTGTGGCGAAGAAGTGCTCTCCAAGGGCTTGGATAGAGCTTGCCTCCTGTTCCCTGAAGTCTCAGGGCAAAAAAGACTTCATCTCTACAAGTCGGACTCCTTGTGCTGTGAAAATTGACGCACAGCCTGCCAAAAATGACGCACAGCCTGCACTGCAGAACATCGCAGCCTGACTTCGCATCAAGAAGATCAATGCAGCACCAGCGTAGCGACTGGAAATTCGATGCACGGGCCACTGGATCGACGCACAGCCAAGCCGGAACGATGCAGCCCGACTTCCAGAGAGGAATCGATGCAACGCCTGCAGTGTGGTAGCAATTGTGATGCAACGCCCACTGAATCAACGCAGCTCCTGTGACTTCATCCTGCCAGTGCAAGAAATCCATGCATCGTCCCAGGGGGGTCCGAAAACCCCACAACCCGAAGAGGATCCACGACCGAGCACCGGAAATCGACGCACAGCCATCACTGCATGAAAACGAAACAACTCATTGCCATGTGCAGCCCGAGAAATCAACGCACACCCTTTGTTTTTCCACGCATCTCCTCCTCTGAAGTTATTTGCAGAGATTTTGCATGCGAACCAGGTACTTTGTGCTTGAAAGAGACATTTATTGCTTTTTAAAGACTAAAGACACTTTACATCACTTTTACAGTGATATCTCAACATATACTTATTGCATTTTAATCATTTTGACCTGCATCTTATCAGATAAATATTATATATTTGTCTAAACACTGTGTGCTGTATTTTTGTGGTGCTATACTGTGTTATTGCATGATTTATTGCATAAATGCTTTACACATTGCCTTCTAAATTAAGCTTGACTACCAGAGGGTGGGCACTGGATTATTTGGATTGTGTGTGACTTGCCCTGAATAGAGTGAGGGTCCTTGCTTGGACAGGGGGTAACCTGACTGCCAACCAAAGAACCCATTCCTAACAATTATGCAGCAGATGATCGATTATTTGGCAAATGCGGCAAATTCATAATAATGTGGGAAACACTGTAGCCACAAAATCACATAATTCCAGGGGCCTTGCATATAGGGAGTGCAAAAGGAATTAAAGTAGGATGTCAGATTGTTTCTAATTCACAAAAAAATAAATATCTATAAATGAACTGTACAAATAATTCAAACTACGCCAGCAGTTATAAAAGCACAAAAGAAGCACATTTTGTGTTTAATTTTGACGTCTGATTGAAAATGAAGATTTTAATTAGATCAAAACAAATCTTGGTGATGCACAAATGATAAATATTGTATTGTATTGCACATTTGTAATCCACTTACTACCCCTATGTTTGGCACTGAAGCCCTCACCTACATAGGCAGGAAGCTATGCCATATAGGGTGGTGTGTGGCTGGAAGGGTGTTGTCTTTGTTTCGTGATCCTATGTGGGAAGAGTTTCCATGTTGTGCGGGATGACCACCAATGTGCGGTCACCAGTGTGATGGAATATGAGCTGTGGAAGACACAGATGCGCAGTTTATGTTTTTTCAGTATATTAGCAGCTTTGAACAGCTCTGTGGGTGCCTTTATAATGTTTCTTATGATTTAGTCTGCTTTGCTGGTCACTGCCCTGGGTTGTCCAATCAGACATTCTGGGTAAAGGTCTGGGGCAGAGGCTGCATTGCTGGAGGGAGAGAGAAGTGGAGATATTTACTGGGATGTGCATTGTTACTGTTGTCTCATATCTGAAAGTTATTGTGAGATGAAAAGTAGTGCCCCAGTGTATAGGTATTTGGGACCTGCAGTCATGGACTTGATTAAAGTTATCAGATTGACCAGCAGTGTGGACAGAGCACTTCAGTTACTCCTTGTCTGTTCATTTAGTGATGGCAGGTTTAATCAGAGGAAAGTGGTAAAATCTTTATCCAGTACTTGAAACAATAATACATTGAAAACACAAAACATGTAAAATCCCACACCAATTTAGAAACAAAGAGTAAGATTAGATGTAATAAATCATTTGACACCAAAACAACAAAGATCCAATCAGTAGAATCGGAGATATGGAATTTTAAAGGGCAACTTTGAATATCTGGTCACGCTGGACTGGGACACAGTCACAAGTTCAGGTCGACCACAATGGAATGCAAGCCAGATACAGGGTCCAGTTAGGCCCACTGAACAAAGTACCTTAAATCCTTGTTTGCAGAGCATTGCGAGATCCCACATCGAGGATGCATTGTGCCACAGTGGTTCTAAGAAAGCTGTTGACGTGCGATGCTGAGTCTTGCATCATTGTCGATGATGCTGTCAATGAGGTGCTTGCAATTTGAAGGCCTGCATCAAAAGTACATTGCTTAGTGACGGTTCTAAGGAGACTTCAGGCTGCTATATATAGTCTGGCATTGGGGATGCATCTCGCTGCAGTGGTGCTGATGCAGCAGTGAGGCGATGCGTCGTGCTGCATCAGTTCTACTTACAGGACAACCACTGGGTACGCAGAGCATATTCAGGCCCACTTCCAATGATCCTAGACTGGGGTGACACCTCTTGTGGGGCAAGGCTCACAAGTAGAGTCAAGGTGCTGGGTTAAAGATGGTTTGAGAGTTTTCTGGCCCTGAGGCTCTAATCAGAAGGCCAGTCACCTAGCCCTTGGAGTCAATCTGGTGGTCCTGCGATCAATATGAAGGGCTAGTCCTTTTTCCCAGGCAGCAGTGTGGCAGTCCTTCTTGCAGAGCAGCACAGAAGTTTGTCTGAGTCTTCCACATGAGTTCTACTGATGAATTGGATCTCAGGGTCCATTATTTATATCTGGTGGCAGCTTTGAAGTAGGAGAAGGTAGTAGAGTTTTCCACCACTGGATGTGTTTGGAATTTGCTGCCTTCCTGCCCTGACCCAGCTTGTCTGGGGTCAAAAAAGAATATTGTCAACTTTTGTGAGTGTACCCCGGCAAAGCCTTTGTGATGTTCAAGTGTAGTAGGTGAAAGCTACTGACAGCACATCAAGTCAGAGGTGGCTCATCCTGCTAGATCAAGATGACAATTTAAACTACATGCACAGGCGATGTCAGACCCGAGGCATGTTTAGAAGGATACTTAAATGGGTGGCACAAATAGTGCTGCAGGCCCACTAATAGCATTTAATTTACAGGCCCTGGGTACATGTAGTTCCACTTTACCAGGGGCTCACAAATAAATTAAATGTGCCAACTGGGTGTAAGTTAATTTCCTCATGTTTAAAGGAGAGAGCAAAATCACTTTTTTCCCTGGTTAGCAGTCCTTCAAGCCAAAAAAATAGTTTCAGACAGGAGAGTGAAGGAAAAAAGTTTGGGGATGGCTCTGCAGATTTCAACACATTTCGTATGTGGTATGTCAAACAGGAATTTGTTGTGTGAAAAGATTGTACAACTGTACAGGGCATGGAGTCATGATGGTCTGAAGCCAGCAACTCCATGAACGATATTTCCTGTTCAGGATGTCACCACCTAAATTCACCCGGCATTCAGAAGAAATGTCCAATCAAGAAACCCCAGATTCCAATACGGCATAGCTTTTTGTTTAGCCTAATATGCTGGAGCAGAGTCATCACAAGTCAGGTACAACTTATATTTGATTGATGTTGCTTCAGCCTACACTGGTCCGCAGTGAAATGTGGCTTTGTAAGAAAACTCCTGCTCTAGAGATCTAGATTTTGTTTTCAGGAGCCAGATATCTTGTTAGGTTAATATCCTTGCTACAAAGGTCTGCAAATACCCCAAGCAGCAGTACTACGAATCTGAAATGATTGACTTTAGCCTGCCATGTGGCAAAATGATTTAGTATATAGATAACCCTGCCAGGGTCAACATGCTCAGCATCCATCCCCTTGGATCATATATTGTGGAAACCATCTAGGATTCATTATTGCCGAAGCCGTAAAATGTATAAAATACACAGTTTGCCACTATCTCCCAAAATGTATTTGATGGATGTGTTCCAAGTTCTCTATAAAGTTATTTTAAATTAATAGTGAGTTAAATTAAAACGTGACTTATGAAGTTGGTTGGAAGTAGCAAACCCCACACTTTACAAAGCAGATGAAGTTTCCTAAATTACGTAAGGTAAGGTTTATCCTTTCAGGCCTTCCACATATGATGATTTCCAGATGCAGATTGTCCAAGGTAGGACATCCAGCAGCTAAAAAGAATCCTCCACATATATGTACCTACACAGCATAAAAAGCTTCAAGGTATGTAGATGTGGCGTTAGGAAGAGTAAATCTATACTTCCTATGAATGCCCTGACCTTTTAATATTCTGTCCTCGATATTCTTGCACCGCAGTATTCTAGGGGGTCAATATTTATTAGGACAGCCAGTATCTGAGAAAGAATGCATCTATAGAGCACAGCTGTAATGTGTGATCATAGCTGAGGGCCATCCCCCCAAACATATACCTCTGGCTATGGACCTGTCTAGAAGCACAGGCCATGGGCCGTCTACCCTCCAGGCTCCTTCTCAAGCAAGCAAAAATAATATCCTGGGATCAAGACACGCGAATGTTGAAAGGAAAGGCCCACGGCAATTGGGCTCCCAAGTTTAAAGACCCAGGGTTGGAAAATAGATTATTGGTAAGGGCAGGTAACTACCTACACTTAACAATAGGCCACTAACCTCCACTTAGGTCCAGTTAGGTCTCAATAAATTAAACCTTGCTCAACCCTTGGTAGCTTGGTAACGAGCGGCAAGGCTTGACCTAGGAGACATATGTGTAAAGCATTTAGAAAATCAGAAAACAGTAAATAAGTAAAACACAAAACACAATAAAAGTTTAACACCAATTTATAAAAATGAATTATATTTTTATCTTTAAAATGACACCAAAACGATTAAATTCAGATAAGGGGAACTGGATATATGAATTTCTAAGGAATTAATGCTTTTTAGCACTTAGAAACGAATAGACCAATCTTGTCATCTGGTCGCACCTTGAACAGGGCAAAGTCAAAGTCAAAGTTTGAGGCCGACCACGATGGAGCCCTGCTCGGCTACAGCTAGCAGGAGGCCTCGGTCAAAAGTTTACCTTCGGACTTAGTCGTTTTCTTGAAGATTTTCTTCAGCGGGATAAAGTCGCCAGGAACTCTTCCTCGGATACGCATCATGGGAGCCCTCAGTGGAGATTTTTACCTCCGGACTTAATTATTATTATTTTTTTATGAAAATCCTTCGACCGGGACAAATCTGAATCTTGGTATTACATTACCTTGAGCCCTCTTCGGATACACTGCCTGGGAGGTCCCGGTCAACTTTCTACGTTTGCCACTTTTTCTGAGATTTTATTCACTGGGATGAACCTGCAAGTCAGACTGGGTCACGGTTGAGGCAAGCCGCCTAGCGTTACCAAGGCGGGTCGGTCCCTTTATGGATCTTTTTTCCAAAAGTTCTCCAAACTTCTCCAAACTTCTGGATCTTCTTCCAGATGTTCTTTTAAGGTTCTTTTGAGGTCCACAGCTCACACCAAAGGTTCCAGAAGCTCTGAGATGCTCCTTGAGGGTGTGGACTACAACTCCTAGAATGCACATGGCACAAACTCCAAAACGGCCACTGGACAGTGGTTAGCTAGTCAGTTTCTTCAGGAGTTGGTGCAGGGGACTCTGGTTAGCAGTTTTTCACCTGTAGCAAAGAGGAAATCCCTCCTTGAACCTGTTAAAACCAGGCAAAGTCCTTCCTGTGGTGAAGCCCAAGTATGCAGTTGGCGCAGTCCCCCAGAGTGCAGTGTCCAGGTGCAGGTAAGAATCCAGCAGGGCAGTCCTTCTTCTGTAGTTCTTCCTCGTTGGAATATGGTAGGGATCTGAGGTGTGGGTGCAGGCCTGCCAGTTTTATCCTTGCTCCTGGGTTAAAAACAGGGGGGTCCTGGTTCTCCAATCAGGTGCAAGGTCCTTCACCCTGTGATGACCACTTCCTGGATGTGTGGCAAAATCCCAGGGAGCAACATTCCTCAAAAATCCATCATGGCTGAAACTGATTTTTGGAGGTTACATCTGGCTGAGCCCACCCACTGGTGTTGCTAAAAAACTTAAACACACACTTCTCCTGCCTCTCCTAATCTAATCAGGGGTGCACCTAATTGTCTGAGTTTGCAGGATGTGAAGGAGGTGCTGGGCTACTCCAAATGTCCTTCCCTGCCTTTGAAGACCAGTTTGGCAGCCCTCCCCCCTTCCTGCTTCCCCATCTGCTGAGGGAAGATCTCTTCCCATGGGCACATTCCTTTGTGTTGTTCAGCCCAGGCTACTTCACACCTCATCAAGGCAGCCTGGTCAAACTGTCAGAGGCTGGCCAATCAGAGCAAAGCACTACAGGGCTGAGGTTGGCAACTTTTCAGGTAAAGTTTAAAACTTTTTACCTGAACAATTTATATTAAATCCCACACAAGGTGTGGGATTTATAATACAAATACATTTGATACCAAACTTAAGGTATCTGACACTTAAGGGAACTTTATAAATTAAAATAAAATCTCCCCATTGTAGCCTATGGAGGCCATTTACTACAATGAGGGAAAAACACATTTGGCTGTTTTCCCTCACCAGGGCTTATAAAACTACCTTCATAAGGTCCCTGCTTATAGTTACATGGCACCCAGCCCTAGGGGCACATGGGGAACACCTTAGGGGTGACTTATATGTAAACATAAGGTAGTTTAAGGCTTTAGAACTATTTTTAATTCCAAAGTCGAATTGTCATGTAATTTTAATTTAAAAGCAGTCAGCAAGGCAGGCCTGCCTTTAAAATGACACTAGTCACCACAGCAGTGCACCTATGGGTGCACTATCTATGCTGGGGTCCCTAAACTTACATGCCCTACGATATACTAGGGACTTATAGGTAGAATTACATAACCAATTATAATTAGCCCAATTTGCATACTTATTCTATGCAGAGCACAAGCCCTGGCACACTCTGTGCATCAGACGCTGAGTCACTCAGTCACATTATCTGCATCTGTAAACCTCTGCTCCCACATCAGATATTCTGTCTGTGTTTCCTCTTGCGGGAATAAAATAATCTGAACTTGTGATAAAGTGATGCTTTACTGCCTGAAAGGCGGGTCCACACAGCTTTAAGGTCACTTCCTGAAATGTCTCAAAATAGCAACCCACATTTTGTAAGCTGCAGAAGATCAAGCCCAAGACCCCCGACAGGTAACAAAGGACCCCAAAGTTACACAGCTTAAGGGCTGTCACAGTAGTATAAAGCACTTTACAATAAGGAGAGGCATCACCCCTGACCTAGCAGCAAATGACCCAAAAAGCCCCACATTGAACAAGCTAACACAGCAGTACAATCAACCTCACAATAAGGGGAATAAGTGAAAACCTGCAGCTCCTCAGACCTAATGGCTAACTAGAAACATCACTATGAAAAGACAAGCCGTGGAAGGTGGTAGAAATAAGGTAATTTTTAGGCTAACGATCTGCATGATGCAGGCAGAGGAGGACAAACGTCACAACCCTCTGCATTGCAGTAAATGACTTAAAAATCCACGCAGAGAGTAGTCTGATGCAGTATCCCATTGACCCCTTAGCAGACAGTAAAGTCTGCACTAAGCCACATTTTCAATTGACTATTGTTAACGCTAATGGATGTAGCAGCACAAAGCACTTTATAATAGGGGGTGGGGCTATTGAAATATCGCAATTCCTCAGCATCAAAAAATAGCAAACACACCAGCACAAGAAGGCAAGATCTGGAAGACGCAAGGATCTAGTAAGGGTGGGCACCACAGGAATCAAACAAACTTTGGGGATAACCTCTGCTCCATATTTACAAGGAGGTGTAATGCTACTTTTTGTGTAATACGCCTCCTTGTAAATATGAACCCCTCAGATACAGTTTCTGCATCATAGGGACGTGCAATGGGTGTTGCTGTGGGCGTGCCACAGCAACACCAAGTGCATTTTGAAGGTGCCTCAGATTTATGAGATTTGGCAAACCTGAGACAGTGCCAAAATCTAACGCCAACCCAGGGGTGGTGTTAGCAAGACACAATGAGAAAGAATGCTTTTACTCCTCCTCATTTTTTGCTTTTTCAATGCCTGGTGCATTCTGCATTCATAGAAAGAGCAAAATGCCAGAAATTATTGTTTATGTGCTGGAAGGTGTCCCTCCCTGCACATAAACAATCATTTGACAATTTCGCTTTGGCACTTCTGCAGCACACACAGTGACTGTTTATGTGCAGAAAGGGACATCCTTCCACACAGAAGCAATCACACCCCTCAATGCAGACATCCTTGCACAATGGTGCAAGGATGCCTGTTTTGCCAGCTAAATTTAATACCAGCACAGGGGACAACAGAGGGGTGTGCTGTATTCAATTAAATATGGCACATCCCTGCTTTGTGAAAATGACGTAGCACAGCACAGCCAATTTTGGCGCAGTGTTGCGCTCCGTCATTTTCCCATAAATGTGGACCTAACAGTGTTAAACGTTTGTATTTTATAAAAAGACTGGCTCCTTTTGAGACGAGCACTGACTCTTTTTGAATCTGTTTTAAATGCAATTCTAATGATTTAAACTAATTGTACAAGAAATCTTTCTGATCTGATATGAATCGAGGTTATAGCATTTTGGCAACCTTAGACTTAAGGCTAACTCTGACCTGATCTGACAGTCTGTAAATCTTACCCGTGACAGGCAAGCTGTCACCTGTGCCCACATCATGTACACACCAAATTGTCAGACCTGGGAGTAAGGAAAAAATACCACTAAACTGTCTCAACAAGTTATAACAGTCTCTCTACTGTTGGTCCGTTGGAGTAAAGGGTAGTAGTACTCCTTCCACTGAGTCGTCCTTGTCATTACCTGATTGTAGGTTATGGAGAAGCTCACTTTCCTCTTCTTCCCCACCATCTGTCACCATGAACATAGACATGTCAGCCCTTTCATGGTGTGGCTTAAATCTGTTGACATGTATCACCCTGTAAAGGTGTCTTGGGGTACCATATTCCACCACACAGGTGACCTTCCCCTTCTTCTCTGGATTGGATAAGCCCCAGGCTCCTAAACCCAAACCAATTGGCCTAGCTTGCACTCTACCAAGGGGAACTTCTGTTCATATCAGTGCTCCTGTTGACCTCCAGATTCTTGTTTGCTTTCTTCAGCCATATACTCAGAATTAGGGTTTCCTCAACACCTGATAAACAATATGCGTTTAATGTGGAAAGGGTACTGGATGGTAAGTGCTTGTCCATATGCTTTTAGAACATGCTCCTCCTTTCCATTATGGGTGGGTGCCAATCGCAAAGATGGTCTCCATCTCACGGTGTCTATCATTATGCTAGATCTCTATCGGAACCAACAATATTGAGGTACATAACTATTGATTCAAAAATATTGATCACAAAAATATTGTTTCCCTATACTTATAATATTGTTTTCTTTAGGATATATTTAGATTAAAATAGCAAATCTTAAATATTTTTACATATAACAGTAGTTAAAATTGCTTTCCCCACTCGGGTCTCTGCAACGGCAGGGAAAGCATTGGACTCCGAAGAGGCAAGATTTACTATTCCCACTACAGTTTGTGCAACAGTAGGGAAAGCATTGGACTTCGAGCAATAAAACTTACTATTACCACTCCACTCTGTGCAACAATTGGGAAAGAGTTGGGCTTCGGAGGAGTAAAATTTACTATTACCACTCCAGTCTCTCAGTGGCAAAAGCATTGGACTGGACTCTGGAGGGAGTTATAAAAAAACGTTGAAAAGTACTTCACAACAAACACATAACATATTTGAGTAACCCTATAAATTCACAGCAAACATAAAACTCTTAACATAAACATTATTAATTAACCAAACAAAAAACAATATATACAAAAATAAAAAGCAATTAAACAATTTACATGATTATTAAACAATTTAATAATTGATTATAAAGTAAAATAAAGTTATATATTTACTACTTTACTAACTTCCCACACTATACCCCCATACACTTAGCAGCCCACACCTAAAATATAACTAGAATAAAAATGTATAACAAAATTAACATAACTAATATTCAATTGAATATTTATTACTAAATTATTAATTGCTACTTACTACTTAAATACCTTGCCACCCTGTGCCCCTAGAAACCCAGCAGACCACACCTAATATTTAACTTAAAAATATAATTATTAAACAATATGCATTATTAATATTCAATTACATATTTAATAATACATGAATAATTATTTGTTAACTAATTATCAGTTGATTAACTCCCTACCCTATAACTCTACAAACCCAGCAGCCTGCACCTAATATATAACTTAAAAATATAATTAATACACAATTGACATAACTAATAATCAATTAAATAATTAATAATAAATGAATAATTCCTTGTCAATTAATTATCACTTAACTTCTCACTCTATAGCCCTAACCGAGGAGCTTGCACCTAACATATAACTAAAAAATCTAATTATTGCATAATTTATATCAATCAAATAAATATTAATACATTTTTACTTCATTATTAATTAATTATACTTACTTTACTTCTCACCCTATATCCATACAAACGTAGCAAACTCTACAGCACTATAAATTACTACTAGGAATTAAATTAAAGATTATACATCACTTAAAATTACAAAACAATATTTCAAAATCTTATTAACAAATCTACAAAGAATACAATAAAATTATTATATCAACTTAACACATAGATATTTAAAAATTATATTTTTTACAACTATATCAATGAACATAATAACAACAATATTTATGAAAACGATATTACTTACCTAAAAAATTGATAATCTTGACAACGATATTTATACATTACGATATTTTTGTATCACGATATTACGTTAGAATATTTCTGTAACTCTATATTTTAAAATCAATATTTTGTCCAAACACCCAAAATGCTTTATTTCCATTGAGACTTGATACTTTTTTAAAGGTTAGATGGTGAAGAAGAACTCAGGTAATGACCAATTTAAATTGATTCACTTAAATTTTTTACATCCCACATACTTTAGTCCGATCATTATAAGTAAAATATACCTGGCTAGGCCTGCAGGATGTTTGAGATGTGGAGTGCACTTGACATTGTTTATACATATAACCTGGACCTGTCCAAGGCCGACAGACTTCTGGACAGAGATCAGCAAACAACTCTATTGAACGATGGTGATTCAAACAGATCTTTCTGCACAACACTTCTTATTGGGTATTATAGACTGCCCACAGCATTATAAAATATGTTACAAATTTCTACAGTTGGCTTTACTATTGGTAAAGTGATGCATTGCTATAAGTTGGGTGGGTACAATTAACAATTGCAAAAAGTTGTGGGTAAGGGACAAAATGGAGTGGGTCCTAGAAAAGGAAATTCACATTAAAAAATCCAGGGGGGATGAAAAGTTGGCGGAAGACTTGATGGTATGAGCAGATGCAATGTTAGAATTATCTACACAAGAAACACCACAAAATATCACTGCCACAAAACACACAATAGCAAATCTATTAAAATCTAGAAAGAATTTAAAGGTACACACATATACTATGCTAGATGTTGTGTACTGCAGAAATTGTTCATGATGAATGGAAGGACCTTGTCAAGAACAACAATGTATTGTAAATAAGGTTATGGAAGTGGGTCAGTCAAGTGGGGCAGTTCAACAGTGGTTTGTCAAACAAAATATTTGTGTTTCTAGTTTCTTTTTTAAAATATGAGAATAATGGATATAAAAAAAAAATCTATATTTTCAGGGTACATGTGTGTTTAAGAATAGTAAATCTGTAATTACCTACATATACTTACTGTTGCTTTTGAAGGTAGGATTGTCTTACAGAAGTACCCTACATAAATACTACTGTATTGGAAATGCTAATACTATAGAAATCCAATATAATGCACTACAGTATAAGAATCCCATTGAAAAGATACCATCGCCATCATCACCATCATCATCATCAAATGTATAATTGGTTAAGGAAAACCATAAAAGAAAACACATATACACAATAAAAAGGATCAATCGATTATTTTAAAAAGCCAGTAAGAGACGATTTTAACAGCTCCAATTAAAAAACATTCAACAGAAAAACAGGTATGTTGGTCAGATAATAACTATAAATATTCTCTAGCGATTGTTAATAAACACTGGATCATGTTCATCCTGAACCAAGGTAACAAGAAGTAACGGTTGCAGGGTCTCACAAAAAACTTAGCGGAATCTATGGGATCCCTCATTAGCTTGTATTTAGTCCATGTCAGATCAGCGTTCACTATGGGTTCAGATCTGTCAAATAAGTCAGGGCTCCCGAAAACAAATTTAATATAACTCTTGATCTGAGCTTAGGCAAGTCCTAATTATGGCTCAATTCAGTTTGGTTTCCGATTTTGTCCAGACAGAGAGCCAGAGCAATAAAGGGCAAAGTTGTAACACACCTGAAATTCATCCAAATTCCTCATGAATTGTAAACAAATCGATGTTCTGTGGGAGGGATAACAGACAGCTAAAAATTATTTTCTACAATTTGCAGGTATGAGTTCCTTACATATCCCTATAAATCGCATTCATAAGAGGGAAAAGCTACACAATTTGCCTGCTATATCCTAAGCATTGCCTATAGTCGCTTTTTTCAGAGCCTTTAAAAAAAAAAAAGGAAAACTGCATAAATGTTTCTAAGAAAGATGTCTCCAGATGAGTAAAGTGCATACCAATAATTAAGAGTTGAACTTCACCTCTATATGAGAAAATGTGTCAACCACACTTATGACCGACCACAGCACAGAAACTGCCTTCATCACCACAATGGATGACATACTCATGACTCTGGACAGAGGAGACATAGTGGCCCTAATCCTCCTGCAACTCTCCACAGCATTTGGAATGGTTTCAAATCTGATCCTCATCTAATGCCTACACAACATCGGAATCCAAGGACAAGCACTCCGATGGATCATGCTTCTTCCTGAATGGAAGGGCCCAGTCAGTCAGCCTGGCACTGTACACCTTGGATGCCCACTACTTCATCTGCAGAGTTCTGCAGGGATGCTTCCTGAGCCTGACCCTCTTCAACACATATATGATCCATCTAGCCAGTAACATCTGCTCTCACGAAATCAACATCCTCTTCTATACTGACAGCACTCAACTCATTTTCTTCCTCATGGACAAGATGCCCATTACACAGCTAAAGTTCAATGACTGCATGACTGACATTGTCCCCTGGAAGAAGACCAACTATCTGAAGCTGAACACCAACAAGACACAAACTGTGCCCTTGAGGAAGAGCACTTCACCTTGTAGCTCTCCCTGGTGGCCAAAAGGGCTAGACCAACTATGCCAAGAACCTCAGAGTCATCATCAACAAGCTCGACATGACAGCTCACGTCAACATAGTCACCGCCTCAAGCTCTTGATTTTCAACTGCTCCCAGTTAGCAAACATGCCCCTGTCACAAGCAAGCTTAGCTACGGAAACATTCTCTCTATCAGAATCAACAAAACACTAACCAGAAGGCTGTAAAACATTCTGAACTCAGTGGCCAGAATCACTCTCAACCTCCCACGCCAAATTCACATTACACCACATATGAAGGAGCTCCACTGGATCCCCATACACAAACATGCACAATTCAAACTTCTCACTCACACTTTCAAGTCATTACATAACACTGACCCAGCATACCTCAACAATCACATCTGCTTTCATAAACCTTCTAGACACGTCTGCTTTTCAAGACTCCTACTTGCACATCCCATGCAAATGGGAAACAACATATGACTGTCAAGCCTTCTCCAACATCGCACCTAAAATGTGGAACAACCTGCCGCTACACATGGGAGCCTCTTGAATTCTACAAGAAGCGGAAGACCTGACTTTCAAGTAGTCCTACTAGGCCCTAGGATTGGCTAGAAGTGCACCTCCTCAGTGCCAGAATACCGTCCTGGGTGATTGTGCGTTCCACAAATCTGCTAACTTGATGCTCCCTTTTACTCTAAACACACAAGATTTAGTTGATCTGAGGCCCACAAACAATACATGGGACCTTTTGAATTTGGTGCTTCAATCTAAGTAGTCCATGAATAACACAAAATAATCTAATAATTGATGCAGTCCAATTGCTGTTCTAGAAATTAAACCTGTATCTTCAGCATAAAGAAATGCTAGGATTGGTCACCTATCCACGAAAAGCCTATCTTATATACAACATTAAAGGAAAAGGGGCCAAAATGCACCACTCTAAAGACCCCCAGTACAATTTAAAGAATGTGTACATTCATCCCGCTTACCATACCTGACTGATGCAGGGAAATTCATGTCAAGATCATGTACAATAAAACAATGTCAGGATCTATACTTATTGAAAGAATCATGTTCCAGAATTTGCTTGTTAACCCGATCAAAGGTCCTCAAAGGCCATCTGTAACAAGCCTTGGCTACTCTACATTTATACACAATCTGGGGTAGATACACTGGTCAAGTAGAACCTATTCGACCCTACAGCTGTATTTACAAGCTAAAATGATTATCTTTGGACTGTGTGGTTAGTCTATTTAATAGAACCTTCCAGATCACCTAGACCATTATATCAATTATTGAGATTGGCCTGTAACTACAAGGTTGTTTTTTATTAGCCTTCTTGAGCACAGACACTATCACCAACTGTGACTAGGAAGGTGGAATATAATGTCTGGCAGCAGCATTAATGGTCAGAGTAAGTTATGGGCCCAACGATTAACATCTGGTTTATGCAAATCAGATGATACCAATTGGGGCCAGGGCCTTTATTCTTATGTGTTAGAATTAATGCATCTCTAAGTTCTACAAATGAAAAACAGATTCTAGATACTCCAAGGAACATGAGGACTCCAAGGTTGGATCGAAGGGACTCTGAAATCCCCACATCCCTTCAAAGTGACACATGCAGCTTTCTCTTAACATGTAAGAACAGATTGATGTACCTTCTATTTTCGAGAAAAAGGGGCGATTAACTATTTCTTGAAAAGGTGAACTAGCTCTGTGTTTACTTGCATATGCTGGTTGTTCACTCACCTCCTCTCACAGAGCTGCTTTGCTTTCCTTTACCACATGCTTATATCTGGCTCTGCAAGCGACTTCTTCAAACCTATCCCTGGACTTTTGTTAGACATTTAGGCCCATATTTATAATTCTTTTAGTGCGGCATTTGCGCCGCTCTTTGACGCGAAAGCGGCACAAACTTACAAAATACAGTTGTATTTTGTAAGTTTGCGCCGCTTTTGCATAAAAAAATACGCAAATGCGGCACTAAAAAAGTATAAATATGGGCCTTAATCACTTCACAGTGGGCCACGGAACATGTATGATCGAACCACCTGCACTCACTTATTAGATTCGATTTCTCTGGTGCAGTCAATAGTTCTTTGACATTGTTGCAAGTAGTGCGTAAACTCCAAGAAGGCGTTCAGTGAGTAGCCGTGACCCTGACTACAGAGGTCTCTGCTCTCCTTAGTGGCTGGATGATAAATAAGTGGCATAGTAAGTTGCTTATGATAACTGTAATGATTCCATATAATCTTGAAATCAGTAACCGTCTGAGTAGTGCAAACAAAGATATAACTCAATAATGTATGAACATCCTTTCTTAGTCTATAAAAGTGTGGGGGGTGGTTGGAAACTTAGGCCCTCATTACAACCCTGACGAACGGTGTTAAAGCCGCGGTAAGACCGCCAACAGGCCGGCGGTAAAAATGTTGCAATTACGACTGTGGCGGAAACCGCCAACAAAGACCCTCCGATCGCCACGGCGGTACAAACAAACAGCGCGGCGGTCACCGCCAACAGACAGGTGGGAGACAATGTACCACCCACACTATTATGACAGGCCAATCCGCCACCTTTTCCCGGGGCGGATTCACCGCGGATAAAAACATGCCGGAAACAGGAATTGCGAAGGGAAAACGCTCACCTCTACACACCCCACGAGGAACGAGGACACCATGGACCCGGAACTCCAAATTCTACCTACAATAGTCTTCCTGCTCCTCTACCAGGAGCATGAACGCCGGCGGCAAAGACTATGGTGAGTACTGCACCTACGACACAAGGGAGGGGGGAGGGAAAAAACAGGGACATACACACGCAACACCCCCACCCACTACAACACACACACTAATGCATATTAATACATCACAGTTACACCCCCCAACCCACCCCGGAAGAATGCAAAGACAATAGAAAATGAGTGTAACCATTGTAATATATTAAAATTAAGTAGGCAAAAATATATATATAGACCATTTACAAAATATATACCAAGCATAGTAGTCCAGGTAGTGCTCCAATTAAGTCCGTGGAACACTGGGCCCACACGGTATGGGCGAGGCCCACATAAGATCCCCGACCATAACGGAGAGAACACTGCAGGGGCATCAGACAGCAACTAAACAGGCACCTCAGGGAGAGGGAAAGGCGGGGCACCTCAGCCGCTTGAGTGTACGACGCCAAATCCATGAGAGGGCCACATGCCCACTCTTACATCCTGGGGAGTGCAAAGCCACAGTCTCTCAAGTCTCTACAGTGGGTTGCTTGCCCACTGTTCAATCCTGGGGAGTGCAAAGCCACAGTCTCTCAAGTCTCTACAGTGGGTGGGTTGCTCACTGTTCCATCCTGGGGAGTGCAAAGCCACAGTCTCTCAAGTGGATAACAGTCTCCACTGGTTCTTGAGGGGGCATTGTGCCCAGAGTGCTTCATCCTGCTAAGGACAGAGGTAGTGGATGTATCTCTCCACTGGTTCTGGAGGGGGCCTTGTGCCCAGAGTGCTTCATCCTGCTAAGGACAGAGGTAGTGGATGGATCTCTTTACTGGTTCTGGAGGGGGCCTTGTGCCCAGAGTGCTTCATTCTGCCCGTGACGGACTCAGCAGCGTCAGTGCCCTTGGCGCTTATGGGCCAGCGGTGCTTGAGACGGCGGAGCCCTGTCCAGCGGTGCTTGAGGCGGCGGTGCCCTGTTCAGCGGTGCCCTGTTCAGCGGTGCTTGAGATGGCGGTGCCATGTTCAGCGGTGCTTGAGATGGCGTGCCCTGTTCAGCGGTGCTAGAGACGGCGGTGCCCTGTTCAGCGGTGCTTGAGGCGGCGGTGCCCTGTTCAGTGGTGCTTGAGGCGGTGGTGCCCTGTTCAGCGGTGCTTGAGGCGGCGGTGCCCTGTTCAGCGGTGCTTGAGACAGCGGTCTCCATTGCAGGGACTCAGCTGCTGGCGGTCCTTCATGGCCCAGTAGGGCTTTTGCTGGCGGTCCTTCATGGCCCAGAAGGGCTTGTGCTGGTGGTCCTTCATGGCCCAGCGGGGCTTTTGCTGGCGGGTCCTTCATGGCCCAGCGGGGCTTTTGCTGGCGGGTCCTTCATGGCCCAGCGGGGCTTTTGCTGGCGGGTCCTTCATGGCCCAGCGGGGCTTGTGCTGCCGGTCCTTCATGGCCCAGCGGGGCTTTTGCTGGCGGGTCCTTCATGGCCCAGCGGGGCTTGTGCTGGTGGTCCTTCATGGCCCAGCGGGGCTTGTGCTGGCGGTCCTTCATGGCCCAGCGCGGCTTTTGCTGGCGGGTCCTTCATGGCCCAGCGGGGCTTTTGCTGGCGGGTCCTTCATGGCCCAGCGGGGCTTGTGCTGCCGGTCCTTCATGGCCCAGCGGGGCTTTTGCTGGCGGGTCCTTCATGGCCCAGCGGGGCTTGTGCTGGCGGTCCTTCATGGCCCAGCGGGGCTTTTGCTGGTGGTCCTTCATGGCCCAGCGGGGCTTGTGCTGGCGGTCATTCATGGCCCAGCGGGGCTTGTGCTGGCAGTGGCCTCCTGGGCAGCTGGGCTTGTGCTGGTGGTGGCCTCCTGCGCACCTGGGCTGGTGCTGGCGGTGGCCTCCTGGGCAGCTGGGCTTGTGCTGGCGGTGGCCTCCTGGGCAGCTGGGCTTGTGCTAGCGGTGGCCTCCTGGGCAGCTGGGCTGGTGCTGGCGGTGGCCTCCTGGGCAGCGGGGATGATGGCGGTCTTTTCCACCGTGCTGCTCTTCCCAGACTTGCCGGGTTTCTTGTGGCCCTTCCCCACCTTGGAAGGTGTCACAGCTGACTCCACACTCCCACCGGGACCCCTGGGAGCGGCTTTGGTGGCTAGAGTCTTCCCCCTCTTCCACCGGGCACTGGCCAACTTCTGATGCTTCACAGGTGGGGGACTGTCTGTGCTGTGGCTCCGTGCCACACTGGCTGCCCTGGTGGCCGGTGCACTCCAGAATCCGGTGACTACAGGCACCACTGGTCCCGGAGATGTTGTGGCTGAGGTGCTAGTTCGGGACCTATGAGATGGACGGGGTAGGGGAGGTGTGGGAAAGAGGTCAAGGTTGGACAGGAAAAGTTTTGTTGACACACTGGGACGGGTGGCTGGAGGGGGTTTGGGATTGGAGGAAGAGGTTGTAGTTGTAGGAGGTGTTCCTTTGCTGACTTTAGGTGAAGGTGCATGCGCTGGAGGCTGTTGTGAGGTGGATGGCTGTTGGGTGGGTGTGTGCCTGCGTTTATGTATCTTCGGAGGGGGCGTCACAGACACACTTGAAGAGGACACAGTGGATGTGTGAATGGTAGTGGGGGTGGTGACTGCACGTGAGTGGAGTGTGGTGGTGGGTGTGCTGGAGAGGGACGTAGTGGCTGTAGAGGTAGTGCATACAGGTGTGAGTGTAGATGAGACAGGGAGGGAGGAGGGAGATGAGGAGGAGGGGACACAGTGGAGGCAGTGGATGTTGGTGTGTCTGCATGTGTGTGATGTTTGCGTGAGTGCCTGTGGGATGTGTGGTGCTTATGTTTACCTGAGCTTCCCTTGTGTGTTGACGTGTGTGCATGCTCGTCTGTAGGTGTGCTTGGGATAGGCTGAGGTACAGGGGATTGGGTCGGGGTGGAGGAAGTTGGAGGGGGAGGCTAGACACAGGGACAATGGCTGCCATTAGTGCTGAGGCCAGAGTCTGAAAAGCTCGCTGAAGGGCCGCCTGACCAGAATTAATGCCCTCCAGGAATGCATTTGTTTGTTGCACCTGCCTTTCTACAACCTGGATAGCATTCAAAATGGTAGACTGCCCAACAGTGAGGGACCTGAGGACGTCAATGGCCTCCTCACTGAGGGCAGCAGGGGTGACTGGGGCAGGGCCTGAGGTGCCTGGGGCGAAGGTGATGCCCACCCTCCTGGGTGAGCGGGCACAGGGCGAAGGCTGAGGGGGCTGCTGGGAGGGCGGTGCTGGAAGGGGGTGGTGGCTGTACCTGTAGATGGGGGGGGGGCACAGATGTTGCCGCCACCACAAGGGAGCTCCCATCGGAGGACGAGTCCGTGTCGCTGTTTGCTGATGCGGTGACCGCCGTGGAGCTCCCCTCGCCCTTCGTCCAACTGGTGAACTCCGAGTCCGTAGTGTGGCCCTCCATGGCCATGTGGGATACAGCTCCCTCGTGCTCCGGTGCCACTGCTCCTCCGCCTGGTGATGCTAATGCACACAAGAACAGGGAGACCACAAAAAGGGGGGGGGCAACAGAAGAAAGACATGTTGAGTGCATGCATTACCGCTACCGTTGGCGGACACGACAGACACAGAAGCCCCCTGCACTACGCCGCGCTCTTGGGCTCCACTGTTCAATTCCTGGGAAATGGCCTACAAGGCTATGGACGACATCTGCACACACAGATGACACAGGGGCATGACTAGGTGTACTTGGCACTCTACAGAGGTGGGCTGGGGTGCCACATGGCCTGCCTTAAGGAGGGACCTTGCCTACGGAACTCGCCCTGGCCTAGGTAAACCCACAGCCCATATCCCCCACCCAGACCCCTCCACTGCATACAAAGTCAGCAGAATGCGAGTGTACTCACCCCCTTGTGGCTGCTGTGATGCCACCAATCGCCCATCCAACTCCGGGTACGCCACCGCCAGGATCCTGAACATCAGGGGGGCCATGGTGCAACGGGCACCCCTCCCACGTTGGGAGGCCATCCCCAGCTGAGCCTCCGCCGTCTTCTTGCTCCAGCGGCGAATGTCCTCCCATCTTTTCTGGCAGTGGGTGCTCCGTCTGTGGTAGACCCCCAGGGTCTGGACGTCCTTGGCGATGGCACGCCAAATATCTTTTTTCTGGTGGGCGCTGACCTACATGAATTGTACAGGGGGAAGAGAAAGTTATTACCAACTGCACCGTCAAAGTGATTGACCCCCATCCCTACCCTTGCTATGTGGCACATGCACTCACCGTCGTTTCATGCATGCCGCACTCTCCCCCCTTCCTTCTTACATCCACCCCTCCCCACACAGGCATAGCCCATACATCATGCTCCTAGTGTACTTACCTGTTTGTCTGGAGGACCGTAGAGTAGCGTGTACTGGGGGATGACCCCATCCACAAGTTTCTCCAACTCCTCCGATGTGAAGGCAGGGGCCATTTCCCCAGACACTTGAGCCATTGTCTCTTCCAGACCGAGGTCACAGCAGCACTTGCAGTGTAGGTCCTCTCCTGTCGAAGATCAGGTATCGAGTGATTGAACAGATAGAAAATGGCGGTCACATCCGCAGCGGTGCGTACCGTCACCGCCGGCGTACATCGTCATTGGCTCCTGGGATCCATAGGGTCCAATGTTAACCAATGCAGCATTGCGCTGCGGTCTTCAACTGCCTACAGCGACGGTGTACGACGCCAGCGCAGCTACCTCACATCCCATTGTCCCACTTTAGAGGTCAGGCAGCTGCCATTTCAGGGGCCCACATGGCTTCATTTTCAACTGCGTCACACATACCTAGGCCTAGACTCAACACACATACAGGCCAATTTTTGAGTATGAATGGTGTTCTGTGTAAGCTGTGGGTACGTACCTCTGAGTTGTTTGACTCTGTGCTCGCTGTTGTCCTTCATAGGCACCGTCCGCTGGGACATGTGAGGAGATGGCGGCATCCTCCGGTGTACCGACCGTTGGTGGACCTGTCGACAATGGAGGAAAGACACGTGATAATCACATACAGGCTTGACCGTGCCACAATCCAGGAACTGTGTACCCAGCTGGAGCCAGACCTGATGTCAGCTATCCGCCATCCCACAGGAATCCCCCCTCAAGTGCAGGTGCTGTCAGTGCTCCATTTCCTTGCAAGTGGGTCATTTCAAACTACAGTGGCCATAGCCCATGGATGTCCCAGCCTATGTTTTCCAACGTGTTGTCCAGAGTGTTGTCTGCCCTGCTGAAACACATGCGGAGCTACATCGTTTTCCCTCAGGTTGAGGATTTGCCTACAGTGAAAGGTGATTTCTATGCCCTGGGACATATCCCCAACATCATAGGTGCCATTGATGGGACACATGTGACTTTGGTCCCCCCCCACAGGAGTGAACAGGTGTACAGAAACCGGAAGAGTTATCATCCGATGAATGTACAGATGGTATGTTTGGCAGACCAGTACATCTCCCATGCGAATGCCATGTTCCCTGGCTCAGTGCGTGACGCTTACATCCTGCGGAATAGCAGCATCCCTTATGTGATGGGTCAACTCCAGAGGCACCGTGTGTGGCTATTAGGTGAGCACCTGGAAGCTAGTCAGTGGGAATGGTTGTGTGGGTCTGGGGATATCCCTCCAGGTTAGTGTGTGTCTAACAGTTGTCCCTTGCCATTTGCAGGTGACTCTGGTTACCCCAACCTGCCATGGCTACTGACCCCAGTGAGGAATCCCAGGACAAGGGCAGAGGAATGCTACAATGAGGCACATGGGCGAACTAGGAGGGTGATCGAACGCACCTTTGGCCTCCTGAATGCGAGGTTCAGATGCCTCCATATGACAGGTGGATCCCTATTCTACTCACCAAAGAAGGTGTGCCAATCATCGTGGCCTGCTGTATGCTTCACAACTTGGCTTTGCCACAACAGGTGCCCTTTCTGCAGGAGGATGGTCCAGATGGCGGTGTTGTTGCAGTTGTGGAGCCTGTGGACAGTGAAGATGAGGAAGCAGAGGAAGAAGACATGGACAACAGGGATTCAATGATCCAGCAATATTTTCAGTGAAACACAGGTAAGAATACAAACCTGCCTACTACATGTACTTATACACTACTACCTCTCTACTGTCTGTCTTTTTCACCCAGTGTATGGTCACTGAGTTGTCACTTTCCCATATGATTTCACAGATCTGGGTCCCACAGTGTGACATATGCTTTGATTCCTCATGGACTAGAGCTGTGTGACATAGGTACGTTGACATTACAAATGAAAGAGCTTTTTGCCACAGTTATTGCTAATACAGTATTCTGAAATCACAGACTCCAGATTGTTTTGTGCTTGAAGGGTGTTTATTTTAGTGCTCATAATTGGAAAGGGTAGCAAAATGGTGAGGGGTGATGGCGGAGGAATGTCCATGGCAGAGTCCAGTCTATTAGTCTCACAGGTGCATTGCCCATATGGGCATATGAAGTGGGGCTGGGGCAGTTTAAGGATGGACAGGGTGACAAAGTGGGACAGTAGGATGACAATCAGGGTGGTGTCATTTCTTGGTGGGGGTTTTGGCATCATTCTCTGACTTGTTCCTGGATCTCAGGGACCGTTTGCTAGGTGGTTCTCCCTCTGCAGGGGGTGGGGTGCTGGCGTGGTGGTCCTTTGGCGGTGCCTCCTGTCCACTAGCTCCGGCGGAGGTGGTGGGCAGTAAATTGTCCAGACTCGTGTCAGGGGCCCCTTGTAGTGCCACAGTGTCCCTCTTGGTGTTGAGTACTTCCTTCAGCACCCCTACGTTGGTGCCCAGGGTGGAATTGATGGTTCTCAGTTCCTCCCTGAAGCCCATATACTGTTCCTCCTGCAGGCACTGGGTCTCCTGAAACTTGGCCAGTACCGTTGCCATCGTCTCCTGGGAGTGGTGGTAGGCTCCCATGATGGAGGAGAGGGCCTATCCGCCCCCTGTCACACAGCAGCCCTCCCAGTTCCCCTGTGTTCCTGGGCCTCCGTCCCCTGGACCGTGTGCCCACTACCACTGCCCCCAGGTCCGTGTTGTTGTTGGGGTGGTGGGTTAGCCTGGGTTCCCTGTAGTGGTGGACACACTGCTGATTGGCGTGTCCTGGGGACGGAGGTATGGGCCCGCTGGGTGGGTGCTGTGCTGGTGTTTCCAGAGGGGGGAAGCTCTGTAGTGGCCTGTGACTGTGTGTGGGGAACCGACTGTCCCGAGGTCCCCGATGGGCCGGGCTGGTCATCTAGATCCAGTTGGACAGAGGTGCTGTCATCACTGTGGGCCTCTTCTGTTGGTGGTGTAGACATGTGTGGACCCTCCTGTCCGGTGACGTTGGGTAGGGGTCCTGCAGGGGTATAAAGGTATGATTATTGCATCTGTGTGTGTCAAGGTGTGCAATGGGTGGGTGACCGTATACCCCAGTGCTAGCATTCCCGTGTGGGACCTTGTGTGATGATGGTTTAGGGGGGTGTATGGGTATGTGCAGTGGGCATGCTTTAGTGATGGGTGTCCATGCTTTGGTGTTGCATGCAGGGCCTGGAGTTGGGATGTGTGGTTTGTGATGTTGGGACATTTGTGAGGAGTAGGAGCGATGGGGGTGAGGGCGAGGGTGGGGGTAGGTGATAGCAGGCAGGTGGGTGGGGGATGAAGTAGTTAAAGGCTTGACTTACCAGAGTCCGTTCCTCCACCTAGTCCTGCGAGGCCCTCAGGATGCAGAATCGCCAAGACCTGCTCCTCCCATGTTGTTAGTTGTGGGGGAGGAGGTGGAGGTCCGCTGCCAGTCCGCTGAACCACCAGGTGGTGTTTGGAGACCACGGAATGCACCGTCCCCCGTAGGTCGTTCCACCTCTTCCTGATGTCCTCCCGATTTCTTGGGTATTGTCCCACTGCGTTGACCCTGTCCACTATTCTTTGCCATAGCTCCATCTTCCTTGCAATGGAGGTGTGCTGCACCTGTGATCCGAATAGCTGTGGCTCTACCCGGACGATTTCCTCCACCATGACCCTGAGCTCCTCCTCCGAGAACATGGGGTGTCTTTGCCGTGCCATGTGGTGGTGTAGGTGATGTGTGGGGTGGTGTGTGGGGTGATAAGTGTGCTGATATGTAGTGGGGTGTTGTGTGAGGTGTGTGGAAGTTATGTGGGTGATGGTGTTGTGTGCCTGTGGATGCTAGTGTTGTTGATGGTGGTGTCTCTCTCTGGCTTTCGCTCGTGATTTGTTGTCGTAAGGGTTTGTGGGTGATTTGGGTATGTGTTTTAGAGTGTATTGGGTGTGTGGGAGTGGTGTGTGTATGTGTATCAGGTGTGTGTATTTGGAATTGTCCAATGTGGCTGTGTTTTGGAAGAGTGTGTGTTTTTTGAGCGCGGCAGTGTGTACCGCCAATGGAATACTGCAGTTGAAAGACGGCCACGTGGATTCGTGTGTCGTGATAGTGTGGGCGTATTTCTGTTGGTGTGACGGTGGAGGTTTAGTTTTCGCCATTTTATCACTGACCTTTGGTGCGGCGGACTTGTGTGGGTGTCTGAATTTTGGTGGATTCCGAACTGTGGGTCATAATAGCTGTGGCGGAATTCTGCGGCAGTGTGGTGGCGGTCTTCTGCACGGTGGTATGCGGCTTTTACCTCCAATGTTGCAATGACCGCCTTAATTTCTTTCCCAAATTAATTGTAAATGAAAGAAATAGAATAATGCAGAACATTGATCAAAGAAATTACATTGTCATAAGTGGTCAAGATGTAAAAACTGTTTGAGGTTCCCTCTAAAAGACCATCATAGCGTGTTATGTTAAATTCCCCCAGTGTTACCAAAAATCTACGTGATGATGCTGTGCTTTATAAAGATCAAGAAAGTGAAAATACATGTTCTATGTTGCATTGCGAGAAATTGGAACTATAAAAATTGACAAACAACAAGCTACACAATTCAGGGGAAGATAGTGCAATAGCTGACACGATAGGCGAAAACCTTTGTGTCTCTGAGACTGTGCTAAAAATCAACTCTCTCGGATGAGGAAAAAGCAGCTGAACAACCACCCGCACAGTGTACATACCTGACATGATGGCAGAAGCACAGAGTGCAGATCACTCCACACACTGGGCAGAGGTGAACCCAGGGTGTAAAGATTCCATGACTGCAGTTATTAATGCCTCCATTGTGAGGCATACAGTAAGCCCTTCTGTTTAGTGATGTAATGGAGATCACCTCCAGGCAAATGCCAAGCAGGGCGCATGCCTCAATAATCCTGTAAAACAATGCTTGATAGACCGTCAGCAGGAAATTAAAAGGTTACAAAAACACTAGATGTTTCATCTTCCTGGAGATGGGCTACTTTTTGCGCAGAAGGTATGTATTAAAAACAGGATTAATAAAAACAGATGCTGCTATAAAGAGGCCGAGCTGAACTGTTACTTTGTGAGAAAGAGGATTATCCACAAACCTGTGGTTGAAGTGAAACTAATAAAATGGTCAATGTATAAGTGAGATGGGCAATGGGTAAGAGAGATATGCAAGATGTAGGGGAGGTATACAGTGGGTAAGTGAGATGTGCAAGATGTAAGGGAGGTAGACAGTGGTTAAATTAGATGAACAATGGGTAAGTGAGATGTGCATTGGGTAAGTGAGATGTGCAACATGTAAGGGAGGTACACAATGGGTAAGTGAGATGGACAATGGGTAAGTGAGATGGACAATGGGTAAGTGAGATGTGCAAGATGTAAGGGAGGTAGAGAATGGGTAAGTGAGATGGACAATGGGTAAGTGAGATGGGAAAGATGTAAGGGAGGTAGACAATGGGTAAGTGAGATGGACAATGGGTAAGTGAGATGGACAATGGGTAAGTTAGATGGACAATGGGTAAGTGAGATGGAAAAGATGTGTGGAAAAATGGAAATGCGCGAGTGTAATGGGAGATACGTAAGTGAAATGGGCACTGTGTAAATGTGAAGGGCAATGAGTAAGTGAGATGGGCAAAGTCTAAATAAGATAGACAATGTGTTTGTGGTATTTATGGAAACATTGAAGGGAAGGGAAAGTCTTGCCTTTACTCGCAAGTTTTAGAAACTTTGCCAGATTCACAGAATGAAACACTTAAAACAATGGAAGAAAGAGCCCTTTCAAGTAATGGGAAAGGTTTTCATGCTGCTGCTCACAGTCGCTTTGGGCAACCCACGGACTGCTGCCGCTCAGAAGACATCCCCTGTTCACATTTCCACCAGCTCGAACTTTGCTGCCTGTTTTCCTAGATAGGTGCTCTGTAAATTGATCATATAGTTATACATTTGTATATACGCCTGGCACCATATACCTCTTCATGTTGTCTGTCATCAGGCAGCAGACTGGGGAATGATTACCTGCGAAGGAATATGATGCTGCTTACTGGCTGGACAAGCTTTAGTGGGAAAGCATTGCCACAAGCAGGCAGACGGGGTAAAATTTCACTTCGGGTGAATTTTAGCTCAGGAAAGTTTGTCTGCCTTTTTGAAGACTAAGGTGTCTGTTTATGGGATCAGTAGTGCAGTGCGGCGCAGCAAGTAACCTTGCTGCTGGAATAGCATAGATTGCTACCATCCCGGACATCACATTGTTGATCTATATGTGACCATATTCAAAGCATGATAAGCGAACGAATACAGCAATAAATGTAAAGTGTTGCACTTGACTTTCATAATGGAGTGCATTACTATAGTGTTAGAAGATTAAACTCTGCAGTATAACCCTATTAATTGAAATGTAATCATGTATTGTGATTCTATAATCATCTTCAAGTGATCAGAAAGTGATTTATCCTGAAAAGACAGTCTATTGTAAAGGCTTATACGAATTAAGTGGGTCATTACGACCTTGGCGGTCTTTTCGCAAGACCGCCGAGGTACTGCCGTGCTGAAGACCGCCAGTGGTGGCGGTCTTCCGCGCCGCGTATTATGACCGCTGGCAGCCCGCCATCCATTTTCATACGGAAAGCCTCCAGCAGCCATACTGGCGAACGGCAGGAAAGTGGAGGTTGCTCACCTCCACCGCCACGTCAACAGAACACTGCCCACTGAATCACGTCCCATGATTCGGTGTGGCGGTGTTCTGGTGACGGTGTTCTGGTGGCGGAGCTGCCCCCATGGATCCCGTCCCCTCCTGGAGGATCAACGAACAAGGTAAGTTGATCGTCCGTTAGGGAAGGGGGTGTTGTGTGTTGTGTGCATGCATGGGGGTGTGTGTGTGTGGGAGTGTAGAGGGGGTGAGTGAGTGAGTGTATGGGTGCGGGGGTGTTGTGTGTATGGGAAATGTGTGCGGGTCGGACGGTGTGCATGTCTGTGTGTATGTGTGTGATATGTGTTGTCGGGGTGTATGTGTGTGTGTAGGGGTGTGTATATGTGCATGTTCGGGGTGTGTGCGTGTAGGGGTGTGCATATGTTCATGTTCGGGTCGGGGTGGGGAGGGGGGTTGTGCCACCTTTGGGGGTTGGCAGGGGGGTAGGGGGTGTGGGGGGAGGATTTGTGGGGGGTAGCGGGGTGGGGTAGACCCCTATCAGTGCCAGGGAAAGAATTCCCTGGCACTGATAGTGCCTACCGCCATGGATCTCATGGCGGTTCCCAACCACCCGAGATCCATGGCGGTATGCAGGGTCCTGATACCATCGGCGGTCTAGTGACGACCACCAGGTTGGAGACCACAATCTCCAGCCCAGCGGTCTTCACCGCCATGGCGGTCGGAATGGTGAAGTAGCGGATTACCGCGGCGGTAACCTCTGCGGTCCTAATTCCATTTTTTGTTCCGCCAGCCTGTTTGCGGTCTTACTGCCACTTTACCACCGACCGCCAGGGTCGTAATGAGGGCCTAAATGTGCAATTGAATTAATTGGTCACTTGACATAACTAGGCATGTAATTTCTAAAATGTGAGAAACTGTTTTTCGTTTTCTGCTAAAGTGTCATTGCATTGAGATAGCTCGACTGAGAAATCTAAGTTTGGAAATAAAGATGTGATTGTCTTATTCATAGAAAGCTTGAGAAAGCAACCTTGGAAAGGTACTTGGAGAGATCAAGAGAAGAGGTGACTGCCTCTATTCATACATGTTGAAATTATTGTACTGGAGACCAAGGATGGCTACCTTCCCCGGACCGTCTTGGGAATGCAAGAGATTGTTGCAAGTTACACCATGAGACAAAAGAAGATGACACCACTATGGGCTGATCGAAGGACGCATTACCTAATCAAAATTTGGACTTTAACTAGGATTTTCATTCATTGATTGTAGGCTAGTTTCCCTTGGAGTTGCAGACGAACAGACCTCTGGCTTTTCCCATTCCCAGTGCTTGCTGAGTGTGGCTTTTGCTTGCAATATATTCTCTATGAAGACTCTTGACCAAGCCTCTGGTATGCTGAAATCTTCACTTTTTGCCTTAATTGATTGTCTTCTGTTTGACCCGAGTGACATTTTTCCAAATTATTTTTGTCCTCTTTCTGCTTTTTACCCTTTGCCCTGAAGTCCTGTAGGTTGGGTAGGCTCAATCTTTGGGTTGTTTCAGAGATTCTGATTGCCCGTAGCTGCTTTAGGTAGATGACTTTAAATAGCACTAATGTGTAGTACATCAAACCAGTGTTTGTTTTTGAGCATCAAATTCTTCGATTTAAGTTTTGTACTGCCATTTTTGAGTTCCTAGTATGCCTTATGCTAATCCGTTTACAATGTTTTCACCATTATGGCTATCTGATTGCTATTTTGGATCTTTACAGTATGTTTCTAAGATTTGTCTACATTAACCTGAGTGAACTTGTAATAAAACCCTTTAACTTTATTTCCGACTGGGGTTTTCAAAGTGTGGCCAAAGTGGTAAAATTGTTTAAATTTTGATGCTGAATGGTTTCCCCTATTTCTAGTTAATCCCTTTGCAGGGAGCCCACGGTTTGTCACCTCGTTTAGAGCAAAACAGGCAAATATTCCACCACTGTGCTGTACTGCAATACTGAGAAAGGACGAGAATGTGCAGTATTTAAGGCATATGGTGCAGTCATGTCCTTTCCCCCTGCTTGCATGCAGGATTGTTTTTGTGGGAGACATATTCCTCTTTCTATGTGTGCTGCAGAATGCAGCCCACATAAAAAATGGAAGAAACGAGGAGAAATAGAGATATTTCTCTTTGTTATTCCTCCCCTGGGGAGGTGTAAGATCTTGGTACATCCCCAGGTTTCCAAGTTCTGGTAAATCTGGGGATGTGTTAAAATCTATGGGAGTTAAATTATTATACAAAACCAAAAATTTTTACGAAAATGGAGAAAAGCAAAGAGAAATACTGGAATGTTGGAGCAAAAGGTCTATACCAGCCAATACTGTGACACTATGTAGCCACTTAAAATTGTATATACAATTGACAATAGCTTTATATTTTCAGTTTTTGCATGGTACAGTATAATTAGAAGGTTATATTATGATTAGCTGCTACATTTAGTCATAAGGGTTAGGCAACATTTTCTCCCAAACTTATACAAACTGTGGGCCTCATTTTCAAGGTTTTGACACTGGGCAGTGCCGCAAGGATTTTTTCTGCGCTGCCCTGCATCACAAGAAAAGGGCAGGAATGCGTTGTAGCTTTGAGAAGCGGTGCATTCCTGTTCTTTCCCCCTGCGCTGGTGCACAAGAAGCTGCCACGCACCAATGAAGGTACCCTTGCACCATGGTGCAAATGTGACTGTGTTGCAGGGACGATTGTTTTTGTGCAGGAAGGGACACCTTCCTGCACAAAAACATTCATGAGAGGTGTTTTCCTTTTTATATGTGAGCTGCAGAATGCAGCCCACATAGAAAAAGGAAAAACAAGGAGAAATAAAGGTATTTCTCCTCATTGCGCCTCCCTTATGCCTCCCCTGGGGAAGCATAGGCTTTTGACGTATTCCCAGGTTTCCAATATCTCGTAAATCTGGGAATATGTTTAAATCCATGTATGTTACGTGGAAACACCCATGACATGCCTTCCCATCACATGGTGAGGCAACACAGCGACTTGAGCTGCGTTGCCTCAGTCCATATCTACAAGGCCTTAAAAGCCACGCAGGGTGACTTTACGTGGCCTTGTAGATAAGTCCCTGCAGTGTGCGCTGCCGGACCGTCACGTACCAGCAGCGCACAGGGGCTGGTAAATAAGCCCCTGTCTCTTCAACTCCTCTTGAGTGGACGCTTAAGGGTCATCATAACAGAGAAGCGTGTGGTAACACTATGATAACGGGTTTCGGTCACAAATTAAGTTATTTTTGTAAATACAAGATGATCATGTTTTTCAATCATAATTATAATTATTTACTGGTGGAGGTACAAAGATTGTGCGCTTGCAAACAAATGAAAGTGTATCTGCTCTCTAAAGTATGCAACTCACTCAGCACCGGTAAACACCAGCACAAATTTAGCATCCTTTATAAATATTGTCCAACGAGGATGCAATCAAAATGTAGATGTGTGGTGTTATTACTACATATCAGGAGACTTTAGTCTCGGAAGCTTCTAGTATCAATACTTAATCTCCCAAGCCCTTCAGAAAGTACCGAGGGAATGTTCACCGTGCAGCAGCCTGTGGTCCTCGCAATCCTTTATTTTCAGAAAATAACGTAAAAGACAGCCATGTCTGTACAGCAGATCAGGCCGAGATCACAGCGTCTGCCTTGTTAGCGGCCCTGTAACAGGAGCCGAACAGCAGATGCTAAATATTTAGGGGTTTCTCTCTCTTTCTCCCTCACACTTCCTCTTTGCCGTTCAAATTCTCTCTCCCTCTCTTTCTCTCTCTCTCTCCTTCGAACTGAAAAGCAAACACAAATGCAGGAGTATGCAGTCGAGATGACATTCTAAATCACAGCAGTACTTCTGTGTGTGTTAATAATGCACCGCAGGCTTTATTCTTGTAATGACAATGGTTGTCTTGGTCTTACATATACTAGTATCTGCTTCGGACAGATATTAGAGTTTTTCTTTATATCACAAAGATTACAGAGGCCACTTGCTTCTGATAATCTACTCAACGGGAAGAGAGCACGTTGTAGGAGGCTGGCCCTCTATGTATTATGCAAAGATAGACACACTGTGCAGGGGGTCCAGGCAACCACACGTTGGCTTACAGGGGTTAAAACTAGATCACCTAACGGTCTAATTTTTAAGGTAGCTTGGGCAAGCAGTGCAGCACCACTTTTCTTGCGCCCTTTACCACCACCCTACCACCAGCATATGTGTGCTGTATTTAAAATATGGCACAGGGCAGGGGACAATGGCGTCATTTTTATGACACTATTAATGTGCTCTGCAAGAGTAACACCAAGATTTTTGGCGCTACTTCTGCAGAGTACATAGAGGCCCATTGTAAACAATGGTGTGCCCCCTTTTAATGCCTGCCGAAAAAAAGAAATTTAGCCCCCCTAATGGGCGCATGCATAATGTTGCGCAAAGGGTTGCAAAGTGGCGCAATGTAAGCATTGCACCACTTTGTTAATATGGCCCAGGGATTTAGGCCTTGTTGGGCCACATTAGCGTCAGAAAAAATTACATTAATGTGGTGAAGGAGGCACTAGGGGCTCTTAAATATTAAATAACCCCAATGTGGCATTAGAAGGCCTTGCGCCACTTTGTCACCCCTTGCACCATTTTATTCCTGCGCCAGGCATAATGTATGCAAGGGGGGCATTCCGGCGCTAGGGGGGCTGAAAAAATGGCACAAATAAATCTATAATTTTCGCCATTTTTCAATGCCTGCAAGCAGTGCTGCCCTGAGGATTACGACCACTCTCTCCGTCGGCGTTTACATGGCGGTTTCACTGCCATGTAATTGCTGGTGGAGACAGGGTGTGGGCCACAGGGGGGGGCCCTGCAGTGCCCATGCACTTGGCATGGGCAGTGTGAGGGGCCCCCCTTTTCAGACAGTGATTTGCGAGATGGGTGCTGGTGCACCTGACGCACAACAGCATTGCCCTGGCCGTATTACGAGCCGGTGTCAATGTTCTTGTCCGTTTCCCACTGTGCTAATGGGTGAAAACCATTGGCCCAGCAGGAAACTCAGAACAGGGCCAGCGGGAAGGAGACCAAACTGGCGGTGTCCTGACTTACAGGAGATTGGCAGACAGCTTTTTCCGCCCACCAAACTCCTAATGAGGACCTGAATGATGTAACCTAGTTTTTGATAAAAAAACCTCCCTTTCTAGTTCTGAACCATTTTATTACCATTGGGCCTGTCTGCATTTCTTGGGCATCTGTGAAATGCATACCCGGTCTGGAAAATAAGTTGCATTAAATGAGGTACTGTGCTTTGAGAAGATCTCTGTAAAAAACTGAGTTTTGGTTAAGGGTGGGGGGAGGAAGTGGAAGCCCCACTCAGGCAACAACCACAGTACTTGTCAGGGTGAAACACAAAGGGGGTCATTCTGACCTCGGCGGTAAAAGCCGCTTACCGCCAGTCAGAAGGCCGCCACAATACCGCCGCGGCCGCGGTTAGCCGCTACGGACATTCTGACCCACAACTGCCAAACCTCCAAAAATCCGACCTCCATTGCAGCCCGCCACATCAGCGGCCAGTGGTAAACTGGAGATGACCAAACCTCCACCGCCACGCCAACAGAAATACGCCCATGCCATCACGACCCCCAAATCCACGCAGCGGTCTTTCAAACGCGGTTTTCCATTGGCGGTACACACCGCCGCGGTCAAAATACACACACCTTGACAAAACACTACCACATTGGACAATTTGAAATACACACACCTGATACACATACAAACACCACTCCCACACACCCAATATAATATAAAACACACACCCACATCACCCACAAACCCCTACAACCAAAAATAAGAGACGAAGGAGAGAGAGACACATCAGAGAATAGAGAGCCATACACACAGAGGCACACTACAACATCACACACACCACATAGAAGCACAAAGCACCACACACCAACACACTCATCACCACATACACCACCCCACACCTCATCCACACCACCCCATGGCACCACAAAGGCACCCACGCTTTTCGGACCAAGAACTCCGGGTCATGGTGGAGGAAATCCTAAGAGTTGAACCCCAGCTCTTCGGCTCACAGGTGCAGCACACCACTATAGCAAGGAAGGCGGAGCTATGGCAACGGATCGTGGACAGGGTCAACGCGGTGGGACAGCATCCCAGAAATAGGGACGACATCCGCAAACGCTGGAACGACCTACGGGGGAAGGTGCGCTCGATGGTGTCGCGACACAACATCGCGGTGCAGAAGACTGGCGGCGGACCCCCACCCACCCCACCAGAATTCACAGCATGGGAGCAAGAGGTATTAAACATCCTGCATCCTGACAGCCTCGCTGGAGTACCCGGAGGAATGGACTCTGGTAAGTCCTATCTCAAATACTTCATCCACCCTACCCCACCAGCATGCCAACCCACACCCCCACCCTCACCCCCAACCCCCTAGCACACATCCTCCCTGAGAATGTCTCCCCAGCACAACCCACCCAACCCATCACCAACCCCTGCATGCCACCACAAACAATAGACACCCATCACCTAAGCATGACCACTGCACATATCCACCCCCCCCCCACAAACCACCCTCACAATACCACCCCCCAAGGTAATGCCTGCACTGGGGGATAAGGGCACCCATAAATCGCACGCAATTGCACACACAGAAACAATAACCATACTCTCTCACCCCATGCAGGACCCGAACGCCAACACACCGGTCAGGAGGGTCCAGAAATGTCCATCCCACCCCCGGAACAGGCCCCCAGTGATGACAGCAGCTTTGTCGACCTGGAAGCTGATGACAAGCCCGGACCATCGGGGACCTCTGGGCAGTGGGTTCCCCACACACAGACACAGGCCACAGCAGACCCAACCCCCTCTGGGAACAACAGCAGCACAGCTCCCACCCAGCGGGCCCATGCCTCTGTCTCTAGGACAGGTCAATCAGCGGTGTGTCTGCCACTACAGGGCACCCAGGCTAACCCACCACCCCAACAACAACAGGGACCTGGGGGCAGTGGTAGTGGGCACACCGTCCAGGGGACAGAGGCCCAGGCAAACAGGGCAACTCGGAGGGCTGCAGTGCGACAGGGGGGGGGGAGAGGCCCAGGGAACCCACTCTCCAAGAGGCCCTCACTACCATCATGGGAGCATACCACCACTCCCAAGAGACAATGGCGACGGTACTGGCCAGGTTCACCGAGCTCCAGGCACAGCAGGAGGAACGCTACATGGGGTTCAGCAATCAACTCACGAACATCGCTACCGCCATGGGGACCATGGTCCAGGCCCTCAACAGGATAGAAGACACGTTGCGGGACCATGTGGCACCACACAGGGCCCCTGTCACTAGCCAGGAACAGCCTACCACCTCCGCCGGCGCTAGTGGACAGGAGGCCCCCACACAACGACAGCCCACCAGAACCCCACCTCCTGCTGAGGAACAACCACCCCGCAAGAGGAGCCTGAGATCCAAAAAAAAGACAGAGTAGGATGCCAAGAGCCCCGCCAGCATGAGATACCCCCTGAAGTCATCCCACTGTCCCACATTGCCACCCTGTCCAACCTCAAACAGCCCCTGCTCAATCCTTCCACAGGCATATGGACAATGCACCTGTCAGACTGAGAACTGGACTCTGCCATGGACATTACTCCACCCCCACCCATCACCGTTTTACTATCATGTACCATTATCTACGCACAAAAGAATAAAACAATTATTGCACAGAAAACTGTTTGGAGTCATGCTGTATTCTCATCAAATGTATTACACATAACTGTTCAATATATGTGATGTCAGTTAGTGATGACAACATACCAATGTCAATACGCTGTAGTTCATGGGCAAAAGAGCTGGGAAATACATAAAGTAGAGATGCATGAGGCTCTAAGTAAATGGGAAATGGCGTGGGTGAATCTTACCTGTGTGCTACTGAAAATACTGTTGTATGACAGTTTCCCTGTTGTCTTTTTCCTCCCCATCGTCTTCCTCCTCTTCACTCTCCACAGGCTCCACGGCTTCTACGACACCACCATCTGGACCATCCTCCTGCAGGAAAGGCACCTGGCGTCGCAAAGCCAGGTTGTGAAGCATACAGCAGGCCACGATGATATGGCACACCTTCTTTGGTGAGTACATTAGGGATCCACCTGTCATATGCAGGCACCTAAACCTGGCCTTCAGGAGGCCGAATGTCCTTTCTATGACCCTCCTAGTACGCCCATGGGCCTCATTGTACCGTTCCTCTGCCCTGGTCCTGGGATTCCTCACTGGGGTCAATAGCCACGGCAGGTTGGGGTAACCAGAGTCACCTATTAGCCACACACGGTGCCTCTGTAGCTGTTCCATCACATATGGGATGCTGCTATTACGCATGATATAAGCGTCATGCACTTACCCAGGGAACATGGCATTAACATGGGAGATGTACTGGTCTGCCAAACAGACCACCTGGACATTCATCGAATGGTAATTTTTCCTGTTTCTGTACACCTGCTCATCGTCATTTGGGGGTACTAATGCCACATGGGTCCCATCAATGGCACCAATGATGTTGGGGATATGTCCAAGGGCATAGAAATCACCCTTCACTGTAGGCAAATCATCCTCCTCAGGGAAAATGATGTAGCTCCTCATGAGTTTCATCAGGGCAGACAACACTCTGGACAAAATCTTTGAAAACATAGGCTGAGACATTCCAGATGACATGGCCACTGTTGTCTGGAATGACCCACTTGCCAAAAAATGGAGGACTGACAGAACCTGCACTAGAGGGGGAATTCCTGTGGGTTGGCGGATGGGGGACATCAGGGCTGGCTCAAGCTGGGCACACAGTTCATGGATAGTGGCACGGTCAAGTCGGTATCGTAGTATAATATGGCGTTCTTCCATTGTCGATAGGTCCACCAGCGGCCGGTACACGCGAGGATTCCTCCTTCTCATCGCAAGTCCCAGCGGACGGTGCCTAGGAAGGAGAATATGGAGCACAGAGTCAATCAACTCACAGGTACGTACACCACAGCTTGCACAGTCCACGAAAAGGTATGGATTGCTATGTTTGTATGTGTGCCAATGCAAGGCCTAGGCCTGTGTGACGCACTTGAAATTAAGCCATGTGGGCCCTTGAAATGGCGGCTGCCTGACCTGTGCAGTGGGACAATGGGATGTGAGGTCAATGCGCTGGCGTGGCACACCGTGGCGGTAGGCGGTCGAAGACCGCTGTACGAAGTCGCATTGGTTAACATTGAACCCTATGGGATTCAGGAGCCAATGACGATGTGCGCCGGCGGTCGCGGTACGCACCGCTGCGGGCGTGACCGCCATTTTCTATCTGCTTAACCACTCGAGACCTGATCATCCACAGGAGAGGACCTATACTGCAAGTGCTGCTGTGACCTCGGTCTGGAAGTGACAATGGCTGCTGCGACTGGGGGAAGGGCCCCTGCCTTCACGTCTGAAGAGTTGGAGAAACTTGTGGATGGGGTCCTCCCCCAGTATGCGCTACTCTACGGTCCTCCAGACCAACAGGTGAGTACACTGAGTGCACATTGAATGGGTTATGCCTGTGTGGAGTGGGGTAGCTGTAAGTTGGTGGGATGGGGAGAAAATGAGGAGTGCAACGCACGACAGATGAGTGAATAGGCCACATGGCAAGGTTGGGGGGGGGGGGCATGTACTCCAAACATGCAGAAATATGACGTTTTCTCTTTCCCACCCTGTACATGTCAAACAGGTGAGCGCCCATCAGAAAATCGATATTTGGCGTGCCATCGCCAAGGAAGTCCGGGCCCTGGGGGTCTACACCAGACGGGGCACCCACTGTCGGAAGAGGTGGGAGGACATCCGCCGCGGAACCCGAAAGACCGCCGAGTCACTGCTGGGGGTGGCCTCCCGACCTAGGAGGGGTGCCAGTCGCACCCTGACCCCCCTGATGTCCCAGATCCTGGCGGTGGCGTACCCTGATTTGGATGGGCGCTTGAGGACATCACAGCAGATACAAGGGGGTGAGTATCAGCACATTCTGCTATCTTTACGCGCAGTTGAGGCGTCTGGGTGGGGGAGGAGGGCTGTGGGTGACAGTAGGCCAGGGCGCTTTCTGTAGTGTAGTCCCCTCCCTTAGACAGGCCCTGTGCCCCCGCCCCCCACCTCTGTAGGGTGCCAAGTGCAGCTATCCATGGTCCTGCATCACCCATGTGCGCGTCTGTTGTCCCTAGACCTGTTGGCCTAGTCAGAAGTACTGAGTAGTGCACACCAAGTTCGCGACTTAGTGCATGAGGCACCTGTGTCTGTCCTCTCCGCCAAGGGTATTGACAAGGCATGCACTCAACTTTGTTTTATTTCTCCCCCCACCCTTATTCTTTGTCTTCTTGTGCATTAGCATCATCAGGCGGAGGAGAATTGGTGTCGGAGCACGAGGGAGCTGCAAGTCACAAGGCCCCGGTGGGCACTGGAACAGACACCGAGGGCACCAGTGATCCGGAGGGCGAGGGGAGCACCACAACGGGGGCCGGTGAAGATACCAGCGACACGGACACGTCCTCGTTTGGGAGCTCCCTAGTGGTGGCAGCAACATCTGTGCCCCCCGCAACAACAGGTACAGCCGCCACCCAGCGCACCAGCACCGCCCTCCCAGCAGCCCCTCGGCCTTCGCTCCGTGCCCGCTCGCCCAGGAAGGCGGGCGTCTCCTTCGCCCCAGGCACCTCAGCCCCTGCCTCTGTTACCCCTGCTGCCCTCAGTGCGGAGCTCATTGACCTCGTGAGGACGCTCATTGTTGGGCAGACTACCCTTTTGAATGCCATCCAGGGGGTGGAAAGGGAGGTGCATCGGAGCAATGCCTACCTGGAGGGCATTCATTCGGGTCAGGCTGCCCATCAACGAGCGTTCACTGCTCTGGCCTCAGCACTGACGGCAGCCATTGTGCCTGTCTCCAGTCTCCCTCTTCTAACTGGCTCCACCCTTTCTCTGTCTCCTGTTCCTCAGCCTATCCCATCCACACCATCAGACCAGCCTGCACACACCTCAACACCCAAGGCCAGCTCATCCAGACACAAGCACCACAGAATACACAAGCATTCACCCAAGCAACACCCAGATGCAGACATACCAACAGTCACTACCACCTCTGTGTCCCCCTCCTCCTCGTCTCCCTCCTCCCTCCCTGTGACGTCTACACTCACACCTGCATGCACACCACCGTCAGTCAGTGCTTCCATCACCAGCACACCCTCCACTACAGTCCACACACCCACTGCCATTTACACGTCCCCTGTGTCCTCTCCCACTGTGTCTGTCACCCCCTCTTCCAAGACACACAAACGCAGGCAGACACCCAAACAACAGCCAACCACCTCACGACAGCCTACGTCTCAGTCACCTGCACCCAAAGACAGCACACCTGACTCTCCTACAACCACATCCTCTTCCTCCACTTCCATCACCACTACTCCTAGCCTTTACCTTGGTCCTAAGAAATATTACCTCTCTAATCTTAACCTCTTTCCCCGCAAGCCCCATCCCGCCTGCAAGGGACGACAGCAAAGGGCCCAGGACTCCGTCCCCGAAGGGGCCAGCCACTGCACAGTCGGAGGGCGAGTGAGCAGGGTGTCCAGCCCAGGTCTGGCTCCCTAGACTTACCAGAAGAGCACCGCTGAACAGGGCCCCGCCGTGAAGACAGGCACCGCTGAACAGGGCCCCGCCGTGCAGAAGAGCACCGCTGAACAGTGCACCGCCGTGCAGAAGAGCACCGCTGAACAGGGCCCCGCCGTGAAGACAGGCACCGCTGAACAGGGCCCCGCCGTGAAGACAGGCACCGCTGAACAGGGCCCCGCCGTGCAGAAGAGCACCGCTGAACAGGGCCCCGCCGTGAAGACAGGCACCGCTGAACAGGGCCCCGCCGTGAAGACAGGCACCGCTGAACAGTGCACCGCCGTCTCAAGCACCGCTCCGCTGGGCCCTTCCTGTCAAGCACCGCTCCGCTGGGCACCGCCGTCTCAAGCACCGCTCCGCTGGGCCCCGCCGTCTCAAGCACCGCTCCGCTGGGCCCTTCATCTCAAGAACCACTCCGCTGGGCCCTTCCTGTCAAGCACCGCTCCGCTGGGCACCGCCGTCTCAAGCACCGCTCCGCTGGGCCATTCCTGCAATCACAGTTCACGGTTCACTGTGGCCATCATGCATCCTCCTTGACCAGTGGAGCAATTCCTCCACCTGATGGACTGTGGCTTTGCACTCCCCAGGATATGGCAGTGGGCAATCCACCCACTGTAGAGACATTGAGAGACTGTGGCTTTGCACTCCCCAGGATATGGCAGTGGGAAATCCACCCACTGTAGAGACATTGAGAGACTGTGGCTTTGCACTCCCCAGGATATGGCAGTGGGCAATCCACCCACTGTAGAGACATTGAGAGACTGTGGCTTTGCACTCCCCAGGATGGCACAGTGGACATGGTGGGCCCTTCGTGGATCTGGCGTCGTGGACTCATGTGGCTGAGGTGCCCCCCCCTTCCCTTCCCCCTGAGGTGCCTGCAGTTTTGTCATCAGATGCCCCTGCAGTGTTCTCTCCAAAGGACTCAGGTCTCGTGTGTGGGCTTTGCCCTTGTGTTGCTACACTTTGGCCCACGGACAATTTGTTACAATATGTGCAGGACTGATTTCTTCAGTTGTACGCTGCTGTGTATATGGACTTTTAAAATGTAAATATTTTTGCTAGTTGACCAATACTTATCGGAGGCTAATTTGTACATAAATATTTATTACCATTTTGAAAATGTCATTGCATTTTTCAGGGGGGTTTGGGTGGTGTCACTGTGACTTGTTGCTCTGCATTGGTGTGTACATTTTGGGAGAGGGGTGTGGGTCGCATATGTGTGTGCCCGTAACCTTTCGTCCTCCCCCCTCCCGTGTGTCGTAGGTGCAGTACTCACCGTTGACGTCTGCGCCGGAGTTCGTACTCGTGGTAGATGAGCAGGTAGACGAGAGCAGGTATGATGTTCAATTCGGGTTCCATGCTGTCCTCCGTATTCGTGGAGTGCGTAGAGGTGAGCGTTTTCACATTCGTAGTCTGTTTCCGCCGTGTTTTTATCGGGTTGCTCCCGCCCCGGAAAAGGTGGCGGATTGGTGAGTTGTGATAGGGTGGGTGGGACATTGTCTGCCGCCTGCCTGTTGGCGGTGACCGCCGCGCTGTTTGTCTGTACCGCCGTGGCGGTCGGAGTGTTAATGTGGCGGTCTCTGTTGGCGGTTCCCGCCAGGGTCAGAATTCCATTTTTTGGACCGCCAGCCTGTTGGCGGGTTGGCCGCCGCTTTAACACCGACCGCCCGGGTTAGAATCACCCCCAAAGTCACTAAAATAAAACGTGCTGAACCCTCTGATAGCTTGGCACAAAGCAGTCAGGCTTAACTTAGAGGCACTGTGTTAAGTATTTATGCAGCAAACAAACTAATAAAGTGAAACTGCAACACAAGAAAAATCTCAAACGAATTTAGAAAAAAAGAGAACATTTTAATTAATAAAATGTCATAAAAATAATAAAAATTCAATCAGTAGAACCAGAGATATGCAATTTCAAAGTTTTAGGTAACTATAGCGCCAAAAAGCAGAAAGTGCCACTCGAGGACCTCTGGTCTTGCTAGACAGGGAGGTGAATCACAAGTTCAAGCCAACTGCTATGGATAGTGGCTCGGACACAGGGACCAAGTTACCTTCTCAAAGTTCCTCATGATGAGTTCTGTTCAAGGAGTAGGACGCCGCAATGAGCGGGAAGAGCATTGCAGATGGTCATCGCTGTAGTGTGAATAGGCAGTACGGGTTATTGTCTCTGCAGCATGAAGAGCTATCCAGGAATTGCAGACAGCTGTTTCTGGAGCTCCGTGTTGGCGGTCGCCGCGGCTGCCATTGCTGTAGTCCAAAGTGCAGATATCACATTGACAGTTGTTGCGGGAGGCAGGATCTTGGTACGAACAGGCCGGTTCACCACTGCAAAGAGCCCAAAACGTCTAGATTTTTTCTTTTCTTGAAAAGGAGTGCACTTTGATGCCAGCCAAGTGTCAAGGACCTGGGGAAACACCTCTTGGGGACTCACTCTACCAGAGGCCAGCAGGCCTCAGGCAGATCCAGTTGTAGCAGGTTAGCTGGACAGTTGCAAAGAGTCCTCTGGAGCTTGTTGTCTCCCTGTAGCTCAGAACAAGAGGTCAGCCAACTGACCTTTGGAGAAACGCAAGTTGGCCCGGGTCTTCCTTCTCAGAGAGCAGGGCAGGCCACAAGCAGCAGGGCAGACCTCTGGAGATCATGGCAGGCTTCAAGTAGCAGGGCAGTCCTCTGACTAACAATATAGTATCTGGGAAATGGGAACAAGGCATGCTTCTAGAAGCTAGACAGTCCTCTTGTAATGGCAGGGCAGTGCTTTGAGGAACAAGGCAGGCCTCAAGCAGCAGGGCAGTCCTTTGGGGATCAAGGAAGACCTCAGGCAGCAGGGTGTTCCTCTGAGGGAACATGGCAGTCCTTCTTCTATAGTGTCCACATGTGCAGGAGTGTACTGAAGAGTTGTTCTGAAAGTCCAGAATTTATTTCTGGTGCCAGCTTTTAAAGTGGGGGAATCTTCTAGGCTAGCCCCACCTCTGGTTCTGGATAGTGTCTTCCTTCTCCTGCCAAGGACCCAAGATGTCTAGGGTCACAAAAGACTAGTATTAGGTTTCTTTGTCGTGTGTGCAAGCCCATTTGTAGTGCACATGGGACAGGACAGAGCTCCGCCCTAATGGCCCTCTCTTAGCTAGATCCAGGCCCTGTTGCACACTGTGTGGGTGCAATACAAACTCTCAATGGGGAAGCCATTAACAGACAATAGGGAACCCTTAGAAGGTCTCAGAAACCTTTGGGCATACAAACTGGAATTTTCAAGATTGTAATCTAAAATCCAACTGTACCATTAAAGAAGATTTTAAGTTAAAATTTGAGTCCAAACATGACACTTCTACCTGCTCCCAATCAAGCATTAGCATGTATTACATGTAATAGGATAACTCAATGTTATCCATTGAAAGAGGTGGGCCTGAAAAATGAATTTAGGAATCTTTCAGTACCAGGACATGTAAAACTTAAAAAAATACGCCCTACTTTTTAAATACAATGCACCCTGTCCTGTGGGCTGTGTAGGGCCTACCTTAGGGATTACTAATATGTTTTAAAAACTAAAGCTTAGGCCTGGCAATAGGTTTATTTTCCCAAGGCAAATTAGCAGTTTAAAATGGCACTACAGGCGGCAATGGTTCCTGAGACATGTTTTAAAGTGTTACTTTAGTGGGAGGCACAATGCTTGCTACAGGCCCTGGGTAGATATAGTACATGTAGTATACTAGAAGCTTATAAATAAACTAGATGTGCCAATCAGGTGTAGCTCAATTTTACCATGTTTTAGGAATAGAGTACAAGCATTTAAGCACTGGTTAGCAGAGGTAAAGAGTCCGTACGTCATAAAAAACAAATTCAGAAAACAGGAGGGGCGAAGGCAAAACGTTTTAGGGTGACCCTGCAGAGAGGACCAAGTCCAACAGTCTCAATATGTCTTGATTATGGTGTTCTGAGCTGATGAATTGAGGTATTTGCAGTCCGTGGCCATCTCGAACACAGCACTTAAGGAAAGCTGAAAGTGTCTCTCATTGAATACATGTCTGTTTCAGACTTCAATACTTTTTTTCTGGTTATTATGAAAAGGCTAGATTCTGTGATTCATTATACAAAATGCAAAAATTAGCTTACCAATTCTGTTGCACATACACTAATACACAATTACTGTATGATAAACATATGTTATTCAAAATAAATGGAATACACATTCATAAATGAGAAATATGCACATGAATACATGAATGAATAAAATGCAATGGGAGGCACATAAGCAGAAAAGGCAAATCATGTGTCCGGCGAACAAAAGCAAAGTCACAGTCAGGGTGAGATAGTATCTAGTCTTATCTTGCTGCCTTTAAAGATGGCCAGCAAGGCTGTCCAATTCAACATTAATTCCTACTGAATGGGGAAGAACCGGAGATATGGGTCTTCAGAGGCCAGAGTATGTCAGTACTAACATCCTGGCTCCATCACTTTTCACATTAACCTCTCTACTTCTATAAGGCATCTCCCATTGCTCCCAGAGGCAGTGGTGGGAGGACAGGTCCAGTTACGGCATACAGGTGATGCACAAATAGCACATCAGGTGATATTGTCGCAATAAGGAGAAAGGGGTGGACGACATGCTGATCCAAAATAGGTGTAGCTTTCTTGAATTACAACCTGCCCCAGACAGAATACTAGATACTACACAAAACTCATTTAAAGCAAGATCACAGCTTGATATTTATACATCACATCATGACATTGCAGCAGTGTAGGCATGTAGTATACATCTAAGGTGCATACTATGGCATTGTCAAATGATTTCAATAAAAGAAGCCCATGTGAAAGATGCCTCTTCTTAAAATTTGCTCACAGACCACAATTGTGAGAGAAATCTACCCACATCCACTTTTTAAGACAACTAGAAAACTGGGCAGATTTCTTTCCTGAACACAAGAAGGCCCGTATTTGGTCTACCAGTGCTTCCCTGGTTGCATTCTGAGGATCAAGGAGGTGTAAGAAGGTGTGGGCTGCCCAGAGGGATTTTCATTGACTGACAGGAATCAATCACAGTGGTCCTAAATATGGGCACTTTGAGCAAATTGAAAATGACTAGTTGTTATGATCATTATGATTCAGCTAATCAAACGTCACTGCACATATTGGCTGAGGATTGAGCAGTAAGATAATTTTGTGGCAGCCCATGGACCATCACACAATTAATGCAATCAATTTGATTGCTGTTTTTGTCTGAGTAGTTGATTGCACACCAGCCAAATTTCCTCAATTCCCATGTCCACACCCTAAACAAAAATGGTTGTTGCCCTGCATCTTTATTGTAGACAGAGGGTGGTGTATCAAAGAATAATTGGCAATACGTAAAAAAAGCCACCAAGTCATTACTACAAATAAGAAACTTGTGCATGAAAAGGTATCATTCCTACGGCTAGGTGAAATGGTGGTGGATGGAACCATCAAAGGGTGTGACGTGCCAGAGCAAAATAAATATTGCATCTGGGAAGGATGCTGTTGTTGAAAGTATATGGTATAGTATTGTCATATCTAGCAGAAAATTTCACTGGAACTCTTGCTTGTGGACTATACTTATTTTTTCCAGAGGTGAAGCTCACAACACAGATAGTATTAATGTCCATACTGGACGAAGTATTCCTACCTCGGGTATACTAGCCATGTTAAATATGGACTATTCAATAGTAATAAATACCTTTCAAACATTTGCAAAATTCCTGAGACAGAATCATCATAAAAGAATTCAGTTGTGCCCCAGGTCAATAGAATCAAGAAACAATTAGGATAGTCAGGGTCACACAGGTTTTAAATGCATTAAACACTCTGCCATGTAATACAAGACCACTGAAACACACTTCTTAAGTCACAGAGGAAAGCCCTGCAGAACTAGTGTCGGGTCAAAGAACTCAACAATGTCTTCACCAAGTAAAGCTGAACTTGTGAATGAACTTACTGAAATTGCTACAACAAATTGAAATGGAGGGAAAAGATGAAAATCTAAACAGATCAGAAATTGTTGGAAAGTGGGTTATGGGTAAGGACATGAGGGTACCTACACTTAGCTATAGACCACAGTCCTCCACTAGGTCCAGTCAAGGTGTTAATAAATTGAGCCTTTCTCAACCCTTGGTAGCTTGTCCCACGAGCAGTTCGGCTTAACTTAGGAGACAAGTGTGTAAAGCATTTAATTTCAACAAAACAGTAAATGAGTAAATTAAAACACAACACATGATAAAAATTCAACACCAATTTATAAAAATAAGAAATATTTTTATCTTTAAAATTACACCAAATTTACAAACATCCAGTGTAGGGAACTGGAGGTTTGACTTTTTTAAAGATTAATTGTAAAAAAATGCTTTCTAATGCCTAAAAACAAAAAGCACCAACTGGGGACATTGGGTCCCGCTTGACTGGGACAAAGTCAAAAGTTAAGGCCGACAGCCATTGAGCACTACTTGGATACACTGAGTGGTAGACGCTGGTCAAAGTTTTACCTTCGTAGTTAGAAACATTTCTGGAGGTTTTCTCCCTCAACGTTGTGAGGTCCTCTCAAGCAAGCTGATTTCAATGCAATGCCATCAGATTGCCTTTCCACAAAACCCAGTCAAATCCTTGAAGTCTGGACTTCTGGACTTCCAGCAGGATGAACCGGAAATTCAGGCCAGGTCGCAGTTGAAGGTAGCCGGCGTCACTTACGATGTCGGATCAGACCAGTTGTGGAGCTTTTTTACAAAGTTGCTCCAAACTTCTGTATCTTCTTCCAGGCGTCCTTTTTGAGTCCTTGAAGTGACCACAACTTGATCTAAGGTTCCAGAAGCTCAGAGTAGGTCCTTGGGAGTTGGGACTACAACCCCAGAATGTACCTAGTCAGAATCCTTAAATGGCCACTGGACGCTGGTCAGCTGGGCTCTTCTTGTAGGACTTTGTGCAGGGGACTCTGGTTAGCTCCTTTGTACCTGTAGCTTACAGGGAGTTGACTCCTGGAGTTGCAGAAGCAAGGCAAAGTCCTTTTCTTGGTGAAGCCCAAAGTGTGCAGCTGGTGCAGTCCTTGTGGGTGCAGTCCTTCAGGTGCAGACCAGGGGTTCAGCTGGGCAGTCCTTCTTCTTTGGTATTTTCTTCCAGCATGGATCTGAATTGTTGTACAGCTCTGCCAAATTTATCCTTGCTCCTGTGTTGGCAAGCAGGGGGGCACATCTGACCAATGGAATGCTGGGTGCCCCTTAATGTGGCTTGACTCAAGCTGCCAAAGACTGACCACTCAGGAAAGGGCACTACAGGGATGATTTTGGTAACTTTCAGAAGGAATTCTAAAACTCTTTTTCTGGACTAGTTATAAGAAATCCTTGACAAGGTGTTGGGTTTATTCTAACCTTTAATTTGATGCCATACATGAAAGCTTTAGCTGTTTTCCAGCAGAAATGAGACTTTAATAATTCTAAATAAAGCCTCTCAACGTTAGCCTATGGAGCTAATGTCCTACAATAGGGAAAATCAAATTTGGCTGACTTTCCCTCACTAGGGTATATAAAACATCTTTTATAAAGTCCTTGCTTATATTTACACTGTACCCAACCCTTGAGGCACCTAGGACAGACCTCAGGGGTGACTTATATATGTAAAAACAAGGTAGTCTGAGACTTTGGAAGCACTTTTAATTCAAAAGTCGAATTTGGGGATTTACAAGTAGGCTGTCAGGGCCATGAAAATTATGCCTAATTTGCATGTACCATTTTACACAGACCACAGGACAATGGACTGGTTAGCAGTGCCCAGGGCACAATCAGAGTCAGAAAACACCAGTGTCAGTTAAAAATGGGGGCAAAAAGTAAGGGGGCTTCACCAATCAGCCCAGTTTTCTCATACAAATGATAAAGTATCTCTTCAGGAATTTCCACTAGAGGCCCCAGTTTTAGTATGGACGTGACCGTTTGGATTGACACCCACTTTGCCAACAATCCAATCCAGCGCACTCTGGTCTATAGGACAATTGTGTCAGCGATGTCAGGCATGCACTTCATAACTTGAAACATATTTTAGGGGTTATTACGACCCCGGCGGTCGGTGTAATAGTGGCGGAAGTACCATCAACTGTCAAACCGACAAGTTAACACACGGACCGCCACAAAAGTAACGACCGGCGGACTGGAGACTCCAGTCTCCAGCCCGGCTGCTGTCACTAGGCCGCCCATGGAATTTTGACCCCTCCCACCGCCATGGTTTCTGTGGTTTCTGTACTGCCTTGAAAACCATGGCAGTAGGCACTATCAGTGCCAGGGAATTCCTTCCCTGGCAATGATAGGGGTCTCACCCACCCTCCTCCCCTCCCCATAATCATCCCCCTCACTCCCCCTGCCCCTCCTGCTCCCCCCAGGTATATCTACATACACGCACATACATACACACCCATACACACACGCATACACACATTCATCCACACTTGCATACATTCATACACACAGCAACACTCACGAACATATATACAGGCACACACGCAATCACACAACACAACATGCACGTACACACACACCCATTCATGCACACATGCATTACACACACATGCACGCATTCACACACAGTCACACACACCCCCTCACACGCACACAACACCCCACTCTCCTGTCAGAGAACCCGACTTACCTGCTTTCAGGGGGTCCTCCGACAGGAGACGACGTGCGGCACTGCTGCCAGCAGCAGCGTCCGTCAGCAAAACACTGCCAGGCCATATCATGGGACATGATACGGTTGGTGGCGTTTTTCTGGCGTAGAGCTGCTGCTAGCAGCAGCGCCACCTCACCGCCGTCCGCCGCCATGACCGTAACCAGAATTCCGCCAGTTTTCTGGTGGAATTACGGCTACAGTCATAATTTGGTGGAGAGTCGGTAGCCACGGGGTTCGGACCTTCAAAGCTGCAGCAGCCCAATTGAAGACAGCCAGACTCATAATGAGGCCCTTAGTCTTTCAAGATATCATTAAAATAAAGTAACCTATGGTTCAATTGATGATAATGAAAGTAAATAAAAATTGGAAATATTTACAAAATATGTAATAACAATTTTTTGATAAATGTCATATTTACAAAAAATATATAAAATGCATTTAGTATTTTGAAAGATTATATTAGATATATATTTAACACAATATTAACTCCTATTAAAGTATTATACATAACTAAAACATTTTATAGAAAACTACAAGAGGAAATACATTAAAGAAAATCACTAACAATTAAAAAGCATTGAATAGTTATTAGATTCAGCATCAAAAATTAAACACGTATCCCAAACACATATTCTAAAGTCATTCATTTATAGTAATTAATTATAATAATATTTAAATATCAATAAACCTGTTTTTACATTTCTATATTACATTACAAAGACATCCACAAAATAATTATAAATTGCGTAATCAAAATATACTCTTTTAATTAGAATCCAACAAACATTATAAAATGCATCATTTATTGTGAGACTGAGAATTGCTATTTTGTAACCAATCCAAAAAGGATTGGAAAAAGTGCAGTATATATTAGGTTGTAGGACTTGCTTTTCTAACATCAGTGCAATAAACATTCAGCAAATTGCACATATTGTAGGGGGCATATTTACTATTATAACTCCAACAAACATGATAGAAAATGCTCATACATGAGGTGAGGGGGAGGAACTAGATTTACTGTTCTAACTTCAGTCCAACAAACATTGTGGAAAGTATAATTGGGAGAGGTCACAATTGCTATTGTAACTCCATTTCCACTAACATTCGGGAAATGCATATACTTGAGGTTGGGGAGAAGTCATAGCCCCATGAACATTGAGGAAATTGCGTATACCTTTGGTTGTAAGATTTACTATTCTGTCTCCAGACCTACTAATTTTGGGGAAAGTGCACATTTTGTGGGGTGGAGGGGTCGGAATTCTTATTATGACCCCTGCAGAACAACCATGACAGGAAAGTACACATATTTAGGGAGTCAAAATAAATATTGTAAACAATTTTAAACATTTGTTTGATATTTGTTAAAAATATTACAAATGTGAAAAACAATCCTATAAATGTAATGGTTAAACACAGTAAACCATTAGATTAGGTTAAATACATGTATAATAGAATAGTTTTAATTTTGTTTACATTTTCTATAAACTGAGTGGATTTATTATTTATTTTTTATTGATCTTAGTAACTGACACAAAAATATAAGCAAATAAAATGACATAAATTTATACATTACAAAAAAACAAGTACATTAAATAAATATCAATGAAATCCCACATTATTTATACTAGTAAATCTTCAAAATTCCCCTTAAATTTTTACAAGGACAAAATAAAAATACAAATTAATATATCCCATTTGTTTAATTTGTATTGAAAAATATCCTTATTTATTAACTGACACACATCCACACATCCGACACACCTAGTCACTGCACTATATAACACACCTCAATACAACCCACAATCCTTTGCAACAAAAATGCCATTTACTTACACTGAGAGCAGGAAAAATTTGAGAGAAAGCATCTTTGCACAATAGGCACACATACACATCGGAATCATCACATCCCACATAACTGCAAAACCAACACAATACACACATCACAAGCACACATAACATGTGGCAACCGTCTCACACTCACATTGCAGCACCCACACCTCACCAAGTACAAAACACTGCACCATAACACTCATAACACCCCCACACACCAGCTACACAGTCACTACTATGTCCCCTCAAAAACACTGATGATTCGGTAACAACAAGTTGAGGGTCATGGTGGATGAAATTGTCAGGTTAGAGCCACAAATGTTTGGAGCACAGATTCAACAAACATCCTTTGCCAGGAAAATGGAGTTGAGGCAAAGGATAGTTGACAGGGTAAATTCAGTGGCAAGCCATCCAAGACAAGGGACGACATCAGTAAGAGGTGGAACGACCTACGGGAGAAGGTGCGTTCCATGGCATCACACCACCAAATCGCTGTGCAGAAGACTGGCGGTGGGCCCCCACCTCCTGCCCCACAGTACACATCTTGGGAGGAGAAGGTCTTGGACATACTGCATCCGGCAGATCTGACTGGAATACCTGGGGATTGCAGTCTGGTAAGTACCCACTACAGTCATGTTACACATTTGTCTTGTCCTGCATGCCTCTTCAAGGCCCAAATACTACCCATATAACTAAATGTCCTACTATCCCTCTCACCTATTCACCTAATGCCCCTCTCTTGCAACCTCCACACACCCCAACTGCCCTCAAAGCCCTTGCCAATTGCATGTAAACTACTGGCCAGTCATATCACTACAACACGCAGAATGCACTACCCATCATTGTGAAAACCTGGAATGTGCACAACATATAACATGTAATGCATGTACACCTAAAGCACTAGCAACATCATCTAGATTGTACCAGTGAGGGCCAGTACATGACAATGACAGCAATGCAAAGGCACACTCACAATAGTATCCAAAACAAAATACAGATACAGGTCAGTGACCATTCCAAATGGCCACAGATCCAATATCCAAACCCAGAAATAGACTCACCTGGGTAGGAAAGTAGCATGGCAGAGTTGATGCACATGCACAATATCCAGATACTGGACTAATACCTTTGCATACTCACATACTGTGTTCCCACTAGGTCACCATTGTGCATTGTGCAGCCATCATGTTTGACATCTAGCGAGCCTGACCATTCACAAGGTAACAGAGCTGAACAGTCATGTCAAATATAAGACTAAACCAGAACCCATCTGCAGTGCAAACTGTACCAAACTTGTCTGACAGCTCCCAACATGGACAATGGAAAGTAAGGGGGTCATAATGACCCCGGCGGTCGGTGTTAATGTGGTGGTAGTACCGCCAACAGGCTGGTGGTACATACCGCCACATAATGACATTGGGGGGTTGTGTACCACTCTGACCGCCACGGTGGTAGCAGCCGCCGGGCTGGAGATAAGGATCTCCAGCCTGGCGGCTGCTATTGTACTGCCTCAGGCATTTTGACCCTGCCTACCAGCATGGTTTTCATTGCCATGTGGCATTTCGTAATGCCACAAAAACCATGGCGGTAGGCCCTATCAGTGACAGGGAAGTCCTTCCCCGTCACTGATAGGAGAACCATCCACCCCCTAAACACTCTCCAGACACCCCCCATCTCCATCCATGCTCCGCCCTTCCAATCCCTCATCCCCCTACACACGCAGACATGCACCACACATATGCACACCCATTCACACAGGTATACACGTGTTCATACATACATGCATCCATTCATTCATGCACACATTCACACCACATTCACACTGACATGCAGACACACATTCACATATCCATACTTACACACATTCTCACACATGCAAAAAATATTACACATACATTCTCATTCACACACACACTCACACACTCATGCACACACACCCACACACACACAACACACCCCACCCCCTCCCCTGTTGGAAACCCGACTTACCTGAATCCAGGGGGTCTTCCGGCAGGGAACAGGGTGGGGCATTGCTACCGCCAGCAGCGCCCGCCAGCAGAACACTGCCAGGCCACATTATTTCTCATAATACGGCTGGCGGTGGTCTACTCGCATGGCGCTGTTGGTGGTAGCAGCACCACCTTAACACCGTCCATCAGCATGACCACAGCCGGATTTCCACCCTTCTTGTGGCGGAAATTCAGCTGGGGTCATATTATGCCGGACGGATGTTAGCCGCGCAGGTGGTCTTTTGGCGGCCGTCGCCGTGGTGGCAGGTGTTTTTTACCGCCATTGACATAATGAGGGCCTAAGTCTCTGACTAGTATGTACAACAAAGGTATGCTGTGCTGCAGCTGTCAATGTCTTTGCAGTGAATGTAGCTATGCCTCTGTCTGCATCTCACACAGTTGTTACCAAACACACAATCTAACCTGTACCCTGTGTCTCACTTCCACCACAAGTAACCCTGCCATAGCCATCATGAAGAGGATACCAGAGACTGCCAGTCCCCCTCAGGCTGATGGCCCCAGTGTGGACAACATGCCAGGATGTCTGGACAGTGATGACCAACCTGGCTCATCTGGGACACCTGGTCAGTTAACGAGACCCAGCCTTACCCTGCCCACATCAACCCCTCTCACCACTGGGGCATCCACATCACAGCCAACGAATCGCCCCCAAACCTGTGTCCCAAGGACTGCTCAATCAATTGTGTGCCACACAGTACTGCAACCTGAGTCGAACCTTGACACCCCAGACAATGATGGTCCTGCTAACATTGGGAGTTAGCACACCATGCCAGGGGCACAGGCACCTGGGGGTAGGGTGTGTGGGAGGGAAGCTGTGGGCCAGAGAATAGGGCCTCAAAGGGACTCCACTGACCAGGAAACCATCTCCCAAGTCTTGGGAGCACACCAATCTTCCCAAAACAGGATGGGCCAAATACTTAATATGCTGAGGGAAAATCAAAGTCTGCAGAGGGAATACCACAAGGAAGTCATGCAACAGTGGTAGGCACATAATGCCACTGTGGTTTCCATTGCAAGGGTGCTAAGGGACATCAACACCACCCTCATTGGTATCTCCAGACAGCATCAGGCCCCTACCACTGGCACCCTTGCATCTGGCACATCTACATCTGCAGCAGCTAGTGGAATGGAGGCCCTGCCAGGGGAACCACAGGCCTCACACCTCTCCCTCTGTAGCTGAAGAAGCCCCCCGGAAGCGTGGACATCCATCCAGACATCCAGCTGGAGCAGATGCCAAGACCAAACCCACTGCCCAGAAGTGAACGTCTCCTGATCTGTTTCCTTTGTGCGCCACTGATACACCCTGTTGACTGTTCTGAGACAGAACTCCATCTTCCCTTGGACACTGGACCTGTGCAACCAACTGCTGTAGCAGCTACCCTGATGAATCCACCTACCATGACCTCACTCATGACCTTTTTGTTAATCTGTGCACCTTTGTTTTAACCATCATTATGATCATATTCACAGTAAATCACAATTGAACACAGATGCTGTCTATGTGTCTTTAATACAACATCAACAAGTGTTATGCTTGCCAACTGTGGTCTGGGCATGCCCTTCTGTATTGAACAGCCAGTATAATGGACATCAGAGAGAGGCACCCTCAGCAGGAGACACAGTACTACAGAAATATCACAGGCCAGATGTAAGTGAGTGTGAAATCCAGAGTGACACCAGGGTATAGTCAGTATTCCAATCTGCAATTAGAGCATGACAGAGAGAACTATCAGGATGGAAGGCATGGTGGCATACTAAGCACACTTACAGGTAATAATAGTCATGGTCATGGTAGACCACCTACCAAGCAGGGTCACCCTGATAGGAACTATACATTAACAGGTACAGGATCTTCACATTACCACCATAGATACATATACACTTATACCATAGAACACACAGAGAAAGTCACTGAGGAACACAGTACTTAAACCGTACACTAAATTAGGCCCCAGAACTGTAGGGTTGTCACTCACATTTGTCAGTATACAGTGACCTGCAATATGGACTGCAAGTCAGAATACAAACACAGCTAGGTCCCAAATCTGTCACTTGGTACACCACCCATTGTGAAGTCACAGGGCATGATGCTAACAGCACACATGGGCCTTTTACTACAACTGACACATAATACACCACTGCACATCCCCCAAACCCCACTGATACAAGGAAGGGATGAAGCAGTCACAACCACACTTGTGTAAAGGAAGTATAGCAAGGTACAACACACTATACCTAAATGCGTATTATCAGCTACCTGGCTGGTTCTACTCTCGTGTCTATCAGCAAATACCAGTGCCCATTGATAATGAATACCTCAAGCATAGGTTGCAGAGCCAAAGAACACATGGATATATCAGTCAGTGGAGTTAAAAGAAGATAGGAGAAAGCACGAAACATGCTCCAATACTGATTGGACCATTACAGAAGTGTATGTCAGGATGTGATATCACTGTACATGAAATCAGTGAACATGTACTGTACACTTTACTGACTATCCGTCTGTATCCACAACTCACACATAGGCATTGGAGCACATGACACCACAACTGACAAAGCTAGAAGGGAGGCGTAAAGGCAGCCATCTACTACAAGTTATGCACATTTCAACACAACATATGCTCCACTTCAAATACCTGTATGTCAGTTGAAGTACAGATTGAGTAGATCTGCCCTAGAGTCAACACCTTCTTCTTCCTCTTCCTCAGCCTCTTCATCACTTGTCATGTCTCCCTCTCCAGCCACAGGACCAGCTGCCTCCCCCTCATCTGCTATCAATAGCATCTGACTTCTCAAGGCTAGACTGAGGAGCATGGAGCAGGCAACAATTTCTTGTCATACCTTTGGGGATGAGTAAAGAAGGGCTCCTCCAGATAGGTCCAGGCACCTGAATCTTGCCTTCAGGAGCCCAAATGTATACTTGATTATATGCCTTGTCCTCCCATGGACCTCACTGTAATGGAGTATCCCTGGCGTGGCTGGGTACCTCACTGGTGTCAACAGCCAAGGACGATTGGATAGCTGGAGTCACCTATGTACACAAAGGGAAAACAACTCCAATGTTGTATGGGGGACTGGGTAGATTGTAATGACAGGAGACATAACTCACAGATATGCACAACAATACTAACTTACCAAGCAGCCAGGCCCTCCCTGTTTGCAGTTGCGCCATGCCATCAGATGTGGGACATTGCTGTTCCGCATGATGTAGGAATCATGCACAGATCCAGGAAACGTGGCTGTGACTTGTGAGATGTATTAGTCTGCCAGACACACCAACTTTACGTTGATTGGGTGGTAGTTCTTCCTGTTCCTATACACCTGTTCATTAGCACTGGGAGGGACCAGGGCTACTTGGGTGCCATCAATGGCTTCTACCACATGAGGAATGTGTCCTATCTCATAAAATTCTGCCTTCACATAGGGCAAATGCTCTTGTGGGGAAACCTGATGTAGCTGTCCAGGTGTTTCAACAAGGCAGACAGAACATCCTTCAACACAAGACTGAATATGGGCTGAGACATCCCAGCTGTTAAAGCCACTGTATTCTGAAAGGACCCTCTGGCCAGTAAGTGTGGCACTGACAAGACTTGAACTATAGGAGGTATGCCATAGGGATGGCGAATTACAGGCATCATATCTGGCTCCAACTGAGTACAAAATTCCATGATGGTTAGACGATTAAGACAATATGGTGGTCATTACAACCCTGGCGGTCGGTGTTAAAGTGGCGGTAAGACCGCCAACAGGCCGGCGGTAAAAAAAATGGAATTACGACCGTGGCAGAAACCGTCAACATAGACAGCCACTTTAACACTCCGACCGCCACGGCGGTACAAACAAACACAGCGGCGGTCACCGCCAACAGACAGGCGGAGGACAATGTACCGCCCACAGAATTACAACCTACCAATCCGCCACCTTTTCCGGGGCGGATTCACCGCGAACAAAAACACGGTGGAAACAGGACTGCGAAGGGAAAACGCTCACCTCTGCACACCCCACGAGGAACCAGGACGCCATGGAACCAGAGCTCCACATTTTTCCAGCCTTTATCTTCTTGCTACTCTACCAGGAGCACGAACGCCGGCGGCAAAGACCACGGTGAGTACTGCACCTACGACACAGGGGAGGGGGGAGGGAAAAAACAGTGACACGCAACACGCAACACCCCCACCCCCACCCTCACCCACAACAACATACACACTAATACAGCATGATACATTACAGTTACACCTCCAACCCCCCTTGGAAGAATGCAAAGATAAAAGGGAATGAGGTGAACGATTGTAATATATTAAAATTCAGTATTCAAAAAATATACATACAATATTAACAAATATATACACCAATAATATTAGTCCAATGTATTCCACCATTAAAGTCCGTGGACCACTGGGCCCAAAATGCATGGGTGAGACCCACACAAGATACCCAAACAAGACGGAGAGAACACTGCAGGGGCATCAGATAGAAATAAAACAGGCACCTCAGGGGGAAGGGAAAGGGTGGGCACCTCAGCCGTTTGAGTACACAACGCCAAATCCACGAGGGGGCCCCATGCCCACTGTTCAATCCTGGGTAGTGCAAAGCCACAGTCTCTCAAGTCTCCCAAGTGGGTGGTTTGCCCACTGTTCAAACCTGGGGAGTGCAAAGCCACAGTCTCTCAAGTCTCCCAAGTGGGTGGTTTGCCCACTGTTCAATCCTGGGGAGTGCAAAGCCACAGTCTCTCAAGTCTCTAAAGTGGGTGGTTTGCCCACTGTTCAATCCTGGGGAGTGCAAAGCCGCAGTCTCTCAAGTCTCTAAAGTGGGTGGTTTGCCCAGTGTTCAATCCTGGTGAGTGCAAAGCCACAGTCTCTCAAGTGGATGTCAATCTCCACTGGTTCTGGAGGGGGCCTTGTGCCCCGAGTGCTTCATCCTGCCAAACACAGAGGTAGTGGATGTCTTTCTCCACTGGTTCTGGAGGGAGCCTTGTGCCCAGAGTGCTTCATGCTGCCAAGGACAGAAGTAACGGATGTCTTTCATCCTGCCAAGGACAGAGGTAGTGGATGTCTTTCTCCACTGGTTCTGGAGGGGGCCTTGGGCCCAGAGTGCTTCATCCTGCCAAGGACATAGGTAGTGGATGTCTTTCTCCACTCGCTCTGGAGGGGGCCTTGTGCCCAGAGTGCTTCATCCTGCCAAGGACAGAGGTAGTGGATGTCTTTCTCCACTGGTTCTGGAGGGGGCCTTGTGCCCAGAGTGCTTCATCCTGCCAAGGACAGAGGTAGTGGATGTCTTTCTCCACTGGTTCTGGAGGGGGCCTTGTGCCCAGAGTGCTTCATCCTGCCAAGGACATAGGTAGTGGATGTCTTTCTTCACTCGCTCTGGAGAGGGCCTTGTGCCCAGAGTGCTTCATCCTGCCAAGGACAGAGGTAGTGGATGTCTTTCTCCACTGTTTCTGGAGGGGGCCTTGTGCCCTGAGTGCTTCATCCTGCTGGTGGCGGCCTCAGTAGCGTCAGAGCTTTTGGCGCTCATGGGCCTGCGGTGCTTGTCACGGTGGTGTCCTTGACAGCGGTGCTTCTGGCAGTGGTGTTTTTGGCAGCGTTGCTTGTGGTGGCGGTGTTTTTGGCAGCGGTTCTTGTGACGGTGGTGTCTTTGGCAGCGATACTTGTGGCGGTGGTGTCTTTGCCAGCGGTACTTGTGGCGGCGGTGTCTTTGGCAGCGGTTCAGCTGCTGGCGGTCGCCTCCTGGGCAGCGGGGCTGCTGCTGGCGGTCCTGTCTTGGGCAGCAGGCTGCTGGCGGTCGCCTCCTGGGCAGCGGGGCTGCTGCTGACGGTCCTTTCTTGGGCAGCCACTGATACACCCTGTTGACTGTTCTGAGACAGAACTCCATCTTCCCTTGGACACTGGACCTGTGCAACCAACTGCTGTAGCAGCTACCCTGATGAATCCACTTACCATGACCTCACTCATGACCTTTTTGTTAATCTGTGCACCTTTGTTTTAACCATCATTATGATCATATTCACAGTAAATCACAATTGAACACAGATGCTGTCTATGTGTCTTTAATACAACATCAACAAGTGTTATGCTTGCCAACTGTGGTCTGGGCATGCCCTTCTGTATTGAACAGCCAGTATAATGGACATCAGAGAGAGGCACCCTCAGCAGGAGACACAGTACTACAGAAATATCACAGGCCAGATGTAAGTGAGTGTGAAATCCAGAGTGACACCAGGGTATAGTCAGTATTCCAATCTGCAATTAGAGCATGACAGAGAGAACTATCAGGATGGAAGGCATGGTGGCATACTAAGCACACTTACAGGTAATAATAGTCATGGTCATGGTAGACCACCTACCAAGCAGGGTCACCCTGATAGGAACTATACACTAACAGGTACAGGATCTTCACATTACCACCATAGATACATATGCACTTATACCATAGAACACACAGAGAAAGTCACTGAGGAACACAGTACTTAAACCGTACACTAAATTAGGCCCCAGAACTGTAGGGTTGTCACTCACATTTGTCAGTATACAGTGACCTGCAATATGGACTGCAAGTCAGAATACAAACACAGCTAGGTCCCAAATCTGTCACTTGGTACACCACCCATTGTAAAGTCACAGGGCATGATGCTAACAGCACACATGGGCCTTTTACTACAACTGACACATAATACACCACTGCACATCCCCCAAACCCCACTGATACAAGGAAGGGATGAAGCAGTCACAACCCCACTTGTGTAAAGGAAGTATAGCAAGGTACAACACACTATACCTAAATGCGTATTATCAGCTACCTGGCTGGTTCTACTCTCGTGTCTATCAGCAAATACCCATTGATAATGAATACCTCAAGCATAGGTTGCAGAGCCAAAGAACACATGGATATATCAGTCAGTGGAGTTAAAAGAAGATAGGAGAAAGCACGAAACATGCTCCAATACTGATTGGACCATTACAGAAGTGTATGTCAGGATGTGATATCACTGTACATGAAATCAGTGAACATGTACTGTACACTTTACTGACTATCCGTCTGTATCCACAACTCACACATAGGCATTGGAGCACATGACACCACAACTGACAAAGCTAGAAGGGAGGCGTAAAGGCAGCCATCTACTACAAGTTGTGCACATTTCAACACAACATATGCTCCACTTCAAATACCTGTATGTCAGTTGAAGTACAGATTGAGTAGATCTGCCCTAGAGTCAACACCTTCTTCTTCCTCTTCCTCAGCCTCTTCATCACTTGTCATGTCTCCCTCTCCAGCCACAGGACCAGCTGCCTCCCCCTCATCTGCTATCAATAGCATCTGACTTCTCAAGGCTAGACTGAGGAGCATGGAGCAGGCAACAATTTCTTGTCATACCTTTTGGGATGAGTAAAGAAGGGCTCCTCCAGATAAGTCCAGGCACCTGAATCTTGCCTTCAGGAGCCCAAATGTATACTTGATTATATGCCTTGTCCTCCCATGGACCTCACTGTAATGGAGTATCCCTGGCGTGGCTGGGTACCTCACTGGTGTCAACAGCCAAGGACGATTGGATAGCTGGAGTCACCTATGTACACAAAGGGACAACAACTCCAATGTTGTATGGGGGACTGGGTAGATTGTAATGACAGAAGACATAACTCACAGATATGCACAACAATACTAACTTACCAAGCAGCCAGGCCCTCCCTGTTTGCAGTTGCGCCATGCCATCAGATGTGGGACATTGCTGTTCCGCATGATGTAGGAATCATGCACTGATCCAGGAAACGTGGCTGTGACTTGTGAGATGTATTATTCTGCCAGACACACCAACTTTACGTTGATTGGGTGGTAGTTCTTCCTGTTCCTATACACCTGTTCATTAGCACTGGGAGGGACCAGGGCTACATGGGTGCCATCAATGGCTTCTACCACATGAGGAATGTGTCCTATCTCATAAAATTCTGCCTTCACATAGGGCAAATGCTCTTGTGGGGAAACCTGATGTAGCTGTCCAGGTGTTTCAACAAGGCAGACAGAACATCCTTCAACACAAGACTGAATATGGGCTGAGACATCCCAGCTGTTAAAGCCACTGTATTCTGAAAGGACCCTCTGGCCAGTAAGTGTGGCACTGACAAGACTTGAACTATAGGAGGTATGCCATAGGGATGGCGAATTGCAGGCATCATATCTGGCTCCAACTGAGTACAAAATTCCATGATGGTTAGACGATTAAGACAATATGGTGGTCATTACAACCCTGGCGGTCGGTGTTAAAGTGGCGGTAAGACCGCCAACAGGCCGGCGGTAAAAAAAATGGAATTACGACCGTGGCAGAAACCGTCAACATAGACAGCCACTTTAACACTCCGACCGCCACGGCGGTACAAACAAACACAGCGGCGGTCACCGCCAACAGACAGGCGGAGGACAATGTACCGCCCACAGAATTACAACCTACCAATCCGCCACCTTTTCCGGGGCGGATTCACCACGAACAAAAACACGGTGGAAACAGGACTGCGAAGGGAAAACGCTCACCTCTGCACACCCCACGAGGAACCAGGACACCATGGAACCAGAGCTCCACATTTTTCCAGCCTTTATCTTCTTGCTACTCTACCAGGAGCACGAACGCCGGCGGCAAAGACCACGGTGAGTACTGCACCTACGACACAGGGGAGGGGGGAGGGAAAAAACAGTGACACGCAACACGCAACACCCCCACCCCCACCCTCACCCACAACAACACACACACTAATACAGCATGATACATTACAGTTACACCTCCAATCCCCCTTGGAAGAATGCAAAGATAAAAGGGAATGAGGTGAACGATTGTAATATATTAAAATTCAGTATTCAAAAAATATACATACAATATTAACAAATATATACACCAATAATATTAGTCCAATGTATTCCACCATTAAAGTCCGTGGACCACTGGGCCCAAAATGCATGGGTGAGGCCCACACAAGATACCCAAACAAGACGGAGAGAACACTGCAGGGGCATCAGATAGAAATAAAACAGGCACCTCAGGGGGAAGGGAAAGGGTGGGCACCTCAGCCGTTTGAGTACACGACGCCAAATCCACGAGGGGGCCCCATGCCCACTGTTCAATCCTGGGTAGTGCAAAGCCACAGTCTCTAAAGTCTCCCAAGTGGGTGGTTTGCCCACTGTTCAAACCTGGGGAGTGCAAAGCCACAGTCTCTCAAGTCTCCCAAGTGGGTGGTTTGCCCACTGTTCAATCCTGGGGAGTGCAAAGCCACAGTCTCTCAAGTCTCTACAGTGGGTGGTTTGCCCACTGTTCAATCCTGGGGAGTGCAAAGCCGCAGTCTCTCAAGTCTCTAAAGTGGGTGGTTTGCCCAGTGTTCAATCCTGGTGAGTGCAAAGCCACAGTCTCTCAAGTGGATGTCAATCTCCACTGGTTCTGGAGGGGGCCTTGTGCCCCGAGTGCTTCATCCTGCCAAACACAGAGGTAGTGGATGTCTTTCTCCACTGGTTCTGGAGGGAGCCTTGTGCCCAGAGTGCTTCATGCTGCCAAGGACAGAAGTAGTGGATGTCTTTCATCCTGCCAAGGACAGAGGTAGTGGATGTCTTTCTCCACTGGTTCTGGAGGGGGCCTTGGGCCCAGAGTGCTTCATCCTGCCAAGGACATAGGTAGTGGATGTCTTTCTCCACTCGCTCTGGAGGGGGCCTTGTGCCCAGAGTGCTTCATCCTGCCAAGGACAGAGGTAGTGGATGTCTTTCTCCACTGGTTCTGGAGGGGGCCTTGTGCCCAGAGTGCTTCATCCTGCCAAGGACAGAGGTAGTGGATGTCTTTCTCCACTGGTTCTGGAGGGGGCCTTGTGCCCAGAGTGCTTCATCCTGCCAAGGACATAGGTAGTGGATGTCTTTCTTCACTCGCTCTGGAGAGGGCCTTGTGCCCAGAGTGCTTCATCCTGCCAAGGACAGAGGTAGTGGATGTCTTTCTCCACTGTTTCTGGAGGGGGCCTTGTGCCCAGAGTGCTTCATCCTGCTGGTGGCGGCCTCAGTAGCGTCAGAGCTTTTGGCGCTCATGGACCTGCGGTGCTTGTCACGGTGGTGTCCTTGACAGCGGTGCTTCTGGCAGTGGTGTTTTTGGCAGCGTTGCTTGTGGTGGCGGTGTTTTTGGCAGCGGTTCTTGTGATGGTGGTGTCTTTGGCAGCGGTACTTGTGGCGGTGGTGTCTTTGCCAGCGGTACTTGTGGCGGCGGTGTCTTTGGCAGCGGTTCAGCTGCTGGCGGTCCTGTCTTGGGCAGCAGGCTGCTGGCGGTCGCCTCCTGGGCAGCGGGGCTGCTGCTGACGGTCCTTTCTTGGGCAGCGGGGCTGCTGCTGGCGGTCCTGTCTTGGGCAGCGGGGCTGCTGCTGGCGGTCCTGTCTTGGGCAGCAGGGCTGCTGCTGGCGGTCCTGTCTTGGGCAGTGGGGCTGCTGGCAGTCAGCTCCTTGGCAGCGGGGCTGATTGCGGTCTTCTCCGCCGTGCTGATCTTCCCAGACTTGCTGGTTTTGTTGTGCCTCTTCCCCACCTTGGAAGGTGTCGCAGCTGACTCCAGACTCCCACCTGTACCCCTGGGAGCGGCTTTGGGGGCTGGTGTCTTCCCCCTCTCCTGCCGGGCACTGGCCAACTTTTGATGGTTGACTGGTGGGGGACTGTCCGTGCTGTGGCTCCTTGCCACACTGGCTGCCCTGCTTCCTGGTGCACTCCATAATCCGGTGACTACTGGCACCACTGGTCCCGCTGATATTGTGGCTGAGGTGCTAGGTTGGGACCTGGAGAGTCGGGCCCTAGGAGACTGACGGGGTGGGGGAGGTGAGGGAAAGAGGTCAAGGTTGGACAGGAAAAGTTTCTTAGGAACACTGGGACAGGTAGATGGAGGGGGTTTGGGAGTGGAGGAAGAGGTAGTGGTCGTAGGAGGTGTCCGTTTGCTGACTTTGGGTGAAGGTGCATGGGCTGGAGGCTGTCGTGAGGTGGATGGTTGTTGGGTGGGTGTGTGGCTGTGTTTGTGTACCTTGGGAGATGGCCTCACAGACACACTGGGAGAGGACACATGGGATGTGTGAATGGTAGTGGGGTGGTGACTGCATGTGAGCGGGGTGTGGTGATGGGTGTGCTCGTGATGGACATAGTGGCTGAAGATGTAGTGCATGCAGGTGTGAGTGGAGATGAGACTGGGAAGGATGAGGGAGACGAGGAGGAGGGGGACACAGTGGAGGCAGTTGATGTTGGTATGTCTGCATGTGTGTGATGCTTGCATGAGTGCCTGTGGGATGTGTGGTGCTTATGTTTGCCAGAGCTTCCTTTGTGTGTTGAGGTGTGTGCATGCTGGTCTGATGGTGTGCTTGGGATAGGTTGAGGTACAGGGGTGTGGGTCTGGGTGGAGGAAGTTGGAGGGGGGAGGCTAGAGACAGGGACAATGGCTGACATCAGTGCTGAGGCCAGAGTCTGAAAAGCTCGCTTAAGGGCTGCCTGACCAGAATGAATGCCCTCCAGGAATGCATTGGTTTGTTGCAACTACCTCTCTACACCCTGGATGGCATTCAAAATGGTAGACTGCCCAACAGTGAGGGACCTGAGGAGGTCAATGGCCTCCTCACTGAGGGCAGCAGGGGTGACTGGGGCAGGGGCTGAGGTGCCTGGGGCGAAGGTGATGCCCACCCTCCTGGGTGAGCGGGCACGGGGCAAAGGCTGAGGGGCTGCTGGGAGGGTGGTGCTGGAGGGGGGATGGCGGCTGTACCTGTAGATGTGGGGGGCACAGATGGGCCCACCACCGCAAGGGAGCTCCCATCAGAGGACAAGTCCGTATCACTGGTGTCAGCTCCTATCCCCGCCGTGGAGCTCCCCTCACCCTCCGTCCCACTGGTGAATTCGGAGTCCGTAGTCTCGCCCTCCAGGGCCATGTGGGATGCAGCTCCCTCCTGCTCCGGTGCCACTGCTCCTCCGCCTGATGATGCTAATGCACACAAGTACAGGGAGACCACACAAAGGGGGGGGGAGACAGAAGAAAGACATGTTGAGTGCATGCATTATCGCTACCGTTGGTGGACACGACAGACACAGAAGACCCCTGCACTACGCCGCGCACTTGGGGTCCACTATTCAATCCCTGGGACATGGCCTACAAGGCTATGGGCGATATCCGCACACATGGATGTCACAGGAGCCTGACTAGGTGTAGTTGGCACTGTACCCAGGTGGGGTGGGGTGCCACAGGGACTGCCTGAAAAAGGGGACCTAACTAGCAAACTCGCCCTGGTCTAGGGAAACCCACAGCCCACCTCCCCCCACCCACACACCTCCACTGGGCGCTGAATCTGCAGAATGAGAGTGTACTCACCCCCTTGTTGCTGCTGTGATGCCCTCAAGCGCCCATCCAACTCCGGATATGCCACCGCCAGGATCCTGAACATCAGGGTGGGTCATGGTGCGACGGGCACCCCTCCCGCCTTGGGAGGCCATCCCCAGCTAGGCCTCCGCCGTCTTCTTGCTCCAGTGGCGAATGTCCTCCCATCTTTTCCAGCAGTGGGTGCTCCGTCTGTGGTAGTCTCCCAGGGTCCAGACGTCCTTGGCAATGGCACGCCAAATATCCTTTTTCTGGTGGGCGCTGACCTACAGGAATTGTACAGGGGAAAAAGAGAAGTTATTACCAACTGCATTGTCACAGTCATTGGCCCGCATCTCTACCCTTGCCATGTGGCACATGCACTCACCGTCATTTCATGCACGCCTCATTCTCCCCCCATACCTTTCATCCACACCACTCCACATAGGCATTGCCCATACAGCATGCTCACAGTGTACTTACCTGTTTGTCTGGAGGACCGTAGAGTAGCGTGTACTGGGACCCTATCCACGAGTTTCTCCAACTCCTCTGTGGTGAAGGCAGGGGTCCTTTCCCCAAATGCACGAGCCATTGTCTCTTCCAGACTGAGGTCACAGCAGCACTTGCAGTGTAGGTCCTCTCCTGTCGAAGATCAGGTATCGAGTGATTGAACAGATAGAAAATGGCGGTCACGTCCGCGGTGGTGTGTACCGTCACCGCCGGCGTACATCGTCATTGGCTCCTGGGACCCATAGGGTCCAATGTTCACCAATGCAGAATTGTGCTGCGGTCTTCGACCGCCTACTGCGACGGTGTATAACGCCAGCGCAGTTACCTTATATCCCATTGTCCCACTTTACAGGTCAGGCAGCCGCCATTTCAGGGGGCCACATGGCTTTATTTTTAACTGCATCACACATACCTAGACCTTGGCTCAACACTCATACTGGCAAAATTCTGGTTATGAATAGTTTTCTGATTAAGCTGTGTTTACGTACCTCTGAGTTGGTTGACTCTGTGCTCGCTGTTGTCCTCCATAGGCACCGTCCGCTGGGACATGTGAGGAGATGGAAGCATCCTCCAGTGTACAGACCGCTGGTGGACCTGTCAACAATGGAGGAAAGACATGTAATCATCACCTACAGGCTTGATCGTGCCACAATCCTGGAACTGTGTGCCCAGTTGGAGCCAGACCTGATGTCAGCTATCCACCATCCCACAGGAATCCCCCCTCAAGTGCAGGTGCTGCCAGTACTCCATTTCCTAGCAAGTGGGTCATTTCAAACAACAGTGGCCATAGTATCAGGGATGTCCCAGCCTATGTTTTCCAACGTGTTGTCCAGAGTGTTGTCTACCCTGCTGAAACATATGCGGAGCTACATCGTTTTCCCTCAGGTGGAGGATTTGCCAACAGTGAAAGGTGACTTCTATGCCCTGGGACATATCCCCAAAATCATCGGTGCCATTGATGGGACACATGTGGCCTTGGCCCCCCCCCCCGCAGGAGTGAACAGGTGTACAGAAACCGGAAGAGTTACCATTCGATGAATGTGCAGATGGTGTGTTTGGCAGACCAGTACATCTCCCATGTTAATGCCAAATTCCCTGGCTCAGTGCATGACGCTTACATCCTGCGGAATAGCAGCATCCCTTATGTGATGGGTCAACTCCAGAGGCACTGTGTGTGGCTATTAGGTGAGCACCTGGAAACAAGTCAGTGGGAATGGTTGTCTGGGTCTGGGAATATCCCTACAGGTTAGTGTGTGTCTAATAGTTGCCCTCACCATTTGCAGGTGACTCTGGTTACCCCAACCTGTCATGGCTACTGACCCCAGTGAGGAATCCCAGGACAAGGGCAGAGGAACGCTACAATGAGGTCCATGGGCGGACTCGGAGGATTACAGAGCGGACCTTCGGCCTCCTGAAGGCGAGGTTCAGGTGCCTCCATATGACATTGTGGATCCCTATTCTACTCACCAAAGAAGGTGTGCCAGATCATCGTGGCCTGCTGTATGCTTCACAACTTAGCTTTGCAACGACAGGTGCCTTTTCTGCAGGAGGATGGTCCAGATGGAGGTGTTGTGGCAGCTGTGGAGCCTGTGGACCGTGAAGACGAGGAAGAAGAAGAAGAGGACATCGACAACAGGAACTCTGTGACCCTGCAATACTTCCAGTGAGACACAGGTAAGAATACAAACCTGCCTACTACATGTACTTTAACACTACTACCTCTCTACTGTCTGTCCTTTTCACCTAGTGTATGGTCACTGAGTTTTCACTTTCCCTTACGATTTCACAGATGTGGGTCCCACAGTGTGACATCTGCTTTGTTTCCTCATGGACTAGAGCTGTGTGACATAGGTATGTTGACATTACAATTGAAAGAGCATTTTGTCACTGTAATTGCTAATACACTAATTTGAAATCACAGACAGACTCCAGATTGTTTTGTGCTTTAAGGGTGTTTATTTAAGTGCTCAATATTGGAGGGGGTTGTAAAATGGTGAGGGGGTGATGGTGGAGGAATGTCCATGGCAGAGTCCAAGCTATTAGTCTCACAGGTGCATTGTCCAAAGGGGCATAGGAAGTGTAGCTGAGGCAGTTTGAGGATGGACAGGGTGACAAGGTGGGACAAAAGGCTGCCAATCAGGGTGGTCTCATTTCTTGGCGAGGGTCTTGGCATTGTTCTCTGTGTTTGTACTGGATCTCAGGGACCGTTTGCTGGGTGGTTCTCCATCTGCAGGGGGTTGGGTGCTGGTGTGGTGATCCTGTGGCGGTGCCTCCTGTCCACTAGCACTGGCGGAGGTGGTGGGCAGTTCATCGTCCAGGCTAGTGTCAGGGCCCCCTTGTTGTGCCACAGTGTCCCTCCTGGTGTTGATGACTTCCTTCAGCACCCCTACAATGGTGCCCAGGGTGGAATTGATGGATCTGAGTTCCTCCCTGAAGCCCAAATACTGTTCCTCCTGCAGCCGCTGGGTCTCCTGAAACTTGGCCAGTACCGTTGCCATCGTCTCCTGGGAATGATGGTAGGCCCCCATTATGTTGGAGAGGGCCTCGTGGAGAGTGGGTTCCCTGGGCCTGTCCTCCCCCTGTCGCACAGCAGCCCTCCCAGTTCCCCTGGTCCCCTGGGCCTCTGTCCCCTGAACCGTGTGCCCACTGCCACTGCCCCAAGGTCCCTGTTGTTGTTGGGGTGGTGGGTTAGCCTGGGTTCCCTGTAGTGGTGGACACACTGCTGATTGACGTGTCCTGGGGACAGAGGTATTTGCTCGCTGGGTGGGTGCTGTGCTGGTGTTTCCAGAGAGGGGAAGCTCTGTGGTGGCCTGTGACTGTGTGAGAGGAACCGACTGTCCTGAGGTCCCAGATGGGCTGGGCTGGGCTGGTCGTCAAGATCCAGTTGGACAGATCTGATGTCATCACTGTGGGCCTCTTTTGTTGGTGGTGTGGACATGTCTGGACCCTCCTGTCCGGTGACGTTGGGTAGGGGACCTGCAGGGGTGTAAAAGCATGATTATTGCATCTGTGTATGCCATGGTGTGCAATGGGTGGGTGACCGTGTACCCCAGTGCTTGCATTCCTGTGTGGGACCTTGTGTGATGATGGTTTAGGGGGTGTATGGGTATGTGCAGTGGCCATGCTTTGGTGATGGGTGTCCATGCTTTGTTGTTGCATGCAGGGCTTGGTGTTGGGATGTGTGGTTTGTGATATTGGGACATTTGTGAGGAGTTGGAGTGATGGGGGTGAGGGCGAGGGTGGGGGTATGTGATGGCATGCAGGTAGGGTGGGGGTTAATGTATTAAAGCTTTGATTTACCAGAGTCCATTCCTCCAGCTACTCCTGCGAGGCCCTCAGGATGCAGAATAGCCAAGACTTGCTCCTCCCATGTTGTTAGTTGTGGGGGAGAAGGTGGGGGTCCACCGCCAGTCCTTTGAACCGCAAGGTGGTGTCTTGAGACCACGGAACGCACCTTCCCCCGTTTGTTGTTCCACCTCTTCCTGATGTCATCCCTATTTCTTGGGTGCTGTCCCACTGCGTTGACCCTGTCCACTATTCTTCGCCATAGCTCCATCTTCCTAGCTATGGAGGTGTGCTGCACCTGTGCTCCGAATAGCTGTGGCTCTACCCGGATGATTACCTCCATCATGACCCTGAGCTCCTCCTCAGAGAACTTGGGGGTGTCTTTGCCGTGCCATGGGGTGGTGTGGGTGATGTGTGGGGTGGGGTGTGTTGTGATGTGTGGGGTGATATTTAGTGGTGTGTTGTGTGAGGTGCGTGGATGTTATGTGGGTGATGGTGTTGAGTGCCTGTGTATGCTTGTTTGTAGATTGTGGGGTCTCTCTCTGGCCTTCTTTCGGAATTTTTGGTAGTAGGGGTTTGTAGGTGATGTGGGTGTGTGTTTTATATTGTATTGGGTGTGTGGGAGTGGTGTGTGTTTGTGTATCAGGTGTGTGTATTTGGAATTGTCCAATGTGGTAGTGTTTTGTAAGTGTGTGTGTATTTTGAGCGCAGCGGTGTGTACCGCCAATGGAATACCGCGGTTGAAAGATGCCGAGTGGATTCATGGGTTGTGATAGTGTGGGTGTATTCCTGTTGGCGTGACGGTGGAGGTTTTGTTATCGCCAGTTTATCACTGACCTTTGGTGTGGCGGACTTGTGTGGGTGTCTAAATTTTGGCGGATTCCGAGCTGTGGGTCATAATGACCTTGGCGGAATTCTGCTGCCGCGGCGGTGTGTTGGCGGGCTTCTGCACGGCGGTAAGCGGCTTTTAACGCCAATGTTGTAATGGCCCCATATGTCTGTACCACATGCCTGTCCTCCATGGTTTCCAGGTCTACTAGTGAATGGTACACTGGTGGGTGTCTTACTCTCCTCATGGCAGCATTACTATGTTGAGAGAAGGGATTTGTTACAATTGCGGTCTTTGGTTGCCAGTCAGGTTACCCCTTGTCCGAGCAAGGACCCTCACTCTAGTCAGGGTAAAGGAGAATCACCCTCAGTTAACCCCTGCTCGCCCCCTTGGTAGCTTAGCACGAGCAGGCAGGCTGATCTTAGGAAGCAATGTGTAAAGCATATGTACAAACACACAATAATACAGTGAAAACACTACAAAATGGACACCACACCAGTTTAGAAAAATAGGTAAGATTTATCTAAATCAAACAAGACCAAAACGGCAAAAATCCAACATACACAAGTCAAAATATGAATTTTCAAAAGAATAAGGTGGTCATTCTGACCCTGGCGGTCTTTGACCGCCAGGGCGGAGGACCGCGGGAGCACCGCCGACAGGCCGGCGGTGCTCCAATGGGGATTCCGACCGCGGCGGTAAAGCCGCGGTCGGACCGGCACCACTGGCGGGGTCCCGCCAGTGTACCGCGGCCCCATTGAATCCTCCGCGGCGGCGCAGCTTGCTGCACCGCCGCGGGGATTCCGACCCCCCCTACCGCCATCCAGATCCCGGCGGTCGGACCGCCGAGATCCGGATGGCGGTAGGGGGGGTCGCGGGGCCCCTGGGGGCCCCTGCAGTGCCCATGCCACTGGCATAGGCATTGCAGGGGCCCCCGTAAGAGGGCCCCTACATGTATTTCACTGTCTGCTGCGCAGACAGTGAAATACGCGACGGGTGCAACTGCACCCGTCGCACAGCTTCCACTCCGCCGGCTCGATTCCGAGCCGGCTTCATCGTGGAAGCCTCTTTCCCGCTGGGCTGGCTGGCGGTCTGAAGGCGACCGCCCGCCAGCCCAGCGGGAAAGTCAGAATTACCGCCGCGGTCTTTCGACCGCGGAACGGTAACCTGACGGCGGGACTTTGGCGGGCGGCCTCCGCCGCCCGCCAAGGTCAGAATGAGGGCCTAAGAGTCTTAATCCTTAGAAAACAGTGTGAATGTTGTTGTTACACAAAGTACCTGGTTAGCGTAAAGAAATAAAGACGCATGGGCGAGCGTGCATTGGAAAAGTCAGCGATTCTTTGATTCCTTACTCGAAAGTGAGGCCGCGCATCATTTCCTTCTCCGGTCAGGTCGGCGATGCATCGTTTTCTACCTCGCAAGAGAACGATATGTCGATTTCCAGACTAGGCACCTCGGATCCGTGCAGAGTCAGGTTGACTTGGACGCCCAGGGACGATGTGTGGAAAATCTGGTCACACTGTATCAGAAATCTACGCTGCATGAGGTTTGCGTCATTATCAGCCTCCGTAAGCGGGTGTTGCATGTTGTTTCTTCAGCCGCGTTGCGCTGATGTCCCAGCCGCGATGCAGCCGTGTTGCAGATGGTGCATCGTAAATGTCCCCGTACGGCACCATTTGGCAGAGAGTGTAGATGATGGCAGGGGAAGTCTTAGATGGCCCTGAGACTTTAACAATAGGAGGCAAGCTCAGTTGAAGCCCTTGGAGATTCTTCACAAGCAGGAATGCACAACAAAGTCCAGTCTTTGTCCTCTTTTACAGGCAGAAGCAGCAATTGCAGTGATAACCCAACAAAGCACAGTCACAGGTAGGGGCAGCACTTCTCCTCAGCTCTTCAGCTCTTCTCCTTGGCAGAGGTTCCTCTTGAATCCAGAAGCGATCTAATTTCAGTGGGTTTGCGTCCACTACATATACCCCTTTCTGCCTTTGAAGTAGGCAAACTTCAAAGGAAAGTCTCTCTTGTTTGTAAGATTCTGCCTTGCACAAGCCAGGCCCAAGACACACACCAGGGGGTTGGAGACTGCATTGTGTGAGGGAAGGCACAGCTCATTCAGGTGTAAGTGACCACTCCTTCCCTCCCTCTCCGCACAGATGGCTCATCAGGATATGCATCCTACACCCCAGCTCCCTTTGTGTCACTGTCTAGAGAGAGGTGCAAGCAGCCCATCTGTCAAACTGAACCAAACAGGGAATCCACAAACAGGCAGTCACAGAATGGTGTAAGCAAGAAAATGCCTAGTTTCTGAAAGTTGCACTTTCAAACACACAATCCAAAAACAAACTTTACTAAAAGATGTATTTTCAAATTGTGAATTCAGAGACCCTAACCTCCATATTTCTATCTGCTCCTAAAGGGAATCTACACTTTAATAATATTTAAAGGCAGTCCCCATGTTAACCTATGAGAGAGACAGGCCTTGCACAGTAAAAACTGAATTTGGCAGTATTTCACTGTTAAAACATATAAAACACATTCATATATGTCCTGCCTTAAAAATACACTGCACTCTGCCCATGGGGCTACCTAGGGCCCACCTTAGGGGTGCCTTACATGTATGTAAAGGGAAGGTTTAGGCCTGGTAAGTGGGTACCCTTGCCAAGTCAAATTGGCAGTTTAAAACTGCACACACAGACACTGCAGTAGCAGGTCCGAGCCATGTTTGCAGGGCTACTCATGTGGGTGGCACAACCAGTGCTGCAGGCCCAGTAGTAGCATTTGAGTTACAGGCTCTGGACACCTCTAGTGCACTGTACTAGGGACTACTAGTGAATCAAATATGCCAATCATGGAAAACCAATTGCACATACATTTTACATAAGAGCACTTGCACTTTAGCACTGGTTAGCGGTGGTAAAGTGCCCAGAGTAACAAAAACAGCAAAAACAGAGGCCAGCACACATCAACAACCTGGGAAACAGAGGCACTAAGTTAGGGGTGACCACGCCAAGGATGCCATGTCTAACAGGAGTAAACTATGTGTAGTGCTGTGTTCACATATCTATTACACATTGCACACTGCCTGACACCTAACATATGTAGAGGATGCGTAGAACTTCCGATATATACAGTACAGCTCATAGATATTCACCAGTTCTTGCCTCATTGCTGCACATTGGCTTAAATGCAAATTGGAATGTAATAATGAGACTAATGTAAGTGTACAAGTGTGAAACACTTAGCTGCCCTTCACTATTCATACATAACTATTGTAAACTACCTATATCTACCCGTGGCCTATGTACCTCAGAGTGGCTATAAATAGTTGTCACCATATATACTCCCTAAGTGAAAATGTGACCAATGGGTTGTACATACATGATGACATTACATATGTGTATACTGCTTTTGGTGTGGAATAGGTGTATGACACAGATAAGTAAACACACTCATCGAAGAAATGTGCACAAAATGGCAGGCGCCTCATCTACTGTACTGGACAGGTGGAAGTGACCTGAGTCTGCCCACAGAAGTCCTAATGGCGGTAGGCAGTCGCAACTGCAGTGCAACTTGCATTTGGATAACATTGCTGCCTTTGGCGGACTTGGGCCAATGGCATTGACCTCCGGCGGTGACAGTCCTGTATGTGGCGGTCATGACCATCATTTTCTGCTGTATTGCTCACTTGACTCATGACACTGTTGCCAGCAAGACCTTCACGATGTGAGCTGCTGTGTACTGCCTCTAAGAGCCATCATGCCACATCCTGCTGGTGAGAGGCCCCTGCCTTCACACCGAAAGAACTAGAGAGGCTTGTGGAGGAGGTCCTACCCCTGTATGAACAGCCATATGTGGCACCAGAGGAGCAGGTGAGGCCTATGCCATAGTCATGTGTGATAGATGTTGCGTGTGGCATTGCATACTGCATGTGCATTAGTGTGGGTGTTGATGCATTTCCGTGTGTGCGGAAAGGAAGGAAATGAGTGGCAATTTGTGGTGCTAGTCGTGCACTGAAAGGTCCTATTGGTATGGTGCCAGTGTGCACAACTTTCTCTTTTTGTCTGTGTCACCCATGCAGGTAAATGCCCATCAGAAGAAGGGGATCTGGCGTGCCATCGCCAAGCAAGTGTGGACCGTGGGGGTCAATAGCCAGTGGTGCACCCATTGTTGCAAGCAATGGGAGGACCTGAGACGCTGGGCCAGGAAGATCATGGAGGTCCAGCTGGGGATGTCCTCCCAACGAGGGAGGGGTGCCTGTCAGACCCCGACACCCCTAACTGCTCGCATTTAGGTTGTGGCCTACCCTGAGGTGCATGGACATTTGAGGGCAGCACAGCAGCCACAAGAGGGTAAGTACTGACGGACCCCACTTAATTTGCCCTGATAGTTTGGTGTTTGCTGTCACACTTTAGCAGCTCAGACACTGTAGTTGGTGCTCCATGTAGGTAGACAACTGGGGATACATTGTACTCTATTTGCATTACACAGAGATGGAAATCTGGCCCTATGCTAACGTACGTGTACGTAAGTCAGGTGTGCCTAGGTACATCTATATCTGCATGTGGAGATCTACAGTGGCCAGTGCCACATGTGTCACTCCACCCTGGTGTATATATAGGTCTGTAGGCTGCTATTTTATCCTACCTGTCTAGTATATGCTGGTCCGTGTTTCTGATTATATGAGTATTTAGCTCTATGGTGTCAGCCCACTCCCATCTAGGGACGTATTCTGTATTTGCTACAGTGTGCCAGACATGTGTGGGACAGGGCCTACTTAGCTTTTGTCCTGGTACAGGTGTTGACTCCATGCGAGTCTGGCATCTCATTCAGTGAAAAGGTATGGGCAGATGTGAACACTACACACGGGTTAGTGGTGCTGTCCCCATTGTCCCTTCATGTGCATGTTTTAGGGTATGTGAAGGTTGTAACTGAAGGACATCCAGTACGGGTGTTTAATCATGTATATGTGGCCTACCCATGCTTTTCCGGGCCATTGAAGTGTAACTAATCACTAGTGTCCCAATGGCTTTGTTTCAGTGGAGGTAAGTGATTAGGCAATCCTACCCATCCATAAATTGCAATGTCCATGCAATCTTTGCCAATGCCCTACCAATACTAGTGCATCATGTGGTAATATTTGCCTACATCATTCATGTTAGACTTTTCATCCTTGCCGTGGTCTCCCTTAATTTTTTGCCTCTGTTCTCCAGGTTGTTGATGTGTGCTGGACTCAGATTTTACTCTTTCTGTTACTCTGGGCACTTTACCACTGCTAACCAGTGCTAAAGTGCAAGTGCTCCTTTACAAAATGTGCATGTAATTGGCTTATCGAGGATTGACATATTTGATTTACTAGTAAGTCCCTAGGAAAGTGCACTGGAGGTGACAGGGCCTGTAAATCAAATGCTACTAGTGGGTCTGCAGCACTGGTTGTGTTACCCACATATGTAGCTCTGTAATCATGTCTCAGACCTGCCACTGCAGTGTCTGTGTGTGCAGTTTTAACTGTAAGTTTGACCTGGCAAGTGTACCCTCTTGCCAGGCCTCTACCTTCCTTTTTCTTACATGTCAGACACCCCTAAGGTAGGCCTTAGGTAGCCCCAAGGGCCGGGCGCAGTGTCTAGTTAAGATAGGACATATAGGGGGTTATTACAACTTTGGAGGAGGTGTTAATCCGTCCCAAAAGTGACGGTAAAGTGACGGATATACCACCAGCCGTATTACGAGTCCATTATATCCTATGGAACTCGTAATACGGCTGGTGGTATATCCGTCACTTTACCGTCACTTTTGGGACGGATTAACACCTCCTCCAAAGTTGTAATAACCCCCATAGTAATGTGTTTTACATGTCCTGACAGTGAAATATTGCTAAATTCGTTTTTCACTGTTGCAAGGCTTGTCCCTCTCATAAGTTAACATGGGGGCTACCTTTAAACCTGATTAAAGTGTAGATTCCCTTTGTGAGCGGATGGACATGTGGAGTTTGGGGTCCCTGAGCTCACAATTTAAAAATACATCTTTTAGTAAAGTTGATTTTAAGATTGTGTGTTTGAAAATTCCACTTTTCTTGCTTATACCATTTCTGTGACTCTGCCTGTTTGTGGATTCCCTGTCTGGGTCAGTTTGACAATTGGGCTGGTTGCACCTCACACTAGACAGTGACACAAAGGGAGCTGGGGTGTAGCCTGCATATCCTGATCTGTGCTACGAGGGAGGTGAGGAGTGGTCACTCAGACCTGAGAGGGCTGTGCCTGCCCTCACACGTTGCAGTCTCCAACCCCCTGGTGCATGTCTGGGGCCTGGCCTGGGCAAGGCAGAATTTCACATTCAAAGGAGACTTTACTTTGAAGTAGGCCTACTTCAAAGGAGGAATTGGGTATAAGAAGGGCACCCAAAACCTCAGACTTTAGAAACACTTCCGGAAGCAAGAGGTACCTCCGCCTGGAGAAGAGCTGAAGAGCTGCCCTGCCTGTGACTGTGCTTTGTGGAGCTATCCTGCAGTTGCTGCTACTGCCAGAGTAAGAGGACAAAGACTGGACTTTGTGTGCCTTCCATCTTGAGAAGAACTCTCCAAAGGCTAGATTTAGAGCTTGCCTCCTGTTGTTTGAAGTCTCAGGGACAGCAAAGACTTTTCTCTGCCAGCAGCTGGAGTCTCTGGAGAGACTCCTACTCTGCCCTGTGGTGCCCATTCAGTTCCTTGGGCCCTGAAAGGAGAAGCTGGCAGCCTAAAGAAAAGGAAATCCACGCACAGAACGCAGTGCGGGGAAAAGATCAACGCAACTCCAATCTGCAGCTGAAGAAACAATGTGCAGCCAGCTCCGCGGCTGAAAATTGATGCTCGCCGGAACCGCGACCGAAGAATCGATGCAAGGAGCTGGATAAACCACGCACAGCATCGCTGATAGAGACTTGGAGATCGAAACCCACACTGCGTGGTTTTTTAATCATCGTGCGGCTGGATTTCCGATGCAAGCACAGTTGGGTGTGTCAAAACAACGCAAGGCCTGCCCAGATCTGAGAGTGCTGACCGGATCACGCATCGCTCTCCTGCAGAGAGAAGGAACGACACGCCCCAACGAAAGGAGAAACGACACAAGGTCCCGCTCGTGAATGGAATCGACACATCGCAAGCCCTTTTTGGCGCACACTTTCCCGTGCGGGTTTATTTTTGACGCACCCAAGGTACTTTTTCACGCTAACAATGTTAGTGTGTGTTTGAAACTACATAAAGACTCTTTTTGATTTTTAATTGATAACTTGACTTGTGTATTGTGGATTTTTGTTGTTTTGGTCTTGTTTTGTTTAGATAAATATTTCCTATTTTTCTAAACCTGTGTTGTGTCATTTTGTAGTGTTTTTATTAAGTTACTGTGAGTGTACTTTACACCTAGCACTCTGGAGTTAAGCATACTGCTCTTCCAAGCTTCCAAGGGGGTAAGCAGGGGTTAGCTGAGGGTGATTCTCTTTTACCCTGACTAGAGTGATGGTCCTTGCTTAAACAGGGGGTAACCTGACTGTCAACCAAAGACCCCATTTCTAACAATTCACAATGGTTACTTAGGGTCAGAGTTTGTGTAGTGGGACAATCCTTGTTGCCCTTTGCCCAGCTGATGTGGACAGGTTGGACAGCACATGCTATGGGGTCATCTCTTTCCATGAGCTGTCATTGTTTGGCTGTGCTAGATTTTGTCATACAAGTGTTGGAATTGTGGCATATGTTGTAAGTGCAATGGTAGTCGTGTGGATCCATGTGTGTTCATCAGTGGGATATGTATGTTGTGTGGACCTATGGTTGTAGTATGCACATGTGGGGATTGGTATGAGTGATGTTGGTTTACTCATATTGACATGTGGTGGCTCTGTATATGCATTTCATGTGGAACATGAGTTGGCCTCATAGGTATTAGTTGACTGTCCCATGTTTAATTCTGGTTACAGTACTCTTGGTGATTGTCAACGGGTGTATCATGTGTGCTAGGTTAGCTACAGTTGCGATACATGCATGTATGGTGTAATGTGGAGTATATCTGTATGGAGACTGCAACTAGGTATCTAGGATTAGATACATGTACTGATAGTGCTGGTCTCCATACATGTATTGTCAGATTCAGATGCCACCTGACTGGGACTGCCACATGTTGTATCTTCATCATGGATTGTATCCCTAGTGTAAGATATGTACAGAGGGCTCAGCTAGGCATGTGATAGCAATGGTACGAGCTGTGTAGTTAGTCAATTGAGTTGTCTTGACCAGCATGATACATTTCTTATGGACATGGACATGTCAGGAGTTGTATGTGGACATGCATGATATGGTGTTATCTGTAAATTGCTGTTCCTTAATGTGATCGGGGATATATAACATGGATGAGGGCAGTTGTTCAGATTTAGATAGGGCATAATGTGCATACTGACATAGGTTTACAGCTGAATAAATGGAAGGGTCTAGTTGTGGTACCTCACACGGATCATGATAATGGTAAGAGATATGATGTGAAGGGGTGGCTAGCAGTAACATGTTGTGACATGAAGTAGGATTTTGGCATTCCATATGGGATTCCCTTTCGAGGAGATGTCTACCTACAGTTGTGCATGTTGTTATGTGTGTATGTGAAGAATGTGATGACCCTCTCTCTCCATCCCTCTCTCTCTATATGTGTGCATCAGCAATGGCATGCGAAGGAAGGAGACAGCGCACAGGGGAGTGGAGAAGCTGCCGGCCACAGGACCCGAAGTACGGAGACCACCGACAGCGAGGGACCAGGAGGGTGGGCGTCTCTTTTGCCGCAGGCACCTCTGGCCCTGCCCCAGTCAGCCCTGCTGCCTTCAGTGAGGAGGCTATTGACCTCCTGAGGTCTATTTCTGTGGGTCAGTTAACCATTGTGAATGCCATCCAGGGACTGGCAACTCAAGACCAGCAGAGTAATGTGTTCCTGAATGGCATTCATGGTACACTGGCAGGCCTACAGAGATCCTTTCAGGCTCTGGCCTCCACACTTATGGCAGCCAGTCACCCTTTGTCTCTGTCCCCCATCTCTGCCTTCCTCTTCCTAAGCCCAAGCTCCACTTCCCAAACCCAGCTAAAGCACACAGACAGACCAGCATGCATCCACCTCAACATCCAAAGGTAGCTCAGACAAACACAAGCACCACAAAACCCACCACCGCCAAGCACACAAACACCCACCTGCAAACACAGCAACAGTCACTTCCTGCACTGACACCCCCACCACCCCAGCACCTCTGACACTACAGCTGAAATACCTTCAGTCACCACACCCACATTCACAGATACAGCCACAACTCCTATCTTATCCACAGTCACCACAATAGCAGGCCCTCAGACATCACCCCAGTCACTACATCGGCAGCCACCACACCTACATGCAGCACATCCAGCATGCCTGCAGTCACCACCCCAACAGAGTCACCCATCCACCATGGCATCTCCCAGCACTTTCACCCCATCCCAAGACACATAAACACCCACACTCACTCACCCACCAGACAACCACCACCCACAAGCATACTTCGCTCACACATGCACCCAAAACATCCAGCCAGACACCTCTTACAAGCACTACCTCTCCCTCCACTCCCAAACCCTTTTGCCATGATCGTCCCCGTGTGAGTAAGAAGTATTTCCTCTTTGAGTTTTCCCTTTTCCCTACACTTATCACACACAATGATACCCCTAAACAATCAGTGTCCCTCCCGAAGTCCAGCCCTTCCATCTCCAAGACCTCCCCTGCCCCCTGCAAGTTCCCATGGCCCTCCCAACCAAGAAGTCAACCCCGCCTAAGACTTCCCAACCCTCCCCTAAGCCTCGACCAAAGCTCCCACTCTCAAACCCAAAGCCAAGGATCCCCCTCCCAAACCAAAGTTCAAACCCACTATAGACCCCCCAATCACTGAGGTGCCTGCCAGCCCCCTTGATGCCCCAACCAGTGGAGGTTACATGGCAGTCAGGAGTCTAGTTGGGGGACAGACATGTGCATTTTATGCATTTTGCACATAGACATTTTGGACTGGCCTATGGCCTTTGTACATATTTTTATATATTTATTTCTGAATTCTAATAATTATTAGGGCCACCCTTTTGTTGGTTCAAAGGTAACATCTTTGTCCTGTATTTCTTTTCTTAAGGCAGTTTTGCTTTTGGCAGATATTGTTTGTGTGTACCCATTTGTGTGTAGGTGGTGGTTGTGCTACCAGTTGTGTCTGGTCTGCATGTGTGGCTGTGTGCAAGGCATTCGTCCCCCAGTGACGGGTGTGCTGTGTGATGGGCATTTGTATGTTGGGGACATGTAAATGTGTTGGTATTGTGTGGTGTTTGTGTTGACATGTGTAATTTGCAGTGTGGTTGTACTGTGTGCGTGTGTATGTATGTGTGGATTGGTATGTGTGAACCGTTGTGCGGTGTGTTTTCAGGGTATGTGTTATGGCTCATTGTTTGGATGTCTGATTCTTTGTACTTACCTCTGGAGTTGTTACCTTGTTTTGTATGATTGAATTGTGACATGGAGGTGTTTAGTGTGTGTTCTTAAGGGTGCTTTTGTGTTGTTCGGGTAGCAGTGTTATTGAGTCATTTGGTGGCGTTGTTGTGTGTGAGTGTTTCGCTGCTGTGTATCTGGGTGTTGCTGTTTGTTTTTTTGCTTGTGTGTGTGTGATGGGCGTAGTGTGTGTATTTGTATGTGCGTGTGTATGTGTGCGTCAGTGTAACATCTGTGTGTAGCCCTCACCAGCCATCCCTGGTGTGTATGTTGTGTGTGTGTAGGTACGTCAACATTTCACAACAGTGACAGGTAAGTTTGTGTACTCATGTTTGATGTCATTGTCATCGCTGGCCCTAAAGTAGTTGGGCTAGCAGGAGCAGCAGAAAGACGTGTAGTTCTGGTTCCGGATGAGTATGTTTTCCTGGAGGCAAGTGTCTCCTTTTTTAGAGTTGGCTTCTGTGGTGGTGCGACTGTTGCGGAAACCTTGGCGGTGTGTAGCTTTGTAATCTGACCGGTAGAAACATGGTCTCTGCCGTTCTGAAGGTGGCTACTGTCGTCCATGGTGGCTTGACCGCTCTAACAGTGCCAGCGGTGCTTTGGCTGTATTCTGTTCGAGAAGATCTCCATGGTCATAATATGGTGGACTTCTCGGCCAGCTGTCACCGCCAACATGGTGGTCCTGAGACTGCCAAACTCGTAGTGACCCCCTCAGTGTCTATAAAATAACATAACTTAATATAACATAACTATTGCACCACTGGACCTTTAAATGGCAGAAACGTTGAGATACAGTTTTGGTCATCTTGAGCCCAGACTGTCAAGCACCTTAAACACCCAGCCTGCAGATCTTCACCACCTCTGTGTTAGAAGGGTCCTGAAAACAGTGCCTTTCAGGCAAATGCGCTGCACAACATTATCAATGAAAGGAGTAGTGACTGAGGGATGCCAGACAGTGGCACTCACTTCCTGCTCAACTGAACTCAATCGATCCATATTCACTTTCAGACCGTGTGTACTCCCCAAGTGACCTGCAGAGCCTTAAGGTGACATGTTATGCATTAAAAATCTCCTTAATAAATAAATGGTTTCTTAGGGCCGGCGGAGGAATTACCAACTACTTACTAAGGAAATAATGTACCTACTTGAAACTGTAGTTCTCCAGTATTGGCATCTTTCATAAATTCACATGCTTAAATCATTCCCTGTTGTCGAAGTGGGAGTCTCAGAGTACGACTAGAAAGCAGTACAATGTTTAACAGCCTAGACGAGGTAGAAAACATTCACTTTGGAATCAAATACAAAAAATTCAAAAAGAACCAAACCTCAGCCAATCAAGTTGTCTCATATTGTAGATCACTCCAATCAGAGGCTTCCTTCCCTCAGAGTTTCAATCACTAGTATGAACATACAGTACAATATAAGATGAAAGATGCCAATAACATATTTACTTCTCCAGTGCTGGATCGTTTCGATATGCTTATATATATATTTTTTTCCATTTAAAAAAACCAAACGCTACATGGACATTATTGTTAGACTCACATTTTAAATGTACAAAACCATAGAAATCCAGCTATTACAGTCAGAATTACTTAAAGTAACTATAACTCACACCCTCGCCGTGCACAGTTTTCTCATCAATAATGTTACTGCAAATGTTACAGTGATATTATTAATGATGTTATCAAGGATGTTATGAATGTTGTAATATCTGAACCAATTAGCAGTGCATGGTGAGGGTGTGAGTTATCGTTACCTTTTGGTCGCCGGGAGGTAGTTATAGTTATGACCTAGTTTCCATAGAAAAATGTTTTTTTGACTTGCCTATATCTTTGTCATCGTTTGATGCATCTATCTATCTATCTATCTATCTATCTATCTATCTATCTATCTATCTATCTATCTATCTATCCATCTATCTATCTATCATAGATAGATAGCTAGATAGATGGCTAGATAGATAGATCTATCTATCTAATATATATATATATATATATATATATATATATATATATATATATATATGTATAAATAATATCTATAATAGATAGCAAGATAGATGGTTAGATAGATAGATAGATGCAATAATAGTGGATGGGGGGTAGTAAATGAAGTGAGAACTCATCTTATTGGAATGGATGGTGTAATACCACTTGTCCCACTGCTGCATCCTTCTGCTTTGTCAAATCAAAGCAGTAGTACTGTGTATAAGTGTGACTCTCTTTCCATGGGGAACATGATGTAAGTGCCCGAGTCTGCTGTGTGTCATTTTATCGATGTGTGTTTAGGCAATTGTTGCGGATGTGATTTTTATCTCTTTTATTTCTTAAAACATTGCTGGCTTTTAGGCCTTTTTCGATTTGGCTATTATTAAAATAAACAGTGCCGATATTTGCACGGGGGGCATTCATCTCTAAAGCAACGCAGTCGGCATTTTTACTGCGTTGCTTTTCATTAGTCAGCAATTTTTCGGCTGAGTGTGTGGGTCTGTTAGAGCGCTCCCCCTTATTTCCTAGGGAATCACCATCTCGAGGGGTGTTTTAGGTTAGCAGTCTAGCTGCTGCTGACCTAAGGTCATAGGGGATGCTATCCCGCTACTATTTAGTCGGACGAGAAGCGGACGCGTGCAGCGAACGCGTACAGCTGGTGTGCCAAAGGCAAGCCCATCTGCAACCGTCCGCATCCGTCTGGGTCCGGGGGCCGGTGGTTATACCTCCCCTCAACCCCAGCCCCAGAAAAATCTTATCTCCTATTCTCCTCTCAACCTTCTTGCATTAAAAGGTGAGCAGAAGTGTAAGCATGAGACAAAGACTTCTAGAAAGTTAGAAGGTTGGAAATATGCATTTTGTCACTGGACTGCTATGCCCTTATCCAACTCTTCTTTATCCCTTCCCTCCTTGGACTTTCCTCAAAGGACACAAGAAAGTCTTAAAGAAATCAAGCCACCTAAGACCAACATGATGATTTAAGCTTTAATTAACGCTCGCTCCTTGATAAAGCATAAGCTGGAAATATTAGATTTAATTTACCAGGACAACTTGGATTGTCTATTTGTTACGGAAACCTGGGCGAAGGCAGACTCAAGCCCCGACTTTATTGCAGCAACCCCCCCCGGATATTCTTTTTTAAGACTGGATAGAACTACAGGGAGGGGTGGGGGACTGCCATTGATTTTCAGGTCCTCTCTTAGCTGCTGCTGGGAACCGTTAAATGCGGCATCAGAAATCTGTGAGGGTACCCGTTTTTAAAATGTTAAGAATACTGTTATGCTCTTTGAAGGACTGCTAATTTATAGACCCCCCCCGGGCCTTATTCCACTTTCTCACTCCATTGGTCATCTATTATTGAGCCAATCACTATGAACCCATGATCTATAATCCTTGGGGATTTTACCATTTACCTTGACGATAGTCAGGATTCTCATGTCACTGACTTCCTTGATTTCATGGTAGATCTGGACTGGCATTTGAAAGTTACGTCAGCTACCCATAGGGTGGGTCATACACTTGATGGCATATTTGCCCGTAACAATGATTTTATTGTTACAGACAACAGGTCTTCAGATTGGACGGATCATCACCTCCTTAGTTTTAGGCCAACTAAACTGTCTGCCTCTCAGACAGTTTACACCCCCTATCGGAAGCCAGTCAGACACTGGAATAGGATTAAAGTATCCCAATTAAGACCAGCTTTGTCTGCCGGCTGGAAAGCGGCTGCGGTCCTCTCCACATCACCGTTAGATAGATTCAATCAGGGCATCAGAATAGCCATAGATCAATTAGCCCCCTGTAAACCTCCTGGGCTCATTGCATGTGGTTTACGAACGATCTAAAAAATTGGCAAAGAAAATACAGGAACGGAAATGGAGGCTAGACCCTACTCCCAAGGAAAAGTCAAAACTTAGAGCTACCCTTAGTCTGTACAAAAATGCCATTAATAGCGCTAAATCAGAATACTACTCAAGCAGAATTGAGGAAGCCGTTATTACCCCCAGATAACTTTTTAGAGTAGTACGCTCTCTCACCACCGTCTATATGTCCACAGAATTTGAGAATTCTCAAGGGTTCTGTAATAAGGTGGCAACGTATTTTGAAAGCAAAATTTTACACATCCAGGCGGATTTCCCATAACTCTTGGTTACTTGTGAGCTAGCTGAACCCCCGAATACCTCTACTAGAGTGGACAGCCCCACTTTGACAAATTGTCAGCATCTCTGTGCAGAGAAGATTAGAAAGCTTATGACCACTACTAAATCTGGGTCCCCTAGCGACCCATGTCCACCTCATATTTTACAGCTTGTCCCTGATCTAGTCTCAACTATTTCAGGGAGTCTTGACTGCAGGTGTGTTTCCCTCCTCTTGGAAGGAAGCGACAATGATTCTCTTAAAAAAGAAGACAGATGGCAAATCAAATGACCTCAAGAATCTAAGACCTTTTGCTTTACTATCGAAGATCCTGGAAAACCATATTGATCAAGAATTAGCCGCGTTTCTTCAAGATTAATGGTGCCATATTTATACTTTTTGACGCACAACTACGCCAATGCAGTTGTGCGTCAAAAATGTCACCGCCGGCTAACGCCATTCCAACACGCCATGCAGGCGCCTTATTTATGGAATGGCGTTAGCCTGCGCTGCGGACCGGTCTGAGTAAAAAAAAATGACTCACACCAGGCAGTGCTGGCGTATGGGAAAATGGGGGTTGTGCATCAAAAAATGGTGCAAGTCAGGTCTGAGGCTAAAATCAGGCCTCAAACCGGACTTGCACCATTTTTTTTGACGCACAACCTCCATTGACATGACTTGTGTCTTAGCAAAGACAGGAGTCAGGCTCCCTTGCCCAATGGCCATGGGGACCCATATCCTGGTCAAGGTCATGGGCATAGTGGCATGTAGGGGGCCCCCAATCAGGCCCCCCATACCACTTTTAAAAAAAAGTAAAAAAATACGTACCTGAACTTACCTTACTTTTACTTCCCTGGGATGGGTCCCCCCATCCATGGGTGTCCTCCAGGGGTAGGCGAGGGTGGCAGGGGGTGTCCCACAGGTCCATTAACGCCTGCCCTGACCCTGGCGTTAAAAAACAGCACACATCAGGCTGTGCGCCATTTTCTAAGGCCCACCCCCTCCTGTGCGTCAAAATGGCGTTGGGGGATAAATAAGGCGCACAGGCCTTAAAGTCATCTTTTGGAAGGGAACACCTACCTTGCATATCATTAACGAAAGGCAGTTTCCTGCTTCCAAAAAATGACGCACATGGTGGAATTCTGACGTCCGCGGGGTCGGGCGTCAAAGTTTAAATATGGCGCAGTGTTTGCGCCAAATGTGTGTCAAAGTTTTTGACGCACTTTCGGCGCAAACAGAGTATAAATATGACCCAGGGTGTCTAGATCCCTCATCCCTACTTCGGGTACGATCTGGAAATTAGTCGATGAGGGAGTCGGTTCCATTTTGGTGCTTCTTGATTTGTCAGCAGCATTTGATACCATCTCCCCTCAAAGTATGATACACCGACTGTATCAAGCAGGCATCAGGGGCACTGCTCTCGACATTCTGAAGTCCTTTCTTGAAGATAGATCTACCACAGTAAACTGTGGAGACTTCAAAGCCCACGCATATCGCTTACCATGCGGTGTTCCACAGGGCTCTTCCCTTAGTCCTACTCTGTTTAATCTGTATATGGCTCCATTAGCCAGACTGATTCGTTCTTTTGGTTTAATGACTACATCGTATGCAGATGACACTTTCACTGTCTGCTATGCAGCTTTTCACTGTCTGCTGCGCAGACAGTGAAAAGCTTCATGGGGCTGTGACAGGGGGCTCCTGCACTGGCCATGCCAAAGGCATGGGCAGTGCAGGGGCCCCCAGGGGCCCTGCGACTCCCCTTTCTGCCAGCCTTTTCATGGCGGTTCCTTCCGCCATGAAAAGGCTGGCGGGAGGGGGACTCGTAATCCCCTGGGCAGCGCTGCAAGCAGCACTGCCCTGGAGGATTACAACCGCCGGGACCAATGTGGCGGAAAACGCTTCCACCACGGTCGTAATTCACAAGATTGCACAGCCAGCCTGTTGGCGGTGCAATCGTCAAAACAGCCCTGGCGGTCTTTGACCGCCAGGGTTGTAATGAGGCCCATAGTCTTGCTTTTCTTTTTGCCTGTTCTTCGGTTCTCTTACTCTTGTTCCTAGCACTTCGATGCCTCGCCCAGAACGTGCTTTATAAATATGAAATGCATACATACATACATACATACATGTTGCTGCTCTACAAATGTGCTGAATAGACAAACCAGCAAAAGAGTAGTGGGCGAGGGTGGCGGGGGTGTCCCACAGGTCCCTTAGCGCCTGCCCTGACCCAGGCGTTAAAAAACAGCGCCCATCAGGCTGTGCGCCATTTTCTAAGGCCCACCCCCTCCTGTGCGTCAAAATGGCGTTGGGGGATAAATAAGGCGCACAGGCCTTAAAGTCATCTTTTGGAAGGGAACACCTACCTTGCATATCATTAACGAAAGGCAGTTTCCTGCTTCCAAAAAATGATGCACATGGTGGAATTCTGACGTCCGCGGGGTCGGGCGTCAAAGTTTAAATATGGCGCAGTGTTTGCGCCAAATGTGTGTCAAAGTTTTTGACGCACTTTCGGCGCAAACAGAGTATAAATATGACCCAGGGTGTCTAGATCCCTCATCCCTACTTCGGGTACGATCTGGAAATTAGTCGATGAGGGAGTCGGTTCCATTTTGGTGCTTCTTTTATTTGTCAGCAGCATTTGATACCATCTCCCCTCAAAGTATGATACACCGACTGTATCAAGCAGGCATCAGGGGCACTGCTCTCGACATTCTGAAGTCCTTTCTTGAAGATAGATCTACCACAGTAAACTGTGGAGACTTCAAAGCCCACGCATATCGCTTACCATGCGGTGTTCCACAGGGCTCTTCCCTTAGTCCTACTCTGTTTAATCTGTATATGGCTCCATTAGCCAGACTGATTCGTTCTTTTGGTTTAATGACTACATCGTATGCAGATGACACTTTCACTGTCTGCTATGCAGCTTTTCACTGTCTGCTGCGCAGACAGTGAAAAGCTTCATGGGGCTGTGACAGGGGGCTCCTGCACTGGCCATGCCAAAGGCATGGGCAGTGCAGGGGCCCCCAGGGGCCCTGCGACTCCCCTTTCTGCCAGCCTTTTCATGGCGGTTCCTTCCGCCATAAAAAGGCTGGCGGGAGGGGGACTCGTAATCCCCTGGGCAGCGCTGCAAGCAGCACTGCCCTGGAGGATTACAACCGCCGGGACCAATGTGGCGGAAAACGCTTCCACCACGGTCGTAATTCACAAGATTGCACAGCCAGCCTGTTGGCGGTGCAATCGTCAAAACAGCCCTGGCGGTCTTTGACCGCCAGGGTTGTAATGAGGCCCATAGTCTTGCTTTTCTTTTTGCCTGTTCTTCGGTTCTCTTACTCTTGTTCCTAGCACTTCGATGCCTCGCCCAGAACGTGCTTTATAAATATGAAATGCATACATACATACATACATACATGTTGCTGCTCTACAAATGTGCTGAATAGAAAAACCAGCAAAAGAGTAGTGGGCGAGGGTGGCGGGGGTGTCCCACAGGTCCCTTAGCGCCTGCCCTGACCCAGGCGTTAAAAAACAGCGCCCATCAGGCTGTGCACCATTTTTTAAGACCCACCCCCTCCTGTGTGTCAAAATGACGCTGGGGGATAAATAAGCAACACAGGCCTTAAAGTCATTTTTTGGAAGGGAACGCCTACCTTGCATATCATTAACGCAAGGCAGTTTCCTGCTTCCAAAAAATGATGCACATGGTGGAATCTGACGTCCGCGGGGTCGGGCGTCAAAGTTTAAATATGGGGCAGTGTTTGCGCCAAATGTGTGTCAAAATTTTTGACGCACATTCGGCACACACAGAGTATAAATATGACCCAGGGTGTCTAGATCTCTCTCAACTTGGTTTTCGAAAAAACCACAGCACGGAATCGGCTCTCATCACTACTTCGGGTACGATCTGGAAATTAGTCGATGAGGGAGTCGGTTCCATTATGGTGCTTCTTGATTTGTCAGCAGCATTTGATACCATCTCCCCTCAAAGTATGATACACAGCCTGTATCAGGCAGGCATCAGGGGTACCGCTCTCGACATTCTGAAGTTCTTTCTTGAAGATAGATCTACCACAGTAAACTGTGGAGACTTCAAAGCCCCCGCATATCGCTTACCATGCGGTGTTCCACAGGGCTCTTCCCTTAGTCCTACTCTGTTTATTCTGTATATGGCTCCATTAGCCAGACTGATTCGTACTTTTGGCTTTCTGACTACATTGTATGCAGATGACACTTTCACTGTCTGCTATGCAGCTTTTTACTGTCTGTTATGCAGACAGTGAAAAGCTTCATGGGGCTGTGCAAGTGGGCCCCTGCACTGGCCATGCCAAATGCATGGGCAGTGCAGGGGCCCCCAGGGGCTCACGACTCCCCTTTCTGCCAGCTTTTTCATGGCGGTGCCTACCGCCATGAAAACGCTGGCGGGATGGGGACTCGTAATCCCCTGGGCAGTGCTGCAAGCAGCGCTGCCCTGAAGGATTACAACCGCCGAGACCAATGTGGCGGAAAACCGCCAGTCCCGGCGGTGCGACCGCGGCGCTTCCGCCGCAGTCGTAATTAAACAAGATTGCACCGCCAGCCTGTTGGCGGTGCAATCGTCAAAACAGCCCTCGCGGTGTTTGACCGCCAGGGTTGTAATGAGACCCATAGTCTTGCTTTTCTTTATGCCTGTTCTCCGGTTCTCTTACTCTTGTTCCTAGCACTTCGATGCCTCGCCCAGAACGTGCTTTATAAATATGAAATGCATACATACATACATGTTGCTGCTCTACAAATGTGCTGAATAGACAAACCAGCAAAAGAGTAGTTGATGTAGAGACACTTTTAGGTGGAGTGCACTCGTACATTGGCTATTAAGGGCCTTCAGGCTCAATGATTACAAAATTAAATGGCTGCCAAAACCTAGTGTGCTATAATTTGCTTCGAAAGCAGAAAGCTTTTTTGGGGACTACCATATACAACCAGCAACTGATTATTGAAACTATTTTTGCTGTCTGTAAAATTACAGAAATCTTTTAACATCCAGTGTATGTAATGATCTTCCTGCCACATACTTGGGTTTGGAAATAATGGAGCAAATTTAAGAGCCCTTAGCACCTCCCTGCGCCAAATTCGTGTCATTTTTTGTATCCTAATGTGGCCCAATAAGGCCAAAATCGCTGCGCCAATTTTACCAAGTGGCGCAATGCGTGCATTGCTCCCCTTTGGAACTCTTTGTGGTACATTATGCCTGTGCCAGGCATAATGTATGCAAAGGGGGCTTCCCCCCGTTAGGGGGCTGAAAAAAATGATGTAAAGAAACCTAAGAGATTTCTTTGTGTCACTTTTTCTGCACTTTAAACGCCTGCTCAGAGTAGGCATTAAAAGGAGGCACACCATTGTTTGCAGTGGGCTTCAATGGGCTTTGCAGGATTAGCGTCAACATTTTTGACAGTTATCCTGCAAAGCTCCGAACTAGCATCAAAAAATGTTGAAGCTAGTTCCCTAACTACTACCATGGTGCGCCGCGTCTGAGATACGGCGCACAGATGGTGGCGTTGGGGAGAGCTAAGGGGCATAAGGAAAGTGGCGCTGCACTGAGTGCAGCGCCACTTTCCTTAAATCGAGCCCAATGTGTTTGACAGTTGGCTCATTTAGATGAAATTATAATGGAACATTTGGAATGAATCAGGGATTTATCCTCAAAAAGACTTGCTTATCAAGAACTATATAAATGGTTCTTTAATGGTGAAAATCTGTATTTCACTATCTCTTCTTGCTGATGTAAAGGCTGACAACAGCGCTAGATTCAAAGAAATAAATCTTTTTTTAGCTTCGTGAACGGATTCAAATGGACTCTTCATCAATTGTGAGAGTACAGTATTTAGTTGCCATGAAGGAGGAGGGAAGACTCTAAAGTACTTTTAGGAACTCTTTGATGATCCTGTTTGACCATAAGGATAGTGATCCAGATGATCTCTCAAAGTGGGATATTGTTACTAAGTGCACTTTAACAGAGGTATGAGCCAAACTTATTCTGGCTAAATGCAACATATAAGGTCAGTCAGTAAGTCAAATTCTTTATTCAGCAAATTGTCATAAAATCACAAATCCATTAAATACAGGTTAACATTTTTAAATGTTAAAATATTTTGAAAGTTTCCCAAAAAGTTTTTTTTTTTAATTTCCAAAACATCAGGTTATCATCCATCACAACTTGTTTCTTGAATGGTAAAATAACAGTTATAAGACATTTTAAGTTTATGGACTACATCTAAGTTATACAACTACATCAGCAGATTCATTTTGTTTCCTAATAGCAATAGCAGATATAATAAAGTTTAGGATAGAATGACAAATTTGAATCATTGGTAGTTTTTGAACAAAGCTCATTGTATCCTTATAGTGTCTGACTTTTGACCTGCATATTAGAGGCAATCTAAAAGCATGTCTAGGAGCAGTATAAAGTTTGCAAAATAGGAGAAGGTAACAAGTGCTCTGCTTGGACCTGGCATCACAGGGACAAATGGAGCAGATCTTTTTGCCAGGTACGTTGCTTGTGAAAAGGCCACTCTAAAGTGAATTAGATTTGAGCTGAACAGGGTTAGGAGAGAATATACTAATGGACTCTGAAACCAAGCTAAATAGGGTTCCATAGTATACATGGTTGAAATCTAGATATAAGGTTCGAAAGATTTCAATTTCAATGCTCCTTGAAGTCTAAGGCTCAGAGTATCCTCTCTATAGGGCTGTTTCACCACCTCCTTTGCATTTGTAGGCAAAGACTTTGGGTCTGTAAACATATTTTCAAGCCCCAGATTTTGAAAGGACGTTTTCAGATTTGAAAGCCAAGGGATTCTGTTCATTTTGGACAATTGTAGACAGTCAATCATGCAATCTTGCACCAAACTGGCCTTGGGGTTTCTCCAACATCTGACCCACAATAAAAGAAGATTAACAGCAATCAAGTCCTCTAGAAACTGCAGACCCAGTTCCTCGTAACAGATAATATTTGCTGCGTTCTTAGGTACCAACAGTAATCTATGCGCGCATTTTCTCTTAATAGGTTGTAGTTGATATGCTTTGCCGTAACCCACAGACCCACAGATATGTAGCTGCTGATACACATTTGGATTTATAGAGTGTCACCATCTGAGGTATTGACCTCTGCCCTAATTTACAAGCGAAGCAAAATATCGCTTCTATATTTCTTACCAATTGCTGCGTCTTGGTCTTAAGATGGGAATTCCATAGCATAGAGGAGCTTACATGCATGCCTAAAGAGCAAAAATCTTTCACCTTATTAAGAATGTTTTCGCCCATAGTAAATTGTTTGGACTTTCTATTTCAGGGGCCACATGTCATTACATAGGACTTTGTCAAATTTACTTTCAGATCAAGGTCCTGCATAAAAGATAGAAAAAGATCTAAAAGACATTGGAGACCATTAGCAGTAGGCACAATTAAAACTGCATCGTCTGCGTACTGTAAGACTGAGAGCTGTCTCTGCCCCAACCTTGGAAAGTCCTTCCTGTACTTTAGTAGGAAGTCATATAACCAGTTTATGTATATTAAAAATAAGAATTGAGCTACGATGCAACCCTGTCGTACTCTTCACCTTGATGGAATAGGAGTTGTTCTCTTTCCTTGCAAGCCATACTGCACCAAGACCATCAGGTCTGTGTGTAGAAGTTTTATTAACACCAACATATTTAAATCAATATCCAGAGTTTCCATGATTGGCCAAAACTTCTCTCAATTTACCATGTCAAAGGCACTTGAGAGGTCAATAAATGCCATGTGGTTGGCCCCTTTTTTTGCTGTTACGTATTTACTAAGAATGAGGTGCAAATTTAAGGCTTGATCAACTGTGCCTAAACCGGGCCTGAAACCATATTAAATTGGGTCAAGAATCTTTGCCTCTGTCACCCATTCCTCCAGACGTGACAAAATGACACTTCCTAACATTTTGGCAGTAGAATCTATGAGGGAGATTGGCCTATAATAAGTTAGAGCTTGTCTTTTACCCTTTTTAAAAATGGGGATGATTATGGCCAGTTTCCATGAAGAAGGTATGTTACTCTTTACTACGCTTCTTAGGACATTTGTGACTAGAGTGCCCCAAAAATGTGGTACGGATTTAAATAGATCTACTGGCACCCCATCTGGACCGGGTGCCTTTCTTGGCCTAGAACAATTTATTGCAGTAATGACCTCTTGTAGGTCAATAGGAGTATCTAATGCAATTGTGTTTATTTTTGCAGGTTTCTGATTTGTAATTCTGTCCCCTTCATGTTGTTGTTCATTTTCAGCCTGGAATACCCTTGCGTAGTGTCATACCCAGGCATCTTCTGGGATCAGGCAACCATCTACTTTTGTGTCTTGATCAGAGAAGTATGGGTGATTTATCACCCTCCAAAATTTAGAAGTGTCCTTCAGTGAGGTAGGTGCCATTAGATCTACCCAGGCCTTGGTTCTAATTTCTGATTTCCTTTCTTCCAGTGTTGCCTTATACTGACTCCTTGCCTTTTTAACTAGATCACGGGTCTAAGGAATTGATTTGAGTGCTTTTTTAGATTTTTGTCAGTAGCTGTGCATGCTGAGTTAAACCATTGGTGCCCTGCTGGTCCCAGTGTTGACCTGTCAGTGACTAGTGCCGCAAAGATGACATTGCTTAGATGCTCATATTCCTGTACTATGAGGTAAAGAGTTGGCCAGTGTGTTAGACAGAGATTGACTGTTTAACGATTCTCTGATTGAATGTCTTTTGATCAACCTTTTCTCATTTCATACGCAGACCTGTGTTTTTATTAAAAACAAAATGTCCTCTCCCATCCCTATTCTTTGGACCTGGTTTAATGTTGTAGGCTAGATTAATACAGAGGGGATTGTGAGCATTGGCACAGTACAGAACTATCTTGAAACCGAGAATTAGATGAGAATCAGTTAGGCTGATAAGAATAACATCAATGAAGCTCCCTTTGGAGTTCCCCGTAAATGTCGGAATTTTCTGAATATTTTGAGGCACTTTATCCCTTGCAAACATAAGGTCATATTTATTCATAAAGATATTTAAAGCATCCCCTTTGTCTGTATGATTAAAATGGGTTGTCTTCTCTCTTCCCTCAATCAGAAAACTACTCGCAAGTGAGCCTTCCGATTGACCTAGGGGCATATTGAAGTCTCCTACCCAGAACATGGTTAGCTCTTTGACCTGAAGCCGAGTAGATGAATCGAGGAAGTCCATTACATCCTCAAGGCTTTTCCTCAAAAGCCATACAGTACATTATTATACAAATGTAATAACAAGATACCCTTTCTCCCCTCCATTGATAACAGGACAATCATAAAATAAGGTGAGGACCAAATTAGGGATGCCTCCATTTTTGGTAGTTGTAACAAAACAAGAACTGAGAGACCCCCTCTTGCCCTTCCTGCTATAGATGTTATTGCTAGTTGATGTAAAGTTAGATAACCATCCAGAAAAAAGGGATCTGTCGACCAGGTCTCCTGAAAGCAAATTATATCGTACATGGATACAAAACTTAGCCAGTCTGAGTTTTTATTTTTTACCAGAGCCTCGCTATGTTCCAGCTAATCAGTGTTAGAAATGTATGTCCTAATCCTGCAGCTGTAACATTCATAATGGTAGTAAAAAACAAATCCCAAGTGGGGGGTGGGGCTTAATGGGTCCATCTCTCCCTCTAATGGAGATATGTCTTGGCCTTCTCCTTCCCTTAGCCCCTCCAAGTCGGCCCTTCCATACATGACTGAATCTAGAGTCAATCATTTTTATCTAGGGAGCTCAAAGCCTGAAAGCGAATTACAATGGGAGCATTTATCTAAGCCTGTACAACCGCCAACCCTGGATTTTGGTTTTGAGATACTGTGTGGGAGTCTGAAAATAAAACAGCATGGTCATAAAAATAAATTCATGGTACACTTGAATCCCTTCTTTTGCCTTGTAGAGTAGGCCAAGTCTGCCAATAAGCATTTGACCAAACAAGGGTTTTTTTAATTTATCATAACGCAATCTCCCTCAGAAGCTTACTTTGATGGAGCAACCCGTTATACTCTGCGTGCCAAGAGGATCTTAATATTTAAGTCCTCTTAATATCTAGTTTTTGTCTTCAACCAATGGGCGGACGTTCTCATCAAAACTTGTGTATCTTCATTGTTACATCCATTTAAAGGGGGCACATTTTCTAGCACCAGGACATACGAGGTGCATTCAGAGGGTAAATGCAGTGTCTCTTCCAGGTTATTAGTGGAGTTAGTGTAAGAGGGGGTCGACACCCAGGATGAGCCCCCTTTTTCAGGTTTGATTTGTTCTATATATATTAAGTTCTATCACATTTTTGGCCCTCCCCCCCCCTTCTCTTTTTCAGACGTGGGGAATCCACCAATGAGAAATCGGGAACTGGGTCTTTATTTGATTTCTTAGTTAGGCTTGATCGTGCAATGGAAGATGCTTGGAGTGCACGTTTGTTCCAATCTGGGACGGGTCAGAGTTGGAGGTCTTTTGCAATTGCTGTTCCATTTGTGTAGACTTTACAAATACAACAGGCTCCAGGGGTGGCCTCTGGAAGAGTTTCTGCATGGCCCCAATCTTAAAGTCCATTTACTCTAATTCAGTCTCTATAGCTCCCATAACGGAGGATAAATAGATTGTAATCAATGATTGGGCTGGAGGACCCGACCACTTTTCCCGTTTTGCAAATTATTTTTTCTCTTCCCCATTAGGATAGGTGTTACATGTATTACAGATATTCCGCGCACATCAGGGATCACTCAGCCACAGGGATGAAAGTGGGGGGGCCCAACTCGACCTCTTCCGGCCGCTGACGGCCAAAGACAGGCCCGGGCATGTGCCCGGGATCCTCCCACCCCCGCAAGGTCTCTAGAAACTCCACAAACTTGCGTCCCGCACTACAGGAGTGAAGCGCTGTTAATAACAGGCTGATGCCTGTCTCCTCCTCCTACTCAGGGCAGCCTGGGGTTTGTGGACCGCCCCCGCAAGGTCTCCAAAAACTTGTGTCCCGCACTGGGGGAGTGAAGTGATGTTAGTAACAGGCCGATGCCTGTCTCCTTGTCCTACTCAGGGCAGCCTGGGGGCACCCCCGCAAGGTCTCCTCAAACTTGCGGTTATATCTGCTCTGGTGATAATTTTATAGGATGAATTATAGGATGAATCTTTGATTCTTGTGACCATAAAGAGAAACGCTTCTATTTAAGTTGATACGTTTTGTTGGTAGAATCAGCTCAATGAAGAATCCCTTTACAGTCTTGCGGAATCTTCAATTGTGCAAGTTCATTGTGTTCAGGAGCCAGGCTGACAAGTTTGAGGATTCAAGATCCGGATAAAGTATTTGGTTATGGTTCACTGTCAATAATATGAGGAACATTTCAGCTGGATGTGATATATCTCCAACAGGAGAAGCAGTTTGATAAACCAATGTTGTCTAGGCCATTTCAGGGTGATTACAATGATACTACATGATTCTCTCTTCATTTTGTTGAGAAGTTTCAGAACCAACAGGACTGGGAGAAAAGTGTAAGCAAAGATCTCTGACCATGCTTTCAAAAATGTATTCCTCTATGCCCCCGATATGGCTTATAACATGCAAAAAACATGCATTTTTATTTTGTGGAGGTGCAAATAGGTCTAGATTTGGATTGTCCCAGTAAGCAAAGACACTGCTCACAGCTTCTTGGTTCCATTCCTGGCAACTGCTTTTCATTCTGCTCAATGTATCCTCTAGAACGTGTGTTCTGGAAATGTGTTCTGCTTTGAGTCTTATCCAGTATCAAATCAACAATTTCTAATGCTTTTGTCTTTTTGAGACAATTCTTGAGATATTGTACCATACTGTTTGTTGATATTATGCTTTGTGGTGATATTGCCATCGCGGATTAGCACCTACTTATCCTTAGAAAAACGACTGCAGACTCAATGCTACAACCTGGAGCTCCAACAGATTTTACTTTCCACTGATTTCGAGGTTTTGCAGGTGAGCTCCCCGTCCTTTTAGAGAAGCATCTGTTGTAATCACAAAATTGATTATTTGAGGTAGGAATGTTTAACCTCTGCAGGTCTTACCAGAGGACTGCAACCTGTGGAGGTCTTACCAGACGATGGCAAAATGGGACTAAGTAATGGATGATGACATAATTCCTAGAAGGGACAAACTGAAACACACTTTCTTCTCAGTAACTCCTCTGCTAGAATTCTGAGCCTGGGTCTCTGCTCGACTGTTAGATACCCCTTGTCTATCTTGGTGTCTAGGACAGCACCCAAGAATGTTGTAGTATCTGGTAGTCAAAGTGAAGACTTCTGTGATGTGAGTAAGACCTAGTTTGTTGAACAGACTCAGGCATGCCCTGATTCCTTTTAATGCTTGATAAGAAGGCACATTTATCAACCAGTTGTAAAGGTATGGGAATACCTGGTGAACTTTTTTCTGTAAGTGTGCATTTATTGGAGATAGGCATGTCGTTAAAATGCTGGGGGTGGTGATATGAGGCCAAAAGAGAGACTTTTGAATTGATAGTGAGTGCTAGACACCTTGATTTGTAAGAATTTGCAGTGATTTGAGAGAATTGGGATATGAAAGTAGGAATCCTGGAGATCTAATTTTGTCATATAGTCATGGTTGAAAAGTTGAAGGAAGTCCTGAGGAGTAACCATGCAAAATGATTGTTTCCTTAAATATTTGTTCAGCTTTCACAGAGACAAAATGGGAGTCAATTCTCCCGTCTTTTTCTTTGGTAAGGTGAAATGGGAATTGAAACTCATTCACTTCTGGTTGTGGAGACTTTTTTATGACTTTTTGAGAATAGTTAATATTCCTGATTTGAGGAGAAGGAGATGATGTGAGATACTTTTGTGGAGAAGTTTGTGGTGATGTTTGTTTGAATTCCAAAGTATGATTGTAGGTGATCAGATCCAGAACCCAACGGTCTGTTGGTATTGATCTCCATTAATTCAAATAATTTGAGATTCGTCCCTCGAGTGGCATTGGGGAATATGTATAATAGGCAGCACTTCCACTTCATCACTGTCTTCGTACAGTGTAGCCTCATTGAGAACCTCGTCTTCTTCTAGGTGTTTGCTTGGTATAGGCTGGTGGTAGTGGTTGCCTACATTTTTGCTGAGTGTTAGACCTGACAGAGTTAGGGTGGTCATCACCCAACTTTTTGCCTGCTTCCCTCCACTTTTCTGACACTGTTTTGCTGGTTTTAGGACTATGTGCACTCTACCACTGCTAACCAGTGTTAAAGTGCATATGCCCTCTCCCTTAAACACGGTAACATTGGCTTATCCTCAATTGGCATATTTAAATTACTTTTAAATTCTTAGTAAAATGCACTAACTGTGCCCAGGGTCTGTAAATTAAATGCTACTAGTGGGCCTGCACACTGATTGTGCCACCCACATAAGTAGCCCCTTAACCAAGTCTCAGGCCTGCCAATGCAAGGTCTGTGTGTGCAGTTTTACTGCCTCTTTGACTTGGCATTTAAAACTACTTGCCAAGACCTAGAACTCCCCTTTTTCCACATATAAGTGACCCCCTAAGGTAGGCCCTAGGTAACTCATAGGGCAGGGTGCCATGTAGGTAAAAGGAAGGATATTATATGTGGGTTTTGTTTTGCAACACATAGTAAAAACAGGAATATCCAGTACAACAAATTAAGAGACAGCAGTCATGCTCGGATAATAGGAGCTCGATTTGTGGCAATACAATGACACCCCTTATGCGTCTGCTTGTGGACCCGGCTCTGAGAGGGCAGAGTGGGCGACAACCTAGACAGGGGGAATGTATGGGGAGTGGGGAGTAGGGGGCATGAAACATGGCTCCCGGTGCAGTGAGGGAGGAGGTGGGTATTTCGTGCAAGTGTCCTGTCTGCAGGGGTATGGTGAAGATTCTCTTAAAGTCTGCCTAGCCGTGGAGAGTGTGTTGCGTGTCAACAGGATGAGAGCAGAAACGCTTGACAGAATGAGGATAGAGCATGCCTGCTGAATAATAGTAGAACCCTGTATGCGGTAGGGGGAAGGATGAAGGGGCCAGTGAGTGCCTGAGGAAGGTCTGGATACCTTGTAGGGTAAAAACATAAAGGTACCTAGAGAAACGGGTAAGGATGGGTGGAAGAGGGGGAGATGGGGGAGGGATTGAGGGGCAGGGGAGAGGCAGAGGAGAGTGACCGAGGGAGGAGGGAGGGAATAGAGGTGGTCAGGACAGGTAAGAGGTGGGCAGATGTGGGCGGAGTAATAACGACCAGGTTGCGGTGTGCAGTCGTGGTCAGTCCCTGGTCGACTGTAGGAAAGGCAGACAGGTTTATAGGAAGACATCCACTTTATCTTGTAAGTTGTAAATGGTCTATTCATCTGTCACCGTCTGGTACATTGCTCTGAGCAATTCATCATGAGTGGGGGGAGTTGGGGAGCACCAATGACAAAGGACGCAGAGTTTAGCCATGGCAAGTGCAGTGTGGAGTAGGCGAGCTTGCGGGCAGGTCATTTCAGGGATGTTCATGGTATAAGGAGATTGAGGTGACCTCAGTGGTTTTCTACGACATGTAGCCTTTGTGGGCTCTGGAAAACCTTTATAATAATCATCCAACATGAGCTTTAAGTCATGAACTAAAGCTCTTGGCACCTGCATCATCTCTTCTTGAAGCTGTTGATGAGTGTTTGCTTGTTTTTGATCCATATACTGGATGGGTCCAACAGCATTTTGTACTGCCAGAGAAGAGTAGCATTCCTCCTATGTCTATTCATCACCTTCCTTCTCATTTTGATATTTTACATTTAATCCAGAAGGGCTACGCGCAGGTCCAAAAAGCCCATCACCTTCATCTGAATCGTCCTCGTCCAGTAATTGACTTAGAGGAAGTGGTGCTACCTTACAGGGAAGGAAGGTATGCTCAGGCATGAATGGGACTGATAATGATTTCTCCTTTTCAGAAGGGATTTTACCCCTCGTTGATGTAATTAGAGATGTATTTGCTGGTTTCGCCACCTAATCTGTATTTACTGTCATAAACAGGGTTGTTGTCGGTTTCTTCAATGATGGTGTTGTAATCGATCCTTTCGCAGACGGTGTTGTCATTGTGGTTGAGGCTGTACTCTCTTGGTAACCTATGATGGGTCTTTTGAGAACCTTTAGGTGGTCCCTGAGGTTGAAGACCTTATGGCCTTTCTTTTCTATGGGGCTTTTTGCTTGATATTGAAGAATCCTCTCTGTCTTCCCCTAAAGCTGGGCTTTAAACTTTCCAACCTATAGTAATAGCCTCCCCTTTATCCTTTAAGCTGTTAGAAGAAAATGTATGACACATCTTGCGTTCTTTTACCTTACGGGGGGATGAATGCACTCCTTACAAGAATTTTCTGAAGAGAGCCTCTTCTTACCTCATGTTCCACATAGCCTGGAAAGCCCTTTCTTAGTAGACTCTGACATCTTCAATAGTTTGATTTCTTCAAAAGAAGATGTTTTGAAGACAGTATATATATATCTATAATATATATGACATATGTGCGTCTGCACCAAAGACACCCTCTGTAGACGTTAAATGTAGGTAAACTGAGCAGAGCTGAGGGAGACTTCCATCATACAATGCACAGGAATAAAAACTGAGGAAAGGAAGCCTATGAGAGGAGTGTTCTCCAGGGGGGAAGGTCAACCTGATTTGCTGGAGTTTGGTTCTTTTTACATGATGTGGATATAGGATATTGAATGAATGTTTTCAAGACCTTCTAGGCTATGTTAACATTGCCCTGCTTTTTAATTACTTAAAGTCACCCAGGACACTAACCTCACCCTCAAGGAAGATATTGCTAATAGAAAAAAGACAGCCTAGTGCCAACTCTCTGTTCTATATAATTTGAACCCATTTCCTCATGAAAGCAACTTCAAGACTGTTGGTCAAGCCTGGCAATAGCATCTGGGTGGCGGTAACGCTGTGGCCCACGAGACTCCACACACTGGCCCTCCCATAATTACATCCTGCATGCCACAACATGTGTCAGCAGGTGCCAGAACAGATATGAGCAAATCATCCCCAACCTGATAAGCCTCATTGACTCTCTTTGCTGCATCATTTACAAAGTCATCCTGACCAGCACCCCTTCCTACCTTGCAGACAAGGTCCCTATCTCTGGTAGTTCGCAGCACATCCGGAGCCAGGTCATCATCAAACAAGAGACTAAGAAGAGTAAAAAGAAAGCAGCAGTCCTTTTCATCAAAGTTACCAGGATCTGGAACACCATTTCCAGATCCTGGTAACAGGATCAGTGTATGGTTGCTTTTCCTTCAGGTAATTCTGCATTTTTGGCTAGGTTTGCTCTATCCGACTACAACATGCATACATACATGTTTACACACGCTGCATGCATATAATTGATGACTGATGTATTGACTATCACAGTCTGCCTTTATGGGGAAATCTTAGTTGCATATAGGTTGGCGTCATGTACGACGTTTCTTTTTTACATCTCTTCTTCCAAGAACTTGCATGACAGTAGCCCAGGTCCCCTTCCGCATTGTTGTCGGCCAAAATGTGTCTTTAACCACCTGTGCCTCTCAGATCTTCTCGTACACATCAGGCACTCACACGTTGCGCTTCGAGTCATGCCACCTCGTCCTGCGATCACGAGCAATTCTCCTTCAGGGACGACATCACGTTTACTGTGAAAGATGTTCAATGCTTTTTTCCTTCTCACGTGCTGTTACCGTACATACTTGGGAACCAAATTACTGTGGCATTACGTTCCAAGTATAGAGTGTTTTAAGTTTCTTCCTCAGGTTTGAGATAGAATGACACTTTCACAGGGCACGCATCTGTGTGTCTTCTTTATTCAGTGTGCCAGCAGTTTGCGGTGCCAAAAATGTGAAGCTGTAAACAATGGCAGTTTTCTTATGTCGACACCTTATGTCAACACTATATTGATGACTATTCTCCTGTGTTTCAGAGCTTCACTTAACTTTTTTTCCGTTTGAAAACGTGATGTACCGCTATCTATAAAATATAGCAATGCAAAAATGGAACACAGCAGAATCACATTTACATTAAGCTGCAGCCAAAGAGAGAAGTGGTCAAACAGAATTTACTGACACGTGCAAACACAAGTATGTACAAACGCTGTCCGTTTGTTTCAGAATATTAAAGCCTAACCTATTGACTTTGACAGCGCTCTGGTTAAGGCAACCGGGAAATGCACTATGAAGTACACCTATAAGGGACAGAGTAGCAACCCACAGGCATGTGGAGGCTAGTGGACGCCAGAGAGTCTGCGGTCTTGAAGGGATTATTAAAGTGACAAGGAATATCCGTCCAAGTCATCCAGAAACTGGGCTTGCATGCTGAGTGAGAAATAGGTTACGGACAGAAGGAAAGCAATGAATGTTCTGGATGGTTTTCTGCAACAGCTGTGATGGGTTCTTGTTCTTGAGCTCTTGTTCAGATGTTCCGTAAAGGACATGAGGAAAATGTCTTTATCTTGAGATTGGTCAGTGTCCTGAATGTCTCCAGTCCCCTTGTGATGTGATGTTTGTTTCTGTGACTTAGTTTCATTGCGCAGGAGGTTTCGGATGTGCCATGGCTTTCATGGGTGAACCTCTTCCACTGCCCACGGACTTCTTGGGCTGCTTCTGCACACACTTGCTAAATGGTTTAGTTTTTCACAGCTGGAACATGTTCTCCCTTGGGAAGGACAGGTGTCTGCTGGGTGTTCTTCTCTCCAGCAGATTCTTTAGTGTGTGCCGGGTGCGTGCTCTGGTAGCTTCACATTCCCACCCTCGGGCTGTGTCCTGAGTGTGTTGTTGGTCTTTGTCTTGAAGGTGGGTTGTTTGCTGCCGCAGGTACCACCTTGACTGAGGGTGAGTGCTAAGTACATTAAAGAGGCCTGTGCCATGAAGTGATTGTGGGGGCTGGCAAATATCAAGATACCATCTAGGCTGATGCTCAGTTGCTGCAGAATTAATCCTTTAAGGGCCACAGACCTTCATCCTTGCATGAGCTACACATGCACTTCTTTTGGCTGGTCGTTAGTGTTCTAGGCGCTATCCAACTCCTATAGATGAGCACAGATGTTGACAATAGATTGTCTTTCCACTGGCAAGCTTGTTAGACTCTGAATCATTCAAAATCAGGGCTGAGCTGGGGGTTGAAGTCAGCATTCAGGACCTTGCTAGCAGCTTCGTACTCACTGTCACTACCTGTTCCAGGGAGGTCTTTACACCGCTTCTAAATTTCTTCCCCCAGTAGTGTAGTAGCAAAGACCTCCTGACAGCCCATCAGTTTCTCTGGTGACCCAAAAATAGTTAAGTTAACCCACCCATGTTTTCCATCGTGGAGTTGCCACTGCTGGGTCTGCAGGATCACTGAATGGCGATAGAGCAGCAACCAGGTTGTGGGCATGGGCAGCGGGTGCAGGTGTGTCTGCTGGGGCCTGCCTATTGCTTTGCGCAGCATTGGCATCATGCACCATGATGCGCAGCATGGTTTGCCATGTGTTACTGGGGAAATACTGGTAGGTGGCCCCAGTCGCCCTGTAGTGATGTCCTGTGTCTGCGTGCACCACTGTACTAGGTGCGTTGGAGGAGCATCCATGTCCTCACAGTGCTGCACCCCTCTTGATTGTACGCGGTGTCATCCTTGGAGCGGTATGCACGAGGATGCCAGGATTCACCACTGAGCAGATAGGAGGGTTCTGGTCTCACCGTCCCCACGGATGATGATGGCATAAGCAGTCCACAGGCAGACCTGCGGATGAGCGTCACTGAGCAGAGGAACCAAGGGTGTGGAGCAGGATGCTTGCATGCCCCTCCCTGTGGAGGCGCGAAGGCACGCGGGGCTCCACACCAACCGCGGGCAGGCTCACACGCAGAGGCCACTGTAACCCTGATGGCCTGTGGTGAGTGCAGAGCTCTAGGTGGTGGGGGCCCAATGCACGAAAGTCATCTAGGGCCGCCAGGAGTGTTTACAATGCGGCTCAAGCCAAAGGGAGAGTGTGCATGGGGGTAACCATCATCGTTGCCGGTATTGAGTGTTGCGTGGCGCATGCAGGCCTAGAGAGCACCGCACAAATACAAGAGACTCACACCCTTTAGGAGCATGTGGGTCAAAGGCCTGAGCGGTCTCACCTCTTTATACCCTCTGTCTGCGCCTGGCTGTGAGGGCTGCGTGCTTCCGTTCGGGGTCAAGGTTCACCCAGCAGGTGCCTACGTTGCTCCTTACACAGGGCAGGATTCATCGCATGAACAGGGCCGGAGGCAGAAGAGAAACGCTCGTTCATGCAGCAGCAAAGGCAAAGACTACTCAGACACTTAACTGATTCTGCAAGTGCAATAGGAGCGCAGACTTCCTCCCGTGCACAGCAGTACTGCAATTTTACCTAACATGTATTGCAACAACAGAGGCAGTGGAAGTTTCTCTCAGAGACACAGACCAGGCCTCAGCAGCACGAGGCACACTCAGAGTGCAGCAGGATCAGCAGGGGTAAAAACTACAACTGATACCGCAAGTAGAACAGCAGTGCACGTTTCCACCCCTGCACAGCGGTACTGCAAGCTTCTCTAACATGTATGACACCAGCACAGATGTTGCAATCTGCTAAAGTGATATGTTGATCTGTGTAATCTGACTCGTTTGCCTCATTTTGAGCATCCCCTCCCAGTTTCAAAGCCATCTTTTTCTTCTTCTTCCTTCCCATTATTTGAGTCACACTGTACCATCTCTTTCTAGATTCCACCTTCTCTTCAACTAAATATTTGCCTTTTCTGCTCTAAACTGACTAGAAATAGCACTCTTGCATTCGTTCTCTGCCTTCCAAATCGCCCCGCTCTCTTTCATAATTTAACTTAGAAATCTCTCCTCTCACTTTTCATTTTGTCTTTGGACTCGCTCGTTCTTATGGCGCGTGCTCTGATTTGTTATAGAGTATTACAACTAGAATGTGATCTCTTGTTCCAGGTGTCAGGATGGTGGAGTGCCATGTCCCCCTTTTACTGCTGGCGCTAGGTGAGTACATACACTAAAGAAGGACACATGGGGGAAAGCCCCAGTAAGCTGAAAACGTGAGACTTTCAGGAGTGAATGTAGAGAGGACTCATCACACCAACGAGCTCTAAAAGCAGCACCATCGGGGCGGCAAACACGTCATGTGGAATAGAACAGGCTGCTGTAGAGAAGTGACTCTCCTGTGCATTGTGCCAGTCTATGAAATATCTGGGAATAAAAAAAATTCTAGCTATCGCGTCAAGAATCTTCAATTCTATTAAGGACACGGAGGCGAGGATTCTGCTTTCTCTTTCTTTACTGACTTAAACAGCAGCCAATCAAATACAAGTAAAAGAAAAGACTACACATCCCATGATGCCATAACATCCTATCACATGGTCCAATCATTATCCATGTCCTCTGTAACAAGTCCTTTGACCCTTGATGTCACTTCCTCTTTCTTTGGTCAGAACAGATAAGATCAACTTGAAAAACGAAACTTCTTATGCCATCCCGAAGTCTGGAGATATGAACATCTTGTCTTCCTGGATCTCCTTCTTCTGGAAAAACTTAACCCTGGAGCCTCAACGGAGGTAAAACGTTACAACCAAACTTTCCCATAAGGATAGGAATTTCAGGAATTCTTCTGCTCAGAACCTGTAACAACAAACAGGCAGGTAATATCTCAACATAATTGAGAATGTCTCAAATAAACTTCATGTTTCTGTAAATGATACTAAAAAGGGAGGGATAATAATAATAACCCATATATTCATATAATTGATATCCATATTCATTGTGTTTTAAATAGAAAGGGTGGGATAATCCTCGCCTCCGTGTCCTTAATAGAATTGAAAATTCTTGACGAGATAGCTAGAATTTTTTTTATTCTATGTCAGGACCGGAGGCTCCGATTATGCTAGTTTAAAGCTGATCCATTACCATAGTAGCTACATCCAATACAGGCTTGTGATAAAACTTACGAAAAGTATTTTCTGAAGACCAATCTGCTGCCTTCATAATGTCTTCCAATCGTGAACCCAAGGCAAAGGATTTTGAAGCCATAGCTCCTCTAGCCGAATGGGCTCCAAGTACCGAAGTATCGATACCTGCTTCACTCATCAACCATCTCATCCATCTGGCCAAAGTGGCTGAGGTCACTGGTTTAAAGGTTTTTGTAACACAATTAATAATTGACCCTTAACATGGTGTCTAAATTCTGCCGTGACTGCCTCGTAATCCTTTAAACATTGAACTACACATAGCTTTGAATTTTCAGTGTATATTGGATATGATACCGACCTGTAATTCGTTTTAGTCCTTCTTGTCACGGTAAAAGTGACACCCTCTGGAGAAAAAGTTCTACCAGCTAAATCCAAAGCTCTGACGTCTGAAACTCTTTTGCAAGAGATAAGACATAAGAGCCTGGTCAGCTTAGCCGAAATCTGTTTACGGGACAAATACCTGTTAGCAGGCCAAGAATCTAAGAATTCTAATAAAATGTTAACATCCCATAAAGCAGAATATTTAGGTTTTGGGGTTTTAGAGAGACGAATACCTCTCAAAAGCTTGCAAATTAACAGATGCTCTCCAATAGGTTTACCTTCTATAAGGGAATGTCGAGCTGAAATAGCTGATCTAAAGTTATTCACCGTTTGATACGCCAGACCAGAACTAGCTAGTTCTGCTAGGAAATTAACAATCAAGCCAAGATGCACTTCCAGTGGATTGGCGCCCCTTCCATCACACCAACCAGACCATCTACGCCAGGCTGAGTCATATCTCTTATGGGTGCGACCGGCCCAAGCCTGCTTAATGAAGTCCGCAGCTTGCTTCGAAACATCTGGGGTACTCCATCTAGACCTGAAACTAACCAGGCTAGTAGAGTCAACTTCCCTAACAGGATCAGTGGATGTTGATGGCCCTCCGGACTCAATAGAAGATTCTGACGAGGAGGAATTAGAAGAGGAGAGGCACAGGCTAAATGAAGAGCTATGGGGAACCAAGGCTGTGCTCTCCAAAAAGGGGTCACCAGAATAATTTCTGTCTTCTGTCTCCACACCTGAGACAAGACCCTGGCAATCATCAGAAATGGGGGAAATGCATACCCCCGAAACTGCCACCAATCCTGAAGAAAAGCGTCTGCCTTTAGCGCACAAGGGTCTGGACGCCAACTGTAGAATTTTGGAGCTTGACAATTGAGACGTGATGCAAAAAGATCCACATCGCAACTGCCCCATTCTCTGATTATCTGAGAAAATATCAGAGGGTCCAATTTCCAGTCGCTGGAATCCAGAAGGTATCTGGAATTCCAGTCCTCTACTATGTTCTGATCCCCAGGAAGGTATTCTGCTATGACTACTAGACATTGAGATAGGCAATAATGCCAAAAATCCTTGGCAATCTCTGCCAGAATCTGAGACTTCGTTCCCCCTAATTTGTTGACATACCTCACTGCTGACACATTGTCCATGCGCAGAAGTATGCAACAATCTGTCTTCTGCGGAGATAGACTCTTTATGGCAAAAGATCCCCCTAGAAGTTCCAGGCAATTGATGTGAAGGGATTGTTCCCATTCCGACCATCTGCCCCCCGTCACATGGGAGTTGCACCGAGCCCCCCAGCCCCATCTGCTGGCATCGGATTCTATTACCACTTCTGGGTGAGAGTCAAAAATCGCTCCGCCATTCCAAGCCTCCATATGATGAAGCCACCATTGAAGCTCCGATTTCACTTCGGCAGTCAATGGGATCTGTTCCGAATAACTCAGACCCTGTTGTAGATGTCTGATCTTGAGCCTCTGTAATGCTCGATAATGTTGGGGTGCAGGGAAGATCGCCTGAATAGACGAAGCTAACAAGCCCACTATTCTGGCTATCTTCCTCAAGGAGACCGTGCGACTGGCAAGCGTCGATCTCAATTCCCTCTTGATGTTGTGAATCTTTTGAGAGGGAAGAAGACATAGTATAGAATTTATCTGGAACCCCAGGAACTCCATCACCTGAGAAGGTTTCAACAGTGACTTCTGCGCATTGATAAGGAAACCTAAATCTTGCAGAAGACTGATGGTCCAATTCAAGTGGTCTAGAAGGACTTGGGGGGATTGTGCCTTTAGAAGAATGTCATCCAGATATATAATTAATCTGACTCCCCGGGCTCGGAGCCATTCCATCACCGGCCTCAGAAGTTTCCTGAAGCACCAAGGGGCTGACGAAAGACCGAACGGAAGGGCACGAAACTCCAAACAATGTCCTTTCCAAAGTAATTGTAGGAACCTTCTGTGAGGAGGAAAAATTGGAATCAACAGATAGGCATCTTTTAAGTCCAGCCTTACCATCCAATCTCCTTCTAGGAGAATATCTCCTAGCATGTGGATGCCCTCCATCTTGAAATGTCTGTAGAGGATCCACTGATGGAATTCTTTGAAGTTCAAGACCAACCAGTAACCTCCTCCTCTCTTTTCTGCAACGAAAATAGGGCTGAGGAAACCGTAAGGATGAAGGGAAGTAAACTGAACTGCTCCTTTGTCTATGAGAGCCTGCACTTCTTTGTCTATAAAATTTTGATTTGCTAGGGAAAAACACATCTGTGTTGGAGGAGAGAGTTGAAAGGGGGTACTGATAAACTCTAGCCGAAACCCTTTGACCGTTTGAAGAACCCATGGGTCTCCAGAGATCCGTTTCCAATGATCGAAGCATAAGGCTACTCTGCCCCCAAGTTTTACGTGAGAGTAATGAATGATGCTCACCTGTGAAGTTTGAGTCTTGTATGGCTCCTTGCTGTCCTCTGCAGTGGCCCCTGCGGAACCGAGGACGACCTCCTCTGGGATGGGTGGGGTAGAAGGTGGAGTCCTGATCCCCATACCAACCACCTCTGCCTCTCGGATAATAGTTTTGGGGACTAGTGTAGGAGCCGCGGCCGGGCATACGTCCTCCTTAACGACCGGCCCTGACAAAAAGGCCTCTTTTGAACACCTTCTTGAGGGACATTTGGGCTTTGTCAAGGGAAGAAAAGGTAGAACAGAACTTGGCCAAGTCTTTAATAAAGGATGATCCGAAGAGAAGACCTTCCACCGAAGGGCCCGCTTCCGAGGATGCCAGATCAGACAATTTTGGATCTATGCGCATAAGTACTGACTTTCTGCGTTCTGCAGAAATAGCGCAATTAGAATTACCTAAAAGACATATGGATCTTTGTGCCCAACCAATAAGGACATCCGTGTTCCCCGGGGAGCCTGATTTTTTGGCCACATACGCCATCTCCAGGATTTTTGTCAGAGGACCTGACAAATCCAGTAATTTGTCTTGGCAACTACGCCAGGATCGATCCAGGCCTTTCTTGGGATCCTTCGCAAATGTTTTCATAAAAGTGACCATGGTAGGGTCTATCTCTGGAGTGTCGGATACCTTGCCTTCTGGGTCAGGTCTAGGGCATTCAGCATTTAAACGCGATCTGACTTCTTTATTGAAGCTCTTTCTTAAATTAGTTTGGACATATTGAGCCACCTCGGGTGGTGGCACCCAATTGGAAGCTCTGGGGTGTATTATTTCAGTGGGGTTGAAGTCTAGGACCTGGGAAGGAGGGGGGGCTTTCTTAACTTTCTTGCTGGGAATCGGGGAATCCGAGTCATCGGAATCATCAGAAGAGGAGTCCTTATCGGAGGAGGAGGGAGAAAAGAAGGCATCCTTCTTAGAGCTATAGTTATGCTCCCCACTATGTTTTTTGCATAGTCTATCAAATGCGTCTGCATGGACATCGCTAATTCCGGCTCCAGAGTCTAGTTTTTTTATTTGTCCTTAACCTTCTTAGGTTCAGTTAGGGGTTGTTGTTGTTCCCCTTGCATCCAACCCTGAGAACGGGCATAGTCAAATAGTTGTCCCGAAAAAGGACCCAAAGCTCTGACCAGGGCGTCGTTTACCGACTGTTGGACCCTGGTGTCAAGGGCTTCCACTAGATCTACCTCTAATTGGTTGCCCAACTCCTCTGTATAATATTCTGTATCCTGGTCATCCCATTGAGCCATGATGGGAGAGTTTTTAATTCAAAAATGCCTTTAACAAGTAAAATAACTTGAATGTTAGGAGTTGTAAATGGGGGAGGGCAAAAACCCCAAAATTCAGGCTAGGAGTTAAAAGGCCCTTATATAGAATGTGGAGGGAGCTGCCTGAAGGCACTCTAGGCTGAAGCCTAGTTTAATTTTACAACCCAGTCAGTTCAGAGACTGCTGGGCGTCAGGGAGCAAGTAGAGAGGTTTTTTGGGGTCCCCGGTGCACTCACGCTGCGAATCCACGAAGCCGATCCTTTCAATTCAAAAACGAAAGTGAGATCAGCTCGTGGAAGCGCGCGCGCGAGATCGTGGAAATAGAAAGGAGACTGCAAAAGCAGCTCCACTCCCGCTCCCGCTCCCACTCCACTGTAAAAAGCGGGCATTAAAATCTTTTAGGAAATGCCAGAAATAACGAGCGAGTACAATCGCTATATAAACAGAAACAATAGCGCGCTGAATCTCGACGCACAAGCAATTATAAATACAGTACAAAATCAATCAATGTAACCGAAAATATCGGAGAGAAATAAATTGTGTACTTATCTGCTGCGAAGCAGCAAAGAAAGAGGAAGCGACATCAGGGGTCAAAGGACTTGTTACAGAGGACATGGATAGTGATTGGACCATGTGATAGGATGTTATGGCTTCATGGGATGTGTAGTCTTTTCTTTTACTTGTATTTGATTGGCTGCTGTTTAAGTCAGTAAAGAAAGAGAAAGCATAATCGGAGCCTCCGGTCCTGACATAGAATTGTATGAGGTTTTTTTCATAAAGGATTGCACAATCTATTACTTTTTATCCGGTATGCTTGGAGAGGGCGTGTTAATGTTTACCAGGTATGCGCGCTCCTAGCTGGAATCTGTATGTGCATCAAACCATGCAATAAGAAAAAAAACACCAACATTAAGGAATACGTCTTCTTTTTTTCCTGTGGTTTCAGCTTGGCCCCAGATGTCTCAAGCAATGGGAGAATCAGGTAAAGTGCATTCAGATGTTGTAAGCAAGATATATATCTGTGCATTAAAATAAACAGGGGCGTCGCTTGGTTAGTACGATTGGGCTGTGTGAGATTTTGATTTTCCATCAATCTCACTGTCATTTAATGTTAAAATGCATCATACAATGAACACTGCACATGAGAGTGACCAATGTGGATTGGTAGGGGTATTAAGCAGTGGTGGGCCTTCAGGATTAAAAGATTGTGGGGTGCCCTGGCACCAAACTCACAATATTTGCGGCCCCACCTTTCTCCCCCACGTCCACGAGCAGGAATGGAAGGACTTCCTTCCTGCCCAGTGGAACAGGATTCCAACCAATCCTGTAGCTGCTCTCATACTGTTTTCAGCAAGAGAGCAGCTCCAGGATTGGTTGGAGCAGGCTAACCAAGCGCTCATTTTGAGGCTGGGGGTCTGTGGCAGCAATCCCCCAGCTGTTTGAAAGGCCTGCGATTCCGGTGTCTACAGTGCGCATGTTGGGCTGGCTGTAGCTAGACAGTCTTCTAACCCAATTTGCGCAATGAAAGGGCAGCAGTCATCCTGCAATTGCCGGATGCAGCAACGCCCCATGCCCTCTTGCTCACGCTGTACACATTGCAAGCCTGAAGGCAAAATAAAATGGCATTTTTATGCCATTTTATTAATTTGTATTTGTCTGCTGCACTTGCAGAACCTCCCCTGGTACTAAGTGAGAAAAAACATAATATTTTGCAAAATATCTAAAATTTTTGAACACTTTCAAAACAGAGAGTGAGTGCGTTTTTGTCTGTGTGTGAAAAAATTCCTAGTGCAAACTGATAGAAACCTCACAATATCCGACTGAAAGACCCTGTACCCATCTATTTACCAGAAGACACATTTATTAGAGGGGTGTAACACCCCAAACACCCCACCTGAAGCTACATCCCTGAAAATAAATATCTAACACAGTTACTTAGTGCATATATTAAAAAGATTATTAGCACCACTCACTCCCGACTAATGTTATGACTTGTTACTTTTAATTATTTAGCACACGTTCTCTGGAGCATCTCGGGTCAGACAGTAACACAACATAGGAACGTGAGATTATCACCGACAGGTTTAACAGCCATCTCTTCCTTTTTTACTGAAGTTCAGCTGGTGGGCTTCAGTGTAGATGTGTGAGGGTAGAGCATTCCACAGTTTAGGTCCTGTCATCGAAAGCAGCCTCAAATATCAATTGTCAACTTGATAAAGCCTTGAGGCATAGTTTTTTAATCATGAAAAATATATATGTTTTCCATAATTGCCATATTAGAATTTACGGATTGCTGGCATGTGAACTCTGATGTACTGCTTTGCAGATAAAGGAGAATAGAATATATTTAAGGGCTTAGTTGCCACTTGTGACATTTTTAGGACACATGAGTTGTTCCATGGCTATTCAGTGAAGGCTCTACAGGAGGGGTTCCAATTGTAATTCCACTGGGGATCTCATAAATATAATTTTGTGTACAGTATTTATCTGTATGTGCATTAAAGTATATTTTCTTTTTAAAGAAAAAGAGCAGGCTGGTCAGTGACTTATTAAGTGTTATTTTGTGTATTGCTCAGTTTTAAATTTCAAGTTCACTGCACCTCCCTGAGTTGGCCTTCGATGGCTCTACTACACTCCTGTAACAGTCAAGTGCTAGAAAGTGGGATCACTGCCCCACCCCCTCCCAGTTTGATGGTCTGGGGATCCACAGGTCCCAAGACAACAAAGATTTCTCATAAGAGAATACATGCCAACATTTGAGAAGAGGAAAGCGGGGGATTTCAAAAAATGAAATAGTGGGGAGAATGTATTTCTCCCATTGACTTCTATTGAAGCCTGGACAGGGTCTCTGGGCATGTACGGGACTTACAAGTGTGCTGCAGCAGGACTGGATATCAGAAATGCAAATATATGTTTTTCCTTACCTGTCAGGAGCATGGAGAAAGCGCCATCCCAGGCAGCGAGAGCGTGACAAAAGTGTGGTGCACTGGCCTGCAAGAGAAGATAATGGCAGTGCATACTTCAAGTCACACAAGACTGAATCCCGCAGAGGAATCAGGGTTTTGCATTCAGGGATCCGGAAGCAGGAGACTAGCCTTGAAATCAGCAGTATCCCACCTGAATCTGGAGGGCTGGCATGGATGTAACAGACAGCAATGCTTTGGTCACATGACCATGTCCACATCTGAATGTATAGTAGCTCACAGAGATCACTCAGAAATTTAAACTAGTGCAAAATGTAGATTTTCCTAGTATTCTATGACGGAAAGTCTTAATTTTATTAAAGACACGGATGTGAGTATTATGCTTCTCAAACTTGCTTTATTTTAGTGAGCAGCAGTCAAGAAACATATACAATTCCCATGAGGCAAAGAGGAACAGAAGCCAATGGGAAGTAAAAACGTACCGGGTATGAACCAAGGAGAACAGGAGACCTGATATAATCACTATACTTGACTGCGACCAGCCCTCTTTCTTGATGCGAGAAGGCTAGTCTGTGTGGGCGAACAGGGGAAAAATAGCAAAAGCAATGGTAACTGCCAATAAGAGAGAACAAAGATGTTGAAAAAAGTTCATCCAGGACTGGAAGCGCGGGGAGATCCGAGGCGCAGAAACAGGATGAAGTTGACAACGAGGAAGATCGTAGGACAAGGATGGTGTCGCTGAGGATACTGCTTGACGTTCAGGTTGAATTCTGTGGTTGATTAGACGATACTGTGGGGAAGGAAAAAGTCAAGAAAAAACAAATGTTAAAGAGACTCTGAGGAGGGATGATACTTGCCTCCGTGTCTTTAATAAAATTAAGACTTTCCGTCATAGAATACTAGGAAAATCTACAAATCTAAAGCTCTCACATCTGATAAACGTTTGATAGAAACCAGACAGAGTAACATAGTAAGTTTAGCAGAAAGCATTTTTAAGGATAGGTCAGAATTATCCTGCCAGGCAAGAAACAGGTTTAAACAACATTAACATCCCAAAGTTTCGAATACTTGGGTAAAGGAGGGAAGGAAAACTTTACTCCCTTGAGTAGACGAAAGAGTAGAGGATGTTCTCCGATAGGTTTTCCGTTGCTGTTGGTACGCTGTAAGGAAATAGCTGATCTATACAAATTGATTGTTCTGTAAGACTTACCTGCGCTAGCTTGGGCAACTAGGAAATTAATTATGTAAATTACATCGGCTGAAAAGGGATCGAGGTCCCTTCCCACACACCAGCTTGTCCAAAGAGACAGGCAGAACAGTAGGCTTTACTGGTGCCAGGGGCCCAGGCTTTATTACTCTGAAGCTTCTGCCGAAATAGGAATGGAAGATTGGGAAGCCCCGATACCTTAAAGGCCGAAAGTGTGAGAGTGTTGTTGAGAATAAGGGGATGTGGATAATCTAGGCAATTCCATAGAAGGGAAGGAAAGATCGGTAGAAGGACCGTAAAGTCGGTTGTGAGCTGGAGAAGGGAACCAAACTTGAGTTTGCCAAAAGGGTGGCAACGATTATTAGCGTTGCTTTCTGGTGCCTGACTTGAGTGAGTACACTGGTAATCATTATGAACAGAGGAAACGCGGAATTGAGAGAAGAAGACCAATCCTGGAGAAAAGCATCGGAGGCCAGAGCTGAAGGATCCGGGTGCCAGCTGAAGAACAGTGGAAGTTGTGTGTTGAGACGAGAGGCAAAAAGATCTATCTTGAAGGGGCCCCATTTGTGTAGAAGAGATTGAAAAACCAAGGGATGGAGTTTCCAGTTGCTGGAATCCTTGAGGAAGTGAGAGTGCCAATCTGCAATCTCGTTGAGGAAGCCTAGTAGGTATTCTGCGAAGAGTGAGATTTAATTGTGGAGACAATAATCCCAAAGGCTTTTGCTAGAGGTTTTGACCCCTAAATGGTTTATATAGCGGACAGCCGAGACATTGTCCATACGGAGGAGGATGGTACATTGAACCCTGTTTTTTGTGAGGCTTTTGATTGCAAAGGAGCCCACAAGCATCTCTAAATAATTGACATGCAATATGGACTCCTCTAAAGACCAAGAACCTCCAGTCGAGATTGAGCCACACCGGGCGCCCCATCCCGTCAGGCTTGCATCTGATTCTAACACAAGATCTGGGGCTGATGATCTTGATCTTGAAGATAGTTCTGCTGTTCCAGACATCTAAATGGTCTATCCACCACTGAAGCTCTAATCGGGAATCCTGGTCCAGGTAAATTGACTCTGAGTATGAAAGACCGTTTCTGAGATGACAAATGTTTAGTCTTTGAAGAGCCTGGTAATGGAGGGGACTGGGAAATATGGCCTGAATTGAAGAGGCGAGAAGACCCACGATTCTGGCTAGGGATCTGAGAGAAATCTGGGAACTGTGTAGTACTTTCAGAATTTCTGATTTTATGGATTTTACTTTTTGCTGAGGAAGATGCAGAGTAGCGGAAGAGGAGTCGATTATGAACCCCAGGAATTCCATTTTTTGGGAAGGAATGGTGATGCATTTCTCCTTGTTGATGAGGAAACCTAATTGAGAGAGAAGGGAGCATGTGGACTGGAGATGGGATTGAAGGGAAAGGCGGTTCTGGTGCATTAGGAGGATGTCATTGAGATAGATTAGTAATCTAATGCCTAGGGATCTGAGATGGGCTGTTACCGGTTTCATTATTTTCGTGAAGCACCAGGGTGCTGACGAAAGGCCGAACGGAAGGGATGGAAATTGGTAAGTTTGGTCCTGCCACTGGAATTGGAGATATTTTCTGTGATCCACGTGGATCGGGACGGATAGGTATGCATCCTGAAGTTCTAGACGAACCATATAATCGCAAGGAAGAAGAATATCTCTTAAGTGGACGATAGTTTCCATCTTGAAATGTCTGTATACGACGAAGTGATTTAAATGCCTGAGATTGATAACTGGTCCTAATTTCTTGTTCTTTTTCTGGACTAAAAAGAGAGTGCTCAGAAAACCCAAAGGATCCGGACGGGAAACTTCTATGGCTTGTTTGGAAAGAAGTGACAGAATCTCTTCCGAGATGAGAGAGGACATTTTTTAAGAGAAGCGAAGAGGCAGGGGTGAAATGTTTGTTGAGGGTTTGAGTAAAGCTCTATTGAATAACTTTGAATTGTGTTGTGAACCCATGGATTGGTTGTGATAGTGTGCCATTTTCGCTGCAAACAAGCGAAGACGACCTCCTACAGGAGGAAGGCCAGAATTGTGGCTTACCTTGCTGGTAGTTATGTCTGGAACCACGTTGTCCACGGCCGCGGTAGCCTCTGCCACGCTGGGGGTAGAATTGGGGTTTGTAGGATTGAGTCTCATAGGCGGAGCTGAAGGAGGCTCTGGATCCTTGCGATCGGAATGAACGGCCGGTAAAGCGGCTCCTGCCTGTACCGGCCTTTGCAAAAACCCTTTGGTTAAAGACTTTCTTGATTGATTGCTGTGCCTTATCTATGGAGGCGAAGGTAGAGACAAATTTTCCCAAGTCTTTGATGAACGACTCACCAAAAAGGAGTCCGTCTGCTTTAATGCCTGGGTCAATAGACGCGAGGTTAGCCAGTTTTGGATCTAGTTTTAGTAATAGGCCTTTCCTCGTCTCATGCGTAATAGCAGCGTTTGCATTGCCTAAAAGGCAAAAGGCTCTCTGAATCCAAAGTGAGAGTTCAGAAGGGTCAATATCAGAATTGCACATTTTTGCCATTTCTGACATATCAAAAATATGGGCCAATGGGCCCACCAAGTCCAAAAGTTTGTCCTGGCAGTTCGACCAGGCCTTGTAGACTCCCTTGCGAGAATCTTTGCCAAACTTAGAAAAGAAAGTAAGGAGGGGTTGGTCAATAGAGGGAGTGAATGTAATGTTGGAACAAAGGGATGGTCTGGGACATTCAGATCTCAATTTGGCTCTAGTGGGCTTATCCAAAGGTAGTCTCAGTCGGGAAGCAATGTAATCCCCTACTTGGGAGGAGGGAAGCCATTCAGTGGAATTGGGATGGTGGAGGAAGGAAGGGTCAAACATGGGATTACTGTCGGAATCAAGGATTAATTTGGCTGTGAAGGGATTGGAATGATTTAATTTTGTTTTTTTAAGGGGAGGAGAGGACTGGGAGAGGGAGCCCCATACATCTGGATCGTCGCCCAGGTCGTCCATGTCACCCATATCCTCATCAGTGTCAGAAATGTGAAATATTACGATTTTCTTTGGCGCACTGGAAATATGTTTGGTTTTGACAGTACATTTTTCATGGGAGGCCTTTAATTTCCCCTCCTTCAAAGGAGGCCTGGGAGGAGACTCGTCCTCAACCTGGGGTGAAGAGACTTCACCAGCCAGTTTAGCGCCATCAGGGGTGACATCAAATTGGGCTTTTTGGGCAGTCAAATCCTTAATTTTACGTTTTCTGCTTTCCCCTGCAGAATGGGCCAGTAAGGATTTTGAAACCATAGATTTTACGGAAGACTCAAGGTTTCTTGTCATTTTGCCCATAGAAATTGAAATGGCCTATGCTACTGCCTCATTAATAAAATTTCCGAAATCTTGACCACAAATATCATCCTGACTGCTGGAGTGATCAGGAAAATTATCATTATCCATTGTAACAGAGAAAAAGCAGTGTGGTAAAGAGAGGGTTAATAAAACAAATGGTCATGCTGATGAGAAATTACCTGATTGATTGAGAAAGGACAGTACACGCTCAACGGGGCGTTGCCGAGTCAGAGAGGCAGAGAAAAACGATATCCAGAGGTGTGGCAGACAAAGGCCGGCAAGCGGAGTTGAAGTCGACGAGAAATTAAAGAAAATGACCGGCTCCGCGACCGCTCTGAAGGGAGCGAGTTCGTCGGGAGAATACGCGCAACGGTGAGGAGTGGGAAAAAGGCCGATAGAACAAGAAAGAAGGTAATAGAACGCCACAGGCGCTCGTTCGCTGTAAGGAGAGGCGCAGGAGAGGCGCCGGTAGTCGGGAACACGGAGAAGCGGGCGGCAAATGTAAGACGGGCGCATTCGTCAGCAATATAAACATTAAGCAATTACTAAAAAGTATAACAATTGAATTAAACAGTCATTCAAAACATTTGACATAAACAGTAGAATAAAGTGAACACTTATCCTTGACTGCGAGCAGCAAGAAAGAGGGCTGGTCGCAGTCAAGTATAGTGATTATATCAGGTCTCCTGTTCCCATTGGTTCATATCCCGATACGTTTCTACTTCCCATTGGCTTCTGTTCCCCTTTGCCTCATGGGAATTGTAGTTGTTCCTTGACTGCTGCTCAGTAAAATAAAGCAAGCTTGAGATGCATAATATAAGCCTCCGGTCTTGCCATAAAATTAAGACCTCACAGCACAGTAGACTCCAACCGCCGTTGCAAAGGACAAGCTACAGTGTGTCAGGGCTGGAGCAACCTGGTACCTTTCTTCTTCTGTAGAGTGATAAGCATGCACTCTGATTTACAGTTACCATTAGGTTCAGCAGATTACGCTGTTCAGACAGGAGAAAATATTTCCAGTCATAGTCTTTCTTTTTAAGTTTGAGTCAAGCATCTTAAATCAGTTGTTTCTGTTCAAGTAAAGGAAGTTCACAACTTCCGGAATGCCTTGTATTCCTTAATTAACCTCAGGTCTGGAACTATACCATCCACCCTATAGACTGGAAACGATATGCTTGTTAAGAATAAGAAAATGAATGTGCCAGTGTGGGGGCAGTCATATATCAGTTCCACATAGCATACTGATTGGATTCCCCTTCAAACCTTTCAAGCACTTGCTAAATATGTCACCAGTCTTACTGTTTTTGTCTGTGGAATCAGTCATCAGGTTTTGTTGCAAAGCAGGATTAGATAACATAATTAAATATAGAAAAGAAGTTACAAAGAGCATTACTATATTTAGAAAGATTTCTATAAGAAGGAGAGTTCACCATATGAATTGCAAACAGAATGCGGTAGACTTGTCAGAAGAGAATGCCCTGTTGTTTATGGAGTACAAATTGATTCTAAATCTGATTACTGGTATGGATTAAGCTAACATAGGCCTTCAATAAAAATATGTTGTTCAAGTTATTCCAGTGACCAACGATGGAGCACAACGTGGAGAATAGGTATGTGGCATATGCAGATATGGTTGCATACATTTGAGATGTGAAGTGCTACCAATCAAAGAGGCAGGGTATCCAGAGAATTCATGGAACAAGTTTGGTATAGATTAGTGGCTGTTCCACCATCATATGAAAGCTTAAATAGTGACCTGCATTTATATGCACAATTTACAAATCATCGGTCCTGTCTGTCACTACATCCTCCTGGACTTAATGGTAGTTTTTGAAACAAGTGACCACCACAAAATGCTGCGGACACTGGAAACTGCTTGTGATTTGAGGGATGGCACTGTGCTGGTTCTAGTCTACAATATGTCATGCATCGGCCACTATTATGCCAGGAATATGCAAAATGTCATCAAGAGTGACTACAATATGTCAAGGATTGGTCACTACAGTACTAGAGATAAACAGATGTCAGACAGGCTGACAGCTATATGTCACTGTTGGACCATTGTTGTGCAAGGCATAGACAGGATGCCAGGAAAAATTCCTTGAATATGTCAGGTATTGCCAGTCTTACCTCAGAGTATCATCCACACATACATTTGAAGTCACATGCATGCACGTATACACACCAGTACACAAACAAGGAGGGGCGTAGCTTGGTCAGTAAGGTTTGGGGGGGTTGTGAGCTTCAGATTTCCCAACAATCACCTGGCATAGAATGTTTTAAAAGACATTATACCAGAAGCAGGGCGCACACCAGGGGCTTAGAGGGCAGCGGAAAGTGGGAGGAATGCTGATTGGAAGGGGTACTAAGTGAGAGAAAGCACTTTATTTTGTGAAATAACCATTTTTAAGTCTTTCTAAACAGAGAGAGGTATGTGTATGTGTGTTTGCGTTGTTGTCTGTGTGTGTAAAACTTCCTTGATAAATCCAACAGACACTGCACCATACCTGACTGACATCACCTGTACCCAACTACTTATTACAAAATAGATTTATTAGGGGGGGCATAGCACCTCAAACACCTCCCTGAAGCTACGCCCCTGCAAACAAGTAAAAATACATGCAGACGTATACGCCATACGCATAGGCTCGTACCCATCCCCCGTGACGTGGGAAGCTTGTCTCAGAGCGAGGGCTGGTGCCCACCCAGCTTCTCATGTACACAGCCTGGCATCTGGAAAGTTGAAGGGCTTCATCCACGGTGTTCCAATCGGCCAGTCGCCTCCATCTCCATATTCTGTCACTGACAGGGAGGACTTTGAACAAATCGAAGAAGCTTGGCCTTTCATCCAGGTTTTGGGCTCCGGATCAAAAAAATCGTTTTTTTTTAGGAGAATCACTTTAAATCCCTCTACCTGAAAAAAAAACAAATAAAACTATACAGCGTATTTTCTGCCTCTGCCTCAATTGGTTCAGACACGTTTTCTTCCCTTTGCATCCTGTTGTGGATTATGTTGTCTCGGTTGGACCTGATACAACAGCCTCTCACGTACTGCAACTCTGGCTGCAGATATTTCCGCGCCGATAAAAATGTTCTCTGAAAGAACTACATGTCCCACTGAACCTAGGTCTGCGCTATTTCCAAAGGTCTTGAATAAATATGGCAACGGGTAAAGCTTATTTATCTAGGTAGTTTGGAATACTACACCTCAGTTCATGTGTAGAAAACATATAATTTAAAAAATAACAACAATGATGGATGCCCTACGATAGTTTTGAAGCCTCGCTAGACACCTGTATTTCACTAACTGGTTCGCCAAGCACCAGCCTTGTAGCCTGTTGTGCAATCATGAGATTTCCTTTGGCGGGGCACCCTCGGCGGCAGGTATCTTTAATGTGAGCCAGGATTGCCAAAAGCTGCTGGCAGCGCTGGAGAGACATCCGGGAGACACACCGACTCCGCACTGTGGGCTAAGACACCGGTGTAGATTCCACGCAGAACTGTTTGCTCATGTCCCCGGCTGCACTCCCGGGCATACCTTTCCTAACGAATCTTCTTCATTTAGTGCATTCATGCTGTTTTAGTATTGATTTTTTTTTTTTTTTTTTATTTAAGGCCCTTGAGCACTATAAACTGGCCAAACCTGGAAGGGTATAAAAGAAGGAACTAAATCGAAGTGTGATTTTGGAGGCTCATAAGGCAAAACCTACTTGATTGTCCATCCCGAAGCTGGTTTTCTGGTTCGGTTTTGGCTGCATGGGTCATATGATAATGACCCAGTCATGCAGTCATAGGCAGGGCCAAACCTCGTTGTGTATTAGATGACTAGAACCCATCCACAAAACCGCAACACTCGGGCATCCTGCCAACAAGGCGTCCTCCAGTAGAGGTACCTGAGTTAAACTCTGACTTGCTAGAGTGACTCTCCTGTTCTTCTTGAGACCGACACCTCTTTGTTGCTGCATCTCTGTTGCCACAACACTAGCACGGGGACCCAGGATGGCACACAAAATCAAAAACAGCTGATGATGTCCATCCGGTGCCCTTTCCTCAAGGGCAGGGTGGAAATCATTCAATCACCCTTTTCTACACTGTCACTTCTTGGGATCAGAGTCATCCATTAAAGGAAAATAACTAACTTCTATTCTGCGTCCATTCCCATCAACCGGAGACCACAAGAAACCTTTTTGTCATCCCAAACCTTTGCAAGAAATGTGCCCAAATCACCCGAAAACATTGTGTAAGGCCAGGGACATTTTAAAGCATCAGCAGCGTGCAATGTTTTGTGAATACAGTGCAGCACTATCTTTCAAAATCACACTTCACTACAAATTTTCAAGTAGTAATGCGTTTCATAAATGTGTCCCAGGATTTAACAGCACATTGAAAACACACACACACATGTGCACATTTAAATATACAGATGACCTTAAGTTTAGCCAGATCCTACTTTTTCTAAAAGCCTTTAAACTGGATCAGGAAGGTCTACCTATCACCAAGCCATACATCTACTGCATCTGGAGAAGGCAATCACTTACCAGCTCCAAAATAAAGTCAAGCTTATTGCCAGCAACAAACCTATTTCTCGAGATCACACATAATACCAATTCTCCCTGCTAGTCCTGATCACGCTATCTGCAGCCTAAAACACAGTTGACAACCAAGCCCTGCTTAACACCCTGGCTCTACAAATGGGGCTCGATAGCACAGTCCTACAATGGTTCAGCTTGTACCTGCCGTATACGACTAAGTCGGCCCAAATGAGTTCCCCTAGACCTAAAATATCCACATCACTAACTACATCTTACAAAACTCCATCCCTCCACTGGCAATCTTCAACTTATACATGAAGTGACTAAGAAGGCTACTGGCAGACAGGGCTATCAGCATCTATTAGTGAACAGTAGACACCCAGCTCTATCTTTGGAGCAGTTCTGGCAGTAGTATTACCAAGTTGAATAATTATTTTGTTGCTGACAATCAATATTTTGATAACTAGAGACAACCATAAATTGAACCCCACCAAGGAAGAATTTGTTCTCATCACTAATTCCAACAAGCAAATGGAGGTAAAACTGGATTAGCGGATCCTCGATCAGTGGTGCTGATTCAGCGCATAATACACCTTTTAGTTCAGGTAGGCTTACTACTTCTGTCACCCATTGAGCATGCTACACAGCATCCACCCCAAGGGATCCATGACCCTAACAAATGCCCCTGACCTTCCAGCACGTAGAGAGGGCAGAAACATGTTGGTCCCTGTTTTTAGACTCTGTGAGCCATTAAAATTCAACTGAGTCCTGATCACAATTTTAACCTTACCTACATGCACCTCTATTAAAATATCCAACTAATCGTAACAGGTAACGTGTATGGTAATTATATTCCCACCTCATCTGGATCCCTGCGAAATATCCAGTTAGATTTATTTCAGCACTCCCTCTGTCGTTCCTTTAACAACGAGGTTGAGTCCGCCCAGGTAGTACTATCTTACCTGGGTGGGGCTAGGTGGTCAAGGAAGACACTATTATGTATGTGAGACCACCTAGTCCTTAAAAGGAACTCCCTCTTGTAGACACAGCCACTACCATAGACACTCTCTACACACAGCCTTTTATATGTATTATGCGCTGAATCAGCACCACTAATCGAGGGTCCGCTAATCCAGTTTTACCCTTATGTGATCACCCCACACTTCCAGTGGTTTCTTTGTTTTTTTTAAACATTGTTTCCCCCGTTGTCCCTCTGCCTCCCCATTGACATTTGCGGCGGCTACCGCTGGTCATAAATGGGAGAATTCTATGTATCTAGTCTGGCCATTGGGTAAAGGTAAGGAATCTGGTTAGAATTATCCATAAGAACTATAAATGTCAACAACAGTAATCAGAAATATGACATCAATACCCCCAAAATGCCATCAGACTGCAGTCTGTTTGTGTTATTTCCATTAGCTGTGGGGGCTTATGGCCAACAATCCCCTGATGGGCTAAAGAAAACCAAATGACCATATAAAGGGGATTAAATATGCAGAAGTGTAAAAGGGGTAGGTGTAACGAATGTGAATGTTTAAGCTGTTCCAGACGAAATGAACAAAAAGTCTACTTTCTCCAACTGGTTAGTATGCTCCTCGAAAGTTGTGAAAACCGAAAGGCTTCCCCTGTGTTGAGTTTTCCTATAATATAATGAAAATATAATAATTCAACCAATATAGATGTTTTACAAGAAAAAGCAAGGAGCGCAGAAAATATGAGTAATAGTAACCAAACTGCAAACTACTTTTAAGATGTGACAGGCCAGCAAGTCAATGCCCGAAGGGGGCTTCCCAGAATAGACCAATGGCTGAAGAGATCTGAGCCCAGGTTCTTTTCTGTATGCAATGTGCTGCATCTTGTGCATGTGTTAGGCTGACAACAACCAAGGCTTGTTTGTGACTGTACCTAAACAGATATTTACATTTTGAACCCGTTTTGCATACCTGACGAATTTACCTTCACTTGCTTTCCCGATGTTCGTGTACTCATTGTTGAACAGTGATATTCATATATTGTAAGCCACATTTTCTTCGGGTCTTTCTTATTTAGATTCAAGAACACTGTTAATAGCTGCCTCTTTCTACAACTATGTCAAGAGAGAAGTCACTTATTCACGCGCTCCGTCAATTTTCGCGAAGTTCTCTTGTAAAGGCATATGATGGAAGCAAGAATCTCTTATTCGTTCAAAAATCTCTAATGTTTCCAAATATGTTTTAACAAGTTTCAACGAGTGAATGTGCGTTTCTTTCAAAAGGTTGTAAGAGGCTTTTAAAAGAAACACACCAGTCATTTCGCAGAACTGGTCATAGATATTACTGTCCTCCTTTCGGACAATACACATTAAGTAGTGTATATAGTCCATTTTAATGGAAAATTTGCTTGCAATTTGGCTCCTATGAGATTTAGCCCCGCCAAGAGAAACATGGATAGCTTCATGTCTTCCTTATCCACGGCTGGCAGCAGATGAGAGTTACCCTGGCCAAACCTAACTTTAATCTTACTGCTAATAACTTCCTGATACATAGGAATTCACTTCTGTAGCAGCTAAGGCCTGCGACGAAAAAGTAGTCGCATCGCATTTGCTCTCTCTCCTTAACCTCTTCGCTGCCAGGCCTTTCCCCCCTCAGGTTCCAGGCCTTTTTTTGGCTATTTGGGGCAGTTCACACTTAGACCCTCATAACGTTTTGCCCACATAAGCTGCCCACACCAAATTTGTGTCCTTTTTCCCCAATATCCTAGGTATTCTTGAGGTACCTAGAGTTTGTGGGTTCCCCTGAAGGAGACCAAGACATTAGCCAAAATACAGGGAATTTAGGGCCAGATGTAGCAAAGGGTTTTTCCCATTCTGTGTCAATGGGAAAATGTGTTCGTACATATGGCCCTTATTTATTTATTTATTTTTTTAAAGGGAAAAAGGCTGCAGATGAAGGCTTGTGTTTTTCTCCCTGACAATGGCATCAACAAAGGGTTTGCGGTGCTAAAATCACCAGCTTCCCAGCTTTCAGGAACAGGCAGACTTGAATCAGAAAACCCAAGTTTTCAACACAATTTTGGCATTTTACTGGGACATACCCCATTTTTATGATTTTTTGTGCTTTCAGCCTCCTTCCAGTCAGTGACAGAAATTGGTGTGAAACCAATGCTGGATCCCAGAAACCGAAACATTTCTTAAAAGTAGACAAAATTCGGAATTTAGCAGTGGGTAATTTGTGTAGATCCTACAAGGGTTTCCTACAGAAAATAACAACTGAAATAAAAAAATATTGAAATTGAGGTGAAAAAAACTGCAATTTTTCTCTACATTTTACTCTGTAACTTTTTCCTGCGATGTCAGTTTTTTTAAAGCAATATACCGTTACGTCTGCTGCCCTCTTCTGGTTGCGGGGATATATAGGGCTTGTAGGTTCATCAAGAATCCCAGGTACCCAGAGCCAATAAATGAGCTGCACCTTGCAGTGGGTTTTCATTCTATACAGGGTATACAGCAATTCATTGGCTGAAATATAAAGAGTGAAAAATAGGTATCAAGAAAACCTTTGTATTTCCAAAATGGGCACAAGATAAGGTGTTGAGAAGCAGTGGTTATCTGCACATCTCTGAATTCCAGGGTGCCCATACCAGCATGTGAATTACAGGGCATTTCTCAAATAGACGTCTTTTTTACACACAGTCTTATATTTGGAAGGAAAACATGTAGAGAAAGACAAGGGGCAATAACACTTGTTTTGCTATTCTATGTTCCCCCAAGTCTCCCCATAAAAGTGCTACCCCACTTGTGTGTGCAAGTCTAACGCCTGCGACTGGAAATGCCTCAAAACACAACGTGGATGCATCACATTTTCCCAAAGAAAACAGAGGTGTTTTTTGCAAAGTGCCTACCTGTAGATTTTGGCCTCTAGTTCAGACGGCACATAGGGAAATCCACCAAACCTGTGCATTTTTTAAAACTAGACACCTAGGGGAATCCAAGATGGGGTGACTTGTGGGGCTCTCACCAGGTTCTGTTACCCAGAATCCTTTGCAAACCTCAAAATTTGGCTAAAAAAACACTTTTTCCTCACATTTCGGTGACAGAAAGTTCTGGAATCTGAGAGGAGCCACAAATTTCCTTCCATCCAGCATTTCCCCAAGTCTCCTGATAAAAATGATACCTCACTTGTGTGGGTAAGCCTAGTGCCCGCGACACGAAATGCCCCAAAACACAACGTGGACACATCACATTTTCCCACAGAAAACAGAGGTGTTTTTTGCAAAGTACCTACCTGTGGATTTTGGCCGCTAGCTCAGCCGGCACCTAGGGAAACCTACCAAACCTGTGCATTTTTTTTTCAAAACTAGACACCTAGGGAATTCCAAGATGGTGTGACTTTTGGGGCTCTCTCCAGGTTGTGTTACCTACAATCCTTGGCAAACCTCACAATTTGGCTAAAAAAACACTTTTTCCTCACATTTCGGTGACAGAAAGTTCTGGAATCTGAGCGGAGCCACAACTGTCCTTCCACCCAGCGTTCCCCCAAGTCTCCCGATAAAAATGATACCTCACTTGTGTGGGTAGGCCTAGTGGCTCGACAGGAAATCCCCCAAAACACAACGTGGACACATCACATTTTCCCAAAGAAAACAGAGGTGTTTTTTTCAAAGTGTCTACCTGTAGATTTTGGCCTCTAGCTCAGACGGCACATAGGGAAATCCACCAAACCTGTGCATTTTTTAAAACTAGACACCTAGGGGAATCCAAGATGGGGTGACTTGTGGGGCTCTCACCAGGTTCTGTTACCCAGAATCCTTTGCAAACCTCAAAATTTGGCTAAAAAAACACTTTTTCCTCACATTTCGGTGACAGAAAGTTCTGGAATCTGAGAGGAGCCACAAATTTCCTTCTATCCAGCGTTTCCCCAGGTCTCCTGATAAAAATGATACCTCACTTGTGTGGGTAAGCCTAGTGCCTGCGACACGAAATGCCCCAAAACACAACGTGGACACATCACATTTTCCCACAGAAAACAGAGGTGTTTTTTGCAAAGTACCTACCTGTGGATTTTGGCCTCTAGCTCAGCCGGCACCTAGGGAAACCTACCAAACCTGTGCATTTTTTTTTTAAAACTAGACACCTAGGGAATTCCAAGATGGTGTGACTTTTGGGGCTCTCTCCAGGTTGTGTTACCTACAATCCTTGGCAAACCTCAAAATGTGGCTAAAAAAACACTTTTTCCTCACATTTCGGTAACAGAAAGTTCTGGAATCTGAGCGGAGCCACAACTGTCCTTCCACCCAGCGTTCCCCCAAGTCTCCCGATAAAAATGATACCTCACTTGTGTGGGTAGGCCTAGTGCCTCGACAGGAAATCCCCCAAAACACAACGTGGACACATCACATTTTCCCAAAGAAAACAGAGGTGTTTTTTTCAAAGTGTCTACCTGTAGATTTTGGCCTCTAGCTCAGCCGGCACCTAGGGAATCCACCAAACCTGTGCACTTTTTAAAACTAGACACCTAGGGGAATCCAAGATGGGGTGACTTGTGGGGCTCTCACCAGGTTCTGTTACCCAGAATCCTTTGCAAACCTCAAAATTTGGCTAAAAAACACTTTTTCCTCACATTTCGGTGACAGAAAGTTCTGGAATCTGAGATGAGCCACAAAGTGTCTTCCACCCAGCATTCCCCCAAGTCTCCCGATAAAAATAATACCACACTTGTGTGGGTAGGCCTAGTGCCCGCGACAGGAAATGCCCCAAAACACCACGTGGACACATCACATTTTCCCAAAGAAAACAGAGGTGTTTTTTGCAAAGTGCCTACCTGTGGATTTTGGCCGCTAGCTCAGCAGGCACCTAGGGAAACCTACCAAACCTGTGCATTTTTTAAAACTAGACACCCAGGGGAATCCAAGATGGGGTGACTTGTGGGGCTCTCGCCAGGTTCAGTTACCCAGAATCCTTTGCAAACCTCAAAATTTGGCTAAAAAACACTTTTTCCTCAAATTTCGGTGAAAGAAAGTTCTGGTATCTGAGAGGAGCCACAAATTTCCTTCCAAACAGCGTTCCCCCAAGTCTCCCGAGAAAAATTATACCTCACTTGTGTGGGTAGGTCTAGTGCCCACAACAGGAAATGCCCCAAGACACAAAGTGGAAACATCAAAATTGTCAAGAAAAAAAAACAGGAACTGTTTTTTGGAGGAAGGGGGCACCTGCATTTTTTGGTCCTGGGCTCAGTAGCCATAAAGAGAAACCTACAGACCCAAACAGTTCTGAAAACTAGACACCCGAGGGAGTCCAAGGAGGTGTGACTTGCATTGATTCCCCAGTGTTTTCTTACCCAGAATCCATTGCAAATGTAAAAATTTGGCTAAAAAAACACTTTTTCTTCACATTTCGGTGACAGAAAGTTCTGGAACCAGAGAGGAGCCACAAATTCCTTTCCCTCCAGCGTTCCCCCAGGTTTCCCGATAAAAATGATACCTCACTTGTGTGGGTGGGCCAGGTGCCTGCAACAGAAAAAGGCCAAAAACCTGTAGAGATTGAAGGGATAGCACAGTGAGTTGATAAGCACATATTTTTCTTTTATACATCCTTAGGCTGACTCTGCTTTGGGGACCCACACAAGTGAGGTGTCATTTTATTTGGGAGACTGAGGGGAACGCTGGGGAGTAGGAATTTTGTGCTGGAGTGGTGATCCTACAAAGAAAAGTCAGGGAAATATGCTTTTTATATCAAGTTTTGAGGTTTGCAGAGGAGTCTGGGGGTAAGGAAATGTTGGGGGATCCACCAAGCCACACCTCCCTGGACTCCTTGGGGTGTCTAGTTTTAAAAAATGTCTGGGTTTGGTATGTTTCTCTAGATGAAGGCCGCACCCAGGACCAAAAACATGGATGCCCTCTCCTCCCCAAACACAGGTAGTTTTGTAATATATGATTTTGATGTGTCCACGTACATCTGTGATGTGCCAGACACTAAAATTATGAAAAGAAACGCACTTAGGTTATGTGAAAAAGACCCCTCATTCACCAACCAAGTTGGTGGCATGCTTCATCATCGGGGTCCCACCTGAGACACCTAGCATGTCACAAGTGTGTTGCGACGCCTGATTACAGCGGAGCAGGTTTTGTCATTTTTACCACACATACTGGTTGGATTTGGCACAAGGGTAAGTGATGGTTGTAGGAGGCTGGCCTGGCTTGTAGTGGGTACCAGAGATACTTACACCTTGTGCCAGGTCCAGTTATCCCTTATTAGTGTAGAAGAGGTGTTTCTAGCAGCTTAGGCTGGTAGAAGGTAGCTATGGCAAAGCAGCTTAGGCTGAACTTGGAGACATGTAAAGCTCCTACTATACCACTGGTGTCATATGCACAATATCATAAGAAAACACAATACACAGAAGTACTAAAAATAAAGGTACTTTATTTTTATGACAATATGCCAAAAGTATCTTAGTGAGTACCCTCAGTATGAGGATAAGATATATACACAAGATATATGTACACAAACCAAAATTATGCAGGTGATAGCAAGAAAAGTAATGCAAGCAATGTAAAGTTACAGAGGATTGCAATAGGAGCACATAGGTTTAGGGGCAACACAAACCATATACTCCAAACGTGGAATGCGAACCATGAATGGACCGCAAACCTATGTGAGCTTGGAGAGGGTCGCTGGGACTGTAAGAAAACAGTGATGGTTAGAAAAATAGCCCACCCCAAGACCCTGAAAGGTAGGTGTAAAGTGCACCTACTACCCCCAGAGAGCACAGAAGTCATGATAGGGGGATTCTGCAGGAAGAACAAACACCAGCAATGCAACAACAGTGGATTTCCAGACCTGAGTACCTGTAAGATAAGGGGACCAAGTTCAATAGTCGCGACAGTGTCGAGAGTGGGCAGGAGCCCAGGAAATGCCAGCTGAGGGTGCAAGGAAGCTGCCACCTGTTGGAAGAAGCTTGGAGTTCTGCAAGAAAGAAGAGAGCTAGGAACTTCTCCTTTGGAGGATGGATGTCCCACGTCGCGATGAAGCTTGCAGAGGTGTTCCCACGCAGAAAGACCACAAACAAGCCTTGCTAGCTGCAAGGGTTGCAGTAAAGGTTTTTGGGTGCTGCTGTGGCCCAGGAGGGAACAGGATATCGCCACTTGGAGGAGGAGACAGAAGGGGCGCCCAGCAAGTCAGGGAGCCCTCACACGAGCAGGCAGCACCCACAAAAGTACCTGAACAGGCACTTGGAAGAAGAGTGAACCGGAGTCCACGTGAAGTCACAAAAGGGAGACCCATGACGCCAGAGGACAACTCAGAAGGTTGTGCACTGCAGGTTAGAGTGTTGGGGACCCAGGCTTGGCTGTGCATGAAGGAAATCCTGGAAGAGTGCACATGAGCCGGAGCAGCTGCAAATCACGCGGTACCCAGCAATGCAGTCTAGCGTGGGGAAGCAAGGACTTACCTCCACCAAACTTGGACTGCAGAGTCACTGGACTGTGGGAGTCACTTGGACAGAGTTGCTGAGTTCCAGGGACCACGCTCGTTGTGCTGAGAGGGGACCCAGAGGACCAGTGATGCAGTCTTTTGGTGCCTGCGGTTGCAGGGGGAAGATTCCGTTGACCCATAGGAGATTTCTTCAGAGCTCCTGGTGCAGAGAGGAGGCAGGCTATCCCCGGGGCATGCACCACCTGGAAACAGTCGAGAAAGCCTGCAGGATGAAGCGATACAAGGTTGCTAGTAGTCGTCTTGCTACTTTGTTGCGGTTTTGCAGGCGTCCTGAGCAGTCAGCGGTCGATCCTTTGGCAGAAGGTGAAGAGGGAGATGCAGAGGAACTCTGATGATCTCTGATCTAGTGAGATCCCCAAAGCAGAGACCCTAAATAGCCAGGAAAGGAGGTTTGGCTACCTCGGAAGGAGGATTGGCTACCAAGAGAGGTAAGAGCCTATCAGAAGGAGCCTCTGACGTCACCTGCTGGCACTGGACACTCAGAGCAGTCCAGTGTGCCACAGACACCTCTGTTTCCAAGATGGCAGAGGTCTGGGACACAGTGGAGGAGCTCTGGGCACCTCCCCTGGGAGGTGCAGGTCAGGGGAGTGGTCACTCCCCTTTCCTTTGTCCAGTTTCCGCCAGAACAGGGCTGGGGTATCCCTGAACCGGTGTAGACTGGCTTATGCAGAGATGGGCACCATCTGTGCCCATCAAAGCATTTCCAGAGGCTGGGGGAGGCTACTCCTCCCCAGCCTTCACACCTATTTCCAAAGGGAGAGGGTGTTACACCCTCTCTCAGATGAAGTCCTTTGTTCTGCCTTCCTGGGCCAGGGCTGCCTGGACCCCAGGAGGGCAGAAACCTGTCCAGTGTGCCACAGACACCTCTGTTTCCAAGATGGCAGAGTCTGCGACACACTGGAGGAGTTCTGGGCACCTCCCCTGGGAGGTGCAGGTCAGGGGAGTGGTCACTCCCCTTTCCTTTGTCTAGTTTCACGCCAGAGCAGGGCTGGGGGATCCCTGAACCGGTGTAGACTGGCTTATGCAGAGATGGGCACCATCTGTGCCCATCAAAGCATTTCCAGAGGCTGGGGGAGGCTACTCCTCCCCAGCCTTCACATCTATTTCCAAAGGGAGAGGGTGTTACACCCTTTCTCAGAGGAAGTCCTTTGTTCTGCCTTCCTGGGCCAGGGCTGCCTGGACCCCAGGAGGGCAGAAACCTGTCTGAGGGGTTGGCAGCAGCTGCAGTGGAGACCCCGGAAAGGCAGTTTGGCAGTACCCGGGTTCTGTGCTAGAGACCCGGGGGATCATGGAATTGTCACCCCAATGCCAGAATGGCATTGGGGTGACAATTCCATGATCTTAGACATGTTACATGGCCATGTTCGGAGTTACCATTGTGGCGCTGTACATAGGTAGTGACATATGTACAGTGCACGCGTGTAATGGTGTCCCCGCACTCACAAAGTCTGGGGAATTTGCCCTGAACGATGTGGGGGCACCTTGGCTAGTGCCAGGGTGCCCACACACTAAGTAACTTTGCACCCAACCTTCACCAGGTGAAGGTTAGACATATAGGTGACTTATAAGTTACTTAAGTGCAGTGGTAAATGGGTGTGAAATAACATGGACGTTATTTCACTCAGGCTGCACTGGCAGGCCTATGTAAGAATTGTCAGAGCTCCCTATGGGTGGCAAAAGAAATGCTGCAGCCCATAGGGATCTCCTGGAACCCCAATACCCTGGGTACCTCAGTACCATATACTAGGGAATTATATGGGTGTACCAGTATGCCAATGTGAATTGGTAAATTTAGTCACTAGCTTGTTAGTGACAAATTTGGAAAGCAGAGAGAGCATAACCACTGAGGTTCTAGTTAGCAGAGCCTCAGTGAGACAGTTAGGCATCACACAGGGAACACATACAGGGCACATACCTATGAGCACTGGGGCACTGCCTGGCAGGGTCCCAGTGACACATAGACTAAAACAACATATATACAGAGAAATATGGGGGTAGCATGCCAGGCAAGATGGTACTTTCCTACAATGGTTCAGTAGATCAAATTTTATTAACAAGAGATTTCACAAAAGTGAAATGCACTGTTAATAACTGAAAGGCCAAAAAACTGAACCAATGACTCATAGCTTGTGAGCTGTAAAGCCGCGTCAAGGCACCAACCGTTTTACAGTCCATTCACACACCTTTCATACATGACATGCACAAGACCATTCATGCCGCCAGCCACGGGCCCAGCACATTACAACACTTGCATCGACAGACAGCGCCATTCAAGGGCCGATCGCTTACATAAGCCCACATGCCTGATACAGCAATCACACTAGCTGATGGGAGTGTGTGGACTGATGTTTGGCTGGCACCACCAGCCAAGCGCCACTCCACACACACCACCAGCCAAGCCCCACTCCACGCACACCGCCAGCCAAGCGCCACTCCACACACACCGCCAGCCAAGTGCCACCCCACGCACACCGCCAGCCACGCGCCCCCCCACGCACACTGCCAGCACGCATACCGCCAGCCAAGCGCCACCCCACAGACACCGCCAGCCAAGCACCAGCCCACGCACACCGCCAGCCAAGCGCCACCCCACGCACACCACCATCACTTTTTTTTGTTTATAAGGTTATAAACAACAAAGAAACCACTAACTAATTATAAAATAAGTGCAAAACTACAAACACAAAAGCTCTAACTAAATACATGACAGTACTGGCAACAGTGAAACTGAACATATGAAAATATAAAATAGGAAGTTTACGCTCACGGTATTTCCCCAATTGTTTTTTTTTTTGGTGTGGTAGCTCCTGAAACAGCCGGCCACACAAAGCCCAGGCTTTGAAGGGCAATCTGGGCAGTACATCTGGCTCTCCCTCCCGATATCTCTTCGGGCACATACTCTACATTTCTTAGTGGGCAAGTCTTTTTTTGGGAGTGGAAGGAATGTGATCTGGAAAGTGGTGATCTTCAATCTAGCTAAATCCTCCACCACTGATACTCTAGGAACTCTTGCCTGTTCCACCACAATATGGCTCTCTATCACTGACTCCTAAAATTTAACAGATTTCATCCTTGACTCAGGTGGACAATCCTTGAACACAATAAAAGCATTAAAAGTTGCCAAATGAAATAAATGTAGGGCCAACTTTTTATACCACACTAAAGACTTACGAAGAGCAGTGTAAGGTTCCAACCTCTGATCTACTGTCTCAACACCACCCATGTGCTTATTGTAGTCCAACATGCACGCAGGTTTGCGCACTTCGGCAACCTGACCCTAAACAGTCACAGGGGAAGTACTCTCATTATGGATGATAGATAGCATGTACACATCCCTCCTGTCTGAAAATTTCAGAGCTAGGCACTGCACTGTCCCCTCTCAAGTTTTTTACAGACAAGCTCCCTTGGATAGCCTTTCCGGTTAGAACGCATTGTGCCACAAGCAACAGTGTCGACCCTAAACAACTCCTTGAACAACTGCACTCCAGTGTAGAAATTATCTACATACAAATGGTGACCTTTGTTAAACAGTTGTCTACCAAGTTCCCACACTATTTCCCCCCCTAACTCCAAAAGTGGCAGACAACCAGGAGGGTCAATACTGGAATCCCTACCAGTGTAGACCCGGAAATTGTACACCTATCCTGTACTACTTTGTGACAGCATATACAATTTAATTCCATACCGTGCCCTCTTACTAGGAATGTACTGCTTAAAAACTAAATGCCCCTTGAAAAAAAGACTCGTCCACACTTATCTCTTTGCCTGGAACATGGACCTCTGAAAACCGATCTACAAAATGATCAATGACAGGCCTAATCCTAAAAAGACGGTCACAATCAGGGTGATCTCGTGGCAAGGCTAAAGCATTGTCTACAAAATGCAGCATAGGAAGAAGAAGCAAATAGTGGTTACGAGTCATAGTTGTAGAAAATATAGCCGTTGCCATCAAGGGACTAGTAGACCAATAAGAAGCCAGTGACAACTTCCTTATCAACCCCATCAAAAAAGTCAAACCTAAAAACTTTTTCATCACTTCCAGATATGTGGGGACCCACTGGGTAGCTCTAGACTGAGGCGTAAGTCTTGCAGCGTCTGGCAGCGTTGTCCCTCAAATATTGCTCTGCATACAAATTAGTCTGCTCAACAATCTCTTCCAAAAATACATCATCCATAAACAAGTAAAAGACATTGACAGGCAAAATGTTTTCCTTACTGACTCTACACCTTGGGAGACCAGTAAATGCAGGTTACTGCAGCTGCTCCATGTTTGGGGCAATCCAGGTGTCAGTTCTTCTAATGGGAAACCCTTTAGCCCCAAGCTGCTGCACTCTTGCCACATCAATATCCTCCTCTAAAACAGTCCCTCCATCTGCACTGGAAGTGGCTTCCTCATCAGAAGAATCCTCTCGGACAGAAAACTCACTGCCAGAATCTCTCACTTCCTCCTCTGCCTCAGATGCAGAGTCAGTCTCATAATCATGGTCAGAAGACAACTCAAAAAGCATGCCAACAACCTGCTGAGCGGTCACTCTGCGGCTAGCCATGATCCTTTCTAACAACAAATGGATTGACAACAACAACCAGCACTAAACTAAGTAATAAACAATAACAAAGTTTAGCTTTATCACAAAGAGTTATGTACTAAAAACCTATACCACTCACTTGCCTGAAAAAGCTACCCACCAGCAACTACTCTGCACAGACACAGCAATCACCAATGATATCCCACTAAAAAGAAAAAAGCAAATTAGACATATGACAACAGAAATATCATTGTGCTCAAATCTAAGGACAATTTCACACACAATCCTGCATTTAGTACACCACCTACAAACATGTCATTCATGCATGTCAACAATACTCCTTTGGAGTAAATTGCTTTTACCTACCTAAAACATGCAACTATGCAAACCACAGGATATCTACTGCCAAAACCACACGGATCCACAGCAAAGGAAGCAAAAGCTTTGAACTAGAACAAAAAGAAGAAATAAACTGTTATAATCACAAATACAAATACTTCGCCAGTTGACAAACACCCTGCCACCAAGAACTTGGAAATTGTCCCTGGTACCAAAGTGGCTTCTGTCCCCTTTGGGGACAGAAGGGCCTAAAAAAATAGGCAGATCTGCCCCCAAGGGGGGCAGAAATGGCCAACAGCTATGTACCCTGTTTGGGGGGGGCGACCCTTTGACGAAAAAGTGGTAGCTTCTCATCTATTCTCTCTCCTTAAAGTGAATGGCTGCATGGGTGCCAAGTCCTGGTCAATGCAGCAAAACCACACTATGGAGAGGTTTTATGTCAGGATATATTTGTCTCTGTGTGTGTGATAAGCTCTTTGGAAAAAGCATACTTGGGACAACACGTCATAGTCAATGAACTTGCAGACTGCATTGAAAGGGAAAATGCGGGATTTTGGATTATTAACTGGGGAGGATGGATCCCACCAACCTAATAGTATAATATCTTGATTGGTCAAAACACAGTTCACTGAAATTCCCAGGGCTTAAGCTTTGGTAGATATGGCACTGGGTTCTAAAACAATATCAAGGATTTCATATATTTTGGCATCTGCAAAATTATTGTTTGCAGAATATTGATTTTCAATAAATTGTGAAGGTAATTATATCTAGGTAAGCACAGATTTACTATTCTTAATATCATATCTATGTACCCTGATGATATGTCAAATTTCAAGGTACGTAGAAGTGAAGTTAAGAATAGTAGATCTACACTTTCCTACATATACATACGTTGATGATATATTGGTAGTCAATGTTCTGCACTCCAGGTTATCACTCTGTATTCTGAAATACACCTTCCTGGTGCAAAGCAGTAGGCTTTTCCACAGAGAAACGGGTATTTTGGGTATTTTAGCAGCACCAAACAATAATGAATTCAAGAAATAAATCAAGGCTTCGGGTCCTTGCTGCAGAGTGGTGGAAGTGAAGCGGCGTCGGTGTGAAGCGTTGAATCCGCGCACATCGGGCAGAGTTGATATCCGGCGGTCACAATGGGGTGTGGTGAATTCCACTGAGTCGCAGACTTCGGCGTGGCTGCTGTGGTGTCGGGCCTGCGAGGATTATCACGCTCCAGCAAGGACCACGGAGTCGGTTGCAGGTGGCGTCACAGGATTCGGCAGCGGTGTCGGTCCAGAGTCGTCCGAAGTCGGTTCTCTTGGATTTTCACAAGCTTCTCCTTTCAAGGGCCCAGGGACTGGATATGGCACCACTTGTTGGGGCAGGAGTCTCAGCAGAGAGTCCAGGTGCTGGTAGGGGAAGTCTTTGATGGCCCTGAGACTTCAGAACAGGGGGCAAGCTCAGTCCAAGCCCTTGGAGATTCTTCTCAAGCAGGAATATACCACAAAATCCAGTCTTTTTTCCATTTCACAGGCAGAAGCAGCAACTGCAGGATAGCCCAACAAAGCACGGTCGCAGGCAGGGGCAGCACGTCCCCTCAGCTCTTCAGCTCTTCTCATTGGCAGAGGTTCCTCTTGAATCTAGAAGTGATCTAATTTTCAGTGGGTTTGGGTCCACTACGTATACCCCTTTCTGACTTTGAAGTAGGAAAACTTCAAAGGAAAGTCTCTCTTGTTTGTAAGATCCTGCCTTTCCCAAGCCAGGCCCCAGACACACACCAGGGGGTTGGAGACTGCACTGTGTGAGGGCAGGCACAGCCCATTCAGGTGTAAGTGACCATTCCTCCCCTCCCTCCTAGAACAGATGGCTCATCAGGATATGCAGGCTACACCCCAGGTCCCTTTGTGTCACTGTCTAACGAGAGGTGCAAACAGCCCAACTGTCAAACTGACCCAGACAGGGAATCCACAAATAGGCAGAGTCACAGAAATGGTTTAAGAAAGAAAATGCTCACTTTCTAAAAGTGGCATTTTCAAACACACAATCTTAAAATCAACTGTACTAAAAGATGTATTTTTAAATTGTGAGCTCAGAGACCCCAAACTCCACATGTCCATCCGCTCCCAGAGGGAATCTACATTTTAACCATAATAAAGGTAGCCCCCATGTTAACCTATGAGAGGGACAGGCCTTACAACAGTGAAAACGATTTTGGCAATATTTCACTGCTAGGACATGTAAAACACATCAGTATATGTCCCACCTTTAACATGCCGTGACCCCCTGCCGATGGGGCTACCTAGGGCCTACCTTAGGGGTGCCTTACATGTGTAATAAGGGAAGGTTTAGGCCTGGCAAGTGGGTACACTTGCCAAATCGAATTTGCATTTTAACCTGCACACACAGACACTGCAGGTCTGAGCCATGTTTACAGGGCTACTCATGTGGGTGTCACAATCAGTGCTGCAGGCCCACTAGCAGCATTTGATGTACAGGACCTGGGCACCTCTAGCGCACTGTAATAGGGACTTACTTGTAAATCAAAAATGCCAATCATGGAAAGTCAATTACACATATATTTTACATAGGAGCAACTGCACTTTAGCACTGTATAGCTGTGGTAAAGTGTCCAGAGTAACAAAAACAGCAAAAACAGAGTCCAGCACACATCAACAACCTGGGAAACAGAGGCAAAAAGTTAGGGGAGACCACGCCAAGGATGCCAAGTCTAACACGTGTCCCCTCGAGCTGAAAGTGGGGAGCAACTACCCAACCTCATGGGAGTTCTCATTTGCATTGGCGTGTTCTGTACCAAGGTGGGTGTTCCACCATAAAGTCCATCCCCTGTAGGAAATGGACCACCTCAACAGTTTTGGATTCTCACCCCTCATCTGCATTAACCATCTGAGGGGCCTGTGGTCGGTCTGAACCTGGAAGTGAGTCCCAAACAAGTAGGGTCTTAGCTTCTTCAGCGCCCAGACCACAGCAAAAGCTTCACACTCAATTGCACTCCACCTACGTTCCCTGGGAAGTAACCTCCTGCTAATGAAGGCTACAGGTTGAGCTAGGTCCCTTTTCATTAAGCTGTGAGAGTACTGCTCCTATACCATGCTCCGAGGCGTCTGTTTGTACAACAAACTCCTTGGAGAAGTCAGGTGCCTTCAGCACAGGTGTTGTACACAGGGCAGCCTTCAAGGCATCAAAAGGGGTCTGGAAAGCCTCCGTCCAGATCACCTTCTTTGGTTCCTTCTTGGAAGTCAACTCATTCAAGGGGCAACAATGGTGCCATATCCCTTGACAAACCTGTAATAGCAGGTGAGGCCTAAAAAGGCCCTCAACTCAGTCTAGGTCTTGGGAGGCTCCCAAGCCAGAATGGTGTCAATCTTTGGCTGTAGAGGTGCCACCTGGCCACTCCCTTCCTGGTGTCCCAAATACACCACTGAACCCTGCCCTATTTGGCACTTGCTTGCCTTAATAGTGAGGCCTGCCTTCTGCAGGGACTCCAACACTTTACAGAGGTGTTGCAAGTGTTCCTCCCATGTGGAACTGAGGACAGCAATGTTGTCCAGGTAGGCGGCACTGAAGTCATCCAATCCAGCCAACACTTGGTTGACCAACCTCTGAAAGGTGGCAGTGGCTTTCTTCATCCCAAAGGACATCACCCTAAACTGGTAGTGCCCATCTGGTGTGGAGAATGCAGACCTCTCCTTAGCCCCCACAGTCAGGGAAATCTGCCAGTACCTAGAGGGAAGATCAAACGTACTTAGGTACTTAGCAGCTCCCAACCGGTCAATGAGCTCATCACCTCGGGGGATGGGGTTCCCATCAGTCTTGGTGACTGCATTGAGTCCCGGTAATCCACACAGAACCTGAGTTCTGGAGTGGCATCAGGGGCAACAGGCTTTGGGACCAAAACCACGGGGCTGGACCAAGGGCTGCTGGAAAACTCAATAACCCCTAACGCTAACATTTTAGAGACGTCCTCTTTAATGTTAGCCCTTACCCTGTCAGTCACTCTCTAAATTTTGTGTTTAACAGGAGGACTGTCCCCAGTGTCCACATCATGTGTACACAAGTGTGTGACCCCTGGGATCAAGGAGAACAGGGAGGCGAACTGTCCCAACACCTTGCGACAGTCCTTCTGCTGCTCTGCGGTCAGGGAGGGGGAGAGGTTCACTTCCTCCACAGACCCATCTTTCTCTCCTGCAGACAGGAGGTCAGGAAGAGGCTCACTCTCTTCCTCCACCCCATCATCTGTTGCTAGGAGCATGGACAATTCAATCCGCTCAAAGTTTGAGACCGTTCACATGCAGGACCCTTAAGGGATTCCTGGGAGTCGCAAGTCCACCAGGTAGGTGACTTCACTCTTGTGCTCCACAACCTCAAATGGCCCAGTCCACTTGTCCTGGAGTGCCCTGGGCTCCACTGGCGCAATCACTCGCACTTTTTGACCAGGCTGAAACTCGACCAGAGTGTCATTCTGGTCATACCACCATTTCATGTCTGCTTGGCTTGCTTCCAGGTTCTCTTGTGCAAGAGCTCTGAAGTGAGCAGTATGGTTTCTGAAGGCCAGCATGTAACTAAATACATCCTGGGGAGGTTTACTGGGGGCTTTCTCTAAGCCCTCCTTCACCAGACTCAAAGGTCACCTAACACGGTGGCCATACGGTAACTCAAAAGGACTAAAACCAAGCCCTTTTTGAGGCACCTCCCTGAAGGCAAACAGAAGGTATGGTAAGAGGATGTCCCACTCCTGCCTCAAGGGATCTGAGAGGCCCATGATCATACCTTTTCAGACCAGACCATTGCTTTGGGGGTTGTAAGGAGTGGTGAACTTATAAGTTACCCCATACTCCTGCCACAGAGATTTCATATGCGTGGATATGAAATTGGTACCCCTATCAGATACGACTTCCTTGGGGAACCCCATGCGGATGAAAAGCTCTATCAATGCACGACTCACCACACGGGAAGTGATTGACCTCAGCAGAATGGCTTCCGGGTACCGGGTGGCATGATCCACCAAGACCAGGATGAACCTGTTGCCCATGGCTGTCTTGGGATCCAGAGGCCCCACAATGTCAATACCAACCTTTTCAAAGGGGGTACTAAGTATAGAAAAAGGTTGGAGGGGATCATTACATTTCCCCTCACTCTTGCCACCTGCCACAAGGTTTGGCAAGACCTGCAATGAGCATCCGAGTGCCTGCGCCTTAGGGGCCAGTAAAAGTGGGTGACAAGCTGCTCAAAGGTCTTGTCCTGCCCCAAATGTCCAGCTAAAGGCACATCATGAGCCAGACCAAGTAGGAAGGCTCTGAAGGCTCAGCAACCTTAGGCTCACTGTACAGGAGGCTGTCCACCCAATAGATAAGGTGAGATCCTGGATCCTTGCCCGCCGCCTGGTCTGCAGCCTGCTGTCGCAAACCCACTAAAGTAGGGCATGTCCTCTATGCCTCACAGGATGCCTCCCTGGTGAGTCCCCCTTCATGCTGCCACTCTGACAGCTCAGGGACCTCCCCCAGTTCAGCCACCTGTTCCCCTGTAGGCTCCAGGGTGTCACCCTCAGGCTCTGTCTCCTCCCGGACCGTGGGAACTTCTGGGGCTGGTTTTCTGCACCCCTTGCCCTTCCTCCTTTTGGCAGTCCGCTGGGACACTGTTTCAGGCTCCAGGGGCTCTTGACCACCCTGACGGGTTGCCATTGACCGGGTGAATATGCTTACCAACCCAGGCAGACCCAACATCTCCAAGTGTGACCTGTGTTCCAACGCCTTCCAAGGGAAATCCTTCAGGTCATTGCCAGGCAAACAATCCACAGGCATGGTTGGACTCACATCTACTGTTAAGGAACCTGAGACCCCCCCCCCATTCAAAGGGAACCTGCGCCACTCTGCACAGGCGCTCTGAGTTGTCCACTGCAACTACTTGGTGATGTACATGGGGATCTATCTTCTCTTCAGACACCAGGTGAATCCTTACTGTAGTCACACTGGCCCCTGTGTCTCTAAGAACCTCCACCCTCTGTCCATTAATGGCCACCCACTGCCTGTACTTTTTAGTGTTCTCAGGCACAAGGGTTCTCTGGACCAACTCACTGTCCCCTAGCGAGACAAGGGTTATCTCAGCTGGCTCCGACCCACCTGGAACCAACTCCTCTCCAAGCGCTACATTAGCCAAACCCTGGGACTGCACACCAGTGGGTGCCGGTGTACTATTGGGGCATTTGGGATCCCACCTCACATGACCCAGCTGGTCACATACATAATACTTATGGGGGGACCTCCTTCCACAGGTCTCCCTTTGGTAAACCATGGCTTCTTTTCATTGGGGGGTTGGTAATCGTTACCCAGGGACCTAGGCTCTTTAGAGAACTCCCCCTATTTACCCTTACCACCTCCTTTCTTCTGCAAGGGACCCTGCCCATCCTTGGCGTGGTCTCCCCATACCTCTTCTGGATCCTGGTGCTCTCCCAGCGGTCCGCTTCCTACTCAAGCTTCCTGGGGTCAGTCAGCTTGCTCTCAATTAGGTGCTGGCGCAGCTATGGAAAACATAAACAGTACAAGTGCTCCCAAGCAATCAAATTGTAAAGCCTCTCATATGTTGTTACCTTACTGCCCTTCACCCAACCATGCAATGACCTGCAAAAAGAACCAACACATTCCAACCATGTTTGGAATTCCTTCTTCTTTGAAGGACCTAAACTTGTCCTTGTAATGTTCAGGGACATAGGAGCACTTGCACTTTAGCACTGGACAGCAGTGGTAAAGTGCCCAGAGTAACAAAAACAGAGGCAATTCTTTTGACATTTTCATTATTCCTGGCCTTATATTTTTATTCAGCTCTGGACACGTGTTTCTAGGGTCATCCCTTCATCAGCAGAGAAACGTAGTCTGTAGTGTTTCACCTCAGTAGTTGCAGCCAATGCTGAAAGCGTTCCAGACATCTCCTCCCTTGTTCAAAGACCAAGTGCATGGCTGCTCAGCTGATTTTAATTGCAGACACCTGATTACTCTGTTAAATACCAGTTCTGCCCCAGTGTGCCTCTAAAGTGAGTTGAAAAGTGCATTCTGGTAAAAATTTTATAATATTTTCCCAAGTGGGTTGCTGGAGCCAAGCGAAATAATAAAAACAGAGTTCATTACCTAAAGCAGGCAATATAATATAATATAAGTTAATGGTTGCAGTTGATGAAAATAAGGTGGTTTGTGCAGGAGTGCCATGAGGTCAGATACGCCTAGTGGGTTAGACATGTTAACTTGAGACTCAGTAATTTTTCTTGAAGTCAAGATCTTTCAGCAGCTTCAGCGGGTAAGGTAAAATGCTATGGACTTCAATGGCCCCTTAAAGATGTGTTATCAAGTCTGAGTTCCTGTGGAACCGTCAGTTTTATCCCCAATTCTCATTATTCATTAGGTACTACGTTTTTTACACTAAGCACTCAGTATTATGGGTGTTGGACTTTTTTGCTCATGCAGGGTCATCCCCAATCTTTTTGCCTCCTGCCTCCTATTTTTTCTGACCTGTTGCTGTTGGATTTTGAACTCTGAGCACTTTACCACTGCTAACCAGTGCTAAAGTGCATTTGCTCTCTGTGTAAAATTGTATGTAATTGGTTTATCCATGATTGGCATATTTGATTTACAAGTAAGTCCCTAGTAACGTGCACTAGAGGTGCCAGGGCCTGTAAATCAAATGCTAATAGTGGGCCTGCAGCACTGGTTGTGCCACCCACATGAGTACCTCTGTAATCATGTCTCAGACCTGCCTCTGCAGTGTCTGTGTGTGCAGTTTTAACTGTAAATTCGACTTGGCAAGTGTACCCACTTGCCAGGCACAAACCTTCCCTTTTCTTACATCTAAGACGCTCCTGAGGTAGGCCCTGGGTAGCTCCAAGGGCAGGGTGCAGTGTATGGTTAAGGTAGTACATATAGTAATGTGTTTTAAATGTCCTGACAGTGAAATATTGCTAAATTCGTTTTTCACTGTTGCAAGGCCTGTCGCTCTCATAGGTTAAGATACGGGCTACTTTTAAATCTGAATAAAGTGTAGATTCCCTTTGGGAGAGGATGGACATGTGGAGTTTGGGGTCTCTGAGCTCACAATTTAAAAATACATCTTTTAGTAAAGTTGATTTTAACATTGTGTGGTTGAAAATGCCACTTTTAGAAAGTGAGCATTTTCTTGCTTATACCATTTCTGTGACTCTACCTGTTTGTGGATTCCCTGTCTGGGTCAGTTTGACAGTTGGGCCGGTTGCACCTCACACTAGACAGTGACACAAAAGGAGCTGGGGTGTAGTCTGCATTTCCTGATGAGCCGTCTGTGCTAGGAAGGAGGGGGGGAGTGGTCACTTACACCTGAAAGGGCTGTGCCTGTCCTCACACAATGCAGTCTTTGACCCCCTGGTGAGTGTCTGGGGCCTGGCATGGGCAAGGCAGGATTTCACATTCAAAAGAGACTTTACTTTGAATTAGGCCTACTTCAAAGGAGAAATTGGGTATAAGAAGGGCACCCAAAACCACAGACTTTAGAACACTTCTGGAAACAAGAGGAACCTCTGCCTGGAGGAGAGTTGAAGAGCTGAGGAAGAACAGCTGCCCTGCCTGTGACTGTGCTTAGTGGAGCTATCCTGCAGTTGCTGCTTCTGCCAGAGTAAGAGGGCAAAGACTGGACTGTGTGTGCCTTCCATCTTGTGAAGAAATCTCCAAGGGCTTGATTTAGAGCTTGCCTCCTGTTGTTTGAAGTCTCAGGGACAGCAAATACTTCTCAATACCAGCACCTGGAGTCTCTGGAGAGACTCCTGCTCTGACCAGTGGTGCCCCATCCAGTCCCTGGGCCCTTGGAAGGAAAGCTGGTGAAAACTCAAGGAAATCGACTTCGGACGACTCCAGACTGATGCCGCTGCTGAAGCCGGTGACGCCGCCTGCAACCGACTAGGTGATCTTCGCTGGAATGCGACGACCTTCGCAGGCCCGACACCGCTGCAGCTCTGCCGAAGTCTGCGACTCCGTGACCGATGCTGCTCGAAGTGCGCATATTCAACGTTTCGCAAAGACGCCGTGATCACCGACTTCGCGCATCGAATTGTTTTCACTCTTCACCAAAGGTACTGTACTTGGGGGTCTATGCAACTCCGTGTCCGGTGCCGCTGGTGTCGGCTTGTTGGGAACGACTCCGTCACGACGCTGTGTTAACACCCCATCAAAGCATTTTGTGTTTCTAAGCGCTATTTTTGAGTTTAATCTTTAAAAATTAATAACTTGACTTGTGTATGTCGGACTTTCGTTGTTTTGGTCTTGTTTTGTTTAGATAAATATTTCCTATTTTTCTAAACTGGTGTTGTGTCATTTTGTAGTGTTTTCATTAAGTTACTGTGTGTGTTGGTACAAATACTTTACACCTAGCACTCTGAAGTTAAGCCTACTGCTCTGCCAAGCTACCAAGGGGCTAAGCAGGGGTTATCTGAGGGTGATTCTCTTTTACCCTGACTAGAGTGAGGGTCCTTGCTTGAACAGGGGGTAACCTGACTGTCAACCAAAGACCCCATTTCTAACAATGGGCATCTAGGGACACTTAGAGGTGACTTTGCAAATGTTTAAAAGTAGATTTCCAGCAGATTAAAACAGTTTTTTTCGACATGTATTGATGCACTGCTTTAGGTCGTAGCCAGTGAGACTTTACAGTTATACTTGGGTGGTGAAAATATACACTGCAGCACATATGCAACATGTCATTTTTAAGCCACTGTTGATTTTACTGAAATAAGGTGTTGTGACCATACTTAAAAATTGTAATAAGACAGTTGGTTATAGCCAAACTTGTACAATAGTTTAGAGGTCAAAGCACATACACTGTGAGGCACAGTGGCCATTCCCCAGTGCCCACAGTTGACAATGTCAGCTAAAGCTAACCTGAAAGTGGTGGAACAACTCTTAAAAAAATTGCGTTCCAAATTCTGTGATTAATACTATCTTCCTGCTAAGGCCATAATCCAACAAAGCAGAGGTCTAGCTCAAAAAACCCATCTTGAATTAGTACTAAATACAGTACAAATTATTATCTTAATGATCATACCATATGTGCTAATTGTTACATAATTTAACCAGTTGCCAGGGAGAAGGCTCAAATCAAACCCCAAATTAACATGTACTTAACCCTCTCGTATCGTGGCACAAAGCAGTGTAGGTTTACATTAAAGACAATTTGTAAAGTATATACGAAGCACTTTAGAACACTAATTAACTGAAAACACAACACAAGAAAAATCCCACACTGATATAGAAAATAGAGTAAAAATCCATAAATTATTTGACACTAAAACGCATCAATAGAACTGGAGATATGCAATTTTAAAGATAATGAAGTGAAAATAGTGCCAAGAAGCACAAAGCACCAACTCTGGTTCGTTGGTCGCACCGTATTGTGACATGTCACAAGTTCAGGTAACCAAAATGGAGCACAGGCCAGATACAGGGCCAAAGTTAGACCCAATGAACAGTGGCTTTCCAAGGAGCTGTGAGATGTAGAACTCTGTGTCATCGTCGAGGATGCCGTCAATGAGGGGATTGCGATGCTTAGACCTGCATCAAGGATGCGTTGTACATCAGCGGTTCAATTGAGACTGCAGACTGTGATGCTAAGTCCTGCATTGGGAATGCGTTGTGCTGCAAAGTTTTGTAATGAGGGTTGGTTGAGAGGTATATTTAAAGATTGAGCCACCACCAATGTAATAATATTGCCATGGTCCAATCCTAGGTGAGTTTGTCAGACCCGTCAAGTCTTTGAATCTCACTGGGACATTAAGTGGTTCCCTTAAGCTAATAAGAAAATATCCATCCCAGTACTGGCGAAAAGTTTATTCTCATTATGTACTGTAATTATCGTAGCCTTATAACAAGCCTTGGAACAGGTTGTAACATCCCTTTTATATTTACTTCATTCAGCATCCATTCTCTATCCCTATGGACTGGAACACGGTGACCTGGCAACCCCCAAAAGGGATGATGGGAGCTCCCCGGAGATTTTCACAACACTGAACATTACCTTCATGAACCACACATATGGGAGTATTTATGTGAGTTTACTGTTTTTTTATTCTGCAATTTATTGACTTGTCATATGCTTAAGGGAGGTTACATCAAATGACTGCAAAGTGATACAAAGAGTTAAGTTAGTTAACAATGTGGTAGGATTCCGCACTCCATAAAACATCTCCCTGTGTTCTGCCAGGGTCACTGCTCAGCTTGCGTGCCACTGCAATCTGGTAAATTTTCAGCATGTCACATATACATTCACTTAAAGTACACCAAACAGGTAAGCAAGTTCAACTTCCTTTATAATAGGGATCAGCTTCAGCCATAAGTATTATGGGCAGTTCAAAAAAGATTGCATTTAAAACTGTATGTAGCATCTTAACTACAATCCACCATCATTCATTTACCCATCCTGCCCTTTCTAAGCAGATTTACATTTAAAATCAAAGTGTAGAAAAACCTCACAATCTCAGGTCATGGTCAACAAAACAGTATTAAATATAATTGGTAACTAAAGCAATTTGGTTGTAAATAATCAGCTTCCCAGTTTTAGAAAAAACACATTGAGCTTCAATATGAACCGGGCGATCACTAGACCGCCAGGTTCGCGGATGGTGGTTGGACTGACACAAATGCTGCGGTCCAACCGCCATATTACAACCCTGGCATTTGGGCCACCAGGGGACCGCCAGCTACAACAGGATAAGGGATCCCGGTGGTCTGGTGGTAGGTGGCAGCCCTAATCCACCAGGGCAGAGCTGCAAGCAGCACTGCCCTGCGGATTATGAACTTGTTTTCCAGCCTTTTCATGGTGGAAGCACCGCCATGAAAAGGCTGTCAAAGAACGTGTGCAGGGGGCTTCAGGGGGCCATGCACTTGGCGTGGGCAGTGTAGGGGCCACCCTGGCCAGCACCCTCGCAATGTTCACTGTCTGCTTTGAACATTGTGAGGGTGCTGGTGCACCCTGTAGACTATAGCATTGATGCCGGCTTGATTACAAACCAGAGACAATGCTGTAGCCTGTTTTCCGCAAGGCCAGAGGGAGGAAACTCCACCCATTGACCTAGAGGGAAAACCATAACTCTGGCGGGAAGGTCACCGCATAGGTGGCGGGCATCCTGTCAGCATTTTGGCGGAGGGATTTTTCTGTCCGCCAAATTCAAAATCAGGCTCATAGTCTGCTATCATAAACTACCAATAATTTTCAATAAACCCAAGCAAATGCCAGGCATTGTCAAACATGTACTTTCCCCTTAAATATTTTTTTATTTTTTTATAAATATGTTTAGGCCCAAAACATCAACTTGTTGTTTTTATCTAGAACTACTGGCATACATTAAAAGATTCTGCCTAGCAGCCCATGTATTTTTATAAAATACAATGGTTTTACATCATATACCTGGGATTTTCATCTCCATTATGCCTGTTATTGTGGTCAGGGTGACCATGTCCCAGTTCACAGATACTCATAATATGGTAACACTGACCACAATCAAGACCATATGGTAGGGCTGGTATTTTGCCAGTGCTGCTCCCGTTATGCCACTAATGACTGCTAAACTTCTATGACCTGCCATGAATAATTCTGGTTGAGCTGCAGGGCGCCAGAATTAACTACAGTATCATACCATAGCCATCAGCAGGGCGAAAGTGGCACCCATCATTCTGAAAATTCACACAATCAGGCAGGAAATTATATTTTACAACATAGTTCCATCAATGCAGGATTTCCTACAATCTGCCGAGGATTTCAAGCATTAAACAATGAGCGAGCCCCTTCATTCCAGAAATGCAAAGCCTCTGCAATGAAGCTGCCAATGGAATGTTAAGTTTCTCGTGAAAATATCGTAATCTGGTGGCTCTGGCCATAAAACAAAGATGGATAATTCCTGTCGATGTCACACATTGTCTGCCTGAATGTTGTTTTTTGTTTTCAAATTGACTTCATGTTAATGCTCAAACCAGTTTGCTTGATTTATTAATAGTGAAATGTTAAAGGTAGCAGACCTTTACTATTGTTTGTGAAAAACTCAGCAAAGCTTGTAGGTTTGCTTTTTCATTGCTAGATGCCAGTGCTTAATGCTGTATGCCTGTGTGGGGTTATTTCTGATTTTCTCTGTTAACCCTTGCAGGTACGTGAATTATCATGTGCAATCACAGACAACCGTAACAGAAAATTTTAATGAGTTAGTTGTCCCTTGTGTTTGTGGTAGGTGTGAGAAAGTGGGATTATAAATGACTTCAGGCCTATCCGTGTATCCTGACTCCTGTAGAATTCAAACCTGTAGGTGAGCTTGTCAAAATAAACCCTACTGTTAAATATTTCAGTGTCATCCCTAAGTAGGCCTTTTCGTCCACAAAGTAGAGTGCCTAGTGTTTAAACATGGTATACACATGAATGTAATGTTTGCATGTATCTGCAGTGAGTAGCCGCCAAAAGCTGTTTTTATTATGAAGGGATGTAATTGTCCTATGAGAAAAACTAAAGTTCAGAATACAAAATTAACTATGCTAACTCTGGTTTGGAACACGCCACAGAATAATTCAAACATTATTTTTTAATATTTCTTAAAAATTCAGTTCAGTGGTGAAACTGGATTTTCATAAATATTTAGGAAAGCAGGCTATTAAAATTTTAGAATTTCCCTGTATTAGACGGCAAGCATGTGGCCTGTCAGTGTTTCCCCTTAATGAATGTTTTAAGCCTTTGGGCAGGAAGACAAGGGTGGGAGGTAAGTGACACATATCAGCTCAGGATAGGCAGTTGGGGAAGGTTGGGGAAACCCATTAACTTGAAATGGGCCAGGGTGAGACCTATCCATTCATAGTTAAGTGTAAATAGAGGCCTGGTGAAGGGAAATCTTTAGTCGCCCAGGCTTCCAGGTAATCAGTTTGATACCATCCACATGGAAGGGGAACTGGTCCCAGAACCAGTTTGGTGTAACAGAGAAGGTGAAAACTGCTCATTTCCCTAAGCAAACCCCTGACTGTCACACAAGCAACCTCCAAGAACATAAAGGCTAAGCCAACTTGAATTTTACTCATAATAGCGCACTGTGGGATAGTCTCTCCCAGTTGCTAAAGAGTATCACCTTCACCAAACTTTAAATCAGGGCCATCATTTCTTCACAAAGTGCAAAAGGGAACATTTGTATTTGTCCTATTCAATAGCAAACTCCATCATACCAAGAACCTTCACCTCTAAGACCATGATATGATAATAATCATCCCTGTAAAAATTGTAATTTGGACTTTCATTTCTCACAAAGGTATCAGCCCGATACAGTGCCTCATCTTTCACTAAAACAGCTAGGTTTCCTGTTTGGAACTGCCATCCACAGATGCACAACTCACTGCAGAAACAGTGGCTATAACATCTCCATCATCAACTTCTGCAATTTCCACATCACCGTGACCCACAATAACAATTTGGAACAGACAATAAATAAAACTTTTGAATTGCCAAAAGCATACTCTGTATTAAGAAGTAGAAGAAGTCAGTATTGCCAATTTGCAATTCCGGGGTGGCTCTTGCACATGATAGGCCTATGTTTCATTCTCATTTCCCAAGGCACATTCCATAGCTAAGTACTGAAATGAGGCAAATGTGACCCCACAGAAACTTCCTTTTCAATTGCTGAGTACATAATTTCTGCCTTTCTCAAACAACATGAGGCAAACACAACTTTTTCCAGTTTATCATCCCTAACTTGAAGTAGTAAATCACCAATTGCAACATTACCCACAATTGTAATAATGACTGGGGAGAAAATGCAACAAAATGTATTAAATCAGTTGCACTTGCAATCAAGAATTAGAAAAATCATAAACTCACTCTCACACTCATTCCACACAATTTCTACATGCTTCTAAATTCAGTTTTCTAAGAGAATTTCAGAACAAATTTTTAATATTGGTTGGCCAGTCCCAAAAATGATTTAAACTGATCTTTGTTCCTGAGACTGGGAACATCAACTGTGGCAGAAACATGTTTCTGTTCATGTGCAGTGCCATTCTGGCTTATCCAATGGTCAAGATACTTAATGCAGCTCTTAGAGATCTTGCTCTTGTCTTTTGCAGTGGTCAGTCTATGTTTCTTCAATCCCTCCAAAATGCGAAATTAGGTTTTATTATGCTCTTCTTGAGAAACTCTATGAACCACAATTTTGTCGTGAAAGTAAAACACATTGTCCGTATTTTTAAAGAGTTGATGCTTGGCCAAATGGAAAACTGTTAAAGTAGATACTACTCCAAAAGGCATGTGTCCATATCGAAATGTCCCTTCCAGAGAAATAAACAATTTTAGATCACTGGACTCCTCGTGAAGGGCAATTTGGTGGTACACAGAAGACAATCTAAGAGTTATAAAAACTTTAGACTCTTTTAATGTTGCCAACATTTTTGAGACATTAGGTAGTGGGTAGCGATTCACCTACACATTCGGGTTCAGATCTCTCGAATCAAAGAATGCTCTCATATTCAATTTGCCTTACAAACCACAACAATCATGACAACCGTTCTGATGATTCGATTTCTCCAAGCACACCTCCATATAACAAGAGTTCCAATTTTCTCTTCGGAGTATTATTTACAGTCAAAGGAACATTTCTCACCTTGTGCACCATAGGAAAATAATTTTATGCATAAAGCCTTTCGACAAGCCTAAGAAATTCGGAAAACAAATTGGGAACATTTTTGTCACTTTTCAGTCTCTTGCACATCCCTGCACACCACTAGCATGATGTCCCCGTGACCAATTATGCAGTTGAGATGATTGAGATCCAGTTTCATAGGAAGCTCTCTTTGTTGCATCCACCAATTGAAGCAAGAACCTTATTTAGAAGCCATACACCTCAGCCCAAATATGCATATTTCTGAACTACAGACATACCTCAAAGTAGTCGACCACAGCAATTTTTGCCATAACCAATCCCTTTAATAGCAAGTGGTTTCAAGTTAACAAGCTCAAACAAGTACAGTAGATCATTTCCTATTAACATGAAGCTGACACCAAAATCTGCTGAAACCTGGCTGGACCTGTTTATGTTCAATAATTTGCAAAATGGGCCATTTTTCTTGGCCAACTTCCAAAGCAAAATTAAGATAATCATCGGATTCATTGCTTTTCCTTATATGGGCTTGAGGTTTGGTTTTCTTTCTTTCTCTGTCAAGGCACTATGGGCCAGATGTACGAAGCATTTTTCAAGTCGCAAAAGGCTAATTGGGCCGTTTGCGACTTGAAAAATGCTACTTGGGATATACAGACAAATGTTTGCGATTCGGTAATCTATTTACCGAATTGCAAAAAGGGTTTGCCAGTCGCAATTAGGCAGGGGCGTTCTCTTCCTAATTGCGAGTCGCAGTCCCATCTATGATTGTTTTGCGACCGCAAATGCGATCGCAAAACAATCGCAGTTAGCACCAGTTTCAAACTGGTGCTAACCCATTCGCAAACGGGATTGGGTCCCCATGGGACCCCTTCCCCTTTGTTAATGGCAGCGGAAATATTATTTCAGAGCAGGCAGTGGTCCTAGGGACCAGTACCTGTTCTGAAAAAATGAAAAGGAAACTTTTCATTTTTTGTTTTTGAAATGCATCTCGTTTTCCTTTAAGGAAAACGGGCTGCGTTTAAAAAAAAAACTGCTTTATTTAAAAGCAGTCACAGACATGGTGGTCTGCTGTCTCCAAAAGGCCACCATCCCTGTGAGGGCGGCCATTCCCAATGGGGTCGCAAATTGCAACCTACCTCATGAATATTCATGAGGTAGGTCATTTGCGACCCCATTGGGAATCGCAAACAGTGTCTTTGACACTGAGAGTCGCAAAACCTGAATTTCGTACATGTGGCCTTATTTCCCTTGCATGGCCTTTGCATTTATGACACACCTGAGGGATGTTTTTACTCAAAGCCACATGCCTATCTCATCCGCAACGGAAACAAACAAACATATCACTTTCTTTCATCTGGAAACTTCATCTCCTTACAAAATCGACAACATTAGTGCTCTGGGATTATTGCTTCATTCCATGAGAAGTTACTTCCGACATATTAACCATTTTAAGTGCTTGATCTTATGTTATTTTCTCACTCAGTAATAGTTTTTGATGGAGCTGAAGAGTAGATGCCTTGTGTACAAGTTGACCTCTGATTATCTCATCATGGAATGACTGATAATTACAAGTAACTGCTAATGTTCCTAAAGCAGAAATTCTCAGATTAGATCCATGATCATTGCCATCTGCCCAAAAGTATGTGTCAGGCTACAAACTCATTCACCTTCTTGCCAAATGTAATTATTCAATATCAGTCTGGCATTCTTCTAACCCATTGTCTCATAAAAGTGGGGGTAATGTAATTTAAAATTCTAGGTCCCTCATCACTCAAAAAAACTAATTTTCCTCTGCTGGTACTAATTTCCCCACCAATGTCCTCAATATAGGCCTTGACACCTTCTCATTGTTCCCATTTAAGCAATACTATGTGGCATGTCTCTTGGTGGCAGAGGAACTTGGTTGGACACTGTTAGGGTTCTTTACTGTGCACAGTTGATGTGTTGGGTTAAGTTGAGTAGACATTTTTGCCGAGCACTAAATAATCCTTAGACTGAGAGGGAACATAGAGGAAAACAGATCTTGTAATCCGGATTCAAACAGTAACTCTTGTTAAGACTTCATCAATATGATGGAAAATAATCATTAAATCCCTAAATGTAAATGGAAGTCATTGTGAAATGATGTTTCTTGTATTTGTAGGTGAACAACAATGGCCATATATCTTTCAAGGAACCTGTGCCATCTTACAGACCATCTCCCTTTCCGCTGACGGACGTCTGTCCACTCATTGCCATACTCTGGGCTGACATTAACAATGTTCTTCAAGGCGTCATTTCGTACAGGCAGAGTCAGGTCCCAGAGCTTTTGCAGAATGTGACCTATTCCATCCAGAGGTCCTACCCACATCTGGCATTCAATGCATGTTGGGCATTCCTAGCCACCTGGGATCAAGTGGGGTATTATGGATCGAACTCCTCCAAGGTGAGTAGAAGTAAGGAACTATTTAAAGAGACATGTGGCACTTTAGGGTGGTGTGACAACTATGGCCTTACTGGGTGCTGACCTGGAGAGGGGCACTGACCTCAGGGCGAGGTGCTGTGTTTAACAATCACATACGATGCAAAAACACCTGCTGCATAGGTCCTCGTGTGTCCAGCTTTCAGGCAGCAATCAAAATGTCAAGATAATTCTTGTGATTAATGTTCCTGATAGCGAGAGAGAGATTAGAGTTTTGTTTAGTGGCAATTTTGAGTTGCCATAAAGTAGCTCCGATGGTTAATATACCTGCTGCAAAGAACAGTCTTGTATTTTATGTGGATAGTTGAGTGGATTACTAAAGCCAGACTTTACCAGTGCTTTTTAAAAAATGAAATATATATGAGAGAGGGTCTATGGAGAGATAAGAGAGACTTTTGCTGGGTGGTAGTAAGGGTATCCAAGGAGGAGGTGATGAGGTTGGGGGGTGCCAAGAAAAATTATCACATCGGGCAACACCAGTGCTATAGCCAGCCCTGTTCTTTGCACAAAAATTTGTCTGATAGATGTAAGAAGGGCTCTTAGGGAACAAATGAAGGTGGCAACTGAGCAAACCATAGAAAGAGTGAGAAATCGCTCTGTGACTCCGTTATTCATTAATGCCTTTGCCCAGTTTGTGTACGGATAAGGAAGGGGGTTGTACAAATGTGTACAAATTTAGTAAATATATGGTGGTGTGGGTGGTATACAAGTATATTGTAGGGGCAGAGGTTGTACAATCCAGTAGCATAATAAAAAGCAGATTGTATGGTGACTGTCAGAAATGGGGTCTTCGGTTGACAGTCAGGTTACCCCCTGTTCAAGCAAAGACCCTCACTCTAGTCAGGGTAAAAGAGAATCACCCTCAGCTAACCCCTGCTTACCCCCTTGGTAGCTTGGCAGAGCAGTAGGCTTAACTTCAGAGTGCTAGGTGTAAAGTATTTGTACCAACACACACAGTAACTTAATGAAAACACTACCAAATGACACAATACCAGTTTAGAAAAATAGGAAATATTTATCTAAATAAAAAAAGACCAAAACGAGTCAAGTTATGAATTTTTTAAAGATTAAACTAAAAAATAGCGCTTAGAAACAAAAATGCTTCGATGAGGTGTTAACACGGCGTCGTGACGGAGTTGTTCCCAACAAGCCGACACCAGCGGCGCCGGACACGGAGTCGCGTAGACCCCCAAGTATAGTACCTTTGGTGAAGAGTGAAAACAAGCCGATGCGCGAAGTCAGGGATCGCGGCGTCTGTGCGAAACGTTGAATCCACGCACTTTGAGCTGCGTCGGTCACGACGTGGTGCGGCGACTTCCACGGAGTCGCGGATTTCAGCGAGGCTGCAGCGGAGTCAGGCCTGCGAAGAGAGTTGCGTTCCAGCGAAGGTCACGGCGTCGGGTGCAGGTGGTGTCACCGGATTCAGCAGCGGCGTCGGTCCGAAGTCGTCCGAAGTCGATTTCCTTGGATTTCCACCAGCTTTCCTTTCAAGGGACCAAGGACTGGATAGGGCACCACTTGTCAGAGCAGGAGTCTCTCCAGAGACTCCGGGTGCTGGCAGAGAGAAGTCTTTGCTGAGACTTCAAACAACAGGAGGCAAGCTCTAAATCAAGCCCTTGGAGATTTCTTCACAAGATGGAAGGCACACAAAGTCCAGTCTTTGCCATCTTACTCTGGCAGAAGCAGCACTGCAGGAAAGCTCCACAAAGCAAAGTCACAGGCAGGGCTGCACTTCTTCCTCAGCTATTCAGCTCTTCTTCAGGCAGAGGTTCCTCTTGGTTCCAGAAGTATTTCTGAAGTCTGTGGTTTTGGGTGCCCTTCTTATACCCAATTTTTCCTTTGAAGTAGGCCTACTTCAAAGTAAAGTCTCCTTGGAATGTGAAATCCTACCTTGCCCAGGCCAGGCCCCAGACACTCACCAGGGGTTTGGAGACTGCATTGTGTGAGGGCAGGCACAGCCCTTTCAGGTGTGACTGACCACTCCTCCCCTCCCTCCTAGCACAGATGGCTCATCAGGATATGCAGGCTACACCCCAGCTCCCTTTGTGACACTGTCTAGTGTGAGGTGCAACCAGCCCAACTGTCAAACTGACCCAGACAGGGAATCCACAAACAGGCAGAGTCACAGAAATGGTATAAGCAAGAAAATGCTCACTTTCTAAAAGTGGCATTTTCAAACACACAATCTTAAAATCAACTTTACTAAAATATGTATTTTTACATTGTGAGCTCAGAGACCCCCAACTCCACATGTCCATCCCCTCCCAAAGGAATCTACACTTTAATCAGATTTAAAGGTAGCCCCCATGTTAACCTATGAGAGGGACAGGCCTTGTAACAGTGAAAAACGAATTTAGCAATATTTCACTGTCAGGACATATAAAACACATTACTATATGTCCTACCTTAAACATACACTGCACCCTGCCCTTGGGGCTACCTAGGGCCTACCTTAGGGGTGTCTTACATGTAAGGAAAGGGAAGGTTTAGGCCTGGCAAGTGGGTACACTTGCCAAGTCGAATTTACAGATAAAACTGCACACAGAGACACTGCAGTGGCAGGTCTGATACATGATTACAGAGCTACTTATGTGGGTGGCACAACCAGTGCTGGAGGCCCACTAGTAGCATTTGTTTTACAGGCCCTAGACACCTTTAGTGCACTGTACTAGGGACTTACTAATAAATCAAATATGCCAATCATGGATAAACCAAACACATACACATTTTGTAAAGGAGCACTTGCACTTTAGCACTGGTTAGCAGTGGTAAAGTGCCCAGAGTAACAAAAACAGTAAAATCAGAGTCCAGCACACATCAACAACCTGGGGAACAGAGGCAAAAAGTTAAGGGAGACCACACCAAGGATGAAAAGTCTAACAGTGACCTTGGTACACAATTTGGTTGTAACATTTACAAGTGAATTCACCTTACACAGACCATAAGGAATGCACAAAAGATTCCACTTCCAAGCAAGTTTAGGCCTATTTATTAGTGTGGAGATCTCTGGCTGTAAATTCCACTCATGGAGTGGGAATATAGGCATTCTCATGAATTACAACAATAGTTAGCATTGAACGTTTAAGAACACCAACACACTCAGTGCTGTTTTGAAAACCTCTCATGTGGCAGAATGGGACTAAAACACTATTGATTGGAAGGAGGTGCAGCAGAGAAAAGATATTGATTAAAAAATAAATGTACATTTGAACCGGGTGCATTACTCCCATGTGTGCTTATATTCTCTCCTTTAAACATGGTGAAATTGGCATATACCCAGTTAGCAAGTTTAATTTACTGATACGTCCTTAGTAAAGTGGTGCTACATGTATCCAGGGGCTGTAAATTATAAGCTACTAATGGGCCTGCAGCACTAATTATGCTACCCATGTAGATAGCTCTTATAAACATCTCTCAGTTCTGCTGCTGCAGCAGGTGTGCAGCTTAAACTGCCATTATGACCTAGCAAAATAAACCTTTTGCCACCCCTAAGCCTTCCTTTTTAATACATGCAAGCCATCCCCAGGATAGGCCATAAACCACCCATAGGGCAGGGTGGAGTGTATGTAAAAAGTTGGACATGGTCTTTTGACTTTTACATGTCCTTGTAGTAAAAAACGTAAATTTATTTTTCAAAACTGCAAGGACTGCCTCACTGATAGTATAACATTGGGTTACCTTATTACATTTAATAAGTGATAACTTTCATTTGGGACCAGGGAGGAATGCCGAGTGTGGTCCCTATAGAACTGTAATTGAAAACACTCTTTAATGGCAAAGTTGGATTTTAAGTCACAGTTCTGAAAATGCCACTGCTAGAAAGTTAAACAAAAGAAACAAAAGCCAACGCTGTAAAATGCTTGAAAATAATTATTTTTCACAATGAGAAGGCAAAACCAGTTACCTCTCATTTACATCAACTCCTAACATTTATTGAGAAAAATAAATTGAGATTATTTTAAAAATATTTGTCTCACACAGAAAGAGAAAAACAGAAATGAGCAGTTACTTCATGTAAAGAATTGGCACTACACAAACATTGCTTACATCAAAACCACATGATAATAATATAAATTCCAGAACAAATAATAACACATCTACTTGAAAGATAGAATTCAGGTTCTGCACCAATTTAAAAAAAGAGGGAACTCGAAGCCTCCGCGCAATATTGCTCTCTAAGGCAGAGCCAAAAAAAATTGTGAATAAGTTAGCCTCAGAGTTCCCACCAATGGGCAAAGAGAGGAGACCCTGAGAGACACAGGGACCAGTATGACTACTGTGCGGTGTAATTTGGTTCCTCAGAGTGGGTCATCCCTAATACATTCCACCAGGTCATAGTCGCAAACAACCATGACAGTCACGTCCCAGTGGCTATGGTTGCCTTTGAGTGGGGGGTGGATATCAGGCTCTCTAAAAGTGGCTGTGCTTCCTGCACTCCTTCTGGAAGGAAGTGGAGCTTGTGTCACACCTGGAATTGTTAAGCTTGCCTGAAACAGCATAAGGTCCATGGCTCTCCAAGAGTGGAGTCAAGGAAGACTAGAACCTGGAAAAATGGCAAAGGCAGCTGCAAAGAAGAGGAAGGGCAGTGGGTGCGGAAAACCAGCCCCTGGCACCCCCACAGTACCGCTTGATGGGGCACCAGAGAAGCCACCATTTGTGCCTACCATTGAGGACATAGCAGCCCTGGAAGACCTGGCTGAGCTTTCTGGATAGACGTTGAGGATGGGTCTACCACAGAGCAATTCTGCAAGGCACAGAAAGAGTGCCAAACTCTAGAGGGCTAGAGGCAGCTGGCTGAGTCAAAGGCAGTAGGTGATAGCTCTGGAGATAACCTTATTGATTGGGAGTATTGCGGACCTAAGGTTCCTGGACCAGGGGTAGCCCATGTGCTGGTGGGTCACAGTATTCTTACTGGAGTTGGCTCATTACCTACCCCTGGCAGGACAGCTGGGGAAAGGCAACTTGTCCCCACATCATTTGGCTCCAAGGGAAGACAGTCCTAGATATATTCTGTAGGATTTGTCCCACATCCCAGGATAGTGGGAAAAAATGAAGGCTCCCCTGGTTCCCTTTCCTGTCATAGGCACTACTTTGAGAGGGTATGAATCAACATTGTTGGACCCTTGAATGCCAAAACTTCCTGAGTCAACAGGTTCACCCTAGGTTTGGTGGATTGTACCAATAGGCACCCAGAGGCCATTCCTCTGAGGTCTGTGACTGCAGTCAGGGCCCTACAGCAGTCAGGGCCCTGATAGGGATTTTTACCTGCGTGGGGTTCCCCAAAAATGTGGTGCCTGACAGAAGCACCAACCTCATGTCCATGTACAAGAAGATCATGTGAGATGAGTGTGGGGTAACCTACAGGGAGTGCAGAATTATTAGGCAAATGAGTATTTTGACCACATCATCCTCTTTATGCATGTTGTCTTACTCCAAGCTGTATAGACTCGAAAGCCTACTACCAATTAAGCATATTAGGTGATGTGCATCTCTGTAATGAGAAGGGGTGTGGTCTAATGACATCAACACCCTATATCAGGTGTGCATAATTATTAGGCAACTTCCTTTCCTTTGGCAAAATGGGTCAAAAGAAGGACTTGACAGGCTCAGAAAAGTAAAAAATAGTGAGATATCTTGCAGAGGGATGCAGCACTCTTAAAATTGCAAAGCTTCTGAAGCGTGATCATCGAACAATCAAGCGTTTCATTCAAAATAGTCAACAGGGTCGCAAGAAGCGTGTGGAAAAACCAAGGCGCAAAATAACTGCCCATGAACTGAGAAAAGTCAAGCGTGCAGCTGCCACGATGCCACTTGCCACCAGTTTGGCCATATTTCAGAGCTGCAACATCACTGGAGTGCCCAAAAGCACAAGGTGTGCAATACTCAGAGACATGGCCAAGGTAAGAAAGGCTGAAAGACGACCACCACTGAACAAGACACACAAGCTGAAACGTCAAGACTGGGCCAAGAAATATCTCAAGACTGATTTTTCTAAGGTTTTATGGACTGATGAAATGAGAGTGAGTCTTGATGGGCCAGATGGATGGGCCCGTGGCTGGATTGGTAAAGGGCAGAGAGCTCCAGTCCGACTCAGACGCCAGCAAGGTGGAGGTGGAGTACTGGTTTGGGCTGGTATCATCAAAGATGAGCTTGTGGGGCCTTTTCGGGTTGAGGATGGAGTCAAGCTCAACTCCCAGTCCTACTGCCAGTTCCTGGAAGACACCTTCTTCAAGCAGCGGTACAGGAAGAAGTCTGCATCCTTCAAGAAAAACATGATTTTCATGCAGGACAATGCTCCATCACACGCGTCCAAGTACTCCACAGCGTGGCTGGCAAGAAAGGGTATAAAAGAAGGAAATCTAATGACATGGCCTCCTTGTTCACCTGATCTGAACCCCATTGAGAACCTGTGGTCCATCATCAAATGTGAGATTTACAAGGAGGGAAAACAGTACACCTCTCTGAACAGTGTCTGGGAGGCTGTGGTTGCTGCTGCACGCAATGTTGATGGTGAACAGATCAAAACACTGACAGAATCCATGGATGGCAGGCTTTTGAGTGTCCTTGCAAAGAAAGGTGGCTATATTGGTCACTGATTTGTTTTTGTTTTTGTTTTGTTTTTGAATGTCAGAAATGTATATTTGTGAATGTTGAGATGTTATATTGGTTTCACTGGTAATAATAAATAATTGAAATGGGTATATATTTTTTTTTGTTAAGTTGCCTAATAATTATGCACAGTAATAGTCACCTGCACACACAGATATCCCCCTAACATAGCTAAAACTAAAAACAAACTAAAAACTACTTCCAAAAATATTCAGCTTTGATATTAATGAGCTTTTTGGGTTCATTGAGAACATGGTTGTTGTTCAATAATAAAATTAATCCTCAAAAATACAACTTGCCTAATAATTCTGCACTCCCTGTATAAGTTTCCACATCTTATCACCGCCAAAGGGCTTGTTGAGAAATTCAACAAGCTCATCAGAGACATGATTTTGGGCCTTTCTGAGCCCATGAGGCAGAAGTGAGACATCCTCATATCATGCCTGCTATTTGTCTGTGGGGAGGTACCACAGAATGGGATTGGGTTTATCCCATTAAAGCTCCTCTATGATCACTCTGTTAGGGGCACCTCTCAGCCTATTGAGAGAAGCATGGGAGTAAGCTCCCACGAAGCCCCCTCAGGATGCAGTCAGCTAGATTCTGGCTCTCCGCATCCAGGTGCAATGCTTCTGGAAGTAGGCTAAGAAGAACCTTGAGTCCAGCCAAAAGGGAATAAAAGTCTAGTATGACAAGAAGGCCACTCCAGTAAAGTTTTAGCCTGGGAAGAAGGTGTGGGTCATGGAGCCAGTGGGTCCAGAGTTCTGCAATATCGTTGGACCAGCCTTATGAAGTAAAGAAGGGGAAGGGTGAGATTACCAACCTGGTCAACCAAAGGTTGGTCCATCAATCAGTCGCCTCAAGCCACAGGTTGTCAGACAAGGTGAAAGCTAGAATCAAGGGAGAAATCTCCAAGAAGCTAGCACTAGGGTCTTTGAGCTCTCCATCCGTCCCTGATCCAGACCAGTTACGCTGGTGCCGAAGGCTGCTCTACTGGGCATCACCCCAGATCTTAGGTTCTGTGTGGACTATCAAGGACTCAATTTTTTCACTATTATCCCCTGAGATGTTGACCACATCGACAGGCTGGGCACTGCTAAGTTCTTCAGAAACATCACAGTATTGTCAAATTGCTCTGACTGTAAGCCAAAAAGAGGTTAGCATTCTCAACCCCGGGGGCCACTTCTAGTTTCGGGTGATGGCTTTTGGATTACATAATGGCCCTGCTACCTTCCCGAAGTTAGTGATGGGGGTCCTGTGGCCGGGAAGGATGCATTCTGGGCTACCTACCTGGATGAAATAACCATCTTCAGTTCCAGCTGGGAAGAGCACCTGTACAGCCTCCAGGAGGTGCTTCAGGTGCAAAATGTGGTGGGCCTACCTATCAAGGGTAGTAAGTGCCAGATAAGTGCAGGATACTGTGGAATATCTGGACCACATGTAGGGAGAGGACAAGGTTCAGCCCCTCCAGGCCAAGATTGAGACTATCCTGGTCTAGCAACCCTCAAAAACTCAGACTGAGATGAGGGCCTTCCTGAGTCTCACCAGATATTACAGGAGGTATGTTACAGGATATGGCACCATTGTTGCCCTTTTAACTGTGCTGACTTCCAAGAGCCAGTCCAAAAAGATGATCTGGACAGAGGCCTGATAGAAAGCTTTTGACACCCTCAAGATGGACATGTGTACATCACCTCTGTTCAAGGCTTCCAATTCTCCAGGGAATTTATTGTGCCGATGGGTGCTTCAGAGCATGGCAAGGAGGCTGTCTTAGCACAGTTAAATGACAAGGGCCTAGACCAACCTATAGTCTTCATCAGTAACAGGTTTCTTCCCTAGAACCAAGGTGGAATGCTACTGAAGTGAAGGTCTTTGTTGTGGTCTGGGTGCCGAAGAAGCTAAGACCATACTTGTTTGGGAACCACGTCCAAGTTCAAACAGACCACAGGCCCCTGAGGTGGCTCAAACAAATAAGTAGTAAAATTCCCAAGCTGCTGAGTTTGTCAGGCTCCCTACAATGAATGGACCATCCTGGATCAGACTACGCCAATGCTGAAGGTCTCACCAGGAGGTTGGGTGGCTCTTCATGTGTTAGAACCCTTGGTCTTAGGGTAGCCTTCTCCCAAACTTTTGCCTTATTCCTTTATTTTTTGCCAGACTCTGTGTCCTTTACCACTTCTAACCAGTGCTAAAGTGTGTATGCTCACTGCCTAAAACATGGTAACAATGGCTTAATGTTAGTTAGCACATTTAATTTACTTAGAAGTCTCTAGCAGGGTGGTACTACTTGTACCCAGAGCCTGTAAATGAAAATGCTACTTTTGCTACCAGTGACCCTATAGCACTTATTGTGCCACCCACTTAAGTAGTCTTTCAAACATGTCTCAGGCCTGGCCTTGCCACCTGTGTGTGCAGTTCTAAATTTTGACTACAGGTTGGTCTAGTCATCCTTCTCAGCAGGCAGGGCAGGCCTTGTCCTTCTTCTGTGGTATCCACAGGTCCAGGTATGTATTGAAGAGTGAGTCTGAAGGTCCCATTTTTAGGTTTCACCTGCACAGCGCTTGCGCTGTGCTTGTGAAATCTTTTGTATTGAATACATCTTAAAAGGGACTCACGCCCGCCTCCTCTTGCTTTCCTTGCTTTCATTGGGTCTTCTACTTGCCACTTACTTTTCCTCCATTTTAATTGGCTGTAGCTGTAATTTCTTGCTTTTACCAATGCTTTTTGCATTTCTTTTTCTGTGCGTTTGTCTTATCAGGCTCCCGTGGCCCAAGTACTAATTTTCATTTGCCATATGTCGCTTTGAGGTTTGGAACTTTTTGTTTACTTTGATGCACCACATCGTTTATTTATTTGTACTATGATTGCAGCACAGCTTTTTTTGATTGTCTTTATTGTGACAATGATCCTAAAGCCACCTGACACCCTCAATCAGTTATATTTAAATCCCTGCTCGTCGTCGTTCTTTTTATACTCACCCAGGGCCGGTTCCAGGAATTTATATCTGGATGGGCCAAGGGTGCGTTTGGGTGGGCCAATGGGTGCCCAATCTTCGTCAATTCTGGAGGTAGCCTACACCATGGGCTCTGGTGCCACCGCACCTTCTGCATCATTGGACGGTAAACCCCTGTCTCCTCTTCCCCAACATACACCTCCGCACCGCAGCTTGCCTCAGACGTGAGCTAAGGTCGCCACGGACTGTTTTCTTTTTACAGGCCTGCCCAGAGCTTTGTCTCAGCCAGTAGAAAAATACGGAAAATCACCTAAAGGTGGTACTTTTCTCCCTGTCAGTACACAAGTAAAACAGCTATTATTAAAACGACGCACTATAAAATGTATTCTAGAAATTTCTCGTTGACCCCTGACTGGGAATTACACAAAAGTGAAAAAAAATCACATTTGCTGACATGGGGGAAGCACTTTAAAGTTGCTTTCTCTGTGGCCTATTTTGCTGTTACTGGGAGGTCTGAGGGTCATGTTTGGGTTGGCCCACCTGCTAATACCGAGCCTGTACTCACCCCGCCTCCTCAGCTCTCCGTGTTTTTTTTTTAAACCACAGCGGCAGTGGTAATCTATTTAAGTAGGCTGGGTGGCTCTGGCTCTGATCCGGGGGGTTTCCCTGCACGGAGACTGCTGAATAGAAGTGTTCAGTATGTGTTGAATTATTAATAGTAGTTCTGTCAGTTCTTTAACACACGCAAAGAAAAGCCTGCACTTCGGTTCAGCATGCAGCGCTGCACGGCCCTCTGCTGTGGAAGCCATCACAGCACTACATTAACAATTGCACGTTATATTAGTGCCGACCAGTGACAGTAAAGATTACACTGAATTTTATAATATTTTTCTACCACTTTCAAACAGCGTGAACATCACTCTAAGGTTTTGGGGCATTTTATATTCTCATCGTTTCACTGAACACATTAAGGGTGGGTATGGATTGCTGAGGACAAAAATTGTAAAAAAAATAATAATAATAATAATAAAAATAATAATAATAATAGGTAGTGCCAAGGTGGAGTAACCTAATTTACCACATTGGATAATCCCAAGGCACGTGACATGGGGTGGCGCAGACCCTGGTTTAGTGGTGTGCAGACAGTATGTGCGTGCGTGCTACAGTGCCCCAGGCACAGCGGAGCCTAGAGGGGCGACTGAGCCCCGTGCACAATGCTGACCACACCCAGATCCCACTGGACGTCTGGGTAATGGACCGTGACCAACCCCCATAGCACACCGGCCCGCTAATACTGGCTCTTGGTTTGGAGAAGCTTAGAATGAGAAATGCCAATCATGAACTGTTGCTTTCGCCCCACTTTCCCACACCCCTTTCAATGTGTAGTACTGCTCCCCATTAAACACCCTCGATATGCCAGCTACACTGGAATATTCCCTCATGCCTGGTTCCCCCATGTGCTGGGACGTCGTGGGATGCCCTCTATACACAGACCATATGGCATAGATCAGTGGTTCCCAACCTTTTGACTTCTGTGGACCCCCACTTTCTCATTAATGGAACCCAGGGACCCCCACTGAATCATCAGTGGAATCCAGGGACCCCCACTGAGTCATTACTGGAAGCATGAGACCTAATTTGTCAATATTTGTTAATATTTTTTAATTTTCTAAGCAGTCACGGACCCCCTGAGAAGGCTTCGGAGACCCCCAGGGGTCCCCGGACCACAGGTTGGGAACCACTGGCATAGATAGTATCCACACTCAGCATTGCTATATTTCTTTATGTCTTATATGGCGTTGCATGGGTTGGGCTGTTATTCTTTTATTATGTGTGGGGCTCAGTTTTCTGGGATGGAATTACATTTTGTCACCATATGGTGGTTTAATGGTACACACATAGGTTGGGCTATTACCATTACTCCAATCTGTCTTCCGTGCCTCACCCACATGTTGACTGGCATCATTCCCTCTGAGAGACTGGCCTATAATATTTGCCACTCTTGTATGTCAGACTTGCATGGTCTGCTGCTAGGTCAGCAGGCTGGTATCGTTCTAGTACTGGTTGCATTTTAGATTCTATGTCAGGACCGGAGGCTCGGATTATGCTGTCTCTTTCTTTTACTGAACTTTCACAGCAGCCAATCACAAAACATTAAAGGAAAAAACTACATTTCCCAAGAAAACATAATACATGTCACATGCTCCAATCACCTATTGTGACCTGCAACCATAAGAGTCCTGAACCCCAACGTTATATCCTCTTTCTTTGCTGCTTCGCAGCAGATAAGTGACATTTTATCTATTCTCGTATGCTTTTGTGTAAATTGTACATGTTTCATTGTGTATTTTCAATTTGTTAAGTGTCGCGATTTCGCACGCTCTATGTTCTATCTTCTGTGTCAATATTGATTTTGACAGGCACGCGCGTTTTACGAGCAGATCCATTCCCTAATGATATTTCCTTCGGATCGGCTCGTAGATTCAGTGCGCCTCGGGCAATTTACTTTATTGTTGAAGGCAGACTGGAGAAGTGTGTCCCTGACGCCCAGACAGTGTTCTGCTGGGTTGTAAAATTTGATTAGGCTCTGCCTAGAGTGTACTACAGACGGCTCCCTCCAATTTATATTTAATCTACCTTGCCTGTGAAGGGGTATTTCACTCCCCCTTTAATTTGAAGAATATCTTACTGCTTGCAATGGCGCAATGGAATGATGAAGAGACAGGGTACTACCCTGAAGATTCTGTTAACCAGATGGAGGTTAATTTGGTTGAGGCACTTGACTCTAGAGTGCAACAATCTGTAAATGATGCCTTGGTGAGAGCGTTAGACCCCTTTTCCGGGCAACTACTGGAGTACGCTCACTCTCAAGGCTGGGTTCCGGATTCATCCCCTAATAATCCCGAAGGGGTCAATCCTCAAACCGCCTCCAAATCTAAGGCTAAAACGAAGAATATTACTAATGAGGATGACTCTGAAGATATGCATGCAGAAGCCTTTGCTAAACTGCGCAAAAGACGTATTGATGAACACAATTATAGTACCTTGAATAATTCTTCCTCTTCTGGAGGTTCTTCCGATCAGGATTCAGATGACCTGACCGCGCCAGCAAGAAAGCGAAAAAGCGCTTCACTTCGCAACTGTTAGACTTCGATCCCTCTGAAATAGTTCATCCTAGGTCCTCTGACTGGCTCTCATCTTCAGAGGTGGCGCAATATGTACACGATAACCTTAGGAAAGGTTATGATAAAGAGGTTCGCACACGCCTCAAGACTGAATGTCCCAGACCTGATTTAGATAATAATGTAGCTGATACCCCAGAAGTTGATCCGACCATGGTTACCTTTTTGAAAAAGTTCTCCAAAGACCCGAAAAAAGGTTTAGACAGGTCATGGCACTCATGCCAGGATAAGCTTCTAGACATGTCAGGACCTCTTACTAAGATCCTGGATTTAGCTGCAGGCTCAAAATAATCAGGTATTCCGGTGGATACGGATGTCTTATTAGGTTGGGCTCAGCTCGCAGTTTGCCAATTAGGTAACACTAACTGTGCTATTTCAGCAGAGCGCAGAAAATCAATACTCATGCGCATGGATCCAAAGCTGGTAGATCTGGCAGTATCCGAGGCTGGTCCAGCTGCAGAGGGCCTCCTTTTCGGATCTTCCTTTATTAAGGAACTTGCTAAATTTTGCTCCACGTTTTCCACGCTTGACAAAGCGCAGTTGTCCCTTAAAAAGGTTTTCAGAAGAGGCCTTTTTGTCAGGGCTGGACATTATGGTGGACGAATGTCCGGCCGGGGCTCCTACACCAGTCCCCAAAATTATTATCCGAGAGGACGTGGTAACTGGTCCGGTGACCAATCAGATGCCACATTCTACCCCACCCGGAGCAGAGGTGGCAGACCTAGATTCCGCAGAGGACATCGCAGAGGGCAGCAAGGAGCGATCCAGGATGCTTCCTATACTGGTAAGGCTCATTCACCGTCTCAGGTTATTCTTGGTGGAAGAGTGGGTCTGTGCGCTCAGAATTGGAGAAATGTTTCCGGGGATCCTTGGGTGCTTCAGACGGTATCAGGTTTTCATCTGGAGTTCCTCAGCACCCCTCGTCAGTTGACCCCTCCGACTCAAATTAATTTTTCCCTAGAAAATCAGACTTTTATAGATGCAGAAGTACAAGCGCTCTTAGACAAAGGTGCGGTCATTTTTTCAACCCCTCAGCCAGAAGGGTTTTGCAACCCTATATTTGTCGTAGACAAAAAGGGAGGAGGTCATCGTCTGGTTTTGAACTTGAAATTCTTGGCTTGTGTACAGGCACTTCAAAATGGAGGGAATCCACATGTTAAGAGATATCTTAATAGAAGGGGACTGGATGGTAAGACTGGATCTGAAAGACGCTTATTTTTCGATTCCAATTTTTCCACCACACAGGAAATTCCTTCAGTTCCATTGGAAGTCTCGATGCTTAGAGTTCACAGCTCTCCCATTCGGTCTGTCCTCAGCACCATGGTGCTTCACGAAGTGGTTGAGACCGGTTGTGAAGTTTTTGAGAACCAAGGGGGTTTGGTTGATTATTTACCTGGACGACATCCTTTTGATGGCCCAGGAGCCAGCTACAGTACAGACCCATTTGAACTGGACGATCAGTCTTTTGCAGGACTTGGGATTCCTTATCAATGCGCAGAAGTCATTGTTGAATCCGCCTCAAGTAATAGAGTTTTTGGGTTTCAAGATCGATTCGATACAAGCTCAACTGATTCTCCCCTCATTAAAGATTCGCAATATAAAGAGGGAGTTGAGGTCAGCTCTAGCAAGTCCGAATATTTCTTTAAGAAGCATTGCTCGATTGGTGGGCCTACTGGCTTCGTCCATTCAAGCAATCTTCCCAGCCCCTCTACACTATTGAGCTCTGCAGCGGTTAAAGATCAAATATCTGAGTCAAGGTTGGAGTTACTCATCCTTGATCCCGTTGTCCAGGGAAGTCAGAGAGGAGATTCAGTGGTGGCTTCATCACATGGAAGCCTGGAATGGCAGGGCCATATTCGGGTCCCATCCAGAAGTGGTGATAGAATCCGATGCCAGTCAGTGGGGATGGGGAGCCCGTTGCGGATCTGTAGTGACAGGGGGTCGTTGGTCTCCGACAGAACAATCCCTTCACATCAATTGTTTAGAACTTCTAGCTGGCTCATTTGCGATAAAGAGCTTATCCCCCCTCAAGACAGATTGTTGCATTCTGCTAAGGATGGACAATGTGTCAGCAGTAAGATATGTCAACAAGTTAGGGGGTACGAGATCCAGAGTCCTAGCGGAGATAGCCAAGGAATTCTGGCCTTATTGTCTGAACCACAGATTGGTAATTGTAGCAGAATATTTACCGGGGGCCCAGAACACTGTGGCGGACTGGAACTCCAGGTATCTGACGGATGCCAGCGATTGGAGGTTGGATCAGACTATTTTTCAACAGATAGTTCAGGAATGGGGCCCTTGCGGGTGGATCTTTTTGCTTCTCGCCTCAATACCCAGATTCAGAAGTTCTTCAGCTGGAGGCCGGATCCTCTGGCCTCAGCAACAGATGCGTTTCTATGGGATTGGTCCCTATTTCAGGGATATGCCTTCCCTCCATTTCTATTGATCCCCAGGGTTCTGTCTCAGATTCGGAGACATAGGGCAAACCTAATCCTGGTGACTCCTGTTTGGCGATCTCAGCCCTGGTTCCCTATTGCGCTCCAGTAGGCTTGTGCTCTACCATTGCTCATTCCTCCTCGGCAGGACTTATTGTTGAGTCCGGAGGGCCTTCAACATCTTCTGATCTCATCGGGGACTCTTACGTTGATGGCATGGATGGTTTCAGGAAAAATTGGGAAACCCCAGGCATTTCGCAACAAGCTAGAAACTTTATCAAACAAGCCTGGGCTTCTAGCACCCACAAGAGATATGCTTCTGCTTGGCGCAGATGGAATAGTTGGTGTGATGGAAGGAATATCAATCCCTTGGAGTCAAGTATTGATTCAGTAGTTAATTTCTTAGCGGAGTTAGCATCCACAGGACTAGCTTATAGGACTATTAACAATTTCAGGTCAGCTATTTCGGCCAGACATAAACCTATTGATGGTAAACCGGTTGGTGAACATCCACTAGTCTGTAAGTTGTTGAGAGGTATAAGATTTTCTAATCCACCTCAAGCCAAATATAGCACTTTGTGGGACGTAGACGTTGTTTTAAAATGTATTGATTCCTGGCCTAGTAATAGGTTTTTATCGCGCAAGCAACTATCGGCGAAATTGACTATGTTACTTTGCTTGATTTCTTGTAAACGGGTTTCGGATGTCAAAGCCCTAGATTTATCCGGTAGAGTATATTCTCCTGAAGGTGTTACCTTTTCCATTTCCAAAAGGACTAAAACTAATTGCAGGTCGGTATCCTATCCTTGGTATCCGAATAATACGAAGTTATGTGTGGTACAATGTTTGAAAGACTATGAGTTCAGACAAAATATGAATGGCCAATTATTAATTTCTATTCAAAAACCCTTTAGACCAGTGGCTTCTGCCACTCTGTCAAGGTGGGTTAGATGGTTAATGAGTGAAGCAGGTATTAATACTGAGCAGTTTGGAGCTCATTCGGTGAGAGGAGCTATGGCTTCCAAATCGTTTGGTTTAGGTTCTAGTTTGCAGGATATTATGAAGACAGCTGACTGGTCTTCTGAGAATACCTTTCGTAAGTTTTACTTTAAACCTGTGGTTGATGTTGCCTCTATTGTTATTAATCAGCTTTAAAGGAGCATAATCCGAGCCTACGGTCCTGACATAGAATAAAAAAAATTCTAGCTTACGCGACAAGAATTTTCAATTCTATTAAGGACACGGAGGCGAGGATTATCCCACCCATTATATTTATTGGAGGTTATATTCAATTGTATAATTTTGTATAAAAGAATCATGCCCTCCCTTGAATTGTTGAAGAGATATTTATAAAATTGACTCTGATATAATTTGTCAATGAGGGGTATTATTATATACTCTTATTTTTTCCAGGTTCTGGTCAGAAGAATTCTTGAGATCTTTTCGGAGGTCGATGTTGGTGAGCAAATCATTGGGTTCCTTCTTCTTCGTAGGATGCGTTTTTGGCTTGTTGCCGGAGTGGATTAATCCTCAGATTCTATATCAAGAGAGAAGTTCCGTGTTTCTTCATTATCGGAGGAAGTTCGTTTTCAAGTGGTTGTAGGATTATCTGTGAGACAAAGAAAGAGGATATGAGGTTGGGGTTCAGGACTCTTATGGTTGCAGGTCACGATAGGTGATTGGAGCATGTGACATGTATTATGTTATCTTGGGAAATGTTGTTTTTTCCTTTAATGTTTTGTGATTGGCTGCCACGTCCGCAGCACCACCTTGCTGTGTCCGTGTCCCTGACCCCCGCCCACGCTGCTGCTAGCGTGTTCGAGGCCCGTCTAGTGGGCTTCTGGTAAGCTTTGTGCCGTTTTCTGTATTTGTGACTGTATTCTGTGCCCCGGTTAATTCTGCCTTTTTGCCCCATTTGCGTCGCTAGACTCGTGTGCATTGTGCCGTTTTTCGCCATATTGTGACTGTATTGCTGTGCCTTGCTTTATTGTGCTTTATTGTGCCTTTTGCTCCTTTTGCTTCCCATTTGTGCTTTTGCTTCCCTTAGTGCCTTCTTAGATTGTTTCTCCACTTTTTCGCCCCTTGTGCGCTCCCCCTTGCCGCTTTCCGCTGCCGCTGCCTCCCTGCGGCCCCGCCCCCATCACACCCCCATTCGCCGCTCCCTCCCGCCTCCCAGCAGCTCCTCCCTCCCCCTCCCTTCTTAATGGCTGGCGCTGCGCGTCGAGGGTGAGCGACCTCTGACCTGATTTTGGCCAAGATCTCGCTCCCCCACGTCCGCAGCACCACCCTGCTGTGTCCGTGACCCTGACCCCCGCCCACGCTGCTGCTAGCGTGTCCGAGGCCCGTCTAATGGGCTCCTGGTAAGCTTTGTGCCGTTTTCTGTATTTGTGACTGTATTCTGTGCCCTGGTTAATTCTGCCTTTTTGCCCCATTTGCGTCACTAGACTCGTGTGCATTGTGCCGTTTTTCGCCGTATTGTGACTGTATTGCTGTGCCTTGCTTTATTGTGCTTTATTGTGCCCTTTTCTCCTTTTGCCTCCCATTTGTGCTTTTGCTTCCCTTAGTGCCTTCTTAGATTGTTTCTCCACTTTTTCGCCCCTTGTGCGCTCCCCCTTGCCGCTTTCCGCTGCCTCCCTGCGGCCCCGGCCCCCATCGCGCCCCCATTCGCCGCTCCCTCCCGCCTCCCAGCAGCTCCTCCCTCCCCCTCCCTTCTTAATGGCTGGCGCTCCGCGTCGAGGGTGAGCGACCTCTGACCTGATTTTGGCCAAGAGCTCGCTTCCCCACGTCCGCAGCACCACCTTGCTGTGTCCGTGTCCCTGACCCCCGCACACGCTGCTTCTAGCGTGTTCGAGGCCCGTCTAGTGGGCTTCTGGTAAGCTTTGTGCCGTTTTCTGTATTTGTGACTGTATTCTGTGCCCTGGTTAATTCTGCCTTTTTGCCCCATTTGCGTCGCTAGGCTCGTGTGCATTGTGCCGTTTTTCGCCGTATTGTGACTGTATTGCTGTGCCTTGCTTTATTGTGCTTTATTGTGCCTTTTGCTCCTTTTGCTTCCCATTTGTGCTTTTGCTTCCCTTAGTGCCTTCTTAGATTGTTTCTCCACTTTTTCACCCCTTGTGCGCTCCCCCTTGCCGCTTTCCCCTGCCGCTGCCTCCCTGCGGCCCGCCCCCCATTGCGCCACCATTCGCCGCTCCCTCCCGCCTCCCAGCTGCTCCTCCCTCCCCCCTCCCTTCTTAATGGCTGGCGCTGCGCGTCGAGGGTGGGCGACCTCTGACCTGATTTTGGCCAAGATCTCGCTCCCCCATGTCTGCAGCACCACCTTGCTGTGTCCGTGACCCTGACCCCCGCCCACGCTGTTGCTAGCGTGTTCGAGGCCCGTCTAGTGGGCTCCTGGTAAGCTTTGTGCCGTTTTCTGTATTTGTGACTGTATTCTGTGCCCTGGTTAATTCTGCCTTTTTGCCCCATTTGCGTCACTAGACTCGTGTGCATTGTGCCGTTTTTCGCCGTATTGTGACTGTATTGCTGTGCCTTGCTTTATTGTGCTTTATTGTGCCCTTTTCTCCTTTTGCCTCCCATTTGTGCTTTTGCTTCCCTTAGTGCCTTCTTAGATTGTTTCTCCACTTTTTCGCCCCTTGTGCGCTCCCCCTTGCCGCTTTCCACTGCCGCTGCCTCCCTGCGGCCCCGCCCCCATCGCGCCCCCATTCGCCGCTCCCTCCCGCCTCCCAGCAGCTCCTCCCTCCCCCCTCCCTTCTTAATGGCTGGCGCTGCGCGTTGAGGGTGAGCGACCTCTGAGCTGATTTTGGCCAAGATCTCGCTCCCCCACGTCCGCACCACCACCTTGCTGTGTCTGTGACCCTGACCCCCGCCCACGCTGCTGCTAGCGTGTTCGAGGCCCGTCTAGTGGGCTCCTGGTAAGCTTTGTGCCGTTTTCTGTATTTGTGACTGTATTCTGTGCCCTGGTTAATTCTGCCTTTTTGCCCCATTTGCGTCACTAGACCCGTGTGCATTGTGCCGTTTTTCCCCGTATTGTGACTGTATTGCTGTGCCTTGCTTTATTGTGCTTTATTGTGCCCTTTTCTCCTTTTGCCTCCCGTTTGTGCTTTTGCTTCGCTTAGTGCCTTCTTAGATTGTTTCTCCACTTTTTCGCCCCTTGTGCACTCCCCCTTGCCGCTTTCCGCTGCCGCTGCCTCCCTGTGGCCCCGCCCCCCATCGCGCCCCCATTCGCCGCTCCCTCCCGCCTCCCAGCAGCTCCTCCCTCCCCCTCCCTTCTTAATGGCTGGCGCTCCGCGTCGAGGGTGAGCGACCTCTGACCTGATTTTGGCCAAGAGCTCGCTTCCCCACGTCCGCAGCACCACCTTGCTGTGTCCGTGTCCCTGACCCCCGCCCACGCTGCTTCTAGCGTGCTCGAGGCCCGTCTAGTGGGCTTCTGGTAAGCTTTGTGCCGTTTTCTGTATTTGTGACTGTATTCTGTGCCCTGGTTAATTCTGCCTTTTTGCCCCATTTGCGTCGCTAGACTCGTGTGCATTGTGCAGTTTTTCGCCGTATTGTGACTGTATTGCTGTGCCTTGCTTTATTGTGCTTTATTGTGCCTTTTGCTCCTTTTGCTTCCCATTTGTGCTTTTGCTTCCCTTAGTGCCTTCTTAGATTGTTTCTCCACTTTTTCGCCCCTTGTGCGCTCCCCCTTGCCGCTTTCCCCTGCCGCTGCCGCTGCCTCCCTGCGGCCCCGCCCCCATTGCGCCACCATTCGCCGCTCCCTCCCGCCTCCCAGCTGCTCCTCCCTCCCCCCTCCCTTCTTAATGGCTGGCGCTGCGCGTCGAGGGTGAGCGACCTCTGACCTGATTTTGGCCAAGATCTCGCTCCCCCACGTCTGCAGCACCACCTTGCTGTGTCTGTAACCCTGACCCCCGCCCACGCTGCTGCTAGCGTGTTCGAGGCCCGTCTAGTGGGCTCCTGGTAAGCTTTGTGCCGTTTTCTGTATTTGTGACTGTATTCTGTGCCCTGGTTAATTCTGCCTTTTTGCCCCATTTGCGTCACTAGACTTGTGTGCATTGTGCCATTTTTCGCCGTATTGCTGTGCCGTGCTTTATTGTGCCTTTTGCTCCTTTTGCTTCCCATTTGTGCTTTTGCTTCCCTTAGTGCCTTCTTAGATTGTTTCTCTGCTTTTTCGCCCCTTGTGCGCTCCCCCTTGCCGCTTTCCCCTGCCGCTGCCTCCCTGCGGCCCCGCCCCACTCGCGCCCCCATTCGCCGCTCCCTCCCGCCTCCCAGCTGCTCCTCCCTCCCCCCTCCCTTCTTAATGGCTGGCGCTCCGCGTCGAGGGTGAGTGACTTCTGACCTGATTTTGGCCAAGAGCTCGCTTCCCCACGTCCGCAGCACCACCTTGCTGTGTCCGTGTCCCTGACCCCCGCCCACGCTGCTGCTAGCGTGTTCGAGGCCCGTCTAGTGGGCTTCTGGTAAGCTTTGTGCCGTTTTCTGTATTTGTGACTGTATTCTGTGCCCTGGTTAATTCTGCCATTTTGCCCCATTTGCGTCGCTAGACTCGTGTGCATTGTGCCGTTTTTCGCCGTATTGTGACTGTATTGCTGTGCCTTGCTTTATTGTGCTTTGTTGTGCCTTTTGCTCCTTTTGCTTCCCATTTGTGCTTTTGCTTCCCTTAGTGCCTTCTTAGATTGTTTCTCTGCTTTTTCGCCCCTTGTGCGCTCCCCCTTGCTGCTTTCCCCTGCCGCTGCCTCCCTGCGGCCCCGCCCCACTCGCGCCCCCATTCGCCGCTCCCTCCCGCCTCCCAGCTGCTCCTCCCTCCCCCCTCCCTTCTTAATGGCTGGCGCTCTGCGTCGAGGGTGAGCGACCTCTGACCTGATTTTGGCCAAGAGCTCGCTTCCCCACGTCTGCAGCACCACCTTGCTGTGTCCGTGTCCCTGACCCCCGCCCACGCTGCTTCTAGCGTGTTCGAGGCCCGTCTAGTGGGCTTCTGGTAAGCTTTGTGCCGTTTTCTGTATTTGTGACTGTATTCTGTGCCCTGGTTAATTCTGCCATTTTGCCCCATTTGCGTCGCTAGACTCGTGTGCATTGTGCCGTTTTTCGCCGTATTGTGACTGTATTGCTGTGCCTTGCTTTATTGTGCTTTATTGTGCCTTTTGCTCCTTTTGCTTCCCATTTGTGCTTTTGCTTCCCTTAGTGCCTTCTTAGATTGTTTCTCCGCTTTTTTGCCCCCTGTGCGCTCACCCTTGCCGCTTTCCCCTGCCGCTGCCTCCCTGCGGTCCGCCCCCCTCGCGCCCCCTTTCGCCGCTCCCTCCTGCCTCCCAGCTGCTCCTCCCTCCCCCCTCCCTTCTTAATGGCTGGCGCTGCGCGTCCGCGCCGCTGGCGCGCCAGAGGCAAGCCCATCTGCGCCCGGCCGCGCCTGGACCGTGCCCAGCGCCACCCCCCCTGGTCCGCACGCCCCCCACACCACCAGACGTCGCTACTCGGCCAACCAACTCAGTGCCCTCAACCCCGGCCGCTCCACAACATGTTTCCAGTCATCTCCAAAGAACACCAAGGGACCCTTCTCCTGCCTCGCCTGCAACTTCACCTGCAACAGAACAAGGAAACCTGCCACAACCGCAACAAACCACCTCCACTGCATACTCCTTAACACACGTTCCGCACGCAAGCACGCCATCGAGCTCTGGGACCTGCTCGACACCACCGCCCCAGACGTAGCCTTCCTGACCGAAACCTGGTGGAACGATTCCTCAGCACCTGACATCGCCATAGCCACACCGGACGGCTACAAGATCACCAGAAGAGATCGCCCCAACGGAATCGGAGGAGGAATAGCCATCGCCCACAAATCCACCCTCAAAATCCACACCCACACAGACGAGACTCTCAAGACCGCCGAACAAATACACTTCCGGATCCACATTGACCCCAACACCACCCTCAGGGGAACGCTCATCTACCGACCCCCAGGACCACGAGCACCCTTCAGTGACTCCATCGCCGACCTCATGAGCACCCACGCGCACACCTCTATGGACTACATCCTCCTTGGAGACCTCAATTTCCACTTGGAGAACAACAACAACGCCAACACCACATCCCTGACCGACAACCTCTCCAACCTCGGCCTCAGACAACTGGTCAACACACCCACCCACTTCACCGGCCACACGCTCGATCCGATCTTCTCCGCAAGCAACCACGTCACCTTTAGCCAAACCACCGAACTCCACTGGACCGACCACCACTGCATCCACTTCACATTCAAGAAGCACATCGAACACCACCGCACCCAACTACCACCCCACCGCCGCTGGAGCAAAGTCACAGAAGACCAACTGACCAGCACCCTCGCCCAGAACCCGCCCACCGACTCCACCGACCCAGACACCGCTGCTCTCAACCTACGAAAGTGGATCAACGACTGCGCCAACACCCTCGCACCACTCAAGAGGTCCACCGACAACCAAGGAAAGAAAAAAGCCGCCTGGTTCACTGACGAACTCCTCACCTCCAAATGCACCTGCCAGAAACTAAAGAAGAAATGGCTCCTCGAACACACACCCGACAGCCTGGCAGCCCACAAGGAGGCCACCCGCAAGCACCACCAGCTAATCCGACTCGCCAAACATTCCCACTTCACAGAACGCCTGAACAACAACGCACACGACAGCAAAGAACTCTTCTGCATCGTGAAAGAGCTCTCCAACCCCAGCGCCAACGACATCCCACCATCCCAAGAACTCTGCGACGCCCTGTCCACCTTCTTCTATCAGAAGATCACCGACATCCACGACAGCCTCAACACCACGCCTCCGTCAGACCCCACCCCCGACAACTCCACCTGCACCAACCGCTACACCGCCTGGACCCACGTAGACGACGCTGAAACTTGCAAGATCATGAACTCCATCCACTCAGGATCCCCTTCAGACCCATGCCCCCACCACGTCTACAACAAAGCCGACTCTACCATCGCCCCCCAACTTCGAAAGGTCATCAACTTATCCTTCGAAACCGCGACTTTCCCGGACAGCTGGAAGCACGCCGAAATCCACGCCCTCCTCAAGAAACCCAAGGCAGACCCCAACGACCTCAAAAACTTCCGCCCGATCTCCCTCCTCCCCTTCCCGGTGAAGGTCATCGAGAAGATCATCAACGCTCACCTCACCCACCACCTCGAGGACAACTCCATCCTGGACCCCTCCCAGTCCGGTTTCAGACGCAACCACAGCACCGAGACTGCTCTCCTCGCCGCCACAGATGACATCAGACAGCAAATGGACAACGGCAAAACTTCAGCCCTCATCCTCCTGGACCTTTCCGCAGCCTTCGACACGGTTTACCACTGCACCCTACTAACACGCCTCCACGACGCCGGAATACAAGAAAAAGCCCTCCACTAGATCTCCTCCTTTCTCTCCGGCAGAACCCAGAGAGTCCGACTCCCAACCTTCCGCTCCGAAGCCACCAACATCATCTGCGGCGTACCCCAAGGCTCCTCTCTAAGCCCTACGCTGTTCAATGTCTACATGGCCCCCCTCGCACAACTGGCCCGTCAGCACAACCTCAACATTCTCTCCTACACCGACGACACCCAGCTCATCCTCTCCCTCACCAAAGACCCACACACCGCCAAAGCCAACCTCCACGAGGGAATGAAGTCCATCACCAAGTGGATGAGAAATAGCCACCTGAAGCTGAACTCCGACAAGACGGAGGTCCTCATCCTCGGACGCACCCCCTCGGCCTGGGACGACTCCTGGTGGCCCACCGCGCTGGGACCCCCTCCAACGCCAGCCAACCATGCACGCAACCTGGGTTTCGTCCTCGACTCCGCCCTCACCATGTCCAAGCAGGTCAACGCAGTTTCCTCCTCCTGCTAAAACACCCTCCGCATGCTCCGTAGAATCTACAAATGGATCCCAACGGAAACCAGAAAAACAGTGACCCAGGCCCTCGTCAGCAATAGACTAGACTACGGCAACGCACTATACACAGGCATCCCAGCGAAAGACATCCGACGCCTCCAACGCATCCAAAACGCCTCCGCCCGACTGGTCCTCGACATACCCCGCCGATGCCACATCTCCCACCACCTGAAAGACCTCCACTGGCTCCCTGTGGACAAGAGGATCACCTTCAAGCTCCTCACCCACGCTCACAAGGCACTCTACAACGCCGGACCAGCCTACCTGAACAACAGACAACTTCTACGCCCCCTCCTGCCAACTCTGCTCCGCCAACCTCGCCCTCGCCATCGTTCCCCACTTCCAACGCAAGACCTCCGGCGGCAGATCCTTCTCCTACCTCGCCGCCAAGACCTGGAACACTCTCCCGACCCCTCTGCGACAGACCCAGGACTTCTCACCTTCAGGAGACTCCTCAAGACCTGGCTCTTCGACCAGTAGCAGCAGCCTCCCTCCCCCCCTCAGCGCCTTGAAACCCTAACGGGTACGTAGTGCGCTGTATAAATATTGTGATTGATTGATTGATTGCTGTGAAAGTTCAGTAAAAGAAAGAGACAGCATAATCCTCGCCTCCGTGTCCTTAATAGAATTGAAAATTCTTGTCGCGTAAGCTAGAATTTTTTTTATCCATGGGCTTGGATGGCATCTCCCCACAGTCCATATTGCAGCACATTTTCTGAGTTACATCTTAAACCCATTGGCTGTGTCGCCTTGGAGTCAGAACCCAGCATGGATTCTTGGTCTCAGTTTGGATGCAGGAGTCATATGCTGGGCAGGCACCTTAGAGAGACCTCCCACTGCATGTTTAAGGTACAGGTTGGTGTTTGTCCTTTCATCTGCCTGTTAGATAGGGACCCGAAGTTTATGACAGAAAATTTGCCGATCTCTGTGGCATGTCAACCCCCCCGGGTGGCGGGTATCTTTCCCACACCCTGCTTTACACATTACAGGCTGCGCTCTTCCCCGCAGCCTGTGTTGTAATTTAGACCCACAGGATGCCAGCGTCTTTGACACTTTAGTGTTACCCATTATTGGCTGCGCTCTCTCACACTGCGTCTGTTGCGTTTTACTCCCGCAGGTTGGCCACTGTCTTTCAAACAGCTTGCACATGTTAGGGTGACCACCCGTCCGTAAATTTCACGGACTGTCCGTAATTTCGCCCTGCTGTCCGTTGTCCATGATGAAAGCTTTTATGGACGGCATTTGTCCGTAATTTTAGCTTTCACCTAAAGGGCAACGGAGGCAGGGCGAAATTATGGGCAGAGGAGTTTCCCCAGCTGGGCTGGAAGGCAGGGGGTCTCCTGTGCTCTGAGGGAGGGAGGGGCAGACAGATAAGAATAGGCCTTCTTGCCAGGGGGTCTCCTTCCCTAAACACATGCAAATGTGTGCAACTGGTAAATCTGCAAATACAAAGGGGCTTGAAAACCTGCATTGACTTTACTAAAAGGAGTCACTTGAAGTTTTCTGGTGGCAAAGATATTTTTTTCAGAGAGGTATTGTAATGGTGTTCCAAGGTGAGCTGTGGAGTGTGTGGTTTTAATGGAGTGTTATAATTTTTTTTATCACTAGGTATAAACTGTATATTATTCAAATCTGTATTTGAGAAGCACTTTTTATTTATTTAACCGAAATGTATTTGCGCAATTTGTAGCAGCTTTTATTATGATGTAATTGTATTTTTCACAGTTCTTTCAGGTACCACAGTACCTCATAGTACTAACAAACATTGGCAAAGCCAATAGGTCTCATCTACGAAAGAGTTAATGGCTTTGCTAATGTGTTTTAGCCATTAGCCATGTTATACACCAGAGTAGCTGCTGTTCAGCACAGCTTAAAGCTAGTGGCATAGTGGTGTGGAGTGGAGTAGACTAGCATAGGAGCAGTGACGTAGAGCCCAGTGGTGCAAAGTACAGTGCAGTGGGGTACAGTGCAGTTGTTTAGAGTGCATTATCGTAGAGTGCAGTGGTTTAGAGTGCAGTGGCATGGAGTGACAATGCAGTGGAGTAGAGTGCCATACAATAGAGTAGCAGAGAGAGCAGTAGTGTAGAGTGGTGCAGTGGCATAGATTGCAGAGTATACTCACATTGCAGGGAGTGCAGTGGTGTAGTGTAGAGTGGTGCAGAGTAGGGCAAAGTGTTGTAGAGTGGAGTGATGCAGAGTAGAATGGCATAGAGTGCAGTGGCATAGAATGCAGTAGTACATAGAACATTGGTGTATAGTTTGGTGGTGGAGAGTGCAACACTGCAGAGTAGAGTGTCAGTGCAGTGATGTAGAGTGGAGTAGAGTGGCACAGAGCAGTGGCGTAGAGTATAGTGGTACAGAGTAGAGGGCAGTGGCGTACAGTGCAGTTGTTAAGAGTGCATTGGCGCAGAGTGCAGTGGCATAGAGTGGCATGGGGTAGAGTTACATAGAGTGCAGTGGAGTAGAGTGGCATACAATAGAGTAGCAGAGAGCGCAGTAATGCAGAGTGGTGTCATAGAGTGCAGAGTAGACTCATGTGGCATAGAGTGTAGTGGTGTAGAGTGGTGCAGAGTAGAGTGGTGTAGAGTATAGTGCCTAGAGTGCAGTGGCATAGAGTAGAGTGGTGTAGAGTGCAGAGTTGCAGAGTAGAGTGTCAGTGCAGTGGTGTAGAGTGGTACAGAGAACAGTGGCATAGAGTACAGTGGTGCAGAGTAAAGGGCAGTGCAGTTGTTTAGAGTGCACTGGTGTAGAGTGAAGTAGCATAGAGTGGCATTGGGCAGAGTAGAGTGGCATAGAATGCAGTGAAATAGAGTATATTGGTGCAAAATGCAGTAGTACAGGGCAGAGTGGTGTAGAGTATAGTGGCGACCAGAGCAGTGTTGCAGAGATTCAGCTTGCAGTGGTGTAGAGTGCATTGAACTAGAGTGCAGTGGTCAGAGTGGTATAGAGTACAGTGGCGTAGAATAGATTGTTTCAGAGTAGAGTGCAGTTGCATAGAGTGGAGAGGTGCAGGGTAGAGTGCAGTGGCATAGAATGCAGTGGCACAGAGTGCAGTGGCATAAAGTAGATTATTTCACAGTAGAGTGAGGTGGCTTAGAGTGGAGAAGTGCAGGTTAGAGTGGAGTTGCATAAAGTGGCATATAGTGTGATGGCATAGAGTAAAGTAGTGTAGAGTGCCGTGGCATAGAGTGCAGAGGTGCAGAGTAGATTAGAATGATGTACAGTGTATTGATGTACAGTGCAGGGGCATAGAGTTGAGTGTTACAGAGTAAAGTGTATTAGCTTAGAGTGCAGTGGCGTACAGTGCAGCGTTGCAGAGTGGCAGAGAGTGGAGTTGTGTGGATTATATTGGTGTTACCTAGACTGGAGTGGTATGGCGTGCAGACGAGCAGAGCACAGTGGTGTAGAGAGGCGCAAAGTGTGGTGGCTTAGAGTAGAGTAGTACAGAGTAGAGTAGAGAGGCATAGTGTGAAGTAGCATAGAGAGCAGTGACATAATGTAGAGTGGTTCCGAATGGAGAAGAGAACAGTGGCATGGAGTGGCATAAAGTGGAGTGATACAGAGTAGGGTGCAATTCTGATATATTCTGAAGTCTATTTAAATGTTGTCATGTGATAGAAAAAACTCTTTCCTAACCCCAGTATCCAGCAAGATTGTTGCATAAATCCTCTCACTTTGAAGTCAGAGAAAGGAAAGTAAACACTAAGTTCCCACCGAAGACAGAGCCTGACATTTGACTTTGTTCTTTGAATGCACAGCAAATATGATGAGATAAGAACAAGATTTACAGGCCTGTTTACAGAAAGGGAGCACTCGGCAGGATACTGTAAATAAGGTTTTGGCAAGGGAAGGGACAAATTCAAGCTGCATGGCCTAAAACAAATAAAGCCAGCAAATTGAAAGCAACAAATTGTGAGTTACAAACAACAAGGCCAATGGCAAGCAACGGGCAGAATGCATTCACAAGGAAGCACTATGAATTTACTTAAAGTGACAGCTGTGGGATACTTTGTGGGGAAAGTCCAGTATTTTAGACCATATCTTGCAGAGGTTTTGCTACATCAATCACCCAGGTAGTATGACAAGAAGACCTGGAGTGGTTTCCATGTTGCAGGATAGGTCTGTACACACATTCTATCAGTTTGCCACCATTTCCTATGGTACAGAGCTTCTGGCACACCTCTTGTAGGGTTAGTGCTAGGTAGCAGACATGAAATAGGGCATTTAATGATTATTTAAGGTGGTTGTAAGTAAGGAGTTGACCGGGGTGAAGATGGTAGTCTGCCACAAGGGTTTGGAAATTTAGTAGCTCACTGTTCAGAAACAAAGTCCCCAATTTTAAGACACCTGCAACATGCCACTGATAGAGTTGCTCTGAGCACAGCCATCCTGTGCGAGTGGGAAGGCTTAGCAAAGGTAGTGCAGGAGCATAGGGTTTCTTCGTGTCAGTGAGTTTACAGGTTCTGGCAAGGCAATAGAAAGCCATGCATGATAACCCCGGAAGGTGATCCATAGAATGGTCAGTAGGAAACGATGAGCAGTGCATTAAGCCTTCCTTAAAAGTCTTTACTGGTAAACCCCATCTCATGCAGGGAGGTGGGCAGAAAGCCAGTGAGCCACCCATTGGACATCTGCAGCTGAATAAAAGCATTCTAAGTCCAGAAGATCTAATCCACCCGCAGTCACAGTTAGCTTTAGAGTGGAAAGAGCTCCCGATGGCGCCGCAGCGACCAGATCAGATGTGTGGCCTGTCTGAAGAAGGAATGAAGGACGAGCAGGGGAAGGTTTGCAAAATAATACTATCATTGGGGTAGCACACCATCTTCTCTAGTGCCACATGGCCTCTACAGAAAGCAGAAGAGAAGACCAAAAAGCAAACTGGGCTTGGAGGGACCGTTCGCTCTGCCGAGATTTTCATCCTGGAAATCAGTGTAAGAATGGTAGATATTAATCACTAGGTATCAAAAGGTAACTTGTTCCCAGTTCAATCTGAGATCTAATTGTGTATGAAGGCGAAAACAGTGCCATATGTTAATGAAACACTAATTAAATTTAAAAAAAAAAAAATGTTGTTTGTGCAATTTACATCCCAAATATTTTGAAGATTGTATGTGTACTTGACACTTAGGGATAACCCAGATCTCTAGTTTGGCTTTTGCTCAATTTCAAAACCATATAAAGACATGGACTAAGCGGGCAATTGCCTTGCACAACCTTGCAAGGGGTCTGGCCCCTGCTCACCCTTCACAAGCACTAACAGCGGACCATTGCACCAGAAGAGTTTGCCAAGGTGGATGGGTGTTGATTATTCAACCACTTGACAGTGCCCCTTCTGTTTCGCTCCTGTGTGCAGACAACTTCCCAGGTACCCAATACCTTCAAATAGTCTTGGTGGACCCATCTTGTCTGATTTTAGGAATTGTCCCACCTTGTTCTTCTCTTCTTTATTTATCCAGTTGTTAGCAACAACCCTTTGAATTACTTGCCGTGGATCTCCCATTTGACCTAGATTTCATCCTACTCTTTTATTATCTTTGATTGGTAGTCCGGGCTCCCATTTCTGAGATAAATGTAGAGTCCCAAACATACACTCTAGTGCAGTGAGACTACAGACCAGTTATGGGTACATCACATCCTGTCATTAGGTGTGAGACTGTCACCCACACCATCTGCCCTGCCTCTTTAAAAAAAAATAGGTTGAAAGTCCATGGGCGGTTGGGGTAAGCCAGATGTTTTTGTTCAATTTGTTTAAACTAGCATAAGGTTAATTACCTTAATGTTTCCCAAACTGTTTGCCAGGGGTTTTGAAATGTTCAGAAACATAATCAAAATGTTGCTGTTACTTTCTCTTCAGGAAAGATAGGGTAGATTTGGGTAGGGGTGATGGCCTTTCCGTGAAGGGCATTAATTTACTACTGAACAAGGACGTAATGTGACACCTGTCTGTAGCACACCAGGAGGCAATCACAAAAGGTCCACAGTAAATAAATAGTGCTATGTTGAAAAAGAGTACATAAATGCACTGACAACATAGTGAGGCATGGCCTCTCTTGCGTGTGTCTGTAAAACTGACGTTTGTTCTTGAATTTTTGTCCTGAATTTTGACCCTTTGTCCTGAATTTTTGTCCTGAATTTTGACCCTTTGTCCTGAATTTTTTACAGTACTGTCCAGAATTTGCCTCAATGCCAGGTGGTCACCCTAATGTTGTCTGATTTTTGCCCACCACCTGCTACATCTTACACACACACAACGGCTGCTGTCCTTCCTGCACCCTGTGTTATTTACTAGTCCACATGTTGTCAGGTTTTTCCACATCCTCCAACGTTAGACACAAGCTGGCTGTTATTTTTCCACAGCTTGTGTTGTCACATGCTCAACACAGGTTTGCTGGTATCCGAACCACAGCCTGTGGTAAATGTACAACTCTCAGGTTGGACGGTACATTTCCCACAGCCTGTGTTACAAATCATTGACTGCTCTCTTTCTCACACCGTGGTTTATGTGGCAGACCCACTGGGTGGGTGATAACTTTCATACAGTCCATGGTAAATACAGAGAACACGGGGTGGCTGTTTCTCTACCGCAGCTTGTATTACATGCTAGGCACACAGTTTGGCTGGTATTTTTTCTCACAGCCGGTGGTAAATGTTTGATTTGTAGGTTTGATGAAGTATTTTTATTCCACGTGTTATTTCCCACAGCCTGTATGTATCCTGTTTAAAATTGTACACTTTCAAGTTGGCTACCGTGTCTCCGACAGCCTGTGGTACGTTAGACCCACATGTTCTCTGTTTTTTTCTGAAAGGAAGTTTAGATTGGCTGGTTTCTTTTTCGCCGCTTGTGCGATACACCCACTGGTTGGCTCAGTGTTTTTCATTCTTTTAAAAATTAGATCATTGGGTTAGACTTGAAAATGTGTCACTCTTTGTGAAATCTTAGGCACCCAGAGCTGTTAAGCCATAGGCTGCCGTGGCACAATTCCTTGTCAGTTTTACACGTTGAAGCCATGAGGTGGGCTTTTGCCTTCCCACAGTTTGTGATGTCTGTCAGCCCCACAGACTGACCTGACATCTTTCCACAGTCTGCATTACATGCTAGCTAGAGTGATATGTGGGGCTGACATCTTTCTCACTTTCTGCGTCGCACGTCACGAGGCTGGCATATATCCCTTAATTTGCGTTACTTGTGAGACGGACTGGCCTGACCTCTTTCCCACCGTCTTTGTTACATCTCAGACTCATTGTCTGGGCAGGCATCTCTCGTACATCCTGCACTGAATTACAGCTGTATAGGCTGAGCTGTATCTTTGCCTCTGTCTGCTACTGCTCGGATCTGTAGTCTCCGTCAGCGAACTTTACCACAGTATGTGCTACATAGAGAATATTTGGCTGGGATGGCATCTTTCCCACAGTCTGTGCCATATTGCATACCCAGAAACTGGACTGGGATCTTCTCCATGATCGGTGGAATCTCAGACCTGCAGGTTGGGCAGGCATCCATCCCTATGGCTGAATTACATGTAGGATCATGAGCGGGGTGGCACTGTTCCCCCAGTTTGCTGTAAACTGCAAATCAATACATTTGGCATGCATTTTACCTCACAACAAGCGCCGCTTGTCAGATCTTTGGGCTGGCCTGGTATTTCTCTCACGGTCTGTGTTTTACCTCTCTGCCTCATAGTTTGGCCTGCCATCTTTCCAACAACTGGCACCACAAATCTGGATTACATGGCAGCCATCGCCAACTGCGTCCCCTCATTTCCTCTCAACCCATAGAATGCACAGTGTAAAGTCAGAACAAAATACTAAGGGGGTCATTCTGACCCTGGCGGTAAATACCGCCAGGGCCGGGGTCGGCGGTAGCACCGCCAACAGGCTGGCGGTGCTCCGCCGGGCATTCTGACCGCGGCGGTACAGCCGCGGCCAGAAGCGGAAAGCCGGCGGTGTACCGCCGACTTTCCGCTGCCCATGGGAATCCGCCATGCTGCGCCGCCATGGGGATTCTGGCACCCCATACCGCCATCCAGTTCCTGGCTGTTCACCCGCCAGGAACAGGATGGCGGTATGGGGTGTCGTGGGGCCCCTGCAGTGCCCATGCCAATGGCATGGGCACTGCAGGGGCCCCCGTAAGAGGGCCACACAAAGAATTTCAGTGTCTGCTTTGCAGACACTGAAATTCGCGACGGGTGCAACTGCACCCGTCGCACCTTCCCACTCCGCCGGCTCCATTCTGAGCCGGCTTCCTCGTGGGAAGGGTGTTTCCCGCTGGGCTGGCGGGCGGCCTTTTGGCGGTCGCCCGCCAGCCCAGTGGGAAACCCAGAATGACCGCCGTGGTCTTTTGACCGCGGTACGGTCTTCTGGCGGTTCCCGCTTGGCGGGCGGCGGTAGCCGCCCGCCAAGCTTAGAATCAGGGCCTAAGCCTCTTTACCACAGTCTGCCTCGTCAGAGTTATCCTTGACTATTTCCCAAAGTCTTGGTTACATTTCAATCTACAGGCTGGGCTGATCTCTTTCCAACAATGTGTACTACACGTAGGATCTATATTCCGAGCCCGCACCTTTACCATAGTCCATATCATTTATTATTAGAAGACCCCTCTTACAAAAGAAAAAAAGAGGTTAAAAATCCCTCTCTCCAATGCATTACTCTATCTCACCCTCTACCTATCAATCTATCCTCTATCCCACTCTCTGGCTCACCCCAGACCGCATTCTACTTCTATGAATTCCAAAATACCCCATCCTGGCTCATCCCAAACCTCAGTTTACTACTTTGATCTCCAAAACAACCCTACTAACCTCTCCCTCATGTATCTCCCCTTTGCCTCATCCCAAACCTCATTTTACTACTATGATCTCCCTAATCCTTTTCTACAGACTCTTCCCTCCTTCATCTCGCCTTTACTCATCCCAAACCTTATCATACTACTATGACCTCCCAATTAACACTTCTGGATTCTTCCTCCTTCTACCCCTCCATTGTTCTATTCAATCCAACTAACAGACTCACATGTCCACAGTTCAAATTAACTAATTTTTCTCTATACTAATACTGCACTCTTATTTCCCCTTACTATTTCACCACTATTCGTTTTTTGTTCTGAAGTAGCATGCTCCTCAATGAAAAGTGCTTTGACGCCTCATCATGGGTAGTAAGCGCTATATAAATACAATTACAATTACAGTTACAACTGTCCTCATGTCATCTCTTCCAACTGAAGCGACCACCTATCATGTAGAAATGCTGTTCCAGCAGCTCTGCTGCGTTTCCTTCTTCGCTGGCCAACCACACTGTTAGGAAACCAGCACTGGAGATGTGGTTCAGACCAGGGTGGCACCCATATGTGCGATGCCAGAAACAATAGCAGGAAGCACTGGATGAGGTCATAAACAGAGCAGCAACATCTGCAAACCATCTGCTCCATGAGCAGAAAGAACTACACACATAGTTGAGCTGTGCTTCCGAAAATATACCTCCCCACACACATGCAGCAAATGTATATTAATGAGGGAAAAAGACACAAGGCCTGATTCAGATATGCTTTTCCTCTATGCGCACTGTTGCAAATCAGGGAAAAAACATATTGTGCAAAGGCTAATTCATAGAAAACTTGGCACGTGAAAATGAGATGCATACACTTAATCGATTCAAGCACACACATCGTGTCGTCAGATACTGTCCACGTAAGGTTGGACATGCTTTCACCCAACCCCTTCCCTCCATTGCATTACCCCAAGTCTGCTTTCATCCACTCTCTCCCTCCATCGCTTGTCCCCTTAGTTTCATCTGTACCAGAAGCGGGTGCAAAAAAAAAAAGGCGAGGCAGATGTCAGGAGGCTGAGATCTCACACTTTGGGCGTCTCACCACAAGGTTGGATTTCACCTTTGTTTTTTTTTGTAAAATAGGATTAATAGTCTCATTTGCTTAGTAGTGCTCAAGGACCTCACGGGAGCAAGGAAACACCTGAAAGATACTGTTGTGTGTTAAATCTAATAGGCACTGATTTGTCTATTTTTCCCCAAAAAGTATTGGTGTTTACAAGACTACGGCTCTGCCTGCCTCCAGATCAGACTCATGTTAGCCTGTGGTTTGTTATATCCACCTTTTAGCTATTGTCCCCATAACTCCACCAATTCCAATTTACATATCAGGTACACACATTTTTATCATAGTACTACCACATTTAGCTAATCTCACCACTTTCTAATAAAATCTTAATTGTAATTGTATTTATATAACGCTTACTACCCCTGACAAGGTGTTTAAGTGCTTTTCAGCGAGTAGCACGCTACTCTGGAACCCAAAAAGATTAGTGGTGGATTACTATAGGGAAATATGAGCACAGTATAAAGCATAATATATTGCCTTTTTATAAGCATAAACTAACACTTCTAAACACGTTCAATAACTCATACTACACAACTATTCACCAAAACAACATACTACACAACTATTCACCAACTTACAACAAAAAAAACTATTATTAATCACATAGGCAAACACTGATGCATTTACCAATGCTTGTTATATGTGGTGCTCCTTTTAAAGTGGGAGAAGATTCTGGAGTTTTCCCCCTACAGAGGTGTCTGGAATTTCCTGCCTCCTTACCCTGGTCTCAGTCTGGGAGCACACTAGGCAAGTGTAAGGTCCTTTGTGAGTGTGCTGGGCTAGTACCTTTGAAGTATAAGTTTGGTAAGTTAGAGCCCACCTCCCCAAATTTAGTTAGGATGTCCCATCCTGCCAACACTAAGACCCTCTACTGTGATGAAAACACAAAGTCCATCTGCCAGCTGCACTAAGTCATGTGACCCAGGAATCAGGCTGAAAGCACCAATTGGATAGGAGAAAAAAATGTCAACTTTCTAAAAGTGACATTTTCAGAATCGTGACTTAAATTCAGCTTTGCCATTAAAGATGGTTTTAAATTGCACTTTATTTGAAGCCAGACATAATATTTTTACCAGTTCCCAATTAAAAGATAGTACACATTATATGTAATAAAACCCTATGTTATCCTACAGGAGAGGTAGGCTTTACAGCAGTGAAAAAACAAATCCAGGAGCCTTTCACTACCACGGAAATGTAAAATTTAAAAACACATGTTCTACTTTTTTAAAACAGGGCACTCTGCCCTTTGAGCTGGTTAGGGACTACTTTTGGGGTGACTTACATGTATTAGAAAGAAAGGTTAAGATTTAGGCCTGAAAAAGGAATTAGTTTGCTAGGTGATAGTGGCAGTTTAACCTGCACCGCAGTCTGCAATGGCAGTCCTGAGACATGTTTTAAAGGGCTACTTTAGGGGGTGGCACAATAGGTTCTGCAGGCCCACTAGTAGCATTTGATTTGCAGGACCTGGGTATATGTAGTACCACTTTATTAGGGACGCACAAGTAAATTACATGTGCCAATCACTTGAAGGCCAGTTTATCAATGTTTAAGGGAGAGATCACAAGCTCTTTAACACTGATTAGCAGTGGCATGGCCAAAATAATAAAATTCGGACAACAGGAGGGGAGAGGCAAAACATTAGAGGGAAGATCACACCAAGGATGACAGAGCTAACAAAGCTGAAGACAGCAATGTCATCCAGATAGGCAGCACTGAAGTTCTCCACCCCAGCGAGGCCCCGGTTGACCAACCTTTGGAAGGTGGCGGGGACATTCTTTAGCTCAAAGGACTTTACCTTGAACTGGAAATGCCACTTAGGGGGTGCAGAATGTTGGCCTCTCCTTCACATCCTCAGTTGGGGCAATCTGCTAATACCCTCACTTCAAGTCAAATCTATTGAGGACATAGCAGCCCTGATTGATTAGCTCATCAAGTCTTGCTGTGGGGTGTCCATCTGTCTTGGTGATTGAATGGATGTAGGAGGCTGTCCTGGCTTGTAGTTGGTACCTAAGGTACTTACACCTTATACCAGGTCCAGTTATCCCTTAGTGAAATGTAGACAGTGTCTAGAAGCCAGGCTCTCTAGGGGTAGTGCGGATGAGCAGCCAAGGCCTAACTAGGAGACATGCAAAGCTCATGCAATACCACTGTAGTTACACAGTACTCACACACATGAAAGAAAATACTCAGTGTTACAAGAATAAAGGTACTTTATTTTAGTCACACAAATGCCAAAAATACAATAGAGACTATACTCCTTTAGGAAGTAAGTAAAACACACATTATATAAACTAGTAGGCAGAAATAGCTGTAAAACAATTAGAAAACAGTGCAAATAGTGAAAATCACAGTAGTTAGAAATGGGCCTAGGGGGAACACAAACCATATACTAACAAAGTGGAATATGAAGTTGATTTCCCACCTAGGCAAGTGTAGTGTATAGAGGGGTGCCGGGAGTACTGGAAAACACCAAAGGTAAGTAATAGAACCCACCTAAGAGCCCAGGAAAGCAGGAGTAAATAACAGTAACTTTCCTAGAACACACAAGCACATGAGAAAGAAGATTATGCAAGAACCAGAAGAGATTGAAAGACAGCAACGATGGACTGCTGGACCTGAAGACCTGTGGAAGAAGGGGACCAGTCCAAGAAGCACTGAAGAGTCCAGGGAGAACAGGAGCCTCTGGTAACCTGGATTAAGGTACAAAAGAAGAACCACAGGTGAAGAACAACAGTCAGTACTGCACCCAAGAAGACAGATGCGGGTTCCTGGTTGGTGCAGAAGATGTCCCACGCCGGATGGATGATTGCAGTCTGGTTTGCGTTGCAAGATTCCACCAACAATCCTTGGCACACGCAAAGCTTGCGGTTAGTGGAAAATGGTGCTGCCCGGGACCAGGAGGGACCTGGTGGACTCTACCCAGGAGGGGGAGCCAAAGGGGGCTCTCAGCAACTCAGAGAGCCCTCAGAAGACAAGGGAGTCTGCACAGGAGTCCCACAGCACGGGGACAAAGAAGGTGCAAAAGAAGGCCCACGCAGGAATGCAACAAAGTGTCCCATGCCGCCGGAGAACCACGCAGGAAGCTGTGCGGCGCAGGAAGGAGTGCTGGGTGCCGGAGCTGCATGGTGCATGAAGAACTTTGTGGAAGGATGCTAACAAGCCCTGGCAACTGCAAAACACGTGCTGCCCGTGGGTACTTTCTTGCGTGGGGAGGCAAGCTCTTACCTCCACCAAAGTTGGACAGTAGGACGTCAGGACTGTCGGGGCCACTTCAGTCCACCACCCATGATGCTGGATCCACGCACTTATTCAGGAGAAGGGACCCACACCACCGGTCGTCGCTGCAGAGGGGTGCCCGCTGAAGGAGGGGACTGACTCCTTCACTCCAAGGGAGATTCCTTTGTTCTTCTGGTGCAGGCTGAATACAGGCTGTCCTTGGAGGATGCACAACCTGGAATCAGTTGCAGTTGCTGGCAGAAGCTGAAGATACAATGTTGCAGAAGTCGTCTTTGCTTCTTTGTTGCAGTTTGTAGAGTTCCTGGTAGGTCCAGATGCAGTTTCTTCTGTAAGAAGTTGAAGTAAAGGATGCAGAGGATTCCTGCTGGAGTCTTGCAATCTGAATCTGAAGAACCACCCAAGAGAGATACCCTAAATAGCCCTGAAAAGGAGGATTGGTCAGCTAAACAGGTAAGCACCTATCACAAGAGGGCGATGACGTCACCTGCTGGCACTGGCCACTCTGATGCTCCCAGAGAGCCATGCTAACTTGGAATCCAAGATGGTAAAACCCATTGACCCTCTGGAGGAACTCTAAGCACCACCTCTAGGGTGGTGATGGAGTGGGGAGTGGTCATCACTCTTTCCTTTGTCCAATTTTGCGACAAAGCAGGGACTGGGGGTCCCTGAACCAGTGTAGACTGGATTATGCAAGGAGGGCACCATCTGTGCCCTTAAAAGCATTTCCAGGGGCTTGGGGAGGCTACCCCGTCCAAGCCTGTAACACCTATTTCCAAAGTGAGAGGGTGTAACACCCCTCTCCCAAAGGAAATCCTTTGCTCTGCCTTGCTGGGCCTGAATTTCTCAAGCAACAGTAGGGCAGAAACCTGTCTGAGAGGTGGCAGCAGTTGGGACTGCCTGGAAAACCTCAGAAGGCTGTAATGGCAATAGTGTAGGTCCTCTAGGGAGCCACCAGAGTGCATGGAATCATAGAACCAATGCTTGCAAAAGCCTTGGGGTATGATTCCAACATGTTTGATACCAAACATGCCTATGTTTGGAGTTATCATTATGTAGCTGGACATAGGTAGTGACCAAAAAAACTAACCCAACAACTGACAACAGTCCCTCTTTTGACCTGCTTTTAGACTGGGGGAGAGGACAACTCCCTCAACTGATCCATCTTGCTCCTTGTATGACATGATGTCTAGGACGGGATCACTTTTCTCCTCCTCACCGTCATCTGGTCACCAGGAGCATGGTATTCTTGGACTATAAAATCATGGTCTTAGCCTACTGACATCAGGACCCTTAAGGGGCTCCTGGGTGTCTGGAGGTCCACTAAGTAGGTGACCTAACTCTTTTTTGTCTTTTATTCCTTAGGGCCCTGTACACTGGTCCCGAAGGGCTCGGGCTACATGGCCCCCTGCCTACACCTTTTGGTTAGACTGGTAGTCAACCAGAGAGGCCTTCTGATCAAATCACTGTATAATCATTTCCTGGCTGACATCTAAATCCTCATTGCCCTCTTTTAAGTAGCTCCACATCTTTTCTCTGTCAGCTGTCATGTAGGCAACAACATCGTGTGGGGGTTTCTTGGGAGCTTTCTCCCAACCCTACTCTAAAGACTGAGAGATCCACTCACAAGGCGGCCAATGAGTAAATCAAAGGTGCTTATGACAACTTCCCTGTAAACAAACAACAGAAAAAGTGACAGGATGTCCAACTTCCATCAGAAGGTTTGTGGCAGTCCCATAATGATGACCTTCACAGTGTTTTGACTAATTCAACAAGCCCATTTGTTTGGGGTTGGCATGGTGAGGAGAAATTGTAGGTGACCCCCACGCCCCTCCCACATAGCTTTTACGTAGTCTGTCATGAAGTTGGCGCCTCTCTCAGGCACTGCTTTCTTGGGAAACCCCACACAGGTGAATATGTTTATCAGTGTGCTGCCCACCACAGGCACAGCCACTGTTCTTAGCAGTATGGCCTCAACATACCTGGTGGCATGGTCCACCAATACCAGGATAAACTTGTTTCTAATGGATGTCCAGAGGACCAATAATGGCTGCACCCACTCCCTTAATGGGTGTTTCCACTATGAGCAAATGAGGGGAGTGTTGGAAATGGCCTCTCTGCAGGGTCACCCCCAAACTTTTTGACTTCCTCCTCTTCTTTTTCTGACCTAGTTTTTGCTGGCTTTAGGACTATGGACACTTTACCAGTGCTAACCAGTGCTAAGGTGCATGTGCTCTCTCCCTAAAAACATGGTAACGTTAGCTCATACCCAATTGGCATATTTAATTTATTTGTAAGTACCTAGAAAAGTGCACTACATGTGCACAGGGCCTGTAAATTGAATGCTGCTAGGGGGCCTGCAGCACTGGTTGTGCCATCCACTTAAGTAGCCCCTTAACAATGCCTCAGGCCTACAATTGCAAGACCTGTGTGTGCAGTTTCCCTGCCACTTCGACTTGGCATTTAACAGTACTTGCCAAGCCTTAAACTCCCCTTTACTATATATATCACCCCTAAGGTAGGCTCTAGGTAACCCATAGGGCAGCGTGCTATGTAGGTAAAAGGCAGGACATGTACATGTGTGTTTTATATGTCCTGGTAATGGAAAACTCCTACATTCATTTTCCACTACTGTGAGGCCTGCTCCTTTCATAGGATAGCATTAGGACTACCAAAATATACTGTTTGAGTGGTAGATTCTGATCTGAAAGGGGTAACCAGGTCTTATTTTGTATGGCCAGAATGGTAATAGAAATTCCTGCTTATTGATGAGGGTGGATTTTATATTACTATTTAAAAAATGCCACTTTTAGAAAGTGAGCATTTCTCTGCACTTAAAATCCATCTGTGCCTTACAGCCCGTCTCCAATCAACATCTGGTCTGTGCTGGTTGACAGCTTCCTTGTTCATTTCGCCCAGACAACCACTAACACAGGACACATAATGAATGGGTCTTTCTGGGCTGGAAGGATGGAGGGCCTGACACTTACATTTCAAAGGCTAGTGCCCTGCTCTCACACAATGGACTGCCAAACCCCCTACTGGGACCCGGGCAGACAAACCTGTACTGAAAGGGGGACTTGTGCACTTCAAAACCACTCTTTGAAGTCTCCCCACTTCAAAGGCAGGGTATATAAATTGAGTCTCTGACCCCACCAACTCAGAGACTTCTGGACCTGAACCTGCAACCTGTCAAGAGGAACTGCCTGGCTACCCAAAGTTCTCATCTGGATTGCTTTGCTGAGAAGAAATGCTGCCCTGCTGTTTCCCTGTTGCACTGACTTTGCTGAGAAGTGCTCTCCAAGGGCTTGGGTTGAGCTTGCCTCCAGTTTTCTAACTTTCATGGCCAAAAAGACTTCATCTCTTCAGGAAACTCCTTTTTTTTTTAGTCCTCATTCTCTTAATCCCATGGTCTGAGACAGCTAGCAAAATAAAGCCAAGATGGGTTCCTTCTATATCGATCAACAAATGAGACTTTCAGACCAGGGAACAGTCGGTCTCTGGGCAGGGTAACCCTCTGGAACACTGAGCATCTCGTTCCTTTGGACTCTTGAATGTGTAACCATAGGACCAATTTAACTACTTAGCAAACCAATTTATTGACGGCTTCCAGAACTCAGAACTCTTCTCACTTATTCCTCTCCCTTTAGTGTCACATACTAGGCTGTACATTAATTAGTTTTTCCATTCCACCATCGTTGGGGGCAATGGGCTAATCCATTTCTTACATATCTCTCTTCTTGCCAACAGTATCATATAAAATAGCAACTTGGCACTGTCTTTTTTTATCCTACTAACTCCCTGTATACAACCAAAAATAATCAGAGAGGGGCTTACCTTACACTTCAAGGATAGAATCTGATTAATACATTCACCAACCCCTGCCAAAATCGGAGGAGACGAGGGCATTGCACAAACATATGCAAGTCACCTACAGATTCGACACCACATTTCCGGCAGCAAACCTTACTACCCGACTTCAGTCTTGGCAGTTTTTTGGGGGTCCAGAAATCCCTGTGAATTGTAAATAGATGGTTCTTTCTTAAACAAGCCAGTTTAACTGTAGAATACAACAAAGCAATAGATACTTGGCACAACTCTGTTGTCTGTACTCCTGGTAGATGTTCTTTCCAGATGTTTTCCGGCTTAGGAGATTCACCATCTATCGTATCCAGGAGTGTCCAATACCATCGCACTAGTTCTTTTTTCCCGATATCATCCTTCTGGAGTAGTCTCTCCACCAGACTTGTGCCACCCACTCCTCCTTTGATTTCTTTCACCTAGCACCTTATTTGCCGATACTTAAATTTAGATAAGTTTCCTGCTGTGTCCCTTAGGAGATCACTATAGGGAATCAAGCCCTCTAAAGTACACAACTGCCCCCATTGCCACAACCCGGCCTCCCTCAGAGGAACAGACAGAACATTCTTTGTCCACTCGGGCGAACCTAGTGATTTCCATATGGGGGCATATTTGCTATAATATGGCAAATTAGTGCCCCTCCTCATCTCATACCACATTTTTGCTGCATCCACCAATAATCTGAATCTCACCTTCTTGAAAAAAATTTGATCCCTAAATTTATACAAAAAGCCCTTCTCTACAACCTTCTCAGATTTCATCATTTCTTTTAAAATCAGCCCCAATTCAGAGGTTGTAGCTACACCGCAGGCCCTCCTCATATTTTTTATGAAAGTTGCCCATGCATACTTTTTCCATGCTATTCGCACACCCTTATTACCCCACATAAAACGACTAATCTTGCCTTGAAATGTATTCATCCATTTTTTATCAAATCTCAACGGTATAGCATTAAAGATAAATAGCATTTTCGGCATAAGTGTCATTTTAACCAAATTGACCCTTCCTAGAATCGTAAGAGGCAGATTAGCCCACTTCTTCATCTGCTTACAAGACTCGGACATCACTCTCCCAAAGCTTTTTTCAGCTATCCCCCCAGATCATTTATTATTGTGATGCCCAAATATTTCAACTCTCTACTCATCTTAGCACTCTCCACGGACATATTCTCGGGCATATTCCAAGCCATGACTTCCGGTTTGCTTTTATTAACCACATACCTCGCAATTCCCACAAATTCCATTATAAGCTCTTCCAAAACAGGCAGTGATTGCTTTAAATTACCCATATAAACCATTAGGTCGTCTGCATATAGGGCTACTTTCCTATGCCAGTTCCCACACTGAAATGGAAGTATCATCGGATTGCTTCTAATTTTACAAGCCAGGGGTTCTATATATAGGTTAAATGATAGAGGAGATAGAGGACATCCCTGTCTTGTTCCCCTTTCAATCCTGAAGGAATGAGTTAAGGAGCCATGAACTAAAATTCTAGCCACAGGGTTATGATATATCAAATGTAATACCCTTATAAACCTACTACTCAAGTTGAGAGACTCACAAAGAGTAGTCAAGTAAGCCCAATTAACCATGTCAAAAGCCTCAGCCGCATCAATCATCACCACCGCTAGGGGTACCTTCCAAGTACTTGTCAGATCTATAGACCCTATCAAACCATGCGTTAGCTCATGTAGATCTCTACCCTTTATGAACCCCTTTTGGTCTACTTGGGTCAGTTTCCCCACTACCGTACCCAATCATCTCGCTAAAATGTTTGCAAAGATTTTATAATCTGAGTTCAATAGGGAGATTGGTCTGTATGACTCGCAGTGTGTGCGGTCTTTCCCTGGCTTTAATATTAGGGTAATCATTGCCTCCCTCCAGGAGGGAGGGAGCGCTGCCCCCTCCTTACAAATACTATCACACAATCCTACAAAATCCTTAGTTATGCTATCCCCTAAACTTTTATAGACATCATGGGGTAACCCATCTTGACCTGGCGCCTTCCCTAATTTCCCGGAACAGATCACATCTTCCACTTCGGCCCGATTAATTCCTTCATTCAAAATATCTCTATCCTCATCCTCATCTCCCAGGAAGTGAGATCTACACCTTGTAGCCAGGTCCGAACCGAGCCTAAAGGTACCTCTAACCTCTCTGTATAAAGATCCTCAAAATAATCTCCTTGTGTGCTGAAAATTGAAAAGCAGTCTGCCGGAAACTATGCACAGCCTGCCTTGTGACTGAGAAATTCCTGCACAGCTGAACCGGAACGACACAGCTGACTTCCCGAGTGGAACATCGATGCAGCGCCTGCCTTGTGACTGAGAAATTCCTGCACAGCTGAACCGGAACGACACAGCTGACTTCCCGAGTGGAACATCGATGCAGCGCCTGCCATGTGACAGAAAAGTTGACGCATCGCCCTACTGGATCGATGCAACATCTGTGACTTCTTCCAGCGCCCCCAAGATTTCCTCGCATCAGCACTGGGCGTCAAAAAGATCCCTGCATCGCAGAATGCACGCCAAAAATTACGCAAGCCCTTTACAGTGTGGAAAGAAACAATGCAATGTCTGTGCGGCATCAGAAAATCCAATGCCCACCTTATTTTTCCACACATCTCCTCCTCTGCGGTCTCCGTGCATGTTATTTTTGACGCAAACTAGGTACTTTGTGTAATCAAGAGACAACTGTTGATTTCTGAGATTTAAGACTCTTTTTAACCTGCAAAAGTGATATTTCAACTTGTGCTTATTGAATCCTTCTTATTTTGACGTTATTTTAACTAGATAAATATTATCTATTTTTCTAAACCTGTGTGGTGTTTTCACTGTGTTACTGTATGATTTTTTGCAAAAATACTTTACACATTGCCTTCTAAGTTAAGCCTGACTGCTCAGTGCCAAGCTACCAGAGGGTGGGCACAGGATATTTTGGATTGTGTGTGACTTAACCTGACTAGGATTGTAGTTCCTACTTGGTCAATGGTGTATACCTCTGCCAATTAGAGACCCCATTTCCAACAGGGAGCCTTTCACTTCCCACCTTACTGCCCTGACAAGTCACATAGAACTGCAGTATGTATCTGATTTGGTCTTTGTCTGGGGGTCAGTAAAAGTGGGAGACCAGCCAGTCAAACATGCCCCAGATGCACTGCAAAGGAAAATCATGAGTAATACCAGTAGGAAGGCCCTACAGCACAGGGAGACCACCAACACTGTTGTTGACTCAGGCTCAGGCTCAGGGACCTTTGGCTCACTATACAGGAAACTATTCTCCCAATAAATATTGTGATTTCTAGGTGTGTTGCCATTTTTCTGAGCCCTGGCATGTCACATAAAACCATTTGGGTAAGGCACTCCCTTTGCACCTGTGCCTCTTCCTCTGCACCTTGCAGAACTCTGCCTGGAACAATCCTCCTGCAGCTTGCCACCAGGCCAGCTCAGGCAGTTCTCCTTAGTCAGACACATCTTAACTGTATATATTGGATCCTCCCCCTCAGGATTGGACTTTGACCAGACCTTGGAAATCTTTGGGGCTGGTTTCCCACACCTACGTTTTTTACAGGCACCTGTGCCACTGTTTCAGGCTCCAGGTCTTTCTGACTTCACTGACATGCTGCCATGGATTGTGTGGTCAGACCAACCACACAGGCAAACACATCTCAAGGTGTGACCTGAGCGGCAACCCTTCCAGATGATTTGCTCCAGGTCATTCCATAGCAGTCAGTCAACAAGTATAGCGGGACGCACCTTTAGATAAACTAATGTCATGGGGTAGTGGTTCACTTGGTTATCAGTAGTTACTCTCTGGTGGACAACATCAGGGACAACCTACTCTACAGACACCAGATGACACCTGACAGTAGTCAAACTGTGTCCTGTGTATCTCAGACCCTCCACCCTCAGCCCATTCATAATAAGTCACTGACTGTGCTTCTTAGGGACAGATTTCATGGAAAATGACGGTGTGCAGCGCTGCGCCAAATTTGGCAGCGTTGTTCACCGTCATTTTCAAAAACGTAGGGATGTACCATATTTACAAGAATACAGTGCACCTCTGCGTTTCCCCCTGCGCTAAATTTGCTGCTGTGCGCCAACGCAGCCACCCTTGCACCATAGTGCAAGGCTTGCTGCGTTGAGGGGGAGATTGTTTTCGTGTAAGAAGGAACACCTTCCCGCACAAAGACAATGTTAAATGATGATTTGCTCTTTCTTTGTGTGCTGCAAGATTAGCAAAAAATTAGGAGAAATGAAAGTATTTCTCCTTGTCATGCCACTCTAATGCCACCCCTGGGGTGGTGTTAGATTTTGGCGCTGCCTCAGGTTTCTGAAAACTTGTACATCTGAGGCAGCATCAAAATGCAATGGGTGTTGCTGTGGCACGTCCATGGAAAGTGCTGTGTGTGAAGGGGGCGTATTTACAAGGTGGCGTTAAGCCACAAAAATTGGGTTAAATACGGCGCAAGGCATAGTGCCGCCGGAGCGTCACAAAAAATTACGCTCCAGTGGTGCTAGGGGCTCTCAAGTATGCCCTTTAGTGTTATCAAGCATGTGGGTTTGGGGTGCCATCTTCTTGTCACTAAGAGACACAAAAGTAATTTCTGCACTGTTCCCAAAAATAACAGGGGCAACTGCCCTCCTCCAGCACCACACTATCAATCCCTGGTATAGGCTCACTAGTAGGGTTCTTCTTCTTTGGGCAGATGGCATATCCCTTCTTGTGGCTTGGCTGGAGACAGGCATAGCACCTGGGCAGGTAAGGCCCTTGGGGTCTCTTCCCACTAAAAACACCTTTCTTGTGGTATGAAGAGGAATGGAGCTACCTTTCCACAAAATTCTTTTGAGACCTTTAGAGAATTCTCTTTGGTTATCTTTGCCTCCCCTTTCCGTTTGCTGCTGGGCACCTGATCCGCCTCTCTTGTAGCCCCCTAGGTTCCTCCTTGGACACTCAGATCTTGATCCAGAGGTTATCCTATTTCCAAAGGTCTCTGGGCTCAGTGAGGCTGGTGTCAATCAAGGGCAACTCAGTAAACAATTATTTCAAATGTGCCCTCTCTCAACATCAGATTGTACAGCGCATCATAATCATTTACTTGGCTGTCCTCCACCCAACCATCCAGTGCATAACTCAATGAGTCCACAAAATCCACCCCTGACTGGCTACCCCTGAACCTCAGTTGAAACCTTTCTTGGGTCAGACCAAACTTAGTGATATGGGCTTCCATCATAACAGTATACTTCTAGGTCCAAAAAGGTATTCTTCCCAGCAAAAGGCAAGTGCATACAGACACTTGCCCCCAGTCCTCCTGTGGAATTCTCTGCATACGTAGGGTTGCAACCAATTACCTATATCACCCCACACCACATAACTAGGCACTAGGGTAGTCATTTACAACTTTTTAGGCACAGCCACAAGACTTCTTTCTGTGTTACTGTGTGTCAAAAGGAAAGGGAAGGAATGCACCGTATTAATGAAATATGGTGCATTCCTGTCCTTTCTGTCTGCACCTGTGCACAAATTGGAGCCTAGTGCCAATGGAGGCACCCTTGCACCATAGTGCAAGGGTGTCTGAGTTGTTGGCAGGATAGTTTTTGTGCAGAAATGGACACCTTCCTGCACAAAAAAAAAATCAATGGAGGCATTTTTCTCACTCCAGCACACATAGAAAGAGGAGAAAATGAGGATAAAAATGTATTTCTCCTTGTTACACCTACCCTAAGGAGAGGCACAGTTTTGACGCATTCCCATGTTTACAGATCCTTGTAAATCTGGTAATGTGTCAAAACCCATGGGTTTTGCATAGGAGACCCACTGCAAACCCCATGGAATGCCTCCTTGACGTAGAGTAAGGCAAGGTAGCGATTTGCACTGCATTGCCTTACTCCATATCTATGAGGCCATGCAAAGCTATGCAGGTGGCTTTGCGGTGCCTCATAGATATGACTGATTGGTCCGTGTCATTAGAGTGTCCTAAAAAGTGATGCTCTGGGAGCGCGGCTTCTTGTAAATGAGGCCCTCAGTCTTTTCAGACGTGGCTCTTTTACATCTCCTAAACACTTCACTGTCACTGCCACCATCATCAATGGTCTCAGAGGCCCTCTTGGACCTGAAGTGCCACTCTTGCTGTTCCTCACATAGACGTTTTTCACCACCAGGGCTACAGGAAAATCATATTTTCTCTACTCAGTAGACAGCTTTTTTTCTTTCAAGACTACGGTAGCCAATTTCATCTTTAAGTGTCTCTCACTCTCTGCATATCTGTTGACCAGCTCTGATGTGGGTAGACCATGAGAGGACACTGCTCCCTGCCATGATCAATGCAGGTGAGGATGTTTTGTGGGACAAGTATCATTCTGGCATTGGAGCCTCTCCAATGTCATTGTCAGCTTCTTCCTTCATGCTCTCCTCATCCTCTTGCTCGTGTGGGTTGGTTTGCAAAAGGTTTAATTCCTCTGACGCTCTCAAGGAATCTGGTAATCCTCCTTCTTGGACTCTCTACCAAGCCATAGCCCAATTTTGCGGCATACCCTCCTAAGATCTGCCATGCTGAGGCTCTCTGTGTTTCCTATGTCTATCTCCATGCTTGCAAATAATCACAGGTACAAAATTGAGGACAGAAATGAAATAAAAAAAAATCAAATGATCAATAAAAAAATGAAAAGCCAGTTAAAAATCGAAAAAGTCAATTTTTGATATGTAAATTTAAAAAGGGATTTTTATTTTCAACTTAAATCACTGAGTGGTAGTGAAAAACACAAGTTGCGGCTCTCACAGCTGATCACCAATGTAAGCAATCAGGGCTATTAGTTAAGTTAGGTGACAACCCAACAGAAGTAATAATTACAGTCCTTGTTAGAGTGAATCAGTAAAGTCACTAAATTTACCTGAGATCAAGCCCTGGTAGCTATGGCACAGAGCAGACAAACTTCAATTAGAGGCAATGTGTAAAGTATTTATGCAGTACCAGAATAGCAATAAAGTCAAAACACGAGATAACAAAAATCCCAAACCAATTAAGTAAAATTGAGCACATTTTATTAAATACAGTGACACCAAAAAAACACAAAAATCAACAAGGGGAAACGGAGATACGAATTTTTAAAGCAAGTAATAAAAAATAGAGCCAAAAAGCCTTAAGTGACAGCCATGGTGAACCATGCTTTTAGGTGCTATTTGATGATAACCGTGATGGAGCACAGGCCAGCTACAGAAACCATTTCTGATTTGGTAGAAAGATTTACATTCGGACTTTAGCCAATATTATGGGACATCTTCCTGCACAAAACAATCCCAAAAGGTGTTTTGCTCTTTCTATGTGCGCTGGAAAAAAGGGGGGGAGAAATTAAAATATTTCTCCTCATTATGCCTGCTCTGGGGAGGCGGAAGATTTTGGCACTGCCCCAGGTTTTTGTGATTAAGTAAATGTGGGGCAGCGTCAAAATCCATGGATGTTGCGAGGGAAACCCCCCCCACAAAGCACATGAAGCGCCTCTCTAGCGCGGAGCATGGTATCATAGCAACTTATGCTACTTTGCCTTACTCCATATCTATGAGGTCATGCAAAGCCATGCAAAGTGGCTTTCCGTGGCCTCATAGATATGGTTGAGAGGCTGCCGCCACAGGAGCTTAAAAAAAGGTGATGCTCCAGCAGCACATGCCTCTCATAAATATGCTCCTTAGTCTCTGAAATGGAAGTCCAGAATTTTCATCAGGGCAAGGCTGCAGGTTGTGTCCAAGAAGGGCTCCACGAGGCTGGATAACCATTGGTCCAGGTCCTTGTGAAGCTATTGAATTTTGGTGTGAAGCTCCAAGCAGGAGAAGTTCACATTTTTTGCCCAAGGAAGGCCCTTCACTAGCTGTATAATTTTGGCACCTTCACCCAGGGAAGATTTCTGTGTTTGCACTTAGTCATTACTTAGGAGCGTGGATTTCTCCAGTGGACAAAGGTCTCACTAAAACCAGATTGATGCTGTGGAAAATCTCCATGGAGAAACCTGAGTCTTTAGCCCAGTAGCAACACACCTTCATTGGATTGGTTTGGCAGGTTGGTCCTGGTCCTCTGGAGGTTTTTGAAGCCAAACAGCTTCTAAGTCAAAGGTTTCTCAGGATGTTAAGAGGCGTACACTTTGACACGGCCCAGAGTTCCAAAACCTCAAGAACAGCACTTGGGGGTCAAGACTCACTCCAACAGATACCACCAGCAGTGTCCAGTTGGAACTGGCCAGATGTGCAGTTGCAGGAAAGGCCTCTTGTAGCTTTTTGCATCATTGCAGCTTGAAAGGGAGGTCAGCTTTACAACCACTGGGGTTCGCTGTTTTATCCTGGGCACAAGAGGGAGAGCAGCTCCAGTCCTTCAAGGTCCTTCCCATGTCCCACACAGCAGGTTGAGGCCTCTTCTTCTCTTCCATAGGTCCAGTAGTTTTTTGAAGAGGGTACTGAGAATGTCTTATTAATGCCTGGCACCAGCCTCTGTGTGAAGGTGACTCCTAGCGCCTCCCTAACTAAAAGTCCAGAGGAGTTACCCTACCCACTTTTACAGTATTTCCTGTGAGCTTTACAGCAAACAACCCCATTTGTGCCCCTCTGTGCTCAAATCATAAATGATGAAACCCTTCTTCCTTTTGCAGAGCCTGTGTGCCCTACCCCAGAAGTGTGGCAGGGGAAATAAGCAAACTCTCCTCTGTGGTCACTTCAAATCAGTTTTGGGTGCATCTGCCTCCCCAGCAGGACTGGAGTCTGGCTGGCTGGCTGGGGAACAGAGAAGAGGCCTGTCACCAGATATCTACCTGTAAGATGGGTGGCTTCTTTCACGATACCTAGGTTCCAGGGCAGTGGCCACATGACCATCCTGCCAGATGAACAGCCACACCCAAGTCTTTGTTTCCTGTTCTAGGAGCAATTTCCACATCCAATTTCAGGCTAAGCACTTTGATGGCTGCAGCTGCAGGCTACAGCAAATTAACCTCCATAGGCTTTAAGCAGGGAACATGTAACTTTGTAAATGTACAGTTTTATTACTATTTATTAATAGATATTAGAAAGAATCCACAAATGAAATGTCCAGAGATGTTGTAGTTGGGGTAATATTGTATCTCGGTATTACCCTATGGAACAGCCAGCTTTGCTACCGTGAAAATAACTTTTGGGGCTTTTTCACCTTATGGATGTGCCCAGGATTATATTTCCATATCCTACTTTTCAGCAGTAAGGTTTACTTAGGGGCCACTTATTAATATTTAAAATTAAGGTTTAGACCCGTTGTAAGAGTTTTTCTTGGCAGGTAGAATTGCATTAAAAACAAATACTTTAGTCAGGCTACCATGTTAGGCCAGAAGCAATATTTTACACTGTCACATCAGTGGATGGAACAATGAGTGCTGAAGTCCACAAGAGGAATTTAACTTACAGGCCCTGGGTACATTTTATACTATATACTAAGGGCTAATGGGTAAGTTAAATACAACAATTAGAGGTATACCAATTTCATTATGTTGAAAGGAGGCACACATGCACTATATACCCCTGCTAGAGAGGATACAGAGCATAGAGGACTACAGCCAGCAAAAACAAAGAGGGCAAAACTCTGGGAGCATTGATATAAAAATTGTACAGGGGTTCTCCATCCCCTCACCATAAAGAATTGTTGGAAGAGAATGTATAAAGAGGCTAAAGGATTTGCAAGGGACACACATGAGGAATGATTGTTGAGCGGTCATACTGAAGCTCCTCTATCCGACTACAGACCTGATGGTTTTTTGAGGTACCTGGGGATATTCACATGGTTTTTCATATAAAATGTATAGAATTCTAATAACAATTCGGTCAATGTACCACAGTCATGAGGCTGATAAGATATATGTAGATATTAAGTATCGCCTACACTAGTCAAATAGAGAGAGTAGGAATGTGTGATCAAAAATGTTTGCGGTATTTCTAACTAACATTCAGCTTGTTTTTTATTATGACTGCTAAGATTACTGCAATAATTACCATAATTCTGAAATATAGGGTGTATGTATAAATAGTGCACAGTAAATAGCCTTTGATTGTAAAATACCCTAAATTAAGTGTGTCTACAGTTTCTAGAGGCCATGGTAGAAATCGGTATGCCACAGATGGGATACGAGACCCTGAGTTGGGATAGTGTCTTATTTGCAAACAGGAAGTGCTCCCCGTGGGACAGCTACCCCACTGTTAATAGTGTTGAACAGCCACAAGTGACTTGGAAGTGGGCATGCTCTCCCTGATATCTGTCCAATTGTAAAACAATTTTAAAGCAGCTCCTGTCTCTGAAAGGGGATATTGGTTGCTATAAAAAAAAACATGTTTCCCAGTTGGGGAGGAGAATGTAGGGACAGGAATCTGCAGTATCTGGCAGGCCACATTCCCGACATTCGTAGCAAGTTGCAGGAGGTCACAAATAATGACCTGTGTAGTTAATATTAATTAAACAGTTCTTTTTGCTACCTACTATGAATCAGCATGTTGTAGTATGATGTATTACTACATAGATCCCATAACAAACTGCATCCCTGGTTGCAAACATGTTTTTGTGTATTATGCACATCCCTATTTGTGAACAGTGATTAGTACATCAGGTCCATGGTCACATGCTAAAGGTTGTGCTGAGAAAGCTCTAAAAGATTGGGCCATGGTTGATGATCCAAAGAGTAAATTCAGAGTGAAGGCAAAACTATTTGCACATTAAGTATTGTTAATGTGCTCTGATCAGAAGTTTGTCAAGGCAGTGAAATAAATAATTTCTATGAAACTGAATGCTTAGACTACTTAGGGGTGTCTTCAATACTCCAATTCTGGGACTTCCTTGTCACATACTGTGCTACTGGAGGGCTAATCTCATCCAGAAAAAAGGATTAATATTTGCCCACTCTCAACAAAAAAACAGATTCTCCGTTTTATATGTCTATGCTTCCCGCACACTAACTCTTGCTCCAACTGACACTCCTACCAGCACAGGCACCCATCAACATTCCACTACATCACAAACACACTGGCTGAGCAGTAGGGAGTGGAGATACATGGAGAGGATGCATTAGAGCAACATCAGGTCATAATCCATCTCCACCACACAGAGAAATAAATTACTATGCAACAAGACGTAAGATCGAAATTATAACAATCAATACGTTCTGTAAATATTCAAGTACATAAATAATCCAGAAATAAAAATACGATTTCACTCCTGAATTAACAAGACAGGCATGGCAGGACCAGGACATATGCCCTTTACTGCACCTACTAATCATTAATCTGTTAGGAAGGACTCATTCTGCATCATGGTGCAAAACACCCATGTTACACTGTGTTAGAAATTGGGACTCTGGATGGCAGAGGTATACCCCCTTATCCAAGTAGGAATCCCAATCCTAGTCACGGTAAGTCACTACACAACCTAAATTATCTTGTGCTCTCCCTCAGGTAGCTTGGCACAGATCATACAGGCTTGACCTAGAGGACAATGTGTAAAGTATTTGTGCAGTAACTCATACAGTAATATCGTGAAAACGCCACAAAATGACTCCACACCAGTTTAGAATAAAAAATAGATAATATTTATCTGAATAAAATAAGATCAAAACAACCAAAATCCAATCACAAGTCAAGATATTACTTTTTAAAGGTTTAAACGAGTCTCAATCTTTAAGAAACAGTGGTTGTATGCAACTGAGTGTGCTGTGTTAATAGCTGTCTGAGTGGAATGCACAAGGGGAGCTGTCAACCAGCACAGACCACACGTGGACTAGAAACAGGCTGTAAGGCACAGATGGCAGTAAGTGCAGAGAAATGCCTACTTTTAAAACTGGCATTTCTGAAATAGTAATGTAAAATCCAACTTCACCAATAAGTAGGATTTTCTGTTAGCATTCCGGGCCATAATAAATAGGTCAGGGCTACGCCTTTCAGATCAGAACCTACCACTTGAAAGTTTATATAGGCAGTTTTTAGGCTGGCATATGAGAGGAGCAGACCTCACAGTGGTGAAAAGCGAATTTGTGAGTTCTTCACTATCAGGACATGTAAAACACATACGTACATACCCTGTTGTTCACTTAGATAGCTGGTGGCAGCATATGTACAGTATGGACAAGATGGTTTGTATTCCCAAGGATTTGGTGCCCAGTTACGTGGTAGGAGATGACATTGACATGACAAGTGGTTTTCTGGTTAAGAATTTGCACTGAGGGTACATGGGGTTCCTGATGAGAACTGGGGGGTGAGTCTGTGGGAACACAAGCCTACACCTGGGAGGGACACACTTCTGACATTAGAGGTCAGGGACAGTAACAAGCTCCCCGACCAATCCTGTGTAGACTTCATTGATTAATCCATTGAGGCACTGAATGGCTGCGTGCGAGGCAGCAAAGTCGGTGATTATGACGGGTTGTACAGTTTAATGCTGAGAGAACACATGCTCAGTATTTGCTATGTAGAGCTGCTCCAGCACCTAGTTGACAGCAAGTTGAGTGACCCCAGGAAGCTTGCTGAGGAGACAGGCCTCTGGGCTAGCACCAGTTTGTCCAAAAAGGTATCTGGGCAACACACCCACAAAGGTGGTCAGGGTTCCCAAAAGAAGAAAGAGGGGGAGAAAAACAAAACAATAAGGCATTCTCTAAAGGTCCCCAAAATAATTCCCAAGGGAGTAGTAGTAACCAGTCCCAGTTTGATCCTAAGAAGAAAGGGTTCTTTGATCAAAAGGCAGGGAGGTGGGTTCCCCAATGTGCAGAGTGCTCCAAGTATGTTCACTCTAAGGGCCACTCCAAATGTACAAAGAGGGCAAAGGCCCCCACTGGTGGTCAGACACCTGGGGTGGCTAGTGTAGCGCTGGGGGAGGAGGTAGCCCTAGAGAGCTTTGGAGAACACACAGAAGTAAACTAGTGTCCCTGGTTTATGCAGATATGGTGCCAAAAGCCCTCATGCCTGCTAATACCTCCAAATATAGGCAGTGGGCGACTATTAATGGGCAGCGGGTGGAGGCTCTGCATGACACAGGAGTCAGCATGACTACTGTCAGGGGTCAGCTGGTGTCAACAGAGCAGGTCCTACCCATCACATTCTACTAAGTTATAGATGCCAACAATCGTGAGAGCCATCTACCGGTGGTTCTGGTTCCCTTTGAGAGGTGGGGGCCTCTAGTACTCTGAAAGCAGCTGTGTGCCTGTAGATTGTCTGTTAGGCAATGACCTGGAGCACAGTACCTTGAGGGAGGTAGAGCTCAGGTCTCTCTTGGAGATGAAGGAATTGCCCAAGTGGGTCTGCATGACCACACGGTCCATGGCTTCCCGGGAGGGGAGTCAAGGGCATCTTGAGCCTGGAGGAATGGCCCAGACAGCTGCCAAGGAGAGGGGCAAGGGGCATGAACCAGCCCCTAAAGTTCCAGTTTTGGAGGTTGATGGGATCCTTGTGGAGGAGGAGGCCCTGAGCCAACCGGGGAGGACATTGCCACCCTAGGTGACCTACTTGAGCTTGTTGGCTGGCAAGTTGAAGGTGGGCCCTCCAGGGAGGAATTCTGCAAAGTGCAGAAATATTGTCCCACTCTTGATGGCTTGAGGCAACAGGTCTCAGCCCATGCAGAAGGTGAAGCCTCGTGGGATCACCTAATCTACTGGGAGAATGATCTAGAAATATATTGAGCATAAGGCTCTGGGTTCTGGGGCAGCATGTGTGCTGGTGGTCCCCCAGTGTTACCGGGCCTTCCTACTGGGTTTGGTTCATGACATACTCCTGGCAGGACATTAAGGGCAGGATAAGACCTTTGCCAGGCTTGTCACCCACTTCTGCTGGCCCTGAATGAGGACAGTCTCAGATACATTCTATAGGTGCTGCCCTATCTGCCAGGCCAGTGGGATGCCAGGGTAAAAGCTGAACGCTCCCCTGATCCTACTTTCTGTCATTGACACCCCCTTTGAAAGGGTGGACATCGACGTCATTGTTCTATTGGACCCCAAGTACCCCCTAAACAACAGGTTCATCCTGTTCTTGGCGGACCATACTACACGCTACCCAGAAGCAGTTCCTCTGAGGATGGTGACGGCACCTGTGGTGACCAGAACTTCCGTGTGGGCTTCCCCAAAGAGATAGTGTCTAACAGAGGCACTAACTTCATGTCTGCATACATGAAGTCCATGTGGGATGCGTGTGGTGAAACTTACAAGTTCACCACACCCTATCACCTGCAATCCAATGGTCACGTTGAAAGATTCAACAAGACCTTGAAGGGCATGATTGTAGGCCTACCTGATGTCATGAGGTGTAAGTGGGACGTCCTCTTGCCATTCCTTCACTTGGCTTACAGAAAGGTGCCACAGAAAGGGGTAGGTTCAGTCCCTTTGAACTCCTCTATGGCTACCCTATTAGGGGACCTCTAAGCATTGTCAAGGAGGGGTGCGAGAAAGCTCCCTGGAAACCCCCCAAGATGTGGTCAGCTACCTCTGCAGCCAGGTGCACTGCTTCTGGAAAAAGGCAAAAAGCATCCTTGAGGCCAGTCAAGAGGTAATGAAACGCTGGTATGACCCCAAGGCCACTCTGGTGGAGTTTCAACCTGGCGACACAGTATGGGTCATGGAGCCAGTAGAGCCCAGAGCTCTCTAGGTCCGCTGGACTGGCCCATATGAAATAAAGGCACGTAAGGGGGAGGCCACCTACTTAGTGGACTTCCAGACCCCTAGAAACCCCCTAAGGGTGCTCCATGTAAACAGACTCAAGCCTCACTTTGAGAGGACTAAAGTTAGCATGCTCCTTGTGACAGATGAGAGTGTGGAGGAGTGAACATCTCCCTGACCGCCTCTCTGCACAGGAAAGTGATGGGTCAATGGAGGGTTTCAATCTCTCTGATTTCCTCTAAAACAGCAAGGTGACAGTTACCAGTTACTGGGACAGTTTTCCTCCTTGTTTTCACTTGCCCCTGGACTCACACATCGGTATGTCCATGACATTGACACAGGAGACAATCCCCCTGTAAAGAGCCAATTTTACAGGTTGTCAGACAGGGTGAAAGCTATTATCAAGGAGAAAGTTGCCAAGATGCTAGCTTTATGGGTGATTGAAACCCATAACAGCCCCTAACCGTCCCTCTCCAGCCCAGTGGTAATGCTACCAAAGGCTGCCCCACCGGGTGCCAAGCCAGAATCGCGGTTCAGTGTGGACTACTGAGGCCTCAATTCCATCACCAAGACTGATGCCCACCCTATTTCCAGAGCTGATGAGCTCATTGACGGGCTAGGTGCGGCCAAATTCATCAGTACCTTTGATTTGACATCAGGGTACTTGCAGATCACCTTGACTGAGGGGACAAAAGAGAGGTCAGGGTCCTCAACACCTGAGAGACATTACCAATTCTGGATGATACCCTTTGGCTTGAAGAATGCCCCTGCTACTTTTAAACGGTTGGTTAACAGGGTTCTGGCTGGTAAAGAATGAAACAACATTGCTGTCTACAGTGCCAGCTGGGAGAAACACCTGCATCATCTCCAATAGGTGTACCAGGCCCTGCACCAGACAGGCTGACAATCAAGGCCAGTAAGTGGTGGACAGGGTTCTGTGGTGTATTTGGGACACCTAGTAGGTGATGGCAAGGTGCAGCCCCTCCAGGGCAATATTGAAACAATATTGAAATAATTATGGCTTGGCAACCACCTAAAACCTAAACTAAAGTGAGAGCCTTCCTAGGCCTCACTGGCTACTACAGAATACTTGAGAAAGGATATTGCATCATTGTTGCTCCATTAATTGAGCTGGCATGGGGGCAGTCTTAGCACAGCTGAATGAAGTGGGCCTAGACCAACCAGTAGCCTTCATTAGCAGGAGGTTACTTCCACAGGAACAGAAGTGGAGTGCCATTGAAGGAGAAGCATTTGCTGTGCTCTGGGTACTGGAAAAGGTGAGACCATACCTGTTTGAGACTCACTTCTTAGTTCAGACAGACTACAGGCCCCTCAGATGGCTCATGCAGATGAAGGGTGAAAATCCTAAACTCTTGAGGTGATCTATCTTCCTATCGGGAATGGACTTTAAGGAGGAACATCGCCCGGGGATTGACCACGCCAATGATTATGGTCCCTCCAGATTCTTCTGCCTTCGTAAAGAGAGCTCCTAAGAGGTCGGGTAGCTCTCCCCACTTTCAGCTGGGGGAGACACTTGTTAAAGCTGACAGCCTTAGGGTGGTCATCCCCCATCGTTTTGCCTGCATCCCTCCATTTTTCTGATCTTGTTTTTGCTGGTTTTAGGACTTTGCACACTTAACACTGTTGGCCAGTGCTCCTGGCTCCTGCCCAATTGGCATATTTAATTTACCTATAAGTCCCTAGTAAAGTGCACTAGAAGAGCCCAGGACCTGTAAATTAAATGCTACTAGTGGGCATGTAGCATTGATTGGCCCACCCACCTATGTAGCCTCTTACCATGTCTCAGGCCTGCCATTTGCAAGGCTGGTGTGAGCAGTTTCAGTACCACTTCGACTTGGCATTTAAAACTACTTGCCAAGCCTTAAACTCCCCTTTTTCTACGTATGTCACCTGTAAGGTAGGCCCTAGATAACCTATGGAAGAAGGTGCTATGTAAGTAAAAGGCAGGACACGCACTCATGTGTTTTACATGTCCTGGTAGTGAAAAACTCACAAAATCATTTGTCACTATTGTGAGGCCTACGTCTGTTAAAGACCAGCATTAGAACTGCCCTTATGTTCTTTTAAGTAGTAGATTCTGATCTGAAAGGGGTAGCACTGTTACCTTTATTATGGGCAGAATGGTAATAGAAAGCCCTGCTTACTGGTGAAACTGGATTTTATATTACTAATTGAGAAATGCAACTTTTAGAAATTGGGCATTTTTTTTTACTTATTGCCATTTGTGCCTTTCAGTCTGTCTCCAATCCATGTCTGGTATGGGCTGGTTGACAGCTCCACTTGTGCATTCCACCCAGACAGCCATAAACACAGGACACTCAGTCACATCTGCATTCATCTGCATATTGAATGGGTCTCCCTGAGCAGGAAGGAAGGAGGGGCTCTCTCTTACACTTCAAATGCCAGTGGCTTGCCCTCACACAATGGACTAATAACCCCCCACAGGGACCCTGGCAGACAGGGATGGGTTGAAAGGGGAACTTGTGCACTTCAAAGCCACTCTTTAAAGTTTCCCCCACTTCAAAGGCTTTTTTGGGTATATAAACTGGGTCTCTGACCCCACCAAATAAGACACCTCCCGACCTACACCTGGACTCTGTCAGATGGACTGCCTGGCTGTCCAAAGGACTCATTTGGACTGCTTTGCTGGAAGGACTGCTGCCCTGCTTATTGCCTGCTGCTTGCTGGCACCTGGCTCTGCTGGAAGGACTCTAACGTCCTCCACAAGTGCTCTATAAGGGCTTGGATTGAGCTTGACTCCTGTTCTGAAGTCTCAGGGCCAAAAAAGACTTCATCTACTAGCTTCTGGCTAGTTCACTGACTTGAGCGACTCTAGCACCGACACCACTGTCCAACCCCACACCACTGTCTGCTCCGGCTTTGTTGTCCTCTCTGAATGCAACGGCCGCCGCCTGCAATGTAATGCCAACATTGCCGCAATGCAGCTGATGTGATCATGGCACATCAAAGTTGAAACATCACAGTTTGACTGACTGCATTCATTGACCCCACAGGGTCACAAGGAACCGGCGCTTCACCACCGACGCTGCATCAGCTCCCCTGCAACTGGACAGAGCCGACACCTCACCTCCCCTGCCTCACAGTATGGAACCAACGCCTCACCTAGGAACTGACACTGCAATGGCTTCATCGACCCCTCACCTCCCCGACTCCTGTGACTTACCCTTACAAGGACTGTGGTCTCTACTTGGAAAAGGGTGTATACCTCTGCCAACTAGAGACCCAATTTCTAACAACATGCAGGACCAATGCAACATTAGGGTGCAACACACATGCCCCCACAACCTCTCCTTAACCCCTTAGGAAGGACTGTAGCAACATCAGGGTGCAGGACGCACAACACCTGCCCTTCAATACAAATCGTATATAGGCTAAACAGTATACACCCTTATGCTTAGGGCTAACAGGAACAAGGGTACATAACCACTTCACTCCACACTCATCCCAACACACAGGACATCTTGTGAAAATAACAATGGGTGTCTTTTAACCCTCACTCATTCCAAACATACGCGGCATCCTGTGAAAATTAACAATGAGTGTCTTTGAACCCTCATAATTTGGGATCTTTCAACCCTCACAAATGGGTCTCTTCCAACCCTCACTCACCCCAACACACAGGTCATCTTGGGAACTTAATGCGTGTCTTTCAACCCTCGCAGTGGGTCTCATCAAACCCTCACTCATCGCAACAATCAGGGCATCTTGTGAAAATTAACAATGGGTTGCTTTTAACCCTCACAATGGGTCTCTTTCAACCCTCACTTATCCCAACACACAGGGCATCTTGTGGAAATTACAATGGTTTTCTTTCACCAAACACTCATCAAAACTCCTACACCCTACAAGAGTACACACACAAAGCTACACACCACACAACATTTGAATTCATTGCATAGCACAAATAAAGAAATAAACCATATTTCCTCTCAGAATTATACAAATATCGGACCTTAGAATGCCATTTCAAAACATTTGAATGGCATTGTATAAATTTCTAACATTGCATTGAAATAAAAAAAAATCAGCATAGCATAAAAGATTATTCACTGGCAATTAGTTCTATATCCTCCTTACCAGTGAACAACACCTCACCTGAACTTACATAGCACAATGCCAGTAGACACAAAATCACAGTCCTTTCACTACCTCACTGGTTGTTCATGTGGTCACAGGTACTGTCAAGGCCCAATCCCCTTCATCAGGAATAGCATCAACTCTAGAAACAATACCAAATTCAACTGGATGCACCTCCAGGAAACCCAGAAAGATGTTCAAAAATGCTCTTCAGTCCAGTTAAATAGGTAGTGAATGCATGTTACCCCCGTACACAGTAACCACTTCTTGGTGTTTTAAAACAATGCAGAAATGAAGTATGTTTAAGACTTTAATTCTAGTCGCACATGCGGTCAAACAGGATCTGACAGCGGATGTTCACATTAAAATCTTTATTCCTTTATTCAGGTTCTGATGCTCGTTCTACTCCACTTCCCGCTCCCTTGTGTAATTCTTCCTGTTGACACAGCAGTGCATGTTCCAGCCTCTGTGCTGTTACATCCGTGAGTCGCCTGCAATGCATACATCTTATGTGCCTGGAATGTTGAACAGCCTCAGGGATCCTCACAATTGCCACACTAGTACAACCTGGAATTCTAAGAACAACACATGCCAGCCTTGCAGCTCCTTCGAACCCCACCAACAGACTACGCTCATCAATTGTCAGGAGCAGCCCATGGCAGCCTTGCTGCCTATTCAAATGCCACATTAGATACTCACACTACAATAGTAAGGGTACATGCACTTCCCAAGCATCAGAAGCTTGCTAATGCTTTAGTTGACAGTGGGTCGCTCTGGCTTCATCAAAAACAATAATACTGCAGCTCACCAGCCTCGTGCTCACAACGCCTGCCCAGTAAAGTCTCCACGACGGTCAATCTCACCCACCAGTATCGCCCCACACACTGTTGGTTCACGCCCCATGACAAATTTTGCTAAAGCAAAATAAATGTTGTACAAGCTAACACACACACCATTGGCATGGATTATACAGGTTAAACCAGTCGCGCTCAATCTGCGTACTTCGGTCACACGCCCTTATTCTTCTATTGACAGTAGGCTGTCTGGTGTAAAAGACACTGGTGGGGATTTCGGGGCATTTCTTTTCTCTTCATAAGGCTTCAACCTCTCTTCATTGCTTCACTCTCCATATGTGTGGTTTCATTTCTAAATTATCACCAGTGTTGTAAACAAAGATGGCTCTCTTATAAGTAGGAAGTTATATAGCCAGCCACGTAGGTTAAAGATGTAGATTTATTAAGAAGACGTCTCTTAGGTTACAGGTAAATAGGTAAATGCCCCACCAGGAGCAGCATCCTTACTGCTCAGCCCACTCTCTCCATCTGACACTCTTACCAGCACAAGGCACCCAGCAACATTCCATTACATCACACACACACACACACACACACTGGCTGAGAGCAGGGAACTTAGATCCATGGAGAGGTTGCATCATAGCAACATCAGGTCATTTTGACCAGAAGTGGGCATAAAACAGTTGGGTGGAAGGACCAAGGCTTTCCTTGATACAGGAAGCAATCTTTTCAGAAGAACCTTGTTGTTGTACAATTAACTGCTCAACTACCAAGCCATCAGCCCACTAGGAACAGTGCCACTTTTCATAAATCTGCCCCTTAGACTTTGAGATTTTGTGCCACCTGTTAATTTATGGATTCCCTTTAGCCCTGATTGTCAGTCCTAACTGCAGTTAGTTCTTTCTAGTTTGAGCACCTTGTGCCTTTGTATGCGACAATTTCTCCCGAATCGCACTGTATTCCAGTCTTACCCTCCAGCACAAATGGCTGGCATTCATCATGCTTATGTTTTGTGAGGGAGAGATCAGGGTTATCACTTTAAATACATGACTATTTTTCAATCACAAACTCAGTTACTGGCACAGGTGAGAAACTACTAGGATTATGGTCTCCAAATCCTGACAGTCTGGATTCCTGCGATGTAACAAGTGATGTAATAGGAGTATTAGGGGTAATCTGGTTCAAGGACCTACTGCCATGGTGGCTTACACATAGCGCTACACAGTCTCTCATTATTACCATGTTTGCACTCCGAAACGTCAAGATTGTCAAGTGAACGTACAGTGGAGGAAAACTCTTCACAGATCTGTTTTGAACCTGTCTTCAATGAACAGATGATCCTTTGCTAGTTGAATGAGTGGTTTCCCCAGTTTTCCCTGGTTTATGAGGAAAACCAAGTCCCGAAGAGACTGGCACACTTTTGTTTTGAAACCTTAACCTCTTAAATGCGGGCGTCGGCCACTGGCCGACGCCCACACACCCTCCCTGGTGCGGGTCACGACCAGTGGCCGACACCAGGAAGGGCATTAATAAATCCTCGGGTGCGTCGCACCCGAGGATTTATTTTTTATTTTTTTCCCCCCCCCCGGGAGACACGGAAGCTACCGTGTCTCCCCCCGCCCCCCACCCGCCCCTTTGTGACGTCAGCGCGCCGCGAGGCGCGCTGACGTTGCAAAGGTGTTTTCCCCATGAAAGCAGGAAGCAGCCTTGCGGCCGCTTCCTGCTTTCATGGGGAAAACGGCCTTTTACACATTCGGGAAGGCCTCGTAAGAAAGGGGAGAGTCTCCCCTTTCTTACGAGGCCTTCCTGAAAGTGTTTCCTGGCCCCCGGTCGCCGCTGTGCTGCGATCGGGGGCCAGGAAACACTTTCAGGTTTCCTGGCTCCCCCGATCGCAGCACAGCTGCGATCGGGGGGGTCAGGAAACATTTTGAAAAGGCCTCGTAAGAAAGGGGAGACTCTCCCCTTTCTTACGAGGCTTTCTGAAACTGTTTCTGGCCCCCGATTGCAGCTGTGCTGCGATCGGGGGCCAGGAACAGTTTCAGAAGGCCTCGTAAGAAAGGGGAGAGTCTCCCCTTTCTTATGAGGCCTTCTGAAACGGTTTCCTGGCCCCCGATCGCAGCACAGCTGCGATCGGGGGCCAGGAAACCCCACTAGACACCAGGGATTTCACTTTTGGGGGGCGGCCCCCCCCCCGGAAAATGGGCCGCCCCCCCCCCGGCATAATTTTCCTAAAAAAATAAAAAGGTAGGTGCCCCCTGGGGAGGGGGGGGGGGGCGCGATCGCCAGGGGATTTTTTTTTTTTTTCAAAAAATTAAAAAATTTTAAAAAAAAATGAAATGACAGGGGGTCGCCCGTGGGCAGGGTGACCCCCTGTGGGGGCAATTTTTTTTTTAGATGTTGTAGGGTTTCCCTGGGGGCCATTTTGGCCCCCAAGGAAACCATACAACAACTAAAAAAAAATATATGTATATATCTATATATATATATCTATGGAGATAGATATATCTAGGTACATGGATATATCTATAGATATATCTATGTAGATATATATTTATATATATATATATAGGTAGATCTGTATCAAAGAGATTTATAAAGCGCGCTACTCACCTGTGAGGGTCTCAAGGCGCTGGGGGGGGGGACGGGGGGGAGGGAAAGGGGCTAGGAGGTTCACTGTTCAAAAAGCCAGGTTTTAAGGCCCTTCCTGAAAAGAAGTAGGTTTTGGGTCTTGCGAATGTGGGTTGTGAGTGCGTTCCATGTTTTGGGTGCAGTGTAGAAGAAGGATCTGCCCCCGGTGGTGGTGTGTTTGATGCGGGGGTCAGAGGCGAGAGAGAGGTCAGCTGAACGAACGTTTCGTGTGGGGGTGTGGAAGGTGACTCTCGTTGAGGTAGGCAGGGCCTGTGTTGTGGAGTGATTTGTGTGTGAGGATGAGGATCTTGAAGGTGATCCTTTTGTCAATGGGGAGCCAGTGGAGGGATTTGAGGTGTGGAGAGATGTGTTCGTGTCGGTGGAGGTCGAGGATGAGTCGTGCTGCTGAGTTCTGGATGCGTGTAGTTTGCACTTGAGTTTTAGAGTGGTGCCGGCGTAGAGGGCGTTTCTGTAATCAAGCCTGCTGCTGATGAGTGCGTGAGTGACAGTTTTTCTGGTCTCTGTGGGGATCCATTTTAATGTTTTTCAGTATACGGAGTTTGTTGAAGCATGAGGAGGTAAGAGCGTTGATTTGTTGGGTCATAGAGAGGGAGGAGTCTAGGATGATGCTGAGGTTGCGTGCGTAGTTGGCGGGGGTGGGTGCAGGGCCTAGCGTGGTGGGCCACCATGGGGGGTCCCAGGTTTTTTTGGTGAGGGCCAAAGAGGATTATTTCGGTTTTGCTTGAGTTGAGTTTCAGGTGGTTGGCTGTCATATATACATCACTTTTGTCAATATGTGTGTGGTTTCCCTGGGGGGAAAAGGGTCCGACTTGTCTAGTGGCAGTTTTAGTGCCATAAAGAAGCGCAGAAGGTTTATATGCCTACTGCAAAGAGCACATCTGTATTTTATGTAAATAGCTGAGTACATTAGTAAAGTCTATGGAGAGATGAAGGGCACTTTTGCTGGGTGGTAATGAGGGAATCCGAGGAGGAGGGAGTGGGAGCACCAATAATGATTGTTGGACTGGGCGCAGGAGGTGCTAAAGACTGTGACGAATGGTATGTGACAAGGTGTTTTTTGAGTGTCTTGAAAGTACGTGCTGATTGAGGGAAGAAGCGCAGGTAAGGTGGCCTCTACTGTTGCACGTATCTCACACACACCATCGATTTTGTGACTGTCTACGTAGGCTAGTGTTTTAGAGCAACAGTTTAGCCAATAGCAGAGATGGCATCTTGATGGATGACTGCTGCCTGCACTCGGGTTATAGAGGACCGCTCTGACATAGGATCAGAGACTGAGACATCAGATACTGAGACAGCATCTGAGGGATAGGACAATGGCGCAGACTCTGGGAGTGATTTTTCAGTCAGAGGAGTCCCATTCGAAAACTCCTCTTCCAGTACATTATGAGGGAGGTGATGAGGACAGTCCTGCTGTCCCTTCGCAAGCTGTTCGTGCAACTGGGTAATAGTGGGTTAGGCCAACCCAGAGAGCAGGTGAATGCGGCGGCAAGCAGAGAGAGAGTGCTCTCTTGGGAGCTCACCAATTTAGTTCAGCCCCAAATTCCACCACCCAAATCATATTGTGGAGACATCAAAATTGTCTATGGCAAAACAAACTGGTTTTGTAAGGCAGGCACCTGTGTTTTTGGTCCTGGATTCGGCGGCCATATAGAGAAACACACTAAACCCAAACATTTCTGGAAACTAGACATTCGGGGGAGTCCACAGAGGTGTGACTTGTGTGGATTCCCCAAAGTTTTCTTACCCAGAATACCCTGCAAAGCTGAAATGTTGAGAAAAAACTCTATTTTTCTCGCATTTCTGTCACACAAACTACAGGAATATGCTGGGATCCACAACATTCCTACCACCCAGTGACTCCTCACCTGTCCTGATAAAAACACTACCCCACTTGAGTGCCTACACCTAGTGCCTGTGTCAGGAATGGATCACCCCAGGGTCAACAGCTGCCTCACGTAAGGACCAACATTGACCGTTGTGTGATCTATTCCTGTCGCAGGCACCAGGCCTAACCACACAAGTGAGGTATCATATTTATCGGGCGACTTGGGGGAACGCTGGGTGGAAGGAAATTTGTGGCTCCCCTCAGATTCCAGAACTTTCTGTCACCGAAATGTGTGGAAAACGTGGTATTTTAGCCACATTTTGAGGTTTGCAAAGGATTCTGGGTAACAGAACCTGGTCCGAGCCCCACAAGTCACCTCATCTTGGATTCCCCTGGGTTTCTAGTTTACAAAAATGTGCTGGTTTGCTAGGTTTCCCCAGGTGCCGGCTGAGCTAGAGGCCAAAATCCACAGGTAGGCACTGTTTTCTATGAAAAAATGTGATGTGTCCACGTTCTGTTTTGGGGCATTTCCTGTCGCGGGCGCTAGGCCTACCCACACAAGTGAGGTATCATTTTTATCGGGAGACTTAGGGGAACGCCGGGTGGAAGGAAATTTGTGGCTCCTCTCAGATTCCAGAACTTTCTGTCACCGAAATGTGAGGAAAACTTGTTTTTTTGGCCACTTTTTGAGGTTTGCAAAGGATTCTGGGTAACAGAACCTGGTCCGAGCCCCGCAAGTCACCCCTCCTTGGATTCCCCTAGGTCTCTAGTTTTCAGAAATGCACAGGTTTGGTAGGTTTCCCTATGTGCCGGCTGAGCTAGAGGCCAAAATCTACAGGTAGGCACTTCTCAAAAAACACCTCTGTTTTCTTCCAAAAATTTGGATGTGTCCACGTTGCGCTTTGGGGCGTTTCCTGTCGCGGGCGCTAGGCCTACCCACACAAGTGAGGTATCATTTTTATCGGGAGACTTGGGGGAACGCCGGGTGGAAGAAAATTTGTGGCTCCTCTCAGATTCCAGAACTTTCTGTCACCGAAATGTGAGGAAAACTTGTTTTTTTAGCCACTTTTTGAGGTTTGCAAAGGATTGTGGGTAACAGAACCTGGTCCGAGCCCCGCGAGTCACCCCTCCTTGGATTGCCCTAGGTCTCTAGTTTTCAGAAATGCACAGGTTTGGTAGGTTTCCCTAGGTGCCGGCTGAGCTAGAGGCCAAAATCTACAGGTAGGCACTTCTCAAAAAACACCTCTGTTTTCTTCCAAAAATTTTGATGTGTCCACGTTGCGCTTTGGGGCGTTTCCTGTCGCGGGCGCTAGGCCTACCCACAGAAGTGAGGTATCATTTTTATCGGGAGACTTGGGGGAACGCCGGGTGGAAGGAAATTTGTGGCTCCTCTCAGATTCCAGAACTTTCTGTCACCGAAATCTGAGGAAAACTTGTTTTTTTAGCCACTTTTTGAGGTTTGCAAAGGATTCTGGGTAACAGAACCTGGTCCGAGCCCCGCGAGTCACCCCTCCTTGGATTGCCCTAGGTCTCTAGTTTTCAGAAATGCACAGGTTTGGTAGGTTTCCCTAGGTGCCGGCTGAGCTAGAGGCCAAAATCTACAGGTAGGCACTTCTCAAAAAACACCTCTGTTTTCTTCCAAAAATTTTGATGTGTCCACGTTGCGCTTTGGGGCGTTTCCTGTCGCGGGCGCTAGGCCTACCCACACAAGTAAGGTATCATTTTTATCGGGAGACTTGGGGGAACGCCGGGTGGAAGGAAATTTGTGGCTCCTCTCAGATTCCAGAACTTTCTGTCACCGAAATGTGAGGAAAACTTGTTTTTTTAGCCACTTTTTGAGGTTTGCAAAGGATTCTGGGTAACAGAACCTGGTCCGAGCCCCGCGAGTCACCCCTCCTTGGATTGCCCTAGGTCTCTAGTTTTCAGAAATGCACAGGTTTGGTAGGTTTCCCTAGGTGCCGGCTGAGCTAGAGGCCAAAATCTACAGGTAGGCACTTCTCAAAAAACACCTCTGTTTTCTTCCAAAAATTTTGATGTGTCCACGTTGCGCTTTGGGGCGTTTCCTGTCGCGGGCGCTAGGCCTACCCACAGAAGTGAGGTATCATTTTTATCGGGAGACTTGGGGGAACGCCGGGTGGAAGGAAATTTGTGGCTCCTCTCAGATTCCAGAACTTTCTGTCACCGAAATCTGAGGAAAACTTGTTTTTTTAGCCACTTTTTGAGGTTTGCAAAGGATTCTGGGTAACAGAACCTGGTCCGAGCCCCGCGAGTCACCCCTCCTTGGATTGCCCTAGGTCTCTAGTTTTCAGAAATGCACAGGTTTGGTAGGTTTCCCTAGGTGCCGGCTGAGCTAGAGGCCAAAATCTACAGGTAGGCACTTCTCAAAAAACACCTCTGTTTTCTTCCAAAAATTTTGATGTGTCCACGTTGCGCTTTGGGGCGTTTCCTGTCGCGGGCGCTAGGCCTACCCACACAAGTGAGGTATCATTTTTATCGGGAGACTTGGGGGAACGCCGGGTGGAAGGAAATTTGTGGCTCCTCTCAGATTCCAGAACTTTCTGTCACCGAAATGTGAGGAAAACTTGTTTTTTTAGCCACTTTTTGAGGTTTGCAAAGGATTCTGGGTAACAGAACCTGGTCCGAGCCCCGCGAGTCACCCCTCCTTGGATTGCCCTAGGTCTCTAGTTTTCAGAAATGCACAGGTTTGGTAGGTTTCCCTAGGTGCCGGCTGAGCTAGAGGCCAAAATCTACAGGTAGGCACTTCTCAAAAAACACCTCTGTTTTCTTCCAAAAATTTTGATGTGTCCACGTTGCGCTTTGGGGCGTTTCCTGTCGCGGGCGCTAGGCCTACCCACACAAGTGAGGTATCATTTTTATCGGGAGACTTGGGGGAACGCCGTGTGGAAGGAAATTTGTGGCTCCTCTCAGATTCCAGAACTTTCTGTCACCGAAATGTGAGGAAAACTTGTTTTTTTAGCCACTTTTTGAGGTTTGCAAAGGATTCTGGGTAATAGAACCTGGTCCGAGCCCCGCGAGTCACCCCTCCTTGGATTGCCCTAGGTCTCTAGTTTTCAGAAATGCACAGGTTTGGTAGGTTTCCCTAGGTGCCGGCTGAGCTAGAGGCCAAAATCTACAGGTAGGCACTTCTCAAAAAACACCTCTGTTTTCTTCCAAAAATTTTGATGTGTCCACGTTGCGCTTTGGGGCGTTTCCTGTCGCGGGCGCTAGGCCTACCCACACAAGTGAGGTATCATTTTTATCGGGAGACTTGGGGGAACGCCAGGTGGAAAGAAATTTGTGGCTCCTCTCAGATTCCAGAACTTTCTGTCACCGAAATGTGAGGAAAACTTGTTTTTTTAGCCACTTTTTGAGGTTTGCAAAGGATTCTGGGTAACAGAACCTGGTCCGAGCCCCGCAAGTCACCCCTCCTTGGATTCCCCTTGGTCTCTAGTTTTCAGAAATGCACAGGTTTGGTAGGTTTCCCTACGTGCCGGCTGAGCTAGAGGCCAAAATCTACAGGTAGGCACTTTGGAAAAAACAGCTGTGTTTTCTATAAAAAAAAATAGGATGTGTCCATGTTGTGTTTTGGGGCATTTCCTGTCGCGGGCACTAGGCCTACCCACACAAGTGAGGTATCATTTTTATCGGGAGACTTGGGGGAACACAGAATAGCAAAACAAGTGTTATTGCCCCTTATCTTTCTCTACATTTTTTCCTTCCAAATATAAGAGAGTGTGTAAAAAAGACGTCTATTTGAGAAATGCCCTGCAATTCACATGCTAGTATGGGCACCTCGGAATTCAGCGATGTGCAAATAACCACTGCTCCTCAAAACCTTATCTTGATCCCATTTTGGAAATGCAAAGGTTTTCTTGATACCTCTTTTTCACTCTTCATATTTCAGCAAATGAATTGCTGTATACCCAGTATAGAATGAAAACCAACTGCAGGGTGCAGCTTATTTATTGGCTCTGGGTACCTAGGGTTCTTGATGAACCTACAAGCCCTTTATATCCCCGCAACCAGAAGAGTCCAGCAGACAAAACGGTATATTGCTTTCAGAAATCTGACATCGCAGGAAAAAGTTACAGAGTAAAACATAAAGAAAAATGGCTGTTGTTTTCAGCTCAATTTCAATATTTTTTTATTTCAGCTGTTATTTTCTGTAGGAAAACCTTGTAGGATCTACACAAATAACCCCTTGCTGAATTCAGAATTTTGTCTAGTTTTCAGAAATGTTTAGCATTCCGGGATCCAGCATTGGTTTCACACCCATTCCTGTCACTAACTGGAAGGAGGCTGAAAGCACCAAATATAGTAGAAATGGGGTATGTCCCAGTAAAATGCCAAATTTGTGTTGAAAAATTCGGTTTTCTGATTCAAGTCTGCCCGTTCCTGAAAGGTGGGAAGATAGTGATTTCAGCACCAGAAACCCTTGGTTGATGGCATTTTCAGGGAAAAAACCACAAGCCTTCTTCGGCAGCCCTTTTTTCCCATTTTTTTGGAAAAAACAAAATTTTCACTGTATTTTGGCTATTTTCTTGGTCTCCTCCAGGGGAAACCACCAACTCTGGGTACCATTAGAATCCCTAGGATGTTGGAAAAAAAGGACGCAAATTTGGCGTGGTTAGCTTATGTGGACAAAAAGTTATGAAGCCCTAAGCGCGAACTACCCCAAATAGCCAAAAAAGGGCTCAGCACTGGGGGGGGAAAGGCCCAGCAGCTAAGGGGTTAATAAAATTAACCATGTTTGTAAGTAAATGATGGATTATGACAGCAACTGACTTGCAAACAGGTAAGGTGAGCGATTCTATTTTAGGACAAATTTTCCTAAGCAATATTAATTGACAGTGTGTGTCATTTTCCACAATGAGGTACAGAACCTTTGGAAAGATAATGATGTGCACAACAGAATAAATATTACTCAGTCTTAGTATATCTTACTTCATTCAGGCTGCTATGGGGCAATAAGGGCTATGGTCCTCAGTCATGGGTAGTTTGCCTTCGATGTCCCGCGGTCCCTCCTTCTAAGGTTGTACAAACTAGAGCTTGTACAACATCTTCTGAACTTATGTCTCAGTGGCAAAGATTGTTAGCATTCACTGGCCCCTCAATGAAATAGGGCGGGGCTGCACAAACACGAAACAACAATCATGGAGCTTTGCAATAGTTCATTGTCCAACCATGTGCTTTACTTTAGAACAGAAAACTACTTTATTACAGACATCTATATCATAATTGTTAGACTTTTCATCCTTGGCGTGGTCTCCCTTAACTTTTTGCCTCTGTTCCCCAGGTTGTTGATGTGTGCTGGACTCTGATTTTGCTGTTTTTGTTACTCTGGGCACTTTACCACTGCTAACCAGTGCTAAAGTGCAAGTGCTCCTGTTTAAATTGTATGTAAGTGGTTTATCCATGATTGGCATATTTGATTTACTAGTAAGTCCCTAGTAAGGTGCACTAGAGGTGCCAGGGCCTGTAAATCAAATGCTACTAGTGGGCCTGCAGCACTGGTTGTGCCACCCACATAAGTAGCTCTGTAATCATGTCTCAGACCTGCCACTGCAGTGTCTGTATGTGTATTCTTACACTGTAAATTCGACTTGGCAAGTGTACCCACTTGCCAGGCCTAAACCTTCCCTTTTCTTACATGTAAGGCACCCCTAAGGTAGGCCCTAGGTAGCCCCAAGGGCAGGGTGCAGTGTATGGATAAGGTAGGACATATAGTAATGTGGTTTATATGTCCTGACAGTGAAATACTGCCAATTTCGTTTTCACTGTTGCAAGGTCTGTCTCTCTCTCATAGGATAATATGGGGGCTACCTTTAAATATGATTAAAGTGTAGATTCCCCTAGAGAGTAGATGGACATGTGGAGTTTGGGATCCCTGAACTCACAATTTAAAAATACATCTTTTAGTAAAGTTGATTTTGAGATTGTGCGTTTGGAAATGCCACTTTTAGAAAGTGAGCATTTTCTTGCTTAAACCATTCTGTGACTCTGCCTGGTTTGTGGATTCCCTGTCTGGGTCAGTTTGACAGTTGGGTTGTTTTTCACCTCACACCAGACAGTGACACAAAGGGAGCTGGGGTGTGATCTGCATTTCCTGATTAGCCATCTCTGCTAGGAGGGAGGGGTGGAGTGGTCACTCTCATCTGAAAGGACTGTGCCTGCCTCTGACAATGCTGTCTCCAGCCCCCTGGTGTGTGTCTGAGGCCTTGCCTGGGCAAGGCAGGATTTCACAAGAAGGTGTGAGTCCCCTTTGAAGAAAGGTGACTTCAAAGACTAAAATGGGTATAAGAAGGGCACCCAAACTTACAAACTTTAGAAACACTTCTGGAATCAAGGGGAACCTCTGCCTGGAGAAGAGCTGATCGCTGAGGAACAAGTGCTGCCCTGCCTGTGACTGTGCTTTGTGGAGCTTTCCTGCAGTGCTGCTTCTGCCAGAGTAAGAGGGCAAAGACTGGACTTTGTGTGCCTTCCATCTTGAAGAAGAAATCTCCAAGGGCTTGATGTAGAGCTTGCCTCCTGTTATTGAAGTCTCAGGGATAGCAAAGACTTCTTCCTGCCAGCACCTGGAGTCTCTGGAGAGACCCCTACTCTGCTCTGTGGTGCCCTTCCAGTTCCTGGGACCCTGAAAGGAGAGGCTGGCAGCCTAAGGACAAAAATACACGCACCGAGCGCCGTGCGGAGAAAAGATCGACGCGAATCCGATCGCGGCTGAGAAAACGACGCGACGCCGGTTCCGCAGCTGAGAAACGACGCCGCAGGAAACGCGACCGAAAAACCGACGCCCGGAGCAGGAGAAACGACGCGCAGCATCGCTGACGGAGGCTGAGAGATCGCACCCTGCGCCGCGGGACTTTCGGATCGTCGTGTGGCTGGCTTTTTCAACGCGCACCGCCGTGCCGAGTTGTTTTCGACGCACACAGCCGTGCAGGGTTACTTTCGACGCACACCGCCCGTGCGGGGTTATTTTTGACGCAAACCAGGTACATTTTTCACGCTAGCAGCGCTAGTGTGGTGTTACAACTACCTAAAGACTCTTTTTATTTTTTTAAACCTTAAAAAAATCATAACTTGACTTGTGTATGTTGGATTTTTGTCGTTTTGGTCTTGTTTTGTCTAGATAAATATTTCCTATTTTTCTAAACTGGTGTTGTGTCATTTTGTAGTGTTTTCATTAAGTTACTGTGTGTGTTGGTACAAATACTTTACGCCCAGCACTCTGAGGTTAAGCCTACTGCTCTGCCAAGCTACCAAGGGGGTAAGCAGGGGTTAGCTGAGGGTGATTCTCTTTTATCCTAACTAGAGTGAGGGTCCTTGCTTGAACAGGGGGTAACCTGACTGTCAACCAAAGACCCCATTTCTAACATTGGTGACCAGCGGTCGGGATTTGGACTTGTATTTGTACTTGACATACAGTGATTAAGTGTACACTACTGTTTTGATCTCAGACCACTACGTGACCACATACTACTAGTCTTGTGATTTTTGTTTTTTACTTGGACTGTTTTTCTCTGCATTCAGTTTCTTTTTTTTTCGCTGATCCCGTGATTGACCTTTCTGGAACTTCATTTGAGAACTTGCTTTTCTGTTTTTGGAACTGTGCATATTTTTTTAACCTCTCATCATGTCTCAGTCTGGAGATGCCCTAGCTGAAGCTGCTTTTGACTTGGAGAAATTGGAGAGCTACAAAGTGGCTCAGTTGAAGCAGTTTTGTAGTAATGTTGGCTGTCCCATTAAGAGCTCATCCAAGAAGGATGAGCTGCAAAAGGCGCTGAGGGCCTGGGTGACAGCCAAAGCAGCTGAGGGGCACACAGATGAGGAGCCAGAGGGGGAAGAGGAGTTGCAAGTCACTCACACTGATGTAGTGGGTGGGCCTGCTATGTCTCAGGGGAGAATCTCCAGGGCAGGTAGCAGTGTGTCCTCCAAGAGTCTGACACCTGGAGAGTTACAGGACAGACAGGCAGAGAGGGAGTACCAGTTGGAGCTGAAAAGGCTCAGTCTAGAGGTGGAACAGAGAAAGCTGACCCTTGAGGTGGAACAGAGAAAGCTGGCCCTTGAGGTGGAACAGAGAAAGCTGGCCCTTGAGGAAAGGAAGATAAACATGGCTCATGAGCTCAGTTTAAAAGAGATGGATCAGAGGAGTCAGTCCAGTAGGGATGGTGGCAGCAATTCTACAGTGCAGCCTGAGAGAAGGGTACACATCCCAAAAGACCTTGTGAGGGATTATAAGAGGGAGGATGATATCTACTTGTGGTTCAAGGGTTATGAGTCAGCTCTCCACATGAACCTGGTCCCTGAAGCTCATTGGGGGGCAGCCCTGTGGAAGCATTTTGAGGCAGAGGGGAGGGACACACTGACGGCCTTAGGGGATGCTCAGAGTCTCACCTACCCTGCCATGAAGGAGGCCTTACTTACCAGGTATGGTCTCACCCCTGAGCAGTACAAGGAGAAGTTTAGATCCTACAAGAGAAAGGAATCCCAAACATGGTTGGAATGTGTTGATTCTTGTTGCAGGTCACTGGATGGTTGGGTGAAGGGCAGTAAGGTAAACACGTATGAGGGGCTTTACAATTTAATTGCTTGGGAGCACTTGTACAGTTTATGTTTTCCAGAGCTGCGCCAGCACCTCATTGACAGCAAGCTGACTGACCCCAGGAAGCTTGCACAGGAAGCGGACCGCTGGGAGAGCACCAGGTCCAGAAGAGGTATGGGGGAGACCACGCCAAGGGTGGGCAGGGTCCCTCTCAGACGAAAGGGGGGGGTAAGGGCAAGCAGGATGAGTTCTCTAAAGGGCCCCAAACTGATTCCCAGGGTAAGGATTCCCAACCCCCCAGTGAAAAGAAGCCATGGTTCTCCAAAGGGAAGCCAATGGCAGGTGGTCCCCTACGTAAGTGCTATTCATGTGACCAGGTGGGTCATGTGAGGGGGGACCCCAAATGCCCCAAAAGTACACCGGCACCCACTGGTGCACCGTCCCAGGGTTTGGCCAGTGTAGCGCTTGGGGAGGAGTTGGTTTCAGGTGGGTGGGAACCAGCAGAAATGACCCTTGTCTCACTAGGGGACAGTGAGATGGTCCAGAGAAACCTAGTGCCTGATAACACTAAGAAGTACAGGCAATGGGTGACCATCAATGGACAGAGGGTGGAGGCTCTAAGAGACACTGGAGCCAGTGTGACTACAGTGAGGAGTCACCTGGTGTCTGAAGAGCAGATTGATCCCCGGGTACTTCACCAAGTAGTTGCAGTAGACAATTCTGAGCGCCTCTGCAGAGTGGCGCAGGTTCCCTTTGAATGGGGGGGGGTCTCAGGTTCCTGGAAAGTAGCTGTGAGTCCAACCATGCCTGTTGATTGTTTGCTAGGCAACGACCTGGAAGATTCCCCTTGGAAGGAGGTGGAACACAGGTCTCACTTGGAGATGTTGGGTCTGCCTGGGTGGGTATGCGTATCCACCCGGTCTATGGCAGCCAATCAGGGTAGTCAAGAGCCCCTAGAGCCTGAAACAGTGGCCCAGGGGACCGCCAAGAAGAGGAAAGGCAGGAGGCGCGGGAAACCCGCCCAAGAAGTTCCCACGGTCCGGGAGGAGGCAGAGCCTGAGGGTGATGCCCCGGAACCTACAGGGGAACAGGTGGCTGAACTGGGGGAGGTCCCCGAGCTGTCGCAGTGGCAGCAGGAAGGGGGACCCACCAGGGAAGTATTCTGCACGGCGCAGAAGGAGTGCCCTACTCTTGAGGGACTGCGGCAGCAGGCTGCAGCCCAGGCGGCTGGCGGGGCGCCAGGTACTCACCTGATTTATTGGGAGGATGGCCTCCTGTATAGTGAGCCTAAGGTTCCTGAGCCGGGGTCAGCTCGTATGCTGGTGGTACCCCAGGGCTTCAGGGCCTTCCTACTGGGTTTGGCTCATGATGTGCCTTTGGCAGGACATCTAGGGCAGGACAAGACCTATAAGAGGCTTGTCTCCCACTTTTACTGGCCCTTGATGAACAAGCAGTCAGCTGCTTATTGTAGATCTTGTCAGACTTGTCAGGCAAGTGGCAAGAGTGGGGGGAAATGTAAAGCTCCCCTCCAACCTTTACCGGTAGTCAGTACTCCCTTTGAAAGGGTAGGAATTGACATTGTGGGGCCTCTGGATCCCAAGACGGCCATGGGCAACAGGTTCATCCTGGTCTTGGTGGACCATGCCACACGGTACCCAGAAGCTATTCCTCTAAGGACGGTCACCGCCCCCGTGGTGGGACGTGCCTTGATGGGGGTTTTTACCCGCATGGGGTTCCCCAAGGAGGTAGTATCTGATAGGGGTACAAACTTCATATCCACTTATATGAAGTCTCTGTGGAAGGTGTGTGGGGTAACCTACAAGTTCACCACCCCTTACCACCCCCAAAGTAATGGTCTGGTTGAGAGATTCAAACGCACCTTGAAAGGCATGATTCAGGGCCTGTCAGAGCCCTTGAGGCGTAAGTGGGACGTCCTCTTGCCATGCCTTCTGTTCGCTTACAGGGAGGTGCCTCAAAAGGGACTTGGCTTTAGCCCCTTTGAGCTCATCTATGGCCACCCTGTGAGGGGACCGCTCAGTCTGGTGAAGGAGGCTTTGGAGAAAGCTCCTAGTAAACCACCCCAGGATGTATTTAGCTACATGCTGGCACTAAGAAACCAGACTGCCCGCTTCAGGAGTCTCGCTCAGGAGAACCTGGAAGCAAGCCAGGAGGACATGAAACGGTGGTACGACCAGAATGCCACTCTGGTTGAGTTTCAGCCTGGACAAAAAGTGTGGGTCATGGCACCAGTGGAGCCTAGGGCTCTCCAAGATAAGTGGACTGGGCCTTTTGAGGTAGTGGAAAGAAAGGGCGAGGTCACCTATCTGGTAGACTTGCAATCCCCCAGGAACCCCTTGAGGGTCCTACATGTCAACCGCCTCAAACCACACTTTGAGCGAACTGAGCTATCCATGCTCCTAGCGACAGATGACGGGGTGGAGGAAGAGAGTGAGCCTCTTCCTGACCTCCTGTCTGCAGGAGAGAAAGATGGGTCTGTGGAGGGAGTGATCCTCTCCCCCTCCCTGACTGAGGAACAGCAGAGGGACTGTCGCCACGTGCTGGGACAATTCGCCTCACTGTTTTCCCTGATCCCAGGAGTCACACACCTGTGCACACATGATGTGGACACTGGGGACAGTACACCTGTTAAACATAAGGTTTACAGGGTGACTGACAGGGTGAGGGCTTGCATTAAGGAGGAAGTCTCCAAAATGTTAGCCCTGAGGGTTATTGAGCACTCCAGCAGTCCTTGGGCCAGCCCAGTGGTCTTGGTCCCAAAGGCTACTGCTCCTGGTGCCACTCCAGAACTTAGGTTCTGTGTGGACTACCGGGGTCTCAATGCGGTCAGCAAGACTGACGCACACCCCATCCCCCGAGCTGATGAGCTCATTGATCGGTTAGGAGCTGCCAAGTACCTCAGTACGTTTGATTTAACATCTGGGTACTGGCAGATTGCCTTAACTGAAGGGGCAAAGGAGAGGTCAGCATTCTCTACCCCCGATGGGCACTTCCACTTCAATGTGATGCCCTTTGGGATGAAGAATGCCCCTGCCACCTTTCAGAGGTTGGTCAACCAGGTGTTGGCAGGACTGGATGAGTTCAGTGCCGCCTACCTGGATGACATTGCTGTGTTTAGTTCCACATGGGAGGAACACCTGCAACACCTCTGGAGAGTGTTAGAGGCCCTGCAGAAGGCAGGCCTCACTATTAAGGCGAGCAAGTGCCAAATAGGGCAGGGTTCTGTTGTGTACTTAGGACACCAGGTGGGGAGTGGCCAGGTGGCACCCCTACAGCCTAAGATTGACACGATTCTGGCTTGGGAGCCTCCCAAGACCCAGACTGAAGTGAGAGCCTTTTTAGGTCTCACAGGATACTATCGGAGGTTCGTTAAGGGATATGGTACCATTGTTACCCCCTTAACTGAGTTGACTTCTAAGAAGCAACCCAAGAAAGTGATCTGGACAGAGGCTTGCCAGAACGCTTTTGATGCCCTGAAGGCTGCCATGTGCACAGCACCTGTGCTGAAGGCACCTGACTACTCCACGGAGTTTGTTGTACAGACAGACGCCTCAGAGCATGGTATTGGAGCAGTACTCTCACAGCTGAATGAAGAGGGCCTAGATCAACCCGTAGCCTTCATTAGCAGGAGGTTACTACCCAGGGAACGTAGGTGGAGTGCCATAGAACGTGAAGCGTTTGCTGTGGTCTGGGCACTGAAGAAGCTAAGACCCTACTTGTTTGGGACTCACTTCCGAGTTCAGACCGACCACAGACCCCTCAGATGGTTAATGCAGATGAGGGGTGAGAACCCAAAACTGTTGAGGTGGTCCATTTCCCTACAGGGGATGGACTTTACGGTGGAACATCGACCCGGTACAGAGCACGCCAATGCTGATGGTCTGTCCAGGTTCTTCCGCCTTAGTGATGAGAACTCCCATGAGGTTGGGTAGTTGCTCCCCACTTTTAGCTGGGGGGGACACGTGTTAGACTTTTCATCCTTGGCGTGGTCTCCCTTAACTTTTTGCCTCTGTTCCCCAGGTTGTTGATGTGTGCTGGACTCTGATTTTGCTGTTTTTGTTACTCTGGGCACTTTACCACTGCTAACCAGTGCTAAAGTGCAAGTGCTCCTGTTTAAATTGTATGTAAGTGGTTTATCCATGATTGGCATATTTGATTTACTAGTAAGTCCCTAGTAAGGTGCACTAGAGGTGCCAGGGCCTGTAAATCAAATGCTACTAGTGGGCCTGCAGCACTGGTTGTGCCACCCACATAAGTAGCTCTGTAATCATGTCTCAGACCTGCCACTGCAGTGTCTGTATGTGTATTCTTACACTGTAAATTCGACTTGGCAAGTGTACCCACTTGCCAGGCCTAAACCTTCCCTTTTCTTACATGTAAGGCACCCCTAAGGTAGGCCCTAGGTAGCCCCAAGGGCAGGGTGCAGTGTATGGATAAGGTAGGACATATAGTAATGTGGTTTATATGTCCTGACAGTGAAATACTGCCAATTTCGTTTTCACTGTTGCAAGGTCTGTCTCTCTCTCATAGGATAATATGGGGGCTACCTTTAAATATGATTAAAGTGTAGATTCCCCTAGAGAGTAGATGGACATGTGGAGTTTGGGATCCCTGAACTCACAATTTAAAAATACATCTTTTAGTAAAGTTGATTTTGAGATTGTGCGTTTGGAAATGCCACTTTTAGAAAGTGAGCATTTTCTTGCTTAAACCATTCTGTGACTCTGCCTGGTTTGTGGATTCCCTGTCTGGGTCAGTTTGACAGTTGGGTTGTTTTTCACCTCACACCAGACAGTGACACAAAGGGAGCTGGGGTGTGATCTGCATTTCCTGATTAGCCATCTCTGCTAGGAGGGAGGGGTGGAGTGGTCACTCTCATCTGAAAGGACTGTGCCTGCCTCTGACAATGCTGTCTCCAGCCCCCTGGTGTGTGTCTGAGGCCTTGCCTGGGCAAGGCAGGATTTCACAAGAAGGTGTGAGTCCCCTTTGAAGAAAGGTGACTTCAAAGACTAAAATGGGTATAAGAAGGGCACCCAAACTTACAAACTTTAGAAACACTTCTGGAATCAAGGGGAACCTCTGCCTGGAGAAGAGCTGATCGCTGAGGAACAAGTGCTGCCCTGCCTGTGACTGTGCTTTGTGGAGCTTTCCTGCAGTGCTGCTTCTACCAGAGTAAGAGGGCAAAGACTGGACTTTGTGTGCCTTCCATCTTGAAGAAGAAATCTCCAAGGGCTTGATGTAGAGCTTGCCTCCTGTTATTGAAGTCTCAGGGATAGCAAAGACTTCTTCCTGCCAGCACCTGGAGTCTCTGGAGAGACCCCTACTCTGCTCTGTGGTGCCCTTCCAGTTCCTGGGACCCTGAAAGGAGAGGCTGGCAGCCTAAGGACAAAAATACACGCACCGAGCGCCGTGCGGAGAAAAGATCGACGCGAATCCGATCGCGGCTGAGAAAACGACGCGACGCCGGTTCCGCAGCTGAGAAACGACGCCGCAGGAAACGCGACCGAAAAACCGACGCCCGGAGCAGGAGAAACGACGCGCAGCATCGCTGACGGAGGCTGAGAGATCGCACCCTGCGCCGCGGGACTTTCGGATCGTCGTGTGGCTGGCTTTTTCAACGCGCACTGCCGTGCCGAGTTGTTTTCGACGCACACAGCCGTGCAGGGTTACTTTCGACGCACACCGCCCGTGCGGGGTTATTTTTGACGCAAACCAGGTACATTTTTCACGCTAGCAGCGCTAGTGTGGTGTTACAACTACCTAAAGACTCTTTTTATTTTTTTAAACCTTAAAAAAATCATAACTTGACTTGTGTATGTTGGATTTTTGTCGTTTTGGTCTTGTTTTGTCTAGATAAATATTTCCTATTTTTCTAAACTGGTGTTGTGTCATTTTGTAGTGTTTTCATTAAGTTACTGTGTGTGTTGGTACAAATACTTTACGCCCAGCACTCTGAGGTTAAGCCTACTGCTCTGCCAAGCTACCAAGGGGGTAAGCAGGGGTTAGCTGAGGGTGATTCTCTTTTATCCTAACTAGAGTGAGGGTCCTTGCTTGAACAGGGGGTAACCTGACTGTCAACCAAAGACCCCATTTCTAACAATAATACTGCACAAGAAATACTAACAGCACAACTAAAGGAACTGATGCTAGTAAGGTCATTCAGGCTGCTCCCCAGGTTCTCCTTATTTTTTTGTAGTATTATATTGCACAAACTTGGCACAAGGGCAATAAAGCGCTTTACATGAGAGGCAGACTACACACTTTTTTTAGACAATGGGGCGGTTAAGTGATTTGGCCAGAATCACAGGACGTTGCTGAGCCAATACCAGGAGTCGAACCTGGTTCCCCTGTTCCTAAATCAGCATCTCTGGCTACTATGCCACATGTCATCCCTAGAGTGTCTATACAGCACGGATTAAAGATCTGGTCCAGATTGCTCCAGTTCAGGATAAGAAGTCCTCATTTCAGGACAGTCTCTTTTAAAGTCTCATCAATTGCACAGCTCCGTGTTCAAATCGGTGCTGGCAGGGAACTGGCAACACATGTCCTAAATCACTCCCAACTCTACGAGGAGACGTAGTGTTATGTCCAGGCAGGATGCAGCATGAAACAATAGTTGAGGCTACCATATGGGGTCCTCCATCACAAATATAGGTACTTGGAGTTGCAACTATCCCAAGGGACGGTCAGGTCCCTGCAGTATTTTTATCCCTTTCTGGGGAAAGTGGCGATATGTTGAGGTAGGCCACACCACCTAAAATGGAAGGTCAATGCAGCACAATAGACAGTTGTATGGTGCTTATTGAAAATAGTGGTGAGGACTGTCACTCATGCACCTGTTGGTCACGGTTCTCAGTCACAGCTACTAAGTCCATCAGGAAAACATTTCTTGACACAATGGTGAGGTCGGCCGCCGATCGGTGATTCCAGCTTGGAACCACAGTACAGGAGTGATTACTCACTACCACTGTTGGGGCTCGCAGATCGCACTCTTCTATCTTCCGTCTCATGGGAAACCCCAACAGCACTGGGTTTCACTGCTTTTGTCTCTCTCTGGAAAGTCACTCTCTTGCAGTGTTGTCAGGGCCCTTTCCTCCCCCAGCATACAGACTGATTTCTGGGCTGTTCAGGTCCGATAAATACTTTCTTCCAGCAAGGCAGAGCTTTGGTTGATGTCCCTTCACTTCTGGGAAGTAGGAGCTAAGAACCACACACCAGGTCAGATGGACAGCAGTCCTCTGAGTCATCTGTAGGCACTCCCTTACTTGACTGAAGACAGCATGGAACTGGCACAACAAGTGGATCAGTGGCTCACACTTTTGAACAGGCAAAGCATAGAAGAGACGCAAATCCATTATCTGCAGTTTCAGCACCAATTTCAGGTGGTTCTTCTTTCATGTGATCTTTCCAGACTGCTCTTTCGACACAGCCTTTGTGTAGAATGATACTCCTTACAGCAGTCTCTGACCTGGAACACAAATAACAGAGGCACAAAGATGTGTGAGCCTTCTGTGCACTGAATAGGGACAGACAGAAAACTGGACTCACCTAAAGAGTCCTTTTCACCCTGAACAAAAGAAACTGCAGTCCCTCCCTTCACCCCACAATCTACCAAATGGCAGCACTAGAGAAGACTAATCTGCAAAGATCTACTTGAATTTCTAAAGAAATCTTAGCCCAAATTTAAGAAGGACCTATGCCACATTAGTGCAATTTTTATGCCGCTAATGTGGGGTAGGTCAGCAAAAAGGCCCCACCATATTTAAACCCCTGCACCACATTGTGCCTGCGCCAGGCATAATATATGCAATGGGGCCGTCCCCCATTAGAGGGCCCGCAAAAATGGCTCAGTGGAATCTTTGAGATTCCACAGTGCCATTTTTAATGGTATTTTTAAGGCCTGCGCAGAGCAGCTGTTTTCCAGGAGGCACACCATTATTTTTTACAGGCCTCTATGTACTTTGCATTTTGGTGCTAATCCTGCAAAGTACAACAATAGCATCAAAAATGATGACACTATTGTCCCAAACCTGCGCCATGGTGCACATATGTTTAATACGGCGCACACATGGTGGCGTTAGGGGAGCGCAATTGGCCGCAATAAAAGTGCCACTTCATGACATGAAGCACCACTTTTCTTAAATCTGGGCCCTTGTCTCCTCTCTCTCCACTTCAGGTCTCCCCTCTCCCGCTGCAGGAATACCAGCAATACACTACTACTGTCTGGGAAAAATATTCTACCTCCATCTTGTGCACAGGAACACTCCAGAAGTATCCAAAATAGTTCCCACAAACCTCTATCACTCTGGTTCACTCATACATTTGGAATATCAGCACTAGGATCTGGGATAGGACATATAAGCAAAACTTTACACAAGTTGGCCAGTAGGTGTCTACTCCAGTGACACAGATAAAAAAGGTCAGGTCCAGGACCTCATTCGTCAAGTAACAGACCTAGACCTCTGCACATAACCAGGATACCAGATACTGACAGCCTGGAGTTTAGGACAGGGCAACATGCTGTGGTCACTATCGCTGCACCACAGGGGCACAGACATGTAGGACTGGAGGAACAAGTTGAAGGAATAGGTATGGCCATATTACACTACATAAATCGAGGGCCATTGAGATTACCACTTTCCAAAGAATAAGTGCATAGCATAACATTTCAAATTGGGGACTGGCTGGATAATAATTTTAATGAAAGCTGGTCTAAAGCTTCAAGAAGTTGAAGCAAACAAAATACTATGTATCAAGATATTGGTAGGAAATGATGAAGGAGTAATGAATTAGTTTCAAAGATGACAGAGTCATTAAAGGAATGGATGCAAGGGCTGGTAAGAAACGTCCAAATTAAAGAGGAAAGTTAATGATGTGTGTGACAATGATGACAGTTTGCAATATAGTAAGGTTGGTGTAGTGTAGGGTGGCTGGAGAGAGCTTTGGTGCTGTGTTGGAGCATAGGAATGTTTTTGGAGGAAAAAATAATGTGAGAGTGTAGCTGCAAATAGGGACAACAGTGCAAGTGAAATGAGTGAGAAGAATTAAAGTGGATGGCATAACAATTGCATTTGTAAAGTGCACGTTTACCCCTTAGGGAGTCCAGATTCTGAGTTACAAATGGTTACTGCTCTCTAATCACACAAATGTTATCCACTTCAGAAGGATGAATAGCTCATTTGATTTTCTAGGAAATGGCCAGAAGGTTCAGGAGTAGATGCATTAGTCCACTAAGCCACCAGGCCTATATTCCAAGAGACAAACTACGCTGTGGTAATAATCAAGGTGCCCAAGAGGTTAGCACTCCACAAAACCATTTAGAATATATATTCATACACAGCAGTGTCAACTGCTGACCAGATGGTGTGAATTGTGTACTGGTACTGTGCGCAGGAAAGAGGTTTACCCCATGTAATATCCAGTCTCCTTGGATGATTCTATGTCTCTGGCTTGTTGCTACTGGGGTTTGTATTGCAGGCTGTTGCTGCTGAGCCTGCCCCAAGGAAGCTGTTCAGGGCAGTGGCTGCTGCTATAGAACTGCACTTGAATAAACTAGTCATACATGGCAAAACAAAGGGAGAATTATATCACAATATTGAATACTGAGTAAAGGTAGGCTTTAATCACAAAGTTAGAAACTTCTCAGAACAAAACGACAACCGGCCTAACCTTTTCATCAACAAATTGACTCCAGGGCGACAAAGACAGAGAGCAAGTCAAATGAGCAAGGATTAGGTAAAACAGAGCCTCAATAGACCATAGTGCAAAAGTTCAAACCAGCCAGACTCCCTGTGCAGGAGGGTGTAATGAGCAAACTTGACTCTCTCTCCTAGGAGGGTCACGGAGGCCCTCCCTCCAAATACTGCACATGGAGCACATGTTTGAAATATATTGACTAAAAACAAAAAAAGAACGTAGGATGTACTAGCAGATGTGGAGGGGAACTTACAGAAGCTCTCATTTTCTGCTAAAGTACACAGGAACAATGTTTATCCAAAGCAGAAAATTCTATGCGTGCCTGGGAAGAATTGTGCAGCAACTGTAACAATCCACTAATCCAAATGACATAAAACACATAACAAGCATTTGCAATAAAATAGGTCTCACATTTTCTTGAGTGAGAGCAATTGGCAGTGTAAATTCAGAACTGGGCTTTTCTTGCCACATAAATTAGTCAACCCTGTCTCCTAATTTTGCCTTTTCCTGCCATGTTTTGGTGGTCACTGGCGGCTACTGACATCATAAATCATAAGTCCTTGAGGATACGAGAAGATGACTGCACTACCTCGCGTTGTGTAAAGATCGGAACAGAAATTGGAAAATAAGGCTGGAAAAGTATTTTCTTTTTATTTTAACAGAATGTAAACTCTTGCAAGGGTTCTTGCCTAGCATTTCAGGGAGCAGAGCAGCTTTAGGAGATTTATGGCCCAGATAAAGGAGATAAGCAATGCAATATGTGCTATGTCGTGAGTGCTGGCAGTGAGTGGCCCTGGAGTGAGAGACTGGAGATGCAATGCCAGGCTAAGCAAGTTTCACAACATTTCTTCTACCAGAAAGTGCATATTGTGGCTTTCATGAGCAGTGAGCGAAACCGGTGTTTCTTCTCTAACATAAGCTTATTTTAGGAGCAAGAGGTAAACAAGGACAGCACTGGAATAAAGCCAAAACAAATGTCAGCGACATAGGAGGCGATGGGGGGAACAGAATGCTGCAATAAAACGCAGGCGTCTGCCAGCCTACATCACCCACAGTGAAAGGGGAGCACCAAAGAAATAACAAAAATAGTTTGTCACAGCAACAAATAAAGAAACCAAAGTGGAATAATACAGTAGTGAGTCAATGCTCTGAAAGAGAAAAAGAACGAAGAAAAAGGCAGCACTGACCACTAGCAAGCAAGAATTTTTAAAGGACACTGCAACCAACAAATGAAATCACTTTAAGCCATGAGAAGTATACTAAAAGTATGCACGAGGTCAAACGCTTACACTTGACCTAAAAATCCAATGCAAAGTCCATTACTGAGAACCTATAGATGGTTTATGTTCTGAGTTCAGACAAGCTGGCTATCGCCAATCCGGTGCCTGTTATAATAAGATGCTACATAGGCCACCTTTCCATGTCTGTTGCTCTGGTATACCAGACAAAGAGCTAGCCAGCCAGGGCAAATAATGTATGCACAGCAAACCCAGTGCAGTTCATTGTGAGTTGGTACACGTCATAGGGCTGTGTGCTTCTCAGGGTCCTAGTGCTGATGGAACCATGAGCCCCATTGCAATCACTAAAATCTGGTCCCACCCCCTGCTTTGGTATTAGAAAACTGCCATTACTTGCCATAACCCTGGGCCCCAGTGCCACTGCATTATTTATAGCTATGTCCCTCGTGGCTTAAGTTTGCTGTTCACACTGCAAGACTAGTACAGGTTATTTATTATATGTTGGACCTGGCCCTTTTGACAGGGTCATCCCCAAACATTTTGCCTTCCTCCTCCTATTTTTTCTGACCTCTTTTTGTTGGCTCTAGGACTCTGAGCACTTTATCACTGCTGATCAGTGCTAAAGTGCATTAGCTCTCCCTTCTAAATTTGGTATGATTGGCTTACACCTAATTGGCACATTTAATGTACCTGGAAGTCCCTTGTACAGTGGTATCCCTATACCCAGGCCCTGTAAATTAAATGCTACTAGTGTGCCCTCAGTGCAGCTTGTGCCACCCACAGAAGTAACCTTTCAAACCTTTCTCAGGCCTGCTACCGCAGGGCTTGCGTGCGCAGTTTACTGCCACAGGGTCCTGGGATATAAATTTACTTGCCAGGCCTGGATCTCCCCTTTTACTTCATATAAGTCACCCCTAAGGTAGGCCCTTTGGGCAGGGTGCTGTATGGGTAAACGGCAGGACATGTGCCTGGTTGTGTGGCCTGTCCTGGTAGTGACAAACAGCCTATTTGGTTCCTCACTACTGTGAGTGCTACCTTTCTCATCGGATTGCATTGGAAATTACCTAACATATGTCTAAGCGGTATTGTCTAATCTATGAGGGGTAGCACAGGCATGTTTGGTATGTTTGGTATAGCTGTAATGGTAGAGAGAAATTATGCTTACTGGTGTAGGTGGATTTTGTATTACCATAATAAAAATGTCACTTTTAGAAAGTGGGCATTTCTCTGTGCTTATGACTCTGGTGTTTTGCAGCTTACCTCCAATCCACGTCTGGGGCAGAGTGAGAGCTGGGCTTTGTACATACCTTTTCAGACAGCCTGTACACAGGAAGGGTAGAGGTGTCACAAGAGTGCATCTGCATATTGAATGGTCTTCCTGGGCTAGGAGAGGGAGAGGCGGGGTACACCTGCATTTGTAAAGGCTGTGCCCTGGCCTCACACAAAGGGCTTGTTTACCCCCCACTGATGTCTGGAGCCAGTGCTGGAGGAGAAAGGGGACACTCCTGAACCAGGCAGTACTGGTTGGAACCCCTTATCCCCCTTTTGTGGAGGCTGTGCAAAATTAGTATAAGTACAGGGGGTCTTTCCCCACATTTTTAAACACTAATGGACTACTGAACTGGACACTGGATGCTGCTGGAAGGACTCGCCAGTAACCGCCTTAGGACTGATGTTGTTGTGCTGACCTGTGACCTGCTAGGTCATTGAGAGGGACTGCCACTGCTTGTGAACTCTTGTGCTGGCTTGCTTGCTTGGGCCCTGCAGTCCTGTTCCCCCATTGCTGTGTCCTGGGGCTGAGTGGTGTGCCCCCTGTTCCCCAACATTTCGGTGGGAGGTGTGTGTGGAAAGCGCCCTGTGGCCTCAGCCCGGGAAGCTCGCTTGCCTCTGTTCCCAGAGCGCTCCCTCCTTCACACGGAGCACGGTGAGAGCGATTTGTTTCAGTTACTAACAGCACACAAGGAGCGCTGGCCAGAGTGAGAAGCACCTGCTTTTTTCAACAGCACCAGGAAGTGAAGAAAAGCCACCGGCAATCGCCAATCGTGCACGGACCAGGTGCGCTCTCAGAGGTATCCCTGGGGCACAAGCTGGTGCTCCCTCTCAGAGTCGAGATCTCAGTTGGAGTCAGAGGGGGATTTCTGCCAGTTGGGCAGAAAGAAGGAGATGTGTGTCCTGAGCCCGGCTCTGAAGAGACACAGAGTCGGCTGGTGCTGCCCCCTTGACACAGCCGCACCGCAGGTTCATGGGCAGCTGCCGTGCCGTCCCTGTCTTCCTCTCCTCAGTGGGGAGACACCTGGGTTTCCCGGCCCCTCAAGAGCGGAGCCCGGGGACTGAGACAGGTCTCCCACTGGCAACATAAGTGGACCCACTCCCTCTTGGTAAAACCCACTCTTTGGCAGCATAAGTATCGGGCCGGGGTGGCAACCCTCGGCGAAGATCCCTGGCCCGGCCACTATTATTTCCGCATGTTCTCCACTCGTTGTATGGGACTCCTAGAATAGGACACGTGCGTCCTGGACTACTGTATCTCTAATAGTGGGAGAACAGGAGCTTCTGTGTTTCACGTGTGATTCCGGGGTTACCACCCCTCGTATAATATATGCGCAGGTGTCTTTATGATAATGTCTTAGCATTTATGATAGTATGTTCATTCTGACATGTGCCAGTTAGGGAATGTCTCCCCTTGTATGCATTCATAATGATGCCTAGGCATTCATTATGGTATGTTTATTAAGACCTGTGCATTTAAGGTAATAATGATGACCTGACTACTGCTTGTGTTGCAGAATATCAGTACCCTATATGTTTTATATGACTACTGCTTGCTTTTGCAGAGTACTAGTAACCTGTGTGATGTTCTGACAACTGCTTGTGTAGCAGGGTATTACGGATACATGTTGTGTTTTATCTAATGATGTTTTATCCAATAGATTTTATTTTTATATAACTGGTTGTTTTGTTTCCTTTGTGGTGTATTTCTTGCTTCACGTGTGTTGTGTGTGTTGTGCAATCGCTTTACACATTGTCTCTGCGATAAGCCTGACTGCTCGTGCCATGCTACCATTCGGGTAAGCAGGGGTTATCTTGAATGTGTAACTACCTTGCCCTGACTAGAGTGACTGGCTCCTGTCTGGCTTCGGTGCATACCTTAGCCAACCAGAAACACCATTTCTAACACTATACATGATCAAATGTTAGATAGTAGAATTGTTCCATAAAGTACTGCTATGATCTCAATGTCGAGTTTGTCCCGGTATGAAATCCAAATAGTGTCAGTGAACTTTCTAACATCTCCTAGTATGTGAAGCCCAAATACCAAGTCAAATTCCACACCAAACTGTTCATTGATAAACATTGGCATGCCAAAAATCCCAGTCCCAAAATCAAATTTCCCTGTTTTGTAAAGCATAACTGCAATGTAAGCATCCATGGTGCTCTGATTACTACAGCAGTACTAGCAAAAAGGCCAGAAACCGTGAATGCAGCCTTCAAACCCCTATGATTAAGAACTCCCGGTATGTCACAGGTCTTCAATTGCGGTCTCAAACCATTAACATATTCCTGTGTGAATCAGAAATAGATGGGGGACACCCCTTTAAAGCCACCATTTATTTTTGATTCAGGAAGTATCGCTAAACCCTTCTTAGGAGTTGGTAAGAATGGTCTGACATGTAAAAGGACTTTGTATAGTCTGAAAAGCTTTTTTGCAGTTGCAAACCCTATTAATTTGCGAATCGTTAGGATTGAAACCGCAAAAGGTCTTTGCGCATCTATCCACAAATCTTAAGAGCATTCATGAATCACTCAGATTAAGGTAATTCCCAATTGCATCGTAGGCTTGGATGATATGACCTCAGTTATTTCAATTGATTACTTGAGGATCTGGGGCCAGATTTATCATTCTTTCAGGCAACACAGCAAGACAACGTGCTGTGATGTGCTGCATGAAAGGAATGCACCATACCTTGATTGATATGACGCATTCCTGCTCTCTCCTTGCACTGATGCACAATCTGCTGCCTAACTCCATCGCAGGTACCATTGTGCCATGGTACAAGGGTGTCTGTGTACAAAAACAGTACTCTGAGGCGTTTTCCTCCTTCTAAGTGTTCTGCAGAATGCAGCACACATAGAAAGAGGAAACAGCAAGGAGAAATAAATATAATTTTCCTCATTGAGCCTCACCTGGGAAGCCCTAGTATTTTGATGCATTCCCAGGTTTATGAGCATTGGTAAATCAGGGAATGCTTCACAAACCATGGGTGGATGCGTGGGAACACCCAGGATTCAACCATGGAATGCCTTTGGAGGGAAGAAGAATTCAATGCTGTGACTTGTTCTTCTGTGTGTTAGTTCAGATTTAATAGGAAATGCAGGGCCTAAAAGCACTTTTAATTTATCATCAAATTTGCAGCAGAACCATGGCCAACAAAATTTGACTGACTTTGTGTTATATTGGTGTTTCCACCGCAGATTAGCTGCAGTTGCAGATATGGTTTTACTTTGAGAAGGTTCTATGATGATACATGCCTTTTCCACATAGACTCTATCATGTATGATAACTTTACGATATATATACACCGCAGCATCAAAGGATTTATATATATGAGAAGAAAGGAGGTGGATGGTGGAGAGGGAAAAATTAAAGAATTTGGGAGAGGAGGGGAGAAGGGTAGAAAAGAGCAATGGGGTGAGAAGAGAGAATGAAGTCAGGGAAGAGTTACAGTGGAGGGTAGAAGGGACATCAGGGCTTCACGGGGTTCTGGCATGCAGGCAGGACACACCTTTGAGAGTCTTTTGCAAAGCCACATGGGAAGCCATCAGGTTGGGTGTTAAAGAGTGGATTCACATATATATATATATATATATATATATATATATATATATATATATACAGTTTTGCGTGGTAAAGACATGAATGGTAAATCCATTGTTGTAAAGGGCATGTCCAATCTGCACAATTTAGAATGTTTGCTGAATGACTTCTCGTTGTAGGTGAACACGTTTCAAGTAGTTCTAACCACTGACGGCAACCTTACATTTACCATCTTCAACTATTATGACATTCAGTGGACAAGTGGAAGATCTACTGGAGGAGACAGAAACAATGGCCTGGGTGGCATTCCTGCTCAGGTATGGACACAGTAAACTGGAAGGCCTGAGAATGAGCTGTGGACATTCCAGGAGCTTTAATCAAAACTATCTCAGAAATCTCTTTAAGAAATACATATCTCGATGTCAGGTTGGGGATTACTTTTGTTATGCTACTTCATTTGGAATTATGTGCTAATGGAAGTCCCACCTTGTAAACTGTGCTTGAGGGGGTTAGAGGGGATACCCAGAGAATTGTAGAATATCACAAAGCAAAACACTGAAGTATTGATTGGAATACTGTTGTTAAAAATGCAAGGATCTTGATAAGGAAATACTTAGCTTAGCCTTACAATTCTAGGAATTGCATCAGGGAAGTCAGTCAGATTCCATACTGCTTACACAGACAGCATCCATGGAGACATGGAGCTAATGTTAATAATGTCATGCTGTTCCACAATATAGTAACGTAAACTTTATTCCATCTGCCTCACTTAGGCTGGCCTGTGTGGTGGAGACCGTAGGCACTACTACAACATTCCAAGCTTTATGACGCCAGATATCTTGCACATTGGATCCACAAGCAATGTCAACATGCCAGGTCGTTGGGTTTTTCGAGTAGATCAGCTGTTTTTACCCAATGGTTGTATTTTTAAGGGTAGGTTGTTGCTGCTTTTATTAATGTGTCCATAGAGCTATGTTGTTACTACTTTCAATGAGTTGCCCGGTGGATGAAAACATTCTAGCATGTGCCAAAATGCTTTGCTTACTTTAAATGTATTATCTTTATGCAGTGGACAGCTAAATAAAAAAGAAGCATACATTGTTAAGGCTTAGAACATTTGCTCACTCCTGTGTAGTTATAGTTAGCCCAGAGTGTCCGAAGAAAGAGCTTTTTTTGATTAACTGATAACTTTGGTGCTGTTTGACGAATCTTCACAAAACTTTTTTTTTTTTTAAAGTTCATCCACTTCATTCTACGTCTGGGCTTGGTCCTTGTGTCTTGAAGTTGAATTGAAAAAATCATACAAGGGGGCGGGATAAGGATGCCCTTACACTATCACACTTCTATGTGGGACAAGGAGGGACTTTACTCACCCACTGATGGGGGCAAAAAATAAAAACAATGTGTTGTGAGTACCATGGTACAAGTTCATGACCCTGTGGGACCCTCCAGTGAGGTACAGCGGAATTCTAGAGGGATAAGTGGCACCCCTATGTTTCTGTGAGACTATGCAAGCTTCAGTAAGTGAAGCTTATATGGTCAAGCTGTGCCACATAGGTAAAGCTTCTACGGTCGTACCCACGGAAGTCCAGTGGCACTACAGAAAATTGTTTTTATAAATGTGTGTTGGGGGTCTGCATGGGGTTGGCCATCCATAGAGGGTTGGCCACCAGCAGGGAGTTGGGCACAGGACCTGGCCGCATGGCTGTGTGCAGAAAGAGGTTGGCTGCAGCAGGAGTGGCAGCTGAAAAAAACAAAGGTTAAAGGGATGACATAGTTAGGCACGGTCATAACATCTTATTTTACGTTAAGAAAAGTTTAGATACTCACGGAGAAAACCAAAGGTTAAACTGACATTATAGTTGGGTATGGAAATAAGATTTTACCTTATGTTAAAAAAAATATGCAAATGTATATATTTATATACAGACATATGTGTGTGTGTGTGTATATATATATATATATATATATAGATATATATATAGATATAGATATATATATATATATGTATATACACATATATACATTCATATATACACACACACCTCACTTCACTGAAAGAAAACAAAGGTTACAATTAAGTTATTGATTGGCAAGGTAATCATAATATAGCTTACCTTACTCAATTCTAGAAATTCATTGAAAAAACACAAAAGTTAAACTGATGTTATAGTTAGGTGTTAATATATTACAAAACTAATATTTAACAAACAAAAAACACTGAAATTCACCAGTTACAGTTTACTGGACTAACTATAATTTGCACACCGTCATTCACTACTCCACATATTTTATCACCCACAAAATTTTAAATGACTTCATTGAAAACATCACTGTTAACATCTCAAATGACATATTGGGTGACATCACTGATGACATCACAAATTACATCATCTAACCTACTGCTCCTCAAATTGCTCTATAAACCACTTGATCATTTAAAAAAAAAGAAAATTGAGAGAAAGGGCCCATAAACAGCACAGACTGACTTTATGTACACATGTACATGTATGAAATAGAAACATGGTACCACTGGCAGCAAGTCTGATTCAGTATGGAAAAGTTAAATAGTGCACACATTATACACTGATGAAGTTTTAAGTGCAAGCAGGGCTTTATTTAAATAAGGCAGAGACTGAGTGCAACCAGCGTGAGTTGCAGACATAACTTTCAAAAAGGTTGTGGGGTAATTCAAAACACTGTTACCAAAACATATGAAAAACTAAAGCATCTCTGTACAATAAACCATTCACCTGGTGGATTTCTGTACTCATACTAACAAAAAGGATTTCTCAAGTAGTGCTATCAACAATTTCCATACAAACTGGAGATTTATGGGGTGCAGGTATTTACTTCCATAAGGTCAGTGAAGATTCTAAGACACTTATCCATGCATGTCATTTAAGGGTCGCAAGGCGACCCCTAGCTTGCAACTCCTGGAACTGCCTTTGCGACCCCTGGCCTCAGAGATGGCAAAATCAGTTCAATGGGCACCTCGGACGTCAGTTGGGGCTCCATTCTCTTTGTTTTCTGTCATTTTTCTCATTACACTAATAGTGAATAATGTTGCATTATTCACTATTAGTATAATAGAAACTGAGTACAGTTAGCTGGAACATAACCTTGCCTGGCAGCTGAGGTATGTAAAAAAAATGTTTCTTAAATGCATGTTGTGCATGCTTGCAGATAAGTGTGTTTATATAGAGAGAGTGTATTTGTGAATGTGTGTATGTGTAAGCGTGTATGAAAGTTAGGTTCAAAGATCATGTGATGTCAATTCCAAACCCACTGGCATTTTTGTGTATTGACGTTCATGCCCTTATCCAAGTAATCATATTTCATAAAAAATCTGAATGTAGTTGACAAAAGTTGTGAGTCATGGTTTGTCTAAAGGCAGGACGATGGGCTGATCACACTGCTCACGTATGAAGGTCATGCAACGTGGGGCTTCGAGGTGGGTCTATTGCTGCCCCCTACTCCCAGTACCATGGCTAAAGTTTGTGTACAATAGAGTTTGGAAATTAAAAACATAAGTGAAAAAACCTAATGAAATTTACGGAGAGAAAAACACAGTTAAAATTAGGTTATGGAGCGGCTCAAATGCGTATAGTCACTAAGGGACAGATGTAGCAAAGGGTTTGCGCCTCGCAAACGGCGAAAAATGCCGTCTGCGAGGCGCAAAAGCCTCTCTGCTATGCAGAAATTCATTTTGCGAGTCGTATCCGACTCGCAAAATGCATTTCCGACTCGCAAATAGGAAGGGGTGTTCCCTTCCTATTTGCGACTCGCAATGCAATGCAATTTCGCGGTCGCAAATGAAATCGCAGTTACCATCCACTTGAAGTGGATGGTAACCCAGTCGCAAACGGGAAGGGGACCCCTTCCCCATTGTGTCTGGAAAAAAAAAAAAAATTCAGAGCAACCACTGCCTGCCCTGAAAAAAACCGAAACTAAAAGGTTTTTTTTTTTTTTTCCAAGTGCAGCTCGTTTTCCTTTAAGGAAAACGGGCTGCAGATGGAAAAAAAAATCTGCTTTATTAAAAAGCAGTCACGGACATGGTGGTCTGCTGACTCCAGCAGGCCACCATCCCCGTGAGTGCCCATACTCGCAATGGGGTCGCAAACTGCAACCCACCTCATTAATATTAATGAGGTGCGTCTTTGCGACCCCATTGCGAGTTGCAGAAGGTGTCCGAGACACCTTTCTGCATAGCAAATTGCGACTTACAATTTGCGAGTCGCACGGACTCGCAAATTGCAAGTCGCAATTTGCTATTTTGCTACATCTGGCCCTAAACTTCATCAGTTATTTTTCGGAGGGCACGAAACACACACACATGATAAATAATGCTGTCCACTATGTCCTGTGTAACAAGACTAAACATGGTGGGCAACATTAGTAATGGTGAGTCGCATACACAGTGAACTGTAACTGCTGGTGTTTCCCAGAGGTTTTACTTATTTGAGCCAGAACCATAACTTTTTAACTGTTTTTTTTAGTGAAAATATGTATATATTAATAAAGTACGCATTTTTACTTTTTTAAATTTAGAACTTTCACATTTTCATCATCAGATATTTTATTTTTGGCCATCTTATGTATAAAATACAAGGATCGGAAACACTGTGAAATTACATATATGACATATGTTTTAAACTCCACAGGTGAATTCATTCCACATGGGACAACCTTTTGGAACAGCAACACATGCATCATGCAATGCCAGTGCACAGCACATAGTGACATCGACTGTCACCGTCAGCCCTGTGCGCCCAATGAGTTGTGCCAACCATCTTCAGGCTACCACCTCTGCCAGCCTGCCAGCTACAAAACGTGCACAGTCTCAGGTGGCTTTCATTTTACCACATTTGACGACAGATTCTTTCACTTACCTGGGACCTGCTCCTTTATCTTATCCAGCCTCTGCTGGGACACTCCCCACCTGACACCGTTCACAGTAATAGCCAAGATGGAGGAATCAAGGTTTACATCAAGAGCATGGCCGGTGCTCGTGAAAGTTATAGTCTATGAACATGAGCTGATGCTGCCTGCAGGGAGGCCTGGTTACATCCTGGTAAGAGAATGATGGATTTGTGTGAGACCACTTAGAGAAAGCAATTGTACACGTAAGCTTTTAATTTTAAAATAAATCCGTAAGTTAAATGCTTTTGCACCTCGTTTTTCTAGTAGGTGGCAGTATTGTAGACAGTTATTTAATACAGCACACACCAGAAAGTACACAGTTGCAGTTTTTGGGCCAGAGTTCCACGGGATAGTAGAAGTGAGTGCACAGAAGCAAGATATTCTATTGTAGTTTAATATGGCAGTTGCAGGGCGCTTCACACACCTTGGGGCATATTTACAACAAATCCGTGTAGGGCAGCGACATAAGTATTTTTGCTGCTCTGCCCTACATCAATTTGAAAGAGCAGAAATGCACTGTATTTACAATTTACGGTGCATTTCTGTACTATCCCCCTGCGCTGGGGCACAATTTGCTGCCTACCACCAAAGCAGGTACCCTTGCACCATTTTTTTTGTGCAGGAAGGGGCATCTACATGCATAAAAACGATCCAGAGAGGCATTTTCCTCTTTCTATGTGTGCTGCAGAGTGCAGCACACATCCAGCACACATAGAGAGAGGAGACAGCGAGGACATAAAGCTATTTCTCCTCGTTGAGACTGCCCGAGGGAGGCGTAACATTTTGAGGCATTCCCAGGTTTTCAGATTCTTGTACATCTGTAAATGCTTCAAAACCTATGGACGTTGCGTGGGAACACCCACTGCAATTCCCATGGTATGTCTCCCTGATGAACTTGCACTGCGTTGCCTTACACCATATCTACAAGACCTTGAAAAGCCACGTGGCTTTGTGTGGCCTTCTAGATATGGGTCTGCACTATGCGCTGCCGGGGTAACGCCAAAAAGTGATGCACTGATGGTGTAAGGGGCTTATAAATGACCCCCTATGGGTTTAGGAACAGCCAGGTCTTTACACATCTTTGGACCACAAGGGAATTGAGAGGTCTGTGTAGTGGGATTTCTGTATCTGTGATTTTCTAATGGATAAAACGTGCATGTAATTTTCTCTAGTGCACTGGAATGCTAGAAAATCCTAGCCTTTATCTAAAATTGCATTTGACATAACTCTTCCGATACCATTGAGAAGACTGCTACCTGCAATACCTTGCCTAAACATTGAGCTCAGTGGAATTTTCAAAGTTTGAAACATTTTGAAGTGCACTTGATAATTGTTTTATTTACAATTTTAGAAATCTCTACCAAGAGAGAAATACGCGGAGGTCAACAGTGCATATGGCAACTTGAGAAGAAGTATGTAAAAGGGAAATTAAAGTAATAATTTTAGGGCCAAAGCCAAACTAAATGAGAGTGTGAAAGACTAATTTCCAATGTACACAATCAAAAGCCATCTCAGCACCCAAGGCAAAAGCAACCATAGATTCTGACATTCCTGCTGATTTGGAGATTATATAAAGGAATAAGCAAGTGTTATCTGACAGGTACCTGCCCTTAACAAAGCCCAATTGCTCCTTTCCCCAGAAGTTCAAGGAGAAAAGGTTCCAATCTAGAGACTAAGGCCCTCATTCTGACCTTGGCGGGCGGCGGAGGCCGCCCGCCAAAGTCCCGCCGTCAGATTACCGTTCCGCGGTCGAAAGACCGCGGCGGTAATTCTGACTTTCCCGCTGGGCTGGCGGGCGATCGCCTTCAGACCGCCCGCCAGCCCAGCGGGAAAGAGGCTTCCACGATGAAGCCGGCTCGGAATCGAGCCGGCGGAGTGGAAGCTGTGCGACGGGTGCAGTTGCACCCGTCGCGTATTTCACTGTCTGCACAGCAGACAGTGAAATACATGTAGGGGCCCTCTTACGGGGGCCCCTGCAATGCCCATGCCAGTGGCATGGGCACTGCAGGGGCCCCCAGGGGCCCCGCGACCCCCCCTACCGCCATCCGGATCCCAGCAGTCGGACCGCCGGGATCTGGATGGCGGTAGGGGGGGTCGGAATCCCCGCGGCGGTGCAGCAAGCTGCGCCGCCGTGGAGGATTCAATGGGGCGGCGGTACACTGGCGGGAGCCCGCCAGTGGTGCCGGTCCGACCGCGGCTTTACCGCCGCGGTCGGAATCCCCATTGGAGCACCGCCGGCCTGTCGGCGGTGCTCCCGCGGTCCTCCGCCCTGGCGGTCAAAGACCGCCAGGGTCAGAATGAGGGCCTAATTCTTTAGTGAAAATCATATAATCTAAATTAGCAAGTTAAATGGGTCTATAGTTCTTGCAATGCCATGGGTCTTTGTCATCCTTTGCAATGAGACAAGGGAGTGCATCTAAAAAGAGCCAGAAGAGTTGAGAGATTCAGTAAAGGAGTGAATAAGAGTACATAATTTTGGGAGAACTAATTTGAAAAAATATGTAAAATTCAGCTGTAAATCTGTCAGGTCCAGGAGCTTTGTCTTTTTTGAGGAAGAAAAGTGCATGATGAAGATCTGAATGCATGATATTTATTTCTAGAGATGAAAGGTCTATTTGGGAATGTTCTGTTTTTTGAGTAGAGGATAAATATTGTAAGATATCAGAATCCAAGGGCATATGTTCAGATAAATATAGTTTGGGATAAAAAAGTTTAAACTGCGCTAAGATATCTGAATCTTTATGACGTACTGCGTCAGTGTCATCTGTAATAGATTCAATAAGTAGTTTGTTTTGCTTTAACTTTAAGATAATTTGCCAATAGCTTCCTGGATTTGTTGTTGTCCTCGTAAAATGTGGTACTAGATTTGAGGAGGAGAGAGGGTATGTTTTCGGTTGAATCCTTGTTGAATTGAAGCTTAGAAATTAGTAAGTAGTTGTGATGAGTATTAATTACGAGATGTGTAATAGGAGTATCCAAGATGTTTAATTTCCTCAAGTATTTGTTTGGATTGGACTTGAGAGAGTTTCTTTTATTTAGATACACAATTAATAACACAATCCTGAGCTGAGGTTTTAAAAGCATCTCAATTTATTTGAAAGGGTAAGGTATTTGTATGGTTACGAGGGCATATTTGTGGAAGAAATAAATAAAAGAAGAGATAAATGTAGTGTCTATTACTAAAGAGTTGTTAAGCCTTCATCTTTTGGCAGAGACATGTTTGCGTAGAAGATCAAGAGACACAGAAACCGAAGCATAGTTTGATATTAAGATGGAACCAATGTTTGCTATATGCTGCTTGTAATGATAGAGTGAGAGGTGAAGATTTAATCTATTTGAGATTATGTTTGATGTACTCAGGAGAAATATGTGTATTCTCTTAAAATGGGATTACATAGACACCAATTGTCTGTTAGGTAGCGTTGCTGGATAGCTTGTACAATTTGTTTTGCGATTTGTTAGGACTGTAAGGAGATGAGGAATGTCTGAGAAGGAAGGGGTCAACAAAATGGTTACAGTCCCCTGATAACACAAGATTAAAATTGGGATATTGTAAGAGATTCTGAGAAAAGATAGACCAAAACTAACATTCCCTTAAATATTCCTCGTAAATCATACACAAAAATGTATTCAATATTATCCGCTTTTCTTTGGAGTAACAAAAAGCCTCACATGACTCTGCTTAAACTACAATCCCTTAAATGTGAGGGTGAAGTGAATTTACCCAATTTCTCCAAATACCATAAAGCATTCTTATTAAGACATTCTATGCATCAGATCATATCTTCTTTACCATATGCTCCATTATGAGTAGATTTGGAATGCAAGTTTATATAGCATCAAGATGATGTTAGTCCCCATTATTCTCTTCACCCTATCACCTTTTTCATTTCTCAAATATTTAACCTTCATGCGAAAACCACAGAAGTGTTCTAATCCAATCGACAGGAATACCTGTAAATTGTTAGCTTCAATCACGTCCAAATATCCCACAAACCTGCGTTCTTTTATATACTCTACCATTTGGCCCAATAAACATATACAAATGAAGAACCTACCTATTTATTGGCAAATTGGGAGATCCAGAGGGCTAGTCTGGGTCAATCAAATGTTCCACCAAGACTGCCTTATATCTTTCTCACAAGCCCAGGCATTCTTCGATCTTTCATCTACATTCCAAACAAAATGTACATCTCTTGAGAACATAATTTCTCAAGCATACATTTGTTTTAAACACATTTCTCCACCTAATCCAGTACTTACCATTAATCTTGCTACAACCCTAAGGCTTCTACTATTTACTCCCACTTACAATACATTGCTACTGATAGACCTAAATCTGACATTGAGCAAGTACGGGGAACAGATGTTTCCATTACCTTTTCCATATTAACATAGAAACACATTTGAATCAAGATTAGGACATTTTCCAGAGCAGCAAATACAACACAAACTCTCTTTTTCATTTGCAATAGGCTTTGTCTGACACCTGATTTTCTACATAAAATTAATCCAGATACTCTGGATACTTGCTTGTTCTTCTCAAGGAGATGATTTAAAACACTTGCTATTCACATGTTGTTTCGTTTCCACTTTTGGACACAAGTTTGGGATCAAATCATTCTATATTTCAGTCCAACATACCTTATTCTGACACAATTGTGTTTTTGGGTAGCATATCTGATGCATAGGAGATGTTACATTTGATTTGAAAATATTGGACTTGTTATTAGCAATTGCCTTTCAGCAAATAACTTTGGAAGGACTCCTCACAATTGTCATTTCAAGCATGGTGGTATGCAGTCTGCTATAATGATTGATTGGACACTCCTTGTATGCAACCTATATCACTTGTTTTAAAGTTTAAAGTGGAAAATCCTTTGGACACCCATTACACAGTTCCTCGACAATTCTGCAAAACTGTTGTTTACCCTGTTACCCTGCTCTCAAGACGTTCTTTAATCTCCTTGACTTCCTATTTTAGATTATATATTTCTCTATTATATTCTGTTTGTTCTGTTTCATTATGTTTCATTATTTATCATTTTTGATAATCAGACACCTATGTATATAACTTATATAGCCTCTCCCTTCTTCTCCTACTTCTCTCCTTCCCCTTATTTAGTTGCTTATTACCAATCAAATGCATTACTTCTTATGTATTTTAATCTGTGTTACAGTATTCATAATAAACATATAATTTAGAAATCTCGAGATTCACAAGAGCTTTGTGCTAGGCTAGGGTTCGACAATGCCCACCACAGTGAAAACAATTGTTTATTCGTATCATTAGACAAAAGTATAATTTCCAACACAGATTTTTGCTTCACACATAATCATATTTCAAAATAAATACTTTCATTCATCTCTAGATCATCAAAAGGATAATTTGAGGCTCAACTGTAAATGCCAATGTTTTAACATAGTGCTTAATATCTTTGAGACCTGGGGCACCATCAGACTGTTTAGTACAGCATGAAGCTTAGAAAAACTACTCTCTTCTAATCTCTTCTAGACAAATAATACTGGCTAAGTAACTGCACACTGACACTTCTGTGTCCTAAACATAACCTATGGATTCGGAGAAGCAAATATCTTTTCAAGGTTTAAGTGCCCTATTTCTATTTTAAGATGTATTAAATCTTGTAATATTCCACACCATTAGCCATCCAAAACGTTTACACAAACAATGTATATATGAGTTTTTTTTAAATCTACCTAATTCTTTTCCTTTTATCATACTTGATTAATTCACTTTCATACAACATTTTAAAATATATTGTGTCCCTTTTTTAAGAAGAATATGAATGCTCACATCCTTCAATAAACCATCATATTATTTTCAATTATCCTTTATTACATTGAACATTTTACATTTTATGTTTTTTATAGAGAAAATCTTAGCTCATCACATGCCACAGTATTTCACATGTTGACAATGTTGTGAATTTCTAAAGGTGTGTCGTAGTAGTCTGTAACTTTTTAAGACAAAACAGAATAATAATATATGGTAAATAGATTGTACATCTTAACAAAGAGGACTCAATCTTTCCCAAAAAGCAATATTTTTTCATATAAACTCAAGGATTGGCAGCTTCCTGCCCAGGTTTCAAAAAGTGTAACAGATGTTCATCAGACATAGATCTGTAGCCTCTACGTGCAGATTCAAAATAGAAAGAACCTACATTGTATATTTGTACCCATGTTTTGGCAGGCTTGCTGCAGACAGCTTTAGTGATTTCTTGTCAGGGTCGGACTGGGAACCCAAAGCAGCCCTGGCAAATTTTGTCAGACCAGCCTCCATAGGATGCATAGCAAGTGATCCTGACCATTACAGTGTGGCGTGGGGGGGGGGCTCTCCCCCAAGAAAATTTGGGGAAAAATTGCAAAAATTGTACATTCTACAACACATTTTTCATAATAAATTCAGTTGTATTAGATTTTAAAGCATAGTAAATGATGACCTTACAGTGCACCAGGATACGGCAATCTTTATTGGGGCTCTACAATGATGCCCTCACCATCACCCTCTAACAGAGCCTCTCATCCCTCCAAAACCTCTCTCTTATATGTATTTCATTTGTTTTATAGAGCTTCTCTTACCTGTGTGGGGTGTTTGAACACTTTACATCACACACACATAGAGACAATGAATCATATGTGTGTAAATCAGTGTATAGAAAATGTTACATAAGAAAGGGCACTACAAGGTGTAGAATCAACATGCCATCCATACTAGTAGGCATTTTTTAAGAGTGCTTGGTCTGGGAAAGCATAAACTCAGAATTCAGAATGTACCACAGTGGTTAGGGTTGACTTTACTAATAATTTATTTCTACCCAAACAAACCCTTTTTATCAAAATTAGGATAATGAAAGGATGGGAAAAAATATAACTTTCTAATCTGTATCATGCAATTTGCATGCATCTCTTTGATGACAGTTCATGACTCACTGTGCTAGATTATGATTGTAACTTATGAATTGCATAGTGACAAAAGTATCTCTGTGACAAACGAACTATCCCACTGAGCATTGGAGATAAAATACTGTTCTGTTATGTGCATAGCACATGTTCTTTGCAGCAGACATATTAACCCTCTGCACTACCTTAGATGAGTTAAAACTGCCACTAGACAAAACTCCTATATCTCTTCAGCAGGTACATTAATCACCAGATAGATAGACACATTGTATTGTTTCCAGTTATTTAAACCCATAACAATTACCAAAGCAATTAAAAATTAGTTAAAGCAGAGCAGAGTCAATCGTATCCTGATTAATCGATTTGCAGCATAAATCTGCAGTTCATATGTCATCCAACTGCTTAGTCATTACATCTTTTCCAGTCAATGTAAAATCATGAAACGTTAATCCAACTTTCAAAAGGAAAAAAATAATGCACTTCCACCAAGGGCTCCCTTGACAACACCCAGGCTGAAGAATAAAGTACAATGTGCTTCAAAGTAGTCTCAAAATCTGACGAGATTGCTGAATTGAAAAATATACGAAAGAAAGAAAATTGACAAGTAGCACCATTGCTGCTAGTACTCATAAGGTAACATTTGAGACTAAGGATTAAGGTCACTGGCGAGCCAGTCCTGACATCTGGGCAAGCTATCCAGTAAACGACCCACATGCTATGTCAGGTCAAGAACATAAAGCGCCATGAAGAGTGTGAGGGATCCATGCTGCCAGCGGGGTCACTATCTAAACCAGATGACAGAGTGGTCTGAACACTTCCATTAGGCTACAAACGTCCATCCGAATATAAAAATGCTCATTGTGATAACAACGGGAATTCTCCTCCTGGATCGCACTGGTCGGGAACAATTTTTAAAGTGTGTCGTGAAGTATCACTAGGCTGACAAAGCTAGCCAGGTTCCAAAGTCCCTTTTTCAATGCAAGGGGCCTGTCAAGTCTGCCTTGCCCTCATCCTGTGCTATAAGCACCTAATCACCTATAGTACTATCCAGTATGTCGCAATAAGGGTATGGGCCAGTGAAGAAAGTACGTAGTGCAATAACATCAGGCTTCAAGCCCAAAGAAAACAGCCAAGGTACCTTGTGCAATTTAATGACAAAGAGAGTAAATTAGAATTGTAAAGTGCATTTTGAGGTATATGGGGGCCTGTCGAGTCAGGCTCGCACTGGTCCTGGCCAGCGTGAAAGACCATGTTCATGTACTGAGAGATGGCTTGCCCAGATTTGTTACAAGTGGGTTTCACGCACCAGGAGGGCTCACATCCACGAAGTCAGGAGCTTTGGTGCTATCCAGGGCTGACCATGCAGGATATCCCCTGGTTGTAGGCAGTTTGTTACACACAGGCTGTTGGCTGGAGATTAAATTGCACAGTGCAGTTTTGCTGGACTTAAAGCGTCCAACAGTATAGAGCACTATGCAAGTGCAAATAATAGCAAACAGACACACAAGGAGCTATTCTTAGACTAGAATCCAGTGGAGGCTTACAGGCCCCTTTAGCTAATCACCAGAGTTATCTTGGCAATTTTAATGTTGCCTGAAAACTGTTGGATATACAAGGAACTCTGCAGTGCTTGTAAAACTGCTGCACTGCTACAACCCCTCCATCCTCTCGCCCCCCCCCCGCAGCCTCCCGCTCTTTCAGCCTCCTGGGGAAACACCTGATGCCCGCTATGGCAAGTCTGGCCTTGTTTGACGCAAACATCATTGCCATGTATGGCTCTTGTAGAATCAACTAACTGCTACGACGTAGCAACAGTGGGAAACAGAATTTATTAACCAGGAAATGGAAGGTACAGAGACTGGTAGTAGTTGGTGGCAAGGAGACATGTGTTTTTTTATGTTAGACATAGAGGAGAGGCCATGTCATGTATGGTTCCCCATTACTCTCCTGTCCCTGCCTAGCAGTTGAAAGCAGGGGTAGATTATTTTTTGCTCTCTTTGCTTATTTGATGTCATTCAGAACCCGTTGGTGGCAAAGTCCCCGTAATTCACCCTTACCCATTTATAATTCTATATGTTATATTGGGATCTCACTGAGAATCATTAACATTACTATAAGATTCTAAATCTGAGAATTCACTGCAGTGACATGGCAGCAGAAGGTTACAGAACTCGTAACTCACTGTTGCTACGCCATAAAGGAATGCCATGCTGCTCTGGCTCTGTGAGAGCCTGTCAGAGCAGAGCTAAAATGCAAGGGGCACAGCTTCTGAAGGAGACAGTGGTGGGGGTGGGTGACAGGAGGTCAGGTATTTTATTTTTTAATTTGGGACAGGGAGGAGAGGCCATGTTATGCATGGTTTACCCATTCCTCCTCTCTCCTGCATAGCAGTTAAAAACAGGGGTGATGATTTGGGGGTCAATACATATCATAAAATTATAGCTCAGGGTTCTGAGTGACAACATAGACAACTTGTGCTTCAGTCTCAAAACTCCTCTGTGAAAAACATCCCCATAATTCACTTTTTAGCTTCCTATCATTTTATATCATTTATAGGTTCCAAACTAGTCTGCTACTGAGAACAGGCTTTTCAAATGAGGCATTTTAAAAGATGAAATAAACATCAACTAAAGAAGTCATACAATTTTTCCAGAACTGAGCATTATGACTTCAAGCAACAGGAAACAAGCTTTGTTTCTTACTGCTGTGCTATAACTGCAGTTAATAAAAGCATTTTTAAAACCCTGTTCATGATAATGGATGGACAAAGGACACTCAGCTCCGTAAGCACATCGAGGACAACAACAGCCTGGACAGGTCCCAATCAGGCTTCAGGAGCAATCACAGCACAGAGACCACCCTCCTCGCTGAAACAGATGACATCCGCTTGCTCCTCCACCTCAGCGATACAGCAGCCCTCATCCTACTGGACCTATAGGTCACCTTTGACACTGTCTCACACCTAACCCTCTGCTCCAGGCTCCACGCAGCTGGCATCCATGGAGAAGCCCTACAATGGATAAGCTCCTTCCTGTCTGGCCAAAAAGAGAGAGTCAGACTCTTGCCTTATCTGTCAGAACCTATGGAGATCAGCTGCAGAGTTCCAGATGGCTCCTCTCTGAGCCCCACACTCTTCAAAGTCTACATAGTCCCTCTGGCATCAATCGTCAGGGACCACGGACTGAACATTGTCTCCTAGGCAGACGATACCCAGCTGATCATCTCACTGACAGAGAACCCCACAACTGCCAAGAGGAATTTCCTTAACGGGATGGGAGCCTCTGCCACCTGGATGAAGGACAGCTGCCTCAAGCTCAACCCTGAGAAGGCTGAGATCCTCATCCCGGGACCATCCACATCAGCCTGGGTTGACTCCTAGTGTCCATCAACATTCAGCACCAACCCCCCCACCGCAACAAACCATTTACTCAACCTTGGCGTCATCCTGGACTTATCGCGCACTATGACCCGTGAAGTGAACTCAGTCACATCCTCATCCTTTCACACACTCCGACTTCTCTGGAAGATCTACAAATGGATCACAAAAGACTACCACAAAACTGTAACCCATGCCCTGGTTACCAGCAGACTAGACTATGGCAATGCCCTCTACACCATAGAAGAACATCAGGAAATTACAGCACATCCAAAACGCTTCTGCCAAACTCATCCTGGACATTCCACGCTGCGAATATATCTCCAGTCACCTAAAAGACCTCCACTGGTTCCCTGTCAAGAAGAGAATAAACTTCAAGCTCCTCGTCCACATTTACAAGGCCCTCCGTGACCTAGGACCAGCCTACCTCAACCACTTCATCACCTTCTACTCCCGCACCAGACCTTTCCATTCTGCTCAACAACCACTAGCCACCGTACCCCGCAAAAAGAAGACCTCGGCTGGTGGGAGATAATTCGCGTAACTCGCAGCAAGGTGCTGGAACTCCTTGCACATGCACCTCCGGCAGTCACCATTGCTACCCCAACTCAGGAAGGACCTTAAACCTGGCTCTTTGACTGAAGCTCAGTGGACAAACCCCCTTAGCACCTTGAGACCCTTACTGGCGAGTAGTTGCACTTGTTAAACCCTGATTTGATGGCTCTGTGACACATGTATAACATGTAGGATTATAGATGGGTGACAGTGAATTACAGAGATGTTTTTCATCTTGAGATGTGTGACATCATAGAAAAAAGTGCATCAGTCTTTGTAATAAATTGGATTACTGGTTAAGAGGGTTGAAACCCTAATCATGCATTAACCATAATCCTTGTCAGGGGTTCACAAGCAAACCCCAATTTACCCTGTGATCAGCCCTCTGGTAGGTTGGCACAGGGCAGTCAGGCTTAACATAGAGGCAATGTGTAAAGTATTTGAGCAATTTTTGTTGAGGAGGCCTTTGACAAGGTTGGCATGCTATGCGAAGTCCTGCATCAAGAATGCGTTGCCTGTCGGGTGGTTATGAAGAAGAAGATGAAGGGCTTGCTATACGAAGCCCCAAATCGTCACCAAGGCTGCCGTCAACAAGGGGTTTGAGATGAGAAGCGGTGCGTCAGGGATGTGTCGCTCAGCAGTGGCTCCAATGAGGCTACAAACGTGATGCAAAGTCCTTACACCCGGAAAGTCCATGCAGTAGAAATTATGCAGCAGCTCTGCACTGGGTTGCGCCTAGCAGCAGAGGAATCTACCGATTGGCTGACAGAGCACCTTCAGGCCCATTTTCAAGTTTCCAGGACTGGGCTGGCAACCTTTCACAGGGTAGGACTGGCAGTTTCAGAGTCCAGGTGCTGGTTACAAGAAATTAGCGGTTGGAGTCATTCCAGTGGTCCTGGGTACAGGTTGAAAGTGCTGTCCTTCTCACCCAGACAAGAGGGCAGCAGGTCAGCACAAAAGGGTAACAGTTTTTCAGGGCATGATTCCAGCAGAGTGGCAGCACAACAGTCATCACAGGTCCAGACGTGTACTGAAAGGTTGGTGTTAGAAATCCACTATTTATTTATGGAGCCTTCATTGAAGTGGGAGAACCTACTAGATGATTCCTTTTAAAGTGCTCAGGCTTTCCACCTCCCATGTCCTGGCTCCATGCAAACTACAAGAGATATACAATCCTTTGTGTGGAGGCATGAAACAGCCTATTCAGGTTTAAGTGGGGCTGTGCCTAACTCTGCCCTCCCATTCTGCCAGTGATGGCCTTTTCAGGCACACCTAAGTTCTGTGTTGTGTGTGGCTGTCTGGGAAGAATACACAAAGACCAACTTCCAACTACACCCACTCATGTGACCCACAGACCCTAAATGGCTAAAGCAGGAAAATGCAAATTTTCTAAAAGTAGCAATTTCAAAATTGCAATTAGAATTCCAACTTCACCATAAAAAACGATTTCTCATTATAATTCCAAAGACACAAAACATGAACTGTTTACCTGGTCCTATTTGAAATGTATCTTTATTAAATATAATAAGGCAACCCCCTATGTTATCCTGTGGGAGAGGTTAGGCCTTGTAATAGTGAAAAATTAATTTAAGAGTTTTTCACTATCAGGACATGTAAAACTTAAAAGTACGTATTCAACTTTTTAAAACATTTCACGCTGCCCTGAGGGCTGTTCAGGGGTTTAGGGCCTACCCTAGGGGTGACATATGTGTATGAAAAACTATAGTTTGGGCCTTCTGCATGCAATTGCAAGCCTGAAACATGTTTAAAAGGCTACTTAAGGGGGCGGCACAATCAATTCTGCAGGCCTACGGGGATACTTAATTTACAGACCTGGGGCACACGGAGGACCACTTTACTAGGGATTTACATGTAAATTATATATATGCACTTTGGGGAGAAACCAACAGAACCATGTTTTAAGAAGTGAGCACACACACTCCAGCACTGATTAGCAGTCCTAGGGCCAACAAAAGGGGATCAGAAAAATATGTCAGATTAAGGCAAACATTTGGGGGAAGAACACCTTAACGCTGACAGATCTAACACTCTTGTTGTCTGTTTCATGTCACTCAGAACTCCCTGTGAAAAAATCTCCATTATTCATAATTTCCCATCTATAAGTCTATAGTTAATCAATACTTGTATACTTCTTGGAGCCGGCTTTATGTTTACACACGATTTGATGGCTTTTTCACCAATTTCACTCTCCTGTATCTGATGCAGTGTCTTTGCTCTTTATCCTTGTTTTTGACCTCTGTTGTGCTTGGGGTGTTCCCACCCAACACCCATGTAACCTAAAGGAATCTGATGTATTCCCAGATTTACAAGTCTGGGAATGCATCAGGTCCCTACCCCACCTCAGGGGTAGCATATGAGTGACGCAACAGGGAGAAATATCCTTATTTCTCCCTATTTATCATCTTTCTATGTGTGCTGCCTCCTGCAGCAAACATAGAAACAGGAAAACAATAATCCCCACAACGCAGGCACCTGGGTGCCTGTATTGAGGCTAGGCAGCAATTTGTTCGCCAGCGCAGGGGGAGAGGACAGAGGGAGAGGACATTTCTGCCCTTTCCTGGTGGCACAAGGCGGTACAGCAAGGCACTTGCTGCACCATCCTGCCCCACGGGCCTCGTAAATGACACCCTGGGTACCTAAACTTATTTTTATTCACAGATTTCCTATGCATTTACACGAAACTGCAGACCCCCACACAGCTTTGTTGACCTGATGGAAAATATACTTTTCACTTATATGACAGCACATACCACATACCGTCATATAGCATGCAGCCCAATACCTTGCCAGACTTGCTCCCAGACTAGGACTATATTTACATATTTAATAACATGATGTAGATCTGAGAAGAAGAGGGATTTATAAAGGAAGGTGGAGCGACTGAATTATTGACTGATTTTTAACATTTATGAATCACAACATTCAACATAATGGGCTGCTTCTGAAGGCACAAAAGCAAAATCAATGTTTTTCAGGTTAAATGAAAACTAAATGGAGAAAGAAAGCCTTTGTTTGCAAAAAGTGAATATAAAGTGGAGTGTTTGCAGGCTCCCCAAGTAGTCCATTGTTGCTTTAATATCTGTTTGAACAAGCAAAGATTAGCAAAGATTGCATCCTGAATGCTACAATTATTGGTGAGGTATAAGGACTGCTCTGAGCTCCAGAAGATTAATGTGTTAAGTCATCCGATAGAACACAAGCTGTCAGCCTGGCACTTTACTTCTGAGAAGCCTGCAAACTAATTTGCAGAATCCCTCATTGTTCATTGCTCAGCCCCACTCTCGTCAATGCATACATGATTCCTCTGGTTAGTGTCATCTGCGCACACATCAACATCCTCTCCTATGCAGATGACACTCGACCCATACTCTCCCTCTCAGACTACTAACACAAGAAACAAGTTCACTACCAGCATGATCAAAGGTGCTCACTCAATAAAGGCCAACTGTCTCAAGCACAACACGGACAAAAGTAGTGATCTTTGGCAAGAACACCTCATCATAGGACTCCAACTGGTGGATGCCCTAACTCAGACCCACAAGCAGAACCCACGCCAGGAACCTTGGGGTAATCATCAACAACAAACTGGACATGAATGCACAAATTAACACTGTCATTGCATCCTCCTTCCACACCCTGAAGGTGCTGAGGAAGATCTTCATCCCCAGCAACTTGGATTATGGGAACAATCTCTATGCTGGGATAACCAAGCAACTCACTAGAAGACTACAGACTATCCAGAACCCGGTGGCCAGCCTCATCCTCAACCTCCCACACAGATGTCACATTACATCACAACTCATGGAACTATACTGGCTTCTAATATACAAACACGCTCAATTCAAATCCTACTGGCCAATATCCCAGGCCTACACAGAACCAGATCAGGCAAACAAGCTTTCTCTTACATCACCTCGTAAAGCGTTATACAACCTCCCCCTCCACTTCAGTGCGTCCTCCTCTCTTCTTAAATTCCGCAAGAAGCTGTAGACCTGGCTTCTCAATAAACCAGCCTATCATAGGTAGGGCACACACCCCTATTCGGCACCAGGATACCCTTGCGGGTGAAATTATGCTTTACACATACACATAACATAACATACCATAAAACAACATAGCATAACGCAACATAACATCTGTTTCTGAGAACAGGTGCCTTGAACTTCTTTTTTTGTTACACACAAGCTTTATTCTGCCAGCAGGCCATCAAAGCAATACAATGCAAAGTAAAATAATCATCATAAAAGGACAATACAAATCTACCAATAACCAAATTTATAAAAAAAGTAAAATCCATTCTGCCCAAGCTAAAACCAGTTAAAATCATTATAGATAAAAGTTACGTATACGCCATGCCTCTACTAAAAACTTGCTTACAGCATAAATTAACACACTTGAATTGTGACTTTTCAGAATCCTCAAAGCTAGAGCACATTTTCTTAACTTCAATTCCCGACAAATACCAAGGATCCATTTAGACCTTGGAGTTAAATAAGCAGGACAGAAAAACATAAAATGCTCTACTGTTTCCGGGCATTTACCACACACAGGACAAGTATCAGATGTTAAATTGGATCCCCATCTGCTTATCAAGGCCATTAATGGTAATGTTCCAAAACGGAATCTGGCATACAGTCCTTTGCCTAATAGGTCAGGTATTATATCTAGATATAATTCAAATTCCGGGAACCATTTAAAATCAATGAAAAGATTGGTTAAACGACCACTAGATTTGCGGGAAATATAATTATTCCGTACATAAGACCAGTAGGCCTCCTTCAAAACTTTAACATGGGATTTCTCAAGTTGATAAGGGTTCTCCCATAAATCTCTCAGTCCCAATGTGCAAAACCAGCTGGATACATGTTTGATCCATGGGATAGAGGTAGAATTAGTACATTTTAGCAATTCTAGAAGTGAGGACTTATATACGATCAATTCGGGGACTACCCATAGCCTCACCCAATACAACAAGGGTCGTAGAATAATTAAGTCAGCCATTAGTTTTAGCCCTAAGTCTAAAAATAAAGGGATTAATGGGGTGCTGATGGGGCATGCACATAAAGCCCAAGCAAAGCTATTCTCAATTTTAGTTATTCTACTACTATCTGACATGCCCCAAATCTCTGCACCGTAGGCAGCAGCACCCTGCGCCTTAGCCACATAGATCTTTATTGCTGGGGATACAGCTTTGGCAATCGTACTCCTATAAAGGCGCAATATGGATGCTGCCCGATGTTCCAAAAGCCCGGCACTCTTGCTGACCTGGTCCTCCCAATGAAGTAAATTTGTGAGCCCCACACCCAGGTAATCGATGGAGCTAACCTGGTCCAAAATAACACCATCTAGCCTTATAGTGCATTTCTTCCGTCACCATCAGTTTAGTTTTCTTCAGTTTCAGCTCTAGGCCAGAATTCCCACAAAATAAATTAAACTTATCCACCAGAATTTGTAAACCCATAGGGGTTTTTGAAATAAGTAAGGAGTCATCTGCAAAAAGGAGAATAGGAATTTTCTGATTGACTAAAGTAGGAGCATCATTCTGACATGCCCTTAATTCTTGCACCATCTCATTAATGAATAGGGAGAACAAGAGTGGTGGTAACACACATCCCTGTCGGACGCCTCTTTTAATAGGGAATTTATTAGTCAATTCACCTTGTTTTCCCCACCTCACTTGCGCATATGTGTCTTCATGCATGCGTTTCAATAAGGGAATTGTATGGGCTGGTATCCCTATTTTATATAGTGCTTCCCAAAGTTTTCCCCTTGGGACCAAGTCAAAGGCGGAACGCAAGTCAACAAAGGCAACATATAAGGATTGCTTTGCCAGAACTACATATTTCCAATGTAACACAGCCAACCTAACGGCCTGATCTACCGTACTTATTTTAGGCCGGAACCCCGCCTGTAACGGTGAAAGAATCTGCTGCTCCGTAACCCAGCTCGATAGTCTACATAGAAGCTGTTTTGCGAAGATATTTTGCAGATTATCAATTAAACTAACCGGTCTATAGTTGGTTGGGAGATTTGGGTTACCCTTTTTGTAGATGGGGATAATTTCGGTACCCTTCCACGTCTCGGGAATCTGTCCTCCTTTTATGATTTTATTTGGCAATAAGTTGATATACCAGGTCCATATAAGTGGCTCAGATTTATATAGATCGCCTGGGATTTTATCTGGTCCTGGGGCTTTACCAGATTTCAAAGAGTTAATAGCATCAGCAGTTTCTTCTAAGGAGAAACAAATATAACTCTCAGGGTCATTTGGTAAAGTGAGTGGGTCTAGACCCACATTTTCACAATCAAAGGCCACAGAGGAGGTAGTTTCCTCATAAAGAAGAGAGAAATGCTCCACCCAACATTCAGGTTGAATATGATTCCTTAGATTAGATCTATCCCCCCTCTCATGTTTAGTCAACAATTCCCAGAAAAGCTTGTTATTATTTGTTTTTGAAGCATCCAAAAACTCCTGCCAAATAGAGTCTTCCCAAGATTTCTTTGAGTGTAAGATTGTCTTTTTGTACATACATCTTGCTTGTTTGAAAACATTAGGTAAATCTCGCGTAACAAGTAAGGATTCAACATCACTTTTGGCCAGCCTACCTTTGAATAAGCATTGTTAAAAATAGGGGGAGGGACCATTGTGAATTGTATGTTTGAGGTTCTACCAAAGATATTCCCAGAGAGGGTGAGTAACAGGGGATAATGATCCCTCTCGCACCTGGAGTCCGCCCTCATATCCCGCAATAGAGGCCACAGTCGCACATCCACTAAAAAATAATCAATAACACTAGTCAGAGAACCTCGTTGGAATGTAGGAGTAAGGTTTAAGTCAGAAGGAGTGCGCCCATTACAAGTCCTAAGGCCAAATTTTAAACATAGTGAGGCTAGCTGAGCTGCAACACGAGAACGTGGGCAGAGGCTATCACCATTCAGTTGTGCAATCCCCCATAATTCGTCCTCCTCCCTGGTTAAATCACTAAAGAACTCAAAGGGTTCGAAAGTACAATTTACATGCCCAGCAATAATTAAATAACAATTAGTTTGTATAGTGTCTAAAAAATCTGTAAGTAAAGTTAAAATATGGGATTCTGATCCACGTGAGACAGATCGTGCGTATACATTAATAAGAATTATGTTAAAATTCTGCTGGAAAGAAATTTGTAAACCCATCAGATCAGGACAATCGAATTTTAAAACCTTATACTCAAATTGCAGTTTTGAATTTAAAAGAATTAGAAGTCCCCCTTTTGCTCGACCTGTTGCATTCTCAGATGATAGTACAGGGACATTAAAGGAAAGGAACCCATCTATACTAGTTTGACCCTTAACCCATGTTTCTTGTAAAAGACACATATCTTGGGTGTGAGAAAACAGGGCTGATTGCAGAGGCCCCATAACTTTTTGCCCCCATTTTCCTCTTTTTGCTGGTGTTTTCCTGACTTTGATGGTGCCCTGGGTACTGCTAACCAGTCCCAGGGCCTGTGCTCTGTGTAAAATTGATATGCAAATTAGGCTAATTATAATTGGCTAAGTTAACCTACCTATAAGTCCCTAGTATATGGTAGGGCATGTAGGTTTAGGGACCACAGCATAGGTGGTGCACACCTAGGTGCATTGCTGAGGTGCCCAGTGTCATTTTAAAAGCAAGCCTGCCTTGCTGGCTGCTTTTAAATTAAAGTTATATGCAAATTCGACTTTGGAATTAAAGGTACTTCCAAAGTCTTAAACTACCTTATTTTTTACATATAAGTCACCCCTAAGGTGTGCCCTATGTGCCCCTAGGGCTGGGTGCCATGTAACTATAAGCAGGGACTTTATAAAAATAGATTTATAAGCCCTGGTGAGGTAAAAACAGCCAAATTCGTTTTTCCCTCATTGAAGTAAATGGCCTTCATAGGCTAGAATAGGCAGACTTTATTTTAAATTTTAAAGTCTCCTTAAATGTTACATACCAAGAATTTGGTATCAAATTAATTGTTGTAATAAATCCCACAACTTCCAGTTGTTGGATTTAATATAACTTGTTCAGGTAAAAAGTTTAGACTTTACCTAAAAAGTTGCCAATTTCAGCTCTGCATTGTTTTTGCTGCTGTGCTCTGATTGGCCAGCCTGCAGCAGCTTCTGCCAGGCTGCCTTGATGAGGTGTGAAGTGGCCTGGCTTCACACAAAGGAATGTGCTTGGGGGAGAGAATCTCCCCTCAGCAGATGGTGAGGCAGGAAGGGGGAGGGCTGCCAAACTGGTCTTCAAAGGCAGAGAAGGACATCTGGAGCACCCAGCAACACCCCCACATCCTGCAACCCCAGACAATTAGGTGCCCCCTTGATTAGATTAGGAGAGGGCAGGAGAGGGGTGTGTTTATGATTTTTAGCCACACCAGTGGGTGGGCTCAGCCAGATGTAACCTCCAAAAATCAGATTCATCCATGTTGGATTTTTAGAGACTGTTGCCTTCTGGGATGGATTTTTGCCACACTTCCCAGGAAGTGGTCATCACAGGGGGACGACCCTGTCCCTGATTGGAGAACCAGGGCCCCCCTGCTTTTCACCCAGGAGCAAGGATAAAACTGGCAGACCTGCCCCCACACCTCAGATCCCCTCCAGAATTCAACAAGAAAGGAACTAAAGAAGAAGAAGGACTGCCCTCCTGGACCCCTGGCCTGCACCTGGACCCTGCACTTAGAAGGACTGCACCAGCTGCACACTTGGGCTTCACCACAAGAAGGACTTTGCCTGGCTTCAACTGGTTCAAGGAGGGACTCCCTGTTTGCTACAGGTGAAAAATTGCTAAACCAGAGTCCCCTGCACCAACTCCTGAAGAAAGCGACCAGCTGACCACTGTCCAGTGGCCAAAAAGGAGTTTGCGCCAGGTGCATTCTGGGAGTTGAAGTCCGCACCCCCCAAGGACCATCACAGAACTTCTGGACCCTTGGGGTGAGCTGTGGACCCCAAAAGAACCTTAAAAGAACATCTGGGTGAAGCCCCAGAAGTTTGGAAAAGATTTGAGAATTTTTGGAAAAAAGCTCCAGAGAGGGACCAACCCGCCACGGAAATTCTAGCCGGCTTGCCTCAACCGCGACCCGGCCTGACTTCGTGGTTCGTCCCGGTAAAGAAAAACATCCAAAAAAGAGACTAAGTCCGAACGTAAAAAGTTGACCGGGACCTCCCAGCCATCGTATCCGAGAAGGGCTCCATGGACGTCGGATCAAGATCCAGGTTTACCCCGGTCGAAGGATTTTCATCTCGAAAAAACGACTAAGTCCGAAGGTAAAAGTCTCCACCGAGGAAACCCACATCGCGTATCCGGACAAGGGCTCCAGGAGGTCGGATTCAACTGGCAGGTTCGTCCCGGTGAAGAAAAACTTCAAAATAAAGACTAAGTCAGAAGGTAACTTTTTAACCGAGGCCTCCCGCGACCTGCAGGGCTCCATCGCGGTCGGCCTGAAACTTTGACTTTGCCCCGGTCCTGGTGCAACCAGATGACCCGATTGGCGCTTTTTGTTTCTAAGCGCTAGAAAAATAGTAATACTTTAAAAATCCATATCTCCAGTTCCCCTGAACCGATTTTAATCGTTTTTGTGTCATTTTAAAGATAAAAATATAAACTATTTTTATAAATTGGTTTTGGATTTTTAAACTGTTTCCTGTGTTTTATTTGATTACTGTTTTGTGATATTTGAATGCTTTACACTTTGTCTCCTAAGTTAAGCCTTGACGCTCGATGCCAAGCTACCAAGGGTTGAGCTGGGATTAATTTACTGAGACCTAACTGTACCTAGGTGGAGGTTAGTGGCTTGTTGCTAGGTGTAGGTACCTACCTGCCCTTACCAATAACCCATTTTCCAACATTGGGACTTTATGTAAGTAACCCAATCAATATCGTCCAATTTCCTAGCGAGGCCAGCAAGATTCCAAGTCATTATGGATAAACCAATAGTGTCTGTTTTAGTATCATAGGTTGTGGGAAAAACATCCTTGTAGTTCAACTCATCAGTGGTCTTGTCAAATCTAATTATTTGAGCTTCCTCTAAAATGTCCCTATTAAAGGCTTCCTGGGCAGATGACAGTCATACAGAGCCATGATGCATAAGTTCACCTTCCTCCTGGGAGTCTCTCCTATTAGCATGGGCATTATGACCAGACACAGGGACCTGTTTTAAATCAACTAATTTGGGGTCTAACATAATGCCTTCTCCTTTTAGCCCCTTGAACTGGCACATACGTGCTACAAAGTCAATGAGTTCGTTTGCCATGATTTTGTCCAAAAACACAATTGCAATTACATCAAAGTTTGACCCAGAGGGACTCCATCTTTCGGTTTTTAGGATATCCGAGCGTATAACTGAAAGGCATTCCTGTCGATGACGCAACCAATGGATAACCTTATTAAGCCTAGACTCTTGGTCCTCAGCAGACCTGTATGACAGCTTTGGAACATTAGTTAAGTAAAGAGTATTACCTCCATACCTAGAGCCTATGCTTAATAAAGGAATGTCTAAGGCGCTATGAGCTCTTTGGGAGGGAGTGATGCAGGTTGAGCCTTTAATCAGAGAGTTGATAGGATATCTATCAATATTAGGTGGAGGGCAGTCCATTTTCTTTAAAATATTGGTAGTGACATTATGCCTCGTAGTAAGATGGCAATTCGGTGGAGCAAGGGAGCTACCGACAGAGTCAACACCACTCGCCGCCATAGTTCCACCAGAAATGGAACTATTGCACCCTATATAATTACTTTTAGGATTGGCTGTATAAGGATTTAAATTAGCCTCTGTGGCACCCAAATAGTACCCAGAGCTTTGGGAATAGACGGCCGGCCCCTTGCACACATTGATATTGGATGAAACTCGTTCGACTGCCAAAATTCCACCTTCCTCAATTGTCTCTAATTTTTGGCACTTACATCTCGGTTGCTGGACCATTTTCCCCTGTAAAAGTTTAGTTAGCTGCAATACTAGATTCCTAACTTCTTCTACTCTATGAAGAAATAGAGGCAAGTTAACTTCACTAGCAGGTGGTTCAGAGCACGTAACAGTAATAGAGGGGGAGATAGCAGCCTCAATATCTGTCTTGGCAAAAAGGAGGTCATGGGTCTCAATCAAATCACCCTCCTCGGTCAAGAGCTCAAACCGAATTCTGCATGGTATATTAGAGACAAGCCTTATCTCAGGACTCAAAGGTAGGGGAATACGTTCTATTTCCTCTGCATGAGATGACCCCTGGGTGTGTGGAGAATTGGGGGTGCTACTATAAGCCACAATACCCTGCTGAATAGAGGGAATAGTGGCATTGACAATGGGCAGTTTTCCTGCACCGTCGGTTGGTTCCCCAGAGACAACTATTTGGCACTTCTCCTTCTTGTTAAAAAACTCCTGGATCCTTTTGGGATGGAGTGAAGGCTTCCTCTGAGGTAAGGTTTCGCGGGTACCTAGTTCACTATGGCCTCCACCTCCTCAAATAATAGGTCAATCTCATTAAGTGATTTCGGGCCACCTTGTACGGGCTTATTAGTTAGTTTCCTAGGGCGCTTTTTCTGTTTTTTTTATATCATCCAGTAATGCTGGCGGGTCCAACAGCTTTCCTTTTCCCCATAGTTTTTAATATCAGAAATAGCCAAAAAAAGGAAAATAATAGTCTTACTTGAGAGCTCCCGTTGAGAAGACCGTCCTGTCCCGGCCTCAATCAAGCAATGACGGGCGAGGGTGGGTCCGTTTTCTACAAAACAGAGCCACTCAAGTTAAACTGTGCAATTTTCCTGGATATCAACTAAACTCTTACTGCAGATGAAAGAGGGGGGGCCCAGCCCAGCCTCCTCCGTTCCCGACAGGCACAGGACGGGCCCGCCCTTGGCCCGGGCTTCCCCGGGCGCCGCCCGCACGGGTCCCACGAGCAGGAGCGCAAGCTGGAAATTTAAAGGGTTCCTGCCCTAATTACCCAGGTGCTGGTGCTGGTCTCTCCCGCGGTCCCCTGGTTGCCGTAATGCGCGTCCCGCGAGTGGGAGCGCAAGCTGGAAATTTAAAGGGCTCCTGCCCTAATTACCCAGGTGCTGGTGCTGGTCTCTCCCGCGGCCCCCTGGTTACGGTAATGCTCGTCCCGCGAGCGGGAGCGCAAGCTGGAAATTTAAAGGGCTCCTGCCCTAATTACCCAGGTGCTGGTGCTGGTCTCTCCCGCGGCCCCCTGGTTGCCGTAATGCGCGTCCCCGCCTTGAACTTCAATATCCTCCTCATTACATCGGGGAGGCACCTGTGACTATCTTTTGAGAGAAAATGCCTTGTTCAAAGGGAACATTAAGTATTAGGTTCTTCAGTTAGTACCACCATGGAAAAGACTGTAGTCACAGGAGTGATCATTCAATGTATTGTTGTGCCAGCTGCCTGAGTCTTGTCAAATTTGGTCATCCTGACATTGCTTAAGAGGCCTCTTGTAGAGTCCTGTAATTGGGTCAGAAAAATGAAAGAAGGTGTGTACTGTCTTGTGAAGTTTATGACATTTAGGCAGGATTTAAGACAGATAGAAGTCAGTCTTTCCTCCAAATGTGACACTTTTGTATTTTGAGCACCCAGCGCAGGCCATAGTTGATGTAGCATAGATTACTTTCAAGTCTATATGTAATAGAATGTTTACTGTCTTGCAACTGGTAATGATGCAGCTTTTGGAGGAGCTGAAACTTTTATTAGCTAATTGACAAACTATGTGTAGATGATATTGGTTCCTAGTGCGCAGCCAATAATGACATGCATTTTCAAAATGTCCTTGTGGCTGATTTCAGTTCAAAAGGCAAGACTTTGCATTGGTAATGATTTAGTCCTGCTACTAATTTGAGGAATTTGCCATCAGAAAGTAAAAACATGCATCCAAAAGGTCAAGACACTTCTACCCTCATCAATGGAGCTCAGATAGTTGTGGCGGAGGCCCCGTATTCTGAAACTTTCCTTTTTTATCTATTTTCGAGGTTGGAAAAAGGCCTCAATTTGTTCTTGGAGACTCTCTTTTTTGGGAAGTGACATAATTCTTCACATCTTTGCAATTAGATGTTGACCTTTCTATTAAGATTGTTCCAATGGGATTGGGTTAACTTATTTAGACGTGCAACTAGTGGAAGCTTCTTCAACCTCAGAATAACCATTTGTCTAAATATTCATATCTGTGTCTTTTGTAATGTTTTGACAGATGCTGCTAAGATTTTCAAAGATGCTTCCCCCAACTCCCACACAGATTTCCCCCAACTGTAGTGGCATCTAGAGTTCAGACAGAAATGAGTCACTGCTTTCCAGCAGGAGGCCTTCTTGTGCCTGCCGAAGGTTGTTGACTCCCTCTTTATCCTACTGGCTTCCACTGTTGGTGCTGTTGTCTTTGTTGATACTGTTGCTGAGGCTAGTAAGAGGTCTAACCCTCTGTTGGTGGGAGCAGCACATGTGTCACTAAAAATAATTTCTGTTATACTTCATTTTCCTTTAGACATACTGTCTTTAAGGCCTCTAAGGATTCTTTTCATCTTCATCTAAACCAAAGAGCATGTTGGCAGAGAGGGGAAGATTCAAAATCCTGTTAAACTTCCGGTTTCAGCCCAGTGAGATGAAGCCAGGATGAATGTTTTGAAATGACATTGGCGGTGATCTTCATGTTGAATTCTTTTGTTGGCTCTTCCTCAGAGAGAGAGTACACAGATGGTGGTTACAGGGAGGAGAGAGGGGGAGAGAGAAAAGACTTGTGTTGTTTTATTTCCAGGGAGAGATATATATTGTTTCCGAGATGTGCGCACTGCAATTTCGTAGCTCTAAAGGAAACATATGGAAAATATATGCAGTCTTTCTTTACATGCAGAGGATAACAGAAGAACATTTAACTTGAAAAGTGACAAAATGAAGAAAAGCAGGTGAAAAGCAAGGAAGGCTTGTGCAAGATGGATCCTAATGATGTATGTTTTAAAAAAAAAATCCCAATTTCACACACAGGTGTCTTTTGCAAGAACAAAATATAATGTCCGATCAGTCCCAAGATCTACTCTGCACAAAACCAGGGTCATATTATGTCAAACAAGGCTAGATTATACTGGAAAAACATGCACTTACCAAACAGTTTTCATGTTGCTTCCATAACAAGCACATTGAACTTCACTTAAAAAATATTATCAAAACTACATGCTTGATGATTCTTGCTCTGCTTACCACCGGCTTTGCTTTCAAAGTTCCTTCTCTTTTTTATTTCCATAACATTTTTAGGTGTAGCATGAGCTGAGACCTTTTGATTTTTTACTAAAATATGTATAATATACTTACTATATGGGCTTTCAGCCAGCTGTCTTTCATTCATTGGTTTGTTTTGTTGTGTCATTCACATTTTGCTTACACCCGCTACAATACATAGGATTGGGCAGTGAATCAGCCCACTTCAGCCACTGGTAAACTTATTTTTGAGTGACTGCATTTTGCTCTTTCACAAGGAGAACAACCTCACACAAGCTAGTTCCCTTCAGTGCCGGAGTTTTTTTTTTTACTTTATAATTACAATACTGTTGCCTTTGAGTTTAGAGCCTAATGTTATACCTGCCAGCCTGAGGTTGGGCTTTCCCAAACTTTTTGCCTTCATGTGTAAACATGAAGTCTGCTCTCGAAAGTATAGCAGTATTGATTACCTTTAGAGTTATAAATTGAGAACTGTGAATAGCGGAAATGTTTTTCACAGGGAATTCTGAGTGACATGAAACACACAAGAGTGTTAGAACTGTCCGCCTTCCCCCAAAGGTTTTACCTTTTCTGATCTCATTGTTGCTGGCCTTAGAACTCTGCACACTTTACCACTGCTAACCAGTGCTAGGGTGCACGTGCTCACTTCTTCAAACATGGTAACATTGGCTTATGCCCAGTTGGCATCTGTAATTTACTTGTAAGTACCAAGTAAAGTGAAACTACATGTGCCCAGCACCTGTAAATTAAATGCAGCCTGTGTGTGCAGTTTGAAAACTGCAATTTCAGCTGCAAGGCCAACCTCTTACATTGGCGTTACCTTATCACATTTAATAATCTGTTAGTTCCAAATGGCAGCACGTAACCAGTTCATTTTTGGTGTCTTTGGAATTGTAAATGCAATTGAGTTTATATAGTCTTTGCGACCCCTGATGAGGCATTGAAGCCCTTTACGGTGAGTAGCATGCTACTCCGGAAACCCAAGGTTAGTGGTTAGTCCAGAGGTTATTATTGGTTATTGTGATTATTAGTGTGCTCTCAAAATAACTTGCATGCACTTACTCCATTTACTTTGTGATATAATAATACCAGGTACGTGTGATCATTAGTGGGGACTTTGTGGTATTAGGTGAATGGTCGGTTGGATAGATGGGCTGGCTGAGAGTAGTTAGTGTTAGATTACAGGTATAGTGTTTTAGAGAGAAGAGGGGAGGTTGTGATATATGAAATGAGGTATCGGCCAATAGTAGAATTACAATAAGAAGGATTGAGGCAGAAAGGCATGAGATTAAGAGGAGGCTATATTCAGAAATAGAGAACATGTGGAGGATGGAAGGTAAGAAGAGGGACACTCTGAAGGAAGGATGAGAGGAATTAAGCAAGGGTATTTTTCATGCAGGGTTTAGGAGTATAGTGGGAGTTGGCAAGCAGTCAGAGAATGTCAGCTGTAGAGAGAAACATTATACATAGTGCCCTATATCCGGGGCAGACAGCTTAAACATATAATTCTAAGTGTGTAAATTATTAAGAGGCCTAGCATGCTGTGTGGCAAGCCTAGGGCAGCCCTCTTAAATGTATTCTGGGGTATTCCAACCTTAGTACAGGGCCTGTACACTGCACAAGGGGCGCTGGACAGAAAATGTGAAGTTCTTATTTATATTTGTTCCTTCACTATTCTGTAAAAAGAAGCTTTTTCACTCACTTTCTCACTAAGAATTGGGTATTTAGCACTAGCTGAGAGTATCTCGCCATTTCTAACTTGTTTTTTCACCTAACCCTGTCCAAGTGAATGTTATGTGTGGGTCTGTGGTAGTCTGTGAAGTATATGTATAATCGAAGCAAAGTGATAAATGCCTTTGGGTTCCATTTTGATGTCCCAGACATGTTTCTGTCCACAGGTTGGACTGACAGTGGCAGTGTATCAGAAAGCAGAGGGAGGGATACCTAGAGCGTAAAATGAGGACAAAGGTGACACCTCTGCTATGGAAATTTGATTAGGTGCACTGCCACTTGGTAGATGGTGGTTTGATTGGGGCTGCAGACTGTTGTTCAGGGTGAGAAGGGTCCTTTAGGTGAAACCAGCATTTGCTCTCTTTCCTGATCACTGTATTTGTGGCTGTTCATAGCCAGAAGCAGATAGTTTACACCTCTTTGTGCCTCTGTCATGGGTGCTCCAGGCTGGAGACCACCCTGCTAGGAGGAGCGTTATCCCCCGTACAGGCTGTGTCTGGAACTGTGTAGCAAGTCACTTGAAAAAGGAAGCCACCCAAAACCAGAACTACTTTTAAAATCCTTGTCTCCATAACAGCTCAGATTTAAAAAACAAGTGCATCCCTTCCGCACCCCTCAATCCCTGAATATGTACAGCCTACCCAGAGGCACTACATAGCGCTGCTACCCCTATCCCCTTAGGGTGTGTGCAATTGGCGTTTATCACATTATCATGCATGCGACATAATAAATGCTAGGACAACATTTGTGGGTATAATATGTCGCAAGTTTATTGTTTACACAGGTTGGGTTAGCTTACGGGCGATCGCGGTGTCGGAGATGAGTTTCTTAAACATTGTCCGACACCCATCCTGAGAAAGCTGGAGCTGTTCCATCTGGTGTTCTCTGCACCAACGTGCTTAGCATCTTACAGCTCGTTCCTTTATCGTGGTTTACCACTTTATCAATTTTGTCATGCTCCTGACAAGTCAGAGCGAGACCCCGGCCAGTCTCCACAGTTGCTCAGGATTCCAACTGTCCCTTGCGGGATTAAGGAGCGCAGTCGCGTCATCCCAGGCCCCACCGTAAAGGCTCCCAGTAGCCTGAGGAATACCTTTTGGCTCCAGGAATCACCATCTGGAGGCCTTTTAATCAATTGTAAAGCTTTAGGATCGTCCTGTAACTCCGCCAAGCCTTGGGGATGGCATCTCGAGATAACCGAGGCCCCCCACCTGTGCTCATCCCTAACTTGCTAATTACAGGCTGCTATCTCAAGAGCGTCTCTATTATTATTAGGAAATATACATGCCCGCATCAGACCGGTGTACCCCGTCTGCTGAAAACAAATCCCTGCTGATTCGCAATAGAGCGTCTCTAATATTATTAAGAAATATACATGCCCTCATCAGACCGGTTTAACCCGTCTGCTGAAACAAATCCCCGCTGATTCGCAATAATTGTAGCGACCGGTTGATTCTCCGCCTGGACATTTCAATTGTGGCCGGAGACCTGGCTCCCTGCCACACCTCCCCTGGGACCCATCTCAGCCCAAATTATTTACACGTCTTCCCTCAGGGCGGCAATTCTGGCCTGACCCTGCATCAAGGCCTGCCACAGTGGACCTCTCCCACCAGTAGTTTAGTCGTTTCCACCCAGGTGGATTACCAGAATGCCAGGCTTAAACCCTCTTTTCCCCACCATCTGGCCAACTCTAGTCTCCAACATGGCCCATCTCATTCCAGGGGTTCCCATCCAGGCGAGTTTGATGTCACTGAAACCGGGGTTCCAGCCACCCTCTCCGGCCCGGCGTTCTGCTCTGGCCACCAAGAAGTGGCCCATCACCATACTGTCGCAGTCCCTAGATGGACGAGAAGGAAAGCATTACTACACAATTTCTTGACATCTGTTACAGCACATGTTATGGCTCAACAATGCTACAATATATTCAATACTTTTAGCACCCTAGCCATGCCCTTATCTCACCTCGGATGTGTCCGCCATTTCCGCCCTAGGTACCCTGCTTTTCGCTATTGCCAACCTCAAGACCCTCCTATATTGAAACTGCATTAAGGCTGGCCGCCTAGGTGAAGCAACAGGTATCCTGGTTGTGAGGGACGGCATGCAATGTACCTCCTGAGTAGTTCTATAGGGGAATATTGGGGGGGTCCCCTATTCCTCTCAAACGAGCCCCTCCTCCTTTTCCTATCTGGTCAGCTTTTGAGCGCTGTACTTTCAGTTCCGCCATGTCCTGTCCTATCTTGAGCTCACCCCCATCTTCGTGCCCAGAAGTGTCGCCCCTCGCCTGTGCCACTAACTCTAAGGTGCTGAACGCTCCAAGGAAAGCTAGGGAAAATGTGACCGAACAACCGCTCCTCGTACTGTGTGTTACAGCGGGGCCGGTAGTGCCCCCCCACCCAAGCCCTGTGCATGTCTAGATCGATGGGAGCCCTTGGTCAGGTGTCTTTCCTTTCTGTCCAGCTAATCCTTTTAGTGCTGCCCTCAAAGGGAAGACCGCCGTCGGCTCTCCCTTCAAATTTGTGAGAAATAGGCGCTTGCCTTAAGGTACCTAGAGATCCACACGTGTGATTCCCCATTGTCTTTTTTCCACAGCACTAATTAATGCACCCCTCTGGCCGGTGGATGGGCGTCTCCAGCACCCCATGACTGTGTTACTGATGTGGACCTGTCAAAACACACCTTGTGTCGATCTCAGGTAGAAGTGGTCAGCGATAACACTCCCAGCGCCCCTAACCTTCGCTCCACTGTACCAAACGCCACCGCTCGCCCTGAACGGTCTCATCTCCGCATCATTCAGATTTCTTTCTCTTCGCTGTTGCCCTTGCTAGACACTTGGCAAGTATTCTGTCCGCTGGATAATTCTCGCTGCAACGTTGAGCCTGCCTAGGAGGCTCCGAGTTGTGGCTAGCATCGCGTTATCCTTGCTCAGCACCTGCGGATGTCGGCCTCCGGCAATCAGCACATCCCTTCCGTTGAATCACTCGGAGGGGGGGTGCTTTCTCTCAGGGCCCGCACAACCCGTGGGCATGCCTTTGCCGTAACAGTATTGACAGCTACCTAAAACCTTCGCACAATAGCTCGCGTTCAGTTGTAGTGCACCGTGCTAAGGACTTACCAGTAAATCAAATATGTCAATCATGGATGAACCAATTACATACACATTTTTGTACAGGAGCACTTGCATTTTTAGCACTAGTTAGAAGGGGTAACATGCCCAGAGTAGCAAAACAGCAACAACAAAAACCGCAACCACAGAGTCCACCCCACATCAACAAGCTGGGAAACAGAGGCAAAACGTTAAGGGAGACCACGCCAAGGATGAAAAAAGTCTAACACCCTTTGCAATGGACAGCAAGTGTTCAATTTTAAATGCTTTGGAAATCTTTGCCGCTAATGGCTCTCCACATAGCATGCACCCTGTCGAATGGTATGTGCATTAGAACTGATTTCTGTACTTCCTCAGACTTTACAATTCTCCTCCACAGACCCTGTCTTGCTGCCATGAGAGAGTCCAGTGATACTGCAGTACCACGTACCATAGCACGTGTGGTTTGTATGTGTTTTTTTTTTTTACATTAAGCTTTTGTGAATCCGAGAGCTATTGGCATTGTTAATATCAATGTCTTTTACCCATGCTAAATAGCAGCAGGGCTACTGTTCGGCATGGCTGAAAGTCATGTAAATTCCTAAGCATATGGCGGCTACTTTCGTTTTTATTCTTTTTTATTTTTTTTTAGTAACATACAGGCGTGCATGCACCCAAGCCCCAGGGCTGCTGCCCACAGATTGATCACAATATGTCTCTTCGAGGCAGCTGGGCCGCAGTTTTATTACATGCATAGACTCTTGCGACACGGCCTTTGACCTCATAACTCACTTTGTTCAGCCATAACTCAAAATGACAAGTCCATAAATTATTACAACGCCATAAATCCTTTTGAGTGCCACGTATTGCTTTCGTTATGATTGTAAATCGTAATTTGGAGACAGGTTATAAATCACAGTTGGTAGGTCATACCTTGCTAGTTTCGCCCTGTTAAATTTCGCTAGAATCTTGCTATTTGAGGTTAAGATACCGCTTTGCTTCCTTATTTATTTATTTACTTACATATATTTATTTTTTTGTTTCTTATTTTATTTTTTTTAATTATTATTTTTATTAATTTTTTTATTTTCCATCTACTGTTCCCGATACGTCGTCTGGAAATGCACCCGCGACTGGAATCGTTCGCCTGACTCAACCCTCCAGCTTGTCCTTATCTTATGTGTGCCGTCAACACTGCCGTTCTTGCATGTCCGATCTAGTAGTGCTGTCCTACCCTCCACCTCTGCCCAATGCCTCCGCAAAGTCCTGCAATACCGTAGTGAACATTGTTGTGGTGGGGGGCAGCCATGTTACCAATGTTACAAATAACATAATGTTAATAATGGTATCCTAGGATAGTTAACCTATTGGCCCACTAAGTTTCCATGGGCCTTGTTGAATTGTCCTTGGACCAAGACACATTGATTTGCCACGTCTCATGGGATGAGGGGCTGAAGCCTAGCCCCAAACCTGGTTCCCCCGCTCCAGGGGGAGCAACACTGTCCGTTACGCCTTTTATCCCTTACAGTAATAATCATGCGTTAACTTCCCCCTGGCATGATAAGGCTGCTGCTTCAGTTATTTTGTTGACTTATTAGTGCAAACTCGACCTGTGGGTATTGGAACGCTTACTTGGGAACCCTGTTACAGTATACCAGGACACATTCCTATTCCCTAGACCTTTCAGCTTCCGAAATAGCGCAAACTCGACCTGGGGGTATTGGAGCACTTAATTGAGAAACCTTATTACAACCTCCCCGGACACATTCCATTTCCCTAGACCTGGGAGATGAAGTGATCTGCGCCAGGTCACAGGATGTTGCGCCAGAGCCGTAACACCAAAGATGGTTCCCCCCCCATCAAAGGCGGCATCTCTAGTTGTTACGCATCATACTGTTACCTTACATTTTTTTTGGTGTAGATTTTATCTACCTTTAGTGTCCCATTAAGTTAACCTCGTTTTTTTTTTTTCCATGTTATTGCAACCTTTGAATAAACCTCGTATTTAAATAATGCCTCAAGACTGTTGAGTATCTCCTGTGTTTTAACTGAACACAGGGCCTTTCTGTTCCCTAGGTGGCCTCCCAAAGAAATTATTAGTAATGCTGCAACCTGAACAAAGCCGTTCTTAGTTTCACCAGGGAATTAGGTGGTTCGCAGTATTGCAGCGCCCCATTGGTGCAAGCCAGTTCTACAGATACGCGCATCGACGAGATGAAGCAGACTGGACCCTTCACGTTGTTGTTCGCCGCAGCGGATCTACAGAAAATCGGCGTGGGAAGCGCGACAAAGGGGGGGGTTGAGCCCTGGACAAATGGTCGGGCAAGCCACCCCCACGATTCTCAGCTGCGAGAACAACCCACTTGGTCAAAACAGTGTAACGCCAAGCTATTGCTGGCCCCTAATAACACTTCACCATTTCAAAACTACTGAACTGGGCACGCCACATGAATTTTATTATTATTATTATTATTATTTTTTAAATATCCCACTCCCATATTTTGTAGGATGGGTGCGGGCCTGCCATTAGACACGGCCGCCATGTTCCACAATGGTGACCGTGTGGTGTCGCGCACACGCTGCAAAGCATGGGAGGAGTTCCCTCGGGTGGAACGCGGCATGTTCAACCATAGGCAAACGACCCCCAGGCCGCCTGACCCCAAGATGGCCTTGCGGTCTCGCAGAAGGGATTCGCACAGGCTGATCGCGGTATGTTCAACAATAGGCCAGAGGCCCCTAGGCTGCCCGACCCCAAGATGACCGTGCGGTCTCGCGCAGACCTTGTTGTGAAGGATGAAAAACCGCCAACCACCCTCTGGCCTGTACTGGTACACGCCTTCCTTACTTGCTGGGATGGAAGAAGGCAGCCTAACAAATGGACACAACCAGGCAGTGGGGGCACAGTGAGGCACCTGCCTGAGGTATCTGCTGCTGGCTCCGATCGAGTAACGAAACAGACGCGTATAATAGCGAACGAACATAGACACACTCAACACCCCGCCTCTATATGCGAAAGGACTTCGAGCGATCCTGCTCCCTTATTGACCTTTTCGCCTGCGCCCAGTAGCCATCGGGGTGCGTGCGGCATGCCTGCCCCCATGCTGGAGATGGATGGCTCTCTACAGATAGGGCATGACCTTTCTCGAGAAGAAAAGATGGTTACACAAGTGATTTGAGCCGATCACCCCACTTTACTGCCAAAGGAACGATTGCCACGTTCTTATTGGTGGTGCTGACTTCAAAAGCATAGTTGTTTCATTGGTCTCCGGCTCCAGCACCAATTGGTGCTCTTTCTGATGGCAACAGACCCACCCAAACACGAGAACACACGGTTCCCAAAATTACAGAAGAAGAACACGACCACACAGTAAGCAAATACCCAAGCCCGCCCTGAAGCGCAACCAGGTGGAGCTACAATTGGCATAAAGGCTATCAGTTAATTGTCGTTCTATAGTCGAACGCCCACCTCCAACACCTGGCAAAAAGGAGGGATGAAATTGGTGGCCATCTTGAAATGGATTCGGCTTTTCAACTAACTTACGTAATAGTTTATGGCAGCATCTCTATAATTTCTGCTCAGAGACCTAATAGTTTACACGAGAATATGTTATAACACAATATCTGTGCCTTTGTTAGAACTACTTAGTGGTTACAGTTGGTGTTAAAATCTAACTAGCAATTTTCTTCTGTTCTTTCTCATATATTTCCATTTTCTTCTAAAAACATATTTAACAACTAACTTACATAATAATTAAGGCATACCCCCACCTGAGCGAACAGGCCGGAGGGGTCCGCGGCATTGCCAAAGGCACCTCGCCCAAACAAGAAATTGTGGGCTCTAGTGCTTCTCATCAGGTGCTGATCACCTCCCTGTCAGGCCTGAGGTCCACTGGCCGGCCACAGGGAAGCACAAACCCCGCGGCTGGCCATCGCATCGCGTTCCTGTTGCAGAGCACGTGTTGCCCAGCAACCAGCCCTGTCGGACGGAAATTGGGCTCAGTAGAGCCCAATCTACTAGAAATAGCCCAAAGGGCTACACAGCACTGGCAAAGGCACCTCGTCGTTTCGGGCAGGCTAAGAGAGGTGCCGAGCATACAAGCCGTGAGGGGAACGGCAACTACTGTAATGGGAATAGCGCCTAACCGGCCTAGGCGGGTTAGCGATCGGCGCGCCGCCCCCACGAGAGAGAGGGGCTTTGCTTTGGTGCCCGAAGTCTGCGGGCAATGAGAGAGTGTTCGTAAGGAGGGAGGGTCTGGTGGCGGCTGAAGGGAGTGGGCGGTTTCGGGAATTGGGAACTCGCGTTGTTCGCCTTCCCCGGCTTTCTTGGGTGAGTTCTCCGACCCATAGCCCCTTTCCCCAACCGCAGGAATACATCCCATCCCCAAGGCCTGCACCCCTGCCCCCACCTCTTCCGACTCACCTGGACTTGCCCTGCCACATGTCCGTATCCGGACTCAGCTACTCTCTCGTCCTGCTCGCTGCTCGCCGTTCACACAAAGAGGCCCAGCCCTGTGAGGTCACCCCTTAAAAGACCTCCTGGCCTCACTCCTCCCTCCTCACACCTTCGGGCCATAAAGAGAGGTGGACCACCCTCCCTAAGTACGTAGGCCCCTCCTGGCCATTTGCCTCCCTAACAGGGGAGCGACGTTTGGGAGCTGTCCCCCCTAATGTCGCCCTGCGTGCGACGTGGCCAGCTACATTCTGCCTGGGAGCCACCAGACATCAATCCTCATGCAAAAAGTAAGTAAGTAATAGGTTAATGAAATAGTAAATAAAATCATATTGAACACTGACCCGAGCCCCATACAAGCCCAAAAGCTGCAGATAAAACCTCAGGTATGTTTTAAAATCTTCTATAATTGCAGAGCGCAAGTAAATTGTGTGCCAGGAACAGAGCTAGAAAGGTTGCGTCAGACCTATGTAACTGTGGAAAGTTCAAAAACTTCTCTGTGCCTCACCAGACTGGAAAAAAACTTCCACTCCTCACATGACAGGAAAATAAACGCGCATTCCAAGTGCTTGTGAATAAGGCAGTGACTATCAATACCAAAAGCAAAAGGTTTAGGAAGAGACTGATATCACAGAAAGAGTCCTGAGGCTTTAGGCTCTGTAAAGTGTGTCACAACTGGTTCAATTGTGATGGGTTCAGTGGTGGTGGAGCACCCATGAATAGACCATGTGGTGCATCGTGTCCACCTCATCTAAATGCCCTCAGTTTGAAGGGTAAAGAAGCAGGTGTTACAGTGTAGCACATAAGAGGGTTTTTAAACAGGAACACAAGGGGCTCTGACACTGGTAGATTGGGTCTCTCAATGTTCTGGTGCTAGTGAGGAGTCCCTGGATGGGTTTCTGTGGTCAAGTATGTGCCTGTTAGATTGGTGTCTACAGTCGACCACACCCCGCCCAGTCTACAATCTACAGGCTCAATGCAGACAAGCAGTGTATCTATTCCTTTGAAAGGCTCGCCCATGGCCAGCATTTCTACATTAGTAGGAGCCACAGCATGTAGATCTTTCATTTTGAAATGCTGCAGAAGGGTGCACTTGGAATGTTCACAGATGTGGACTCGTACTCACAAGATCTTATGCTTTCTGGCCACGCTGAGACTCAGAAAACATCTGTCCTGACCATCACGCTGACCCGATGCATCAAAGCCTTCTTTTTGTTAGCTGCAGTTGTCCATCGCCAGCCCTTGGGCATCACACCTTCCACTTTCAGCATCTACCGTAGTATCTCTGTTTCCCTCCGGCCCCACTCTCCCCAGACCCTTTCTGTCTCTCGTAGCTGCCTCTCTCTCTCTCCAGACTCTTTATCTCTCCAGTCCTCCATCTCTCCGGTCCTCCATCTCTCTCTGGCCCCACATTCCCGCTCCAGTCCCTCTCTCTCCAGCTTCCCTGGGTCTCTAAGCCCCCCATCTCTCCAAACCAACTGTCTCTCTCTGCCCTCTCTCTGTCTCTCTCTGGCCCCTCCGTCCCTCTTCCATATCTATTACTTGGCCTCCAATGTGGCTATTTTATTCCTGGTCCTTCGGTCCCTCTCCCTCCGCATTGCCATATTGACCGATGCAGAGCCCCTCTGCCCTTCTCTTCCATTGTGTCAATCCCTCTCTCCATCCCTCCTCGTTGACCCGATTTCTCTCCCATCCCTCCATATTGCACCGGCCCCTCACCTCTTCAAACTGAATAAGTCAGCACAGAAAGGCACAATTCTATGTACTGGTAAGGTACCTGCTTCTCAGGTTGTACTAACAATTTCATTGTACCATGCAAAAAGCTGTCAAAAGTCATGAAATCATAGAGATAATACTAAATAAAATAATTAATTTACTCCTATCCAGATGGCTTACCTGATGCTAAAGAAGGAGTTCATCTAAAAGTTGTATGAAAAATCCTAAATTATGGTGAAATTGTTTTTTTAATAACAATTTTGAAAATGTCGTAGCCATTTAGGGCCAGATGTAGCAAAGGGTTTTACCCATTCTGTGTCTATGGGAAAATGTGTTCGTACATATGGCCCTTAGCGCCTATAGTCTAAACCTGGGTCACATGACTGGAGTCACATGACTGGGGGTAGCTGAGAGCTGGGGTTTATGTATTCCTCCTAGACAACCACACACAATAAGGAGCTTAAGTGTGCTTGCTCATTAATAGCCTAAGGTGGCTTGTTACAATCGGAAGGAGACACCGGGTACTTTGTAGTTTCCCAATGCCGCATTGGATACACCGACAACTGACCTGATGACAAGCCCCTTTCACTACTCGGTTTTTAAAACTGATGACACATCTGCCACGTAGGCTATTAACAGTGTAACATACTGTGTTACCACAATGCCAATTTATTGCTGCAAGATGGTGCATATTAAATTACATAGATCCATCCTGGTGTGGTAATATTAACTACACAGCCAAAAAGAAAGATTGACACACAGAAAACTACTGAATTGTAGAATCAGGACAGAAGGTGAATAGAACAGATGTTATTAGTGATAACAACCAGTGGATTAAAGATAGGATTGAACATTGAAAACACATTCTGTGTTGTATTTTAATAAACTTAGTAGGAGGTCCAGTAGAATATTCAAGGGTTCCTGTGCAATTAAGGCCACCTAGTATTTAGTTCCTGCATCTCTTGCTTATTTAGCTGTTCATGTATAATATCTGAACAGTCACAGATTGGCAAATCGGTATGAGACTGATAATGGTAGGCAAAATTAGGAAGGAATCCATTGGAACCATTGTCAGATTAATTTTAGTTACTCACCCTGGCTCCTAGTACTGCTCTGTCAGCCTTTCTGGCACTCAACCCTGAAGCACTTGGCTACCTAAAAAAGCTGTCATACTATTCCAGCTATCACTATAGCATTGTGTCCCAGACTGCGGGTCAGAGCCCACTGGTGGGTTGCGAGCTGATTTTTTTTTGAGTCGAGATAGTCCTGTCTATATGCAAGTAATATTAAACAATTATTACCTCTGTTTGTGTACCAGTGAAAAGGTGCTGAACAATGACCTGAAGTCCAGTTTTAAAACAAACCTTGAAAGTTTTCAGAATTTGTTGCTGCCGTTTTTCACTTTACATTGCCATTTGTGTACCTCTTGTGTATGATTTTCACACATCAATTGAGGAATATGGATGCGGTCTATTGGTCAGAGTTGCCAATCTTGGATCCGGGGAGTCAAATCCTGGCATTTCCTCAATATCCTTTGATTCAGGACAAATCACTTAGGGGGTCATTACAACCCTGGCGGACGGTGTTAAAGGTGCGGTAATACCGCAAACAGGCTGGTGGACAAAAAAAGGGAATCATGACCCTGGCGGAAACCGCCAACAAAGACAGCCACTTTAACACCCCGCCCGCCACATCGGTACAGACAAGCAGCGCGGCGGTCACCGCCAACAGACAGGCGGAAGACAATGTACCGCCCATAGTATCACAACCTACCAATCCACCACCTTTTCCGGGGCGGATTCACCGTAGATAAAAACACGGCGGAAACAGTTCCTGCAATGGGAAAACGCTCACCTGAACACATCCCATGAGGAAGGAGGACTCCATGGATCCGGAATTACAAATCCTACCGGCCCTTGTATTCCTACTCATCTACGAAGAGCAACGCCGGCGCCGGTGAAGACAACAGTGAGTACTGCACCTATGACATAGGGGAGGGGGAGGCAAAAGTCAGGGGGACACACACGAAACACCCCCACCCCCACCCTCACCCACTACAACACACACACCAATGCATTCACAAACATCACAGTAACAACCCACAACCCCCCCGGAAGAATGCAAACACAAAACGAAATCAGTTCAAACATTGTAATGTTTCAATATACATGTCTCAAATATATACAGAAATATGATAAAATCATTCAAAAGTATATACATTACGAGAAGAAGTGCAGATATGCACATATCAATGTCCGTGCACCACTAGTCCAAAAATGCATGGGCGAGGCCCACAATAGATACCTGTCCACAAACGGAGAGAACACTGCCGGGTCATCAGAGAGAAATACAACAGGCACCTCAGGGGAAGAGGAAGGGGGGGCACCTCAGCCGGATGATTGCAAAGCCAGATCCACGACGGGGCTCCATGCCCATTGATGTATCCTGGGGAGTGCAAAGCCACAGTCTCACAAGTCTCTACAGTGGGTGGTTTGCCCACTGTACCATCCTGGGGAGTGCAAAGCCACAGTTTCTCAAGTCTCTACAGTGGGTGGTTTGCCCATTGTACCATCCTGGGGAGTGCAAAGCCACAGTCTCACAAGTCTCTACAGTGGGTGGTTTGCCCACTGTACCATCCTGGGGAGTGCAAAGCCACAGTCTCACAAGTCTCTACAGTGGGTGGTTTGCCCACTGTACCATCCTGGGGAGTGCAAAGCCACAGTCTCTCAAGTCTCTACAGTGGGTGGTTTGCCCACTGTACCATCCTGGGGAGTGCAAAGCCACAGTCTCACAAGTCTCTACAGTGGGTGGTTTGCCCACTGTACCATCCTGGGGAGTGCAAAGCCACAGTCTCTCAAGTAGATAACAGCCACCACTGGTTCTGGAGGGGGACTGGTGCCCAGACTGGATTAGTCTCCCCATGACAGTCCCTGTCCCGTCACTGTCCCAGCTGCACATGGGATAACGATGCTTGATGTGGCGGTCTTTTCCTTCTTCAGCGGTGCATGCCCTGTTCAGCGGTGCTTAGCCATGGCGGTTCTGGACTGTTCAGCGGTGCTTTGCCATGGCGGTCTCTGGACTGTTCAGCGGTGCTTCGCCATGGCGGTCTCTGGACTGTTCAGCGGTGCTTTGCCATGGCGGTTCTGGACTGTTCAGCGGTGCTTAGCCATGGCGGTTCTGGACTGTTCAGCGGTGCTTAGCCATGGCGGTTCTGGACTGTTCAGCGGTGCTTTGCCATGGCGGTCTCTGGACTGTTCAGCGGTGCTTTGCCATGGCGGTCTCTGGACTGTTCAGCGGTGCTTAGCCATGGCGGTCTCTGGACTGTTTAGCGGTGCTTTGCCATGGCGGTCTCTGGACTGTTCAGCGGTGCTTAGCCATGGCGGTTCTGGACTGTTCAGCGGTGCTTTGCCATGGCGGTCTCTGGACTGTTCAGCGGTGCTTCGCCATGGCGGTCTCTGGACTGTTCAGCGGTGCTTTGCCATGGCGGTTCTGGACTGTTCAGCGGTGCTTAGCCATGGCGGTTCTGGACTGTTCAGCGGTGCTTTGCCATGGCGGTCTCTGGACTGTTCAGCGGTGCTTTGCCATGGCGGTCTCTGGACTGTTCAGCAGTGCTTTGCCATGGCGGTCTCTGGACTGTTTAGCGGTGCTTTGCCATGGCGGTCTCTGGACTGTTCAGCGGTGCTTAGCCATGGCGGTCTCTGGACTGTTCAGCGGTGCTTTGCCATGGTGGTCTCTGGACTGTTCAGCGGTGCTTAGCCATGGCGGGCTCTGGACTGGGCATTGGTGTGTGGCATGACTTTCTCTGGACTGGGCATTGGTGTGTGGCATGACGTTCTCTGGACTGGACATTGGTGTGTGGCATGACGTTCTCTGGACTGGACATTGGTGTGTGGCATGACGGTCCCTCATTGCCCAGCGGGGCTGTGGCTGCCGGGGCCCTCCTGGGCACTGACTCCGGCGGTGGCAGTGGTCTCCTGACCAGTGATGATACTTGGGCCCTCCTGGGCACTGACTCCGGCAGTGGCGGTGGTCTCCTGACCAGTGACGGTACTTGGGCCCTCCTGGGCACTGACTCCGGCGGTGGCGGTGGTCTCCTGACCAGTGACGATACTTGGGCCCTCCTGGGCACTGACTCCGGTGGTGGCGGTGGTCTCCTGACCAGTGACAATACTTGGGACCTCCTGGGCACTGACTCCGGCGGTGGTCTCCTGACCAGTGACGATACTTGGGCCCTCCTGGGCACTGACTCCAGCGGTGGTCTCCTGACCAGTGACGATACTTGGGCCCTCCTGGGCACTGACTTCGGCGGTGGCGGTGGTCTCCTGACCAGTGACAATACTTGGGCCCTCCTGGGCAATGACTCTGGCCGTGTTCTCCTGACCAGTGACGATACTTGGGCCCTCCTGGGCAATGACTCTGGCGGTGGTTTCCGGACCAGTGACGATACTTGGGCCCTCCTGGGCAATGACTCTGGTGGTGGTCTCCGGACCAGTGATGATGGTTCTGGCGGTGGCGTCCCGGCCGCCTGGAAGGATGCCGCCCTTCTCTGCCATGATGCTCACACCAGGCTGTGCAGACTTCTTCTGGCCCTTCCCCACCTTTGGAGGAGACACAGCTGACTCTGCTATCCCCCTGGGACCCCTGTGAGTTGTTTTGCCTCCAGGAGTCTTCACACGGTCCCGTTGGCCACTTTCAAATTTCAGAGCCTTTACAGGGGGTGGACTGGCAGTGCCTTGGCTCCGTGTCACACTGCCTGCCCTGGTGGCCGGTGCACTCCACACACCTTGAACACGCACCACTGGTACTTGAGGCTTTTTGGCTGAGGCGCTACGACGGGACTGATGAAGTGGGGGAGGGGTGGGGGCAAAAAGGTCAACTTTACAGAGGGACAGTTTCTGACGAACACTGGGATGGGTAGCTGGAGGGGGTCTGGGAGTGGAGGAAGAAGAGGTGGTAGTAGGAGGTGTCACTTTAGGTGTTTTGGGTGCAGGTGCAGGTACTGGAGGCTGTCGTGAGGTGGATGGCTGTTGGGTGGGTGTACTTTGGGAGGGGGCGTCACAGACACACTGGGAGAGGACACGGGACGTGTAAACGGGAGTGGAGGTGGTGAGTGCAGGTGAGCGGGGTGTGGAGCTGGATGTTCTGGTGCGAGTCCTGGTGCCTGTAGATGTAGTGCATGCAGGTGAGAGTGTAGACGAGACTGGGAGGGAGGAGGGAGACGACGAGGAGGGGGACACAGCGGAGGCAGTGGATGTTGCTGTGTGTGCATGTGGGTGATGCTTGTGTGTGTGCATGTGGGTTGTGTGGTGCCTATGTTTGCCTGAGCTACTTTTGTGTGTTGAGGTGTGTGCATGCTGGTCTGATGGTGTGCTTGGGATAGGCTGGGGTACAGGAGATTGGGTCTGGGTGGAGGAGGTTGGAGGGGGGAGGCTAGACACAGGGACAATGGCTGCCATCAGTGCTGAGGCCAGAGATTGGAGGGTTCGCTGAAGGACAGCCTGACCAGAATGAATGCCCTCCAGGAATGCATTACCGTGTTGCAACTCCCTTTCTACACCCTGGATGGCATTCACAATGGTAGACTGCCCAACAGTGAGTGACCTGAGGAGGTCAATGGCCTCCTCACTGAGGACAGCAGGGGTGACTGGGGCAGGGCCTGAGGTGCCTGGGGCGAAGGTGATGCCCACCCTCCTGGGTGAGCGGGCACGGGGCGAACGCTGAGGGGCTGCTGGGAGAGCGGTGCTGGTAGGGGAGGTGGCGGCTGTACCTGTAGAAGTGGTGCACACAGATGGTGCCGCCACCACAAGGGAGCTCCCATCGGCGGACGAGTCCGTGTCACTGGTTGGTGATCCGGTGGCCGACGTGAAGCTCCCCTCGCCCTCCGTCCCACTGGTGCATTCAGAGTCCGTGGTGGCCCTCCATGGCCATGTGGGATGCAGCTCCCTCATGCTCCGGTGCCACTGTACCTCAGCCTGATGATGCTGATGGACAAAAGAACAGGGAGACCACAAAAAGGGGGGGGGGGGGAAGACAGAAGAAAGACAGGTTGAGTGCATGGCATACCGCTAACATTGGCGGACAATACAGACACAGCAGCCCCCTGCACTACGCTGTGCTCCTGGCCTCTACAGATGCAATTTCAGGGATCTGGCCTACATGGCTATGGTGGACTTCTGCACACATGGATGCCACAGGGGCATGTATACCTGTACTTGGCACTCTACTGCGGTGGGGTAGAGTGCCATATGGCCTGCATTACGGAGGGGCCAAGCCTACGTATTTATGCCTGGCCTAGGTACACCCACAGGCCTCCTCCCCCACCTAGACCCCTCCACTGCGCGCAAACTCCACAGAATGAGAGTGTACTCACCCCCTTGTGTCTTCTGTGATGCCCTAAAGTGCCCATCCAACTCAGGATAGGCCTCCGCCAGGATCCGGAACATCAGGGGGGTCATGGTGCGACGGGCACCCCTCCCACGTTGGGAGGCCATCCCCAGCTGAGCCTCCGCCGTCTTCTTGCTCCAGCGGCGAATGTCCTCCCATCTTTTCCGGCAGTGGGTGCCCTGTCTCTGGTTGACCCCCAGGGTCAGGACGTCCTTGGCGATGGCACGCCAAATGTCCTTCTTCTGGTGGGCGCTGACCTACATGACATGCACAAGGGAAGAAGAGTAGTCATTACCAACTGCACCGTCGATGTGAGTGTCCCCCCTCCCTACCCTAGCCATGTGGCACATTCATTCACATGCATTAATGTTCCCTGAACTCTGCCCCCTTCCCTCCTACAACCAGCCCTCTCCACCCAGGCCTAGCCATACAACGTGCTACCTGTGTACTAACCTGTTGGTCTGGAGGACCGTAGAGTAGCGTGTACTGGGGGAGGACCCTGTCTACTAGTTTCTACAACTCCTGAGCAGTGAAGGCAGGGGCCCAAACCCCAGACGCAGCAGCCATCGTCGCTTCCAGACCGAGGTCACAGCAGCACGTGCAGTGCAGGTCTTCTCCTGTCAAAGATCAGGTATCTAGTGATTGAACAGATAGAAAATGGCGGTGACGTCTGCGGCGGTGACGTCCGCGGCGGTGCGTATCATCACCGGCGGCGCACTTGTTCCTTGGCTCCTGGGACCCATAGGGTCCAATGTTAACCAATGCAGCATTGCGCCGCGGTCTATGACCGCCTACCGCGACGGTGTGCAACGGCAACGCAGTTACCCCACAATCCCATTGTCCCAGTTTAGAGGTCAGGCAGCCGCCATTTCAGGGGCCCACGTGGCTTCATTTACTTCTGCGTCACACATAGCTAGGCCTACAGTCAACACACATACAGGAAGGGTTTTGTGTTTGGTGTCGTGTTCTGTGTAACTGTGGGTACATACCTGGAAAAATAGTTGACTCTGTGGTCGCTGTTGTCCTTCCTAGGCACTGTCATTTGGGACAATTGAGAAGATGGCGGAATCCTCCGGTGTACCGACCGCTGGTGGACCTGTTGACAATGGAGGAGCGACATTTAATCGTCACCTACAGGTTTGACCGTGCCACTATCCAGGAACTATGTACCCAGTTGGAGCCAGACCTGATGTCACCAATCCGCCATCCCACTGGAATCCCCCCTGACGTGCAGGTGCTGTCAGTGCTCCATTTCCTTGCAAGTGGCTCTTTTCAGACAACAGTAGCCATGGCATCAGGGATGTCCCAGCCTATGTTTTCCAAAGTGTTGTCCAGAGTGTTGTCTGCCCTGCTGAAACACGTAAGGAGATACATCATTTTCCCTGAGGTGGAAGATTTGGCTACAGTGAAAGGTGACTTCTATGCCCTTGGACATATCCCCAACATCATAGGTGCTATTGATGGCACCCATGTAGCTCTGGCCCCCCCCACAGGAGTGAATCGGTGTACAGGAACCAGAAGAGTTATCATTCCATGAATGTACAGATGGTATGTTTGGCAGACCAGTACATCTCGTAGGTAAATGCTATGTTCCCTGGCTCCGTGCGTGACGCCTACATCCTGTGGAATAGCAGCATCCCTGATATGATGGGTCAACTCCAGAGGCACCGTGTGTGGCTATAAGGGGACTCTGGTTACCCCAACCTGTCCTGGCTATTGACCCCAGTGAGGAATCCCAGGACTAGGAGGGTGATCGAACCACCTTCGGCCTCCTGAAGGCCAGGTTCAGGTGCCTCCATATGACAGGTGGTTCCCTATTCTACTCACCGAAGAAGGTGTGCCAGATCATCATCGCCTGCTCGATGCTTCACAATCTTGCTTTGCGACGCCAGGTGCCTTTTCTGCAGGAAGATGGTCCAGATGACGGTGTTATGGCAGCTGTGGAGCCTGTGGAGCCTGTGGACAGTGATGAGGAGGAAGCTGTGGAAGAAGACAACGACAACAGGGAGTCAGTCATACAGCAATATTTCCAGTGACACACAAGTGAGAACATTTTCATTTTTACCATTACATTCACTGTCACACTTCTTCCTCTATCCTGTGTGTAATTTCATAGGATTATTTGGTAACTGAGTTGTTCCTTTACATTACGGTTTCACAGGTGTGCTTACCAACGTGTGTCATCTGCATGCATCGTTCAAGGACTTGTGATGTGTGACATAGGTATGTTGCTTTTACAGCTAGAAACACATTTTGACACTGTCATTGATAATACAATTTACCAAATCATAGACTGACTCAACATTGTTTTGTGGTTCAAGGGTGTTTATTGAAGTGCTCAAAAATGGAGGGGGGTTGTAAAATGGTGATGGGTGATGGTGGAGGAATGTCCATGGCAGAGTCCAGTCTATTAGTCTCACAGGTGCACTGGCCATATGGGCAAAGGAAGTGGAGCTGGGGCAATTTAAGTATGGACAGGGGAACAACGTGGGACAGTGGGAGGACAATCAGGGTGGTCTCATTTCCTGGCGGGGGTCTTGCCATCTTGCTCTGTCCTGTTCCTGGATCTCAGGGACCGCTTGCGTGGTGGTTGTCCGTCTGCAGGGGGTGGGGTGCTGGTGTGGTGGTCCTGTGGCGGGGTGTCTTGTACACTAGCGCCGGCGGAGGTGGTGGGCAGTTCATCGTCCATGCTAGTGTAAGGGGCCCCTTGGAGTGCCACGGTGTCCCTCAAGGTCTGCTGCATGTCCTTCAGCACCCCTACGATGGTGCCCAAGGCAGAGCTGATTGTCCTGAGCTCCTCCCTAAACCCCAAATACTGTTCCTCCTGCAGGCGCTGGGTCTCCTGAAACTTGACCAGGACCGTCACCATCGTCTCCTGGGAGTGGTGGTATGCTCCCATGATGGAGGAGAGGGCCTCGTGGAGAGTGGGTTCCCTTGGCCTGTCCGCTCCCTGTCGCACAGCAGCCCTCCCAGTTCCCCTGTGTTCCTGTCCCTCCGTCCCCTGGACCGTGTGCCCACTACCACAGGTCCCTGTTGTTGTTGGGGTGGTGGGTTATCCTGGGTTCCCTGTAGTGGTGGACACACAGCTGATTGACTTGTCCTGGGTACGGAGGTTTGGGCCCACTGGGTGGGTGCTGTGCTGGTGTTACCAGAGGGTGGAAGGTCAGTGTTGGGCTGTGCCTGTGCGAGGGGAACCGACTGTCCCGAGGCCCACGATGGTCCGGGCTGCTCATCAGGATCCAGTAGGGCAGAGCTGCTATCGTCACTGTGGGCCTCTTCTGTGGGTGGAGTGGAGTTGTCTGGACCCTCCGGGGTGGTGACGGTCCTTCGTGATCCTGCAGGGGCATAAGAGCATGATTATTGCATGTGTGTGTGTCATGGTGTGCTATGGGTGGGTGAGCGTGTACCCCAGTGCAAGCATTTCTGTATGGGGGCTTGTGTGATGATGGTTAGGGGTTGTTATGGGTATGTGCAGTGAGCATGCTTTAGTGATGGGTGTCCATGCTTAGTTGTGTCATGCAGGGCTTGGTGTTGGGATGTGTGGTTTGTGTTCTTAGTACATTAGTGAGGAGTTTGGGTGATAGGGGAGGGTGTGAGGGTGGGGGTGTGTGATAGCATGCAGGTAGGGTGGGGGATATGATAGTTATGAATTGACTTACCAGTGTCCATTCCTCCACCGACTCCTCCGAGGCCCTCTGGATGCATGATGGTCAGGACTTGCTCCTCCCATGTTGTTAGTTGTGGGGGAGGAGGTGGGGGTCCGCCGCCAGTCCGCTGAACCACGATGTTGTGCCTGGAGACCGCTGAACGCACCTTCCCCTGTAGGTCGTTCCACCTCTTCCTGATGTCCTCCCGATTTCTTGGATGCTGTCCCACAGCGTTGACCCTGCCCACGATTCTTCGCCATAGCTCCATCTTCCTGGCTATGGATGTGTGCTGCACCTGTGAGCCAAATAGCTGTGGCTCTACCCGTAGGATTTCCTCCACCATGACCCTGAGCTCCTCCTCGGAAAAGCGGGGGTGTCTTTGGCATGACATGGGGTGGTGTGTGTGATGTGTGGGGCAGTGTGAGTGTTGATGTGTGTGGTGATGTGTAGTGGTGTGTGGTGTTTTGTGCCTGGATGTTGTGCGGGTGATGGTGTTGTGTGCCTCTGTGTGGTGGGATTGTCTATTCTGTACTGTCTCTCTGGCCTTCGTGAATACATTTTGGTCGTAGGGGTTTGTGGGTGATGTGGGTGTGTGTTTTATATAGTGTTGGGTGTGTGGGAGTGGTGTTTGTATGTGTATCAGGTGTGTGTATTTGGAATTGTCCAATGTGGCGGTGTTTTGGAGATGTGTGTGTATTTTGAGCGCGGCGGTGTGTACCGCCAATGGAATACCGCGGTTGAAAGGCCGCCGCATGGATTCGTGGGTCGTAATAGCATGGGCGTGTTTCTGTTGGCGTGGAGGTGGAGGCTTTGTTTTCGCCAGTTTAACACTGACCTTTGGTGTGGCGGACTTGTGTGGGTGTCTGAATTTCGGCGGATTCCGAGATGTGTGTCATAATAGCTGTGGTGGAATTCCGCGGCCCAGTGGTGTATTGGCGGTCTTCTGCACGGCGGTAAGCGGCTTTTACCGCCAATGTTGTAATGACCCCCTTAATCTCCTGTGTTTATAATAAAATTAAACTTACCTTGTGTAATGAAATCGTTTGCTCTTGTAAAGTTCTTCAATGGCCTTTGGGCCGTGCTCACACTATATAAAACTGCTAAATGAATATTTGGAGATCAAAATGCACCACTAGACCTCGATTTAAGGCCATACACTCCTGCAGAAGGGCTTTCTCAAATTTTCTAACATCCCTGGTATCAACACCAACAGTTTTATGAAACCATGTGATTTTAGTGAAGGAATGCCACGAGCCAGCACCCCTCTCCAAAAACTCCACACTCCTATGCTGTTCACCATCTGCCACTTTTAGGGGCAGATTAATATCTTGGCCACAGTCCAATATTGAAGAGTGTGCCCTGTGCCAGATAAGAGTTAAAAACCTGTGTGTTTTGTTTGATTATGAACTTTCTTTAAGAGCCCAGATGGTCACAACACCAGTGGCTTGTCTTTTCTGATGAGAGTGCTGAGGGAAAAGTTGCCATATGTACCATTAAGCTGCATTACACCATCGTGGTAGCAGTAGTGGACTTTCAGCTTGGCTCGGACAGGCTTTAGTATGCTAATGCTGGCAAACTGCATCTGTGAGTGGGTGTATATACCTCAATTTCCACTTTAAACACAGTCCTATTGGCTTGGCCAATGGTTGTTTCATTTTAGTTAGCTGGATTGTGTACCCATGTGAATATATAAGTAAACATATTCGTGCACATGTGTATGTGAATCACATGATTAAACCATAAAAAAGACTGATGGGTGAAAAAAACAAATAAAAACAATTGCTTGCTGTATAACAGTGTTTCCCAACCTTTTGACTCCTGTGGACCCCCCCTTTATCATTACTGGATCCCAGGGACCCCCACTGAATCATGATTGAAATCGGGCGACCCCCCACTGAGTAAGGATTGGAATCCAGGGACCCCCCACTGAGTCAGTACTAAAGCTGGGGACCTAGGGCCAGATGTAGCAAAGTCCAATTTTGCAAACGATCGGTGCGACTCGCAATTTCCGATTCGCAAAATCAGATGCAGTACGGTGTCTCAGACACTGACTGCGAGTCACTATGGGGTCGCAAAGACCCACCTCATTAATATTTATATTATATTAATATTAAATATATATTAATGAGGTGGTCGCATTTTGCGACCCCATAGCGAGTCCCTGCACTCACAGGGATGGTGGCCTGCTGAAGTCAGCAGACCTCCATGTCTGTGACTGCTTTTTAAATAAAGCAGTTTTTAATTTTTGTATTTTGCAGCCCGTTTTCCTTAAAGGAAAACGAGTTGCAAAATAAAAAAAATAACGAAACTTTTGGTTTCGGTTTTTCAGAGTAGGCAGTGGTCCATTGGATGATAAGGTCCATTGGACCACTGCCTGCTCTGAAAAACCCTTATTGGCAACATTCACAAGGGGAAGAGGTCCCATGGGGATCCCTTCCCTTTTGCGAATGGGTTACCACCAGTGTGACACTGGTGGTAACTGCGAATTGCTTTGCGACCGCATTTGCGGTCACAAAGCAATTCAGCATAGCGATGCGAGTCGCAAATAGGAAGGGAACACCCCTTCCTATTTGCGAGTCGCATTCACAATTTGCAAGTCGGTACCGACTCGCAAATTGTGAATGTGCATCGCAAAAGGCTTTTTGCATGGCGCAAACTGCGATTTTCGCAGTTTGCACCATGCACAAAGCTTTCTACATCTGGCCCCTAATCTGTTAAAATTATTTAATTTTCTAAGCAGTGGCGGACCCCTTGAGAAGGCTTTCCGGACCCCCAGGGGTACCTGGACCACAAGTTGGGAACCACTGCTGTATAAAATACATAATAAGGATAAGTGTATATTTGAGGTGTAAAACTGTCCCATATTCACTGCATTGCAAACACTCCACATAAATCACTGGCAAAGCCAATAGATCTGGCCTAGGAAAAACCTTGTCATGCTTTTATATTTTTTGTGCAAACTTATACAATATGCTTTTAAAAGTAAGTCACGCCAGTGGTTGTAGGTGGAAAAGGTGTACATGATAAAATGTCAATAAACAGATTTAATCCTAAAAGAAAGTCACTGACTCACTAGTGTATCATAGGTTGAACACCAGCTGTGCTCGTACCACTTGTAGACTATCACCTAGAAATAATTGGTTACATTATCCAACATCAGTAAAATTCAACGGTTCACGCAGGTATTAGTTAAAATGTATGTCATGGGATTGCAGGGTCCTTCTTTGTCATTAAATGAATAGTTATATGGCACACATTTGCCGTTACAGGTGCTTACACCTGCTGCTCAGCTGCATAAGTATGACAAGAAACAAATTAGGTAACTCCTCATCAATAAATGCAGATTGAAACACATGAACGAATTACACAATCCTGTTGATTATGTGAGAGACGTAGGAGCAACTACTCAAACCAATTTAATCAACACCCACACAAATCGCCCCTAAATTGTGGTGTGATGAAAATCACTGGTGTTACCCTTGAATGTCATCATACATTTTAAATGTTTCAGTTTGTTGATCAAATGGATGGTAAAAGCTAAAGTGCAACACTTAAGCATCCCTCTTTTACCACTCAAAGTAGGGTTAAATTACTTAAAAATGAAATTAATCCAGTTGATGCCCCAAGAACAGTTACATTAATAAGCATATGACATAGCTGTAGCCTGTCAACACTGAAATTCATTTGAAGCCAGTTTACAAATCCCCAGAACTTAATACAATAATATGTAGGGTCTGATTTAGAGTTTGACAGACCCTATTCTCTGTCAAAGTGTGACAGATAATCCAACCACATTTTTACAAGTGCCATATGATACAATACACTTGCAATACAACGAGCAGGATGTCAGCCATGTTTGTAATGGAGAAACCCATCCGCCAAACTCTAAAATCAGGCTCTAAGTACCCACACCAGTTGGACTAGGCTTCAGTGCCTAACATAATGCTGAACACTGTTGAGATTCAGAATTGAAAAGTTCTCCTTCTACAAAGGTTCTGTTCAATAATCTCTCAAGTATTTATTTTGGGATCTCCAATTAATCACAGGTAATGCAACTCTGCATCTACCGGAAGGAAGGGTCCGAGTCTGCCTATTGCTACTTCCAAAAGTCTGCCTTGTAGCATCTTTCAGAAGGAATGGTTGTATACAATCCCTCATAAAACGTGCTACCTCTCCCAGTTAATCATGTTAAGTTATTGCTGGCATAGGATGGTATGGATGGGGGTGTTGTAGCAATATGCATCCCAAGACATATGCAGATATTACTTTGGAAAGAGGATCTCCACACAGACTGTATCCCAGTCACTCAATTTAATGTCTGCAATTTTCCAACACCAATCATTTCTTTGACAGGTTTCATCATAGACAAATACAGGAAAGGCAAGTAAATGATCCCAAGTCTGCCATGAAAAATTAACACACTAATGGTACCAGAGTGCCTCTGGTGATGATGTATGAGTTGCTTGTAACAATACCATAAAAAGATGTATCCCAAGTGTCATTCTGTATCAACTTTATTTGTAATATTAATGCTTTAGGGTTGGACCACCTGCTCCACACTACCTATAAGTAGAGCAATTTAGACAGCAGTGTCGCCCTCGCCCAAGGGCTGTATACAGGGCAGCAGCACTTAGTTTAATTAGTGGGATATATGAAGCACAGACTGAAAATACAGACTGTTTGTAAGCATTTTATAATAATGCTAGGTTCAAAGATCTATTTCCTTCGTGGAACAAATCTTGCTGCCATCACACACCATGTAACGCTTAAAGACTAAAATGAGCATTAGATTAGGGTAATGCTCTTGAAATCCGCTACAAGTTTACTGCTTAGTGACCCTCTTAGTGCTGATCCCAAGTAAAATATCTCACCCCACTATCAGGTAACTACTGCACCTGGGCAGTCAAACACTGCAGAAAGCATCATTAAATAGCAAGACATTGGTAATAAGGAAGCTGAACTGATTGTTGATTATTTAATTACTGGGTAGCAAGATGTTAAACTAAATGGTATCAATTAGTTCGATCTTAGAAGGAGTCAATAAAAACAGGATTAAGGAAATCAGTCATTTAAGAGGAGGATCTTATTAAGGTCAATGTGGATTAACACTTTTTATAGGATGATAAAGGTTTGAAAAGCAGGTGACTCCATTAAAGTTTATGGAGGCATTTTATTTATTGGGGGGGAGGGGGGGGTTAAAGGGAAAACTGGGTAACACCTGCTGTTAGACCTGACAGTCGTGGAGTTGTCTTCCCGCCACATTTTTGCCTGCCTCTGTCATTTTTCTGACCTCGTTTTTGCTGGCATTGGAACACTGCATGTTACCACTGCAATCCAGTGCTAGTGCTGTTACCCGCTCCCCTAAACATAGCAATATTGGCTTATTACCAAGTGGCATATTTTTATTTACATATAAGTCCCTAGTAAAGTGCACAACAAGTGCCCAGGGCCTGTCAATTAAATGCTACTGGTGGGCCTGTAGCACTGACTGTGCCATCCACTTAAGTAGCCCATTAACCATGGCCCAGGCCTGCCATTGCAGAGCCTGTGTGCTGTTTACACTGCCATGTTAATCTGGCAAAATGACTCTTTTGCCAGGACTAAACCTTACCTTTTAATGCATACAAGAAGCCCCTAAAGTAGTCGCTGGGCAACACAGAGGACAGGGTGCAATGTATTTAAAAGACAGGGCTTTTAAGTTTTACATGTCCTGGTAGTGAAAAACTCACAAAAATGTTTTTCATTACTGCAAGGCATCTCTCTCTCATAGGATAACACTGGGATTACCTTACTGCATTTTATAAATGTAATTCACAATCTGAAAGAGATAAATTGTTTGAGTTTGGTGTCTCTGGAATCACAGTTTATGATAAAGTCTGATTTTAAATTGGAATTCTGAAAATGCCACTTTTAAAAAGTTTGCACTTTCTTACTTTAGCCGTTTGTTGTCTGCTGCCTATCTCTGATCACTTGTCTGTGGTGGGTGACAGCGGAGATTTGTGTTTTCCCTCTATCCACAATAAACAATGGGAGCTTAGGTGTGACTTGATGGGCCATCCTGGGAAGATGGGAGGGAGGAGCTGCATCTAGCCTCCCTTACATCTGAATAGGCTGTGTTCTGTCGCCACACAAAGGGCTGTGTACCCCCCTCTAGTGAGTCCAGAGCCAGGGCAGGAACTCTCTGCACTTCAAATGTCTGTCTTTGAAGTCTGCCCCACTTCAAAGATCCAACTGGGTATAAGTACTGGATGTCAGATACCACCAACTAAGTACACTACTTGACCTGTGAGGACTCTGCCAGGAAGAAGAACTGCTGTGCTGCTGAAAGATTGCCACTTTGCTGTACTCCTACCATGCTGTGCTCCCCAGCTGCCTGCTGCTCCCTCTTGCCTGGGTGAGGACAGGATCTGCATCACTTGAACCCCGAGTGAGTCCAAGGGCTACCTGGCTGGCCTCCTCATCTGAAGTCTCAAGGACATAACAGACTTCCAACCACCCTGTTCCTGCACCTGGACTCTGCCATCTGTGAGTCTGCCCTGCCAAGTGCTGCCACCCCAAACCTGGACCATTGGAAGTGGGCCTAAGGTGTTTGCTCCAGCAGAACAGATGCATACTCTGCACTGGTAGCAGAATTGATGTATCACTGATGTTGCGTGGATCTGAACTGGTGCATCGCCACTACTGTGTGGGTCCGAACCGACTCAACAGACATGCATCGCCGCTTCTTTTAACTGATGTATCACCTTCAGAACCACCACTGTGTGATGCTCTACCAGGCACCAGCTCCTCCCATCCCTTGTCGAGGGCAGCCTCAATGACGATGCTACAACTCTGCATAGCAGCCTCTGTGCTTATCGGAACCAACGCTTTACCTCAGCTGCGCAACACATCCCCAACGCTGGCCTTGACAACGCAACCACATCAATGGGATCCTTGATGGCAACTCAACAGGACCTTGCACTGCAAACCTCACCGCAACTCGGAACCAAAGCATCACCTCAGCTGTGCGATGCATCTTTGTTTTAGACCCACGCAATGATCTGCAACCAGGATTCTAGCTACTTTGGTCTAGCAGGTTTGAAGCGAGTCTAAATGAGTCTCTGTAGCTGGCCTGAGCTCCATCACGGTTGGCCTGAACTTTTGATTTTGTTCTGGCGCACCCAGATATCCCCTATTGGCACTTATTGATCCTAAGCTCTATTTTACAATTACTTCTTTAAAAAACCATAACTTAAATTCTACTGAGTTTTGTTTATTGAACTCAGATCTATTTTCTAACCTGGCATGGAATCTTTTTATGTGGTGTTTTCACTGTTTCACTGTTTGCAGAGTTGCACAAATACTTTACACATTGTCTCTAAGTTAAGCCTGACTTCTCTGTGCCAAGCTATCCGAGGGTGAGCACGGGTTAGTTTAGGGTTTGTCTGACACCTCCCCTGAGTTAGTATTGTGGTTGCTGCTTGACCAGGGCTCACACCCCAGTCACCCAACAACCCAATTTCTAACACCCACCAATTGAGAGTGAGTTGACAGGCATGTTAGAATATAGGCAGCAGTCTTGGACTGACCACACTTGGTATCGGGCATTTTACCAGTAAGTTTGCAGGGTGGGGCATGGTTTTACTGCTTGTGACAGCTGGTTTTGTTGCTTGGAGCCGGGCCGGCTGCTTTTCCTGTCTGCAGTGCGTTGGAGCTTTCCAAACAAGCAATGCAAAACAGTGGTTTTAAAGGATGTCAGTCACACCATGCCTATTGGAAAGCTATTTGTTTGGGCATTTGTTCCTGTATCCTGCAGGGTTACCAGAAGCAGACCTGGGGGTTAATGGAGGTGAAGGGTCTGCTGTTCCTTGGCTCAAAGAATCCATTACATATATGATTAATTCAAAATTCAAAACGGTGTATTTATTTATAATGTGGCCATTGCAATGCTTTCCCATTTAGAGTATTAAACTAGTACATTGTGTGACAATCGTTAGAAGTGATTCTAATCTTGAACTTAGAAACATTCACTGAAGAAGATGTTGTTAGTGAATCAAGTCCGTCCCTGTGAAGCAGAGCAGACCATTATAAACACATATCACACTAAAATAGCGCAGGAAAGCAAGTCAATGAGCCACAGACAAAACAAGTGCTAAGAGCACCACGAAAAACTATGAAGGACGAAGAGAGCTGAACAGAAAAAAGTGGAAACTACCTATTGGGAAGGAGTGAAACAACACCACAACTTGTTTCGCTGGGTGTAAAAGGCTGCTTTATTGGAACAGGTGCACCTAAATTAACCAACCTTGGCCTTTACCTCACAAAACTAAAGCCTCACTAGACATGGGAAAAACCTATCCAACCTCCCTCCCCCTCCCTACTCTCATCCTGCCTTCCCTGTATCCCTCTCGTCTACCTAATTTTTTCCATCCTATCCGTTTCTTTTGAACCTGTCCGCTAATGTGCAGTTCCCTGCCTGTCCATCTCCAACTAATGCTCCTTCCCCCCTATAATACCTGAATTGCCCTGACATCTCTGTCCTCCACACAAGCTTTTATTACCTGCCCTGCAGCTCTCACCTCCACCAGAAAAAGACCTTGTCTTTTTCTGCCCTCCCCTTATGCCTCCTTCAACAACGCTTTCAGGTGTTCCTTCAACTGTAAGAGATAGACCTCCATCCCCATAAATGAAAGATGCACGCCGTTGTCCCTAAAAAATTCTGCATCATCAGCGATATCATTGTTGACTCCCGGCACATGCTTCGCTCTAAAAAATATATCATTCTTTAAGCATTGCAGCACAAACACCCGCAGAAGCTGTAAAACCTGGCCATCCCACGGCGACTGCCAATTCACCAAGTGTACTACAGCCATGTTGTCCACCCGAAAGAGTACCCGTGTGTGCTGGAGTTCCTCACCCCACAGGCACACCACTACCACCAGCGGAAAGAGCTCCAAAAAAGCAATGCTGCGTCCTCCATTTTTCCAATCAAAGGGCCATTCCTCCGTACACCATCGCCCCTGCCAATAGATACCAAACCCAGTTGCCCCCGCCGCATCCGAACAGATCTGTACATCCCACTTGCAATCCTGCCATGCCTTCAAAGGAATTCCATTGAAAGTGTCCAAAAATGTGCCCCACATCCGCAAGTCCTCACGCACACCTACCTTCGAATGCACATGATGATGCGGCAGCGACTGGCCTACCAATGCCAAAGCCAATCTCCTAAAAAAGTCCTCCTCGCTGTGACCACTCGACAGGCAAAATTCAAGTGTCCCAACAGCACCCGAATGTCACGCACAGTGACCTTACGTCTCCGCAACATGTTGGAAATTCTTTGCAGCATGTCAAGTTTCTTGTCCGCCGGCAATCGGGCAGTACCCGTTACCGTATCCTACTCAATACCCAAAAAGGACAGCACCGTACATGGCCCCACTGTCTTGTCGGGAGCCAAGGGCACACCACAGTCTCCCATGATCTCCACAAACTGTCCCTGCACTGCCACACAACGCGGGCTGCCTGACGGAGCCGCGAAGAAAAAGTCATCCAGATAATGTGTCACCTGCCGGTGACCTGTTATCTGCAAGAATATCCATTGCAAGGCCGTACTGAAGCACTCAAATAACGCACAAGAGCTGGAGCAACCCATGGGGAGCGCCTTGTCTACATACCAGGACCCTTGAAACTGGATCCCCAGCAACTCAAAATCCTCCAGATGCACCAGCAGCAGCCGAAAAGCTGACTTGATGTCAGTCTTAGGCATCAGTGCTCCATGACCCAACTGCTCCACCATTTCAATGGCTAAATCCACTGACGCGTATGAGACTTTGGCTAAGTCCTCTGGAATGAAGTCATTGACCGACGATCCCTCCGGCCATGACAGGTGATGAATCAACCTGAACTGCCCGCTCTCCTTCTTGGGCACGACACCGATAGGCCAATCCGAGAAAGGTCCTGCCATGCGACCTTTGCGCACCTCCTTCTCCAACTTCTGATGCACGCACCGACCGAAGATTCTCCGCCCACCGCCGCACCCGCGGACCCTTGTACACCAAATGAAAACCGCATCGGAAACCCCGTATGAGCAAGTCAGCGTCCGTCTGTTTGTAATAGTCCGCTAACCAAAACGCTAATCTGTCCACCTAAACTGGAGTACGAGCCTTTTCCCGCAACACTTTGTCTCGGTCTCTGGCCACCCCCACCCCCGTAACCAGTTGACTGCCCCCCGCCACCAACCTGACCCTGGGCACCTCCTGCAGTGGTGGCACTCTGTGTTCCTGTACAATGCATGTGGGGGTGACGGCCAGCGCACTTGGAGCATTCATGCTGGAATTTACAGTATTCCCGGGTACACATGCCCTTGTTGTAATCCCAGCAGGGCCGGAGCGTCGAGGCCCTGCAAGGCTGGAGTTAGCTGTGCTAGAGCCCCCTGACCTCACCCCTTGGGTGGGGTGTTCTCGAAAGGGCCGATATGTAATGGGCAGACTGCTGGCCGTGAAAACCGTCTTCCAGAACTTTGCCGGGCCCATGGTGTGCTGCCACAGATCAGAATCTATCTCACCCCATTTCACCTCGGGCCCGCTGCCATGCGGACCCTAAACTCCTCATCATATTGCCTCCAAGCATACCCCCCATAGTTAAGCTGAGCCTTACAAATGATGTCCATGTACTTAAACCACGCCACTGCCTGCTCTGGAAATCGCTCACGATATATGCTAGCAAAAATCAAGAATGCAGCTGTCCAGTTTTCAATGTTTACCGGCACTTTGGCCTCTTAGAAAGCTCCAATTCCTCCTCCTTGGAGCCCTCTTTTTCCCGGACCTCCCGATGCAACAACTTCACAACATCAACGTACTTCCCTTTCCAAATTTTTTCTTTCGTCGCCTGCATCAAATGAGCCCCCAACGGCTTTGCAGTGCCCATATAAGGCAACTTAACCTGCTTAGAGGCCGTCTCCCCCTCCTTTTCTACTTTAGCGTCACCCGACGTCTGCGTCCCCTGTTGCCTGTCACCCGTCGCCTTCCCGCCCGCCGCTCCGTCCACCTTAAGACCATCTCCAGCTACGCTTTTAATTTCGCCGGTCTCAGTGGCCACACCTGTATCTTGCACATTCACTCCCTTAACCAGGCGCACTGTATCCTCTCTCGCCTCAGTCGCCACTGACACCATTGAGCCCATTGACTCCTTACCTGGAGAGAGTAATGGGGGCCGCCCCTGAGCCGTCCGCTGCTCAAAACCTGGTCCATCTCTCCTTCGGCCCGTCCGGCCGGACATCCCACCGCTTCTCACTCTGCAACGACTTAGCGACAGCATTAGCGTCCCCCCTACCCTGCCCGCGCTCTCACCATCCCGATTCACTCCTCCCCTCTACCAGTTCCCCCTCCTCAATGCTACTCGAGTCCGAGTCCTCCACTCTCCACTCAGCCGTATCCTGTGCACCATCCTCTCCACGACCACCACATACCTCAGACCCGGCAGGAAATCCCCCTTTTGACCTCTGTATACCTGATGGGCCCGGACGCTGCTCCCCCCCGGGCGGCGGCGTCGGAGGGCGCAAAACCCTTACCGCCACACCACCCAGCAGGAGCGTCCGCAGCCTTGCGCCGTCCTCCTTGCCTTCCTGCTGACGCTATCCGGCCGGCCGCCCCGGGCCCCGCCTTCACTTCCTGCCAGGGTGGCCGAGCTGCACCCTGCTTGCCTGGCTCATCCTCGTCAAAATACAGTGTTTCCTGCCAACAAAGGTCCGGTGTGCCGGAGTTTGAACTGACCTCTACCAAAACATCTTCCGATGACTCGCCGTCCCCACTGAAATCCTCGCCTCCATCTACGGTCCCTACCAACCCCTCCCCCACCCTCGCTGACTGGGCCCCATACACATGTGTAGGGACCTTAAGGTTCCAACTACCTGCGGGGTCCTCCTCCCCCGGCCACCCTCCCACCCCATGCTCATTATCTACCTTGTCCTCACTGCCACTCCATTGAACATGTTGGGCCATTTTTGTGAAATGGGCACCCTTGGGTCCTGCGGCTGAGCCTGAAATCCTCGTGACCCCCGCCCTTCCACCTCCACCGACTGCCCAATCCCATCCACCCCTCCCATCCCCGCCTTATATGAAATCTCGCCCTCCACCCCCTCCCTTCCTGGACCCTCCCCTGGTCCCTCCCCAAAGACAGACTCTGAGGCGGCATCGCAGAGCAATTGCCGACAAGTTCAATCCTTGTTATCCCAGCCGCTCCGAGCTCTCCCCCTTCCCCTCTCGCTGCCAGGGCGCGCCAAGACGGCCACGCCCTTCTCCGTGCGGGGCCCCCCACCTTGTTCAGGAAGCTGGCGGCACGAACGCCCCGCCCTCCGGGGATTCCCTTTTGCGCTTTCCCATGCCGGCCCCTTCCCGGCTGCTCCTCGTCCCGCCAAGGCCATGCCCCTCTTCCCCAGCCCTCCCAGAGCCCTCCCACCCCTCCTCACCTGGGAGAAAGGCTTGCTGGCGCGCTGAGGCGAACACACCATGACCGCCGCCGCTACCCCCGCTGAGGCCCTGAGCGCTGGGCACACAGGCCTGAATTCCTCTGGCCGCACTAAATCCATGCATCCGGCCTGCTCAAGCAGCGCCAACGCCTGACGGACCTTCGCGTCAGCCATGACTCCAGCGGTGAGGCACAAACCTTTATGTAAGTAAAGTTTGTGGGCCCCTGCAGTAAAGATATCCAAAAACCTGTTGTTCCTTATTGTTTTTTTTTTTTTTAATACCGCAATCAAACCCCTAAATTAACACTACCGATATTTGCAAACGCTAATGAGACAATCGAAGAGAGGCAAAAACCTTGGGAAAGAAAAAACTGGCACCCTGCTCCTAGCGCTCCTGCCACCAGGTCACCTTCCACAAAATGGTGACCAGGAGCGCAAAATGTCCGGCTATATGCGGACCCCACCCCACAGGTAAGTGACACTCGGGACACCCAACCGCATCGCGGGCCGTACCACCCTTCCCAAAAAATCCTGGGGGGAACTCCTCGTTCCTCCTCCTCCCCCCCCCCGGGACCCATTCCCACATGCAGCACTAATGAAACACAGACAATACATACGCATTGAGCAAAATAGAAGTGGCCACAGGAAAAACACAATAAAAAGTCACGCTAGAACAATAAAAAGCAGGCCTAAAAACCTGCACTTGGTTCCCATACCTCCTATTTGTCAAACTGATGTTTGGGAAAGGTAACAGGTGGCTACATATCCACCATCTGAGAAGACACACATGACATCATGCACACACCTCTCCAGTGATCTTTGACTCAGGGAAAAGTGATTCCAGTATTTACGTTAAAAGTCTTCAAATACAGCAGCTACATGACAATGTCTTAGTTGTTTGATTTTGACAACAATATAGCAAACAAAGGTATTCAAGAGACCGGCATGTAATTGCCAGCCGTTTCTACAAACACTTTGTAATCCACGGGCGGGGGAGAGAATGTGGCATTACGGCCAGAGCTGTGCACTTTGGAATTGTGGAATTGGGTTTGAATCTTAACCTTGGCTCAACACCCTGCAGCCCTGCTAAGTGTCATGCATCTCGTGTTAGAATAACGTATTTCTGGTCATTTTCCTGCATTACCGCAATGCATGAGATTGTCATGCCAGTCCTAAAGTGTGGTAAAACCTTCTTGTTCCAGTTTCTCACTTTGCTAAGTAAGCTCCGAGTAGTGTTTATCAAAGGCCACAATGTAGCAGAGGTGTACAATGGGAGGTATAGGATTCTCAATATATTATGATATTTATATGGTTCCCTCGTCTTCATTGCTTGATTTTACTTGCAAGAAAGTGTCACTCATAGTCTCTGAAATGTCACTCATAATTACACTGAAATTATGAAAATGTCACACATGGCAATCTGAAATTTTTACAGCCATGACCCTGTGATTCTGCGCAAATCACATAGGCCCTCATTATGACAATGGCGGTAAAAACTGCCTATCGCCGCGGCGATGGCCGCCAAAAGACCGTTGCCACGGCTACCATCCGTTCGCCAAATTATGACCACAGCTGGATTTCCACCACAAGAAGGGAGGAAAACCGGCTGTGGCCATAGTGGCGAATGGTGGTAAGGTGGCGCTGCTACCACCAACAGCGCCATGCCAGGGGGAGCGTGGATGGAAAGGGGGTGGGGCGAGTCTGGGGAGCGTTGGGGTAAGGGGGCCTCCTACCAGGGACAGGGAAGAAGTTCCCTGTCACTGATAGGGCCTACCGCCATGGTTTTTGTGGTGTTACCAATGCCACAAAAACCATGGTGGTAGGCAGGGTCATGATACTGCCGGCAGCACAATAGCGGCTGCCGGGCTGGAGATTGTTATCTCCAGCCCAGCAGCTGCTACCGCCATGGTGGTCATAGTGGTACATTGGTGGGTTGGCTTCAGCCAACCCGCCAATGTCATAATGTGGTGGTAAGTACCACCACATTATCTCCGACCGCCAGGGTCATAATGACCCCCATGGTCTCCCTTTGTCTAAAAAAAAAGTACAAATAGTAATATGGTGTCTTTGTGTAATGTAACTGGTGCTGATGGAAAAGGTTGTGCTAAATAAAACTGCCAAAAAAGGACTCCTCTAGAACTATTAGTTGAGAAGGAAATACAAAAAGCCAAAGAGATGGACTCCTATTACATTGGAGAAGCAGCAGGGTGTTACTACACTCAAGTTTTTGGGGGAGACAGCAGAACTTAATTCAATATACTTCTGCCAACTTTTTTCACTGTTCTAGGCCAATGTGTAAAAGTGTGGGGTGGGTGGGGGGCATTTACTAGGACAGCATGTGGTGAACTGTGTATTTTAAAACCATACCAGCCAGGCCAGTAGGAATGATCTCAGCAAAACGGGACTTTAGAAAGATGTTTAGCAAACAGTGAATTTTAAAATACATTGGGCCAGTAGACCTTGCAGGATGTGGATTTTCTTGTTCTATTGTCTGGCATTATCTGTCACGTACTGCGCTGGACTTCTCACCTCTGGATTTCGGATTGGCGAATACACCAAGTCTTCTACAGGTCCTGGATACTCCCACATAAGGGCGACCCCTTCTAGTAGCCACAGTGCCGCTTGACAGGCTACACCAAAGCAGACCGTACCCTCCAGAAGGAGTCCCAGAGGGAAAAAAACCCAACACTGGGGAAAAAACCTCTAACAGGAACTCCTGAAGGAAAACAAGAAAAAACAGGACTTGACAACAGGAAACAAAAATAGGCAATATCCAGGGTAAAAGGCAGGAAAAAAAAGGAACAGGTAAAAATATTCCAAGGTAAAAGCAGGAACAAAGAACAGGCAAAAATCTCCCAAAGCAAAAGCAGGAACAAAGAACAGGCAAAAATCTTCCAAGGCAAAAAAGCAGGAACAAAGAACAGGAGCGAACAGCACAACCAGAAGGAAGTGTTTGCAACGCAAGGAGGAACAAGACTGACTGACTTATATACTGAGAAAAGGGAAGTGATATCACAGGAAAGGGAAGTTACACCATCTTGGATTGGGAAAAGCCCATAGACCAGTATAGGAAAAAGGAAGTAGTATAAAAGAAAAACAGAGCATGCTGGGACAAAAACACGAAGAAGACAAGATGGACACAACATGGATAGAGACAGGCAAAAGGACCAACAAAAAACCCACCACCAACAACAAAAGAAGAAAAAAGGCTACAAGTAAGTGTAGCGCGACCGGAAGCGAAATATATGCTTCCCAGAAAGCAAAGGCAAAAAACGCGAGGAACGGCGCTCCGAATATCGGTAGCGCGTTCCACCCGCGAGGACAGAAAGAGACGCCGCGTCAGAGCGCGGCGTTACAGTAGGTCCCCTCCCGAGGCACCAGGTTTGTCTGGATGATTGTCAAAAAACAGGCAAACCAAACGGGGAGCATGGACAGAGGAAGCATCCTCCCAAGAACAGTCACTGAGGGGGTATCCTTTCCAATGGACCAAAAACTGTAGCTTGCGTCGAAAAATTCTGGAATCACAGATCTCCTGGACTTCATACTCAGGCTGTCCGTTGATAGAAAGAGGAGGTGGACGTTGGAACTGACGATGGTAAGGATCAGGAACAAAGGGTTTTAACTGGGACACATGGAAAACAGGATGAACCCTCCAGGTATGAGGTAAGCGGAGACGCACAACTACAGGATTCAGGATGTGCGAAATTCGAAAGGGTACATAAAAACGTGGTATGAACTTATTGGTTGAAAACCGGGATGGTAGAAATCTGGAAGAAAGCCATACCTTGTGGCCCACTTGATACAAAGGTGCGGCTTGCCGATAACGATCCGCCTTTTGCTTCATAGCTTGTTTCGAAGCTAGGAGAGTTGTGTGAAGTAGGCCCTGGATTTGACGGATCTGTCGTGAAAAAGAAGTGACTGCAGGCACAGAAGAGGATGTTCGAGAAACAGTAGTGAAAGTCCTCGGATGAAATCCATAAGTACAATAAAAGGGTGTGGTCTTGGTCGCACTATGTATTGTGTTGTTATAGGAGAACTCGGCAAGAGCAAGACATTCCGACCAATTGCTTTGTGTGGCATTACAGTAACATCTCAGATACTGCTGAAGTTCTTGATTCACTCGTTCAGTTTGCCCATTCGTTTGTGGATGGAAACCCGAGGATAAAGAAATCTCAATGTTAAAGAAGGCACAAAAGGCTCTCCAGAAACGTGATACATATTGAGGCTCTCTGTCCGAAATGACCTCTTGAGGAAGACCTTGGAGGCGAAAAATATCCTGTAGAAAAATGCGACTCATTTCTGAGGCCGTTGGTAGTTTCTTCAAGGCTGAAAAATGGGCCATCTTGGTGAATGAATCTACAGTCACCATGATTACTTGGTTACCAGAGGAGGTAGGTAGAGAGCATATGAAATCCGTGGATAGAGTACACCAAGGAGCGGAAGGAACCGGTAAAGGTCTTAATAAACCTGCCACCTTAGTTCGGGGTGTCTTAGTCTGGGCACAGACTGGGCATGCTGACAAATAGGTTTCAGTGTCTGTCTTTAGCGACGGCACCAAAAAGATCGCTGCAGCAGCTCCTGGGTCTTCCTGATACCTCGATGACCGGCTATAGGAGAATCATGGCACATTTGCAGGGCTTCTGTCTGCACTTTCTTGGTAGGTAGGAAAAGAGCATGTTGATGATAGAAGTAGTTGACCTTCTTCTGCAAAAAAGGAGTCACTTTATCCCATTCTGAAGCAGACAGAAACTGGTACTCGGATTGAATGCATTCTTGAAAAGATTGAGTAGCTCCGATGATCCTGCTAGCCTCAATAAGATGTGGAGAGGAGTTCTGGGCTATGCCAGGATATCTGCGGGATAAGGCATCTGCCACTAAATTCTGGGAACCAGGTATGTACGTGATCACGAAATCGTACTGGCTAAAGAAGAAAGCCCATCGAGCCTGACGACTGTTGCGACACTGAAAGCTCCGAAGACACTGGAGATTACGGTGATCAGTCCTAGCTTCAAAAGGCTCTCTGGGACCCATCAGGAAATGCCTCCATTCCTTACAAGCTACTTTAAGAGCGAGTAGTTCACGTTCCAGTACAGAATAATTTCGTTCAGCCTCTGATAGAATATGAGACAGATAAAAGATAGGATGTTCCAATCCATCATTGTCTTGCTTCTGCAGCAGAACTGCTCCAATAGCTCTGTCTGAGGCATCAGTCACAACTATAAATTTCTTGGTATTGTCAGGATGACGCAACACGGGTGCTTGGGTAAAGGCTGTCTTTAATTCTTGAAACGCGCGTTCAGCCTCCTTGGTCCAAATGAAACCCTTCTTCACGTTCTCTTTCTTAATTGTTTGTGTTATGAAACTTCGTAGGTGGGCAAAGTTCTGAATAAACTGACGATAAAAGTTTGATAAACCAAGAAAACATAGCGTTTCTTTAATGGACGTTGGAGAAGGCCAGTCTAATATGGCACTGACCTTGTCAGGATCCATGAATATTCCGTGTTGATTAATACAAAACCCGAGATACCTTACTTCAGATTTATGGAACTCACACTTCTCAGGTTTACAAAACAATTGGTTCTTCTTGAGTCTTTCCAGGACTTGCAAGACATGATCTACATGGTGCTCAGGATCACGGGAATATATCAAGATATCATCCAAATAAATGACCACATATTGGTTGAGTATATCAGAGAAAACTGAATCCATAAATCGTTGAAAAACAGAAGGGGCGTTGGTCAGTCCAAAGGGCATAACACGATATTCATAGTGCCCAAAAGGGGTACGGAAAGCAGTCTTCCATTCATCTCCTTCCTTGATCCGAAGGAGATGATAGGCACCCCGTAAGTCTAATTTAGTAAATATCTTGGCTCCTTGAATGGCATCCAATATATCTCTGATTAAAGGCAGTGGATATCTGTCCTTAATCGTTATTCTGTTGAGTTCACGAAAGTCCACACAAGGACGCAGATCCTTGGTATTCTTTGGGACGAAGAAGAGAGGAGCCCCAGCGGGGGATGTGGAAGGAGCAATCAAACCGTTGTGTAAGTTGTCATCTAAATATTCCCTTAGCACCTTCTTTTCTTGGTCTGTCAGAGAATACATTCGACCGAAAGGGGCGACTTCATCAGGAATTAAAGGAATAGCACAGTCATAACTGCGATGAGGTGGCAAAATAGGATTACTAGGTTTCTGAAAAATCCTCATATATTCCTGATAACAATCTGGAACCCCCTGGATAATATTGATAGAGTTAGTGTTATCCTTAGTTGACTGACAAGACCTTTTTGGAGTCCAATAAGAAGTAGTGGAATAACAATTCTGTTGACAAAATGAAGACGTTAGGGATATAGTTTGTGTTTCCCAATTGATATAGGGGTTGTGACGGGCTAACCAGGGAATTCCCAAAATCATGATGTGATTTGGTGAGGCTATGAGATCAAAGGCAACGTGTTCTTGATGCCCCCCAAATGTCAAACAAAGAGTAGGAGTTGAGGCCACCACAGGTCCTGAGGTTAACGGAGAGCCATCCACCGTGTGAACCTGCTCAGGAGTTTCTTTAGGAATGCGGGGAATTCCTTTACTCGTAGCCCAGGTCTCATCCAGATAGAGTCCACTGGCTCCACAATCATGGAGAGCCAGAAGATGTTCTTCTTGATCTTGTGAACTTTGTAACTTGACAGAGAGGATAAACAGGGTGGACATGCTTTCTTTGGAGGAACATATTGATGGTACTTCAGCTCCTCCCGTCTCCTTCCTCCTTACAGGGGACGGGAGCTGGCGTTTCCCGCAGGCCTTGAGGGACGTACCGGACAACTACGGATCAGGTGGCCAGCCTTACCACAGTATAGGCAAAGTTCCCTTCGTCGTCGTTCCTCCCTTTCTGACTCCGTCAATGGCCCACGAACCATATCTATCTGCATGGGCTCTTCATGGGGAGGTGGAGAGGCTTCAGATGGACTATCTTCCGTTCGCCGACTGCTAGCACGGAAGGTACCGGACTGGTATGGAGCTCTAGTTCTACGTTTTTCCATCTTGCGCTCTCGAAGTCTATACTCGATGTTCATAGATTGATCCATTAATTGTTTCAAAGAACAAGCTGGAGAAGAGTGTACAAGCTCATCTTTAATATCTTCACGCAGGCCTCGGCGGAAAAGGGTTACGAAAGTGCGTTCTACCCAGGAGGTTTCAGCTGCCAGCTGTTTGAAGCAGGTTATATACTGCAGTACATCCTGATTACCCTGCTGAATGTCACATAAGGCTTCTTCAGCTGCTGCTTCTACCCCAGGTCTCTCAAACATTTGTTTGAAAACAGTCAGGAAAGCGGAATAGTTAGCCAGGACTGGATCATCTGCAGAAACCAGAGGAGTCGCCCAAGCAAGCGCTGGACCAGACAAGGCACTGATCAGATAGCCCACCTTAGCCTTATCCGAAGAAAACTGGAGTGGACGAAAGGTAAAGAAAACCGTCAGAGTGTCCAAAAATTCCTTCATCTTTAAACGATCTCCTTAATATCGAGGAATAGTAGCAGATACAGGGGGTATGTCCATTGATCGGGAAGACAAGACCTGTTGTAGCGCAGTGTTCTCTGCCCGTAACTGTTGTAACTCTTGGGCTTGTTGTTGGACAGTCTGTAACATGGCTTGAGCATTTTCTGACGCCTCTCCCTGTGGATCTTCCATGGCGCTTTCGCAACGCAGAATCTTTTGGCGTTGCAATCTGTCACGTACTGCTCTGGACTTCTCACCTCTGGATTTCGGATTGGCGAATACACCAAGTCTTCTACAGGTCCTGGATGCTCCCAGACAAGGGCGACCCCTTCTAGTAGCCACAGTGCCGCTTCACAGGCTACGCCAAAGCAGACCGTACCCTCCAGAAGGAGTCCCAGAGGGGAAAAAAACCAACACTGGGGAAAAAACCTCTAACAGGAACTCCTGAAGGAAAACAAGAAAAAACAGGACTTGACAACAGGAAACAAAAATAGGCAATATCCAGGGTAAAAGGCAGGAAAAAAAGGAACAGGTAAAAATATTCCAAGGTAAAAGCAGGAACAAAGAACAGGCAAAAATCTCCCAAAGCAAAAGCAGGAACAAAGAACAGGCAAAAATCTTCCAAGGCAAAAAAGCAGGAACAAAGAACTGGAGCGAACAGCACAACCAGAAGGAAGTGTTTGCAACGCAAGGAGGAACAAGACTGACTGACTTATATACTGAGAAAAGGGAAGTGACATCACAGGAAAGGGAAGTTACACCATCTTGGATTGGGAAAAGCCCATAGACCAGTATAGGAAAAAGGAAGTAGTATAAAAGAAAAACAGAGCATGCTGGGACAAAAACACGAAGAAGACAAGATGGACACAACATGGATAGAGACAGGCAAAAGGACCAACAAAAAACCCACCACCAACAACAAAAGAAGAAAAAAGGCTACAAGTAAGTGTAGCGCGACCGGAAGCGAAATATATGCTTCCCAGAAAGCATAGGCAAAAAACGCGGGGAACGGCGCTCCGAATATCGGTAGCATGTTCCACCCGCGAGGACAGAAAGAGACGCCGCGTCAGAGCGCGGCGTTACATTATCTGTGTTTTTTTTATTTTAAAACACACTAGGCCAGTTGGATACGACATTAAAATGATTGAAAATATTTGAGCATTCTATTAAAAAAGTAGCGGCAAGTAACATAATCTAAGTAAAAATTGTTTAGTTATTTTAATTTCATATTGCACTTACATGCATTTAAGACCTTTACACTATTTACTGAATGGCGTGATAGTGAAGTCGAAAACGTATTGCTGTCGTGGGGGGAAGAATGTCCCAGGTGCATGCACTAGAACAGATAGAAAGTTGAATATGAACTTCACAGAACTACATGATAACTCAAAGTTACACCTTCCATCAAATATTCTTGGGTTTGATATAATGTGTCCCTCCAGCTTGTAAAGTTAACTCAAAAAGATATTGGATCCACGGTGCCATTCCAGCATACAAGATATACCCAAATTTACAACTTACCCATGAACACTGGTTAAAACTGAATAATAGTACTCTTTATGAAAATAAGTAGCAGCAGTGCAAAGTATAGTTTGGCTACCAACTGCAATTGTTGTGGATGATTTTTTACATATGGTTTTACAAATGGAATTGTGAGCATTTTCTGCCAAATTCTTTTGTGAGGTGAAGGGATCATGAAAGAGGAATGCTTGAAGAAATGCTTAGAAGTAGCATAAGGCATCTTGCAGAAGGTATGGTGTGGAAAATAAGAAACAAAACCAAAAAAGGTTTTGGACAAATTGGAGCAATCAGTGTGAGTAAGAGTGAGACATACAGACATTTCATTCACAGAGGTAGAGTTCTGAGTAGGAGGCAAGTACCCCAAAACAGTAAATATATATGCATTTGTCATTATCCATTTCAAGCACTGCCTGCTAACTAAATCCTTTCCCTCCAACCACTGTCAACCTTGGTATAAGATATGACTTCTATTCCAGAAGAATATTTTCTCTCACTCAACTGAATATGCCAACTAGGAAGACTCATTGTGTGCAGCATGAGGACAGTTTAGTGCCTCTGAGTGGCTTAGTAAAGACTGCCCTACAATATCTTGAAAAGCTCAAACTGCTTGATTTTTACAGTACTTTTAGCCTAACTCACTAGTGAAAAACTGACAGAGCTTTAAGAATCATACATTTTTGCATGTAATAAATATTGACCCATTATAGATCCAGATGTGTAGCTTGCAGTGCATTTTGGCGAAAAGGCTGTCTTTTTCTCATCAGCTGGACAGATTTTTTTTCTGATTGACATTCTCTCTTTCTTCTCTTTCTCCCTTCTCTAGCTCTCACTCTTCTTAATTCTCTTACTCTCTTCTCCTGATCCTCTCTCTGTCTGAGTCTCTTCTTCATTTGCCTACTTTCTCTCACTGTTGGTTGCCTTCTCTATCCAGTCTGTCTTGCCGAAACTGTTTTTGATTTGCCTGGACTGTCCCAGTTTTTCACCACCTGCCCCAGAAGATTTCAGGAAATTAGCTCTCTCATTACGAGCCATGCAAAGGCTGGTGGAAGGGGGAATAGGGGAATCCCCAGGGCAGCCCCAGGCAGATTACAACCACAGAGACCGCCAGGCTGTTGACTGGCGGCACCCTGGTGGCGCCGGTGGTCCGATCGTGGCACTTTCATCACAGTCGTGATGTCAGGGTCAGATTGCCACTTTCGCAGCAGCCGGACCACAACTGTGACCCTGGCGGTCATAATGAGACCCTAGGTCATGTCCCGATTTTTAGGGAGGGTCGACTGAAAACCGTTGGAGGTGCCTTTTTATGTTTTCCAAAGCATGAATAGTTAGCCGCTTTTATAAGAAAGCAATGTAATTAACAGGCATGATACTCGCATTTTATTTATGTTTAGTGCCAGTAGTATAAGGGGATACCTTTCATCAAACTTTTTTTGACAGGTGCCCCTGCCCTGTGATGATATAGGCAATGACGTGGGTGCCCCGCTCCATGATGACGTAGGCAATGATGTAGGTGTAGGTGAGTTACATGGGTTGTGACATCAGGGGGTCACGTGTTAGTCATGGGGCAGGGTCCTACCCCCTGTGTCTAGGTCAATTGGCAGTGTAAAATGAGGGCCCTGCTGGTCTGCATCCTGTTTCAGAGCCTAGAAGGACAAGTCTGGACATGTCACTCATTCAGGACTAAGTGGCTACTTGGGGGCTTCCTCACAGGGGGGAGCATTGGGAGTGTAGGGCCAAACCTCCACACTGCTGGCTAATCCAAAAAGAGGGGCGGGGCAAATGCTGCAAAAGTCGTGACATATGGTTAGCGTTACGTGTAACCCCTCAACGTATCAGAGCCATCAAGGCGAGTATGTGACCGCTATGTGTTGTAGAGGGGTACGCCCTTTTTGAACCATTGAATACATATAAGGAGGCGGCTAGTGCAGCATGCCAAACCGTGAACCATTTCTGAAATACGTTGTCAATCCAATATGAAGAGATACAGTCAGCTCACCAGAAAAGCCACCTCCTCAGGGGCCCAGAACACTATCAATAGATATGATCGGACCCTAACGCCTCTGGTGTTGGATGAGCATGCACAGCAGGGTGACCCTAATGAAGGGGGTTCCGATGTTAGCGGTTTTCAAGAGGAAGTTTGTCAGCGGCTTAAAAAGTTCAGCCTCAAGAATTTGCTGCAACTGATATCCCCTATTAAGGTTGACAGCAGCGGCAGCAAAGCCTCAACAGATGAATTAAATGATGCAGTCAACTTCATCAACACTGAAGATGATGAAGAAGGTACAGAACCACCGAATTTGCCAGTCTATGAAGATATGGGCTTTCAGGAGGACCCTGATCCAGAGGCAGTCGTCATACAGCCGGCAAGTGTAAACTCCGAAGCTGCTTATACACCAATGGACCTATGCAACTCGCAAGATTTCAGAGCAGCCGCTGAGTGTAGCGAAAATGCTGAGGTTGGTAAAAAAAAACTCAATAGACAATTATCGTTTATTCGCTGATATCATCATTTTATCTAATAGTTTGTCTTTTGCTTTCTGTTTGAACCGTAGAAAACAACTGCAAAAAGAGATGCTCTAGAGGGGTCTACGCCAAAGGTTAACAACGTAAACTTTTACTGCTTTTGCTGTTCCAGACAGTCTGAAAGTATTACAAGCCAGAACAAAGAGCCGCGTAAGAAATGTGTTTGCACCTACAATAGCATCGATTTTGAAACTGAAACTCCGGGCATACCCTATGACGCCATATGGCCTGTTCAAGGTTTTGCAGCGACCGTTGTGAACACATGTGTTAAACGTGGCTATTATAAACTGTGTTACAGGCATAAAATTAGCGAGCCACAGCAGGAGGCTCACAATTGTCTATACGAGTCTTACACTGCAAGAACAATTCGAAACATATGTAGACGGATAGAGTATGTGAGTTGTTAAGGGTGGTGTACGGGTTGTCAGCAGTGAAGAAATGTGTCCACGCTGATATGATTAAGGTCTTGGCATCACCGGTCAATAAGATCTGTTGAGCCCTGTTCAAAGCTCGAAAGTATGCAGGGGCTGTGCACCTATTTTGACAAAAGCTTGATAGAAGGGGTCCTAGAAAGATGAATGGATGATATTTATTATAAAAATAGAAGAATGAGGTATTTAGCCCCACGAAAGTTGTTTTAAGAAAAAAATACAGAGGTCGTGGATAGCGGACCATAACTGTGTTATTTAAGGCTAAATACTTACTCACTTTTAGGACGAGAATCAGAGTGTCGCGGTGCAAGATGTCTATGAGTTACACCCAAGATACATCTGTATCAGGAGATTAATATATGTGCTGGTTAAAGAAAGAATAGCTGAAATACACCCTGTGACTCTGCGTTATCTGAACATTTTGGAACCTCCGGCTGCATTGCAGAGAGACAACCCTGTGTGTATCAACATCTGGTGTATCAACGTGTGGCTACCCGCAACGGATAAATACTGGAGCGCATACAAAGGCTGTGTGCGTGAGTTAAGACTTTCACCATTGACCGGGCTACGCAGTGCTTTGGAACTCATGACTGAAGATTATTTCACAAATAAAGGTTCTGTATTGTTTGACCTAGAACTGTTGAATGCTGTCAGTATGCTGTGTGTCCAGAGTTATAGGCGGGGGTGCGGAAAGTCATGTCTAGAGCTATTGAGTGTATAGCTATAAAAATATCAAAGCTTGTGACGCTGAGACCTAGTAGTGGGGGTTAGCTGAGGGTGATTCTCTTTTACCCTGACTAGAGTGAGGGTCATCGCTTGAACAGGGGGTAACCTGACTGTCAATCAAATACCCCATTTCTAACATCTGACATGTCCAGACTTGTCCTCTTAGGCTCTGAAACAGGTTGCACACCAGCATGGCCCTCTTTTACACCACCCATAGACCTAGACACAGGGGCTAGGACCCTGCCACGTGACTAACACGTGACCTCCTGATGTCACAACCCACGTCATTGCTCACATTATTGCCTACGTCATCACGGGGCGGGGGCACCTGTCAAAAAAAGTTTGATGGAAGTTATCCCCTTATACTACTAGTGCCTCTTCTGTATTTCAGTGCTGATGAGCACTATCATTCTGTGCGTCTGACTTTAGTAAAATTGTAGTAGTTCTTCTATTTTTGTGAAATGTCCGAATTTTGGGCTTTAAAATTATGGCCACCTTAACTTTCAGACATCTCTCCTCATTCATTGGTCTGGTGCTTGGTTCTCATTTTTTCCGCTCAATATGGCATAGAACATCGGGAAGCCCTTTTAGCCAGTGGGTGTTGCGCCCTTGGGAAGCAGTAAACCACAGTTCTTTAGCACTCTGCGATGCCACATGGGTTGTAAGGAACATGTTAGCGATCCTGGAACCTGAAATAATCAAAAATAAAAGACAGCCACCTAACCAGGGCATGGATTAAACATGGAGCACTACAAGTAGCACTGAGTGGCTGACAGCAGTGCTTGGGGACCTGGAGGGCCTTCAAATAGAAGTGTCTGTGAAGGTAAAATATAATGTATTTTAAAAAACAAAGACTACACGGGTATTGACAGTGAAGTAGAAGTACTTTTATGCTGGATATAAACATTGTGCACAAATTAAATGCAGTCACTCACAAACGAGAAAAACAGGGGCTCAAGTGGGTTGCTCCATTGCCCCATCTGGTACATTGTGGTGGGCAGTAGCAAAGTATAAATGGCAATGTAACTGACCAATAGATGAAGAGCACTGACCACAAGCCCCTATATGTAAGTGTATTATGCATTATTTGTTTTAATTATAGTCTGGCGAGCCAACTAAAGCTGTTTCAGAGGCCAAACCTAAAAATCCTCCTCCACTTGGGAAGAAAACAGGCAGGCACTGGTCCTCCTGTATTTATCTTAATAACAATACTTGCTCCATAAAAAGAAAAAAAAACATTTCAGTGCTTATTGATTGCATTTCTTCTATCATATGCTTTGTGAGGATGTTCTAAAATACATTTCTTGTTAAATGTTAGCTTCACTTGAAAGTACTCGAGTTTAAATTGCTCAGATGGCTCATAGGGAGTGTTCTTATTTGTTGTACCACTAGGGGACTGCTGAGCCTTTCCTTTAACATGAAGACTCCTGTCACTTCTCTCATGATTGTCTTATGATCTCTTCTTTCAGGTTAATGGGGTCCGATCTCTTATCCCGGCCCATTTCCTTGATGGCAAGGTCGCTGTTTTCCAGAGTGGGTTCATGATCACAGTCCATATTGACTTTGGGATTGTTGTATCTTTCGATGGTCTCTACCATGTGACAACCACGATTCCCCAGAGTTACTTTAACTTCACCTGCGGATTGTGTGGAACACCTAAGAGAGACCCCTCCAATGACCTGCAGACAAGGAATGGTTCTCAGGATGCCTCGCTTCAGATCTTTGCAAAGACCTGGCGGGAACTCTCCAACAACAGCTCAGAGTGCCAGATTTACCCTGTTGTGCCAGCGTGTAGTGAGAAGTGGAAAAGGACCTACTCTACAAGTGCCTATTGTGGGATCATAGCTGAACCTAAGGGTCCCTTCAGTGAGTGCACACAGGCCCTTCCCTCACACAATTTCCTGGGGAGTTGTGTGCAAGAACTTTGTGCCTCGAATGGGACGCGTGAAGTGCTATGTCATGTGCTGACCTCCTATGTGCAGCAATGCCAGGCAGCAAATATTACTGTCCAAGACTGGAGGAAAAAAGAATTCTGTGGTAAGTCGCTGCTCATTCACATGTTAAAATAGGCCAACCTGGGCTTGACAGGTAGTCTCAGACATCAAAGTGTTGCCTTAAAGACAATTTGGAAATCCAAAGCCTGGGCCTGTATCATCTGTGTAACGTGATAGCTAAAGAAGAAACTTCTACTATGTGAATGACCAAAAAGACAGTGTTACTGGTTAAGGGCTGTTACCCGGGAATCTGCATATTTATTTAGAGAGATAGCACTGCTTTTTCAGCAGTAGAACTGCAAGGCCTGTGCGAAATAACAGATCCCTCTGCCATCAAAGGATTGAGATTGTAGAATGTGTGTCACCTTAAGGATAGCTATCCTATCGGATGGAAGTGAACTATTATCTAAGGAGTGAGTCTTTGATAGTCAGATAATCGAAGGTGTGAGCCAATAGGATAGGGATGGGCCTATAACATCCATATAATTACCTGTATAAACCTGTATCTAATTAATGTGCATGTGTTAGACCTTGCATACTTAGCGTGGTTTCCTCCTAACGTTTTGCATTCAGACCTACTGTTTTTGCTGATTTCGTTTTTGCTGGCCTTAGTATTCTGCACACTTTACCACTGGTAACCAGTGCTAAAATGCTGCTACTCTTTCTCTAAAAACTTTTAAGTTTTACATGTCCAAGTAGTGAAACACTCATATTCATTATTCACTACTGCAAGGCTTATCTCTCCCATAGTATAACATTGGAGTTGCCTTATTACATTTTCTAAATGTAATTTCCAAATGGGAAGAGGTAATTGGTTCATGTTTGGTTTTTCTGGAATCCTCATTTAAAATCGTAACTTATGGTGAAGTTGGATTTTAAATTAGAATTTTGAAAATGCCACTGTTGGAAAATTGGCATTTGCTTGCCTTAGCCATTTGGTGCCTGCAGCCTGTCTCTGGTCACATAACTGGGTGTAGCTGGCAGTTGTGCTTTGTGTATTTCTCTTAGACAGCCAGCACAAAGGGAGTTTAGGTGTGGTTTTTATGGGTCATTACAGGCAGGGTGGGTGGGAAGAGCTTCCCCCACTTCAAAGGCGCAACTTTGTATGAAAGGAGAACCGCAGACACCACCACTTCACTACACTTCTGGACCAGTCCATATTCTGCCAGGAAGGAGGACTGCTGTGTTGCTGAAGGACTGCCAGTGTGCTGGACTGTACTCTGCTGGTCTCCTGATTTGCTATACTGACCTGCTACCCTCTTGTCTGAGTGAGACAGACTGGACCTGCATCTCTCTTGAATCCAGAACCCAGAGTGACTCCAAAGGCTGGTTAGCCTGCCTCCTTATCTGAGGTCTCAGGGGCATAACAGACTTCTAACCACCCTGTTTCTGCGCCTGGACTCTGCCATCTTTGAGTTTGCCCTGCTAAGTGGTGCCAGCCCAGTCATAGACCCTTGGAAGTGGGCCTGAACTTGCTCTGTCAAACCCTACTGTGATCTTGATTGCAGGCCTTACTGCACAGCTGCCAGCCTCATTTTTGGGCAGTGCAAAGTCCTGCAAAGCCTCACTGCGCAACTGCCAGCCCATCTGAACTGACACACACAGTGAAGCCAAGCCCTGCAAGGTCTTCCCATGCAGATCTTCGGGACAGATGCAAAGTGATGCTGCACCCTTCAAGGCCTTGCCGCACAGCTCCCCGGGACCAACACAAAGTGATGGCAAGCCCCTCAAAGACTCGCTGCACAGTTTCTCGAAAGTGACACCGGATGATGCGAAGCCTCCCGAAGCAACATCACGCAGACCGTGAGCCAGGATTTAAAGTACTGTGTTCAGCTGCCCCAGTGAGTGTACAGTGAGTTCCTGTAGCCAGCCATGCTCCATCGCAGATAACCACAGTGGCGCTTTGGCATTTATGCGCTATATTCACCTAAATCTGTAAAATCGAATTTCTCAGAATCTACTGATTGGAATTTTGACTTTGTGGTCTTGTTTTAATTATTAACAAAAGGTACAGTTTTCTAACAGTGTGGGACACTTTTGTGTGTTTCACAGTTTTACTGTTTGAAGTGTTGCACAAATTCTTTACACATTGCCACTCATTTAAGCCTGACTGCTCTGTGACAAGCTATCAGGGGAAAAGCACAGGTTAGTTTGGGGACTGCTAGTGCCTTTTCCTGACTAGAATTGTGGTTGCTGCTTGACCAGGGCTCACACCCCAGTCAACCAGTAACGTAATTTCTAACAGCCTGTAAGATCTATATGATCTAAGGAATAAAACGGCACTGATATTGTGAGTCTGAAAGACCTTGAAACTATATGATAGCCCTACTATTGAAGACATTAGTCTGGAAGATCTGTATATTGAACAGCATTACATTTGAAGGAATGTGTAAAATTTGTTTAACTTAACGTAATGCAATGTTGAATATGTGGTGAAGCTGTAAAATAGTAAAAACTATGTAACAGCTCCACTATTTAAAGGATGAGTCTGTGAAATACGCACGACACAAAGGAATATTTCTGCTATCTGAGGCACCAACCTATAAAGTCTGTATAACATGAAGGGAGGCTCTTCTGTCTGAACTGAACCTGTAATGTGTGTTGCTTGAGGGAATCTGCTTCCAAGCAAGGATCGAGGCTTTTTCTGGGCCCAAGATATAATGTACCAGAATGTTAATTTCATGTTATCTGATGGATCGGTTACGTATGGTCTATGTCTATAAAATGTTCTTAGTGTGACATATAGTTAGTATTTAATGTTCTGCTGGTAAGCCTCATAATAAATGCACTACTAGATACTGTCCTGCAAGATAAGAAATGACATCTTCCACATATTTAGAGTTTGTAGCTCAGTGGTATATAGATGTATGCAGTAATGTTGTGCAAATATGAGCAGTAAGGAAAAGGGTATGCACCTGTAATGGTAATTGTTTATTGGCATTATTCATAAATGCACATGCTTGAATTATCCCGTTGTCGAGCTGGGAGTACCAAATAACACATCACAATAGCAGTCCAATGATAGACATATCCTAGAGGCTGTTACAATGGCTCATGAGACAGATACATCAAACATACAAAAACTGATGGGAGGAAGGCTTGCAAATTGTCTTACTGCTTGCAATTGCTCGGGGTACATTCCAATCAATTGTTCTTTTCCAACCATGCCACCTCCGTTTTGAGCCAGCCATATGCAAATCAGTCTTGACCCTGAAATATTAAGCATGTGGCATGGTAACTGGCACCGGGCATTTCTTATCCAGCAGATGAAACCACAGCTGACACTGCAGCCAGGGGCGTAGCTTCAGGGGGTGTTTGGGGTGTTACACCCACCTAAAAAAATGTATTTTGTAATATATAGTAGGGTACTAGTGCTTTCCGGTGGGTATGGCGAGGCCTGTGTCAGATTTCACCTGGGATTTTCACACACACACACACACAACTCGTCTCTGTTTTGAAAGTCTCTTACAAATGTTCGTTAGTTCGAAAAATAGCGTGTTTTAAGTACTCCTAGCAAGACGATGTGCCCCTTTAGCCCCCTCATGCCCTGCTTCTCATGTAATGTATTTTCACAATTTATGCCAGTGTGATAGTTGGTAAATCCCAAGTTCACCCTCCCCCCAATCTTACTCACCAAGCTACTCCCCTGACTGTGGCTTGATTCTGCATAACCTAGTGACACTTGCTCTAAATGTGGATGATGCTGGTTTGACTGACTTCTTTAGAGAGTCTTTGAAGTTGTAAAGGAAAGTCTCCATGGGCCAGATGTATAAACAAATTTCCTGGTTGGAAAAGCCTGCGATTCAGTAAATTGTAGGGTGTGCAACAAGTAAATGCCTCTTTTTAAATGTACTAAACCGATTTAGCGATTCAGTAACAGGTTACCAAATGGCTGAACCGGTATTTGGAAGAAGCATGTTCAGGGCACCCCTTCCTAACACTGATTCCTTCTGGTGTGATTTAATGTTTTAAGACTGAAATCCAGTTACAAAGCATTATTTTACCGACTACTGAACGGTAGCAGTAACCTGATTGCAAATGAGAAGGGATCCCCAGAGGTCTCTTTCCTCTGTGAATGGTCCAAAAACACATTTGTAGGAGTAGGCACACATGTTTTCTAACCACTTATTTTATGTGTAAGATTGATGACCTGTTTTTGATTGCAGAGGCCACATGTCCAAAGGACAGCGTTTATTACTTATGTGGTACGGCCTGCCCAGCCACCTGCACTGATCCCGAGGCCCCTCAGTTCTGCACCCAGCCATGCCGGGAGAGCTGCCTGTGTAAACCTCATTTCATCCTCAGTGCCGGTGTGTGCGTGCCTGTGGAGCGCTGTGGCTGCACCCTGGCTGGACATTACTACAAGCTGGGGAATGAAGTCTTACTGGGCGATCATTGCACTAGGAAGTGCACGTGCAGGGCTCCATCCCGGACCATGGAATGCGAGGGGCACAGCTGCGGCACGTATGAAACATGCAGTGTGGTAGACACAGTCAGGAGCTGCCACCCAGCACCCAATGGGACCTGCCGTCTATGGGGGGACCTAGACTACCACACCTATGATGGCCTCAACTACACCTACCACGGCGCCTGCAGATACACCCTCACCATGACCTGCGGACAGGTGGGGCCCCTCAGGGACTTCAGTGTGGAAGTGGAGAACTTAGGTAGAACAACCCCGGGGGCCTCCTGGGCACAGCTGGTGGAGGTGCAGGCATATGGACACCGCATTACCATTTCTGCATCAAGTAGCGGAAACGTTCAGGTAAGGACTGCACCCCAGAACGACTAGGTTACCAAGTGGTGTACCCCCACGAGTTTTGTTTCTACGAGGTTATGTCATTTAGTATTAATCACTCATATAATACCGACGCTTCATCGCTATTGCAAGAAATTCCTGCAGTAGAAAAGACTGGACACACATGCACACTAGTAGCAAAGATGATTGGATGACGTGTCCTTGACCCCAACACTAGAATGGTTCTTAACATTTACAAGCCATGGGGACGTGCGCTGGACTAATGATTAGGAACATGCCCTTCTTATCGCTGGGCATCTGTATTTCCAATACAAGTGAACTGTTTTAATCCAGGACAATTGGAGGCTTATGCCCCACTACGTATTCCTGATCACCAAGTATTCCACAATCACTGTGACCTTCTTACAGGCCAGCACCCGACTATACCATCTTAGACAGACCTCATTTAGAGTGACTTCAAGGTTAGGAATGATAGCTAGCTGAGAGAGTCATTAATGACCAATCTTGTCTGCACACCATTGATCAGGGCCCTCAACCTGATAATTGCACAAGGGTACCCTATCACCAACAGTTAAAGACATTGCATTTATCTGGATCGACCACAATAGACGATAACTACACCCGACACTAGCTGGAAGCAAGATATTCCACCGAACAAGAAGACTGTTACACAACTGGGATCTACCTAGGAATTCTATTTAGGACACAGCGATCTACATTTTTTAAAAGGGTCCTACTTTTTTATGACTTATTGTAAATATTTGCAGTATTTGCCCTAACAAAAATTATGTTTGTCCTTAAAAGAAAACGTGGTGGTTATAGGGACTTCAAAAATGGCTAAATCTTCTAAAGTTACAGGTTGATTATTTTAAATATCTGTTTTGTAGCCCTTCCCATTTACTAATCATATTTTCATCTTTCTCAACATGTAAAGCGTTGTTCTGCTCTTTTATTATATTCACACTATATCATACATACATTCATACGCTTTCTCATAAAGTATTGTATTAAATAATATATATATTTGATGGTGCTGTCCAACTTTTTCAACACTGACAGAACTATTTGATGGCAGTTCCTGCCAATGTTAGGGGACGTTTGTGGGCCAATGGACATCTCTAACTTTAGTGGATGGCATGTCATTTCATTGCAACAGGGTACTTTGCTCTGTCCCTCACAATAAAAAAATGGCCACCAAAAACACTGTAAAACCAATACCAATGTATCAATACAGTACCAATTATATAACCAAAAATGTTCATGACATATTCTCATTACGTTCAACTGTAGTTCTTTAGACACAAAAGGTAGCTTGCTGGCTGAAATACAAATCATTTTTCTCAATTAAATGAGTCTTTAGGTGAAGATCTAATTTGTTCATTAAACATCTTAACTTTGACTCGAAAGACAGAATTGTTCTAACCACACGCTAGAGAAATTTACAGCCTAGTCGTAAGTAAATGATGACTCAATATAATGATGCGATAGAACAGCCACCGAACATTTTTTGAAAAAGTGATGGGAACTTCTTGGTGGCTAAAACTTATTTTTCAGAAACTGAGTAATTCTATTCAGACTCTACAAAATAGGAGCTAAGTAAAAGACAGTGCATAAAGGCTTATTCACTTTGTTCATCCCAGGAAATACTTCTCTTCATAACACAAGTTTCAGTGGTTATCTCACAAAATTCATATTAATTTTGAGATACAAAATTTGCATATCAAATGTAAGCTTGAGCCTTTTTAACATTAGTAGGTGAAGGCCATTGCAAAATAGCTGAACCCTTTTTTGGTTCAAATCAAGATACTCCCCCTCTTTCTTCTAAAACCCACATTCCTTTGTTTGCAAGACAATAATGCTGCTTTAGTCTTTAAAACTCTAATCTGACATGTTTTTGACATTCTGCAAGACTCTGAAAACAATCAAATATCAACTAAATTCCACTATCTCAAGACTTCCTTCCTTCCTTTCGTCTCTCCTGTATACTATGTACAATCAACAGCAGTAAATCACCTTTCAAACTACATCAAAAACAGTCATCACAGCTCTTTCAACTCTGGACGTTTTATCTGCCAATTGACAAAATCAAGTCACATAAGCAAAAACTTATTTTCCACCTTTCAGAATATCTCACAATGTTTCCTCAGCTGTATAATCCAAGTTAGGATGCTCAAACATCTTATTAATGTATCACATGTGCTCCTAAAAGATTGTGCAGGCTATTGCAGATTCATTAACCAATCTGGTGCTGGACAAGAGGCAAAAGGCATCGTAAAAAAACACAAAATCTATAAACGTCGATGCATTCCCAGAAAATGAAGGATATTTTAAGTTACTACAGGGAAGATATTTATGCCATGGTACCAAAGTCTGTTTTAGCTCTAAATTCTCAAGGGCCAATATTTGGTAACGTTTATGCTAGATCCTGTGAAGGACTCATGGTGTAATCTGAAGTCTTTATTGTCCTTTCAGGACCCACAGTACCACAATGTACATGTGAAAAGTGCCAGGTGTCTGATAAAGAGGGTCAAAGGAGATAAAAACAGAAATTTAAAAATCTCCTTCCCTGGTTTCTAGAACCTGATCGAAGATGAAGATGAAGGAAATAGCAGAGCACCAAACTCACAGAAGAGGAGAAAAACCCAAGCAAGTACACCCACAACTAGACTGAAAAGAGGCCCACAATGCAAGAAACATAAATTATGGACAAAAACAGTCTGCTTGAGAGGAATATTTCTAAAAATAAGGGAATGAATGCTTTGCAGGGCATATATCACTTGTAAATGCCTTTAAAATATGATCTTCAAACAGGAACTGACATCAGAGGGAAAGACTTCATCTTGGACTGGATCCCATGTTAGAAGGCTAGACCGCCATCTTTGAAGAGCAGTTTTTAAGTGTTTACCACACCCCTTTCAACTCATACCATCAGTTTGACACATGAAGAAGCCCAATTTGACATTGTGCAGGGCATATATCACTTGTGAATGCATTTAAGATAGGATCTTCAAACAGGAACTGACATCAGAGGAAAAGACTCTACTTCATCTTGGACTGGGATCCCATGTTAGAAGGATAGACCACCATCTTTAAGAGCAGTTTTTAAGTTTTGTCCACACCCTTTCAAGTCATACCATCAGTTTGACACTTGAAGAAGCACAATTTGACATTGTTTGCCAGGGCTGAATTTCGAAGTTCCCCCTCCATCCTGCTCACAGACACCCTGCAATCTCATGGAACTTGTTTCTCAGTGACCATAAGCGTGAAAAGGATAGTACCATCTAGGCAGTGAGAATGTGTAACCACGTGCCAAGTGCGGCATCCTGCAACTGAGTGACCAAAAAGTAATCTATCCACTCCTGAATGTCTGGATTTTCTGCTTAGCTCTGCGCACAGATGTAGCAGCACGTAGGGTGCTGTCTTAAATCTTACGTATAGCAAATTGTTAACCAATCTATATGTATGTTTTTAATGTTTTAATGCCAGCACAAGCACTAGCGATCTCTTACTGGCAAGAGTCAACATCAGCAGCAAAACGTAGCAGTAAAAAGTGGTGAGAATAATGTGCAAAAGCGTTTTTTCATGCAAGAAAAGCACTGTCTCAAGCTGAGCCTTCTGGTAGATTTCTCTTCAAAGGTAGTAGGACAATCAACCAACTTCACAGTGGCCTTTGTCTATCCTATACCATTACTGGCTGACTAGTACACCTATTGCAGACTCAGCTCAAACCAGTAAACTTATCCATAGCAAACCTCACTTCCGACGTGTGGACTCCACCAATGAGAAGCACAGCCCTAGCCACCTCATAGGTTTAGTACAGACAGTGGTAACACCATTGTGGTCAAGAAGGATAGGTACCCCCCTTATGTGCCTGCGCCAATCCCTTCTAAAGAGAACAATGCAGACAACAGAATAAACACAAAGTACAAGCACAGTGCTCTTGCAACTGAGTTAGCAACATTGACATCTGGTAATCTGTCTACCCAGACGACTGACAATTTACGTACAGGTAAATGTACAACTCCTGTACTTAGGATAGGTTTTATTTCTAGCCTGTGAGTTAGCAAGAAAACACCTACTGGTAACGGGGGCCATCGGGACATAGGATGGGCCCTTTCAGTGTTTTTACTGCTAGGAGAACCACATACCCCACTAGATAGTATCTCAGGCTAGAATAAGGTGCTGAGCCTAAGACTCTTTCCTTGCCACCAACAACTGGGCCCACACATAGGTCCAGGAGGAAGAGAGTCTCAGGGTATCCTTGACCTCAGTTGATATGGTCTTTCCACCCTCCAACTTACCTTGAAACTTACTCCACCTTAAGGACGCACTCTCAGACTATTTACCGGGCCCTGCCTGAGATCCCCAACCCAACTTTCCAGTTAGGTTGCTGCAGCTTCAGTGTCAGTGTGACTCACAGTCCCGTTAATGGACACCTGGAAGTCAACCCACTCTTCTCAGAGAGCAGGGTTTAGAGCTTCTCCCCTCAGGGTTATAAAGAGCCCTAGTGTTTTTGAGAGTTGCCCATGAGGGCCATCCAAGCAAATCCTGACATTCCTCACTCTGGGGAAAAAAAACCTGGCCTCAATCTATGGCGTAAGGGGCTTACTAAGGCTTCCCAAGTCTCTGGGTTCTCTGTCAGTGGAAAGATACACCCTTCAGCTGCAGACAACCTCCTTCCACTCACACTTCTGCCAATTCATGGGCACCACCCATAGAATGGAACTCTATCCCCTGGTTGAAACCATTGGAGTGAAACACTCAGCTGCCAGTCCAGGACTGCCCACATTACATATTCAACACTAGAGGGCCTAACATTGTGCCAATACGGAGTCTGCTTGGTGAGGGCTCATGTCAACAGTTGCTCTGACAGAACAGGCAGCATCTGTAGGGCACATGTGCACCCCCCTCCTTGACCCCTCAGGGTCCTTCCTGCTAGGCTCACCTACTTATCTTTATTCTTCCCAGAATCCTACCATCACAACCAGTTCCGTTGGACACCTATAGTGATGCAACATTGGAGCTTACCCTCTCATGACCCCTCCCCACCTGCGACAACTCACAGCCTAGGATGCAGATTGCAGGTATGTTTGTTCACACAGTAACTCTCTTCTGGACAACCACTGCTCTCTAGTCCAAGGTGACTATGACCAGAGGGCGGTTACATTGCCCGATGAACATTCCTACCCTCCAGCTCTACCTTAGGGACATTATCATTCCACTACAACGATCATTCACTGAGTCTTCCTGAAAATCTTTTTTAGCACTCCCTGCAAGCAACAGCTTACACTCAAGGTCCAACTTTGAACTAAGAGACATTAGGTCATGGTCTATTTAACTGCTGGAAACTGTTTTCCCTCAGGGCCTCACTTGCTACCCCTGTGGACTGCCTGCTAGGGTAGGGAGGCAGCTCCCCTCTTATGGTCCTGCTGGTGACTGATAAAGCATTGGTCCTTCTCACAGGTCTTCTTCCGTGTGGGTACCCACCCTCCCTCTTCATTGATGTGTGCTGCGTCCCTCCATCCTGGTCTAAAGTTTGGGGCAGTTTAGGGTCATCAGTTCTGCTGAGGGTTTGGCCAACCTTCTTGTGGTCCCTCATGTGCCTTCTTCAAACCCATGTGCTGGCACACCTATCCACCAAGCTCCCTACGCTTAATGATGCTTGTGCAACTCGGTTAATAAATATTCAAGATATGATCCTTCATAATCAGATTATAAAGCTTATCATAACCACAACTTCAGAGAATCTTTTGTTGAGTCTATGAACTTTTTACCAGGTTAGAGATCAACGCAAACATTCTCAACTGAATGTCTTTACTGAGAGTGTACTATTAGTGTTGTGTCCACCAAAAACAGGCACCGCATCCTTACTGTACATGGGCAATCGCCAAATAAACATATACCTCTAATTCCAACACCTCTCCTATACCACCAGCATCTGAAATGTCATTTCTAATGAGTTAGACCATTTCTTATAGCTAGATACCACATATGTCAGTATGAGGTACTCCTTATCTAAGCCTGATTTTTCACTCACTACAAAGTTTGCGCCACTACAATCAATGAAGCTAAATGCGTCTTCAGAGTGACTGAGCTAGTTAAAATGTCTTCCCTCCTAGGGCATGTCTCTTTTATTCAAATGCTTCCATCTTGGGGTGGTATCAACAAAGGAACTCTCTAATGGATGATAGCTGCTTCTGCCCACTCTGTCTCATGCATTTTTTACAGGAGATGTTTGTTCATGCCTATTCCGCAGATGTGATCTGTATTCTCTGGTTTCCTTCCAGATTCTAAGTCACATCTCAAAGTCTGCTTTCTACGCCTAGTGTCTCACCATGAGTGATCAGTCTTCAAATATCTCCCTCGTCCCGAGACTGTTCAGAGCGAACAATGTTGCCAGATTTTCTTAAATTTTTTAAGGAAAACTAAGTGAAAACATTCAACTCGGTTCTACGTCAGAAAGTAAAATCTGTGAAAGTGATCCAACCAGAACTGAGCGAAAACCGAAGAAAGCAGAAATTGAAATGAAAAAAACTTTTGGGCCCAAAATCTAACTCCGAGGTTATTAGATACTTCTGGACCCAGGTCCCGTAGCCTGACCACTGCCACCAAATGAGGAAGCAGGGTTACAGAGGGGGAAGGAACCTCTCACTACCGTAACAGTCTAGTTTCTAGTTAAGGAATAGCCTCTTAGATTACTGTACTTTGCTCATGGCAGCAATGGCAAAAACACAGGCTTCACAACAAAAGGTGAGTTAAGACAGGCAGTACCAAAACAACATTTTAATCAATATCAATCGTCAAACCAATTTAGTAAGTATTCTATGATTCAAATAAACGTATAACAATACAAATTGGATGAGATGCCTCAAACTTGTAAATTGTAAGTATCTATTCCAAAGTGCGCCTCAACTCGAGCTCAGCATACAGGTAAATAGAATTCTCCATTCGCATTATCCGCAGGTGGACCACGGAAGCCCCTGCACATCATAGTTCTTTCTGAGTCTATACATGTCTCATATCTTATCCTCCACATCAGAGTCTTCCTGAGCCTACACAACAGCCCTTTCTGAGCCTACACAACAGCCCTTTAAGTGTTTTTTTGGAATTTGTAATAACAGTTCTTTTTGGGTATAAATATTAGTGTCACAATTCATCATCCATCAGTTCTTTCGGAGTCTACACATCAGATTACCTTCTGAGTCTAAACATCAGTTTCATCGCTGAGCTTCCACGTGTCATTTCTGAGTTTACAAAACAGTCTTTTTTTGAGTCCACACAACAGAGTCATCTCTGTATTTGTACATCAGAGTTATTTATCAGTCTTCATATCACAGTTCTTTATGTGTCTCTTCATTGGTGTCATAAATGAGTGTTTTTGAGTCCACACAACAGAGCCATCTCTGAATTTGTACACCAGAGTTCTTCATCAGCCGCACATCTCAGTTCTTCTGAGTCTATTACTTGAGCCCCATCATCCGAATATTTCTGAGTCACAACATCAATGTCTACATTAAAGTTCTTTCCGAGCTTACACAATACAGTCCTTTCTGAGTCTAAACAACAGAGTCCTTGCCTAGCTTACACAGCAGAGCCCTTTCAGAGCCCACTCATCAGTGCCCTTTCTGTATTTATAGCTTAGTGCCTAGGTTATCCTCTCCATAACAGCATTGTCTGATTGCATTCATTAGTGTCTCATTTGAGCAACAACATCAATTTTTTTTCTGAGTCTAAACATCAGTGTCATAACTGGGCCTCTACTTCAAAGTTCTTCCTTAGCTTACATTAAAGAATCCTTCCTAAGACTAATCAACTGAGTCGTTTCCTAGTTACACAACAAAGTCCTTTCAGAGCTCACACATTAGAGCCCTTTCTGAGTCTAAACATCAGTGTCAAATCTGGGCCTCACATCAAAGTCCTTTCTGAGTCTAGACATCAGAGCTCTTTCTGAGTCTAGATATTAGCGTCATATCTGGGCGTCCACCGCAGAGTCCTTTCTGGGTCTATACATTAGTGTAATACATTTGCCTGCACATAACAGCGGTGTGTGAGCCTGTTCACCAGTGTCGCATTTTAGCCTCCAGATCCAAAATCCTTTCTGAGCCTAAACATGGTTCAATCTGAGCCTCTACATCAAAGTTGTTTTTCTTAACTTAACTGTAGAATCTTTCCTACCTCTGAACAACTGAGTCCTTTCCTAGCTTACATAATGGGCTCGTTTCAGAGCTCACACATCAGAGCCGTTTCTGAGTCTAAACATCAGTGTCATGTCTGGGCCTCCCCATCAAAGACCTCTCTGAGTCTACACATCAGGGCTCTTTCTGAGTCTAAACATCAGTGTCATGTCTGGGCCTCCACATCAAAGACCTCTCTGAGTCTACACATCAGGGCTCTTTCTGAGTCTAAACATCAGTGTCATGTCTGGGCCTCCACATCAAAGACCTCTCTGAGTCTACACATCAGGGCTCTTTCTGAGTCTAGACATTAGTGTCTTCTCTGGGCTTCTACCTCAGAGTCGCTTCTGAGTCTAGATGTTGGTGTTTTTGAGCCTCCTGGTCAGAGTCCTTTCTGTATCTACACATCAGAGTCATTTCTGAGTCTAAGCATCAGTTTCTTATCTGGGCCCCCACATCAGAGTCCTTTCTGAGTTCAAACGTTGATGTCATATTTGAGACTAAAGATCGCAGTCATTTCTAAGTCTATTCATCATTAGGGTCATATTGGAGTCTACTTCAGCCATCATTCTGTTTTCAATGAAACGCTGTGCCCCTCTAGAACAATTCCATGTGTGTCTTTCAATGTATCCAGCAAAGTATGTGTTAACCTCTTTATCATTCATTATTCTCTCCACCTGTTCACCAGTTAAACATAATCAATAGTTCTATTATTCCAGCTATATTTAGTGCTACCCTTCTGTTTTCCATTCAGTATTCTTTCCTTCTAAACAGATCAGAGTCCTTTCTAAGTATCTGGAGATCCACTTCAGAGTCATTTATAAAGTGAAATATCAGTCTTATATTTAATCTCACAAATAAGTCCTTGCTGGATCTATGCATCACTGGCATATCTGAGAACACATATTATCAACCTAAGCCACACGCACATAAGTATCCTAGTTAAGCCCACAAATTAATGTACCAGCTGACGTCAGAAATCCATGCCCTACACCCACACATCTACATTAAAGCTGAACCCGCACATGCATTTTGTAATTAGGAATACACATCAGTATCCTAGTTGGAAGAAGCCCACAATCACAAATGCAACTAAATTCATGACTTCTGCATCAAATAAAGATTTGCTTGGGCAGAAACTAAGGTGTCTGTTCACAGCCTCAATTTGAAATATGCTGTAATATCCTCTCCTGGTGTCTAGTATACACATACACAAACCTACTACATACATATGCATACTAGGTAAGCTTCAATCTTACAACAATATTCAACACCATAAAACACCCCATTTTGAGCTCAAACATTCACATAGAAAGTGAGCACAGCGTGCTAGAGCACACATTGTCCCTGCTTAGCCCATACCGCAGTATCGAGCGTGAGTTATTACATCAGAGTCCTGGTTAGGCCTACACAACAGGCTGGTAGTAAATTCTGCGCATTATCCTCAGCAACATTTGACTTAACTTTATACAGTATTCTGGACGGATTCACAGTGGAGCGAGAACCAGTAAAGTAAAAACGTGACTTTTGCTTTGGTACCTTTTTTGAGGAATAGTTTTACAGGACATTAGTCATTGCAAAATCAATAATGACTGTTGGGGTTATTTAATTGGTGTGCAGTTGACCCCTTCCTAATGATAGTACATCAAACATAGGCTGCCTTCCAGGAGTGTTGTTTTAATTGCATCAAATATCAGTGGCAATGCTGTGAAGTTGACAAGAGGGAGAAGCATTCTGATGCCAGATGTATTCTCTTGCAGGTCAACGGAAGCACGTGGGACTTGCCCATTTCACTTCTTTCAGGACTGCTCCAGGTAAACCTCATTGGTTCTGCTGTTGTGGTTGAAGCCGCCTTTGGGATTGTGGTGTCCTACGAGTTGACTCAATATGTAGTAGAGGTGACCGTGCCTGGTGCCTACTCGGGTGCAGTATGTGGGCTCTGTGGAGACTTTAATGGCATTCGTGATGACGACCTTAGGGGTCCAAGTGGATCGGTGATGGAGGACGTGGCCCATTTTGTTAAAAGCTGGCAAGTTTCAGCCTATACTTCTATATGTGCAATAACAAACCGTGTGCCTGCGTGTAGTGTGGAAAACGTGGCCTTCTACTTCTCGAAGAGGCGCTGTGGGGTTATCACTGACCCCAAAGGTCCCTTTTCACGATGTGACGGTGGACGGGATAATATCACCATCCTCGCAGACTGTGTTTACAATATGTGCGTCACTGGTGATGTCAAACGGACCTTCTGTTCAATGATTCAAAGCTTTGCCCAGCAGTGCCAGAGACAAGGAAACACTATTCAGCAGTGGAGAGAGCGCACGGAGTGCGGTAAGAGTCCGTTCACATCTACATTATTGTCAATGTGTTCCTCTTCCATCCTCCATTTATCCTGGCTTCAGTACTTCCGCTGCGCTCGCCATCCACCTATCTATCCATCCATATATCCATGCTTCCATACGTACAGCCCCTTAATCCATCCCCCAACCCGAATCATCTCTTCATCCTTCCTGCACTTATCTGCCACATCACCCGAAAGCATCAACCGCTCCCATTCATCTGCCGTTCTCCCCTTTTGCAGCCTTCCCCTACTGCGTGCGTCTTTCTTTCGCTCTTATGATCTATCCTTCTGTCTGTCCACACATCGCTTCCCCTGTATGTCTGTCCATCTACCTTGGGCTTTATTTTAACCGTTAATCTCTCCCCCTCTAACCTCTGCGTCTTGTCTTCCGTATTGCAATCCTCCATGTTCTGTTCCACTATTCTCTGGCCCCTTCACCCATCCAAACAGGTATCCCCGCTTCCCACCATCAGTTCTTCTCTCAGTTCTTCCGCATATCTCTCCATCGCTCCATTCCTTTGTCTTTCGCTAAATTCCCCAGTCACCTTCATCCATTCGTTATTATTTGCTCCCACCCACTTACCTACTTATGTGTCCATCATTCAAGAAGCAGTCTAGCGACTGGGTTTCTGAAACCGAAAACCAAATTCTGGGATGCGAGGTCGTCCGACCAAAAATCATGCGATTCTGAGTAAATCACGTTTTTCCTATTACCCCAAATTGTAAATACCTGTGTAAATCCGTAAAATCGGTGTTTCGTCTGGTTCCGCATCATTCACATGCCGCAACCTCAATACATCCTGGTTTCTGTCATCACTCGTACATGTAACTTACACATGTCTCATGGTGTGCAACATCTCATGTTCAAGGTGTTCCTGCTACGATACCTCTTCATTGTAAAGCACTGCACAGATACTTAAATAAAACCAGTCACTATCACATATCCAGGGAAAATAAATCATTAATCCATCCACATGTCATCCATCCACCCATTCATTCATCCAGCCATTTAACCAATGAGAGATGTCACCCGCCCATTACTATCATCATCTGCAGATGTTCATCTGCCCCACATTTTTTTCTCTCTGTATATTAGTGTCAGGTCGTGGTGATGGTAGGTTGTGTTAACACTGAAGAGTTGGATGTCACACTTTTTTGAACTTAGGGGCATCAGTTAAACCACTGCAAAAAAACTACAAAGCGATGGAAGGAATGTTTCAATAAACCTAAGATATTAAGGGCCATATGTACGAACACTTTTTCCCATAGACACAGAATGGGTAAAAACCTTTGCTACATCTGGCCCTTATTCTCAGGACACAGTAAAGTCTATCGTTTTTCACCAACATTGCCAGAGATCAGACATAAGCAAATCAGTCTTGTTCCTGCTCATATAGGCAACGCTGACTGAACTGTCAGGCACCCCTCCACCCCCATTACGAAAAATCAAGCAAACAAACAAACAACCTCTCTCAGGCTAATGGGCCTTATCAATTAGCCACGGGAACCATGTTGGGGATTTCCGGTGCCAGTGGCTGAGAATAATGTAAGCATTCATTCCATCACTTTGTTGTTCGGCTCATTTAAAGGGTGTCGTGCTTGCCATCCTGTTCCCGGTGTTCACCATGTAAGGGCAGTATGCTTGGTACTTAGGCCCATATTTATACTTTTTTTGCACCGCATTTGGGTAATTTTTTTGACGCAAAAGCAGCACAAACGTACAAAATACAACTGTATTTAGTTAGTTTGCGCCGCTTCTTTTTTTTTTAAGTTTTAAAGAGAAAGTTTATTGAAGATTCATACAATATTCAAAAGTTATACACACATTTGATTGCAAGAAATAAATAAAACAATAACAGTTCAATTTCCTAAGGGGTACATTAATGAGAAGCACAATAAATATATGAATACTTTAAATCGCAAATATATATGCATATAGTAAATATATTGGTAGAAAGAGTTATAAACAGTAGGATTAAGTACAATAAAAAAGTAAAGAGAAACAATTCATGGTGGTTTGGAAACCTCCTAATTTCTAGGAAAATGACTACATGAAGAGTAAGCTAAAGAGTTTAGTTAATTCGTAATAGGTATCCATAACATGTCTCTTTTAATACCCAAGGATACAGGGTAAACATAAGCTCTATCCAACCGATGGTTATAACATATACCATACCACCAAGCCCGAAAGGATAATTTAGAGGAGTCCTTCCAAGTTTTCATAATTTGTCAAAAAGCAACGGGCAACAATAAATCTAAAATTAAAATAGATTTTTTTGGGAAACTTAACCAGTCAGCGGCAAGGCTGCCTAAAAATATATTTGCAAAAGTTAAGAAAATTTGAGTTTTAAAAATAGTATTAATTTGATTCCATACTTTAACCCAAAATTGAAAAGTATATGGACACTCAAAGAGCATGTGTTTAAGATCTGAAACCGGCTCACTACAAGATCAACAATAGGGCGAAAGGTTAAAATTATTTTTATGTAAAGATGAAGGTGTAATTAATAACCTATTATATATAAAAAATAAAGTTTGAATTGCATTAGCTGCTCTTGAGGCCTTTCGTATTTTAATCCACACTTTATTCCATAAAGAAGGTGAAAGTGAAATAGCCAAATCTTTCTCCTATTGTATTTCTATTGCTGATTTAGGTCTATCTTCAGGAAGAGATGTAATTGTTTGATAAATACTAGAAGCTGATGCAGCTTGTAATAACAGGTTCTTAATTGGAGAAGGACGGACCAATGGTGCTTGCTGAACTGGAAAAGATTGATAAGAAGTATTTACAACATGTATTAGAGCATCATATTTCTTATTAAAAGAGGATGGAAATGAAAAAAGAAATCATGCTTGCTCAAAAGAAATAGGGGAATCATTGTCAAAGAGTGGATGAACCCATCTTAACCCATTCAAATGCCACGGTTTCCAGTAGATGGTTTTATTATGCAACTTGATGAGTTTTTTATACCATATTGATGAATTCAGAAATTGCATTCTGTCTCCATTGTATGAAGCAAAAATAGGTTGCAGAATTCTGCATGAATTTTTCAAAATCGGGAGGGAGATAGATGATGTTTTTTTTGACAAAGTTAATACTTCCAGAAACATGTAAAGAACAACAAAGGACTTTTCAACTTCAACCCATAAAGGTAAAAAAAGTAGAAACATCTTCGGTCAATAAACAGAAAGCCTGCTTAAGAGAAAAAGCCATATGATAAGAGTGAAGATTCAGAAAATTTACTCCTCCGTGAATTTTAGGTCTCATCAATTTTTGGAGAGACATTCTGGATCTCTTATTATTCCATAAGAATTTAGCTAAAATAGAGTTCAACCTCTTAAGTTAACTATTTGGAATATTAATTGGAATATTTGATAAATAAAAGAGAATGATAGGAAGGAAGTAATCTTTAGAGAATCTAATATACCCCACCAGGATAAAAATAAAGGGTTCCATTTAGATAAAAGAAATCAAGACTACAAAATAATTGCAAAAAATTACAAGAAATTGTATCCTGAAATGAAGGTTTAAGCCAAAGACCAAGATATTTAATTTGATCATTATTCCAGTGTAAATTGGAAGATTTAACGTCATCCGGAAGGCAACATTTATTTAAAGGAAGAATTTCACACTTTTCCCTATTTAACTTATACCTTGAAATAGAAGCAAAATGTCCTACTTCAGAAAGAAAAGAAGAAAGTGAAGATTTCTGATTTGACATAAAAAGTAAGATATCATCAGCATAAGCCAAAAATTGTATCTGTCCTTCACCAAACTGGAAACCATGTAAATTTGTATTAGCCTTAAGTTTCAATAAAAAGGGTTCCAAGGCAAGAACAAACAAAAGCGGTGATAACGGACATCCCTGACGAACTTCTCTGTGAAGTCAGAACGAGGGAGAGATGAGACCATTTAGATAAATAGCAGCCTTAGGAGAGGAATATAGTAATAAGATAAGATTTATAAATTTAGTTCCTAAGCTAAACCATGAAAGCGTTGAAAAAATAAAGAACTAGTTAACACATTCAAAAGCTTTTTCAGCATCAGGAGGAATTGCAGAAAGTGAATCCCCTATATGTCACAGATTTACCTAAAATGTTAAAAAATAAGCATGTGTTGTCTGATAATAAACATCCTTTAATAAAGCCAGATTGCTCTTTACCAATTAACTTAGGGAGTATCAATTTGAAACGCATAGCAATAATTTTAGCAAAAATGTTATAATCTAAGTTCACAAGGGATTATAGGTCTAAAATTCTTACAAAACTTTGGATCTTAGTTATCTTTTAGTATAATAACAATTAAAGCCTCCTGAAAAGACCCTCCAGAAGACTTTGCGTTAACAAAATAAGTAAAAAGATTAAATAATCTTGGAACTAATAATTTAGAAAAATGCAAATAGAATTCAATAGTAAAGCCATCTGGGCCAGGAGCTTTACCTTTTTTAATAAGATTTAGTGCATTTAGAATGTCTTTAAGAGAGATATCATTATCAAGAGCAGTAAACTCAAAAGAGGGAAGTACAGGTGAATTAATGGTAGACAAGTATTCCCCAATAAGCTCCTGCTTGGGAACAGAATCAGGGGTGTATAACTGTGTGAAGAAATGAACAAATTCATCTAAAATATCTTCATTCTTGTGTAATAAAAGGTGGGAAGAGTTATAAATAGATTCTATCCTTGTTCTATCTTTTTTAATTTTAAGATAATTTGCTAAATGTTTTGCTGATTTATTTTGGCCCTCATAATACTTAGCACTGGACCTAAGAGGATAAGAATTAGCAATATCAGTCGAGTTTTTATTAAAAGTGAATTTAGCTTGAAGTAAGTAATTAAGACAACTTTTAGACTTGGAAGAGTAATACAGGTTTTCTAGCTGTTTAATACGATCCATTAAGCTAAATAACTTTTTATTAGCAGTTTTCCTTTTATTGACAACATAAGAAATAATAAAATCCCTAGAGGCCGCTTTGAATGCATCCCAAGTATTCTAAACAGAAAGCTGGGGGGTATTGTTTCCTACAAAGAATTGTGTAGCACACTTCTCAAAAAGCTGAGTAAAATTAGTATCAAGAAATAATGAGTTATTAAATCTGTTACTTGGCTGTTTATGTGGCATAATATCAAGATCCAAACTCACTGGAGCATGATCTGATATTAACATGGAACCAATTTCCGAACTCAAAACATGTTAAACGAGATGCTGTGAGACAAATAAATAATCAATCCTCAATTGGGAAGAATGCACTTGAGAAAAAAAAGAGAATTCCTGTAATGTGGGGTTACACAATCTCCAAATATCTGTTAATGCTTTTTTTTAATCATGGAGGTAAACTGTGAAAATATGGTGGATATTACAAATCTAGAGTTAGAATTACGATCAAGAAAGGGATCCATAACCATATTGCAATCTCCTACAAAAATTAAATATTCATCCTAAAGAGTCATTAACTTAGCTAATATTTCATTCCAAAAGGATTTATCAGGTTGGGTTGGAACATAAGCATTAAATATAGTTAAAGGTACTTTATTATTATTCATTGAAACTATAACCCATCTACCCTGCTCATCAGAATCTTGGGAAAAATCAGAAATATTCGTAGTTTTATGACAGAGTATAGTAACCCCATTTCTTTTCCCCGTACCAGGAGAGGCAAAAACATGACCCACCCATTGTCTTTTAAGTTTGGCCACCTCAGCACTTGTTATATGAGTTTCTTGTAACAGGGCAATATCAGCTTTCAATTTTAAAATATGAGTTAAAACTCTTTGATGTTTTATTGGGGATCCCAAACTTTTAACATTCCCTGAAAGAAATCTAAATGTCATTTAATATAAATAATAAGTAATATGATCATGAGATTATTGCATACAAACCACATATTAGTATGAAGAAATTGAACCAAACGAAAATATTTAGTGAACAGAAAGTGAAAAATAGAAGTATAAACATGAAAAAAAAGAAAAAAGAAAAGAAAATAAAGAAAATTCAGAGGAGATGGAGGAGATGAAGTTAAAGAAAACAAAGAGAATAAAATATAGAAGAAAACAGGAAAACTACAAAAGGAACACTGAATGAATAATAAAAACATGCTTATGAGACAAAAACGTGAGGGTGGTGAAACCAGAAAAGGAGGACAACGCAACCTTCACTCCATAACCGCAGACACGGAAGGGAAGGGAGATCCAACCACACAGGTTGCAACCACAAAAGACGGGCACATTGAATGCATAAAGATCTAAAAAGAGAGAAACAAAGGAACCATTCAAATCCCTTAAATAATCAAACACGTTTAACATTACAATGAACCAACTAAGGGCACATCCATTAAACAAGAGCAAGATAAAATAAAAAAAAACAATCAATACAATATTCAAGTCTCTGATATTTTGGAAGTGTCCATTATTTTACCTCTACAAGAATCAATATACCGTTGAAGTAATACTGGGTCCTCGTATGTTGTAGTCTTATTATTGTAAGTCACCTTGAACAAGCACGGATGGAAAGACCATACCGAGCATTAAGCGACCTCAATGCCGGACGCATATCTAGAAATTTCTTCTGTTTGTCTGCCGTTGATTTAGCATAATCCTGAGCAAAAAAAAAGATTGGAACCTGACCACGTGATCCGACCTTTAGCTCTTGCTGCTCTGAGAACCCTTAGCAAGTCTGTATACTCCAAAAAATAAAGTATTATTCCTTTTGGTTTCTTTGATGTTGAAGCCAAATGTGAAGGATTACCAAGTCTATGCGCTCTTTGTATATTCAAAACAGGAGGAGTAGGCTGGTCCAGAATCTTGGGCAGAAATGCTTGAAAGAAAGGAAAAGGGTCTGAACCTTCAATTCCTTCAGGTAGACCATAAATACGTAAATTATTCCTGCCGTTCCGATTTTCTATATCATCTGCATGCTTTTTCAACATAGCAACTTCAGATTGTAAAGATTGAATCGATGTAACTGAATCTTCAAGCCCTTCCACTCTTTGTTCCACACAAGAGACTCAGTTCTCCACAAGAGACCATTTGTCATCCAATATTTATAACTGTTTATTTGTATCTTCCATTTAAGGTTTAAGCGCCCTTATTTCCTCAAGAAGTAATTCCATAGATAGGGTATCTACAACTTTAATAGGAGATGGAGGATCCTTTTTAGCTTTCTTATTTGTGGACGTCGAGACCATTACCGGAAGCTTGGACAAAACTTTATTCACAAGAGCAAGAGGAGAAACAGGTGTTGAAGATGTAACATCAAGAGAAGTAGCTCCTGTACTTTCCATGTTTGATAAAGGAGCAAAGGAGTTATAAAGGAATATTATCAGAACTTTTATTGTTCTGTACTTTGTTAATAGTCAATTGAAGGTTCCTGGATCTGCCCATAAGCAAAAATATAATTCTGCCCAAAATGTCATAAAATATATACTTTATAAAGTAAGAGAGAGAAGAGAATAGAGCGAAAAACAAAAGAAAGCTGGACAAAAATGCTCTAAAAGGCAAGGCACGGTGAGCAAAGAGCGTAAAAACACACACTTGTAGGTCAAAAAATGCAAAGGGAATCTTTCAGGCAGCGAAGCATACTTGAAAAAGAAAATTGTGAGGTAAAAAGAAAAAACAAAATGGCGGACCCAATGAAATTCCACACAAGACTGCCATAAAAATCAACAAAGAGGGCTTAAAAGTACCTCTGAAGTCCTTTTAAGAGGCATACTATATTCCAGGCATGTTCCCCCAACTCTTCTCTACTGCAGGAACATAAAATTTGCCCACGAGTATCAGCCTGCTCTCCTGACTCCTGCCGGGGTCATGGAGCTCCGTGGAATGCAGCCATCGTTGAAGGCCGCCAAGCCACACCCCAGTTTGCACCGCTTCTGCTTAAAAAAATGACGGAAACGCGGAGCAAAAAAAGTATAAATATGGGCCTTATTCTTTCAGTTTCTGGGGAAACAAGAAAACCTTGGCCCTGATGCACAGGGAGTTTTGGGTGTCATTGTTGATTTGTTACTTCCCAGTTAAACAATGTAAAACCCAGCAGGTAAAATCTGCATTGGACGGCCTGCCTTGAAAAGTGAGGGTGTTTGGAGCATAAGGGTAGTGCCCCTGTGGCGGTGGCCATCGCCTTTATAGCGAATTGGCAAACAATCTTCGATTCCTCTACCTCTACATGTGGAGAGGCGATTTATGGAGGGACTCCCTCTCCAAGTCATACATGATCTCAGAAAATGAGCTCTAACTACATGTTTTTCAAAGTATATGTTGTGTACTAAACTCTTTTTCAACAAACATTTCTAACTTTTGTTAATGCAGCCATCTCTCTCTTTCCAAGTACCCATCATTCTTTTTTGCCGTGAAAGGTTATGCCCGTCTAGAGCAATTCTATTTGTGTCTTTCAATTTATCCAACAAAGTTTGTGTTAATCTCTTTCTCATTCAGTATTCTCTTCACCTGTTCACCATTTAAACATATTTAATAATTATATCCTTTCAACTACCCTTCTTTTATCCATTCAGCATTGTTTTCTTCTATATATTATGGTCTCTATCCACCCATCTATCCATTGCCATTAGTTACTCAATCGATCAATCAATCAATCACTTGTAGAGCGCGCTACTCACCTGTTAGGGTCTCAAGGCACTGGGAGGGGGGGAAGGGTTGCTACTGCTCGAATAACCAGGTCTTGAGGCGTTTCCTGAAGGTCAGGAAGTCCTAGGTCTGTCGTAGGTGGACAGGGAGGGAGTTCCAGGTTTTGGCAGCGAGGTGGGAAAAGGATCTGCTGCCAGCTGTAGTTCGATGGATGCGGGGAACGGTGGCGAGGTTGGCGGAGCGGAGTTGGCCGATGGGCGTGTGGAAGGTGAGTCGCTCGTTGAGGTAGGCATGGCCTGCGTTGTGGAGAGCTTTGTGGGCGTGGATGAAGAGTTTGAAGGTGATCCTCTTGTTGACGGGGAGCTAGTGTAGGTCTCTGAGGTGGGCTGAGATGTGGTCGTGGGATGTTGAGGATGAGGCGTGCGGAGGTGTTATGTATACGTTGCAGTTTCTTCTGGAGCTTGGTCGTTGTTCCTGCGTAGAGCGCATTGCCGTAGTCCAGTCTGCTGCTGACAAGGGCGCGGATGACTGTCCTTCTGGTTTCGATGGGATTCCTTTTAAGGTCTTGCAAAGCATGCGGAGGGTGTTGAAGCAAGAAGATGAGACGGCATTGATTTGCTGGATAATGGTGAGCAATGAGACTAGGATGAAACCTAGGTTGCATGGGTGGGTGGTGGGAGATGGTGCGGTTCCTAGGGTGGCCGGCCACCAGGAGTCATCCCATGCAGAGTGGTTGGAGCTGAGGATGAGAATCTCAGTCTTGTCCGAGTTCAGTTTGAGGCAGCTCTTGTCCATTCAGTTGGCGATGGCATGCAGTCCATCGTGGAGATTGGTATTTGCAGTGGCAGGGTCCTTGGTGAGTGAGAGGATCAGCTGGGTGTCGTCTGCATAGGAGAAGATGTTGAGGCCGTGAGATCGGATGATGTTGGTGAGCGGAGCCATGTAGATTTTAAAAAGAGTTGGGCTGAGAGAGGATCCTTGGGGAACGCCACAGATGGTCTTTGTGGCTTCAGACAGGAAAGGAAGAAGGCGGACTCTCTGAGTTCTACCGGAGAGGAAGGATGTGATCCAGTCCAGGGCCTTGTGGTGGATCCCAGCGTTGTAGAGGCTTGTGCGGAGGATGTGGTGACAGACGGTGTCGAAGGCTGCCGAGACGTCTAGGAGGATGAGGGCAGCGGTTTCGTCTTTGTCAAGCATGGTCCTGATGTCGTCGGTTGCCGTGATGAGTGCGGTCTTGGTGCTGTGGTTCTTACGGAATCCGGATTGGGAGATGTCTAGCGTGCTGTTGTCCTCCAGGAAGCGGGTCAGTTGGCCGCTGACGATCTTCTCGATGACCTTCGCCCGGAAGGGAAGGAGGGAAATGGGCCGGTAGTTCTTGAGGTCTCCGGGGTCTGCCTTGGGCTTTTTTAGCAGGGCGTTGACTTCAGCCTGTTTCCAACTCTCCGGGAAGGTGGCAGTCTCGAAGGAGCTGTTGATCATACGGAGTTGGGGGGCGAGGATGTGGCTCGCTTTGTTGAAGACATGGTTGGGGCAGGGGTTGGAGGGTGATCCGGATGGGATGGTGCTCATGGTCTTGGTGGTGTCCTTGTCGTTGGTGTGGGTTCAGGTGAGCAAGAGGTTGGTGTGCCTGGGTGCGTTGGGGTTAGTGGTGGCTGCGGTGGTCGTGGGGGTTGAGGAGTTGAAGCTGCTGTAGATGTCTGTGATCTTGCGATGAAAAAAGGTGGCGAGGGAGTAGAGGAGGTTTTGCGAAGGAGGGGGGTTGATGGAGCAGGACTTGGGGTTGGCGAGTTCTTTGACGATGCTGGAGAGCTCTTTGCTGTTGTGCGCATTGTTGTCGATGCAATCTTTGTAGAAAGATCTTTTGGTGGTCCAGATGAGCTGGGTGGTGCTTGCTGATGGCTGTCTTGAGGGCGGCGTGGTTGCTCTCTGTTTGTTCATGGCTCCACTTCTTCTTGATTTTACGGCACTCCCGCTTGGAGGCCTGAAGGTCGGTGGTGAACCGGATTGCTTTAGTGCTGGTGCGGTTGTTGGAGGGTTTCCTGAGCGAAGCGAGGGTGGTGGCGCAGTCGTCTAACCACTGTTTGAGGTTGTGGGCGGCTGTGTTGGGGTTGATGGTGCTGGGTGGCAGGGCACAGGCGAGAGTGGAGATCAGCTGGTCTCCCGAGATCTTGTTCCAGCTGCGGCGGGGGATCTGTTGTGGGTGGTGATGAGCGGTGGGTTTTTGGAAGGTGAAGTGGACACAGCGGTGGTCGGTCCAGTGGAGTTTGTGGTGTGGCTGAAGGTGACATGGCTACTGGCGGAGAAGACAGGGTCGAGCGTGTGGCCAGCTGAGTGGGTGGGCATTGTGACAAGTTGTTTGAGCCCGAGGTTGGCGAGGTTGTCAAACAGGGCGGAGGAGTTGCTGTTGTTGGTGTTCTCTAGGTGAAAATTCAAGTCGCCAAGGATAATGCAGTCCGTAGAGGCGATGGCCTGGGTGCTGATTGTGTCGGCGATGGATTTGCTGAACTGTGTTCGGGGCCTGGGGGTCTGTAGACAAGGATTCCTCTGAGAGTGGTGTTGGCGTTTACGTAAATCTAGAAGTGTAAGTGTTCAGCGGCATCGATGGTGTCATTGGTGTTGGTTGAGATCCTGATGGTGTTCTTGTGGACTATGGCGATTCCCCCTTCCGGTTTGTTGGTGCGGTCTCTGCAGGTAATCTTATATCCTTCAGGGATGGCTATGGCGACGTCAGGTTCCGAGGAGGAGTTCATCCAGGTTTCGGTGAGGAAGGCGACGTCTGGGGAGGCTGAGGTGAGTAGGTCCCAGAGTTCAACGGCTTGCTTGTGGACGGAGCGGGTGTTGAGGAGGATACAGCTAAGGTGGTTGTGTGTGATACTGTTGTGGTGCTTGGCAGAAGGTCTCGATCCACAACCCGTACTCTGCCATCCTTCTATATTTCTGCCCTTCCATCCATAATTTGTCACTTTATATATATTGATATCTCATCATACACAGCATCTGTCTGCCATCTTCCCTGAAACTTCTCAGCTTATCATTCTACCATTTTGTATCACTTCTCCTTTTCCTGCTCTCTCGCCACACTTTTGTTCACATTTTCTCTCTATTCTTAAAGTTTGCAGTCTTCATCCTCAGCCAGTTACTTTCATCATCTACCCACAATCTGTCCTTACTTTAGCTCTGTTCTACTACTCTTAATTTCCCTCTCCACCTGCGTTTTCCGTAGTTGCTCAGCTGTCCAGCTCTCCCACTCCAGAGGCCCTTTAGTAACTGTGGTATGTCATTATTTTATTCATGTATTCCAGAAATGAAATGTCCAAAAGAAAACACTCACTATGAACTCTGTGGATCTTCATGCCCGGCCGCATGCAGCAATCATTCAGTAACCTCCCGCTGCCCAGTCCCATGTGAAGAAGGATGCCAGTGTGACCACGGGTTTGTGCTCAATGGCACAGACTGTATACATCTGAGACAGTGTGGCTGCACATATAACAACAGGCACTATCTAGCTGGAGAGACCTGGAGAGGAATAGACTGTCTGACCATCTGTAGATGCAATGAGACTACCAGCAAAGCCCACTGCTCCAGTGCAATGTGTGCCCAAGAGGAAGACTGTGTAGACACTGATGGGGTATTTGAATGCCGAGTACCACCAGAGGGGAATTGCCAGGCATCCAGAGGAACCCACTACAGCACTTTTGATGGGACAGTATACAGCTTTTGGAGCAACTGCACTTACATTCTATCTGAACTGTGCGCACCTTCAGATTCTTTGACATTCTTCAGCGTAGAAGTCAAGAACAACAACTGGGTAAATGGTGTTTCAGCCACCACAACTGTCTCTGTGCGGGCCAAGGGTTACCTGATCACTCTTGAGAGAGGTTCTGTCAAGGTAATGCTATTAAGGTATTCAATACCCTGAAATGTTTAATTTAAGAGTGATATGTAGAAATATAAATGGGTAGCTGTGTTATCAAACAGAGAATGAGAGCAAAGCTCAAGTGTCTCTAATGTCTCTCAGAACCCCAAGGTGAAAACAAGCATTTGCAAAGCCAATAAGTCTTGCCTATACAAGAGCTATTGACTTTGGCAATGTGTTTAACCATGTTGTACAACAGTGTGGCTGCTGTTCAGCATGGCAAAAAGTTAGAGGTGTGGAGGGTCAGCGTGGAGTGGGGAAGAAAAGTGTCATGGAGTGGATTTGTTGGAATGTAGTAGAGTAGGAGCAGTAGGCATTTTGGAAGAGGGGAATAGAGTTCAGAGAGTATCGTAGAGTGGAGTGGAGTGGGATGGAATAGGGTGGAGTGGGTTGGAGTGGATTGAGGTAGTGGGGTGGATTTGATTGGACTAGAGAGGGATGGATTGGACTGGGATAGAGTGCAGTATGGTGGGTTGGTATGGGTGGACTTGATTAGAGATGGAATAAAATGGGGTGAGGTGGATGGGATTGGGGGTGGATTGGATTGTGTGGGGTGGATTGGATTCAACTGGAGTGGGATAGATTGAATTAGAGTGAGGTAGGGTAGATTGGGTTCACTGGATTTGAGAGGGGTGGAATGGACTAGAGTAAGGTGGATAGGACTGTAGTAGGGTGGACTGGATTGGATTCAGGTGGGCTGGATGGATTGGAGAGGGGTTGGATGGATGGATTGGAGTGGGTGAACTGAACTGGGATGTGGTGGATTGGATAGGGATAGAATGAGTGGATTGGAGTTGAGTAGGTGGATTGAAGTGGAGTGGATTGGATTGGGGCATGGTGGGCTGCAGTGGGATAGACTGGAATGGCTTGGGGTGGTGTGGATTGGATTGGGGTGGGATTGGATTGGGGTGGATTGGAGTGGGATGGGATGGGTGGATTGCATTCAGGTGGGATAGATTGGAGTGCTATGGGATGGATGGATTGGAGTTGGGTGGAGGATTGGATTGGGGTGGGGTGAGGTGGGGTGGATTGGAGTGGATTGTGGTGGATTGGACTGGAATGGGTTGGATTTGATTGGAATTGGATGGATTGTATTGGAGTGGGGTGAATTTGATGGGTGCGGGGTGGACCGGATCAGTGAGGGGTGGATGAGTGAAGAGGGGTTGACTGGATTAAAGTGAGGTAGATTAAGGTGGAGTGGGCAGGATTAGAGGGGAGTAGGGTGGATTAATGTGGACTGGATTGGACTGAAATGGGGTGGATTAAAGAGGATTGCATTGGAGTGAGATGGACTGGGGTAGTGTGGGAGGACTGGATTAAAGTGAGATGGATTGAGTAGCGGTGGACTTGATTGGAGTGGGGTGGATCGGGTAGGTTTGGAGTGGAGGGGTGGGTTAGATTGGAGTAGGATAGTTTGGATTGGAGTGGGGTTGATCGGACTGGAGTGGGGTAGATTGGGGTGGATTGGACTAGAGTGGGTTGGGGTGGGGTGGACTGTGGTAGATTGGAGTCGGAGAAATGGGATGGAGTAGGCAGAATTGGACTGGGGTGAGATGAGGTCGATTGGATTGGAGTCGGATAGATTGTTTTGGATTAGTGTGAGTTGTTTGGGATTGGAGTAGGGCAGGGTGGAGTGGGGTAAACTGGAATGGGGTAGGTAGTTCTGAATTGAAATGGGGAGGTTTGGAGTGAGGCAGATTTCAATGGGGCTGACTGAAATGGATTTGAGTGGGGCAGGTTGTTTGGATTGAAGTGGGGCAGATTGTTTTGGACTGGAGTGGAGCAGATTGTTTTGCATTGGAATGGGGCAGATTGGAGTGCGACACATTGATATGGGAAGGATTGCTTTGGATTGGAGTGGGACAGACTGCAATGGGGCAGATTGTTTTGGATTGGGAGTGGGGCATTTGTATTAGGGTAATTGGAGTGAAATGGATTGGATTGGAGTGGGGTGGAATGAATTGGTATGAGGGTGGATTGGATGGGAGTGGGATGGACTGGAGTGAGGTCAAATGGGATGGAGTGGGGTGGATTTGATTGGGGTGAAGTGGGGTGGATTGGATTGGAGCTTATTGTTTTGGATTGTAGTGCGACAGATTGGAGAGGGACAGATTGCTTTGGATTGGAGGGGGAAGACTGGAGTGGGGCAGATTAGAGTGGGGCAGACTGTTTTGGTTTGGAGTGGGGTGGATTTGAGTTGGACAGATTGTTTTGGATTGGATTGTGGCAAATGGGAGTGGGGTGGACTGGAGTGGGGCAGATTTTTTGGGATTGAAGTGGGGCAGATTGTTTTTCATTGGAGTGCAGAAAATTGCAGTGGGGCAGATTGTTTTGGAATGGGGCAGACTGTTTTGGATTTGAGAGAGGCAGATTGGAGGGGAGACTTGGAAGTGGGGCATATTGTTTTGGATTGGAGTGGGGCATGTTGTTTTGGATTGGAGTGGGGCAGATTGTTTTGGGTTGGAGTGGGGCAGATTGTTTTTGAGCTGTGCAGATTCTTTTGGTTAGGAGTGGGGCAAACTGAAGTGGGGCACATCGGATTGGGGTGGGTTGGAATGGACTGGATTGGGATGAGTGGTTTGGATTGGAGTGGGGTGGATTGGTGTGGATAAGGTCGGATGGATTGGGTAGATTGTAGTGGGGTGGATTGTAGTGTGGTGGATTGGGGTGTACTGTGCGATTATGTGTTAAACTATCATTTTAGAAATTACACATAATAAGGAAACAATGTTGATTTGCAATACCTTGAACAAGATAATCATCATCTGTTGAGAGGAGCACTAGGAGCAAAAACTAAATAAACCATGATTGGAATGTGATTAAAGATCAACTTTGCAATTTTGTTTGTCCTGCTGGGCACGATTTTGCTAGTCACAAGGCTTCTGTTTGCAGGGCACTAGAAGTTAAAAAGAACAAAATAGTACATCAATCAAGTCAGGAGCAGCAGAAGAGCACTGATTTATTTGAAATCAATCAGTGCTTCTTCCCTGTTCCACAGAGAAGAATGGGAATGATGCTTGCCCTGCAGGGACTAATTATGAGGCTGTAAAGAAGAGTGACACACAAGCCAACAAATGTCAAGTGACAGATAGGCTCCAAGGCCTTTACTGTCCACAACAGAGTTTTCCAAGCGAGACACATGATCTAGCGCATGCACTCGCAGGCTCGACCCTAAACATCTTTTTTACCCGTCTATAAATGTATGTTTTCTCTGCTGTCACTTAGAACCGGAGGTATCATCCTAGAACTCTGACTTCCTGTGTCCAATTCCCACCACCATCTGTGCCTTCCTTCCTCCTTTCCTTCTCTTCTGGAACTGTACTTATTGCTCCCCATCGAAGGGAAGACCAGCACTGTATTGCACTGATTGGCTCTCTGAAAATCCGGTCAGAGCAAACTGAACAAACAACCTTTGTTTCTGAGAAAACTGAACTTCCTTTATGAAGCAGCAACAATGGGAAACAACCTTTGTTTCCCACTGTTGCTGCATGAAATCAATGTTTAATGTAGCCCTATAGCTCACTTACGAGGGCTTTACCGGTTGCTAAAGGCACTGAAGACTCAAGTCTATAACGAGGGAGAGGGCCTTTAACAACCGATATAGCCAGAGAAAGAAGGGCTATAAGGCTATTAGAACATTTCACCCACTAAGGGTAAAATATTATAAATTAAAAAAGGAGAAATATGAAGACAAACATTGGAATGTTGGAGCTCTGGACATAATCATGATGAGATTGATGTAAAGAAACAAGTATCTGTTGAGCACAGGAAAGTTGGCAGTAAATGGAAACCGAAGCTAGGGCCCTCAGGAACTTGGTACATTTTGAAGGTAACGGATGCAGTGTCCCTCAGCCAGATGGGAGGAATCTGAACGGTGTTCCTGGTATAGGTGACAGTATGAATGGCAGTTTAGCTCATGTCCTTCATCTGTGAGGTTGAGTTTGAATAGGAATCAGCACATTACTCATCTTCCATGAGGTTGAGTTTTTGATGGAAGTTTATACATAGCCCCTGCTACAGATTTAGGGGAATATTTATGAGAGGCTTGTGCCACAGTTGCATCACTGTTAGTGACACAGAGGCGGCACGAACCTCTCAACCCTATCTATGAGGCCATGCAAAGCCACTTTGCGTGGCTTTGAATTGCCTCATAGATATGGATTAAGGCAAGGCAATGTAAATTGATGTGTTGCCTTACTCTGCACCAGGGAGGTATCCATGGGCATTGCAGTGGCTTTTCCCATGTAACACTCATGGATTTTGATGCATCCCCAGATTTACAAAAGCCTGTAAACCCGGGGATGTGCCAAAACCTTACACCTCCCCAGGGGAGGAGCAACAAGGAGAAATATCTTCATTTCTCCTCACTTTTCCTCTTTCTATGTGTGCTGCCTAGGGATTGATTATGTGTAGGAAGGTGCCCATTCTTGCACAAAAACAATCCTGCTGACAACGCTAACACCCTTACACCATGGTGCAAGGGTGCTTGCATTTGCGCTAGGTGCCAGAGCAGTTGGAAGGGACAGGAATGCACCATATCACATAGATAGGGCACATTCCTGGCCTTTCTTTTTGACGAGAAATATTTCTTCTCATTCAGACGTTAGAGTTTGAAGGGGAGTTGTTGTGGCATCAATAACGGCAACCCCACCACATCAAGTCGTGGGGCACTGCATCATGGTAACAACTACAGAGTGGGACAGCATAACATGAAAGGTAGGTAAAAAATATTAGTTAAGGGTAAATGTCCACTAAAAATAATAGCATCATGTTTTAAAAGGCCAAGTGTGACATATTTAAATTAAATAAATATACATATAGGCCCTCATTCTGACCCTGGTGGTGACAACCACCACGTTATGAGTGTGGCGGTTTGGCACCACGTTATGATTGTGCCGGTTTAGCCTCTGCCAAACCGCCACATCCCAACTTGTATCACCAGGGTGAAAGTACAGCCGATCTGGAGATCAGCATCTCCGACCCAGTGGTCCACTGAAGACCGCCAGCAGTATCAAATGTCACCTGTCCACCAGGGTTTCCGCAGCGGTCGCACCGCCACAAAAACCCTGGCAGAAAGGCTACTGGTGAAAGGAATCTTCTTGCCTGTCACCCGCAGATGACTCCTCCAACCCCCCTCTGTAATTTCAATACCCCCCACCCCTCCTTTCCATACCAGCACCCCCCTCCTCCACCACTGTTTTAGAACAGCACCCTCTTCCCCCTTCCCCACCCCCTCCTGCCCACATACACGCATACACACACCCACACGCTCCCCACATACACTCATTCACCAACACTTATATACACGCATTCACTCACACACATACACACATTCACACAGACATTCTAACACGCACTCACTTCAACAATCATACACGCATTCAAACACACATTCAAACACCCATACACACACATACACAAACTCATTCAAACATGAATTCAAACACCCATGCACACACGCATACACACTTACATTCACACACGTAGACAACACCCACTCACACACGCACACACAACACCAACCACCCTCTGAACCCCTCCCCTGTCGGACGATCGACTTACCTTGTCCGGCGAGGAGTTCGTCTGCCAGGGAATGGGAACAGGCGCTTTCACTGCCGGCAGAGCACCGCCATCATGGTACCACCAGGCCGTATTACAGGTTATAATATGGCTGGCTGAGTCCTTTTGGCAGGACGGGCTGGTGGTGAAACCGCCTCTGACCATCAGCACGACTACTGGAGGATTTCTGCCCAAATTGTGGCGGAAATCCTTCAGTACTCGTAATATGGTGGTCGGAAGACTGCCAGCACTGGTGGTCTTCTGGCACCCACGGCTTCGCCGGTCTTCGGAAAAGACCACTGAAGTCATAATGAGGGCCAAAATGTCTTAAGCACATGACTTTGAGTACAATAAACATAATTTGATACAATTATAAAAGCTATTTCAATTATTTGCACAAATTGTCCTCCCTCTTCTACCTGAGCATTAGTCTAACAATATTCTATATTATTGAAGTCATTTTGGAGTACTTTTAATACTGTAAAGAAAAAAAATATATTAATACTATTATTGTAAGTTGAAAACTAACAATATTTACTAAAGGATGACTACTGGAATGATTATAATTGAAATTCATTTAGAATTAGAGATAGTGTTAGGATATGATTAAAAACAATTAGTGTGTTAAAAAAAATAAGAGTTAGTATGAAGGTTGTTAAGGGTACAAATCGAAAACATAATTTTATGTTTAGGGGAGTTGAAGAAGGAAAACTAATGAAATTAATTAGATTAAATTGCAAAAAGGATTTATTAGGGTACAGAAAGGATAATAAATACATGCAGGCCTAATCACAGTAATTTTGCTTCTTGGTGGTGTGACTTATTCTTGCAGTACTCCTTACTGATGGATACCTCTTTATTCCTAAAGTAGGTCCGAAATATTCCAAGATGAAACTACAGAAGATCCCTTCTTTTCTTGAATGCATATGTTAAGAAATGAGTTTCTTTCTAGTCCATTATCAAACTGATCATGTGACATTCATTCTTAAGGGCTTCTGACTTTAACAAATAATTATAACTACATAATACATTGGATTCTGTAATCCCTGTATAAATGGCAGTATCTAATTTCCTTATAGTCAGCGACTTGTGACACACTCAATCACTGATTAAAATGAAAAGACATCAGAACTTGACCATTATAGCATTGTAGCCCACTGCCAAGGGTTATACAGGTTGTTACGGGCCCTGAACCCATTTTATAGGTCTGAGCCACAGGCAAGGGCATATAACGAGGGAGAGGGACTTTAACAACTGCTACAGCCTGAGGCTGGAGCGCTATAAGGCTATTAGAACATTGCACCCAGTGAGTGTATAATGTTCTAAATTAAAAAGGGAGAAACAGAAAGATAAACATTGGACTGTTGGAGCAGAAGGCCTATACCAGCCTTTATAAGCCTAGAGCCACTACACTGTCTTCGATGGAGCTCTGAACATTCCAATGTTCTAATATAAGTTACTACAGTTGAGTTCTGACCTCGCAATGCCTGCTTCCAGAACCAGCAGCAAAGGTGAAAGGCAGGTCAGGTCACTGAGCATTACTGAAGCAGCTGTTTAAAGCAACAAAAACAAAACTTGCTTTTCTTTCTTCTGCTCTCTTGTTAGCTTACAATGTCAGAGATAACATGTTTTATTTGTACTCCTTAGTTTGATAAAAGCTATTAATCTTTCTGCATGTTTCTCTACAATCCAAGGTAGTTCAGTTTTTTTTAATAACTTGCGTTCAACTGTTTCTAATATCCGTTTGTGACAAATAACTTACAGTCCTTTGATGTGCTTAAGTTTGAGCTAGAGGTTTTATTTGTATTCTTCTTGTTTGCAAACATGATCACTCTTTCATATGAAAGACCTACACATTAAGATTTTAGGTGGTGTGTGGGAAAAAGGTTGGTGTGACCATGGTCACACCATGTATTTTATGGGATAAAGTACCCCTTGGCATACATGATAAGGATACTGAAAGTTACCTCAGAGTACCAAAACCTTATACAGGAACTCTGCTTCGGCCTTGCTCCTCTATAAGGTTATGGAACTCCTCAGTGACTTACAATATCCTTATAATGTATGGCGGGGTACTTTATCCCTTGTAACATAGTTTATTCACAAGTGTTAGTACAAAATCCATTTTATAAAAACATTACAGATAGCATTCGATCATGTGTGTATCATCTCGAAAGTACAATTACCTTTGCTATTCCAAGTGTATTCAAAGAGTCAACAAAACCTTTGTGAATCAGGCCTGAGACTTTTTTGCTTTAGCATTAACTGTATTTACGGCAAAGACAGGCTGCAATTTTGTCCTGTTTAGATTAAATATGATGAGTCTTCCCCTACTTTAACTTTTTCAGTTTACATTATTTGTCAGCCATAACCCCATTTAGCATCAATGAGTCTGGTTCACAAAGATTTCCCTGTGAGTTGGTGAGACGCAGCACTGCAGTAAGTCACACTTACTCATAGGAAGATGTTGTGTTCATATTATCATTTTTTTCAGGTGTTTATTGTTGACTAGAAGGAGAGGGTAGTTAGTTTAAATGCTTATCAATATCCTTTTTAAGTGGCATCAGGTACTGCTGTTTACCTCCGTTGAGTTTGACAGAGAAGTGATGGATTTCCCTTAATGTAGAAGGAAGAGTTTGAAAGCTAGGGTGATACATTTAAATGTTGAGTAATAAAGTTATGCTTAGTTAGCTGTATACTCACACTGGAATTACAAGAGTTATCATAACACCACATATATTGTATCATTCATTCAGAGAACCAACCTGTTTCAAGCAAGAGATGTTTGTAGGAGAGACACTGGAGACAAATGAGGAATAATCAAGGGGATTTGGCCAGGAAGCAAAAAATCCATGGTTATTTCTTAATTTCTCAGGGCACCCTCATAGTCCTATTTGTAATACTCTGTAACTTGGAAGGGGGATTACATGGCTAAACACTGGGACACTCTGGATCCAGCACTAAAATTGGAGCGATGCCCCACTTTTGTAAGAGATAAAGTATAGAGTGATTTGGTGTGTGTTATGTAAGACCTACTGCAGAAATGGCTATTAAGGTAAGAAAACCTAGAACCTGAAGAGACATGCAGGGTAGAATGTAACAGGAAATAATACTCAGAATCTGATGTGTGAGGCAGTGTTTAACAGGAAAGACATTTGAGGAAGGTTACATTTTTGTATATCCCACCAGCAGGCCAGCAACTATTTCTCAATAGTAGAAGCTGGAGAAGCATTTTCCAATCTCTTGTGTACCAAATACAGGGTTCATTGGTTTTCATTGTGGACAAGTTTTAAATGCATTTTGGCGGCAGCAGGCCCCTGAAGGGCAGCAGATTTACAAATGTGTCTAATCTGGAATAACCTTTTTCTCTGAACAGGTCGATGGTGTGTCTGTGACTCTGCCAATCAGTATGAATGGAGGTGACCTCATAGTATATAAGAGTGAGAATAACATGGTGCTAAAGTCAAAGTTTGGCCTGACTGTGATCTACAACACCTTCACTATACTTGTCAACCTGCACTCCAGATACAGAAACAAAACCTGCGGTCTCTGTGGGAACTTCAACGGAGATGCCAGTGATGACTTTGCCACCCAGAATGGCACTTTATCTAATGATACATCTCAATTTGTCATTAGCTGGAAAGTTGGGGGAGGTCTGGAGTGCAGTGAAGGTTTTAAAGGAACATGTCCAGTATGCCAGAATGAAGAGCAGTTCAACTCCAACTTCTTCTGCAGTATTATTAAAGATCCCAGTGGCCCCTTCTCCCTCTGCCACCAACATATTGATCCAAATCAATACTTCTCCAGATGCCTGAATGAGAACTACCTCATGGGAGGGGACAACATCACACTGTGCTTCTCCATTTGGACCTATGCTGCTGCTTGCCAGACTGCCAATGTCACCATCTCTCAGTGGAGGAATGAATCCTTTTGTGGTAAGAACTGTCAGATTGATCTATCGTCTTCTAAGTTTCCTTTTTACATTTCATAGTGCTGCTTTACAGATGCTAACCCAATCTCTATTGTCAACAGTACATGCAGAAAAAGCTAGGGTATGGAAGTGTCACATTTTGGCCCTAGATTCAAAGAGTCTTTATTGATTCAATGATGATGGCACACTGATATTGAATGCAGAGTGATATCGTCTTTTTGATTTGTTGGGTTAGTTGTATGAAATAATACTCATCGGAAATGGAATAATGTTCTTAACAGTAGCCATGCACTTACAAAAAATTGCAAGATTTTTGTGAAGTGCCAGGAAATGACCTAGGTTTTTATTCTTTGTGTATGTAGCAGACATTGTTATACTGATACTTGTATAGGAGAGTGTTGTTTTTGTATGATCGCCCTCACATCTTTTTGTCCCAATGTGGATGATTATAACCCGAAGGAGCATTAGAGCCTGTAAACCAGGCTACCGTGCCAGTGCTCTCTTTCTGAATTTGATGAATGTGAACTGGTATCTCCAACTGGCAAGGACTTTAACTCCCTTATAAGTCACTTGTAAATGGTATCAGTGGTACCCATGATGTGGGATTTAAAGGGGTCACCCGGGCCTAAAGCATATTTGTGCCACCCTGAGTGACCCAAGTAAACAGATGACAGCAGGCCTACCATTGCAGACTGCAGGAACAGTGCAAACTGTTCTAACTCAACTTTGCCCACACTATATGTGGCAAGGACAAAACACTAATGTTAATATATGCCAGTCACCCCTAAGGTAGGCCTCCTAAGGCCAAGAGGCAAAGTGCATTATATTAAAGGTGTGGGCATATACGTGTAAGCCGATATGATTTGATTTGATTTGGTAACTTATATAGCGTGCAAATGCCTTATGGTGTTTTGGTGCTAATATAGTCGCAGACCTATCATTAGGAATATACTGCCAGAAAGCAGTGAGCTATAGAGTAGAGTTATGACAAAACTGTCTTAAACAACCAGGTTTTTAAAAGCTTACAAAAGCAAAGAAAGTTATCCTGTAGTTTCAGGACACATGGCATTTTATTCCAGAGAGCACTCGTAAAGTGCAAAGAGCCTCGACCTCCCCAATTTACTTTCTTAAATCAGGGGTCAATCATTATTCATGACGATGTTGAGCGAAGAACTCTATTTGGCAAATACCATCTAAAACTCTTTCTAAGAAACTCTGGTCCACCTCCACGTAGAGACTTATGTGCCAAGCATAAAGCTTTAAAAAAAAGCAAATATTTCCTTGTCAGCAGCATTCTTACAGATTGGTGTTTAGGAATGTTTTTAAGTAGGATACAGGGAGCATTTTGCAAAATGTGGACCTTATTTAGTGGTCCTTGTTTCATACCTCCATATATTGCATTGCAGTAATCCAATCTTGATAGAACTAGGGCAATCACCACCAACGTTTGCAGCTCAGGGGTAATATACTGCAGAACCTTCCTCAACATTTTTATAACAAAAAAGCAAGATTTGGCAAATTTATTGGTCTGCTCCACAAAGGATACTTTATCATCAAATATCATTCCTGGATTTCTAACTTTTTCCACTGGAGTAGGTTGAGATCCAAGAGAAGAAGGCCACCAGGAGCTATGCCAGAATATGTCCCTATAGTTGTCTCATTCCAGTAAGGGCTACTATACGTGGTCAGCAGGCCATAGGCTAACATGGGCTGGCACCTGGGCATCCCGAGGTCATCAACTCCATTAAGGCCCCACTGAAGTATGTCATGTTTAGTATCAAATGACTTGTCTCATTAAACCGGACTTTATTCCAAAGTCAGATTTAATGTGACATGCATCCAGGTGGCTACCTTAGAGGTCGCCCTCCTGGTTGCTCCAGCCTTTTCTGTGCCCTGGTTTGCAGCCTGCAGCTGCTGCCACCAACACAGGAAACTTACCGCTGCCAGGAGGTTTGAACAGTCCCATGAGTCAGTAACAAGGGCCTCCCTTGCGGGAGGTGTCATCCCCTCACCGACAGGATGGCTAGTGAAGTGACACATCAAGGCAGTGAGCTTCAAAGCCCACCCAGCCTCTGATATGCAATCAGGCTGACTCCCGAAGGAAGACAAAACCATCCTCCTGCCCAAAGCACATTTGAACCCAGACAGGAGTAAACATTAGGGTCTCAGGAGGCATATACCCCCAGAAGGCTAAACACATGCCTAGGGAGGGCTACCGGTCTGTACATCCGAGGATGGGTCCTGCCATTTTGAAAAGTGATAGAATAGGGTCCTCTGGTTAGAAAAGGAGACACACACACCCAGATGTGTTCCCCTCAGGGGCGGATTAGCTGCTAGGGCTAGAAGTCCATTGCCTACTTGCACGCACACACCTAAATTAAGGAACAACTCTTGCACCAAAACCACCAAATCTGATTTAACTTGCAAACAAGGACAAAGAAGAGACCTGAGTCTATGACTTCAGGACCTACACAAAGCAAAGGCGTGATACCCTACACCTGGGGCAACCACCCTGTAATAACTGTATGACTGCGACTCACCCCCGGCCAGAGACTGGTTCCAAAGGCAAGTGGACTAGAGGTACTAGTCCCCTGCAGCCCACCGGTAAAAGTATGCTCCCAGAACCAAAGAATCACTGGCCATTGGGCCCACCCAAAATTAAATGGTCTAGTGCATTGTCGGAAATGTAGGCTTGACCTCCAGCGCGTTTCAGGTAGCTAGTGTTTTGCCCCGACTCCAGGACGTTGAACTACCCGTATGCTGTGTTTACTGCTGCCAAGGCTCATTGGTGGCCAGTCCGGCTACCACTATCTTTGTTCTGCGCTGCTCTTTGAGGGAACTCACAGCCCCTTCAATCATCCACTTCAGTGGCTCCATTGTCGAGTTTTTGCATGTTTTCTCACTCGCACTGTCTAAGTGGTAAAACCATCACTGCAGTTCTGCGTTCAGCTCCAAGAACAGCCACGGTCATTCTACACCAAGGCCCTATGAGCTAGGCAAAGTTGTACTGCCCTGTGAACATCAATCCATGGACCTGCACCATCTTTACTCCCAGTGGGTTCTCCTGAACTCAACCTGCAAGTGACCAAGTGTCACTAGTGTGTTTTGCCAGCACCTGTGGCTCCTGCATTCAGCAACAAGGACAAGCAGGACCACTCTGCATCCGAGCCATACTAACCAGTTAAAATTGTACTCACTGGCCAACCTTCGTCCAGGGACCTGCACCATCTTTATTTCCAGTATGTTCCACTGGACGCAACCTGCAAGTGACCAATTGTCACTACCTGTTTTATCCATTGACCACAACATTACATTTTGACAGTAGTGAAATGCACTGATTTATTTTAACTTCTAAAATCCATAACTCCAGTTATGCTGATTTGATTGTGTTAGTTTTGGTGTCTAAATTTATATAAAATCTACACTATTTTAGTAAATTGGTGCTGGATTTCTTTCAAGTCATGTTGTTTACTTATTGTGCAGGTTGGTGCTCTGAAATGCTTAACAAATGTTCCTCCAATAGAGCCTGCCTGCTCTGTGCCACACTTGCAGGACTGAGCTAGGGATTTATTACTTCGAATCAAAAGGATGCAATTTGGGGTATTGTGAGAGGATTGCATACTGAAGCCAATCAGCCTCACTGCATAATACTCCACTTTTTTACAATACTTATATTGACTGGCATATGATATTATGTTTGCATGTTCCGTTTTACCTTATTGCGATCAGACCCAGTGTGTTTGCCTTTACAAATTTCTCGAAATACAACCTGGAGAAATTTGCACCACGAAAAAAAGTAACGAAAGGGAAAAGCATGTGGTTTTACTGATCGGTAAAACTGAAACAACATGTTACCCTCCAATCTGAGACTGAAAATTTGCAGGTTCAAATAACTCTGTAGGAAAATGCCTCTTTTTGCATGATCACCCTTATTTTTTGGAATAATGCTGCTGTTGTTTTAAAAGTTGTGCACTGGGACTCTGCTAACCAGGGTCCAGTGCATGGGATCTCATCCCTAAAACATGTATAAAAGTGTCCGTACTCATAATTGGCACATTTAATTTACCTCTAAGTCCATAGTGTAAGAAATATGACTATTCGTTGAGGTTGGTAAGAACCTTGTTAGTGTAAACCACAAAAGTCACGAAATACAACTGTGCTTAACTCTCTGGTAGCTTGACACAAAAGCAGCCAGGCTTAACTTAGAGGGAATATGTAGAACCACTAACTTTTGAACATGGGAACAAGTTTGAGCCTTGCGTCGGCTCAAAATCCTGTGATTATGTGCCAATCACCTAATCTCCCTGTGCCTAAAAAAGTAATGTTTTCTTAGGAAATATAATTGGTGCTTTTGTAAGGCGGTCTAATACCTTTGGGACAAGTTTGCCCTACATGAAAAAGGTGTTTATGCATTACTCAAACAGCAATAACATTAAAATGCTACGTAAGGAAAATCCCAAATGAATTTAGAAACACAGAGTACATTGTATGAAATAAAATGACACAAAAATTACGAATATCCAACAAGTAGAACTGGAGTTATTAATTTTTACATTTGAAGGTTTGAAATATCACCAAAAACCACTAAGTGGCAACCGTGGTTTTCTGGTTGCGCTTCTCCGGAACAAAATTAAGGTTTAAGGCCAATCACAATGAAGTGCAAGTTGGATAAAGGCACCAGGTTAGTCCCAGTGTAAAGTTTTACCTTTGGACTTTGTTTCTGGTATGGAAGTCAAAATCCTCAGTAGGTCAAGCCAGCAGGCTATGGTCGAAGAGGGCTTCATCTCATCACATAGCTAATGGACAATGGCTCGGTGAAGCTGCTGATTCTTTGCGGGAAAACTCTGAGTGGGACACATTTATATTTTGCGCCATACAAGGTCCCTCACCAGCTGGATTCTTTTCGGGTACTCACCCTGTGAACATTTCTATCTTCAGAGGAAATCATTGTTTTGAAGTTTGGATTCTTCTAGTGAGGCAAGGCTGCAAGAGGTACCCAATGAGGGCTCCATAAAGCAACACACATGCCTGCGATGTCCTGCTGGATCACATTGGCTTCTGTGGAGAACATACTGGATGCAATCTGAATCTGGAGTCCAGCTGCAATGCACCTTCGTCAGATCAGCTTAGTGGGTTCTCTGAGGAAAAAGTTGCATAAAGTTTCAAACTCCTAGGTTTCAGGAAACTTCAGGGGGAGTACACTCTGACATCGACCAAGGGTCCAGATCCATTGGGGTAGCACTTGAAGATTAAGACTCACTCCAGCAGAAGATAAGATCATGGACTGTTTGGCTGAGAGTGCAGGAAAAGGCCTCTTGGACCTTTTTGAGTACCTTTAGCCCAAACAGGATGTCAGCCTTATGACCCTTGAACTCCACATCTTTCTCCTGATTACAAGAATGAAAAGTCACAGACAGCAGGTCCATCCTCTTCATTTCTTCCACAGATACAGAAGCAACCTGAGGAAAGATCTGTGGGGTCCACTTTGATGCTTAGTGTCACCCTCTGGGTGGGGTAAACTCCTGGCCACTTCCTAGCCCATAAGGTAAAAGTTCCCAATGGTGATCCTACACACTTGCAGCACGTCCTGTGTGTTTTACTGTAAGCTGCCCCACAGTGCCTTTGTCTATCTAAATCCAGCTTGGCAGAACCCTTCTTCAACTTGTAGAGGTCCCTGTGCCCACCCAGAGGTATGTCTATAACAGTGGCCAAGCCCTACCTTGTAGTCAATCCAAACCAGTTCTGGGGCTGCTAACCCATCTAACTGGGCTTGGAGCCAAGATGACTAGGAAGACAAAGGGAGGCAGACCTAGGTGGGGGCTGCATCTTCCAGTGATAGAGTAGGCATTATTTGAAGGTCAGAAGGAGCCTGGCAAAGACTCCCCCAGATCATCCTGCTCAAGGAGGAAAAACACCTCTCTACACAAAGCATTTTGTCCATAGTTTGGGAGTAATCCACATCTCAATATTGGGAGACATTCAACAATCATGTGACACTGGACACTGGTAGAAAGGTCCATTTGGCTTAGGCAGAGGAATGGCAACTTTCTAAAATACTAATATAATATCCAACTTGAACACTAAGTTGGACTTTAAATTACCATTAGAATGAGTCCCTGAATCATGTTTCTAGCTGCTCTCAAACTGAAGATTCCTATGAGAGAGCCAGTCTTGCTACAGTGAAAAATGACTTTTTCCACTGCCAGGACACATAAAACACTAAACATACATGGCCTACTTTTTAAACAGCATGCACTCTGCCCCATGACGTTTCAGGCCTACCTCAGAGGTCACTTAAAAATATTAAAAAGGAAGGGTTCGGCCTGGTATAAGGATTATTTTGTCCGTTTGAAATGGTGGTTTAAAGCTGCCTCCTGAGGCTGTGTTGGCAGGCCTGAAGGCATGTTTTACAGTGCGACAATAGTGGGTTTGCCCAAAGAGTGCTACAGCTGCCTTGCACCATTTGATTTACCGTCCCTGGGAATCTTATACTAGGGACTTATAAGTAAATCATATGTGCCAATTAGATACATACCAGTTTAATAATATTTAAAAGGGACATCACAAGCATTTTACCACTGGTTAGAAGGAGTAAGGTGAGCATAATCCTATGCTTATAAAAACGGGCTCAGCAAAATGGTGCAAACATTTAATGAGGAATATCACAAAAAATATAGTAATTTCCAACAAAGGTACAAAGCTTCCTCAGGACCTGTAAGTTAAAGGCCACTAGTGGACTGTTGCACACATTGTGCCACCACTAAAGTGACAATGCAAAACATGAATGCAGGTCTACTTCCAGTCACCTGGCTGTGCAGGTTTAAACTACAAACCTGACCTGTCAAAATAACCTCTTTTAATAGGCCTAAATTATTATTAGTCACTCCTAAGTAGGCCTACATCCCAATAAGGCAGGGTGCACAGTATCTAATATTGAGACAAGTAAAAGTTTAATTTAAAACATATTCTTACAGTGACAAGGGCACACAAGTTAACCTCCCTGTAGCAGGTTTAGCTGTTCCATAAGAAACCACTGGGAGTTATTACTAAAATTAGAAAATGTTAGCTTCATCTAGGAACAATTCTTGAATTTTTTAAATTATTTATCAAAAGTACAATTCATTGGTGGAGTTGCATGTGTACTAAGTTATGTACTTTTAAATAGTCACCTTTTGCCAGCTTAAAGTCTCTACATGTCCATTTTCATGAGCATGCAGCTGTCACCCAGGAGCTGAATAGCTGTTTGATAAGGTGTTAACTTGCTCCCAGAGATAAGGCAAAGGCCTTGGGTTTGGGGAGGTGTTCTGATGCCCTGAAAGGATGTCCATCTGTGCAGTGCCAAGGAACTTAAATCATTTTCAAAGAGGCCTACCATGCCACAGACAGGTGTAGCTAAAACCTTCGTCTGCTCCCTCCCATGTCCCTCTAGTCAGCTCGGTACCAGTCCCTGTGGTACTAAAGCAGCCCCCAGAACCAGTTTTGAGTGACCACAGAGGAGGGGTTGCTTATTTCCCTGACCACACTTTTAGGGGTCAGTGTGGCCATCTGGACAAGGGAGGAACCGTTCTGCCATCTAGAGTTTAGGTAGAAAAGGGCATTGTGGGATTGTGTGCAGTAGGGTATAGAGGTACTGCTACATAAGTGGACAGAGTTACTCTGCAAATGTTTTCCCTATTTGTTAGGGGGTCGTTAGGAGTCACCCCCACCCACATGCTAGTTCCAGGTATACATAGGGCACCCCTGGGCACCCTCTTCAAAACACTAAATGACTTTGGAAGACAGAAGAAAGACCACATCAAGAACACTAAATCTGCAAGAACCTACTTTCCTGAAAGAGCGCAGCTGACCAGTTTTCAATTGGACAACAACCCCTCCCCCCATTGTCTTCTGTTCTACTATTTGCATGGAGAACCGTCAAATGACTGTGATCAGCTTGCCAGGTGGTCTGCCGAGGGTGCATCACCAGTTGGCCTGACTTCACTGTAGCTTCCACTATGTTCTCCTCATCACATAAGAATCTGTGACGCAGAGGCCACTTCAACACCGCTGCTGCAAAGTGCTTTACCTATGCGGGAGACCTCCAGTGCATCAAAACTCGACCCTGCCCGCTGGACCTTTTCCCAGCTAAAACAATGGTTTCTCTAAGGCTCATTCTCAGCAACAGACTGTTCTTCGTTGAGGTTGACCCTAACCTTATCCTTGTCATGATCTAGTGTGACCAATTTTTATTTTTTGGTGTCATTTGCTCACCACATTATTCTCTATTTCATAAGTTGGAGTGTGATTTTTATTGTGGTCTATGTTCAACTTTTTAACAGTTTTGATCCTTCTAAATAAATTCTTTACACATTTTCTTAAGTTAAGCATGTCTACCCAGTGCCGTAGCTACCAGATGCTGAGATCATGTTTAAATTACTAAAAACATTACTGGACTTAACAAGAATAGTGGCATTATAATTTGTGGTGGACTACTACCTACCCCAACTAACAATTCACTTTTTCACATGTGGTTAAGAGTTTTGGCCCAAACCTGTGTATCATTGGCAAAAGCCACAGGATTCAAAATGAGGGGTTTTGACTAATAGCAAGCTGTTCAAAGCTATCTTGTGGTCTCAAATGTTAGTTATTCACAAATAGCAGGTTTTTCAACCACAAAATGGCTTTCTTCTAGGGACCAAAGTAATTTTGTGAGTTGGAAAAGTATTATCAACTTCCAAAACTGACTTACCAACACATTCTAAGTAGTAATTAGGAAGGGTACCTTTTTTAAATGAGATTTGCAAGGAGAGGTATCAGTGGATTGCGACTGCAATTACTGACCCACAAATATATTATTTTTTATTCATTTATTAGTTTGTGGCATATTTGTATTTGAAACATTCAGAAAGGGCAATTCAGTGGAAAACAGTAAGTGGCATGTAAAAAGCACAACATTCTGTTGAGTACTGGTAGAAACTGTATATTTGTAAACTATACATACTCATTGTAAGAAACTGTGGCTGACCTCCTACAACAACAAAAAAATCCAGGTCTTAATAAATAAATAGGTTTCTGTGAGGAACCTAGAACTTACCATTGGCAGGTCGGGACCAGCAGTAAGGAATCAGTCAGAGACGTGTATGTAAATGTGGTACATAAACACCAAAAAATATTTCAGATAAAAAAGTTTAAGTTTCCAAACCAGTTTTATTTAAAAGTGACAAAATATGATGAGGAATATCACAGAAATTGAAGAAAATATGGTGTGTGGGTTAGGGTTTATTAAAAGTGATTTATATTGATTTTTGACTAGAGCGAATGACTGTTTAATCCTCAGTTGACAATTTAGCCATTGGTTTCCAGTTATATTGAAGGAGAGTAGATCCTGAATATTGAATAGGAAATATTGTGACACACTCATATTGTAGACAAAATATGGAGAAGCTATATATATATATATATTCACTTTAAGAACCAAAGGTTGCAGGGACATTATATTAAGGGTCACATGTTAAACGTACCAAACCATAGAAATTCACCTGTTATAGAGTTAGCTAAAGTAACTATAACTCATGCTCTATGATAAGTATAACTCGCGCCCTCACATTCACTTATATATGAACTCAGACACTCATGTGCCCATTCACAAACCCACTCAGACACTGACACACCCACTCACAGATTCACTCAGACCCTCATAAACCCATTCACAGACCCAGTGAGACACTGGTGCACCCACTCACTCACCCACTGGAACATTGATGTCCCCACACACAGACCCACTGAGACACGCATACACCCACTCACAGACCACTCAGAGCCTCATGCACCCACTCACAGACTCACTCAGACACTTATGCTCCCACTCACCGACCCACTCGGACCCTCACACACCCACTCACATAACCACACATTCCCACAAACACCAACTCACAGTCCCATTCAGACCCTTATTTTGCATCCCTAACCTTTCTATACCTACATGCACGTAAGCGTACCCTGACAATACATATATATTCAAGGTACATAGATGTGGAGTTAAGAATAGTACATTTATACTTCTTTATGTGTTCTTACCTTTCGATATTTTGACCCTCAATATTTTGTCTACCATATGAGTGTGTCACAGTACTCTTGCACTCAATATACCACAGTTTAATCTACTGTAGTTGTAGCAACACAGTTGCCCATAATATGTACACAAAGCACTGAAGTAAATGTACTTCATGTTGAAAGAGGAACTCATACTGAGACCTTTCAAACTCTTCTATAAGCAAATTAATGTGTTATTGAAAGACACGTACTCAGAACCTTGCTATACATACACAACTTTGGTATAATAGAAACAACTGGGCATTCTTGGACCCTGATCATTAGAGCCCTCGAAGTCAGAGCTCTCGTAAAATGGGAGTCAGGAGAGGCCCCTGACACCTAACAGCGCTGGTGACCATTTTATAGAGCAATTGTCAAAAAATACTTCTGAATTAGTTCTTAATGGAACAAGTTTAAAAACATAACAGTTATGAGCTATATTTAACGTTAAAATAATCTAATTACAAGCATGTGTTAAGCAAGATTCCAACCTCTTTAAAACTAAACGTTGGTCACAACACCAAACTGCTAAATTATTTCACTCTATTAATGGTGCATTTCTACATAAAATAATTATGCAAATATGGTGAAACAGTTCAGGACCCAAACATCTTACTGAATCCGACCTTAAGTATCCAGCATGATGGGACTTTGTATCTGGTGTTTCTGTCATGCCACAGTGTAGATCCACTCCTTCTTCATACGGTCTCTCTCTTCAGGTCGCTTCAGCCTCACATGCGAAAGCTGCACAATCACCTTTAGACATGTTTTGAAAACCCTTTTAGTTCAGTTTACCTGTCCTTTTATCTGCTCATGGCCTATCAGTGTTCTTAAGTGTGAACACTTTGGGGGTAACAGTGAACTACACAAGAACATTTCATTCAAACATTCATCCTTAGTGAGATCCACTCAAGGTCTGCTTCAATAACATAAATGAAATGTCATGACATCAGTGACAGCTCCTCCACTATGGCGGAGCGCCCCCAGCAGCAGCTGCAAACCTTTAATAATAAAATGATAATACACTATGTTTATTATCGTTTTATTGCTAAAGTGGCGGGGCCATGGGGCATGCAAGGGATGAAGAGGGACTACACAGCACTCCCCTCAGTGTGCATGTGTGTTTGGCCAGCCGTCTCACACTGAGGTGTCCCTAACCCGGAACTCTGGTGCTGGGGTGGAGAGAGCAGGCAGAGTCTCCCAGTCTGCCTCAGAGCGCCCAGCCAGGGTGCTCCAGCCAATCCTAATGTTGCTTTCATGCTGCCAGCAGGATTGGCCGTAGGACAGGCTGGGAGCCTGTGCCTGCAAGTGGAGCCAGCGGAGCGGCTAGGCGGCTCGCAGTAAAGTACGTTTTTTTTAAATTTAATGTTGTCCTATTTATTTTGTGTGTGTCCCCCCACCCGCCATGTGTCATGCCACCCAGCCCCCTTACCGCACAGCGAGCGCTACTGCATGAAATAACATAACTTTTTGGGGGAAAGATAATTGCTATTCATTAATTACCAGATTTACTACATTTTCATTCAGAGCAGCAGCTAAAAGTGCTGCACTGCTTGAGAAGGATGGAGCAGGAGAGTAACCTTGTTTACAGAGATAAGGCACTCTCCTCCCCTCTCCCTAGTGCCAGCACAAAGACTCGCTTCTGTACGCCACACACACATCTTTGCATCTCAATGCAAGGGTGTCTGCATGAATCTAGCATAGATTTTGTACTGGAAGGATACCCTTCCAGTATGAAATACTATCCTTAGACTTATGTTAAAACTTTTCCCACCTTGTATGCGTGCTGTTCAGTGCAGCACCGATGCAAAGTCAGAAAAGAAAGCATTTCTCTGTGATACCGCCTTTTTGAAATTGGCACTATGTTTTGACTCAAAATTGTGTCTATTTTCTTTTTGTAACTAAGGTTTTACATATAAATCCTAAAGGTGGTTGTATGGGAAAAACCATGCACCATTAATGGAATGCCCTCTTTGTGCTATGTAATGAAAAACAGTGCTCTGTGCTGCTTCGCATTGCTTTCAAATGATTTTTTAGCACAAAACAAGTTTTGCGCTGGAAAGTAAATTGGTAAAAAAAAAAAGATTTTACGTTGTTTTGTGACACTTTTGTGACGCAAACTCTGTGCAAAACTTTAGTACATACACCCTCAAAAGACAGGTTTAGCTTACTCTGGGTCTTTGTGCACTTTACTTCTGCCAACCAGTAGTAAAGTGTTTGTCCTCCTCCTCTTAAATGTAGTAATAACTTTCAAACACCTAATTGGCAAATTTAGTTTACTTATAAGTGCATGGTATATCTACCCCAGGCCTATAACTTACATTATACAAGTGGGTTGCAGCACTTATTGTGCCACCCAATAATATAGCCCTGTAAAACATGTCCTCAGATCTGCCCTTGCAGCCTGTGTAAGCAGTTTTAACCCACCATTCCCATCTGGCAAAATAAACCGTTTGCCAGGTTTAAACCTTCCTTTTTGGTATTCATAAGTTACCCCTAAGTTAGGCACTAAGGCCCTCATTACAACCCCGGAGGTCGGTGACAAAGTGGCAGTAATACCACCAACAGGCTGGCGGTAAATACCGCCAAATTATGACCATGGCGGGAAGAGCTCAGCTAGACAGCCACTTTAAAACACCGACCGCCAGGGCGGAAACAACAGGCACGATGCCGGTAGCCGCCTATAGCCAGGCGGAAGCCAATGTTCTGCCCACCGCATTATGACAACCCAATCCGCCACCTTTTCTGGGGCGGTACCAACGATATCAAAAGTCTGGTGGAAACAGACCTCAGAAGTGAAAGGACTCACCATTGGAGACACAGGGAAGAACCACGCTGCCATGCAGCCCAAACTGCGAATATTTCCAATTATATTTTACGTCCTGCTCCACCACGAACACCAACGACAACGGTGAGTGCAGCCGCCTAGCACACGGGGGGGGGGAAAAAGAGAGTGACACACACACCCAACACACACACTCCCACCCCCAACACCATACACACAATCAGATGCAGTAAGAAAACATATTTACCCTGTAACCCTCAGGAATAATACAAGGACAACACGAAAAGATGTAGTGAGTGTAATAATATAAATACAGTAAAAATATGAATATCCAATCTAAAAGTATATACATATGTACAATTCAAGTGACACTGCCCAGTCCTCAATTTGCGTGGGCCAAAGGGCCACATGACAAAGTCCAAGGCCCCACTTGTCTCCTGCACCAAAACGGAGAGAACACTGCTGTGGCATCAGTTGGAAAATAGGCAGGCACCCCAGGGGAGCGGGGAATGGCGGGGCACCTCAGCCTGCAGATGGAACAACACCACTCATCCTGGAGGGGGGAACATGCCCATTGCTCTGTCCTAGGAAGTGTAAGGCCATAGTCTCTCAAGTGGGTGACTTGCCCACATGCTCTGGAGGGGGCAACATGCCCATTGCTCTGTCCTGGGGAGTGTAAGGCCACAGTCTCTCAAGTGGGTGTCTTCCTCACTGGGTCTGGAGGGGGCATCGTGCCCTGTGATGCAGATCCTGGGGAAGATGGGGTGAGTGGGTGTCTTACCCACTGATTCTGGAGGGGGGTTTGTGCCCTTTGCTCTTCATCCTGGGGAGGATTGGGTAAGTGGGTGTCTTCCCCACTGGTTCTGGAGGGGGCATCGTGCCCTGTGATGCAGATCCTGGGGAAGATGGGGTGAGTGGGTGTCTTACCCACTGGTTCTCGAGGGGGCATCGTGCCCTGTGATCTTCATCCTGGGGAGGATGGGGTGAGTGGGTGTCTTCGCCACTGGTTCTGGAGGGGCCATCGTGCCCTGTGCTCTTCATCCTGGGGAGGACAGGGTGAGTGGGTGTCTTCCCCACTAGTTCTGTAGGGGGCATCGTGCCCCGTGATGCAGATCTTGGGGAATGCAGGGTCACAGTGTCTCAGCTGGGTATCATAACCACAGGATTTGCAGGGGGCAGGCTGCACAACAGCCAATGGAGGCAGGTCTACAGAATGTCTGCCGGCGGTGACGGCTGCTCAGTGGTGGCAGTGGTGCTGCTGGTGGTTGTGGTGGGAAGCTCCTGCTCATCCCCTGCAGCCTCAGACGGCTGCCCACTGGTGGTGGTGGTGCTGCTGCTGGTAGTGGTGGGGGGAGGCTCCAGCCCATCCCCTGCATCCTCGGACGGCTGCCCACTGGAGGTGATGGTGGTGATGCTGCTGCTGGTGGTTGTGAGATTAAGTTCCTGTCCATCCCCTGCAGCCTCGGACGGCTGCCCACTGGTGGAGGTGGTGGTACTGCTGGTGTTTGTGAGTGCTGCTGGTGGTTGTGGGGGGAAGCTCCTGACCATCCCCTACAGCCTCAGACAGCTGCCCACTGGTAGTGGTGGTGGTGGTGCTGCTACTGCTGCTGCTGGTTGTGGGGGGTGAAGCTCCTGCCCATCCCCTGCAGCCTCGGATGGCTGCCCACTGATGGTGGTGGTGGTGCTGCTGCTGGTGGTTGTGGGGGAATCTTCTGCCCATCCCCTGCAGCCTCGGATGGCTGCACAACCATGGTTGGTGGTGGGTGCTCCGTCTCGGTCCCTGCACCAGGCTCCTTGTTCTTCCTGCCTGCTGGTGCAGACCCCTTGCCCTTCCCGGCAGCAGCTGGGGATGGTTCCTTGCCCTTCCTGGCAGCAGCTGGGGATGGCTCCTTGCCCTTCCTGGCAGCAGCAAGGGATGGCACCTTGCCCTCCAGGGCAGCAGCTGGGGAGGCCTCCTTGCCCTTCCGGCCAGCATGTGGGGCAGGCACCATTTCAGTGAGGCTGCCTGGTGTCCTGGATCCTTTACCACCACAAGTTGCTGTGGACACTTTGGGCCCGTGGACTGGATGGCTGAGGTGTTTGCCTGGCTTTTAGCCACCCTGGCCAGACATGAAGTACGGGGGAGGGATAGGGAAGAGGTCAATGGTAGAGAGGAAAAACTTCTTCGGGACATTGGAGCGGGAAGAGGGAGAAGGTTTGGAGAGGAGAAAGAGGGAGTGGTTGTGGGAGGTGTCTGTCTGCTGTGTTTGGGTGCAGGTGCACGGGCTGGATGCTGTTGTGAGGGTGGATGGCTGTTGGGTGTCTGAGTGCATGCGTTTGTGTACCTTGGGAGGTGGGGGGACAGGGATGTAGTGCATGCAGGTGTGAGTGTAGACGCAACTGAGAGGGAGGTGGAGGAGGAGGGGGACACAGTGGAGGCTGTGGATCTAGGTATGTCTGCATCTGGTTAGTGTTTGTGTGAGTGCCTGTGGGATGAAGTGTGCTGCTTGTATTTGCCTGTGCTCCTATTGTGTGTTGTCTTGTGTGCATGCTGGTCTGCCTGTGTGCTTGGAATAGGTGGGGTTGAGGTGAATGGGACTAGGAAGAGGAGGTTGGAGGGGGGAGGGTGGAAAAAGGGACAATGGCTGCCATCAGAGAGGAGGCCAGAACCTGGATTGATCTCTGTTGAGCTGCCAAGCCAGTGTGAATGCCCTCCAGAAATGCATTGGTCTGTTGCATTCGGGCTGCCAGCCCCTGGATGGCATTCACAATTGTTGACTGCTCAACAAAGATGGATCTCAGGAGGTCAATAGCCTTCTCACTCAGGGCAGCAGGGCTAACTGTGGCAGGGCCTGAGGTGCCTGGAGGGAAGGAGATGCAATGCACTACTAGTAACAATGCTAGTCACCAGGGCATGGGGAGGGACACTTACCGCCAACTGCAGCATACCTGGGACCCACACAGCCCTGCCCAGTAGTGGATGCCTACAAGCTAGGTAGGAGGAATATCACATCAGAACCCTGCCCAACATGGGACCTACTCTGCAATGTCAGCTCTGGCCTAGGGGCACCCACAGACACACATCCCCCACCCAGATATCAACCCACCAGGCGTACGTAGTAATGATAGGCACTGTACTCACCCCCTTGTGGCTGCTGTGATGCCCTCAAGCGCCCATCCAGCTCCGGATAGGCCACTGCCAGTATGCGGGCCATCAGGGGTGTCAGTGTTCGACGGGCACCCCTTCCTCATTGGGAGGCCATCCCCAGCTGGGCCTCCACCGTCTTCCATGCCCAGCGTCTCAGGTCCTCCCACCGTTTGCAACAGTGGGTGCTCCGCCTACCGTAGACCCCCAGGGCCCGCATGTCCTTGGCGATGGCACGCCATATACCCTTCTTTTGATGGGCGCTGAGATGCAGAGGAAATACACACAGGGAAAGGTATTATTCAGACCGTCCTGCCTGTCACCCTCATGGCCCACCATACCCCTTCCCATCCCTATTTGCACAAACATGGCCCAGCACACAAGCTGGCATGCCGCCCAGGGGACATCCACCAACCCCCCCAAACACGGGGCCTTCACACACACCACTCCATGCATTCATGTCCCATGCATCACGCTCACAGTGTACTCACCTGTTGGTCTGGAGGCCCATACAGCAGTCCGCACTGGGGTAGGACCCCATCCATCAGTCTCTCTAACTCCACTGAGGTGAAGGCAGGGGCCCTTTCCCCAGTCACTCGGGCCATGGTAGGTTCCAGACACAGGTCACAGCAGCACATGCAGTGTAGGTCCTCTCCTGTTGAAGATCAGGTAGCAAGTGAGTGAACAAATAGAAAATGGCAGTGACGTCTGCGACGGTGCTTACCGTCACTGCTGGCGTACATCACCATTGGCCACTGTACCCCTTAGGGCACAATATTGTCCAATGAGGCGTTACACTGCGGTTCCCGACTGCCTCCCGCAACAGCGCACAATGTCAGAGGAATTACCCCACTTCCACCTGCCCCTCCACACAGGACAGCAGGCGGACGCAATTTCAGGGGGAGGGGGCAGGCCCTGCGTCACAGTTCACAATTGTACATACAGGACAAATGCCACTTATACATTTCAAATTAACATCATGCATTGTACTGTTGTGGCTACTATGTACAGTTTGTGACCGGCTCCTCACTTTTTTGCCCCATAGATTCTACCGCTGTGGATAAATAGGAGGTGGAGACATAACCCAGTGCACAGACCCCTAGTAGACTTGGCAATAATGGAGGACAGGCACATTATCCTCACCTACAGACTTGACAGGGCCACAATCACGGAGCTGTGTGCCCAACTGGAGCCTGACCTGATATTTGCTGTCTGCCACCCCACTGGGATCCTCCCTCTTGTGCAAGTCCTATAGGTGCTCCATTTCTTGGCAACTGGTTCTTTCCAAGTGACAGTGGGCTTGGCAGCAGGAATGCCACAGACAATGTTCTTTATAGTGCTGACAAGAGTGCTGGCTGCCCTGATTAAACATCTGTGCAGCTACATTGTTTTAGCAGCATCCCAAATGTGATGGCCCAACTATAGAGGCAAACAGTGTGGCTAATAGGTGAGCCCTGGTTCCCACCCAGTGGATGTTGGTGTATGGTGTGAACCATATGGCATAGTGTGTGGCTAAATGTTGTCCCTAAATATTTGTATGTGACTCAGGTTACCCCAACCTATCATGGCTACTGACCCCTGTAAGGAATCCCAGGACAAGGGCAGAGGAACGTTATAATGAGGCCCATGGGCGAACAAGAAGGATAATTGAACGTACCTTTGGCCTCCTGAAGGCCAGGTTTCGGTGCCTCCATCTAACAGGTGGATCCCTGTGCTACTCACCCAAGAAAGTCTGCCAGTTAATCGTGGCATGCTGCATGCTGCACAACCTTGCCTTGAGACGCCATGTGCCTTTTCTGCAGGAGGAGGAGGCTGGAGATGGTTGTGTGGCAGCAGTGGACCCTGTGGACAGTGAAGATGAGGAGGCAGAGGATGAGGACAACAGAACTGCAGTGATTCAACAATACTTCGAATGACACACAGATAAGACAGTGTAACTTCACATTTCATTGTCATTTCTTTCTTTGACATTGTCACTGTCAGGCTGTGATTTCCCACTTCTATGCCCACTCACTGTACCCTTTGGCAACTCTTTTTGCAGATGTTGGTGCCCCACTATCGCTCCTGGTGTGTTCACTGCAGCCAACTACAGGTCTATCGTATGTGAACATTACTGTACAGTTGATTTGCAATGTTTGGACCTTGTTAAACGAATACATACTCAAATCATTTCACATACTCCATACTTGTATTTATTCAAAGTGTGTTTATTGAAGTGCTAAGAAGAAAAGGGGGAAGTGCAATGGGATGGGGTGATGATGGAGGAAACTCCAGGGTATTGTTCCAGTCTATTTGTAACACAGGTGCATTGTCCAAGGGGACATAGGGAGAGGAGCTATGGTAGTTCAAGGTGGACAGGTTGACAGAGTGAAAAAGTGGGACACAAAGGTGACAATCAGGAGAGTCTCATTTCCTGGCGGGGGTCTTTGCAATAGTTTCTGGCTTCTATCTGGATTGCCGGGAACGTTTGCGGGGTGGTTCTCCTTCTGCGGCGGGAGGGGTGCTGGTGGCCTGCTGGTCCTGTGGCGGGGCCTTCTGTCCACTAGCGGCAGCGGAGGTGGAAGGCAGTTCAGATCGCTGGCTAGTGGCAGGGGCCCGCTGTTGTAAGACTTCCTCCCTCATAATGTTTGCCATGTCTGCCAGCAGCCCTGCAATGGAGACCAGGGTGGTGTTAATGGCCTTCAAGTCCTCCCTGATCCCCTGGTACTGTCCCTCCTGTAGCCGCCTGTTCTCCTGCACATTGTCCAGGATCTGGCCCAGCGTATCCTGGGAATGTTGGTATGCTCCCAGGATCTCTGCAAGTGCCTCCTGGAGAGTCGGTTCCCTGGGCCTGTACTCCCCCAGCGCACAGCAGTCCTCCCAGTGTCCCTGTTGTCCTGTGCCTCTGTCCCCTTAACCGTGTGCCCACTGACACTGACCCCAGGTCCCTGATTTTCTTGGGTGCGAGGTGTGCCCTGGGGTCCCTGTAATGGTGGACACACTGCTGATTGACGTGTATTGGGGACAGAGGCATGGGTACGCTGGGTGGGTGCTGTGGTGGTGTTCCCTGAGGGGGGCTCTGTGGTGATGTGTGACTGTGCCTGGGTAACCGACTGTCCAGAGGTCCCTGATGGGCCAGGTTGGTCATCCAGATCCAGGTGACTAGAGCTGCTGTCATCACTGTGGGCCTCTTCTGGGGGGGACTGGAAATTGCTGGCACCTCTTCTCCGCTGACATTGGCTGGGATACCTGTTGGGATGTAAATGCAATGTTATTGTTTAACTGTGTGACATATTGTGCACTGGTGGGTTGCCCTCTTTGGTGGTATTTGCCCTGGCAGCTTTAACCTGTATGAGTTGGTATGTGGTGGGCTAGCTGATTCTCTCTAGTGTGCATGCTTTAGTGATAGTTATCCATGCAGGTCTCTGAGTGGTGTCCATGCATTGGTATGGCATGCAGGGCTGGGTATTGGGATGAGTGATATTTGATGGTGGGGTGTGTGGGAAGTGGTGGAGTGATGGGAGTGAGGGTGGGTGGGGGTATGTGATGGCATGCAGCTAGGGGGGGTGATAATAGTATACAGTTGACTTACCAGAGTCCAATCCTCCTCCTACTCTGGACAGGCCCTCAGGATGCATGATTGCCAAGGCTTGCTCCTCCCATGTTGTTCGTTGTGGGGGAGGAGGTGGGGGTCTACTGCCTGTCCTCTGTACAGTGAGTTGGTGACTTGCTGCTATGGAACATACCTTCCCCCGTAGGACCTTCCACCTCTTCCTGATATCATCCCTTGTTCTAGGGTGCTGTCCCACGGCATTGTCCCTGTCCACCATCCTCCGCCATAGCCTAGCAATGGATATCTGCTGCACCTGTGCTCCAAATAGCTTAGGCTCAACCCTGATGATTTCCTCCACCATGACTCTTAGCTCCTCCTCTGAGGATCTGGGGTGTCTTTGTGGTGCCATGGGTGTTATGTGAGTAGGGTGGGTGAGGGTGTTTAGGGTGATGTGTTGGGGTGTGGTGCGTGGGTGGTGTATAGGCGATAGTGGTGTGTGGCTCTGGTCTTGCCTGTGGTCGTGGTGTCTATCTTGTGGCAATTGTTTGTAGTCGTAATTGGTTGTGGGTAGTGTGGGTGTGTATTTTATAGTGGTGTGGATGTGTGGGTGTGGTGTGTGTATGTGTGTCAGGTGTGTGTAGTTTGAATTGTCCAATGTGGTGTTGCTTTGTATGTGTGTGTGTATTTTGAGCGCTGCGGTATGTACCGCCAGTGGTTTACCGCCACTGAATGTTCGCCATGGTGATTCGTGGGTCATAATGTGATGGGCGTTGTTGGCGTAACAGTGTGGGTTTTGATACTGCCAGTTTAACACTGACCTTCGGTGTGGCGGACCTGTGTCTGTGGCTGAATAGTGACCGATTGGTGTGTATGTGTCATAATACGGTGAACGGATATCCGCCGTCGCAGCGGTATGTTGGTGGCCGTCAGCATTGCAGTAAGTGGGATTTACTGCCAATGTCATCATGAGGGCCTAAATGCCTGTACGACATGGTGCATGGCGTTTGAAAAAGGAACGTATCTATTTAATATTTTACATGTCCTGGCAGTGAAAAAACCCAAAGTTGTTTTTCACTGTAGCAAGGCTGATTCTCCCATAGAAAACTTTGGTTACATTATAACAACTAACAGTGCTTGAGCTGGTTTGGGAACAGTTAGAAAAAATGATTCAAGGACTTTTTTTAATAGTAATTTGAAATCCAATATAAAGGTAAAGTAGGATTTTATATTACTGTATTGAAAATTACATTTTCAGAAAGTTATCACTGTGCCTTTCTTCCAGTGTCCAGTGCCACCTGGCTGGTGAATGGCTGGTGGATTGCTCACAGGCAGTAGGCAAAAGGCATGGGTGTGGAGAGGTGTTTTCCTTGAGCAGGGTGGCCTGGAGGGCTTGCCCGACTGTTTTTGAGCTTCAAAGGGTGTCTACCCTGTCACTGGCAGATGTAGCTCAGACCTAGGCTTGCCTCCCTTTGTCCCCTTAGCATGGTTCTAAACCAAATTGTAACCCAGACACAGTTTGGAGTGAGCACAAGAAAGGTTTTTGTCAATTTCCATAGCCACACATCTGAGTGGGCACAGGAAGCTCTGACCAAGGGAAGAAGAGGACTGGGCCTTCTGTATGTGACCTGACAAGAGGCTTGAAGACTGGACCTGCTCTGTTCTCTGTACCAAGGATAACAAGTGGACTCCAAGCTTAATATATCTAACCTCTTATTTGGGCTACATGGGCACAATGAGGTCCAAAAGGCATTTCCCTTCATTCCCAGATTCCCATTTCCAGCTAGGTCTACCCAGTACCCAGTTGTTGGCCTCAGCTGGAGTGAGTCTTGTTCCCCATGTGTTGTCCCTAAGAAGTTGAATCCTTTTGATGGTGTAAACGTGTTATATCTCATGACATTTCCTGGGACTTAGACACATTTTGCCAACTTTTTACTCGAGAGCCAATGCGGGACCTGGACCAACCTGACAAGCTGATCTGACAAAGGCGAAATGCTGCTGATCCAAAGATTCATGTTACTCCCGATATGTTCTTCTTCACAGTAGCAAATACAAACCAGCAGACCTCATGGGAAAAGGTGTCCGGCCTCGTGGGGCTCTCTTGACCAAATCTGAAGGTAGAAATCTTCACCAGGTGAAGGTACAAAATGTATCCACCAGCAAGGGACCTTCTGTGGGCACAACATTCATATTTCCCCTCCTTGGAACTTTCCCACCAAAAATCAACAGCTTCACTGAGACCATGCCCAGCGACTATCCAACAATGTGGATCCCTATTTGGCTGCAGCCCACTGTCTTGACCCACTGAGGATTTTTGACTTCCATTCCAGAGACAAGTTTAATGGTAAAACCTTTCACTGGGACAAACCTGGTCCCTGTATCCATCCTTCTCTTCATTGCGGTCACCCTTAACTTTTGACTTTGTTCCGGTAATGTGCAACCAGATTGCCAAAATTTGCACTGAATGCTTTTTGGCACTATCTTGAACCTTAAACTTTAAAGACTAATAACTTGAATCTACTTACTGGATTTTTGTAAATTTTTGTAGCTTGAAGTTTTAAACCAGTGCACCCAGTGTATCATTGCTGAGCCAAGATGGCCAATATAATACTTCCAAACATGGTGGAATGTAAAACAATGGTACATTATGGACACTATCCTTCCAACATGGCCATCCAGTTAAGAAGCAGCCGCTGTGCTGGATGCAGTGCACTGCAGATTAAAAGGGCTGCAATCAGCCTAGTAGCCGTGTCTTTGTAGTAACAGGGTGCTCTGATATGAAAAGGGGGCCTATAAAAAGGGAGATTAGAAAACTAAATGATAGCACCCCTTATCCTGGAGCTGAAGTACACTAATTTTAAGGCAGATTTGTACAAAATCAGGCAAAATGATGTAATTCCCAAAACAACAGAGCCAATGTCTGATCCACTGCCCCATTTTTCATAATTGCAACAAACAACAAAATGACAGAAATAATGTTTGAATTAATCTCAGCTATTGGTGATCGCTCTGGCCTCATTCTAGCCCATGGTTGCCCCCTCACTATGCCACTCTAGACAGAGACCAGACATATGGAAAGCAGTCTTGGTCCAGCAACAGGAATAGTCCTATCTAAATTGCCAAGCCAGGTCTCCAGACGGAAATGAAAAGAAAACACAGCGCCTTCTGCCTTTTTAAGCCAAATCAGAGAGGTACAGCTTCAGTCCTGTAGTACATCAAGCACTGTACCCACAATTGGACATAGCTGCCCACCTTAGGATGTCTAGTGCATAGTAATTGAACTAATGCTTGAATGTATCCCAACAACAGGAAGTCAGTCAGGGTTGTATAGAAGTCCATAGTTTTTTGGCCACTGTATTCCACTAGACAGGGACCAGCTACGTGCAATAGTTATTTGTCCCTCTCCAATAGGAACAGTCCAACCCAAACTGCCTGGCCATGCTGTATGCTGTCATGGACAGATGAAAAATGTGAATGTCGCTTGAAAAGACAAGTAGCAGAAGAGGGCAGATCCAAAGCCCCTCTGTTTATGTCTGTGGATGTACTTATATGTATGCAAGTAAGTATTTTTATTATTTTCTCTTTATTATAACACCCCTGAGGGCCACCCAACATCATAGTGTAATTCTTTTACAACCAGTCAGAGGGTGTAGCCAACACCAAATCCTTTGCCTCTTACTGTAAACTGTGAGATTTCATGTAATAAAATACCTATTTACAGGTGTTATCATAGTGTAATAGCAATCCACCCCAAAGGCCAGTTGCTTTTAACAAATGCTTTTCACAATAAATAAATCAGACCTACCGCTTTTATCATATTGTTTCCTAATAAACAGATCAGACCAATGGCAGCAGACATAAATGTATCCAGTGAGTGACTAATGCTGATAGTGTTTATCAGTGACTTGTCTCCCTAACCAACTCATGCCTACTGTGTTCAGCATACGTTTCCCCACAAGACAACCATTAGATGCAGTTACATATAACTGTGCATCTCTTTCTCTCTATCCCTCTCTCTCCACACATACATATATATATTAAAAATTTAAAGTTGGCAAAAGAATATACAATCGTCCCTAAAAGGATCTACCATGGATTCTCACAGGAAGAGGGTGAAGACTGATTTGCACATGGCTGGGTCCAAAGTGAGATGACATGGTGGGTGAAAAGGGATGGATTGGGAAGTGATTGCTGGTGGCTGAGATTAATTTAAGTATTCCATCTATCACCTTGTTTTTTGATGCCCTATGTGTGACAGGTATGCCCAGACATGGGACCTGTGCTCGCTGTGCCACTGAACTAAGCTGTACCTGGCTGACGAACCCTGATAAAAGTAAAACACATGCTGAGTTTCTTGTGTTCTGGTTCAAGAATTTGGCCTGGCAGTTTGGGACCGACTGTTCCCATTGGAGCAGGGTTAAGACTGATTTGCATATGTCGCAGTCCAAACTGAGGTGGTTTGGTGGGTGAAAAACAATGGACTGGGATGCAGCCTGAGTGTTTCTAGGTACCAAGACCTAATTTTGATAGAGCCATAGCTAGGTGTTTTTCCAAATTTGTGCTGACTAAATTGTTTTGCATTAAGCCCAAACATGCTATTCTAATCAAAGGTTAGCTAGGAGATCCACAGAAAATGTTTGCTAATTATTAACTACAGTTGATGTTGTTTATTTGCTGAATCTAAATGTATGCTATTTCTATTGTGCAGTTATTGTTGCTATTGATTTGTACTGTAACTCTAGTGATCCATGCATTTGTTAATTTGAGATTCTTCAGAAGATTTGGTCAACCAATGTTGTTTCTGTATGTATATCATTTGATTTTGAGACTAAGTTACATGAGCATTGTTAATATAGGGAAATAAACATTCTAACTCTTACAAGAATGGTGTGGTTATTAAAGGTGTCATGGTGTGTGGAATTATTGACTCCAAAGTTTATTGATACTATTGATGGATATTGTAGATGATTTGTATTGAAATTGAGTCCTATTGTGGGATTTTCTCTAAGCACAGTCAAAAGGCTCAACGAACCTCTAACGCGTCCCCTTATAAATTGAAGATAAGAAACCAAATAAGGCCAGACGCGCTAACACTATCGCTACAATCTCCAGACTCGACTACCGGTCTTCTGTACTTGTGCCACTGTCATTCCTACCCCGACCCACAAACACCCTCAGCACACGTTCTACAAACTGAAATCACAGAGGTCTCATAGCAGGCTGTTGTTGATTTTCATACATGTGACTACCTATGCCATAGATGAATGCAAATTCTATGGTACCCTCACTATGGTCCTCTCACCTACCTTTGTCGTGTCTTGCAGCCCTTGCTTGCCCAGAGCACAGTCACTACGATCTCTGCGGGGGCCTGAGCCAGGCCACGTGTGCGACCTCAATCCTGGGGGGTCACTGCACCTCTGCCTGCTCAGAGGGCTGTTTCTGCAATCAAGGCTATCTCAGAAGCGGGGATGACTGTGTCCCAGCCACACACTGCGGCTGTGAGCACCAGGGCCGCTATTACAAGGTGAGTGTGATGATCTTTGTGCTTAATGCTTGGAAGGGATTTGTTTGCAATTAGTTGGACTTCTACTCTTCCCCACTGACGCTTTACAGAACTGACATTGAGTGAAGGCATGGGTGTATCGACCTCAGCAAAATTGTTCAATGCACATAATTCAGATATATGGGGAAGAGTTTGGTGGAACCTAACGTAACATGGTTAGGTGTATGCCACCATACTTTCCGCTTTCAATCTCAGATACATGGGCCCTCATTCACTGGAATTTGGCATAAGACAGCACAGCCCTATGCCAAAGTGAAAAGGCAGGAATGAACTGTATTTATGCAATATGGTGTATTCCTGTTCTGTCCCCCTGCACTAGTGCCGTTTCGGCAGCCTAGCCCCTGCGAAGACACTTTTGCACCATACTGCAATTGTGCCTGTGTTGTCAGCAGGATTACCTTTGTGCAGGAATAGGCACCTTTCTGCACAGAAACAATCCATAGAGTGCTGCAGAATGCAGCACACATGGAATTCTGCAACACACATGGAAAGATGAAAAAAGAAAGAGAAATAAAAATATTTCTCACTACTCCTGCCCTGGAGAGGCTCTCGTAAATCTGAGGATGTGTCAAAGTCCATGGGTGATGCGTGGGAAAACTCACAGCAATGCCCATGGAATGCCTCTCTGGCGCAGAGTAAAGCAACACAGCTACTTGCGCTGCGCTGCCTCTCTCCATCTCTATGAGGTCATTCTTAGCCACACAAAGTGGCTTTGAATGGCCTCATACATATGATTTTGTAGCCTGTATCGCGGAAGCATCACAAAAAGTGAAGCTCTGGTGGCTAACGGGGCTTATAAATATACCCCATGGTGAATTGTTCACTGCTGGATGTCAGGGGAGCTCACTTAATGTTCTGATGCATTCGGTGTGGAGAGAGAGAACATCCATCTTCCTTCACTGTGGATTAATCAATGAAGTCAGTCACTGTTACTATAAGAATTAAATACAAGTCACTCTAGTCACCTAAGCATTGGCACATTCACTTCATTGGGTTTTCAGAGCAAAGAGGAAAAGAAGCCCCCAGAAAAAGAGGAGACCGGACCCAACAATGAGAAAGGCTGCAAAGGTGGCCACATCCTTCGTTCTATAGAACTACTACAAAAACAAGCATTTGCAGTGCAATAGATCTCACATTCGCTTGAGTTAGAGCAATTGCCGTAAAATCATAACTGCACACCTTAATTTTTTCCAGACTGTACATCGCTGTAGACCCGTAAACGCTTGATTCGTTTTATGCAACACTGAATAATAGGTATTGAGGTCAAGGGCTGCAAGTAGAAACAAGCATGTGCAATGCCATAGTTCTCACATTTTCTTGAGTTAGAGCTTTCGTCATTGTAAATTCATAACTGGACTTTCCTTGGCACATAAGTTGGTCAACCCTGTCTCAAAATGTTGTCTTTTCCTGCCATATAATTCCAGTGGCCCTGCATATGACTAAAGCACTTTCATTTACCTTCTTCCTCTACCTAGTGTAAAAAATGAAAATGTTGCTATTTAGCATCCTAATGTAAACTGCCATGCTAATTCCAATAGAATACCACTTATATGTAACTTTCATGCAGCTCCCAGGCATGTTATTTTGAAAACAGATAACATTGTCTTAAAAGCTGTCTCCTTGTCAAGTCAGGGGAAGCTGGTGATATCAGCATTTTTTTTCCGAAAGGCTTTTTGTGTCAACCTGATTTAATGTGTAATAAGTGTGGGTATTTAACACAATCCACTGATTTGGCACCACAAAGAATTAAAAACAAACAATTAGGCTTTGATGGAAAACAGGAGAATCAAAAGATAGCCATACAGTGGCTGAACTGCACAATGTGAAACCAGGAAACAATGCATCAGCCCTGTATTCCACTTGACCAATGTGTAACTCTGGGCAATCACTGGTTTCACAGTGCTCCTTTTTCCGTTCATCACATAAGAGCAGCTCGAGATAGATAAGCTCAGGATGTCAGCTGTACGAAACAGAAGGTACAATGCAAGCTTCCTTCCCACAGAAGGTACAATGCAATTCCCTCACAGAGTATGTACCCTGCATGCTTCCCACACACAACAGATTCAGTACAGGCACAAGGAGAGCATGCTTCCCTTACACACAGCAGATAGAGCAGAAGCAGCAGTGCATGCTCCCTCACAGAGACGGTACAGAGAAAGCTTCCCTCATACACAACAAATATAGTACAGGCAGCGTTACAAACCTAACTCACGCACAGAGCAGATACCAGCACAGTAGCACTGCAAGCTTCTCTCACACACAGAGCCGATAGAGCTCAGGCAGCAGTGCAAGCTTCTCTCACACACAGCGCAGATAAAGCACAAGCAGAAGCGGAGCAAGCCTCCCTCACACACAGCAGATAAAGCGCAGCAGCAATGCAAGGTTCCCTTACACATAGAGCAGATGGAGTCACAGGCAGCAGCAGTGCAAGCTTTCCTTACATACAGCAGATAGAGCAAGGCAGCACTGCAAGCTTCCCTCACACACATCAGATACAGCACAGGCAGATGCAGACCAAGCCTCCCTTACACACAGCAGATACAGCACAGCAGCAATTATAATGTATTGCTTTGAAGGTAAACACCCACGTGCTATTGATGGAGTCCAAGGACCAACATGGATGTGGATGAATGGATGGATGGCAGAGTGGGGGTATTGAAGGATGAATGGCAGAAAGAGTGGCTTCTAGAGTGGATGTGTTGATGATGTGAGATTGGATGGATTGCAGAATGGATGAATGGGTGGATGGAAGAGTGGATGGGTGGCAGAGTCAGCTATCGAAAAATCTAAAGGAATAAATCACCATTGCCTATAATAGGAAGGATTTCAATATTAAACATCTTGCTTCAAAAATTGTTATATATTTTTGCATGTACATGTTGCTTTTACTAACGTTTGAGCAGGCACTTGTGTGGTGCCAGGCAAATTTATACATTGGGCCTTGATGATGTATAGTACATGGGTGCTATGTTGTGATTTACATTATGCCACAAGAGCCCCCGCACAAAACTTTAGAAGTGTACCTCGTTACATTTGACTAGCAGAGTGCCCTGATGTTGCCTCAGTGTGGCCTGCAGCACTTTACAGGCACAAATAAATGAAAGTACTGCTTGCAATAGTCATTCTACACTACGTTGAGGCTGTGTATTGCCTCTCCATCCCCCACCACACACACTTTGGTTCCATATTTATTCACCATGTCGGTGCCTTGGCGATCTCTGCCGCTCAAAGGGGCTGGCCTCAAATACTGAAAAGAGGAATGTGGTACATCTAATAAAAAACCCTGACCATATGTGAAAAGAAGGATGTTGCAAGGCACTGTTTACTTGTTCAACACATTGCAGCATATTATAGTATATTGCGCCCAGATGATACCAACAATATCACTAATATTTGATGATTGTTTCGTACAGAGGAGGAAGCTAAATGGAAATCAGAATGAAAAGAAATCCGAACATGTGTAACCTGATTGCAGACTTAAAACGAGTTAAAACTATTAGCGTTGTAAACTCCCAACTAGACTTTTCTTGCCACATAAACTGAAAAGTAAAACAGTTTCACATAAGCAAGTCGACGGCCACCATGAGGGTGAAGCAGACACACAAAAGGAAAATCCACTCGCAGTGGAGGTTATCGGCAGAAGTGCAATTATCCATGTAACATGTTCAATGTCATGGGAACACATTTTTAGTGTTCTACCGAAATAAAAGGCAAAACATATGCACACAAACCTCATGGTTATTATCCATGTAACAGGGTCAATGCAAAGCGTTCGACTGCGGAAGTGAGGACAGGAAGGACAACATGTGAGGGCGGTTTCAAGGGACCCCTTAAAGAGGCAATGCCAGTTATTGCCTTGTGGGACCCAGACCTGCCCTTGCAGTGTTTTCTGTACGTTTTTGTGCTTGTTTCTCATTTTTTTGCAGTGTATTTTTTTTGTTTGTAAATAAATTGGAAGTTGCATTTTCACTGTATTTAAATGCAGGCTTGTGGGATCATACTCATCAAAAACATCGCGCGTTCTGTCACTAATCAGAACGGCACACCCTTGAAGCAGCTCCGATCGGAGCACAACAGCTGTTTTTTTTTGGCTATGTCAGAGGCAACCAGGAAATTAAAGCTCTCCATTCCAAGCCAAACGTGGGAGCTAACATAAACGAGTGGGCCTATAAAAGCCTCTCTCTCTGGTGTTGGTTTTATGTTTGCAGAGGGGACTGGTGGGGAGGAGGGACTGAACACAAACCCACAGTGTAAGACCAACAGGCAAATACTATATTAAAAAGTCCCCTACCGAAGAGATAAACAGGACATAGCGTAACTATACAGTAGTTGGTGCAGCTCCCAAAGAGAATAATTCAGGACAAAGAGGCAGAACTGACCACTAGCAAGCAAGGATTTTTTTAAGGACAGTGGAACCAACCAATGAAATTGCTCAAATTCGCTTTAACCCATTTTATATAAGTATACCTAAAAGTATACACCACGTCGAACGCTACGCTTGCCCTAAAAAATGGGATTGGAACTTGGAAAGCTAAGTGGTGGAGACATAAGGAGTGAACACTTCCAAGGCAACATTTTTTTCAGACAGCTTTCTCATACACGCTTCATATTTCACGCCTAGCTTAAAGAACCGAGTGTATGGATGAAAATGTCACTGATCGATAACCAATATTAAACCTTAGTGTTGGTGCTGCCATGTGTAAGATGGATTACACGTTTCTATGGTGTGTGACCAGTCAGGCATGAGTATAGCGGTGGCATGCCGCAATTGGCAACAGAGATTGTGTGTGCCAGTCTATGGCAGGGTGGTGCTAGTACCCTTAACAACCAGGTGTCTGGTAAACAACAATTAGCAAAGTTAGGAGACGCTTAGTTAGTATACCACAAAGCCGTAGATTCCATAATAGACTATCACAAAGCCTTTTGAGAAATGCAGCTTTCAACAACACTCGATTACTTCACAACCTGGAATGACTATGATCTCCATATGCCGCGATCACGCCTAGTAACCCACCAAGTGAATTCCTTTATGTCCAGGTTGAAACACCGCCTTAGCCCAGCTCTGCGTTTTAACCCCAGAACAGTGTTACACTGATGCCCAGACTAGATCCTAAACTAAGTGCATGTTTCACTGTTGCTGACATATGAGGGAGAGCACCCTGAGGGAAAAAGCAGAGTTCTCTTTGTCCTCTGGGTCCTTACAGCACCTCGCATTGAATCAAGCTTAGCGTTGCTTTGGATTATTTCACTGTAGGGACAATTGCAGGACTTGGGTGTCAAACGAGTTTGTGCTATATGAAATGTGTAAGTGCCATTTCTGCCATGAGAATGATGTGAAGGAGAGAGACAAAATAAAAAAAAGTAGTTCCCCAGAGTAAAACATATCAGCAATTGTGTAATTATCCAGGTAACAGGGTCAGTCCCTAAGGCGATAACAAAACCGACCCAAAGCAGGACAAAGATAAAACATTTACCAACAACATCCATGGATTTTTCAAAGGCAAGCCCATAAACCAATTAAAGTGGTGGGTGTGAGGTAGGTGTGGTTAAACTCCACGAAAGCAGCCCTTGCGCGCTGCTACGCTCGACCTAAAAACAACTTGCTTCCCGGCCTTGTCCTCACACTACTAACATGTCTGTTATGGTATGTTATCTTATAATGATTTATAAAGAATTGGGCCTCTTGGCGCTTTCCGTGTCCTTATGACTAGCCTAGGTGAAACCATTATTTGAGGCCCTTGTAAACCAAATGAATATTTTTGCCTTCACTCAGCGCATGTGTGGAAATAAGTTACAACACATATGTAATTCATTCAAACAACCAACACATTCCTTATCCTATTTTCCTCCCCCATACCTTTTATGAAAGGCATCAGGCTTGGATGCAGGGTTACCATATGATATAATGGAAGCAAAATGTTGCTTCAGTCGAGCTGCTTTCCTTCTGTCGCTGTAGCCCCTACACCAGGTCCTCTGCACTGCCACCTTCTCATAATCGACCTCCATTTATACCTATTCTCTGATCTTGAAGACTGAGGGACATATTTACAAGGAGCTTGCTTCGAAACAGCACCATTATTTTTGACACAGTGGCGGCGCATTCAGAATTCCATATTTACAAAGTGACACTTTAGGCATAACACTTTTCTCTGTCCTGGGTCATTTTTTACCTGCGCTACAACCAGCTGCATCAGGTAAAATTAATCATATGCAATGTAGGCGTTCCCTCTTAAAATCCCATGCAGAACGGACACATTCATATTTACAAGATTTTAGGAAAGTGACACATCATTGGGAAATGATGTGCAGACTCCAAATTGTGTCAAACTTCCTATGCCTCCTTAACCCAGGCATAAAAATTATGCATTGGCTTTTCAATATCAATCTGACCAGCTAGTCACTTTACACACTGGAATATGTCTGTACTACACTTCCCCTCTGCAAGCAGTGGGTCCACACATTTGACAATCATGTTGTAGGAGCCCTTGACCAGGCTGGGACCATGGCACATATGAATTCATCTTCCACTGCAGCAAGGCAATGTGGCGTTGTGTACTTTTTGTAAGGGACAGGTTGGGATTGTCACTTCTCGATGGAGGAAGGGGTTCCCATGTCCCGGCCTGTGTGCTGCAAAGAACAACAGGTAAGTGCACACGTAAGGTATGTGAAACATGTATTATCACTTCACATTCCACAATATGCTTGTTTTCACTCACATTGCACTGTCTCTCACTAAGTCACACATATTCAGGTCTGTACATACACATAAGTACTGTAATGTGACACACAGACCTACTGCATACATAACCTCTTACATCCAGAAACACTGCAAAAGTGTAGAAGATGATATTCCACCATTTTATAGTCTTTTACATTAGTCCTAAAACATTAGGCTATTTGGGGCATATAAAAATGATGCAGCACCTCTAAATTTTAATGGATCATTGAAGTTGCGTCAGCTGTGAAGCCAACTTCAGCGATGCACCACTTTTGGGGCTGATTCGTTATGGCAAAGTTTCCACAGATGTGTCAGAATTTCTGATGCATCTTGGTCCTTGAGCCATAGTGCCCCGTAAATATGAAACTGAGATCCCAAAAATCTTAACTCAAGTCAAACTGACAACTTCCCCATTCAATCCTCTTCCATTCTCCTCTGTGAACTCTCTCTTTCATCATCGCGTCTCTTATCTATTCATAATTTTAAAGCATCAAACACATTTGGGGGCATATTTACAAGGAGCTTGCGCCGCCACTGCATCTTTTTTTTATGCAGAGGCAGCGCAGTAAGTGCTCCATATCTACAAAATGATGCATTAGGCATAATGTGCCACTTTGCTCTGTCCTGCATAATTTTTTTACCAGTTACTTCAGGTAACTTTAATCGTATGCAAGGTAGGTGTTCCCTCTTAAATTCCCACACAGAACTGACATATCCATATTTACAAGCTTAGAAGGTAATATTCCACCATTTCAAAGTGTTTTACATTGGTCCTAAAACATTATGTTACTTGCGTCATTTAAAACTGACGCAGCACCTCTAAATTTGGACGCATTGCTGAAGTTACGTCAGTTGTAAGGCCAACTTCAGTGATGCACCACTCTCTTGGATTCATTCTCTAGTAAAACTTAATCTTCAGCATGTTCAGGAAGGCCAAGACAGCTCAGTACCAGTCATCTGTTCTGGAAAAAGGAATCCCTTAAATCCAGACACAGTTGCAGAAAGGCAATGCAAGCCTTGGCTTCCTTACCCTAGGACAGAGGCAGCGCAACCTTCACAGCACTACTCTGGCAACCCTCAAAGGCATCCTACACAGCATGGCTTCCTAATCAAAGGTCTGAAAAACATTTTACCGAGTTACACAAACGTTGAAGGAATTACTTAAGCTCCCCTTCCAGGTGGCACCAACTTATAGACAACTTGCTTCACTTACAGGACTGCCATAAAAAAATACTACAAAATACCTGAAAGAGAAACAAAGAACCTCAGGTTGTTAGCACCACACCAGGAGCCATGACATCACCATACTGGACATTAAGTACGCAAGAAATTAAACAACCATTTGCAGTGCAATTGGTGACGCATTTGTGAGAGTTAGAGCTATTGGCGTTGTGAATGACGATGCCTTTTAACCATGTGTTTTGGTTTAGAGTGGAGTGGATGTATTTGGTTTGGATTGGAAACGTGTGTGTTGAATTGTGGCTCAAGGATTTGTTTGTCAATCCGGAAAAAAGGCAACAATTATTGCAGCTAGGCCCAAGAAAACCGACTATATAGGTTGCACAAATATAGGAATTGTAAAAGGCATAGGTCCCGACCTAGCATCTCATCCTGCCAAGGATGTAAAAAAGGAGCTCCGTTTAGGTTGCCTTTCAGAGTATTGCAAGCAACGATTGGGGGGAGGGGTGGGTACGACACTTCAAGCTGCAACAACATAGAATGGGCAAGCAGAAATATGTGGGCAAGCTACAGCAACAGTGAGGGCAAATGGAAACCATGACAGTCGCAAGCAGGAACAAAGAAGGAGGCAACTACCACAAAAAAACACCTCTGAAAACGACAATTGCAGCAAACTTGGAGGCTAGTGGCAAGGGAAATGAGAATATCTTTGTTACAATACACACATTATGCAACAAAAATAAACACACTAACAGTGAGCAGAAAACCAGTGCTGTCTTGCAAACAAAAAAGTTTTGCAAACAAAACATACCTTTGCAATAAAACATTGTATTCATGGCCAACAGGGTATGGGGTAAACAAAACGAGTCAGAGGAGGAAGGAGGTATCATCAGACTGGGAGTGGAAGATGGGTGTTGGTAAGTCTGGTTCTCTGACAGGAGAGGGGGTGGGGTGTGTTGTGTGTATATGGGGGGTGTGTCTGTATGTGGGTGGGTGTGTGTGTGTATGTGGGGGTGTGTGTGTGTATGTTTTAGTATGCGTGCATGCGGGTGTGAGTCGCGTTGAATGAGTGTGTGAATGACTGAATGTGAGTGTATGTTGTGTGTTGTGAACGCGTGTGTGCGATAAAGTATGTTGGTGTGTGTTGCGGTGTGTGAGAATGTATGTGTGCATGCGTGGGTGGATGTGTGCATGTGTGTATATGGTTGCGCGTGTGGGTGTGTACAAGTGCGGGGGCGGGAGAGGGAGGGGGAGGGTGGGGGAGAACTCTGGGGAGGGGGGCAGGGGAGATCCCTATCTGTGCCTGGGAAGGGATTCCCTGGCACTGATAGTGCCTACTGCCATAGTTTTGGTGGCGGTAAGATTGGCATGAAAACCATGGTGGTCCCCGAGGGTGGGATTGTGACGCCTTCCGGGCTGGAGACCGAAGACTCCAGCCCAGCGGCCATTACCACCCTGGCAGTCGGTGTGTTAAAGTGGCTGTCTGTGATGGCGGTTACCACCAAGGTCAAAATCCCATTTTTCTATACAGCCGGCCTGTTGATGGTATTAACGCCACTTTAACACTGACCGCCAGGGTCATAATGATATTTCCGGCATTCATCATTTATTTTATAAGGAAGAGATCGGTGTGTGTGTTTAAGGCTGGCTACTGTTGTTACATGTCATATGTTATGATGTTTTCTGAGTCAGGGTCACTACCCCTTATATAGGACACACATGTTAATCCAGAATGTTAACAACTATGTAGAAGTAGCATTTTCCTCCATGTATGCATGCACCGCAGCACAGAAAACGTGTTATTTTTTACGCTACAGGGTAAAATACCTCCTATTTTACATTCAGGGTGACTCTGCGCACTACATATGCTGACGAAGCATGACGAACAGTTACAGCTGGCTGAACAACATTCATATCCTAGAAAACTGCTAATGAGAGCTACGAATGCTTGACATGATGCGACATGATGAGAGCACAGCCCTAGACTACCTAACAAGTTGCAGTCTTACTGGCACACTCTGTGTTTCTGCAAGGGATTGTGTGTTGGCGTTCGTTGCTGTCCCTTCTGGATGGCTCTGTGCTGGGGTGGAGAGGTTTAAAGCGTGCTCTGGTACAGAAGCCTGGCTGGAGCATGCCATGCATAAGGCGGCTGTAAAGCGTGCGCCATAGGCAAAGAGTAACACGCGCAGAAGGCAATTAAAACTAGTTAAGTGTGAAAATACACAATAAGCAAGATTGCGTACTTTGCACAGTTGCCAGGTTATTTTGGCATTAACTTTTGTCCCAAAAAACGAATGGAAAAACTACATTTGTAACGAATGATGAGTGTAAAAGTTGGCTTAATATGGTTTCACCAAAATTAGAAAAGACAAGACCACTCATCACATGTAAGAAGTGTTCTTTTTCAGAGGTTTTGTAATAAAATGGTGCGCACAGTTCACCTACATCCTCGTCATGAACGGGCCTCTGAGCGAGGGTTCCTCAAAAACTTCACATGGGCAGCAATGCTGATAGAGGACTAGAAGGGGAGCCAGAGTTCTCAGTGGCCACCTCGGACATAGACAAAGGGGAGGAGGAGGAGGCAGCTGCAGCCCGAGAAGGGGGGGCGAAGAGTGAGCATCAGTGAAAGAGAAAGCACGGTGTATATGAAGCAGGCAACGTGCTGAGTCAGGAAAGCACTTGTTCAACTAAAAAAATGAGTTCCTGAACAGACAGCAAAGTAGCATGGGAAGAGGTGGGTAGGACGAATGCTGCAATCAAATTCAAGCAGCTATGGGAAAGGCAAGCTTTGCCAAACACTAGCAGGAAACCAAGAAAAAAAAAGTCCCCCAAAGAACAGATAAACATGACAAAGCGTGATTATACAGTTGTTAGTCCCTGCTCCCAAAAAGAAAAAGGAGGGACAAAGAGGCATGACTGACCACTAGCAAGCAACAATTTTTAAATGACACTGAACCGACTAAATGAAATGGAAGTATACTAATAGTCTACAAGAGGTTGGACGCTTACGCTTAACCTAAAAACAGAAGCAGGCCTTCTACACTTGTAGGATGTGGAAGAGCATACCCACCAATGTTGCAAATGCAAAAAGAAGAAGTGTCTCTTATTGAGGAACACTATCCTCCCCACACAATAGGAATGCACTTCTACCTCCTTCATGAATGACCATGAATTTTTTTGTGGGCTTTGCCCATTTTTCAGTGCCACATGGATTCCTATCTAGTTCTGCAGTACATAAATACTATTACATTACAAACATTGCATTACATTGCTGGTCAGCTTACAAATAAATTCAATGTCCATTTCAAAACTGTTTATTGATTTCATTTCTAGTGCAAGTTCTCCAAAGCCTGCTAGCCTGCCAGCACAACTTAGTTTCATGCAAGTAAAGACTTCTAGCTGGAAATTCTCCCATCTGTGCCACCTTAAAAAAAAATATGAGCAATTCACGAGCATGTGAGTGGGACCCAATGTCAACCCGTCCAAAATTGCTATACTCCCACAGTTATTATTTTATGTATTTAGTTAACGTATACTGCATCAACATGTCATATGGGCTACTTTTCACAATTCATTTATGTTCAGAAACAATGTTTGAGCAAGGGATTGCATCACACTCACTGTCTTAGGGTGCATAATTAGCTGGTTGCTGCAGGCATAAAGTTGCATGTGTCTTAGTTTCTTTTAAGGAGAGCAGGATGTTCCAGATGATTTCAGCAAAACAAGGACTCTTATCTCTCTCGTACACAATTTCAGTAAATGTCCTCAAAAGGCAACTGAGCTTCACCCATTTGTAATCTTCTGTATAAAAGCCAGACAGACTATCTTCTTCTTGGACTCTTTCACTTACCAATCGCTTTGTGTATTTTCTCCGCAAGAGCTTATTGTGGTCCCTGGTATAAGGGAATTAGAACTGTATTAGGTGTTTACTTGGAATACAGGTGCATCAGAGACTTCTTTCTTACACCTTTTTCTTACTGTTCTCTGCTACCATGGAACCATTATCAAGGTACAAAAGACATCCACACTCTTAACTTCTTCTCAGAGTCTGAAAACAATCTATCAGAACATATCTGTATACCAACAAGTCAAATGAAAAATCTGCAGTGATCTGCTAATCATACACATTCACAATGTCCTTAAATTGAGCATCTTTTCAGAAGATGTGACATGCATGGTCCATGGTGTCAAGTGATGATCACAAAAAGGCTAGAAAATTAAAAATGCACCATTTTTTGATACCCAAAGGACTGGTGCACTACAGCTGCTTCAGAACAGGGAATGTGAGGCTATGGGAATAGAGCGATCCCAGTATCAGGTGAAACCGAGAAAACCGTAGTAACAAAGCACAGTCTGTTTTCAAAATGTATAAAACTGTGGGCTACGCTGTATTTTTCCTGTTCTATATTATTTATTCATAAGTATATTTGAGGAGGTGAAGTCAAGTATAGTCAGGGTTATTGAGCTAGACATTTTTAGACATTATTGAGCTTAGACATTTTTACTCACTTGTTTCAGCAGTCACTGAAATGTAAATTATATTAACTTATTGTGAATATAATTCATGGGGCATCCTGTAATTATTAACTGCTTTTTAGTTTTTAATCAGAATGAAAACTCTTCTTGAATTTCAGGAAAACAGTCCTTGCTATGATGTCATCACTGATTATGTCTATCTCCGTCTCAGGTTGGTGATCTTGTCTGGCTCTCCGGATGCACACAAAGGTGTCGCTGTGACCCGCGAGGAGCACTCCACTGTGTCGCTGCCACCTGCAACCCAGGACAGAGCTGTGTGGTGCAAAATGGAAGACTCGGCTGCTTCAGCGCTTGGGCCACTTGTAGTGTGATTGGAGATCCTCACTATATTACTTATGACGGCGCACTGGCACACTTCCAAGGCACCTGTGCTTATGAGGTGACGCGAACATGCCGAAACACCTCGAACTTCTCTTTTAGGATCATAGCTGAAAATAGAAACCGGAGAAGCCCCAATGTCACTGTTGTATCTCATGTAGAAGTCCAGCTAAAGGACAAGGTTTCTGAAATCAATGTGACAATAAGAGGTTCAAAAGGTGCACAGGTGAGTTCCAAAGTCAATATATATTAGTTTTTAGCTGTAAAAAACCTAGTCACTGTCTATTTCATCTCACCTATTATTCAATTATGGGGTGCCAAAACTGATGAAAAAGAAATTATCTAACATCTGTTAGAAAAATCCTACAAACTCCAAACTTGCAGCCTACATGCTATCCAATATGAAAGCTTCTTTGGAAGTATTCAATTGTTATTAACTATACTGTATATCCATGCTTATCCTGGATTAAGCAGCTGCATAGACCTAGCATCGCCTGCATGTACCACATCATCACATTGGACAGTGTTCCAAATGATCAAGGACCGTCCAGACCCAGCTCAGTGCCTTGAGGGGCTCTCCTCATCACTCTCCCTCTCGCTCTCTTTCACACCATATTCTCTCTGTGTGACTTTTTGTGCTACTTTAAAGCACTCAATTCAATTCTTCTTTATTTGGTTCATAAATACAAACCATAAAAGCACAAGCACATTAAAAAACATTAAAAGATTTGTAAAAAAAAAAAGAATAAACATAAAATATATAAATGAATGCTGGCATCGAACTTAAGACTACTGCATATAGTGGGTTTGGTGCCAGGCTGTCTATGAGGACAAAAGCTTGGCCTTTCCAGGTGCCATCCAATATTTACTTATGACAGGGGAAGCCCCATTTAAAGGGAGCAGTATTAACAACTCATTAAGGTCAAGCACTTGATTGACAGCTTCTGGAGAGCTAACTTAAATTAGCCTTGTGGAGCTTCAGACAGGGAAAGGGTAACTTTCTAAAAGTTACTTTTTATAAATATTTATTTTAAAAAATAGCAACTTAATCATTAAATTGGGTCCACAAAAATCAAATGACTAAGAACTACTGTTCTATGCCAAAAGTATATTTTCTGCACCATATACTACAGCCTTATAAGAAATGTAAATAAGCCATTCAGTGATTAGCCAATGTTTACGTGTTTTAGGCTGTGGAGCAACTGGGCCCAGGAAAGAACCCCAGGGTGGAAAGTCTAAACCCAGAAATAAAATTCAGCACAAAATAGTGTTCGGAGAAGGCCTCACTTCTAGCCATTGGGCTGGCAAGGAGTTGCTCACTAGCTCCTGATGTCCCTTTAGTCTTTTAGGTTTCTCAGAGTTTGGTGCTACAGCTTTAGGTTGCAGACACCCTCCTTCCACTCTCACTTCTACCTTTTCATGTCTGTACCCTGTGCATTTTCCTGACAGTCCAGGACTTCTAGGTGGACAATAAAAATGTGTCTTGTAAAAATATCTCTGACCCAGGTCCCATGTTGTTGTGACAGTAACGGCAGCAACTGTTGGGGAGAAATTGCCCTACCAGAACAAGTGTTTGGGTTGTCTCCTGTCAGTTTAAGTATCACCTGGTCCTCTATTCTCTCCACTGTGGATGACATTGACCTCTGACCTCTTACTCTTCTCCAGGGCCACTATCCTACATTTAGGGACAGCATCCTCAGAAACTCTGTTTTGGAGGAACCCTGAGCAGCAGCCTCCTACGGCTGATTTCTTGCCTGTGGGAGATCACTGCCAAGGATGCATTCTGTAGACATGTTAGGTCAGACAATTACAATATGCTGGCCTCTTAACCCATCTGCCCTTCCCCCCATGCCCTCCCTATTACCCCCATTCACAGGGTGGACGGACTCTAGCCCATTAAAGGAAACCTGCCTTTCTACCAGCATGGTCTACCTGGCACAAGTAGCCTGCAGAGCAATAACAGGGACCCCATTTACTGTGACCCTCTGGAAGTGATTCCATCCACCTTCAGGGATTACCAGTTTACCTTCTGGGCCCACCTCTCAGCTAAGGGATTACTAGGGTCTCCTCTTGACAAGCCTTCCCCAAAGACAAACAGGTCACCACTGTGAATTGTCAGCTACTAATAACCTTCCACTAAGGGAAAGAGGAAGTACTTTTGGTCACCTGGATGTAGGCAGTCAAATAACTTACCCCGTCAGAAGTAGGCGTTTCTTTCCTCCTGAGTTCTCACTTCTCCACTTTTAATGAGTGAGCTGGGACTCTTCCCGCTTTTCAGAGGTTTAAGGTCTGAAGGAGTTTTCTTTCTAAAACATGTTTTTCCCTTTCTTACCCTGCTACAGGCCTATCACCTCCCCAACACACACACACCTTGGGCTCACACCCAGCGATCTTTTGGGAAGCCTAGTTCGAGCCCACACATCAGCTCCCCTTCCACACTTTCTGCGGTCAGTCAGCTAGAAGTCTGCTAGATGCTGGTGGAACTCTGAGGAACAGTTATACAAGCTCTGCTCCTTTATAATCATATTGCATAGCCTATCATAAGTATGCATTGCATTGCCCCTCACCTATACTTCAAGTGCTTTCAATGAGATGTCTACCAAATCTGCAAGGGTTTGTTCTGACTCCTTGTGGGGAGCCCAGAACTACTTCCAGCATTCCTCAGGTGTAAGACCAAACCTCTGGACTAGGCCATCCTTCATATGGGTGTATGTGTCTACTACCCCCTATTATAGTGTCAGGAGTTTAAACTTCCCCACTGTAGGCACTAACTCCCACAACAATGCTCCCCAGTGCTGCTGGTCTACCATGTACATTTTTACTACTCTCTCACAGGAGGCAAAATATTTGTCAATGTCATCCGCCACCACAAAGCAAGGCAGTATACCCTTTGGTAAGCCAGTGGTGTGTGGTCCCCCGCACCCCATAGACACTTCACAATTACTGCTACCATTTTCAATGAACGTCAGTCCCAGTCTGGGGAAACAGCCTTTACCACAAATCCTTTATCAAGCATGCCTTTACCATGCAGGTAACTATCAGAAAGGTACATTTTTGTACATTTACCTCACAGTATTTTAACACACAGGTAACTATTTTTTAAATAAAATATTTTTTGTGTTATTTAAAAAACAATACTTCAGTTTCAGGTAGAGATAAACAGGGCAAGGTGATTTTAGAGTTTAGAGGTGGGTAGAGCTAATAGAAGGTAAGGGCGATTTTAGAGTTAGGAGTGGGTAGAGGTAATCTGAGATTAATTTTAGGGTTTAAGGGAAGGTGGAGGTAAAGGGAGGAATGGGTAATTTAAGGGCTTGGGGGTGGGTAGCGGTAAGGAGTAAAATAAAGGGAAGGTTTCCCAAAAAGTAAAATGAATGAAAACAAATACATTCAGATGTGTGAATGTACAAACATATACACATATATACGTATATATATATATATATATATATATATATATATATATATATATATATATATATATATATATATATACAGAACAAGCTACTTACCTTCTGGATTGCCTAATCTGGTAGACACTCTATTTAACTGCAGATTCCTTACCTTAGAATATATCCAGGTGTCGGACTGGATCCACAAGACTTTTGAGCAGTACACTTGGGGCTGATAGATGTCCCTGTTTGGCTCTGCATCAGAGTCCTCCACACTGTAAGTGATGTGTGTGGTACCTAAATAGGCACCACCTCGGTGCACTGATGTCAGTTACCTTTGTGACTTGGAACACAGAGCCACAATGAGCACTAACCACTGGTGTGTCAAACGATGGCCCTCAGAAGGATGTCCCGTTGACCGTAACAATTTTTCATAGTGGTGAGGATAGGAAGGTCGGGAAGGTGTCTCTACGAGAAAAGGCATTATCGAAGGTAAGGAACTTATTCATCTGATGGAGACTTCTAGCCACAGATTCCTTACCCTAGAATAGATACTCAAGCAATACCTCTGCAGAGGTTGGACTGCAAAGCCAATTAAATTAGAAAGTCCTGAAGTAAGAAATGGGCATAGAGACTATCATGACAGACCTGACTGTTCAGACTTTAGTGCTTGGTGAACGTGTTTAGTGAGGGCTATATTGCTGCTTGACAGATGTTCAGGACCGGGATGCCATGCACTAATGCAGTAGTTGCAGCATGAAGCCTTCAGGGGTTGCTTCTTGGCCATGAGATGGACCTTTTCTGAACTGCCTTCCCTTTTTTTGACCCCACAAGGCCCACGAAGAGTTGATTGTCCATCTGGAATGGCTTTATGTAGTCAAGGCAGAACCACAGCACTCTTTTGGGATCCAGGCAGTGGAGTCTCTCATCCTCCTTGGAGGGATGAGACAGTGCAAAGAAGGTAAACAGGGTGATGTTCTGGCCTACATGGAAAAGAGTCACACCCCTCAAATTTGTCTGTAGAACCATCTTGTCTGGGTAGAAGGTGGGCGATGTTATTGCCACTAAAAAGGCAGTGTTTATTGTGAAGAGCCTAAGAGGGCAAATGTATTAAGGCTCAAATGGTGTACATATGAGAAAAGTGAGGACCAGCTTACAGTGCCACTGAGACATAATGAATGGCAGAGAGAGAAATATGTGCTGCAGGCCTTTAAGAAAACTAGTTACAACATGTGACTAGAAGAGTGAAGGTTGGCCTGGCAAGCACAAAAATGCAGAGATGACAGAGAGATAACAATAATTGTGCCCAGATCAGAGCCCTGCTGGGCTAAAGGCAATGCAAACAAAAGAACCTTGGATAAAGATGCAGGGAGGTGGTTAATAGTGTTAGAAGCACAGAATGACACAAACCTGTCCCAGAGGAAGTCATATACCAACTTAGTGGAGGGGAATATGGCTGCCAAGATTACATTACGGACTTTGAGAGGAAGGTCAAAAGCTGCCAAATGTTAATTCCCAGTCCCCACGCATGGGGGTGGAGGGTGCACAGATTTGGGTACAGAACCTCCCTCTGTTGCTGTGATAGCAGATCCTCTGGAAGGGGCAGACTGGCTGCATGCCTGATGGTCATGCCCTGCAGCTTGAGATGCCAGACTCTCTGTGCTGAATCTGGAGTCACAAGAATGCAGCCCAATCATTCCTGATTGTCTTGAGAACTTTAGGCATGGGTGGTATTGGTGGAAAGGTGTACAGGAGCCTGGGGCCCAACTCGAGATGAAAAGCATCTTCAAGTGAGATCCACCTAGGAAACTCCTGAGGCCAAAACTGCTGACATTGGCCATTCTCAAAGGTGGCAAACAAATCTAACCAAGGCTCTTCACACTACTGAAAGAGACCTCGCAGAACCTCAGGAAAGTGACACCATTCATCATCCGCTAGGCATCTGCATCTGAGTTTGTCTGCTCTGGGGTTCAGGAAAATGCCCTGACATTCCAGCTATGTCCAGAGATGCAGGGCCTCTTGAGAAAGGGTTGATGACCTGGCCTGCCCTGCTTGTTTGAGCACTAGATGGCAGTGGTGTTGTCTTTGAACACCTGCACTAGTCTTCCCTTGATTAAAGGAAGAAAGGCTTGCCTGGTGCACCAACAGGTGGGTGTGGAGCTCTGCCAGAGTCCTAGATGGCCACCCCAGCCCAGAAGTGATGCTTATGTCACTAAAGTCAGCTCTGGTTGGGGAAGGGAAAGGGGTCTGTCATTGACCCAATCATGGCTCATTAGCCATTACTTTAGATTTTGTGCTGTTGCCTCTGAGGTCTGGACCATGTTGGAGAGATTCAAAGTCCCAGCTCACCCTTTCATATGCTTTCTCTGCATCTAAGGATGCCAGGATGGCAGGTATTTGGTGTTTGCTATACTTTTTGACTACAGGTGCGACTTTCGGCACATTATCCCTGCCTTGTCTATCTTTGATTACCCCTCCTTGTCTGGTTCCACCAGGGATGCAGGATTTTGCTTAAATTCTCCACCATTATTTTAGTGACGCTCTTCACACAAATGGCTAGCAGTCTGTAGGACTTACAATATGTCTTCAGCTTGCTGAGTTTAGGGATTATTATTGTTGTCTTGTCTCTCATTGTAGGAGGCACCATTCCTGTTTGCTAGAACAAATTATATAAGATTGCTAGGGGTTTCAGGAGCAGCCCTGTAAATTCCTTATGAAAAACACCTGTCAAGCCATCTGGGCCTGGGGCCTTATCGGATTTAAGGAACTTGGGGCCTGATTCTGACCCTGGCGGCCGGTGACCGCCAGGGTCACCGGCCACGGGAGCACCGCCGACAGACCGGCGGTGCTCCGAAGGGCATTCTGACCGCGGCGGTTCAGCCGCGGTCAGAAAGGGTAAACCAGCTGTCACCCGCCGGTTTACCGCTGCCCTTCTGAATCCTCCATGGCGGCGGAGCGCGCTCCGCCGCCATGGGGATTCAGACACCCGCTACCGCCATCCTGTTCATGGCGGGAAACCCGCCATGAACAGGATGGCGGTAGGGGGTGCCGCGGGGCCCCTGGGGGCCCCTGCAGTGCCCATGCCAATGTCATGGGCACTGCAGGGGCCCCCGTAAGAGGGCCCCGCAAAGTATTTCAGTGTCTGCTATGCAGACACTGAAATACGCGACGGGTGCCACTGCACCCGTCGCACCTTCCCACTACGCCGGCTCAATTCTGAGCCGGCGTCCTCGTGGGAAGGTTGATTTGCCCTGGGCTTGCGGGCGGCCTTTTGGCGGCCGCCCGCCAGCCCAGGGCAAATCTCAGAATCACTGCAGCGGTCTTTCGAGTCTGACGGGGTTACTTTGGCGGGCGGCGGAGGCCACCCGCCAAAGTAAGAATGACCCCCTTAATCACATTCAGTGCCTCCTGATGTATTATGAGCTACTTCAGAAACTGTTTCCAGTTTGGGGGAACCTGTGGTAATGTGAGGCTATATAGACAAGAGGCAATCACCATAAAATCTTCCCCACCCGAGGTGTAGAGTTTTTTATAGAAGTTCAGGAAAACCTGTCATTTTCCATCCTCGTAATGTACCTCCTTCTCCTCAGATGTGATCAGTGTGGAGATGTATTCCTTCCATCGTTGTGCCCAGAGTGTCTTGACCAACAGTTTATCTGTTTTATTCCTCTTTTCATATGAAGTTTGTTAGTGTCTCAATAAGGTTACCTCTGCCTTTTCAATTTGCGGGGCCCTGTTTCCCTTGCAAATTATTTTGCTACCTTTTAATCTGCCTCATATGTCAACGCTTAAGTAGGTTGTCTACATTTTCCAGCTCCATTTGGAGCTGCTATTCTATAAGTTTAGTTTGTTTGTTGTCATTGGTAAATGCTTTACGTTTTTCCCTCCTTGGGGCAGTTTTGTTACCGCCTTGGCCATCAACACTTTTAAATGGATAATTGCACGTTTGCCGAAACGTTTGACTGCGAGCTAACTTCTTTTTCCTTTTGCGTCTCTCCTTCACGCTCATGCTCATGGTGTCCGTGGCGCTTTGGATCAGCTTGCTTATGTTAATTGTTTTACTTTTCATTTTTAATTTATGTGGCAAGAAAAGTCTAGTTAGGAATTTAGAATGCTAATATCCCTAACTCGAACAAACACAAGACCTATTGCATTGCTAATGCTTATTCTTATTGTTTCTGCATGTGAGATATTTAATTTCATCCCCTGCCCCACTCACTTGGTTACACATGTCGGTGGGTCCCTCTGCCAATACCTTGATCCTCGCATCCCCCACGTGTCAGTGGAAAGCACCATTCATCTGCATCACCAGGCGGGCCCTCGTTTAGCCATTGCAGCCTACCATTAACAAATGGTCTTGCAGCTGTCCCTGCTTTTCATGTGCAAGTGGTCCCACAGATGTATGGTCCTCATGGTCTGTCACTCAGGACGCACCCCGGGAGTCCTGGGCTGTTCGTCATGTCTGTCTCACTATTGCAGCAGATACTACCCTACATCAATGCACACAGTGCACCTGGGGCAGTACAGGGCACCATGACCCACCAAGTCCTGTAGTTGTAAGTCTCTCCTAAAAGCCATAGAGATACCCGACTGGTGCAGAGGTGCACACTATGCCTTTATACCGGGGGGGATCGGCATTGTAACTCATCGCACCCCAGCTGACCCTTTCCGATCAGTCTTACTTGCCATAATTTTGCCTCATCTTTTCAAATGCTCTACACACCCACCTGGCTTTGCCTCATCTTTTCAAATGCTCTACACACCCACCCGGCTGGCCTCTACTAGGCTGCACTTTCAGTTCATATCAGTTCGCTAGTGTGCCATCTGAGACCAGCAGGTCTGCGGTCCGCTCCCTGGCCTCTGGCTTCCTTGCACCCCGCGTCTGCGCTGCTCCTCGCCATTTCGAGAGTGACCTGAAGCTTGGGTAGGTTCCAGGTCTCGCCTCATTTCCAAACTCCCGGGCCAGGAGCCACCATTCTTTTGGGGGGCTGTTTGCCACTTCAGCGTTATCGCCCGCACTTGGGGGCTTGCATTTTATGCCTCATAAACCTGGGGAGCAATGGGTTGGAAAGGAGCAGATCGCTTTGCGTCCTGCCCTGCCACCATCTTCACCCTCACCCAAGGCTACAGGACTCGTAGGCAGACTTGTAGAGCTCTTCTTGGCTACAACAACTTCAAGCCTTGCATGCTGAAGTTTCTCAAATTCTTAAAATTTTCTAAATCTAAGGATATCATTTTTGCTAGAGACATCATGGATGCTTGGGTCTCAATGTATTGTCCCCGATATGCGGACATAGATTTTTAATTTTGATTAGCTACTTAGGGACTGCATTTTGTTTTTGCATTAGCCCTTGATTCCTTCATCCGATTGTATTTATTTTGTTGTGGCCTGACATCTTACATTTTACTTATTTTTAATAATCTGGTAGGGATTTGTACTAATCTGTATGTTATTTATTGACTTCATATATGTACTTTGCATATATTTCACATGCATTTAGCTGAGGAAAGTCCTTCTGATGAGTCAGACACCAACTGTGAGCCACATAATTCTCACAGAAACCCATCTAGCAATGAGGAGTCAGGGAGAGTTTGGCTTTTGGAAGTGTAGTCACTGCTTCGATCAGTACTGTGCCTTTTGACGTTCTACACGGAAGTTAAGAGGATTTTGGCACATAGTGCCCCGAAGAACTTGCAGTTTTGTAAAATCTGATAACAAAGTATATTATTAATTTAGATCATGTGTTTCATCAAGAAAGCAGCATAGTAATATAGGGCCATATGTACGAACACTTTTTCCAATAGACACAGAATGGGTAAAAACCTTTGCTACATCTGACCCATAGTTCCTAAAACAAACAACATGCCAAGTATCCCCTTCAACCCACTCACAACCCTGTGTTAAAATATTCAACTGTAATAAAAACAAGATACAAGTAGTAGCATTGTCCATCCACCTGGCCAGGCCACCACAAGCTGTTCCTTGCTACAAACAAATATCCACTTATGAATTAGTATCACCTCCTTCTGCTCAAAGAAAAGACCCAGGAGCTTTCTTTCACAAAATCAATTCCAGTAGGTTCAGCCAACATCCAGATCAATGTCCTTGATGCACTTTACTCAGTATCCTCTTAGGAAACGTCTACCATGCATCTGAAAAATATCCGGCATTTGGTTTGTATACCCGGGGAGACATTCATTGCTACTGTAGCAGCACTCTGAAAAAAGCCTTTTTTCCGTAACGCTATTAAATAAGGGCACCTCCCATGTCTAGAGACAAATATAATACAAAACCCAATGTGCTTTGTCCCCACTATGAAATCACACAAGACATGCTGGGTTGTGCCCTTTCTACTGCATATACACACTTTGTGAGTTCTAAAAGCGTACAACACCTTCTCTGAATGATTTGTGTGAACCCTCTGTTGACACTGCAGAGCTAGATAAAATCCTACACTTAAACAAGCATTTGCAATGCAATAGGTCTTGTGCTGTGATAGTTAGAGCTATTGGTGTTGTAAATGACGATATCTTTTCCTTATGTGTTTTGGTTTGGAGTGTAGCGGATGTATGCCTGGTGGCACAGCAACCCTCCTAGGCCTGTCGCTGCAGGGGAGAGGACACAACAAAGCTGCCATTTTGGGAGTGTTTTTGCCTCATTCCCGCAGACTGGCTGTGTTACCCCAGAGGTACAACCCTTTCTAGTATGTTTACCTATACTTTTATAGCACCAAACAAGCCACAAAGAGGCACCTTTGTGACATTTAACCCGGAGAATGAGGGGATCAAAAGAGTTAGGAGCAAAGAAAAGGGGACAGCCATACATTTCTGTGTGTTAAACTTTTAAAGGTATTATCCCTTTGGCAATACCAGCCTAACTTTTAAAAACATTGACTGTATACAAAGAGAATAATAGAAGAGGCAGCTTAACTGCAAATGAATTATAACAATTTTGTTAAGAATGGCACCTGCTTTGTAGCGCTATCAAATCGCAGAACCTGTATTACCAAACGACATATTGAAAAAACAAGTTATTCCCAGACTGCCCAACACGCACCAGACTCAGGCAGAGGAGAGGATGTGGCGTAAGGGCCAGAGTTGCTAACCTTGGAGCTAGGGAACACGGTTCGAGTCTCAGCACTGGCTCAACATCCTGTGATTCCAGGCAAATCCCTTAGGGACAGATGTACGAAGCAATTTTTAAGTCGCTAATGGGATGATTCACAGAATTGGCCCGTTTGCGACTTGAAAAATGCTTTTTGGGATGTACAAAGCCCAAACTGTGATTCAGTAACTTGTTACGGAATCGCAGTTTGGGTTTTGCGATTCGGTATTAGGAAGGGGCGTGTCAAGGGCGTCCCTTCCTAATACCGAATCCAAATGGTATGTATGACTGTTATGTTTCTGTGAATGCAGTCGCAAAATAATCGGAGTCAGCACCAGTTTCAAACTGGTGCTAACCCATTCGCAAACAGGAAGGGGTCCCCACAGGACCCCTTCCGCTTTGTGAATGGCACCTAAAATATTTTCTCAGAGCAGGCAGTGGTCCCACGGACCATTGCCTGCTCGGAAAAAATGAAAAGAAATCTTTTCACTTTTGATTTTGAAATGCAACTTTAAAAAAGCAGTCACAGACATGGTGGTCTGCTGTCTCCAGCAGGCCACCATCCCTGTGAGGGCAGCCATTCCCAATGGGGGTCGCAAATTGCGACCTACCTCATGAGTATTCATGAGGTAGGTCATTTGCTACCCCATTGGGAATCGCAAACAGTGTAAAGTACACTATTGTACATCCGGTTTTGCGACTTGCTAAGACTCGCACTTTGTGAGTCGCAAAACCGGATCTTTGTACATGTGGCCCTTAATCTCCCCTTGCTACCAAAAATGAATGTGTTCTTGTGTAAAGTAACCAGTGCTCATGTAAAGCATTGTAATACCTTTGTATCAAGCTCAGGCTAATTTAACACTATTTAAAGAGGCTCAATTTACATCCAAAGGCTAGAAGTGCCGTGAAGTGCTTGTGACTGGATTCATGACTCCTTTTCCACCTAGTGTTAAGCTCTACTCAAGTCAGTTAGTTAACGGACCCACTGCAGAGGACTTGACAGATCGAGTCTTGGTGCCGGCTCAACATCCAGTGATTCTAGGCAAATCACTTAGGCGGTCATTCTGACCGTGGCGGGCGGCGGTCGCCGCCCGCCATGCGGTCACCACCGAATGACCGCTCTGCGGTCAAAAGACCACGGCGGCCATTCTGGCTTTCTCGCTGGGCCGGCGGGCGCCCGCCAAAGGAGCGCCCGCCGGCCCAGCGGGAAAGCCCCTGCAACGAGGAAGCCGGCTCCGAATGGAGCCGGCGGAGTTGCAGGGGTGCGACGGGTGCAGTAGCACCCGTCGCAATTTTCACTGTCTGCATAGCAGACAGTGAAAATCATTGTGGGGCCCCACGACACCCGTTCCCGCCATCCTGTTCCTGGCGGGTTTTACCGCCAGGAACAGGCTGGCGGGAAGAGGGTCGGAATCCCCATGGCGCATGGAGGATTCCCTGGGCCAGGGGAAATCCGGAGGGAAACCGCCGGATCCACTATTCTGACCGCGGCTTTACCGCCGCGGTCAGAATGGCCCTGGAAGCACCGCCAGCCTGTTGGCGGTGCTTCCGTGGTCCCCGGCCCTGGCGGTCGGAATGAGGGCCTTAATCTCCCCGTGCCTGCCAAAAAATGAAAGCGTTCTTGTGTAAAGTAACCGGTGCTCATGCAAAGCGCTGCAATACCTTTGTTTGCATTATATACAACAGCAAAAATAAATAATTAAAGTGCTCCAATACCTTCATGTCAAGTTTGTGCTACATAAAACGGCAAAAAATAAATAAATAAATAAACCCTTGCAGGCATCACAGAGAACTAGCAAGATGCCCAAAACCAAGGAAGACACAACATACTGCCATGAGCGAAGCGGCGAGACAAAAGCAAAAATGGCACGCCACACAAAGGTACAGGCCCAACCGTGCAATAATCCATGTAACAGGGTCGGTGACCAAGGCGATAACGAAACAGCCTCCAGGAGGGCAAAGCATAAAGCATTTACCAACGACATCAAGGGATTTTTGAAAGGCAGCCCAGGAATGAATGAAAGTGATGGGCGTGAGATGGGTGTGGTTAAAACCCAGAGACTAGATTACAACATGCCGAGAAGAGCATCGCTTGCGCCTTGCTGTGCTCGACCTAAAAATTAGGAACCATGACGTCACAAGCTTCCCGGTATTATTGTCTGATTAGATTTCAAGTTGAAGGTAACCATGAGTCTATCCTAATACTCATTGTGTACAAATGGCCTTCCATTTTGCTTTTGTCAAACTAATAGCAGGAGGATATTTCTTAGCTAATGATTTCTATTTTTATAGTGAATTTTTTATAAAATTGAATTTTATTTTTTTTACCCACAAAAATGTTAACTGAAGCTCTGCCTCTTATTCATCTGAGTCTAGGTCAACGGAGAGTGGACCACCTTGCCCAATAACCTTGGAGCGTTGGCCCATATCTCCAAGGTGGGCAACATGTTGGTGCTGTCGACATCGAAAGGTATGGAGGTCAGGTATCGAGCAGGCATCTTGTTCATCAGAGTCAACAGGGTACATCAGGGTCAACTCTGTGGGATGTGTGGAAACTTCAACTGGGACCCAGATGATGACAAAGTGCTGCCCACTGGAGAGTTATCGAGGGATGACAGCGAGTTTGGGAGTTCCTGGAGATCTGAGATCAGCCCAGAAAGGTGAGTGAGAATTGAGATAGGTGGACTTTCAAGAAAACGCTACAAGAGCAGTGCCACAGCATATGCATTTATTTTCTATTCATTTGTATATTTCTAGAGCGAGCTGTTACCCTGAAGGGTATAATGGTGATGAGGGATCATGTCCCGCAGATGTTGCCTACAGCGCAGCATCTTAACAGAAAAGTTCTAAACAGAATAGTTTAGTTGGCGGCAGAATGGGTGGGATACGATTGAAAAAGAGGGGCAGGGTGTTCCAGTGGCCGCAATAATGACGGCGCCCACCACATGTGCACAGCTGGGCCACTGTTCCATCTGGGGAAAGTCGGTAGGATGCTAGAAGAGGAGAAAATTGTGATGATAAGGGAAAGAGGATGACAGAAATGAAGCAAAAAGAGCACTAAAGAGAGACAGAAATAAAACAGGTACCTAGTTGCTGTGTTCTGTGGGTCATCCACCCCCCTCCAGCACATAGCACATCATTTCTGTGAACAAACACTAAAACATTCAAAGCCAAGGTATGGAAACCAAAAATAGGCAGCGTAAAAGATTCAAAGCCAAGGTATGGAATCCAAAAAAGGCAGCGCTTTGCATGCTGCAATTTAAAAAAGCTATTGCCTGTAGTGCCGTACACCCAGGAATCATAAAAACAATTGCTTCTCCATTCCCTCTTTAAAAGCTTTTGCCCCCCATCAGAGGGAGTTGAACAAATGTCTCAGGTGCAAGGCATCAATGCATGTGGTAAATAATACAATCTTACTTCGTGTACTGGTCCAGCGTAATTTTTATATTGGCGTCAACCACAGATCATGCTGGTAATTGGAATTCCCGTCAACACTTCAACAAAATGCCCCGCATAGCATCATTTTTCCTGCACTGGAGTCCTGAGAATGACATGAGTGTTCACAAAGAAAAATGTGTGTGGTTTTTGAAGGGGCAGTCACTGTGATATATATATGAAATATATCTTGAAAATGTTGCAGGTTTTTAGGTCTGGCTTGACAGTATATGTGTCTCCTGACCTTGTGTGATCAAAAGAAAATCAGTTTTCATAAGTACTACTGAGAGATGAGTTTAGACCGCCCACATTTTGGCTACCTTGAGTACTGATTGGACAGAAGCTGTATGCTTCCACTGTAAAAGAGGGCTTGTATTACACTTTGTAGTTTGTGAGAATTCCTTTACAATACGTTTCAATTGATAGTTGATTAGAACCATTCAAACAATTAACTTGCACCCCTCAGTGCTTAACTTGCAAATAAAAACCTGCCGGTGCCCAAAGGGCTCCTCTGAAATACACAGCTGCTGCTTTTAAATGTGCCAGCACTAAATACTGAGGCAGCGTAATCCTGAAGCCACCTCGGCCTCCTTTATTCCATTTACAGCCACTCCCTGTCCCTCACGCTCACTCTTGCCGCTTTTTGCTTTATTCTTTTGAGACGCTTTTCCGTTTTCCACTTCCTCCATCTTTCCCATATGTGTCTTTTGCTCGGAGTAAAAGCTTGAGGCAGAAAAATAAAATAAGTGCCGGCCCTCAGAAATAAGTGCCAGTGCCCAGCACAGGAAACCACTGGCTCAAATTAAACACTGACACTCATGAATACTTACAGTAACATTTAAACAATGAAATCTTTGTCAAAACGTACTTTCGAGGGACAGTTAAGGCTTTGCAGATACAATCAGAATACCTCCTCATCCTCGCAAGGAGACATAGGTCAGCTTTAAACAGCTTGTGAGAATTGTTATGCACAAAACAGCAGAACTGAGTTGGGTATGGCGGCAAACCATTGATAAAGGCTATAGGCCTGATCTGTTTATTATGATACGTTACAATAAAGGCAGTAGACTTGACATATTTATTGTGAAAAGCAAACAATGAGGCCAATAGGCGTTTGAGGGGAAATTTGTATTGCTCTATTGAAGCCTGTAGAGAGGTATATAGTTGCACTGACTCTTACAAATTACCGAAGTCAGCAAAGGTGTTTGTGTCGGGTATCCCACTGTCAAACTGTCGAGACACTTAGGGGGTTATTACAACTTTGGAGGAGGTGTTAATCCGTCCCAAATGAGACGGATATACCACCAGCCGTATTACGAGTTCCATAGGATATAATGGACTCGTAATACGGCTGGTGGTATATCCGTCACTTTACTGTCACTTTTGGGACGGATTAACACCTCCTCCAAAGTTGTAATAACCCCTTAGTGGGCTCTCTTAGATAAGCCGGTATTTTGCTTTGGCAAATGTAACGTTTTTACATATTTGTAATTGTATGACTGTATACCTGATGGATGTCTTGTGGGAAAACTTACGCTCAATACAGCAGGCCTGAATTGGTTAAGATACCAATGACAAAGGATATAGGCATAATCAGTTCCCTGGGAAAGGTTATGTCGGATGCCATAGGTCTGATTAGTTTATTGTGAAAAGCTATGACAAAGGAATAAAGGCTGGGCTATTTATCCTGAAACACATATGTTAAAGGCAATAGGCCTTTAAAAAACTGTTTGTTACTACAGCATGTTAAAGTATCCCCATATGTAACTTGTTATTTGAAATCAAATAGATTACCTATGTGGAGCAATGCCTTTGGTACAGATTACTCCCACTGACAAACTGAATTTCAGAAGTTTACACATTTAAGCCTAAACCATAGCTTCTTTTTTTTACTATGATAGATAGAAAGATAGATTGATAGATTGATAAAGAGATAGATAGATGACAATATGTGCACATCCACCAGAAAATGCATATGCTTCAGTTCGATGACTTATAGGCTAGTCCTTTAATTTTCTATTTATTCCTTTTATATTTTTTATAGAATATTACAGTTCAGTGGATGGTGGGGGTACTAAAGGACTGATTGCTTTTGCGTGTTTCATCTGCAGTGTGCCACAAGAAATTACCTGTAGCTCTAGTTCTCCAGCACTCTTATCTTTCATATATTCACACGCTTGAATCATTTGCCATCATCAGGCTGGAAATCTCTAGTAATTGTAAGTAGCCATAAACAGTGTTAAAAGGGCTATAGACCTTAACAACAGTACTTAGTTGGTAGGACATTCACCTCATTTGAAGCAACCCAAACATCAGCCAAAGAGGTGGAAGTGCCAGCTCTCCTACTCCTCCTAGAGGCCACCATGACTAAGATGTCATAGCACAAGTCTGAGAAGAGCATGCAATGAATGAGCCTCTGACCGGTGAAGAGGGAGGGCTGCATGTGGATATAGGAAAGATACCAATGTTGAAGTACTGGAGTTACAGGTAAGTAAGTATTTTTGTCTCCTACATTGGATCTTTCATATATTCACATGCTTGTATCAGAATAGAAGCATAACAATTATAATAAATATTAGAAAGTGGGAAGCAGACTCCCCTTTGTTGAAATAGGTTTTTGAGGGCTGTCGGTCCCTTTGCGGTGTCAGTTTCTGCGTTCATATCAAGGTAGTGGTGCTTTGCAAACATGTGCCTGCCCCACCCGGCAGTTCCACAGCAGATGTCTTGCAAGGGTGCACCAGCGTATAGTACACCATTTGTAGCCATGATCTTGGAGGAATATGCCCTCACTCTTTCTTGGAGTGCCCCTGTTTCAGCAGGGTTCTATCCCTGCCTGGTTGGCCAGAAAACACAAACAGTTGGTATAATTAACATATGCTCTTTGCTTTGATGAACCTGATGCATCTTCGAACATCTAAGGAATTCAAAGATTTTTCTGCTGACGTTGTTGAATTTGGAAAGAATTAATGTAGTATGACAGGTTTGTTCAAGTGAAAGTCAGTAGGAATCTTGAACATAAGATTACAGTTTTCTAGGATATAAACTTCAGATGCTTTTTGTCAATCGGTTTGAAGGGAGGCAATATCAATTGACTCATCACAGTATTGAACTCCCTCCCTCTAACAAGTATGGCGCCACTAGGTAGTTATAGTTAGGACCTTTTTTCCACAGATGGAGCATTTTTTGTTTTGCCAATAACTTTGGCACCGTTTGATGAACCTTCAAAATCCATACTTTGGTCAGTTCAGCTGCTATCTTGAAAGTTTTGGGGTGATCCATCAAGCAGGAGCCAAGAAAAAGGGGAGTACCAAAACACTTTTCCCCATTTGAGGTCAATGGGATTTTTCAAATTTTCGAACATGACTACAGCCCGAACCACTGTACGGAATTGTACCAAATTTGGCAGAAAGCTAGCTCTTGGCCCAGAGAGTACACTAGTTGTGATTTGGTGTGAATTCGTTTAGTAGTTTTTAAGATATTAGAGTTAAAAAAATATAGATATATAGGATCGCAAATCCGGACCCACGAATCCAGCTCCATATCTGCAGATCCAGGGGAAAAGCAAGGCACTGATTGGCTGGCCTCAACCTGACAGAAAAGTTGTGGCAGCCATTTTCTTTGTCACATTGGTTCAGGGGTGTGGAAAAGAAGAGTGCAAAAACATATAAGGGGTCAGAATACAGGTATCTTGACTCCATTGGACAAATTTTTTTTTTTTGTCTGATCCGGGTGGATCCACTGATCCTTGGACCCGCAGATCCACTGGTGGATCTGAGGATCTAGAGAAAAATTGAAAAAAAAACACCCACTGTGTAGGAAGTTGGTTCTGTATGCACTATTTCAAAGTACGGAATAGTATGCACAGAGTCCAAGGGTTCTCCTTAGAGGTAAGATAGTGGCAAAAAGAGATAATTCTAATGCTCTATTTTGTGGTAGTGTGGTCGAGCAGTAGGCTTATCAGAGGGTAGTGTTAAGCATTTATTATACACACACAGGCAATAAATGAGGAACACACACTCAGAGACAATTCCAGGCCAATAGGTTTTTGTATTGAAAAATATATTTTCTTAATTTATTTTAAGAACCACAGGTTCAAGAATTACAAGTAATGCTTTAAATGAAAGGTACTTCACTTAGGAACTTTGAATTAGCAAAATAGCATATACAGTTTTCACACAAATGACATATTACTATTTTAAAACTAGACACACTGCAATGCCAATGGCTACTAGCCCTGAGGGTGGCTACACCCTCTTTGTGCCTCCTCCCTGAGGGGAGGGGGGCACATTCCTATCCCTATTGGGGGAATCCTCCATCTGCAAGATGGAGGATTTCTAAAAGTCAGAGTCACCTCAGCTCAGGGCACCTTAGGGGCTGTCCTGACTGGCCAGTGACTCCTCCTTGTTTTTCTCATTATCTCCTCCGGCCTTGCCGCCAAAAGTGGGGCCGTGGCTGGAGGGGGTGGGCAACTCCACTAGCTGGAGTGCCCTGGGGTGCTGTAACAAAGGGGGCGAGCCTTTGAGGCTCACCGCCAGGTGTTACAGTTCCTGCAGGGGGAGGTGAGAAGCATCTCCACCCAGTACGGGCTTTGTTACTAACCACAGAGTGACAAAGGCACTCTCCCCCTGTGTCCAGCAACATGTCTGGTGTGTGGCAGGCTGCTAAAACCAGTCAGCCTACACGGTTAGTCGGTTAAGGTTTCAGGGGGCACCTCTAATGTGCCTTCTGGGGTGTATGTTACAATAAAATGTACACTGGCATCAGTGTGCATTTATTGTGCTGAGAAGTTTGATACCAAACTTCACAGTTTTCAGTGTAGCCATTATGGTGCTGTGGAGTTCGTGCATGACAGACTCCCAGACCATATACTCTTATGGCTACCCTACACTTACAATGTCTAAGGTTTTGCTTAGACACTGTAGGGGCATAGTGCTCATGCACTTATGCCCTCACCTATGGTATAGTGCAACCTGCCTTAGGGCTGTAAGGCCTGCTAGAGAGGTGACTTATCTATACCTGTAGGCAGTGTGATGTTGGCATGGCACCCTGAGGGGATTGCCATGTCGACTTAGTTTTTTTATCCCCACTAGCACCCACAAGCTGGCAAGCAGTGTGTCTGTGCTGAGTTTGGGGCGCCCGGGGTGGCATAAGACATGCTGCAGCCCTCAGAGACCTTTCCTGGCATCAGGGCCCTTGGTACCAGAGGTACCAGTTACAAGGGACTTATCTGTATGCCAGGGTGTGCCAATTGTGGAAACAAAAGTACAGGTTAGGGAAAGAACACAGGTGCTGGGGCCTGGTTAGCAGGCCTCAGCACATTTTCAAATCATAACTTGGCATCAGCAAAGGCAAAAAGTCAGGAGGTAACCATGCCAAGGAGGCATTTCCTTACACAACCCCTCCCCCCAAACGAAAAAGGATGAGACTAACCTTTCCCAAGAGAGTCTTCATTTTCTAAGTGGAAGAACCTGGAAAGGCCATCTGCATTGGCATGGGCAGTCCCAGGTCTGTGTTCCACTATAAAGTCCATTCCCTGTAGGGAGATGGACCACCTCAACAGTTTTGGATTTTCACGTTTCATTTGCATAAGCCATCTGAGAGGTCTGTGGTCAGTCTGAACTACAAAGTGAGTACCAAAGAGGTATGGTCTCAGCTTCTTCAGGGACCAAACCACAGCAAAGGCCTCCCTCTCAATGGCACTCCAACGCTGCTCCCTGGGGAGTAACCTCCTGCTAATGAAAGCAACAGGTTGGTCAAGGCCATCATCATTTGTTTGGGACAAACCTGCCCCTATCCCATATTCAGAGGCATCAGTCTGCACAATGAACTGCTTGGAGTAATCTGGAGCTTTGAGAACTGGTGCTGTGCACATTCCTTGTTTCAGGGTGTCAAAGGCCTGTTGGCATTCTACAGTCCAGTTTAATTTCTTGGGAATTTTCTTGGAGGTAAGTTCTGTGAGGGGTGTCACTATTGATCCATATCCCTTCACAAACCTCCTGTAGTACCCAGTCAAGCCAAGGAATGCCCTGACTTGAGTCTGGGTTTTTGGAGCTGCCCAGTCCAGAATAGTCTGGATCTTAGGCTGGAGTGGCTGAACTTGGCCTCCACCTACAAAGTGTCCCAAGTAAACCACAGTTCCCTGCCCTATCTGGCATTTGGATACCTTGATAGGGAGGCCTGCTGCTTGCAGAGCCCTCAAAACCTTCTTCAGGTGGACCAGGTGATCCTGCCAGCTGGAGCTAAAGACAGCAATATCGTCAGGATAAGCTGCACTAAAGGACTCCAAGCCAGCAAGGACTTGATTCACCAACCTTTGGAAGGTGGCAGGGGCATTCTTTAACCAAAAGACATAACAGTAAACTGATAATGCCCATCAGGTGTGGAGAATGCTGTCTTTTTTTTGCTCCTGGTGCCATTTTGGTTTGCCAGTACCCTGCTGTCAAGTCAAAGGTACTTAAGAATTTGGCAGCACCTAGTTTGTCTATCAGTTCATCTGCCCTTGGAATGGGCATCTGTCTTGGTGACAGAATTAAGTCCTCTGTAGTCCACACAAAACCTCATCTCTCTATTTCTATCTTTGGTGTGAGGTTTGGGGACTAAGACCACTGGGCTAGCCCAGGGGCTGTCAGAGTGCTCAATGACTCCCAATTCCAGCATCTTGTGGACTTCCACCTTGATGCTTTCCTTAACTTGGTCAGACTGTCGGAATATTTTGTTTTTGACAGGCATGCTGTCTCCTGTGTCCACATCATGGGCACACAGGTGTGTCTGACCAGGGGTTAGGGAAAAGAGCTCAGCAAACTGTTGCAGGACCTTCCTACAGTCAGATTGCTGTTGGCCAGAGAGGGTGTCTGAATAGATCACTCCATCAACTGAGCTATCTTTAGGGTCTGTGGAGAGGAGATCAGGGAGAGGTTCACTCTCAGCTTCCTGGTCCTCATCTGTTACCATCAACAGATTCACATCTGCCCTGTCATGGAAGAGCTTGAGGCGGTTCACATGGATCACCCTTTTGGGGGCCCTGCTAGTGCCTAGGTCCACCAGGTGGGTGACCTGACTCTTCTTTTCTAGCACTGGGTAAGGGCCACTCCATCTGTCCTGAAGTGCCCTGGGAGCCACAGGCTCTAGAACCCAGACTTTCTGCCCTGGCTGAGATTCAACCATAGCAGCCTTTTGGTCATACCAAAACTTCTATAGCTGTTGGCTGGCCTCAAGGTTTTTACTTGTCTTTTCCATATACTCTGCCAACCTTGAACGTAGGTCTAGTACATAGTCCACTATATCTTGCTTAGGCTCATGAAGAGGTCTCCCCCAGCCTTCTTTCACAAGAGCTAGTGGTCCCCTTACAGGATGGCCAAACAGAAGTTCAAAGGGGGAAAACCCTACTCCCTTCTGAGGCACCTCTCTGTAGGCGAAAAGCAGACATGGCAAGAGGACATCCCCTCTCCTTTTGAGTTTTTTTAGGGAGCCCCATGATCATGCCTTTCAATGTCTTGTTGAATCTTTCCACAAGTCCATTGGTTTGTGGATGGTATGGTGTGGTGAATTTGTAAGTCACCCCACACGCACATCCACATGTGTTTCAGGTATGCTGACATAAAGTTGGTACCTCTGTCAGACACCACCTCCTTAGGAAAACCCACTCTGGTAAAAATACCAATTAGTGCTTTGGCTACTGCAGGGGCAGTAGTCGACCTAAGGGGAATTGCTTCAGGGTATCTAGTAGCATGATCCACTACTACTAGTATGTATTGGTTCCCTGAGGTTGTGGGAGGTTCAAGTGGACCCACTATGTCTACACCCACTCTTTCAAATGTGACACCCACCACTGGAAGTGGAATGAGGGGGGCCTTTGGGTGTCCACCTGTCTTACCACTGGCTTGACAGGTGGCACAGGAGACACAAAACTCCTTGACCTTCTGGGACATGTTGGGCCAATAGAAGTGGTTGACTAATCTCTCCCACGTCTTGGTCTGTCCCAAATGCCCAGCAAGAGGAATATCATGAGCTAAGGTCAGAATGAACTCTCTAAACTCCTGAGGCACTACCACTCTCCTAGTAGCACCAGGTTTGGGATCTCTTGCCTCAGTGTAAAGGAGTCCATCTTCCCAATAGACTCTATGTGTTCCTGTTATTTTTCCTTTGGACTCCAGCAGCTTGCTGCCTAAGGCCTTCAAGAGAGGGACATGTTTCTTGCCCCTTACACAACTGCTCCATTGAGGGTCCCCCTGGGCCTAGGAGCTCATCCTGATAAGGTTCTAACTCCATGGGCTCAGTTCCCTCAGAGGGCAGAACTTCTTCCTGGGAAGAGAGGTTCTCTTTTTCTTGTTGTGTTGAAACTGGTTCCACAGTTTTCTTTCCTTTTCTCTTGGAGGGTTGGGCCCTTTTTCCAGGCTCCAACACCACTTTTTCACCCTGAGCCTTGCACTGTACCCTTGTCTTGACACACACCAGTTCAGGGATACCCAGCATGGCTGCATGGGTTTTGAGTTCTACCTCAGCCCATGCTGAGGACTTTAGGTCATTTCCAAGCAAACAGTCTACAGGGATATTTGAGGAGACCACCACCTGTTTCAGGCCATTGACCCCTCCCTACTCTAAAGGTACCATAGCCATGGGATGTACTTTAGTCTGATTGTCAGCGCTGGTGACTGGATAAGTTTGTCCAGCCAGGTATTGACCAGGGGAAACCAGTTTCTCTGTCACCATGGTGACACTGGCACCTGTATCCCTCAGGCCTTCTACACTTGTCCCATTAATTAAGAGCTGCTGCCTGTGTTTTTGCATATTAGGGGGCCAGGCAGCCAGTGTGGCTAAATCCACCCCACCCTCAGAGACTAATGTAGCTTCAGTGTGAACCCTGATTTGCTCTGGGCACACTGTTGATCCCACTTGGAGACTGGCCATTCCAGTGTTAGCTGGAGTAGAGTTAGAAGTGGAACCTTTCTTGGGACAGGCCTTGTCTCCAGTTTGGTGTCCTGGCTGATTACAGCTACGACACCAGGCCTTTTTGGGATCAAAGCTTTTACCCCTGTACTCAAAATTGGATTGTGAAGAGGCTCTGGGCCCTCCCTCCTGAGCAGGTTTTTGGGGCCCTATAGAAGACTCTTTACTTTTCCCTTTGGATGTCTCAACACTCTTCCCCTGGGGAGTCTTTGTGCCCTTTCTTTTGGTCACCCCCTGTGGAAGTCTTGGTCACCCTAGTCTTGACCCAATGGTCCGCCTTCTTTCCCAATTCTTGGGGAGAAATTGGTCCTAGGTCTACCAGATGCTGATGCAGTTTATCATTTGAACAATTACTTAATAGGTGTTCTTTCACAAATAAATTGTACAGCCCATCATAATCATTTACACCACTGCCTTGAATCCAACCATCCAGTGTTTTTACTGAGTAGTCAACAAAATCAACCCAAGACTGGCTCGAGGATTTTTGAGCCCCCCTGTACCTATTTCTATACTCCTCAGTGGAGAATCCAAAGCCCTAAATAAGGGTAGCCTTCATGAGGTCATAGAATTCTGCATCTTTTCCAGAGAGTGTGAGGAGTCTCTCCCTACACTTTCCAGTGAACATTTCCCAAAGGAGAGCACCCCAGTGAGATCTGTTTACTTTTCTGGTTGCACAAGCCCTCTCAAAAGCTGTGAACCATTTGGTGATGTCATCACCATCTTCATATTTAGTTACAATCCCTTTAGGGATTTTCAACATGTCAGGAGAATCGCTGACCCTATTTATGTTGCTGCCACCATTGATGGGACCAAAACCCATCTCTTGTCTTTCCCTTTCTATGGCTAGGAGCTGTCTCTCTAAAGCCAATCTTTTGACCATCCTGGCTAACAGTAGGTCATCTTCACTGAGGCTATCCTCAGTGATTCCAGAGGTGCTGGACCCTCCTGTGAGAGAAGCAGCATCTCTGACTATCACATTTGGAGTCAGGGTTTGAGGAGCCCTGGCCTCCCTAACTAGGAGTGGGGGTGGGAGATCCTCCATTTCACTAGCTTCCCCCTCTGTGAAGTCATCCTAAGAGGGGTTGTTCTTGGCAAACTCTGCCAAAAGCTCCTGGAGCTGTATGTTGGTAGGGTTTGAACCAGTTCTAATCTTTTTTGTTTTGCAGAGAGACCTTAACTCTTTCATCCTAAGATTCAGGTAAGGGGTGATGTCGAGTTCCATCACATTCTCTTCTGCATTAGACATTTTGTTTCTAAAAGTTGGAATACTTTTTAAGAATCTAAAGCTATCTCTAGAACCTAATTCAAACTTTTACAAAACTTCTTTTAAACTCTAAAGGAAATGCTAACAGGGACTAACACAAGGCCCTAGCAGGATTTTTAAAAATTTAGAAAAATAGCTAAAATTTCAAAAATCAGTTTCTAATGACAATTTTTGGAATTTAGTAGTGTGATCAGGTATTGGCTGAGTAGTCCAGCAAATGCAAAGTCTTGTACCCCACCGCTGATCCACCAATGTAGGAAGTTGGCTCTGTATGCACTATTTCAAAGTAAGGAATAGTATGCACAGAGTCCAAGGGTTCCCCTTAGAGGTAAAACAGTGGCAAAACAAGATAATTCTAATGCACTATTTTGTGGTAGTGTGGTAGAGCAGTAGGCTTATCAGAGGGTAGTGTTAAGCATTTGTTGTACACACACAGGCAATAAATGAGGAACACACACTCAGAGACAATTCCAGGCCAATATGTTTTTGTATAGAAAAATATATTTTCTTAGTTTATTTTAAGAACCACAGGTTCAAGATTTACAAGTAAATCTTTAAATGAATGGTACTTCACTTAGGAACTTAGAATTAGCAAAATAGCATATACAGTTTTCACACAAATGACATATAGCTATTTTAAAACTAGACACAGTGCAATTTTCAACAGTTCCTGGGGGAGGTAAGTGTTTGTTAGTTTTGCAGGTAAGTAAACCACCTACAAGGTTCAAAGTTGGGTCCAAGGTAGCCCACCATTGGGGGTTCAGGGCAACCCCAAAGTTACTACACCAGCAGCTCAGGGCCGGTCAGGTGCAGAGGTCAAAGTGGTGCCCAAAACGCCTAGGCTTCAATGGAGAAGGGGGTGCCACGGTTCCAGTCTGCCAGAAGGTAAGTATCCGTGTCTTAGGAGGGCAGACCAGGGGGGTTATGTAGGGCACAGGGGGGACACCAGTCAGCACAAAAAGTACACCCTCAGCGGCACGGAGCGGCCGGGTGCAGTGTGCAAACAAGCATTGGGTTCGCAATAGGTTTCAATGGGAGACCAAGGGGTCTCTTCAGTGATGCAGGCAGGCAAGGGGGGGGAGGCTCCTCGGGGTAGCCACCACCTGGGCAAGGGAGAGGGCCACCTGGGGGTTGCTCCTGCACTAGAGGTCAGATCCTTCAGGTCCTGGGGGCTGCAGATGCAGAGTCTTTACCAGGTGTCAGGTCTTTGAAGCAGGCAGTCGCGGTCAGGGGGAGCCTCGGGATTCCCTCTGCAGGTGTCGCTGTGGGGGCTCAAGGGGGTCAACTCTGGCTACTCACGGTCTCGTAGTCGCCAGGGAGACCTCCCTGTGGTGTTTGTTCCCCACAAGTCAAGCCGGGGGCGTCGGGTGCAGAGTGCAAAGTCTCACGCTTCCGGCGGGAAATGTGTGTTGTTTCAAAGTTGCTTCTTTGTTGCAAAGTTGCAGTCTTTGTGGAACAGAGCCACTGTCCTAGGGAGTTCTTGGTCCTTCTAGATGCAGGGCAGTCCTCTGAGGCTTCAGAGGTCGCTGGTCCCTGTGGAACGCGTCGCTGGAGCAGTGTCTTTAGAAGTGGGGAGACAGGCCGGTAGAGCTGGGGCCAAAGCAGTTGGTGTCTCCGTCTTCTCTGCAGGGTTTTTCAGCTCGGCAGTCCTTCTTCATCTTAGGTTGCAGGAATCTATCTTGCTGTGTTCTGGGAGCCCCTAAATACTGAATTTAGGGGTGTGTTTAGGTCTGGGAGGTTAGAAGCCAATGGCTACTAGCCCTGAGGGTGGCTACACCCTCTTTGTGCCTCCTCCCTGAGGGGAGGGGGGCACATTCCTATCCCTATTGGGGGAATCCTCCATCTGCAAGATTGAGGATTTCTAAAAGTCAGAGTCACCTCAGCTCAGGGCACCTTAGGGGCTGTCCTGGCTGGCCAGTGACTCCTCCTTGTTTTTCTCATTATCTCCTCCGGTCTTGCCGCCAAAAGTGGGGCCGTGGCCGGAGGGGGCGGGCAACTCCACTAGCAACTCCACTCCACTAACAAAGGGGGCGAGCCTTTGAGGCTCACCGCCAGGTGTTACAGTTCCTGCAGGGGGAGGTGAGAAGCATCTCCACCCAGTACAGGCTTTGTTACTAGCCACAGAGTGCCAAAGGCACTCTCCCCATGTGGCCAGCAACATGTCTGGTGTGTGGCAGGCTGCTAAAACCAGTCAGCCTACACGGGTAGTCGGTTAAGGTTTCAGGGGGCACCTCTAAGGTGCCCTCTGGGGTGTATGTTACAATAAAATGTACACTGGCATCAGTGTGCATTTATTGTGCTGAGAAGTTTGATACAAAACTTCCCAGTTTTCAGTGTAGCCATTATGGTGCTGTGGAGTTCGTGAATGACAGACTCCCAGACCATATATCTTATGGCTACCCTGCACTTACAATGTCTAAGGTTTTGCTTAGACACTGTAGGAGCATAGTGCTCATGCACTTATGCCCTCATCTATGGTATGGTGCACCCTGCCTTAGGGTTGTAAGGCCTGCTAGAGGGGTGACTTATCTATACCTGTAGGCAGTGTGATGTTGGCATGGCACCCTGAGGGGGGTTCCATGTCGACTTAGTTTTTTTATCCCCACTAGCACACACAAGCTGGCAAGCAGTGTGTCTGTGCTGAGTGAGGGGTCCCCAGGGTGTCATAAGACATGCTGCAGCCCTTAGAGACCTTCCCTGGCATCAGGGCCCTTGGTACCAGAGGTACCAGTTACAAGGGACTTATCTGTATGCCAGGGTGTGCCAATTGTGGAAACAAAAGTACAGGTTAGGGAAAGAACACAGGTGCTGGGGCCTGGTTAGCAGGCCTCAGCACACTTTCAAATCATAACTTGGCATCAGCAAAGACAAAAAGTCAGGGGATAACCATGCCACGGAGGCATTTCCTTACACAACCCCCCTCCCCCCCCAAACGAAAGAGGATGAGACTAACCTTTCCCAAGAGAGTCTTCATTTTCTAAGTGGAAGAACCTGGAAAGGCCATCTGCATTGGCATGGGCAGTCCCAGGTCTGTGTTCCACTATAAAGTCCATTCCCTGTAGGGAGATGGACCACCTCAACAGTTTTGGATTTTCACCTTTCATTTGCATAAGCCATCTGAGAGGTCTGTGTTCAGTCTGAACTACAAAGTGAGTACCAAAGAGGTATGGTCTCAGCTTCTTCAGGGACCAAACCACAGCAAAGGCCTCCCTCTCAATGGCACTCCAACGCTGCTCCCTGGGGAGTAACCTCCTGCTAATGAAAGCAACAGGCTGGTCAAGGCCATCATCATTTGTTTGGGACAAAACTGCCCCTATCCCATGTTCAGAGGCATCAGTCTGCACAATGAACTGATTGGAGTAATCTGGAGCTTTGAAAACTGGTGCTGTGCACATTGCTTGTTTCAGGGTGTCAAAGGCCTGTTGGCATTCTACAGTCCAGTTTACTTTCTTGGGCATTTTCTTGGAGGTAAGTTCTGTGAGGGGTGTCACTATTGATCCATATCCCTTCCCAAACCTCCTGTAGTAATCAGTCAAGTCAAGGAATGCCCTGACTTGAGTCTGGGTTTTTGGAGCTGCCCAGTCCAGAATAGTCTGGATCTTAGGCTGGAGTGGCTGAACTTGGCCTCCACCTACAAGGTGTCCCAAGTAAACCACAGTTCCCTGCCCTATCTGGCATTTGGATGCCTTGATAGAGAGGCCTGCTGCTTGCAGAGCCTTCAAAACCTTCTTCAGGTGGACCAGGTGATCCTGCCAGCTGGAGCTAAAGACAGCAATATCGTCAAGATAAGCTGCACTAAAGGACTCCAAGCCAGCAAGGACTTGATTCACCAACCTTTGGAAGGTGGCAGGGGCATTCTTAAACAAAAGGCATAACAGTAAACTGATAATGCCCATCAGGTGTGGAGAATACTGTCTTTTTTTGCTCCTGGTGCCATTTTGATTTGCCAGTACCCTGCTGTCAAGTCAAAGGTACTTAAGAATTTGGCAGCACCTAGTTTGTCTATCAGTTCATCTGCCCTTGGAATGGGATGGGCATCTGTCTTGGTGACAGAATTAAGTCGTCTGTAGTCCACACAAATCCTCATCTCTCTATTTCTATCTTTGGTGTGAGGTTTGGGGACTAAGACCACTGGGCTAGCCCAGGGGTAAGACCACTGGGCTAGCCCAGGGGCTGTCAGAGTGCTCAATGACTCCCAATTCCAGCATCTTGTGGACTTCCACCTTGATGCTTTACTTAACTTGGTCAGACTGTTGGAATATTTTGTTTTTGACAGGCATGCTGTCTCCTGTGTCCACATCATGGGTACACAGGTGTGTCTGACCAGGGGTTAGGGAAAAGAGCTCAGCAAACTGTTGCAGGACCTTCCTACAGTCAGATTGCTGTTGGCCAGAGAGGGTGTCTGAATAGATCACTCCATCAACTGAGCCATCTTTAGGGTCTGTGGAGAGGAGATCAGGGAGAGGTTCACTCTCAGCTTCCTGGTCCTCATCTGTTACCATCAACAGATTCACATCTGCCCTGTCATGGAAGAGCTTGAGGCGGTTCACATGGATCACCCTTTTGGGGGCCCTGCTAGTGCCTAGGTCCACCAGGTAGGTGACCTGGCTCTTCTTTTCTAGCACTGGGTAAGGGCCACTCAATCTGTCCTGAAGTGCCCTGGGAGCCACAGGCTCTAGAACCCAGACTTTCTGCCCTGGCTGAAATTCAACCATAGCAGCCTTTTAGTCATACCAAAACTTCTGGAGCTGTTGGCTGGCCTCAAGGTTTTTACTTGCCTTTTCCATATACTCTGCCATCCTTGAACGTAGGCCTAGTACATAGTCCACTATATCTTGCTTAGGCTCATGAAGAGGTCTCTCCCAGCCTTCTTTCACAAGAGCTAGTGGTCCCCTTACAGGATGGCCAAACGGAAGTTCAAAGGGGGAAAACCCTACTCCCTTCTGAGGCACCTCTCTGTAGGCGAAAAGCAGACAAGGCAAGAGGACATCCCATCTCCTTTTGAGGTTTTCAGGGAGCCCCATGATCATGCCTTTCAATGTCTTGTTGAATCTTTCCGCAAGTCCATTGGTTTGTGGATGGTATGGTGTGGTGAATTTGTAAGTCACCCCACACTCATTCCACATGTGTTTCAGGTATGCTGACATAAAGTTGGTACCTCTGTCAGACACCACCTCCTTAGGAAAACCCACTCTGGTAAAAATACCAATGAGTGCTTTGGCTACTGCAGGAGCAGTAGTCGACCTAAGGGAAATTGCTTCAGGGTATCTAGTAGCATGATCCACTACTACTAGTATGTATTGGTTCCCTGAGGTTGTGGGAGGTTCAACTGGACCCACTATGTCTACACCCACTCTTTCAAAGGGGACCCCACCACTGGAAGTGGAATGAGGGGGGCCTTTGGGTGTCCACCTGTCTTACCACTGGCTTGACAGGTGGCACAGGAGACACAAAACTCCTTGACCTTCTGGGACATGTTGGGCCAATAGAAGTGGTTGACTAATCTCTCCCACGTCTTGGTCTGTCCCAAATGTCCAGCAAGAGGAATATCATGAGTTAAGGTCGGAATGAACTCTCTAAACTCCTGAGGCACTACCACTCTCCTAGTGGCACCAGGTTTGGGATCTCTTGCCTCAGTGTAAAGGAGTCCATCTTCCCAATAGACTCTATGTGTTCCTGTTATTTTTCCTTTGGACTCTTCAGCAGCTTGCTGCCTAATGCCTTCAAGAGAGGGAGAGGTTTCTTGCCCCTTACACAACTGCTCCATTGAGGGTCCCCCTGGGCCTAGGAGCTCAACCTGATAAGGTTCTAACTCCATGGGCTCAGTTCCCTCAGAGGGCAGAACTTCTTCCTGGGAAGAGAGGTTCTCTTTTTCTTGTTGTGTTGAAACTGGTTCCCCAGTTTTCTTTCCTTTTCTCTTGGTAGGTTGGGCCCTTTTTCCAGGCTCCAACACCACTTTTTCACCCTGAGCCTTGCGCCTTGCACTGTGCCCTTGTCTTGACACACACCAGTTCAGGGATACCCAGCATGGCTGCATGGGTTTTGAGTTCTACCTCAGCCCATGCTGAGGAGTCCAGGTCATTTCCAAGCAAACAGTCTACAGGGATATTTGAGGAGACCACCACCTGTTTCAGGCCATTGACCCCTCCCTACTCTAAAGTTACCATAGCCATGACATGTAACTTAGTCTGATTGTCAGCGTTGGTGACTGGATAAGTTTGTCCAGCCAGGTATTGACCAGGGGAAACCAGTTTCTCTGTCACCATGGTGACACTGGCACCTGTATCCCTCAGGCTTTCTACACTTGTCCCATTAATTAAGAGCTGCTGCCTGTATTTTTGCATATTAGGGGGCCAGACGGCCAGTGTGGCTAAATCCACCCTACCCTCAGAGACTAATGTAGCTTCAGTGTGAACCCTGATTTGCTCTGGGCACACTGTTGATCACACTTGGAGACTGGCCATTCCAGTGTTAGCTGGAGTAGAGTTAGAAGTGGAACCTTTCTTGGGACAGTCCTTGTCTCCAGTTTGGTGTCCTAGCTGATTACAGCTACGACACCGGGCCTTTTTGGGATCAAAGTTTTTACCCTTGTACCCAAAATTGGATTGTGAAGAGGCTCTGGGCCCTCCCTCCTGAGCAGGTTTTTGGGGCCCTATAGAAGACTCTTTACTTTTCCCTTTGGATGTCTCAACACTCTTCCCCTGGGGAGTCTTTGTGACCCCTTTCTTTTGGTCACCCCCTGTGGAAGTCTTGGTAACCCTAGTCTTGACCCAATGGTCCTCCTTCTTTCCCAATTCTTGGGGAGAAATTGGTCCTAGGTCTACCAGATGCTGATGCAGTTTATCATTGAAACAATTACTTAACAGGTGTTCTTTCACAAATAAATTGTACAGCCCATCATAATCATTTACACCACTGCCTTGAATCCAATCATCCAGTGTTTTTACTGAGAAGTCAACAAAATCAACCCAGGACTGGCTCGAGGATTTTTGAGCCCCCCTGTACCTATTTCTATACTCCTCAGTGGAGAATCCAAAGCCCTCAATCAGGGTAGCCTTCATGAGGTCATAGGATTTTGCATCTTTTCCAGAGAGTGTGAGGAGTCTATCCCTACACTTTCCAGTGAACATTTCCCAAAGGAGAGCACCCCAGTGAGATCTGTTTACTTTTCTGGTTGCACAAGCCCTCTCAAAAGCTGTGAACCATTTGGTGATGTCATCACCATCTTCATATTTAGTTACAATCCCTTTAGGGATTATCAACGTCAGGAGAATCGCTGACCCTATTTATGTTGCTACCACCATTGATGGGACCAAAACCCATCTTTTGTCTTTCCCTTTCTATGGCTAGGAGCTGTCTCTCTAAAGCCAATCTTTTGACCATCCTGGCTAACAGTAGGTCATCTTCACTGAGGCTATCCTCAGTGATTCCAGAGGTGCTGGACCTTCCTGTGAGAGAAGCAGCATCTCTGACTATCACATTTGGAGTCAGGGTTTGAGGAGCCCTGGCCTCCCTAACTAGGAGTGGGGGTGGGAGATCCTCCACTTCACTAGCTTCCCTCTCTGTGAGGTCATCCTCAGAGGGGTTGTTCTTGGCAAACTCTGCCAAAAGCTCCAGGAGCTGTATTTTGGTAGGGTTTGAACCAGTTCTAATCTTTTTTGTTTTGCAGAGAGACCTTAACTTTTTCATCCTAAGAATCACCTTAGGCGTGATGTCGAGTTCCATCACATTCTCTTCTGCATTAGACATTTTGGGGGTCATTCTGACCTCGGCGGTAAAAGGCCCTTACCGCCGGTCAGAAGACCGCCATTCTACCGCCGCGACCGCGGTAAACCGCCACGGTCATTCTGACCACCAACTGCCAAACCTCCAAAAATCCGACCTCCATAGCAGTCCGCCACATCAGCGGCCTGTGGTAAACTGGAGATGACCAAACCTCCACCGCCACGCCAACAGAAATACGCCCATGCCATAACGAGCCACAAATCCACGCGGCGGTCTTTCAAACGCGGTATTCCATTGGCGGTACACACCGCCGCAGTCAAAATACACACACCTTTACAAAACACAACCACATTGGACAATTTGAAATACACACACCTGATACACATACAAACAACACTCCCACACACCCATTACAATATAAAACACACACCCACATTACCCACAAACCCCTACGACCAAAAATCAGAGACGAAGGAGAGAGAGACACATCAGAGAATAGAGAGCCATACACACAGAGGCACACTACAACATCACACACACCACATAGTAGCACAAAGCACCACACACCAACACACTCATCACCACATACACCACCCCACACCTCATCCACACCACCCCATGGCACCACAAAGGCACCCACGCTTTTCGGACCAAGAACTCAGGGTCATGGTTGAGGAAATCCTAAGAGTTGAACCCCAGCTCTTCGGCTCACAGGTGCAGCACACCACTATAGCAAGGAAGGCGGAGCTATGGCAGCGGATCGTGGACAGGGTCAACGCGGTGGGACAGCATCCCAGAAATAGGGACGACATCCGCAAACGATGGAACGACCTACGGAGGAAGGTGCGCTCGATGGTCTCAAGGCACAACATCGCGGTGCAGAAGACTGGCGGCGGACCCCCACCCACACCACCAGAATTCACAGCATGGGAGCAAGAGGTCTTCAACATCCTGCACCCTAACGGCCTCGCTGGAGTACCCGGAGGAATGGACTCTGGTAAGTCCTATCTCAAATACTTCATCCACCCTACCCCACCAGCATGCCAACCCACACCCCCACCCTCACCCCCAACCCCCTAGCACACATCATCCCTGAGAATGTTTCCCCAGCACAACCCACCCAACCCATCACCAACCCCTGCATGCCACCACAAACAATGGACACCCATAAGCATGACCACTGCACATACCCATCCCCCCCCACAAACCACCCTCACAACACCACCCACAAGGGAATGCCTGCACTGGGGGATAAGGGCACCCATAAATCGCACGCAATTGCACACACAGAAACAATAACCATCCTCTCTTACCCCATGCAGGACCCGAACGCCAACACACCGGTCAGGAGGGTCCAGAAATGTCCATCCCACCCCCGGAACAGGCCCCCAGTGATGACAGCAGCTCTGTCGACATGGAACCTGATGACCAGCCCGGACCATCGGGGACCTCTGGGCAGTGGATTCCCCACACACAGACACAGGCTACAGCAGACCCAACCCCCTCTGGGAACAACAGCACAGCTCCCACCCAGCGGGCCCATGCCTCTGTCTCTAGGACAGGTCAAGCAGCGGTGTGTCTGCCACTACAGGGCACCCAGGCTAACCCAACACCACAACAACAACAGGGACCTGGGGGCAGTGGAAGTGGGCACACCGTCCAGGGGACAGAGGCCCAGGCAAACAGGGCAACTCGGAGGGCTGCCGTGCGACAGGGGGGGGAGGAGAGGCCCAGGGAACCCACTCTCCAAGAGGCCCTCACTACCATCATGGGAGCATACCACCACTCCCAAGAGACGATGGCGACGGTACTGGCCAGGTTCACCGAGATACAGGCACAGCAGGAGGAACGCTACATGGGGTTCAGCAATCAACTCACCAACATCGCTACCGCCATGGGGACCATGGTCCAGGCCCTCAACAGGATAGAAGACACGTTGCGGGACCATGTGGCACCACACAGGGCCCCTGTCACTAGCCAGGATCAGCCTACCACCTCCGCCGGCGCAAGTGGACAGGAGGCCCCCACACAACGACAGGCCACCAGAACCCCACCTCCTGCTGAAGAACAACCACCCCGCAAGAGGAGCCTAAGATCCAAAAAAAAAACAGAGTAGCATTCCAAGACCACCGCCAGCATGAGATACCCCCTGAAGTCATCCCACTGTCCCACATTGCCACCCTGTCCAACCTCAAACAGCCCCTGCTCCATCCTTCCACAGGCATATGGACAATGCACCTGTCAGACTGAGAACTGGACTCTGCCATGGACATTACTCCACCCCCACCCATCACCGTTTTACTATCATATACCATTATCTAAGCACAATAAATAAAACAATCATTGCACAGAAAACTGTTTGGAGTCATGCTGTATTATCATCAAATGTATTACACATAACTGTTCAATACATGTGATGTCAGTTAGTGATGACAACATACCAATGTCAATACGCTGTAGTTCATGGCCAAACCAAGCAGAAGTCAGGCTCTGAGGCATGAAGCACTGAGAAGGAAAGGCAAAAAAGAAAATGTGATTTAAAAGAGCTGGGGGGAAATACATAAAGTAGAGATGCATGAGGCTCAAAGTAAATGGGAAATGGCGTGGGTGAATCTTACCTGTGTGCTACTGAAAATACTGTTGTATGACAGTTTCCCTGTTGTCTGTTTCCTCCCCGTCGTCTTCCTCCTCTTCACTCTCCACAGGCTCCACGGCTTCTACGACACCACCATCTGGACCATCCTCCTGCAGGAAAGGCACCTGGCGTCGCAAAGCCAGGTTGTGAAGCATACAGCAGGCCACGATGATATGGCACACCTTCTTTGGTGAGTACATTAGGGATCCCCCTGTCATATGCAGGCACTTAAACCTGGCCTTCAGGAGCCCGAAGGTCCTTTCTATGACCCTCCTAGTACGCCCATGGGCCTCATTGTACCGTTCCTCTGCCCTGGTCCTGGGAATTCCTCACTGGGGTCAATAGCCAAGGCAGGTTGGGGTAACCAGAGTCACCTATTAGCCACACACGGTGCCTCTGTAGCTGTTCCATCACATATGGGACGCTGCTATTACGCATGATATACGCGTCATGCACTGACCCAGGGAACATGGCATTAACATGGGAGATGTACTGGTCTGCCAAACAGACCACCTGGACATTCATAGAATGGTAATTTTTCCTATTTCTGTACACCTGCTCATCGTCATTTGGGGGTACTAATGCCACATGGGTCCCATCAATGGCACCAATGATGTTGGGGATATGTCCAAGGGCATAGAAATCAGCCTTCACTGTAGGCAAATCACACTCCCCTGGGAATATGATGTAGCTCCTCATGAGTTTCATCAGGGCAGACAACACTCTGGACAGAATCTTTGAAAACATAGGCTGAGACATTCCAGATGACATGGCCACTGTTGTCTGGAATGAGCCACTTGCCAAAAAATGGAGGACTGACAGAACCTGCACTAGAGGGGGAATTCCTGAGGGTTGGGGGATGGGGGACATCAGGGCTGGCTCCAGCTGGGCACACAGTTCATGTATAGTGGCACGGTCAAGTCGGTATCGTAGTATGATGTGGCGCTCTTCCATTGTCGACAGGTCCACCAGCGGTCGGTACACGGGAGGATTCATCCTTCTCCTCGCAAGTCCCAGCGGACGGTGCCTAGGAAGGACAACATGGAGTATAGAGTCAAGCAAATCACAGGTACGTTCACCACAGCTTGCATAGCACACGGTTATCTATGTATTGAAAGGCGTGTATGTGTGGCAATGCAAGGCCTAGGCCTGTGTGACGCAGTACAAAATATGCCATGTGGGCCCTTGAAATGGCGGCTGCCTGACCTGTGAAGTGGGACAATGGGATGTGAGGTCAATGCGCTGGCGTGGCACACCGTGGCGGTAGGCGGTCGAAGACCGCTGTACGAAGTCGTATTGGTTAACATTGAAGCCTATGGGATTCATGAGCCAATGACGATGTGCGCCGGCGGTCGCGGTACGCACCGCCGCGGTACGCACCGCCGCGGGCGTGACCGCCATTTTCTATCTCCTTAATCACTCGAGACCTGATCATCCACAGGAGAGGACCTATACTGCAAGTGCTGCTGTGACCTCGGTCTGGAAGTGACAATGGCTGCTGCGACTGGGGAAAGGGCCCCTGCCTTCACGTCTGAAGAGTTGGAGAAACTCGTGGATGGGGTCCTCCCCCAGTATGCGTTACTCTATGGTCCTCCAGACCAACAGGTGAGTACACTGAGTGCTCATTGAATGGGCTATGCCTGTGTGGAGTGGGGTGGCTGTCAGTTGGTGGGGTGGGGAGGAAATGAGGAGTGCAACGCACGACAGATGAGAGAATGGGCCACATGGCAAGGTTGGGGAGGGGGGGGCATGTACTCCAAACATGCAGAAATGTGACGTTTTCTCTTTCCCACCCTGTACATGTCAAACAGGTCAGCGCCCATCAGAAAATCGATATTTGGCGTGCCATCGCCAAGGAAGTCCGGGCCCTGGGGGTCTACACCAGACGGGGCACCCACTGTCGGAAGAGGTGGGAGGACATCCGCCGCGGAACCCGAAAGACCGCCGAGTCACTGCTGGGGATGGCCTCCCGACCTAGGAGGGGTGCCAGTCGTACCCTGACCCCCCTGATGTCCCGGATCCTGGCGGTGGCCTACCCTGATTTGGATCGGCGCTTGAGGACATCACAGCAGACACAAGGGGGTGAGTATCTGCACATTCAGCTATCTTTACGTGCAGTTGAGGCGTCTGGGTGGGGGAGGAGGGCTGTGGGTGACAGTAGGCCAGGGCGCTTTCTGTAGTGTAGTCCCCTCCCTTAGACATGGCCCTGTGCCCCCGCCCCCCACCTCTGTAGGGTGCCAAGTGCAGCTATCCATGGTCCAGCATCACCCATGTGCGCGTCTGTTGTCCCTAGACCTGTTGGCCTACTCTGAAGTACTGAGTAGTGTACCCCAAGTTGGCGACTTAGTGCATGAGGCACCTGTGTCTGTCCTCTCCGCCAAGGGTATTGACAAGGCATGCTCTCAACTTTGTTTTATTTCTCCCCCCCACCCTTATACTTTGTCTTCTTGTGCATTAGCATCATCAGGCGGAGGAGAATTGGCGTCGGAGCACGAGGGAGCTGCAAGTCACAAGGCCCCGGTGGGCACTGAAACAGACACCGAGGGCACCAGTGATCCGGAGGGCGAGGGGAGCACCACAACGGGGGCCGGTGGAGACACCAGCGACACGGACACGTCCTCGTTTGGGAGCTCCCTAGCGGGGGCGGCAACATCTGTGCCCCCCGCCTCTACAGGTACAGCCGCCACCCAGCGCACCGCCCTCCCAGCAGCCCCTCAGCCTTCGCTCCGTGCCCGCTCGCCCAGGAAGGCGCGCGTCTCCTTTGCCCCAGGCACCTCAGCCCCTGCCTCTGTTACCCCTGCTGCCCTCAGTGCGGAGCTCATTGACCTCGTGAGGACGCTCATTGTTGGGCAGACTACCCTTTTGAATGCCATCCAGGGGGTGCAAAGGGAGGTGCACCAGAGTAATGCATACCTGGAGGGCATTCATTCGGGTCAGGCTGCCCATCACCGAGCGTTCACTGCTCTGGCCTCAGCACTGACGGCAGCCATTGTCCCTGTCTCCAGTCTCCCTCTTCTAACTGCCTCCACCCTTTCTCTGTCTCCTGTTCCTCAGCCTATCCCATCCACACCATCAGACCAGCCTGCACACACCTCAACACCCAAGAGCAGCTCATCCAAACATAAGCACCACAGAACACACAAGCATTCACTCAAGCAACACCCAGATGCAGACATACCAACAGTCACTACCACCTCTGTGTCCCCCTCCTCCTCCTCCTCTCCCTCCTCCCTCCCTGTGACGTCTACACTCACACCTGCATGCACACCAACATCAGCCAGTTCTTCCATCACCAGCACACCCTCCACTACAGTCCTCACACGTGCAGTCACCACCCCCACTGCCATGTACACGTCCCCTGTGTCCTCTCCCACTGTGTCTGTCACCCCCTCTTCCAAGACACATAAACGCAGGCAGACACCCAAACAACAGCCAACCACCTCACGACAGCCTACGTCCCAGTCACCTGCACCCAAGGACAGCACACCTGACTCTCCTACAACCACATCCTCTTCCTCCACTTCTATCACCACTACTCCTACCCTTTACCTTGGTCCAAAGAAATATTACCTCTCAAATCTCAACCTCTTTCCCTCCCCTGACCCACCCCCTCCATCTGGGAAAAGTCCCAAGGGCACCTCAGCCACCACCAGCCCAGCCTCGAAGGTGCAAGTGGTGCATGGGTTATGGAGTCCACCCTTTGGCGGCAGTGACACCTCAGTCAGCAGCAAGGACACATCCAGCCCCCCCCAGGCAAGAGGACCCGGAAAGTGAAGGGCCGCCGTGAGCGGACTGAGACGGCTGCCCCCAAGGAGGTAACTCCGGCCACTTCACCTGCCACAACAGCCAGGGGAGGCAAGGGCCCTAGAGCCCCATCTAAGGAGCGGAAGGGCAGCAGGGCGGAGAGGGCAGCCAGCAGGAGCGCGGAGCAGGAGGGCCCCACAAGACCCATACCGGCTGCAAGGGACGACACCAAAGGGCCCAGGACTCCGTCCCCGAAGGGGCCTGACACTGCACGTTCGGAGGGCGAGTGAGCAGGGTGTCCAGGCCAGGTCTGACTCCCTACACTTACTGGAAGAGCACCGCTGAACAGGGCCCTGCCGTGAAGACAGGCACCGCTGAACAGGGCCCCGCCGTGAAGACAGGCACCGCTGAACAGGGCCCGCCGTGCAGAAGAGCACCGCTGAACAGGGCCCCGCCGTGAAGACAGGCACCGCTGAACAGGGCCCCGCCGTGCAGAAGAGCACCGCTGAACAGGGCCCCGCCGTGAAGACAGGCACCGCTGAACAGGGTCCCCCCGTGCAGAAGAGCACCGCTGAACAGGGCCCCGCCGTGAAGACAGGCACCGCTGAACAGGGCCACGCCGTGCAGAAGAGCACCGCTGAACAGGGCCCCGCCGTGAAGACAGGCACCGCTGAACAGGGCCCCGCCGTGCAGAAGAGCACCGCTGAACAGGGCCCTGCTGTGAAGACAGGCACCGCTGAACAGGGCCCCGCCGTGAAGACAGGCACCGCTGAACAGGGCCCCGCCGTGAAGACAGGCACCGCTGAACAGGGCCCCGCCGTGAAGACAGGCACAGCTGAACAGGGCCCCGGCGTGCAGAAGAGCACCGCTGAACAGGGCCCTTCCTGTCAAGCACCGCTCCGCTGGGCTCTTCCTGTCAACCACCGCTCCGCTGGGCCCTTCCTGTCAAGCACCGCTCCGCTGGGCCCTTCCTGTCAAGCACCGCTCCGCTGGGCCCTTCATCTCAAGCACCGCTCCGCTGGGCCCTTCCTGTCAAGCACCGCTCCGCTGGGCCCTTCATCTCAAGCACCGCTCCGCTGGGCCCTTCATCTCAAGCACCGCTCCGCTGGGACCTTCATCTCAAGCACCGCTCCGCTGGGCCCTTCCTGTCAAGCACCGCTCCGCTGGGCCCTTCATCTCAAGCACCGCTCCGCTGGGCCCTTCATCTCAAGCACCGCTCCGCTGGGCCCTTCATCTCAAGCACCGCTCCGCTGGGAACTTCATCTCAAGCACCGCTCCGCTGGGCCCTTCATCTCAAGCACCGCTCCGCTGGGCCCTTCATCTCAAGCACCGCTCCGCTGGGACCTTCATCTCAAGCACCGCTCCGCTGGGCCCTTCCTGTCAAGCACCGCTCCGCTGGGCCCTTCATCTCAAGCACCGCTCCGCTGGGCCCTTCATCTCAAGCACCGCTCCGCTGGGCCCTTCATCTCAAGCACCGCTCCGCTGGGCCCTTCATCTCAAGCACCGCTCCGCTGGGAACTTCATCTCAAGCACCGCTCCGCTGGGAACTTCATCTCAAGCACCGCTCCGCTGGGCCCTTCATCTCAAGCACCGCTCCGCTGGGACCTTCATCTCAAGCACAGCTCTGCTGGGCACCGCTGTCTCAAGCACCGCTCCGCTGGGCCCTTCCTGCTGGGCCCTTCCTGTCAAGCACAGCTCCGCTGGGCCCTTCCTGTCAAGCACCGCTCCGCTGGGCCCTTCCTGTCAAGCACCGCTCCGCTGGGCCCTTCATCTCAAGCACCGCTCCGCTGGGCCCTTCATCTCAAGCACCGCTCCGCTGGGCCCTTCATCTCAAGCACCGCTCCGCTGGGCCCTTCCTGTCAAGCACCGCTCCGCTGGGCCCTTCCTGTCAAGCACCGCTCCGCTGGGCCCTTCATCTCAAGCACCGCTCCGCTGGGACCTTCATCTCAAGCACCGCTCCGCTGGGCCCTTCCTGTCAAGCACCGCTCCGCTGGGCCCTTCATCTCAAGCACCGCTCCGCTGGGCCCTTCATCTCAAGCACCGCTCCGCTGGGCCCTTCATCTCAAGCACCGCTCCGCTGGGAACTTCATCTCAAGCACCGCTCCGCTGGGCCCTTCATCTCAAGCACCGCTCCGCTGGGACCTTCATCTCAAGCACCGCTCCGCTGGGCCCTTCATCTCAAGCACCGCTCCGCTGGGCCCTTCATCTCAAGCACAGCTCCGCTGGGCACCGCTGTCTCAAGCACCGCTCCGCTGGGCCCTTCCTGCTGGGCCCTTCCTGTCAAGCACAGCTCCGCTGGGCCCTTCCTGTCAAGCACCGCTCCGCTGGGCCCTTCCTGTCAAGCACCGCTCCGCTGGGCCCTTCATCTCAAGCACCGCTCCGCTGGGCCCTTCATCTCAAGCACCGCTCCGCTGGGCCCTTCATCTCAAGCACCGCTCCGCTGGGCCCTTCCTGTCAAGCACCGCTCCGCTGGGCCCTTCCTGTCAAGCACCGCTCCGCTGGGCCCTTCATCTCAAGCACCGCTCCGCTGGGCCCTTCATCTCAAGCACCGCTCCGCTGGGCCCTTCATCTCAAGCACCGCTCAGCTGGGCCCTTCCTGTCAAGCACCGCTCCGCTGGGCCCTTCCTGTCAAGCACCGCTCCGCTGGGCCCTTCATCTCAAGCACCGCTCCGCTGGGCCCTTCATCTCAAGCACCGCTCCGCTGGGACCTTCATCTCAAGCACCGCTCCGCTGGGCCCGTCATCTCAAGCACCGCTCCGCTGGGACCTTCATCTCAAGCACCGCTCCGCTGGGACCTTCATCTCAAGCACCGCTCCGCTGGGCCCTTCATCTCAAGCACCGCTCCGCTGGGCCCTTCATCTCAAGCACCGCTCCGCTGGGCCCTTCATCTCAAGCACAGCTCCGCTGGGCACCGCCGTCTCAAGCACCGCTCCGCTGGGCCCTTCCTGTCAAGCACCGCTCCGCTGGGCCCTTCCTGTCAAGCACAGCTCCGCTGGGCCCTTCCTGTCAAGCACCGCTCCGCTGGGCCCTTCCTGTCAAGCACCGCTCCGCTGGGCCCTTCCTGTCAAGCACCGCTCCGCTGGGCCCTTCCTGTCAAGCACCGCTCCGCTGGGCCCTTCATCTCAAGCACCGCTCTGCTGGGCACCGCCGTCTCAAGCACCGCTCCGCTGGGCACCGCCGTCTCAAGCACCGCTCCGCTGGGCACCGCCGTCTCATGCACCGCTCCGCTGGACACCGCCGTCTCAAGCACCGCTCCGCTGGGCACCGCCGTCTCAAGCACCGCTCCGCTGGGCCCTTCATCTCAAGCACTGTTCACGGTTCACTGTGCCCACCATGCATCCTCCTTGTCCAGTGGAGACATTTATCCACCTGATGGACTGTGGCTTTGCACTCCCCAGGATGGTACAGTGGGCAAGCCACCCACTGTAGGGACTTTGAGAGACTGTGGCTTTGCACTCCCCAGGATGGCACAGTGGGCAAGCCACCCACTGTAGGGACTTTGAGAGACTGTGGCTTTGCACTCCCCAGGATGGTACAGTGGGCAAGCCACCCACTGTAGGGACTTTGAGAGACTGTGGCTTTGCACTCCCCAGGATGGCACAGTGGGCATGGTGGGCCCTTCGTGGATCTGGCGTCGTGGACTCATGTGGCTGTGGTGCCCCCCCCTTCCCTTCCCTCTGAGGTGCCTGTAGTATTGTCACCAGATGCCCCTGCAGTGTTCTCTCCAAAGGACTCAGGTCTCCTGTGTGGGCTTTGCCCTTGTTTCGCTACACTGTGGCCCACGGACATATTAATTCCGTAAGATGTGCAGGACTAATTGCTTCAGTTATCCACTGCTGTGTAAACATTTTTTTGATTTGTAATTCTTTTTGATGGTTGAACAATACTTTTAAAAAGCTATTTTGTACATAAATATTTGTTCCCAATTTGATTATGTCATAGCATTTTTTACGGGTGTTTGGGTGGTGTCACTGTGACTTGTTGCTCTGCATTGGTGTGTACATATTGGGGGGGTGTCGCATATGTGTGTGCCCGTAACCTTTCGTCCTCCCCCCTCCCGTGTGTCGTAGGTGCAGTACTCACCGTTGTCGTCTGCGCCGGAGTTCGTACTCGTGGTAGATGAGCAGGTAGACGAGAGCAGGTATGATGTTCAATTCGGGTTCCATGCTGTCCTGATTCCTCGTGGAGTGCGTAGAGGTGAGCGTTTTCCCGTTCGTAGTCTGTTTCCGCCGTGTTTTTATCGGCGGTGCTCCCGCCCCGGAAAAGGTGGCGGATTGGTGGGTCGTGATAGTGTGGGTGGTACATTGTCTGCCGCCTGCCTGTTGGCGGTGACCGCCGCGCTGTTTGTTTGTACCGCCGTGACGGTCGGAGTGTTAAAGTGGCGGTCTCTGTTGGCGGTTCCCGCCAGGGTCAGAATTACATTTTTTTGACCGCCGGCCTGTTGGCGGGTTGGCCGCCGCTTTATCACCGACCGCCAGGGTTAGAATCACCCCCTTTTTTTCTAAAAGTTGGAATACTTTTTAAGAATCTAAAACTATCTCTAGAACTTAATTCAAACTTTTACAAAACTTTTAAACTCTAAAGGAAATGCTAACAGGGACTAACACAAGGCCCTAGCAGGACTTTTAAAAATTTAGAAAAATAGCTCAAATTTCAAAAATCAGTTTCTAATGAAAATTTTTGGAATTTAGTCGTGTGATTAGGTATTGGCTGAGTAGTCCAGCAAATGCAAAGTCCTGTACCCCACCGCTGATCCACCAATGTAGGAAGCTGGCTCTGTATGTACTATTTCAAAGTAAGGAATAGTATGCACAGAGTCCAAGGGTTCCCCTTAGAGGTAAAATAGTGGCAAAACGAGATAATTCTAATGCTCTATTTTGCGGTAGTGTGGTCAAGCAGTAGGCTTATGAGAGGGTAGTGTTAAGCATTTGTTGTACACACACAGGCAATAAATGAGGAACACACACTCAGAGACAATTCCAGGCCAATATGTTTTTGTATAGAAAAATATATTTTCTTAGTTTATTTTAAGAACCACAGGTTAAAGAGTTACAAGTAATGCTTTAAATGAAAGGTACTTCACTTAGGAACTTTAGGAATTTTTAATTAACAAAATAGCATATACAGTTTTCACACAAATGACATATAGCTATTTTAAAACTAGACACTGCAATTTTCAACAGTTCCTGGGGGAGGTAAGTGTCTGTTAGTTTTGCAGGTAAGTAAACCACCTACAAGGTTCAAAGTTGGGTCCAAGGTAGCCCACCATTGGGGGTTCAGGGCAACCCAAACTTACCACACCAGCAGCTCAGGGCCGGTCAGGTGCAGAGGTCAAAGTGGTGCCCAAAATGCATAGGCTTCAATGGAGAAGGGGGTGCCCCGGTTCCAGTCTGCCAGTAGGTAAGTACCCGCATCTTCGGAGGGCAGAACAGGGGGGTTTTGTAGGGCACCGGGGGGGACACCAGTCAGCACAAAAAGTACACCCTCAGCGCCATGGGGTCGGCCGGGTGCAGTGTGCAAACAAGCGTCGGGTTCGCAATAGATTTCAATGGGAGACCAAGGGGTCTCTTCAGCGATGCAGGCAGGCAAGGGGGGGGCTCCTCGGGGTAGCCACCACCTGGGCAAGGGAGAGGGCCACCTGGGGGTCGCTCCTGCACTGGAGGTCGGATCCTTAAGGTCCTGGGGGCTGCGGATGCAGAGTCTTTACCAGGTGTCGGGTCTTTGAAGCAGGCAGTCGCGGTCAGGGGGGAGCCTCGCGATTCCCTCTGCAGGCGTCGCTGTTGGGGCTCAGGGGGGTCAACTCTGGCTACTCACGGTCTCGTAGTCGCTGGGGAGTCCTCCCTGTGGTGTTTGTTCTCCATAAGTCGAGCATTTCTGATGCTTTGCTCCACTAGTGTCAAACATTTTGACGCTAGTGGAGCAAAGTGCAAGGAGGGCCATTGATTCCAATGGGTGCATACATTTAACGCCTGCTTTCAGCAGGTGATAAAAATGATGCCAAAAATGGTGCAATGAAGTCTTGTACATTTCACTGCACCATTTTTGTGGTCCTCCTTACCCCGGAACACGCTGGTTGCATCATTATGTATGGTACATGAATAATGTGGCGCAAAGGGTTGCAAAGTGGCGCAAAGCATGCATCGCGCCAATTTGTCAACATGGCACAGCAGTTTTGCAAGCCTAGTGCCACATTGACATAAAACAAATGACGCTAATGTGGCACTAGGCCTTCTTAAATTTGGGCCATCATTTTTTAAGAAGGATTATATGACAGCTGAATTTTGCAAAACAAGAGAGTCAAAAGATCTAAACATTGGGGCAACCTTCACCCACACTATGATACAAATATTAGTCCCAGCCAAACAACAATTTTGTTAAAGAAATTTTCTTTATCGCCGAAACAAACATTTTGTCACAGGTTGCATTTATCCAATGTATCACTCAGATACAATCGAAATTTTTATATAACAGAAGGAATGCCAATAGAAAGGGACCACAGAATAAAATATTACTGTGCCCAGGCCTCTCATGATTGGCGCTTGCTATGTACTAAGGGGAGGACTAATACTTATAAGGCAGGAATGTTAGTTTGAACTCAACCCTCTTAAGACCCCAATAATGGAAAATATGGAAATGGACTAAAAATAGCTAAGATATTATAAAATGTCCTCATTACGAGTGGCCCAGTAATTGGCAAAATCTGGTGAGTCGGAATTTATTGGGTGTGATACATATCTCGCTGCTACGACTTTTGGGGAATAATATGCAGATGTTCGGGTAAACACCAGGTTTGGCCTCCAGATATTTATCACAGAACTCACAGTTGCGATACTTGCAGTGATAACAGTTCCAACACATATCACAATTAACACTATTAACCAGGGGTGGCTCCTCCATAGGGGCGGAGGAGCATCGTCGTGTGCCAGCAGCGACAACTGCTAACCTTTTCCCGAAAAATAATCATAAACTGTGTTTAAGATCATTTTTTCGGAAAAGGGGTGGGGTTACGGGGTGACGTGCACTGAGGGGGAGTGCACAGAGTGCATGTGTGTTTGGAAGGCCGTCTAGGGCCAGCCAAACACACCTGCGCTGTAGGCTTTCTCCAGCCCAGCAACACAGTTGCTGGGCTGGAGAGAGCCTGCACAGGCTCCCACTCTGCCTGGGAGCGCCCTGGCTTGTGCATCAGGATTGTCACAGGGCAGGCTGGGAGGTGGCAGAGGAGCAGCACAGGAGCAGAGGTAAGTGTTTTTAAAAAATATATATTTTGTATTTAATTTCTTACTACCCTCCGCGTGCACGCCGCCCAGCTTGCCCCTTTCAATTAGTGTGAGCTGTAACTACATTTAACTGGTCTGCTTGTAATGAGGTACCTGTCAGAGGGATGTATGACTATGGTGCCAGTCTGTAGTTTCCACAGTGATGGCCACAGTGAGAAACTAAGGGGCATATTTACGAGAGGCTTGTGCTGCCAGAGCGCCACTTTTTTTTGACACTCCAGCAGGGAATGCCTCTCATTCATATATATGAGGCCACCCAATGCCACTTTGCATGGCTTTTCATGGATACTGAGTAAGGCAACACAGTGTAAGTCGCTGCATTGCCTTACTCTGGGCCAGGGGGCGTAAAATAGCCAGGAGGGCTGTTCCATGGGCATTGCAGTGGGTTTTCCCACGCAACACTCATGGATTTTGACAGTGCCCCAGATTTAATTAATGGCGAAAACCTGATGCAGCACCAAAACCTTAAGCCTCCCCAGAACAGGCGTAACAAGGAGAAATATTTATTTTTTCTCCTATTTTTTTTCCTCTTTCCATGTGTGCTGCATTCTACAGGACACATAGAAAGAGGAGAACGCCTCTCTGGAGTGTTGTTGTTGTGTAGAATCCTGCGTGCAATGCAGAAACCCATGCCTGCATTAGCGCTAGGCAGCAAACTGTGCACCAGTGCAGGGGGAAAAGACAGGAATGCACCATATTTCATAAATACGTGCATTCCTGCCCTTTCATATTGGCCTAGAGCAGCACAGCAATAAGACTTGAGGTGCTACCCTACGCCAATGGCCCATAAATATGGACCCAGGTGGAGGAGGACATACTGGTGCTATTTGGTCTTCTAGGCACCCACATGTATGCTTTTTGATTAAAAGGGGAATTCACTGAAAGCTCACACTTGATTGTATAAACGGCTTCGCCATACAATGATAGCACAAACAATTAAATATTAATTTGCCCAGCAAAAAAACAAGAAATGTCAAAGGTTAGGAGTGAATTAAAATCAGAGGTGAGAATTTGTATGCTTACATGCTTATCTCTTAAAATTCGTTCTAATCAATAAGAGAACATAATCAAGTCGAAGCCAGAACACAGCCATAAGAAGCTACAAATGTACCCTAATACTCGGGTACTCATTAATGGGCCAGGGTGTTAGGTAACTGTGTAATTTCAGGAACCATCGATTCTTGATAGCTACTATCCTTCATAGCAATGTTGTGCATGTTTTTACTGGTTCCTTATAAAACTAGAAAATATTATATTTTGGCCAGGATCCACATGAAGGACCTGATTCACAAAGGTGAACGAACACTTTTGTGTAAGTTTACATTTTTTTTTTCTCACAAACTATGTATTAATAGTAAGTTTTGGACTGCGCAGACTCCGCACATAAAGAGATAGGGCTTGGAGATGGGCCTTCAAGTGAAGAAGCTGAGATCGGAATCCAGATTTTCTGGTTCTGACCAATTAGCCACTAAACCGACTCTTTTCCAGGATGTCATCTACTAGGATATAGCACTTCTAACTCACCCTGGAACAAGAGGATTTCATTGAAAACATTAAACATACTCAAATGACACATCCAACCTACAAACGCATCTTGGCCAAAATGTTGCTTTTTAATAGAAGTATCTTAAACAGCATTTTCAAATATTTGCATGGGGTTTGAACTAATGTCAGTTTCCTTCTAGATGTAGAGGTGAAGCCGCTCTGCCATCAGTGTGCCAGAGCCCCCATGGTAGCGACAAGTCTTGTGATATCCTAATCAACCACTCTGGACCTTTTGCTGAGTGCCACTGGCATGAGGATCCTGCTCCATTCTACACTTCGTGCAAATATGACATTTGCCACCATGGACTGGAGGATGGAATGCTGTGTGAAGCTGTTGCATCCTATGAAGAGGTGTGCAAGCTCCATGGAGTGACGGTTCCACCATGGCAAGCCTTGGTTCAGTGCCGTAAGATGTTTCATGTTGTGTTATGGTATTTTTCTAGTTTTACCCAATGAGCCACCTCTCTGTTTTTACCTGTTACCTGTTTCTGCTGCTTCAAAGAAGTATCATGCATTATGTTTCATGTGCATATATCGCTGAATGTTTCGAACATTATCTGCTGACATTAACAAATTTTAAAGTATGTGAACAGAATTTTCAAGTTCAAAAACTGGAAGATCCCTACTTTCCTCATCACTTTCCTCAACCTCCAGACCTCTGTACCATGTCTATAAGGCACATTTCTCTCTTACCTTATACTATTGGCTGTTTGTTGTGTCAGATCACCGTCTTAAGTAGTATTTCCACCGCAATTGATTGCAATTAATGAGGGCCTATTTTATATTTAAAAAGGACACTCAACAACCACAAGGGCACATTCTTTTATTTATCCCACACATGTAATACAACTACCACTGCAAATTACAATGCCACCTTCAGCAGTACCAGCAAAACTACCAACAAGCCGATACCATTTCCAAAGTTACCCCCACCAATAATCCCACCACCATGACTAATACACCACCGCCACTGGCAATACCATAACCAACTATACCATACCAAAACCAATTTTAAACCACCTCCCATACCACACAACCACCAAAAGCACATGACCAATACCAAAGCTTGACCAGTACCACGCCAGCAGTACTTCCAACAAAAACATCATCAATGCTGCCACCAACACCAAAATTGCCACCAATGCCATCACCATTACAACCACACCTACCAATGCCATTAATGTCAAAAGCACCTTTGTCACCACCAGGAATACCATAGCACCATAAATACAACCATGAATACCACCACTAGTACTGATACCATCACTGTCACGCCAATATCACCACCAGTGCCGCCACCTTCAACGCCACCACCAATACCAGTATCACTACCACAAATGTCACAATCAGCAGCATCAATACCTCACCAATATCCCATCCCAACCATTCCACAAAATCCAATCCCACAACCACCATTACCAAGAACAACATTACTAATTCCACCTAAATAACACCATCCCACTGCAACCAAAGCCACCAATACCACCATCAACAACAGTAACACCAACAACATATCAAAATCATTAATATAACTACCACCTATGTTTCCTCCAATGCTAATACAATAGCACCACCATCAATTCCACCCAAACACTAATTCTAACCCCAACATCAAGATTATTACTAATCCCAACATTATCACCATCGCCAATACCACCAACAAGAATACTTAAACAATACTGCCACCAACACTACCATCACCAGCACCCCGAACATTGGCCAATGCCTACTGGTTTAGCTCTAGTGTGATATTAATTGAAAATATATTTCTGCATCTCTGTGTTTGCATTTGTCATAACATTAAAGCTAGACCTACTGGCTCTGTTGAGTATGTCAGTGTGCATTGCAGCAAAACTGTGATCAAAACACAGACTGCAGGTCTTCTTTATGGCCTCAGACTTAACTATATACTAAGTGGCCAGTACTTGTCAGTGCTGCAATACTGTTTTTGTGAATATACCCGAGACAATATGTGAAAATCTGAGGCATATACAGATTATAGGGACAGTTGTACAAAGCTTTTTAGTGGTCACAAATGGTCCAATTTGCAGAATCGGGTCATTTGTGACATTTAAAAAGCTTTTTGGTATGTACCAATGCAAAATTGCAATTCAGTTACCTGTTGTTGGCATTGCAATTCAGCAATAGAAAAGGGGCATGTTTAGGGAGTCCCTTCCTAATACCGAATTGCAGAGGTATGTTTGAATATTTTGAGACTTAAATGCGGTTGCAAAACAATTGCAGGTTACATCCAATTTGAAATTGGTTGAAACCCATTTGCTTTGTGACGCCTTCGCCTTTGTGAATGTCTGTAAAAACATTTTTATAAGAGCAGGCAGTGGACCCACGGAACAGTTAGGCAGGCAGACAGGCAGGCAGCTAGACTGCCTGTCTAGCTTTAAAAAGAATGAAAAGAAAACTTTTCATTTTCTTTGTTAAATGCATCCCATTATCATCTAAGGAAAGCGGGCTGCATTAAAAAAAAAAGATTGTTTTATTGAAAAGCAATCACAGACATGGTGATCTGCTGACCCCAGCAGACCACCATCCCTGTAATTTTTGTGATTCCCAGTGGATCACAAAGTGAGACCTATATCATGAGTATTAATAAGGTAGGTATTTTTGTGATGGAAAAAAGAGTGCAGCAATTTATGTTTTGAACCCCTGTGGTTATTTGTTAAATATCTGTTTTTCTAATATAAATTAGAAAACTCATAAACCTGCTTTTCAGATGTATTTCTTCCTCAAATTTCTCATATAGGCCAAATAACCATTCAATTCACTTCGGATCTCATTTTTATACATCATAAATATATAACCAATCTATTGAAAACACTGTTTTCAAGTAAATTTCTTGTTGCAACTTTTACCTACCTAACTTTCTAAAAGTGGTATTTTCAGAATTGTGACTTAAGATCTGAATTTACTATAAAAGAGTTTTTTAAATTACAATTCATTTGAGTCCAAACATAACATTTCTGCATGTTACAAGTAAAAAGTTAGCACTTAATATAAATAGATGTGAATTAAAAAATGAAAAGGTAGCACTTAATAACTATAATACCTTAACCTACGTTTATCCTATGGGAGAGGTACTCCCTGCAATAGATTTGGACCTTACCGGTAGGATTGAACAGGAACTACAAAGTGTGGATTGAGCCTGTTTGCGTCCTGACTTAAGAAGCCTCTCCCTCCTCCCCTGTTCCCGTTCCCCAGTCTGTGCTTTACTTATTGGCCCTCTAGCTCCCAAGCAACACTGAAGCCTCCTCTCACATCTTGCATATGTCTTTAAGTTTGTGGAGGAAACCCCAAGACAGCCACCCCTCATTTTGTAGCCCCAGCCTCCCTGTGCCCTAAACATCGCAGTGGGCAAAGACAAAGAAGGTGGTAAGTACCCAGACTTTGTACTGTTTATCTTAGGGTTAGAGGTCTGATTGGCTGACAGGTCTGGGGTTCTGATTGTTCCTAGGGCTAGGCTTTCTGTTGGAGTTAGGATTTAGGGTTGTAATCCTGATTGGCTGATAGATCTGGGATTCTGATTGGTTCCTAAGGCTAGAGCTTCTATTGGACATAGGGCTTACAGTTAGTGTTCTGATTTGGCTACTAGGTCTAGCGCTCTGATTAGTTCATAGGCCTTGTGTGTCTGTTGGACCTAGGGCTTAGGGTTTGTCTTTTGACTGGTTGCTAAGGGTGGAGCTGTGATTGGTTAAGAGGGCTAGGTCTCCCATTGGTCCTTGGGATTAAGGTTAGGGTTCCCATTGGCCAGAGGTCACGTGAGCTAGGGTTATATAAACTTAAGGCTCAGGGTGTCTCAGCCCAGGCATCGAGGCTAAGGGCGGTGACGGCAAGGTCAGTTGTCTGTTCATGCTGGTTCGGGCCTAGAGCCAGAAGTGCTGCCCTTTTTACAATTCACCAGCCACCACCTTAACCCATCAACATCCACAAACATAATAACACACACTCAGCAAATGCACACTACTCATTTACAACCAACAAACCCAAACCACACTTCAATGTCTCAACAATCAACTCTGTTTCTTATCAACCACCAACACTACCATCTACTTCTCTGTACCAAAAACACACAAGCAAACAATCCTTACACTCCACTTCACCACATATATTACCTCTTCCTGCCACCAAATCTAGTTCATACTTTCATAACTCCTGTCTATTCCCTCTAGCAAACTACATACACTCTCCTCCAATGCATATCACCACTTCCTTTATCACACAACTTCCACTCACCAACAATACTTTATATCCAAATCCTTCACAGAAATTCACCACATCAGTATCTCATCTCCCTACTCCACAAAAGCAAAACATAACACACACCAGCACATCAAAATATCACACACACAACTTCATTCTATATTCCGTCCTAAAATAGAAACAAACACCTACTTCGACCCTCATGACTACACAAATAATTCAGATCCTAAACCATCTATTCTCCCAAATCTTTTATCTTTACCAACACCGAGCACACATAACAAACACAACAACAGTCATTCACACGTCTCTCATCCATTGTACAAATTACAGCATTGAAACATGACCCACAAGCTCCACCGCAACCCCTAACCCATACACCTTCCATCCTAAACAGACACAAAGAAAATGAGCAACATGCCACTCCTCACAACCTTAATACCATCTTAATACAGTCAATACCAACACTAATAATACACTACCTACAACTTCTACTTCCTACTCTAACAAACCAAGTCACAGCACCACCAAAACACAACCCTAGGCTGCCTAATAATAAATGCCCGATCACATTCTAAATACAATCACCTTATCTAGGACCTACTCATTGGCACACAACATGACTTACTCTTCATAACTGAATCATGGATGGGATATGACGTGACTGTAGTGTTGCATGAAGCCGTTCGTCTGGGCAATGAAACTGTCACACAAAATGGCATTAGAAGTAGAGGAGGTGGACTAGTTGTTATATTCAAGGAAACAATAAATCTCACCATAGCGGACAACATGTCCATACAAGGTTGTGAGGCTCTAATGCCCAGGTGCAATCCTACACTAACTTACTCCTGTAACTTCCTCCTTCCTTACAGACCAACACCTAGCAATCCAACTCTAACCCTGTGGCTTGGATACAAAGATAAAAAAGGTGCTTTGTTCACAAAGTTGTATACTATTCTGTTCTCAAGTAAAAAAACAGATTTTGTTTTAATCTGTACTAGAAGTAATGTTGTACTAATTAGATACAGAGAATATTAATTCCCATTCATTTTGTTATTACAGGATTTTCCTTCAGTGCCTCCCAAAGGCCCAGAGTGTCCTAGATCTCTCCATATTTTTCAGATCTTTAAAGTTTAATACAATTAAATTCTAGCTTTATGAGATATCAAAATATTTACAATTACTAAATATAGAGCCAGCTTTGAGTTTGATGATCATGACAAATGGCCCCATTTGTTATGTTTTACATGATTTTCCTTCAGTGCCTCCCAAAAGCCCAGAGAATCCCAGATCCCTTCATATTTTTCAGACCTCTAAAGTTTAACACAATTATTTTCTAGCTTTATGAGATCTCAAAATATTTACAAATTACAAAATATAAAGCCACCTCCTGCCCCTCCATCAGTATATTATTCTAGCCTTTCATTTATATAAAGGAAACATGTAAAATGACAGTTTATCCTCAACAAGGTATGCAATTAAATGCAATCTGAAATTCTCAAAGTTTCATAGCCCCTTTGGAGCTTTTATTTTCTAGAAAATCATTGTTCTTATACAAAAGAGAAAAAGATGTCTACAACTGTGCACTTACTGTGTAACATGATCTTCTGAAATCCATGTATGGTAAGGTGAGTAGTATCTCATCTAACCTTAGGTCTCTAGAGTGGACTGCCAGCATGTTATAGGCGAATGTAATTCTCGTATTGCTTTACACCACATCTCTCCTCATCTCAGGGGGTGACGGGAGAACTATGAGCCAGGCGTACAAAGCATTTTTCCAATTGCACAATGCCCAGGAATGGTTGTAAACTGGCCGTTTGCGAATGGAAAAATGCTTTTTGGGATGTAAATGCCCAAACTGAGATTTGGTAACATGTTACTGAATCGCAATTTACAACCCACTGGGAATCTCAAAAAGCGCAAAACACACTTTAGTACATTAGTGTTTGCGATTACCAAATAGCAAGTCACAAAAATCCGCTATTTGTTAATCCCAAACACTGATGTTTGTACATTTAGCCCTATGACCTTACGGGTGAGAGGGCATTTATCATTCATGCTTCTTCTAGCCTTGGCATGTGTCTGCAGTGTCATTTCTACAGGTAACTAATGATTTGAGACATCCACCCCATGCTGAACTTCTCTCCAGAGGAATCTCTAAAGAGCAGATATCTTGTATCTGTTTGAGACAGTGCCTGGTATTTCACACTTTACTTAGATTCTGATGCTTATGAGTAATTGTCATTAACTTTAAATGCACTTGTATCGGTTAAATAATGCTGTACACGTCCACAACAGAGGAGGATCCCTGCGAAGCGCTGATGTGTACAGGCTCAGAGTGGTGCGGACAGCTCAACGGGGAATTCGGGTGCTTCTGCTATGATGATTATGATGACCATCAAAAGGCCAACTACAGTAAGACATCATTCTTTTCAACTAAAAATGCAATGTATACCTTTGACTGTTACATACCTGTCATCAGCCTCCCAGGAGCAAGTGCAATCTTTCACACGTTACAAAGAGAAAATATGGTAGTCTCAGGGCATGTTTAATGATTGGACTGGTGTTGTCTTCTTTCAAACTTGGATGAGAGTTAGAGCAATAAATCGATCCAGTTCTACCAGCTATGAAGCACTTGCACCCAAATATACATGAACCAGAGTTATCCTAAATATTGATCCAATACTACATTAAGTGGGAAGTGTTTTTGCAGGTCTTTAAAAACTTTAATACAAATATATTTTGTTTGCCGTATATTTAGGATATCTAGAGATTAGCTCTAACAAGCTTTTTCTTACAGACACTATGCACTCCTTTTACTGAACAAGAAACAAGAAAGGTTACTCTCCACGTCTCTAAAATATTTACTTCAAGACATCTCAATTAAAAGGAGGGCCCAATCCCAACATCGGGTACTTCCCCCCAAAAGTGACTGAACTAGAGTAAGAATGTTTACTCTGCTCTACTATTAAGGAGAAGGAAAAGTCATTGACCTGTAATCCTATTTTATCTGCAGGGGAATCCTCATTGAAGTTACATGGACTAAACTTTCCTGCCAATACACCTGATCTTCTCGATCTTGAAGCACTCACACTTAAATAACTATTCTATTCAAATGCATATATAAAAAACACTTGTATATGTATATATAGGATGCATTACGCTTAATTATGTAGTATGGTCTAATATTGCCACTGAGGGGTTCTAGAAACATCACAAACCAAAAGGCTGATGGCCGAATGATTTATAAATAACACTTCAACCCCAACTGCCATTATTGGACTATACTGCACGTGATACCTGTTATGTATTTGTATATGACATGTTTATTTTGGGGTTGTCAACATTAAAAAGCTATCTTTTCAAAGAGCAACTTATTATGGGCATAGATTAGAATTAGAATGTTTAGTTTTTGTTTAGAAAGGCAGAAGGAAGAACAGGAGATGCACAATGGAGATTGGTAACCAATTAAGTATTGGGCACATTTCCAAAGGCTATGCATTCTGAGTGTTGGCTGCCTGCATTGAGTTGGGTGCAGGGGCTGGACACAAGCAAGTCCTGCTGGCCGATCCCACTGCACAAGAGGCAAGCTGGGGCACAGAGGTGGCTTATTCCCTGTGGAGGGTGGGGCACAGGGCGAGGAGGCAAACCCATTTGAGCAGTAATGTTGGGCATGGCTGAAAGGTTAGCGGCCCACAAAATGTTGGGTGAAGGCCTTCCCGCAAATTGCATGGCTGAAGGACATCCCCTGTGGGTGTTGGCTGCCCGCGGTTGAGCACAGGGAACATTTCCATGTGATATATGATTCCAAAAATTCCAAAAGTCACTGAAATCAATATTAAAGTGAATGTAAGGAATCAGGTTGTTTGTTGAGGGGAGGTAGAAGTCCCACTCAGGTACAACCACAGTCATTGTCAGGGTGAACCACAAAAGTCACTAAATTGCCCTGTGTTTAACCATCTGGTAGCATGGCACAACAGCAGTTAAGTTTAACTTAGAGGCAATATGTAAAGTATTTATGCAGCACACAAATAGTGATAAAGTGAAAACATTACACAAGAAAAATCCAAAAGCAATTTAGAAAAGTAGAATAAAGTTTAATAAATAACATGGTACTAGAATGACAAAAATCTAATCAGTAGAACCGAATATATTGAATTTGAAACGTTTAAGTAAAAATAGCATCAACTGATGACATCTGGTACAGCTGATTCACAAACTCAGGCCGACCACAATGGAGCACAAACCAGGCACAGGACCAAGTTTGGCTACTGGTAATTGTACTTTATGTCCTTGGTGTGAGATATGTGAGCATGGATTTACGAGGCTTTGCATCACTTAGCGTTGGTTCTGATGGGGATTTCACCTGTGTGGCAAGGCTTTGCAGTGTTTTGTAGTGCTTGGCATCAGTTCTGATGACTCTTTCAGCTGTACAGTGAAACTTTACAGGGCTTAGCTCAGAAGTAATGTGTAAAGAATTTGCAAATAACACACAGTGATACAGTAAAAACATTACAAAAGGACACCACATCAGTTTTAGAAAAATAACCATATTTATCTGTGTAAAACAAGACGAAAACGAGAAAAATCCAACATACATTAATAAAGATATTAATTTTGCAAGATTTAACTTAAAAATACAGTTTGTGGTCCAGCTGCGGTGTCAGGAAGACCTGCAAACAGTACCTTGGAAATGAAGAGCACCATGATCCTTGCAGTGCGGTGTCGCTGGCGTCGGTTCTGGAGGTTGGTGCAGGGATTGTCGGGCCCTTGAAGTCATACATGTTGCAGATCTAACTCGGGCTGATGACGAAGTCAGGAGCGCTGGTGTGGTTGGCATCGGGCCTGCGGTGCGAAGCAGGACGATGCGATATGTGGTGCCCACAGGTCAAGGTGCAGGCAGCGGCACGGTAACGGTGTCCTGTGGCATCGATGAGACGAGGGCTGCGGTGTGAAGTGGAGCAGAACTACGTGCATTGTCTCCAGGTCACGGTGCAGGCAGCGGCGGCAGCGTTGCTGAAGCACTGCCGTCAGTAGGCCCAAGGTGGTGGTGCAGCATGGGTGGGCTCCATGCAGTGCCCAAGGGTCGCGCTGCAGACAGGGGCATCTGTTGACGACACTGGAGTCGATGGTGCTGGTGTTGGTAGACCAGGGCTGTGGTGTAGGATGGGACGGTGCATCATATATACCTCACGAGCAGTGTCCTCAGGCCACGGTGCAAGCAGCGGCGTTGGTGTCAGTGTGGAGCGGCAGCGTTGGGGATGCCAAGGCTGCAGTTTTTCTTCTGTTGCAGCACAAAACACACAGTTCCCAGGGCTGTAAACAGATGAAGCTGAAGTCTTTGATATCGCTGAGACTTCCAACAGGAGGCAAACTCTACTTCAAGCCCTTGGAGAAACTTTACATGTAGGATACACAGCAAGGTCCAGTCTTTTTTCTTTATAAAGGCAGAAACAGCAACTGCAGACCAATCCAGCAAAGCACACACACTGCAAAGGGGCAGTACTCTTCATTTCTTTAGTTCTTCTCCTTGGCAGAGGTACCTTTTGATCCAGAAGTGTTCTCAAATGTTGGGGTTTTGGGTCCACTACTTACACCCCGTTTTGCCTTTGAAGTAGGCAAACTTCAAAGGAAAGTCTCCATTATTTACAAGATCCGACCTCGCCCAGGCCTGGCCCCACACACACACACACCAGGGGGTTGGAGACTGCATTGTGTGAGGACAGGCACAGCCCTTTCAGGTGTGTCAGCTCCTCCCTCCCCTCTCTAGTCCAGGAGACTCATCGGGATATGCATACTATACCCCAGCTTCCTTTGTGTCACTGTCCAGAGGGAATTCACAACAGCTCACCTGTCAGTCTGACCCAGACGTGGAATACACAAGCAGGCAAAGGCACAGAATGGTTTAAGCAAGAAAATGCCTATTTTGTAAAAGTGGCATTTTCAAACTGACAATCTCAAAAACAGCTTTACCGAAAGGTGTATTTTTAAATTGTGAGTTCAGAGACCACAAACTCCAAATCTCTATCTGCTCCCAATGGGAAACTGCACTTAAAAGATATTTAAAGGCAGTCCCCATGTTAACCTATGAGAGAGATCGGCCTTGCAACAGTGAAAAACAAATTTGGCAGTGCTTCACTGTCAGGACATGTAAAACACATAAGTACATGTTCTGCCTTTAACATACACTGCACCCTGTCCATGGGGCTACCTAGGGGTGACTTACATGTAGTAAAAGGAAAGGTTTGGGCCTGACAAGTGGGTACACTTGCCAGGTCGAATTGGCAGTTTAAAACTGAACACAGAGACATTGCCGTGGCAGGTCTGAGACATGTCCAGAGGGCTACTCATGTGGGTGGCACAATCAGTGTTGCATGCCCACTAGCAGCATTTGATTCATAGGCCCTGGGCACACATAGTGCACTTTACTAGGGACGTATGGGTAAATCAAATATGCCAATCATGGATAAACCAATCACCAATACAATTTACATAGGGAGCACTTACACTTTATCAGAGTCCAGCATACCATAAAAACTGAAGGTCAGAAGGCAGAAGGACAGGGGGAACATGCCAAAAGATGCCAGGTCTTGTATTGAATCCTAGTTTGTTTTAACGGGATAACAGGAGTTAGCTTAGCCGTAGGCTTGTAAACTCGTGCCCCCGTCACCCAGTGACTTTTAACCTACTTAGCTTGCTCTGTCTTAATCCATTTAATTATTTATTTCCTTTAAAATGGCGGCCTTGTTTATAGTTAGGCCACGTGTTATGGGTTCTATTATCAGTGTAACTGCGACAAGGCGTCAAGATCAAGATCGAAAGACAAACATACAGTAGGCATTCACACTTAGGGATTTTCCCTCTCTATACTTTCGAGGGATTGTTGATATTAATTGCCGTCCCAAGCATGCCTGTTATCTATTGTTATGAATAACACTTATGTCAGGGGACCTTGTAGATCTGTATAAATACAACACACTTTTAGACAGATAATCAGAGGGATTCCGACCAGAGGGCATCGCCACCATCGCTGATACCGATGCTACAGTCATCTTGACGCTGACCCAGTCTTCGTGTCCCTGCGGAGTCTGAGATAGAGACCTCATTCCAAGGTAACGAGGGTTGGGGGCTCCTCTCATGGACACGGCTTTGGCAGATTAGGTTTAACGAACCCAGCTCTCCTTTTATAGGTAGGAGGTTAGACTTACTCTCCTTAGGGTATTAGGGCCTATTCCATTTTTTACATATACATATATTTCTTTCATATATTGCATAATGGTGGGGGTCTTTATAACAATGACTCTCCTCTTCACAATACTGTTGCTTGGTATATTCATTATCCTAATCATTGCAGTTCATGCAACTTATCACAAATTGCAGTTATGTTGAATAAAAACTATTATAACTTTACTGCATCTGTGTTATTGCCTTTGTTTGTATGAGACATAATAAATCTGTGAGAAAAGGGTAATTTCCGTTCAACCACGACAACCCTGAGAGATCTTACTTTGAGTCCATGCGTAAGCGACTGCTACAAATCACCTTTTACTATTATGTTTCGGGTGAGGTACTGCTAGTAAGCCGGTAAGGTTTGGACAACAGTTACAACTAGTTGTAGGAAGGAACTTAGTCACCTACAACGAAAGTACTGTCATCTTGAGACCAGCAGTCTTGCTCAGAGCAAGAGTCCAAACTACGACAGTCTAACACCTCAAAATAGAGATCAGGAGGGAAAGTTGATTATTGAATGAAGATAAATTACAATATGTAGCTGTATTGACCTCTATACAGCCAGCTGTTACGTTACACCAAAAATACATAAGGACAGAAATAATTCCTTGTGCAGGCTTTTTGTGTCTGCAAGAGGCTTACTCTGTGAAAAGACATTTTAGTTTATGGACATATTCTTGGTCCCTCATACTTACTAGACACAACAGATCTATTGTGCCAAGTCTAAAACATCTCATAGAATAAAGATTACCATCTTGCCACAATAGATGTGATTGAGTAAAATCCATCAATAGATCACAAACTTGCAGGTTATGAAAGAAAATTAATTTGCAAAGGTAAAAAGTAGGTAAATAAATTGTTTGATTTACATGGAAATTAGATATCACTTTTAGGAGAAAGCTCTGGTGAGTTCTCATTACCACCCTGTTTCTAGGGAAACCATACACGTTTTTTGTGAACAGAGGCAGAATATTTCATACACTATAGTACAAAATATAGAATTGATAGCAACCAGCAAAAGCAGACTTCCATGTTAAATGTTGCATTGTAGCTCTGTGTATTGGCTCAAAAGGTGAGCACATTCATTATAAAAGAATAATATTGAACTTCCAAGATGGAGAAGAGATTCTAGTGGGAGGTAATATTTTGTTAATACCCTACAGTAAATGTATAACTACAGACATTCTAAACAAAGAGGTTTGTGAAGGCTATTTACCATATGCATTGATTGCTGCACAATTGCAAGATATGCCTTTAACTAACAACAGAGTCAGGCCTCAATAGATGTAAGAGGCACTGAAACACCACATCTTCATGACATATGGATGAATCAAAGTAATTATGTATACACCAGATGTAAAGCTTCTTCTTCTTCTTCTTAAATGCATATGACATCCTAGCAAAGCCTCCTTCTGAATATCCATACAGTGTTGAGAATATTTAGATAACCATATTGTAGGAAATGAAGAGCCAGACTGCTAAGTTCAAAAGTGGTAGCTTGGGGTGCAGGATCTGGCCCACAAACTTGTACAGGAGATCCAAGCTGCAAGGCATGGCCATACTAGGACCATTAGTATCATCCTTGCCTTGACATTACATAGTTTAATCAGCAGCATTGATTTTAGAGCATGGGGGGAGGGAATCATAGTGAAATTTCCCTGACCAGTCTTTCAAACGTATACCAAGATAGAGCAACCCAATAATCCCACCGGAGATTGGGTACAAGCATGCAAAATACAGAATGTCTTCTAAAGGAGAAACTTATATTTGGTTGCTAGTTTAGGGGATGTAGTAAAAATCTATACTCCCAAAAATTTAATGAACAAAGTATCACAAATAGAATCAAATGAATTGTGCATAACCCATCAATTATTGAAGGATACTTCTTTGTCTAACCAAAACAAAATGCTATTTTATTAGATCACAGTGTATGTATACAGTAAGGTTTAAACTAAATTGCACAATCCCACTATCACTGTCAGACCAAGATCCCCTGAGATTTGTTGTAGTCCAAAAGTGATCTGAGACCTATTCGGGGCAATCCAAACACTCTGTTCTCTTTTTGTCACAGTCTTAACAAAATAATTTATGGAGATGAGGTCTTTCAAAGGGGCATTCCCCACTGAGCATGGCTGGTAATATCTTAAGGCAAAAATCGGGAATCTTTTGTTGTTTATGAACAAATAAGTCTATTTGATGATGGGCCCATTCTTTGAAGATGCTTTGCAACACCTACAACATGTGGAGAACCCAGTCATTGTTTTTTTGTATTGACTGATTGAGCAAGTCTGTCTACTTGTTCTGGATCCTAGGTAGATGGAGTGCTGCGATGCTTAGTTCCTTCATTAGCAGACATTTCCAAATTATTTGGGCTTCCAGGTAAAGTGGTCTTTAGTAGGTTCCCCCCTGCTTGTTCGGATAGTACATTGTGATTGTATTGTCCACCTGAATCAGGAGGGATTTGGTCTGAGTAATCTAGTGCTTTCAGACCTTAGCGGGTGACTAGTGGCGCTCTACAAGTCTGATTATTGATTGATTGAGTAATGGAAGAAATGACTTTTAAGCCAGATGGACAGCTCTAAACTCCAGCAGGTTTATATAATATGATCTTCCCTTCTCTGATCATGACTCTTGTGTTTACAGATAGTTCATGTGAGTTCCCCCAAACTAGGAGAGAAGCATCTGTCAATAAGGGCTGCAGCAGTATGTTCTAATGTCCTAATGAAAAGGGATCCCTTTCAATAGACTGACTGATCAACACCGCCATGGGAATGACTGAATAGCGTCTAATGTTAGTTTCAAGTTGTTCTTCCAGCTGCAAGAAGCCTAGTTCAATTGCCATTCTAGACACTGTTGTAAAGGCCTCATGAGAAGCCTGGCATTTAGAACTAGAAAAATGCATGATGCCATCTACCCCAGTAATGATGAAAACTGTTGGGCAGTTAGATGCAATGTGTGCAGCTACACACCACTGCATGGAAACTACCCTCATTGCTGTCACGGATGATACCTGCATGACTCTGGACAGAGCAGACTCAGCAGCTCTCATCCTCCTGGACCTCTTCTCAGCATTTGACAGAGTATCCTACCCCATCCTCATCCAATGTCTACACAACATCGGAATCCAAGGACACGTACTCCAATTGGTTAGCTCCTTCCTGACTGGAAGGACCTAGACAGTCAGCCTGGCACCGTACACCTTAGATGCCTGCACCCTCATCTGCAGAGTTCTGCAAGGATCCTCCCTGAGAATGACCCTCTTCAAAGCAAGGCCTCTCCATCTAGCCAGCATCATCCACTGTCACAATATCAACGTCCTCTAGTACGCCAGAGAAACACATCTCATTCTCTCCATCACAGACAAGACGCCCAGTATCTTTATAAAGTTCACTGCCTGCATGACTGAATTTGCCCACTAGATAAAGTACCGGAAAGACCAAAATTGTGATCTTCGGGAACAGTACACTCACATGGGAGTTCACCTGATAGACAACAGAGATAGGAAAGACTCCTACCTCCACCACCCATGCCAAGAACCGTGGTGTCATCATTTACAGCAAACTCAACATGATCGCCCAAGTCAATGCCCTCAATGCCTCATGCTTCCATACCCTAAGGATGCTGAGAAAGATTTTCAATTGGCTCCCAATCAGCACTCAGAAAATTGTCACACTTGCCCTGGTCACAAGCAGGCTGGTAACAGGAACAAGATCTATGCAGGCATCAATAAAAAAAACTCACCAGAAGGCTGCAGATCATTCAGAACTCGACGGACAGAATTACTCTCAACTCCCACACTGCATTCACATCACACCACACCTGAAGGAGGTACGCTGGCTCTACATTCATAAAGAACCACAATTCATACCCCTCACTCACACTTGCAAGACACTACAAAACACTGACTCAGCATACCTCAACAATCGCATCTGGTGCACAAAACGTTCAGACACGGTAGGAAGCTGAATCTCTATATAGTGCACTAAAATGAAGTACACTGTGCAGAGAGTCCAGGGGATCCCCAACTGGTATTGCAGAGGCAAAGTTAGATAGATGTAATGTTCTAATTGTAGTGTGGCCGAGCAGTTAGGCTTATCAGTGGTTAGTGCTAAGCATTTGTTGTATTCACAGAGGCAATAATTGAGACACACACTCAATGAATAAATCCAAGGTCAATTTAGAAAAATAACAGTTCTTTTTATATATGTTTCAAACCCAAGAACTTGGTAATCAGGTAAGTAGACTTTTCAGCATAAATAGTTTCAAAAATAGAGAGAGTGCAATTTTCAGTGTTCTCGCAAAGTTATCCTATCGAGGAAAAACAATGTTCAGCAAACACAGGGTTAACAATGACTAACAAAGCCAATCTCAGGGAGTTAAGGTAAGTACTGGCCACTGATCAGAACCACACCAACAGGTCACACCAGGCGGCCAGGTACAGAGGTGCAATAAGGCGTCAGGTGCCCAATGGTTTCCTATGGGAGTTTGACCCCATGACAAACAGGCTGCAGGCTCTGGCTGGGAAGCCAGTCAGGGACAACAAACAGGTAGGTAGTAGAATTGGGGTGCTCTGAACATAGTTGCACTGTTGGGACTCTTCTCCTATGCCCAGGGGCGACGGATGCAGGGGTGTCGGCTTTTCACATCAGGAACCACTCACAGGGGGGGTCCTGTGTTTTGATGCTGCAGGCGTCGTGGAGGTTCCGGCAGGGGTGAACCCAGGGTCGATTTGAGCTATTAGGAGGCTGGGGATATCATTGGCACCGATGATCCACCTCAGCTGGGGCCAGGGGTCATGGGTGCAGTGGTTGCTGGAGGTGTCGGATTTTCTCTCACCACATGCCTGTGGGAGAGGGGCCTGCGTGCAGGGCTGCCGATGTCGGAAGAGTCCAAAATGGGTGAGACCACAATGGACTTGGTATAGGGGCAGCTGGGGACCCACATTAGCACCGTCGGTTGGCTTCTTCTCGGGTTGTGGACGTCGGGTGCAGTGGTTACTTCTGGTGTTGGGTTTGCAGGGTTCCAGCAGCTTCAGAGTCCTTTCTTTGGAGTTTCTTGTTGCAGGGCAAACCCACAGGAGACTTGAGTCTTTATTGAAGGCTGGATGAGTTGGCTTCTTGTGCATGATCATTCAAGGCCAGCAGGCAGGCCGGGTCAAGGTCCAGGTCAGGCGCTTCTTCGTTTCCTTTTCTGCAGGTGCAACTCTTCTTTATCTGGCTCTTCTTAGGTTGTTGAAATCCGAGTTCTAAGTTTCAGGGGTGCCACCTAAATAATCATTTTAGGGGCATTATGTGGAGTGCTAGGCAGAAGCCAATGGGCTGACCACCTTGAGGGTATCCAGACCCTTCTCATAACCACTTCTGCTGGGAAATGGGCATAACCGTAGTGGCCTAATTCCTTCCAAACAAGATGGCGGAATTTCAAAAGTAGTGTCCACTTCAGCTCATCCACCTTAGGGTTCGGACTGGCATGAAGTGGGCACTCCTCCTAATTTAACAAATTTTCCTGCCTGTGCTGCCACCAAATAGTGGGGTCAGGCACTTAAAATGGCTTCCCTGTGCCCTTATTGTATTTCAGAATCGACAGAGACATATCAGGGGCATACCTGCTCATGCATATATGCCCTCAGTTGTGCCTGGATGCACCCTACCTTAGGGGTAACTTACACCTGGCACATGCAGTGATAGGGGACCTGGTGCACAGGGAAGTGTGACAGGTCGTGTTTTCAATTTAGCCTGCACCAGCACACGCAGTCTGCAATGGCAGCACTGTGTGGTTTAGGTGAGGGGTCCCTGAGGGTGGCACAGTTGGTGATGCAGCCCTCAGAGACCTTCCTTAGTACCCCTGGTACCTATGACCTGGGGTCATAGATACCAGGGGTACCATTTACTAGGGACATACACTGCTAGCTAAAGAGTTTGCCAATTGTGCAAAACAGCAGTTTTGGGGAAAGAGATCTTGCACTGGGGATATGATTAGCAGGGACCCCGTGCACTAACAGGCAATTCCATATCAGAAACCAGCCAAAAACGTGGGGGCTAACCATGTCAAAAAGGGTGCTTTCCTACAGACACCTCCGCTCATCTGAAGTCTGATGGTACAGTTGGTTTTCAAACTGGAAAAAATTCTCTGTCTGAGCTATGTTAGCACAGTCCATGACAAAATCAACAGGAGTCACAAATGACCAATCGGACGTAGAGAGCATGTCTTCAACCACCCTAAGTGTAGCTGCATGGGGAATGCTCGTATAAAGGGATTCCATATCAAGACTGATCAAAGCACTGAGTACATTTTTGGTGTCTTTCAAAAAAGTGACAGAATTTCAATAGAGGTTCTAGAATGAAGCCTATTCCTGACACAATAGATCAACCCAGAGGTGGTAGTACTCCTTTGTGGATCTTTGGAAGGCAATAAAAATATGGTACGGGTGGTTGTCAGATATCTAAAAAATCAGCCTCCTTGTGAGTTATCCATTTGTTTGTTTTAGGTTACGCAATGACCCATCGTATTTTATTCTGTAATCTCTCGGAAGGATCCTGAGAGATGGGATCATAAAAGGAGGCGCCACTCTATAAGCATAGACACTCCTGTCGATATGTTTCTGTTTCCAATAAGACCAGGGCACTGCCTTTATCTGCAGGTTTAATGGTAATATTGGGGTCTTTCATCAAGGAGTTCAGAGCTTGTCTGTCTCTGGTGGGAATGTTAACAAATGGATGTCTTGGCCATAGTTTGCTCAAGTCATTTAAGACCACCTTTTCAAAAGTGAGGATCTCATGTGGTACCATATTGTGTGGAGGGGTGAAGGTGGAGGGATTCCTTAAATCAGTGGTACCCTCAGGAGTCTGAATAGGCTTGTCATGAAAAAAGGCATGAAGTTGGATCTTCCTGAAAGTGTGTAAGTTCACAGTTTAAGCTAAATAAATCTTCCTTTGGGGTGGGAACAAAGCCCAGGCCCATGTTAAGGGTCCATTGTTCAACATCAGTGAGAGATCGCTGGGACAAATTAACCACTAAGTTATCTTCTCCGGGTCTCTCCCACTGCTCCTGGTTACAATCTGAAGTTCTTCCTTGGTTCACTGTACAATTTTCCCTCTTCCTCTGTGCCTGCCACTTCCTCTGCCCGACCGCTGCCTAAAAAAGGACCGTATGGCATTGGTGGGTGTGGCTGCATAAACAGATAGTGGGGTTGACACATCAGTGATTGTGGATAATGAAGGTCAGGTAAGTTGTAGAAAGTTTGGGGAACAGTTCTCCATTCCTCATCTGTGCTCAAACCGTCTCATGATGAGCTGTTACTTTAAGTTCTGAGCTTTCTGCGTGAAGGTCCAGATTCATTCTAGGAGCAAGATTGCACATCTTCCTCTCACTCATAGGGCTAATACACCCTAGCACTCAATTTCACAGCAGATCTCTGGCAAAAAGCCCCTTTGTGGGGCCCGCTGGACATTTGCGCGCCAGTCCAACAAGAAGCTGGCCAAGGATGAAGCATGACACCCTATTGGGTGTGTTAGGACTTTTGCTTCTATAGACTGAAGTGCCTAGTTTGACCTGGACTGTATCTAGGGGCCCTACTTGGAACTCCATCATCAGAACTTTGTACCTTCATTTGTTATAAATAATGATAGGGGGACCATACACTGGACCAAATTAATTCCCCCCCCACCCCTCCTGTTTTTAAAACAAGATATAAATGTGACACCCTCGGAACCTCTCATAAGAATATTCCTGAACCTGCAATGATTCAGAAGAAGAACTGCCCTGCTTGCCTAGAGCCCAGAATCCCAGAAGTAATCCTGAGGGGCACTTGGCTGACCTCCTGTTTGAGGCAAAGGAAAACAATAGGTTTCCAGAGTCCTTCCTTGCAACTGCTCAGCTGACCCAGACCAACTGAAGCTGCATGGACCGTGCTGCTTGTCTCTGCTAGAGTGAGTCCTGACATTCAAGAGATGTCTTCCCAGGTTCTGGACCATTCGCTGTTGTCAGAGAGTACTACTTCAGGTTGCAAACTGCTAGAAAACGATGAGAATCCAGAGGTTTGGGCTTTTCTTGTCAAAATAGAACCACCTCCGTTTTCCTCATGAACACAATCACACTTTACCAAGAACAACATGGGATCTGCATACAACTGCTTACGCACTGTCCTCTGCTACAGGCTTCATCCACACAGTGCTCTTTGTGTTGACAACAACCACCTGTGCTTTCTGCCAGCGTGAAATTCCAACTTCACCTTCCTCTTCATGCCCACAATGATCGCAGTGCCACCATAAAGCTCCTGACTGAGGCTCCTCATGTGCAGCTGGACTAAGTTAGAAAGTAAACCCTCCACCAAGATAACCACAATTGGTGCTTTGTGTTTCTTGGCGCTATTTTTAATTAAAACTTGTTTTTATGTTTTAGATTTATTCTGCAGTCTAGAGGCACAGACTTGAAAGAGGCACGAGTGAAGAACAATTGGATTGCCAGTTCTGTAAATCCTGTGTTCAATAGCAAGAAGAACTTAGTATGAGGCAATCCATTTGAGTGTTTCTCCCTGGATTCTGATGTGGTGAAGTCTGTTGATTAAGATGTGATGGGAAATGGTGATGAAGGCAGCTGACAGATCTAGGAGGATGAGGGCTGCCATTTCATCGCAGTCCAGAATGGCCCTGATGTCGTCGGTGGTTGCCATCAGGGCTGTCTCAGTGCTGTAATTGGCTAAGAATCTAGATTGAGGGGGGTGCAGGAGGTTGTTGTGTTCTAGGCATTTGGTGAGTTGCTGGTTAATTGCCTTTTCTAAAGCTTTTGATGGAAAGGGGAGTTGGGATAGTTTTTGGATTCTGATGGGTCTGCAGTTGGTTTCTTCAGGAAGGGCCTCACAACAGCATGTTTCTAGTCTTCCAGGAAGAAGGCTGACATGATGGAAGTGTTCAATACTTCCTTGAGCTCGTCGCCAATTGTCTTGCCCCGAGGTTGAAGATGTGGTGAGGACAGGATCCATGGGTGCACCTGAGCACACGGAGTTCATGATGGAGATAGTGTCCTGAGTTGTGAAGGGGTCCCAATAGGTGATCATGGGTTTGTGATCGTGGATGTAAGCAGTCTGATACTGTCGGTGGGTTGAGGTTTGAAATTTTCGTAGATGCCAGAGATCTTGTCATGGAAGATGTACACCAGGGTGTCACACAGTTCTTGGGAGGGGGTGATGCTGTCCCCGGCCGTGGGGTTGGAAAACTCCTTCAACATGGTGAAGAGCTCCTTGCTGTGGTTTGTGCTGGCTTCTATATGGTCTGCTAGGGAACTTTTCTTTGTTTCTTTCAGGAGGCGGTGGTACTGGTTGGGTGCTATCTTGAAAGTGATATTGTCTCCTGCCTCTTTCCTGATGTGTCATTTCCTCTCTAGTTGCCAGCAATTGTGTTTGGTGGATTTTAACTCTGCAGCTAACCAGCTGATTCTTCTGGCAAGGCCTTTGGATTTGGCTGGCTTGGGAGGCACGATTAAATTGGCACACTACCTGTTCCACTGAGAGGGGTTCTTCGTAGCCTGTGCTGGGTTGGATGTTGTGTCTGGGAGGTGGGTATTCAGAGCCTTGTTTCACTGGTCTTCTGATAAATTTTTCCAGTTTCTACACATGGTGCTGTGAGGTGAAGTGCTAGTGCTGGTAGGTCCTGAAGTGGATGCTGCAATGGTCAGTCCAGGAAAGCTGCAAGATGTACTCAACCTTATCACTGGAGGTGCAGATGGGGTCAAGTGTGTGTTCTGCAATGTGGGTGGTGTTGGTGACAAGTTGTTTGAGGGCGATGTTACTCATGCTTTCCAGGGTGTCAACTGTGTTAGTGTCACTGAGTTCGTCAAGGTGGAAGTTAAGATCTCCTAGGAAGATGTAGTGTTTGGAGTTGATGGCAATAGGGGCGATGAGGTCAGGGATGGCGTTGCAGAAACAGGGGCATGGTCATGGAGGTCTGGAGGTAAGGGTGCCTCTTTTTCCATCTGTGTGGAGTTGGAAGTTGAGATGCTCCATTATCTGGGTCGATTAATCTACAGAGGTAGTGCAGCAGATGGTGTACTTGTAGATGATTGGTTTAGTCCCAGTGAGTAGCCTTCAGGGGTGGCAATGGCGATGTCTGGCGCTAAGGAAATGTTCAGCCATGTTTCCATAAGGAAGATGACATCTGGGGTGAGAAATGAGATAGTGCCCCAGATCTAGGTGGTGTGTTTGCCGAGTGATTGTACGTTGAGTTGGATGCACTAGAATTATACTGTGGTGGTCTCCGTCAACGTAGTGTGAGTAGTTGTGTTTGCGGTCTGTCCGGCGATGTTGATTACTCTGGTTTTGAAGGAGAAGAAGCAGTGGTAAAGCTCCTACCATTGATCATGGAGATGTGATGCAGCAGTTCTTGTTGCGGCATCTGGGGACCAGGGTTCCTGGCACTATTCGTAGTTCACGTGGGTTTGCCTTTGCACACCAGAATCAATGGGCAGATACCAGGCAAAGCGATGATGGTGGCAGAAAGGGGAGCAGGTACAATGACCTGCTAAATGAGGTTGTGCTGCTACCTCTATTACGTAGTCCCTGGGAGGTGAGAGGGTTGCTGGGAGGCCGTGGCCAGGGCCTGCCGGAAGCAGGTGGAAGAAACAGCAGGAGGCACATGGGCGGCAGGGCAAACAAGGATCAGGAAGAATAACTGAGTAAAAACAGGAAAGTAAAGTTACACAATAACAAAACTATAAAAGGGTAAATAAATCCAATAAACAGAATCAATTGGCAGATACCAGGCAAAGTGATAATGGTGGCATTAAGGGTAGTGGGTGCAAGACCCTGCCTAGTTTGGCTAGTGTAATTTTGCAACAACACTAACAAATAAGGCATCGAAGATATTGATGCAGTCAACATCAAAACTCAGGAAGATAGAGAATCATCAGTGTTGGTGAGTAGTCTCTGATGGATGGATGTGAAGACCAAGACGGAGAGTATTCTCGACTGGTCCTGTGAGAGATAGATCATCTACTATGTAGTTTGGAGCATCTTGAATGAGACTGACACCTCCTGTCAGACCTTGTCAGACCTTGACCTAGATCAAGATCTCTGACTCCTGTGTGGAGTCTCAGGTTGTGGTGGATTAGGTGGGGAAGATGCTGTATTGGGCACCCCTGGCACTAAGGGAGATGAGGAAATGACAAAAATACTGGCAATGTAGGTGTTGCTGGAGAGAAGCTCCAAGAGGCTGATCTGTGTGGGGACTGGTTTGGTGACAACTCTCTGGTGATCTCTTTGGTGGGAGAGTAAGTTCTAGAGAACTCAGAGTCAGAAGACCTCAGCAAATTTCTCTTCTTGAGATGACAAAGGAACGCAATTGAAATGTGTAAACTTGAAGGTGATGGACCAGAAGGTTGGGAAGATCCCTTATGCCTTGATGTTGAAAGAGAAGAAGATTTTCTACTTAGAGGTAGTTTTGATGTTGATGGGGTCTTGCATTTAGGTTTCAATTTTGAGGAAGGTGTTGACGTTGAAAGAGGCCCATCTTGTAACAGGTTGGCATAGTACTAGTACTAATTGATGGTGTACGGGAACATTGTCTTTTTTACTGCTTACATCTCTCTTTGAATGTACCCTGTCAGGGTGCCCTTGGAGTATGTAAAGACAGCAGAAGTGGAGAGCACCCTCTCGCCGTGGTCCTTGAAGCACCCTGATGCCACCTCCTGAAGTCTCTCCTTTAGACTGTGTAACCTAATTATCTGCTTGTCGTTACAAGTACTCATGGACATAATTAGCCATAGCTACAGTCCTCACAGTGGTGATGTTCTGGGAGATAGACTATACAGACATCATGGGGTCTGTCACTGCTTTTTTCTTCTCACAGGCAGGGTACTTCAGAAATAGTCAAAGGCATTCTGACTTAAAATAAAAAGATAAATTAGAAACACTCATTGGGCTAGAGGTACGAACATTATAACAGTGATTACCAAATAGCTTTTTTTGTGAATCGCTATATCGTAATCGCTATTACTAATGTACTAAAGTTACATCTGACCCTGATTTCCAAATTAGCAATCCCAAAGGGGGTCGCAAATAGACCTACCTCATGAATATTAAAAAAGTAGTTTGCAATTTGTGACCCACTAGAATTCACTGCCATCACAGATATATTGACCTGCTGGTGTCCGCAGACCACCATGCATGTGATTGCTTTTAAATAAAGCAATTTTCTCTTTGTTTTTTTTAATGCAGCTCATTTCCTTAAAGGAAAATGGGTTGCATTTAAAAGACAAATGAAATATATATATCTTTTTTTGTAAGAGTAGGCAGTGGTCCGTGCGTGGGTCTACTGCCAGCTCTTATAAAATATGTTTACAAACAATCTCAAGGGGAGACCTTCCCATTTGCAAATGGGTTACCTCCAACTTTTAATTGGTGGTAAAATACAAATGTTTGGGACTGCAATTCAGTCACTAAACATTAATACACTCCATTAAGCTTCCGTGTTTGGAAGAGATGCCCTGAGCACACCCCTTCTGAATTGTTTTTATTCGCAAATCCAAATTGCAATTTGGTGACAAGTTACCAAATCTCGTTTTGGTTTTTGTACATTACAGAAAGCATTTTGCTGTTGCAATTGGACAGAGGCAAACATGCATTCTACATCTGGGCCATAGTTCCAAGAAATGTTGAGTGAGATTGTTTACAGAAGTTTTGAAAAGTTTTTGTAAGAACATGAATTATTAGTTAGGGTGGATGGCAGTCTACCACAAGTAATAATGTCACACTTCTTGTTAGGTGCAGTAAAAGTTTCATTCCTTTAAATCTGAGTTCAACTCCTGGTAGCTATGGCACATAGCAGACAGGTGTAACTTAAAATATTGTGTAAAGCATTTAGAAGTACCAAAACAGGTAAAGAGTCAAAAACACAACAGATTCAAAATCACCCTTCAATGTATAAAACTAGGCAATATTCTAATATACAAAATGACATCAAAATGACAAAAATCCAATAAGGGAAACTGGAGATATGAATTTTTTAAGTTTCAAATAAAAATGGCACCAAACCACGCAACACGGCAACTGTAGGCACCTGGTTGCTCAAGACTGGGGCAGAGTCACAAGTTAACGCTGACCGTGGTCCATTGCAGGTGGAATAGAGGGACTGGATCAAGCTGGTCAAAGAGTTAGCTGCTTCTCTTAGAAGCAATTCTTTGACATTGACAGGTCGTCGTTGAGTTAGTCGGCGATAAAGGCAGCAGGATGAAGCCAACGAAGGGCTTGACAAGTTAAAGGAGAATGGGGTCCTGATGCAATTGTTGAGAAAGGCAGACTGCTCGAGCGGGAGAAGTTCATGATTTGATCAAAAATGACTTCAATATCAATAGGGAGTGAGTGGAGTGAGGGTCGGTCAGCATTGGTTGCTGTGACATCATTAGATGCAGTGTCAACATTGGTCCTGGTGAACAAGATAGCAGGTTCTGCGGGTAGTCTAATCCCACCAGCAATGCACCCATGGTGGATTGACTAAGTCCCATTCCTATGTCGCCTCTCTTGAAGAAAATGTTGGCAAAAAGTTTTGAGGTCCATACTTTAGGGTTAGGGAGGATGACTACACTTTGCCAACAGCTAAGGGTTCCAGGATCTCAGGAACACCACTTGGGGGTCAGGACTCACTTCAGAGGAAGCCACCAGTGTGGCTCTAGGTCCAGTTGCTACTGGTCAGCTGGGATCTTTCAGGAAAATTGCTTCTTGCAGCTTTTGTAGTCCTGTAGCTTAACAGGAGATCAGCTAACTGGCCCTTGGCGCCCAGTTCTCTGTATTTGGTACAAGTGAGAACAGGTCCAACCCTTAGGATTCTCCTCACTGGTCCCAACAGCAGGTGCTGTCCTTCTTGTGTCTTCCACAGGTCCAGTAGTGTTCTGGAAAAGGTACCCATTAGTACCATATTTAATCATGTCACTAGCTGATGATTGGGGTGACTCCTGCCCCCTCTCTAAAAATAGGGAACAGGTTCCCCGGGGCAATCCTACCGACTTTTGCCGCAGTTCCTCTTTGCATGGCAGCAGACAATCCCACACCACTCTCATCTACCAAAAAACAACATGGCAGAATCTTTCTCTCCTTATGCAGAGCTCTCTGTGCACTCCCAGAGGTGTGGCTATGGAAATTGGCAAACCCTCTCTCAGGTCACTCTTAACCAGTGCTGAGATAGATTGCACTAGATTAGGAACTAAGAACAGCCTGACTAGAAAGACTAAAAAGAGGCAGACCCAAGTGTGATCTTTATCTGCCAGTGAAAGGCTTTCCATCCTTTGAAGATATGGGAGGGGCTGGGCACAGCCCCTAGAACACCCTATCAAAGGAATGTCAACATTTCCCAACACCCAAGGCCTCCAGTCTCAACTCTGGGAGCAAGTTCAGTCCTCACAAAGGAGCTATTCAGCTCCTGGATAACTGTTGGAAGCTCATGCAAGTGGGTTTCTAGGGACTCTATGAAGGTTAAAGATGACTTTAAAAAGTACATTTTATAACATATTTAGTAAAAATCTGGCTTTACAAATTAACTGGATTTGTATTAGGTCCAAGAATGGATTTTATTCTGGTATATCTGGTTCCTAGATGGAGATAACACTCCTAATGCTTTCTTATGGAACAGGTAAACCTGCAACAGTGAAAATAGCTTTAAGGGCATTTTCTTCCGTAAGGACATGCCTAGACTAAAACTTTACATGTCCTACTTTTAAATATCATGTATGCTGCCTTATGGGCATTTAAGGGCTATTAAGGGGTGACTTATCAATATTTGAAAGGCTGGAATAGACCTGTGAAAAGGGGGTTTTGGACAGGTCAAAACTGCAGTTTTAAAACTGCACAGACATGCTACAACAGTAGGCCTGCAGTCATGTTGGCTACTCTAGCAGTGGCACGGTGTGTGCTGTACTCTACTAGTGGCATTTAACTTACAGGTCCTGGGAACAGTCTGTACTATATCCTGGGACTTATAGGTAAGTTAAATATGGCAATTAGGAGTATAGGCAACCCCAACATGCTTTAGGGGTCAGTACTCCTGCACTGGGCACTAGACTGCAGTGTCCCAGTGTGCAAAGTCCAAAAACCAGTGTTAGACTTTTCATCCTTGGCGTGGTCTCCCTTAACTTTTTGCCTCTGTTCCCCAGGTTGTTGATGTGTGCTGGACTCTGATTTTACTGTTTTTGTTACTTTGGGCACTTTACCACTGTTAACCATTGCTAAAGTGCAAGTGCTCCTGTTTAAAATGTGTACGTAATTGGTTCTCCATGATTGGCATATTTGTTTTACTGTTAAGTCCCTAGTAACGTGCACTAGAGGTGCCCAGGGCCTGTAAATCAAATGTTACTAATGGGCCTGTTTCTAAAAACCAGCAATAAGATCTAGCAAAAAGTGGAGGTGGCAAGTAAAAAGAGGCAAAAGGGGTCATTTTCCTACAGTTTTAAATTAAGATAAACCAAAAAACGGGAGCACTCAGTGCTCCAGGGCCCTGCACGTAAGAACTGACCTAAATGTCACCCCCTGAGGCATGACGGGACAGAGGAGGAAGGATGAGGCCCTTAGAGGCACAGTGACAGTTTTTTTTCTACTACCTTAGTGCGGTCAATTCCTTAGTGCAGCCTATCTGTTGGAATTGCCCGTCATTACCTTTCTTTTTCATTCAAAAGATTTTCTTGATCAACCTTTAGTATAGTGTACAAAGACAGTTTCTTGCACCATAATAGATGCATTTGCTGTAATTTTGAGTTGAGTTTTCATTTTACATTAAGTCATTTTTTCTGCCATTAAGAAATCGTGTCTGTTTTAATTTGCTAGCTAATGACAGAACTATTTTGTTTAATGTACAAATTAACCAAACAGGAGCACAGTTAGTTTCTACAATGCTAACTTGTGTTAAAAAAAAAAAAAACTCAATGAAAAAACAAAGGTGAAAATGACGCTATAGTTAGATGTAGGAATGAGAGACAAGCTAACATTAAAAACCCCAAAACCCGCTGAAATACACTATTTGTAGATTACTTAACTATCAATTGCGTCTCCAGGATGGGCCTGGGATGGGAGGGTGAGGCAGGAGGTGCTATAAGGTGACTTGAAAGATTGAATACATGGATGTGGAAAAGGAATGTTTAACGTATGAAGGAGTCTCTTTTTTTAACTATTTTTAGCATTTTTAAAACTGCATTATGCCACCAATTACTAAAATCCCATACATTTCCTCAGATCTTAAAATGTCTAGTTTCATGCCTACATTAACATCTCACTGCTCATTTAGTTCAGCCTTCTCTTCAGGAAAGGCTTTAAATTCATAGGCTCATATTCCAACAGACCTGTGTTCAGGAATGCCTTACATTTGTCTTGAAAAATAAATGTTAGCGCTCTACTTGCTCATTAGAACACTTGTGATGTTGCAGTTGAGTCTTAATTAACTGAGAGACTAAGGGGGTCATCCTGACCCACGCGGGCGGCGGAAGCCGCCCGCCTGGCGGGAACCGCCAGAAGACCGTACTGCGGTCAAAAGACCGCGGCGGTCATTCTGACTTTCCCGCTGGGCTGGCGGGCAACCGCCAAAAGGCCGCCCGCCCGCCCAGCGGGAAAGCACCAGCAACGATGAAGCCGGCTCCGAATGGAGCCGGCGGAGTTGCTGGTGTGCGACGGGTGCAGTTGCACCCGTCGCGATTTTCAGTGTCTGCCAAGCAGACACTGAAAATCTTAATGGGGCCCTGTTAGGGGGCCCCTGCAGTGCCCATGCCAGTGGCATGGGCACTGCAGGGGCCCCCAGGGGCCCCACAACACCCGTTCCCGCCATCCTGCTTCTGGCGGTGAAAACCGCCAGAAACAGGATGGCGGGAAGGGGGTCGGAATCCCCATGGTGGCGCTGCTTGCCGGTTTCCTTTTTCTGACCGCGGCTTTACCGCTGCGGTCAGAATGGCCCCAGAAGCACCGCAGTTGGCGGTGCTTCCGTGGTCGTTGGCCCTGGCGGTCCATGACCGCCAGGGTCAGAATGACCCCCTAAGACTGGTGTGGGAAGTACATGTTTCTCTCTGCATTTCAGAAGGTTTTACAGAAATAGATGATGAAGGTTTTTGAGAACTCATAGAAAATGTGTCCTCATTTCAGATTTCTAGAGCAGTGATCATAATTTCAATAAGAAACATACCAGCTTCTGTTTATTCATATCTAAAGCAAATGCTTTAGGTTTTGAAGCTTTGATTCCATCAAGATGGCTTCAGGTGTGCCACAGTTTTGTCATAAATACAGAATGGTAGCGCTCTACTTATTAACCGCAACACTGTGAAGCTGCTATATAACACTGGGGAATCAAATGACGAGCTGCTACTGCTGGAAGTCTCTTTTTGTACTAAGAATGTTGCACACACAGCCTCGGGGGCCTTTCTCTCCAGACTCTCGAGACACAACCAAGCTGGTATATATTTAGCTTCTGTTTCCAGCCTTCCTCCTGCCTACTTGCCCACCTCGGAATGAAATTAGACTGGTGAGCAAGCTCCGCCAGGGAGTGAAACTATGGGGTTGAGCATCTGCCACAACAATCTAAGAGCATACTGCAGGTAACAGGTTAGAAAATGGTGATGTATTTATGATTGTAGACTGTGCAATGTTTAATATTGCAAAGCTGCAACTAAAACAATGATAAGATTTCACACATTACAAAAATACTGATCAAATTATCAGCTATGAAAAAATAAATCAAATGCAAGTATATATGGTATATTAAAAAAGAGACATGATACATCAGCCTATAGAGTGAGGTGTTGGCTGGAGGACCTCCACATCTTTCACCAACCTCTGAAAAGTATATAGTACAAGCCAGCTGACATCGGAGGGCGGTGGAGCCAGCAGCTGAACATTTTAAGATAAGTTCATTTCACAAGGTCTGGCAGGTCAGGGCTTCAAATCTGACTGGTCGCTGTGAATCAATTGAAACGCCTGCCCTGCTGTTCCTGCTGGTAGGAGGGACCTCCTAGCACTGAAAAGTGCTGGACATTTCCCATGGCGAGGGAAGCACTGTGAAACAATTAAAATGCCTGCACTTGCCTGCTCTCTTTGTGGACCTCAGTGGGGTGAGACTTTGTCCCCCAGCCTGCCCTGCTGTTCCTGCTGATAGGAGAGGGCTCTAGTGCTGAAAAAATGCTGGACATTTCCAGCAGCGCAAGATATACTGTGGAGCAACTGAAACACCTTTACTTGCCTTCTTTCCTTGTGGTCCTTTCTGGGGTTGGACTTCATCCCCCTTGCCTGCCTGTTGTTCCTACTGGTAGTGTTGCATAGGTTCTCATTATCTTAATGAGACTACTGGATTGGGGAGGCAGAATCACCTGTACTGCGGGGGACTGAGTCTGATCCCACACCATGCGACACCTGTTGGCTTAATTCGGGTTTTGTTCCAGCTAACTAGCAGTGTCTCATCTCCACCCAAGAGCAGGGATTATTGGGCAACCGGGCGCATGACATAAATGACTCTTCAGGGGAATTGTGGTCACTCAGATATCATCTGTTTCTCTCAGTTACATTAGTCTCACATATGCAAGGACAATCAGAGGCAGAGTATATAGTTCAATAAGGTTTTTATTGAAGTAACTGCATCTTAGATAATAAGGCATGTATTGCAATAACTAGGATGATGAAGCACAACAGGATTAAAATGGTGACAAGGAGAGTAAAACACAAGAATAACTCTACCATGTTGTCACTAAGATTTTTAAGGATAGTTGCTACCTAAACTATGTTAGAGCACAGAATGTTAAGCTCTAATTCTGCCTTTTGGGTTCCCCTGGGAAGACATAATCTCTGATACCTGAGCATGAGTTCTGTAGTCTACATAAGCAGCTGCAGCGAAGCAATCAGCAATCAGCATACAGTCGTGGTCATCTGGCTGGAATCTCCCTCTAACGTACATGGGTCAAAATAGTGTTTTATAATAAAACAGCTGATGTTCCAAAAGAAGATCCCCACGTAGAAGTGTGTATGTTTCTGTGAACATTGGAGACAAAGGGGGTGACTATGACCTTGGCGGACGGCGGAGGCCGTCCGCCAAGGTACCGCCGCCGAATGACCGCACCGCGGTCAAAAGACCGCGGCGGCCATTCAGACATTTCCTCTGGGCCGGCGGGCGCTCTCCAAAAGAGCGCCCGCCGGCCCAGAGGAAATGCCCCTGCAACGAGGACGCCGGCTCAGAATTGAGCCGGCGTAGTTGCAGGGGTGCGACGGGTGCAGTTTGCACCCGTCGCGTATTTCAGTGTCTGCATTGCAGACACTGAAATACACAGTGGGGCCCTCTTACGGGGGCCCCTGCAGTGCCATGGCCATTGGCATGGGCACTGCAGGGGCCCCCAGGGGCCCCGCGGCACCCCCTACCGCCATCCTGTTCCTGGCGGGAGACCCGCCAGGAAAAGGATGGCGGTAGGGGGTGTCAGAATCCCCATGGCGGCGGAGCGCGCTCCGCCGCCATGGAGGATTCCCCCGAGCAGCGGGAAGTCGGCGGGAGACCGCCGACTTTCCGCTTCTGACCGCGGCTGAACCGCCGCGGTCAGAATGCTCGTGGGAGCACCGCCAGCCTGTTGGCGGTGCTCCCGTGGTCGGTGGCCCTGGCGGCCACCGGCCGCCAGGGTCAGAATGACCCCCAAAGCGTACCACTTTTGCCTGCAACCTATCTTACTTCAGCCTTGAGAAAAGCACAGAGTGAAAGAAATGTCTTGTTTAGGAATGCAGTGCTGACCTAGGCGAGAACAGCTAGATAGAGAAAATAAAACAAGACCGCAAATGTGGCTACTGTTAAAATAAAATAAGGAAGCTAAAATAAAGCATATCTACGGTAAAGTGAACAGTGGCAGGCCTAGTGTGCTAAAATAACGTAGATAAAAACTATAGCTAAAATGGCTACACAACAGTAGGAGGGGCCTCTAGCGTTGAAAGGAGCTGGACTTCTCCCACAAGACACATGCTGGATGCCAGCATATACCCGGGCCAAGACCGGACCAAGAGGGGCCCATCTGTCCCTGGACAAGGCTGCACTGTGCCAACCCCCTGATGTGGATGAGTATCCTCAGGCATACTGGAGAGACATTCCCTATAAACTTCCTTCAGAACGGGCAAGCATAAAGCAACTGGATGCCCTGTAATACTTCTTAAACCCACAAGCATTGATAGCATGTTAGAACGTGCAATAGGGGTTGCAGCAAATGAAACAGCCCTTACGGAAGGTAGACTATACTTAGAGAATGGGTGCATCCTGGGAAGGCCAGCAAATGGCACTGGTGTAGATGAAATCTGTAGCTCAACAGAGGGAGGTAACAGATTTGCAAGGGGTCAATGACCCCCTGCAGTTTAACCAGTGTGTGTGGAAGCATAACAGATATAACACCGCTGTGTGTTTGCCTGGCCCTTCAGAGGCACGGTAGTCCTAACTTACCAGCAGAACCTGTTACCAAACAGAAAAAGATAAGCACTCGTGCTCCACAGGCGAGATCTTAGCTTAACCAAACTGCAACTTGAAAGGGAACAAGCCCAACTCTTTTAGGTAATGTTAACATCAAGGCGATCTTCATCAAATGTTACCAATCCTTGAAGCACAACTAAGCCCATTAAAGGAGCTTCTTGCTGCAATCAAGACACACTTAGCGACTGCGCTCAAGCCCTACACCATATTCAATACTGGATCAAACTGTATTCCAGATACAGCTGAATATCCTCACGTATTAGGCTCCTGGTGCATGCGGCCATAAATCTCACCCAGGACCAAGTAACCACTCAGTCTGTGGGCATCCCTCTGCCCACTACACAGCATGATTCGATAAATGACACTATGGGCGTTTCCACTATCTGTAACAGTGCTGGGGCCGCTGGTGACACCCCTCACCATCCACAGCTGGCCGCACGAAACGCATGGTTGTGGCACGTAGGGAAGGCAGGTGCATGGACACTAATACTAGCTCTTGATTTTAAAATTACCCCCTGAGGCCTGCATCTGTGTCCTGGTAATGACCGTGTGCCGCCCCAGAAACACAACCAGATGGAGACGTGGGAAGAGGTGTGCAATAAGGTTGTCCACTTAACGCTGCAGAAAGCCTTTAATTATATGAAGGGTAGTCTGGATTGGCCCCCCTGTAAAAATGTAGCTGGGGACTGCCTCGTTGTTAACTTCAGGCATTCATATAGAGTAGAAGCTCCTGGGCACCAGGACACTGGCTGGGATCAACACTGTCACACTATCCTTAGGCTACTTCTACAAGCCACCGCAAGAGGTATTACTCCCTTTACTGCCTGACCAGTGGCTGCAGCCATTTCAGGGACTCAGATTCAACAATAGATATGCAGTCTTAGCAGACTGTGATGAATTTGATTGACAGGTACCGCCCAGGTCTTCTGTGAGGGGTGCACTGACTGCATCTGGAACAAATATTGTAACCCCAAGGCCCCTGAATCTGGCATACACTTCTATAGCCCCATTTGAGCCTGATTGCTGAGGCACAACCTCAAAGTTTTTATGCTTGAATACCGCCTAGCTAATGGAATGTACATCAATGCTGGCGTGCTTCTTGACAGACTCTGGTTCCCCAACCTAAATCACCAAAATATCTGTGCTAAAGATATTAAGCTGGAACATTGCTGGCCTTCGTTCCAAGAGAACACTTCCTGACTGGCAAATGTCTGTAAAGTCACATTATTTTTTATTAATGCATGAAACCTGAGACACTAATCCCACAGACTTCGAAACTTTTATGTGTCTAAGTCTACTGGTGGTCCTGTCCCGCTCAGGCAGCGTCTCAGGAAGCTTAACCATTTGGGTTAACTTATTACTGGGAGACCATGCTGAAACACTGAAAATCCCAGGAAGCAATTTTCAAGCGGTTCTTTTTAAGGGAATTTTGACCTTAGACCTCATCACTTTTTATAATAGCAATTTTCTTACTGTGACCAATCAAAGATTCCCTGGATTATTTGACTATGTATCAACTGTTGTGGAGAGTAAAACTAATCAGGGACAGCAAATGTATCTTGGTTTGGTGGGTGAGGTTGATGCTAGACCACTCAATCACAGAGTGGGGAAAGAGCCAGGGGTTCCCACTTGAGAGGCAAAGAGTTAGAGGTTTCACGATTTTTATAAGAGGGGGCCAGGCCAGGTACACTGGGGCTGCCTACCTTTAGGGAAAGGAGTTGTACCTCAGTAACAGATTACATTTTTATTTCCTGAACTCTAACAAGCGATATGATACTATTATTAGCACCAATTGTGGTGATCATAACCCAATCGAGATAGCCTTGGAAGTGCCCTCTAGAGAGATCCATAAAATTGTACCCACAATCAATATTTTATCCTCGACTGCAGAAAACCTTAGACTCTAGTTGAAACTGCCTGACCCCTCAAATTCTAGTAGTTATGGGCTGCTTAATGGAGAACAAGGAAAAGGGGTGATTGTAATTTTTTTGTGGCCCTTTGCTTTAGGATTAGGCAGTCCCTTTCTAAACCTTTCAAACAAGTCCACTCAGCCCCACTGTGGCTCAACCCAGCGTGCTTCATGGCCAACCGTCACTTGAGCAGAGCTTTAAACTCACACCCCTACGATTGTGCAGTGATGGCCACGCTGCAGAAGCAGTATAAACTACTCATGAAGAGGAGAGGGGAGGCAGTTATCAACCACCAGGAGGTCACATTAACAGACACTGCCCAAACTAAAGACAGCAAAGCCTTTTGGAGAGCCGCATCACACAAGTGATCCCTTGATTAGACAAACACATCAGTTAGTTTCCACATTACAGGAGAGGTATGGGTGTCACATTTCCAAAGATCTCTGTTGACAACGAGCCTAACTAGGGGCAGTTAGTTCCTAAGGACCAACCAACTTTTCTATCTGTTTCACCGGAGGGGGCTGGGAATACTCTTTATTATTTTGTTTTAGAGATGGTGTATTGAAATATTCTCTATGATTGCCACGTGGGTTACAGTACAAGCTTTATTGCAGTGTATGCCCTTGTAACAACACGTCCAAACAATCAATGTTACACTTCCCCTTTTTCTGCGATTACAAACTTTATACTAACACGTTTTTAGTCCCTTTAATGAAGTTAAGAAATCTCTGACAATACATTTGGACCTACTGTTATTTACAAGAATTATCAGATGATGAGACTTGTCTTTGTGTGAGCTTGTTTCTTCCAACCGCAGTGCAATCCAGCAGCACGCGCACTTTGATTAATTATGATTGATGAACTTTTCACTATCTGTTTTAACTGGTTGATTTTATGTATTTTTTTAGTGTATTTTTGTGTACTTTTATAGCTGCTCACTAGCCGAATAAAGCTGATTCTGGTTCTGATAATAAGAATGTCAGACTTGATTTTCACATGGCTGACGAAGATAGAGTGAACCTATAGAAAATATGCTGCAATTTTAACTAATGGAGTAGAAATGATAGAAATCAGATCCCAGCAGCGGTCAGAATTTCTCATATGGTAAAATCGTCTGAAAACTCACCAGATTTCCTAAAATCGTGCAACAGTGCAACCAAATGATTTATTTTGTAACTTAAGCCTGTTATAATCCTTTAGATACACTCCTTTTTTGAACCTCAAAACCTGTTATTCACTGCAATACATTTCAATAAGGGCTATACCACACGTCCCGTAATGCCACAACACACTGTCCAAGTAGTGTACAGCCAATCAAAAGGGGCTCCCTTTAGGACCACCCACATCCCCTCGGGTCAGAATACATTCAGTCTGCTCCCTTGTGTTATGTTTTTTTCATTCTGACGACACAGGAACCATGTCCCTAAGTCTTCTAATGGTTGCCACACCAAATTCATGTTACAGCCAGACAATCAGGACTGATGAGTCCACTTTATAGCAACTAAGCAGAGCATATCTGGATACCAACAGCCCAGATACACCTATTTTTAAACCCCTTATGGACACCCAAGGGTTTCTTTAAATAGAACTATCTCAAAAATAGCTGAATGGGTTCATTCAAGTCACAAAAGGCACACCTTCTGAGTAGAGATTTAAACCCTTTTCAATGTTTGTGTAATTCCGTTCAGCCATTTTTCCTGCAACTGGGACAGAGCTTTCGTATGACAGTTGACATAGGAAATCAACATTTTGGAACCTACTCCTTTTTCTTAGCCCCCATTCGATGAATCACTCCAAACCTTTCCAGAAAGGAGCTGAGGTCAATGACATTTTTATCTGGAAAGTTTAATTTTATTTATCAAACTGTCAAAATGCAAACAAAAAAACAACAGTGCTATGAAAAAGCTGACATAACTGTGCATATACAGTGGCAAACTCTAGTGTATAAGAACTAACATTTAAAAAATGAAAAAACATTGACATTTGGCGGTCATAGATTAGTAAGTTAAAACTGGAGTCCCCATCATGCACTGCTTATGACCTCAACCTCAAACATTAAATCAGTCATGACATGTTAAATGACAATAAACTAATTTATGACATCACTGAGGAAATCATCCATGATACTACTATTCACAATACTCCACAAACCTTTTCATCATTTAAAATATATGTTAGAAGTAAAAGGCCTACTATCATATACAGTATGGAATTACCATGTATACATGCACAGGTGGTGCTAGGTCTGGCTGTGGGTGGTGAAAGTTATATGGTGTACAGTTTACCTGTCAATAAAACTTACATTGCATGTTAAACATGATAAAGACTCAACGCACCTCGTGTGAGTTGCAGAGGTATGTTTCAAAGTAGGTTGTGGCTTAAAACCAAAGTCTGTTGCTAAACATCTAAAAAATAACCAAACCTTCTGTTCACAACAGACTATCCACCTGTGGATGTCTGGGCATGTGCCCATGGTAAATAGCTGCCGTTTAGTGCTATGACAAATTCTATGTTAGATGGAGGTTTGTAAGGTGTGGAAGTTTATTTGCAGAACTTCCATGGAGATTTTGAGGCATTGCATATTTTTGAATAATGTATAATGTAGGGGTGTACAGGGAGGCATTTTGTTTGTGTCAGGCAACAACCCCTGCCCACCTCCAGCCCTTTTGGATGATCATCTTATCTGCTTCAGCGAGGTGGCCGTCCAGGAGGGGAGGGATCGTAATACGGCAGGCAGCATCCTGTTGGCATGGCGGACCCAGCTGTGGAACCGCCTCTATTATGACATCGGCCAGGCCAACGGTCATCGATTTCCACCTGAAATCAGGCAGAAATCGGCACAACGTCATAATATGGCAGGCTTCAGACCCCCAGCACTGGCGGTCTTTTAGCGCCCACGGCTTCAGCTGTCTTCCGAAAAGACAGCCAAGGTCGTAATGAGCACCTAAATGGGATTTCCAGTGTTTGTAAACACAGAGTGAACCACAATTTTCTCCTTTTTCTCCTGACCCATGCAATGTAGTTTATCTTTCTATGTTTGACTATGTGATGGCTTTTCCGCTTGTTCTCAATATGGACTCCTTGTGAACTCTGACCTTCCCTTTTTTTCAGATATCGTCCTCTCCTGCGCAGGCAGACAAAGCCAAGTGTCCCTCTCGCGATGCCTGCTATTCACAGATGCAATTCAGCTCAACTCCCTACATCTGGAGGATGAGCGCTGCACTGGGACTGTCTTCGATGACCGGCTTCTCTTCACTTTTGACAGTGTCAGACGAGCCTGTGGGACACAGGTGGAGGTAAACTAGTAACAGGTAGTTCAGGCAGGCTGCTGTGACCACATTGCTGGTGGCAGCATCCCATCATGTTATACAAAAATAGAGAACAAATGCTTGCTAGTGTTTGCCCTTAACACTGTTGGTGAGTTCCAGTTGGGTAGTTACTCATCATTCCTTCTTGATCCAGTTTATGGCAGTATATGGTAAGGTATTTGCTCCTGTTCCTGGTTGTCTACTGTGCATATAACCCTGATGGGCTCTGTTTTATACTACTAGTATTTCAGGGGCCCATATACTATTACACTCCAATGGAATAACTAAGGGCCTGATTTAGATCTTGACAGAGGGGAATACTCCATCACAAACATGACAGATATCCCGTCTGCCGTATTACGATACCATTATATCCTATGGGAATGATAATACGGAGGACAGGACATCCCTCATGTTTGTGATGGAGTAATGTTTGTGATGGAGTATTCCATCTGCCAAGATCTAAATCAGGTCCTAAGTTACATCCTTTGTCTGCTCATCTCTCCATGAGCCTGCAGATGCTCTGTTCTAACTGTAACATAACAATCTATTTTATATAGTGCTCATTAAATGCTGAACTGTTTCTTGGCACTGAATAATAGATGTTTTGTCCAAAGTGAACAACGCTCCTTTTATTGACCTTTGAATGATGAAAGACTGACTGGATTATAAAGAATTCCAGTCTATGGCTACAGACTTTAAACAAAGGCTTCTGCCTGGAGACATTAGTTCTGGTCTGGAAAGTACACCGGCAGGATCCTTACTTCTCGACCATTCATGCATACAAAACTCACCACTGTTGTGTTAGTGATCTGAAGCATAGGCCAACATGCGATATGAGCACATAAAGAACTTAGCAGACACACAGTGCTTGTTCAGTGCTAGTGCACAGATGGCTTGGAGTCACACTTTTATTTATTTATTTATTTACGCTAGCGCATTCTGCGCTGGGCTAAACCAACAAACCGCCGTAGGCAGGTAAATGGACAGAACCACCCCTGCATAACTCAGGAGGCTGTACATTACTTTCCTCCCCAACTTTAACAAAACACAAAATGCCAAGATAAGCATATCAAATAAACAAAGCATCATAATGTTCTAGTAACTGCATGACTTTCACTTGGAATTAGATACAGATTACCATCACATCAATCTGATCTTGGTCATACTTCCAGGAACAGTTCACCACTCAGCACCAATTTCACACTAGGAAATTCCTCAACCTCATGGAGGGTTCTGGATTTTGTCTCAGGTGGTACCTCGGTTGTAAGCTCCGACCGGAGGAGGTCGAGGAGGAGGGTGTCTATGTAGAGTTGTGTTATGCTGGACTTTCTACATTGGGAGAATTTGCTCTGGCAGTGTTTGGACTGCTGGGGTCCACCTCAGGTGTGTACCAAGAGAGAATGTTTTTCCAGTTGTCAGATGAGGTTGGGTCTGAGGAGCAGATAGGGTCTTGTATCTCTTCGCTCGCGGCCCCCCAGACTTTCTTGAAAAACAAGATGTTGCAGGTGTTTTCCTCCTCTCGCCGACAAGCAGTGACCATAGTGCCTCTTCTCTGGGTTACAAACTAAGGGTGGCTCTTAAATGTCAGTCTCAACTTGCTGCCAGGATATTTGTCTTTTATGAGCACCAAATCACCGGTGAGGATGGTGGAAGATGTTGCTCGCCTGGTGACACTAGCTCGATTGTTGGTGTTTTCTCGCCGTCTAAAAACTTGACTCATTGCTGGCATCTGATGCCCACGTGGGATTGTGAGGGATGGTGTCAGTGACCATTCATCCCATACTTACATGTCCAGGGGCCTGACCAGTGGTGGTGTGTAGGGTCTGTCTGTACACCCGAAGGAATCTATAAATGGCTCCTTCCATTGGTTGCTGATACTCATGTGCAATGGGGATTACTTTGTTTAAAGTGTCCATAAACTGCTCTATTTCTCTATTGGCTTGTGGCCATCTTGGTGTTACTTTGCGGTGATGGATGCCCCATGATCGGCACTAAACTGCAATTCCTGGCTCTGGAAGGGTAGCCCATTGTCTGTTTTTCTTTCTTTCATCACACCATGGGTGGCTATCATCTCCAATTTTATAGTGACATCGGGGGCAGTCTGGGAATTGACGAGTTCCACTTCAGGGTATTTAGAATAGTCATCCAGCAGGACTAGGGTAAGAAGTCTAGACTGGTGCTTTCCAGGGTCACTGGGGACCAAGCTCATTGATTATGGGGGCAGGTGCTTCCAGAGCACCTGTTGCCTGGCACCACCAGCATGACCTTACAGTGGACTCCACCGTCTCATCCATGCATGGAAACCAGACTTCTGTTCTGAGTCTGTTCTTCGTCTTGACAGTTCCTGGTGGCCATGGCCATAATGGGCTAGTCATACTACTTCAGTCTTTAGGGTATCACCAAGAGAAGTCCTCTAGGGAGGCATCCGGTGGAATCTGTTGACAGTTCATTTTCCGCACTGAACAGGGCTACCAGAGATTCTTTCACTTCTGGAGTCTTTTGTGATATGTTGGTCTTTAACTCATGCCATCGGCCTCAGTGGATTGCGGCAAAGGTTAGCTGTAAATAATCATGGGTTTCGGTGTCAGAGGCCATGGTGTTCAAAGAGAGTAGGACTGGCCTGGAGCTTTCTGTCACATACCGGACATACTCTTCCATGTCCTCTACTTCATCTGCCTCCTTCTGATTGGCTGTATGGGGATGACTGAGAGGTAGTCTACTGGATTATTTGTGCCAAGCCAGTATCCACTCTACAATCGTATTCCTGCGATTGAATCAGCAATTTTGTGATCCACAGTGGAGGTTTGGATGCTGATCCTTAAAACAGAGGCACTAGTGGTTTGTGGTCAATGGTGATCACAAAAGGGTGCTCCTAAACATATATGTGAGAATGCCAGCAGGCACAGTGTATGGTGATGGCCTCTTTTTCGATATGAGAGTATCTTTGCTCCATGGCGGTGACTGATCTGCTCGCGTGGGCTACTGGTGTCCAGTCGCCGTGCTGTTGCTGCTGGGTAAGGACTGCCTGAGTCCCTTTGGGCTGGCATCAACAGCTATGGTGTTTGGCTTCTGTGGGTCAACGTAGGACAGGGTGGCAGTTGTGGGTGGGGCAAGCTTGGTCTTCTGGGATGCTTCTTCTTGTGTTGTTTCCCATGTCGAAGGAGTCATAGCTTTTGTCAGGCCTCGAATGGCTGGGTAGGGTTAGTGAGGTCAGGTATGACCTCCCACAGTAATTCACCATGCTAAGAAAACTCCTCACCTCAGAGATATTTGTGGGAGGAGGAGCTTATTGCACGTTGCACACCTTCTCCAGGTCAGGTGCTACTCTATCAGTTGAGAAAGTGTAGCCAAAGAAACTCATGGTCTGTTTCATGAATTAGCATTTTTCCAGATGAAGGTTCAAACCTGAGACTTGGATCCTCCGGAGGACTCCCCTCAAGTGTTTATCGTGTTCTCTGATGGATTTGGTGAAGATTAGGATGTCATCACTGACATTATTGACACCTGGAAGGCCAGCAAGCATCTCCCTGATGGTGTTCTGAAATATTTCAGCAGTGCTGTACATCCCGAAGTTGAGGCAACAGTATCTCCTTAGGCCCATATGAGTTGAAAACGTAATGTATCTCGATTCTGTCAAATTTTGAGAAGCATTTGGCTCCGGTGAGTTCTCCTAGGACGTCGTCAATCATGGGAGTGGGATGCCACTCCCTTTTGATTGTTACATTTGGGTATCTCATGTCCATGCAGATGCAGATGTCACCTGGCTGTTTTTGCTTCTTTGCCACCACAATAGGAGATACCCAGGGTGTTGGGCCATTCACTTTCTCAATGATTCCAGATCATTCGAGCTTCTCTAGTTCTGCTTCCACTTTCGGCCTGAGATGGAAATCTGTGTGTCTGTGCCTTAGTGTCACTGGTTGAATTGTCCGATTGATGTGCAGCTTCACTTCTTTCCGCTTTAAACATCTGATGCCCTGGAATACTACATCAAATTCAGCTAGGATGTTGAGGAGTTATAGCAGCAACCACCAAATGCAAAAGAGATCAGTTATAGGGCTTCTGCTGTGTGCCTGCTAATCAGCATACCTTGGCCACTGCTGGCTATGTAGACACTTGTGTCTACACTGGTGCCTTCATGTGATACCGATGACTTGAAACACCCTAGCATGGGCAGTGGTTGTGATTGGCCATACACAAATACCTTCACTCAGGCCTTGTCAAGTTGCCAGGAGTTTAGCAAGGGTGGGATATGTATCTGCAGCCATCAGGTCAATGGAGACACCTTTGTTAGTTGTAATGACCTGGTGGGGTTCTATGCCTAGTTGGCACTGGAGGAGCAGGCGTCTAGTGGATTGTGTCAGTCCAGTGGTGAAAACAGTGTGGACAAAGTACTCTGCAACACTGTCATCCATGTCTTATGGTTTACTGGTGTCTTCTGTGATCACAAGGCCAGGCTCCTTAAGGTATTTCTGCTTCGCTGACTGGCAGATTCGGTAATGCATTTCCTGCCTCCGGGTCGTTTTGGGGCCTTCGTGATGCGGCGTGTTTGGATGGCATTGACAGGTTCAGGTTTTATGACTGTGCAGGGCTGTCTCCATGTGCGAGACTCTTGCTTTCAACAATTCTTTTGACTTTATGAGGGTTTGGATGTTGCAGAGAGACTTCCCTGACTCTTGTAGTATGATTTCTTGGAGTTTGGCTGATGAACATCCTTGAATGATCTGGCCCCTTACTTCTTGTTCATTTTGGAATTCGCACATGCTTGTGAGCTCCTTGAGTCTACCATGGAACGTGTTGAGCAGTTCCTCTGTTTCCTGTTGATTCTGCCTGAAAACAAAACATTCATAGCCCTGTTCGCCATTGGTTCAAAGTGTGCAATCAGGGCAGCAACCAATGTTACGCATGTCTTAGGGGTAGCTTCCACTAGGGTCCTGTATATCTTGTGTATTTCCTTACCATTCAGGGGAAGTTGGAGCTGGAAAAGTAGTTTTGTTGCTATGTTGGGACCTTTAAAATAGAAATTGAGAGGGCCACCCACTATGAAGGGTTCAATGGTGGGAACCATTGCCATGTCCCTCCGTGCGACGGTTGACGTTAGGTCACCATGGGATGTGTCGCATTAGTGACAACACTTGTCTCGGCCTGGTGTGCTACAGCTGCCTTACCGAGGGTAGCATTTGCTCTGGGTAAGGTTGTGGCCCATTCACCATGTCAAAGGCCAGCTGCTTGCGATGTGGCTCACTGTGAGTCCTTAATGATGCGATTGAGTTTACGGTGGTTTACGGTGGTGGCCTGGCTGTTGTTGGTGTGACAGTGGTGCATTCAGTGTCTTCCTGCACTTCACTGACTAGCTGAAAGTGATGCAGGTCACTAATTAATGCAGGCCTAGCAGGCGTGGCAGCTTCAGAGTAATGTTCTTTACGCCTGGGCCACACGCTGCATGTGTTGCCCACAGCACAATCATAATGGTGCTGCAGATGCAGTAGCTTGTGTCGGGTGATCCCTCGTGAGGAGGGCAGCACTGTTTTCCCACTTGCGCTGCTCTGCGTGTGCATGTAGGTGCCAATCAGAAGAACAACAGGATGTCTGTCCAGTGTTCACCGGCAGGGCTAGCTGGACAGCTCGTGGATCATGGGGGAGAGGCACAGAGGCAGCTTGGAGAGCGAAGTGAGGGTGGGTACTATCCTTGACACCAGTGTCGTGTTGGCGATCCGAGGCATATGCCAACATGTGGTATGCGTGCATAAACAACTTAGTGGACTCACTGTGCTTGCTAAGTGCTGGCACACGATTGACTTGCTCTTGCACCCTTTTATCCATGCTAGGGCATGCTGTGCTGGGCTAAACCAACAAACCGCTGTAGGCTGGTGAACAGACGGGACCACCCCTGTGTAACTCAGAAGGAGAAGGTGGTACATTACAACCACATATGGGCATGTGTTGGACACAAAGTTATGGAGTGACCCTAGTAAAGGACAGGGCATTTCCTTGGTGCGTTGGATTTCTTGGAGTACGGTTTTGAAATCAGAAGGCCACTCCTATTGATATTGTTGCTTTTCACAGCTCATCTGGAATAATTTCAGCAGGAAAGAGAAGGATTCAAGAAAAAGAGAGGGAGTGTTGGGACATGTGGAGAGTGTGTGATCAGAGGGGGAGAAGGGAATGAGAAAAGGGAGACAGAATGGATGGAAAAAGAGCAGTAGCATTAGAAGCTGACTTGAGCATCTTTGCCAAGGCTGCTTTTGGTTCCCCAGTCCAACACTAAGCCACCGCAGTCAAAGCATAAATCACGTAGCAGCAGTTTTCACTTTGCAATTGAACTGTGTGAACCCTTCCCTCTTCCCACCGAGGTCAGAGCTTGGTAAGCCTACTCACACTTTCCCAGGGACTCTTACAGCATACAGGACTACACTCTCAGAAGAGATTAGAATACAGATAAAACTGCCCCGGAGCAGTGGCAGCCTGCAGGACTAAAGTATGATGGAGTACAATGGCGCCACACTCACCATATTTGCAGCTCCCGCCGGTGCGACACTTTTCCCCCAGCATCCACAAGGAGGAATTGAAGGACTTCCTTCCTGCTCAGTGGAACGCAAATCTAACCAATCCTGATGCTGCTCTCGTGCTGTTCTCAGCATGGGAGCAGCTCCATGATTGGTGAGAGCAGGCTAACGAAGCACTCATTTTGAGGCTGGGGGCGTGTGCCAGCAATCCCCCAGCTGTTTGACAGCACTGGAATTGCTGCATCTACAGTGCGCATGTCGGGCTGGGCGTAGCAAGACAGCCAGCCAAACTGACACGCACACTGAAAAGGGGAGCAGTCATCCTGCAATAGTAGGATTCAGCCCCGCCCCCTGCCCTCACGCTGGCACTGTACACAGCACGAGCAGGTGCCAAAATAAAATGGCATTACTATGCCATTTTATTTATTTGTTTTTTCCTGCTGTGCTTGCAGACGGTGGGGCGACGCCCCTGCTCTCTCTAAGAGGTACCGCCCCTGTTCCTGAGGAAGGGATGATTATCTGACACTCCAGCTAAAAAAGATTGACTCAGTTCAGAATCGGTCAGTCATGACATGGAATGAGAGCAGTGCAAAGCATTTCTAAATACATGGGTCACTCTGCTGCCAATCAAGTAATGTCGTGTAAACAAAAAATACTAATATTTAAGGCCTATTTAAGGCCTTTTGCAATTGCCATTTTAGGTATGAATAAGAGTGTGCTTAGTATTTCTCATATGTATACATTATGATGTAATCTCAAATTTTTGTCCATATGATTTACTATGTCCTTCCCAGGTGAACATTACGCACACCACCTACATCAACCTAATTCAAGGACATAACGAAGATGGAGGAGCTGTTAGAAGACCCTCTGTCCATCTGCCATTTTCTTGCACATACCCCCTCACTATCAACCTCATCCCGCCCACAGGAGGGACTCCGGTCCAGGCGTAAGTAAAGATGGTGGAGATTCAGGATGTCACTGTTTTCTTTGTGTGTGTGTCTGATACATCCATGCTTAGTTCCTTGAGATGAAGGCTGCATCTTTTGGACCAGACAAGGCCAGGTAAAAAAGATAAAATCACTGATTTTCAGGTACACAATCTAGTTGACATGCCGCCCCAGTGAAATATAGCTGAGTTCCCTCCTCACTTAACCCTTAGGCTGTTCCAGATTACCAAATGGGCAAAGTAGACACTGACCTATGGGCCCCACTCCATTTAGGGGTCATGCAACAATGGATCCAAATAATATTGTTTTGATCTTGGAAGAAAATTACAATCTAGCTTTCTTAAATTGTTTCCAAAAGATATTAAAAAATGAATTAAGTCAAAGAAATAAAAAATTTACATTAAAGACTACAGAGAAAATACTGTATTAACGTAATGTAGCCATTAACAACTTGAAGTACATAAACCACAAACATGAGATTCACATAACAGAACCAAGGGTAGGTCGCTCCCCCTGCCGCTGCAGCTCCTCCAAGTTCCCGAGTTCCACCTAACTGTAAGTACCCCCTCCTCCCAGCCCCTCGCCCTGCCCCGCGCCACTCACCTTCTCTCCTGCTCCTGCTTCTTTTCCTCCTCTCTGTCTCTTCCTCCTCGCTCCCCCTCTGCAATCTTCTTCTGTGCTCTTCTGTTCTTCTCTTCTGTTCTTCTGTTCTTCCCTTCTGTTCTTCTGTGTTCTTCCGGTCTTCTGTGTTCTTCTTCTCTGTTCTTCTCGGTGCTTCTGTGTTCTTCTTCTCGGTTCTTCTCTGTTCTTCTCTGTTCTTCTCTGTTCTTCTCTGTTCTTCTGCTCTTCCGATCTTCTGTTCTTCTGTTCTTCTGTTCTTCTGTTCTTCTGTTCTTCTGTTCTTCTGTTCTTCTGTCTTCTGTTCTTCTGGTCTTCTGTCTTCTGCTCTTCCGGTCTTCTGTTCTTCTGTCTTCTGTTCTTCTGTCTTCTGTTCTCCTGTCTTCGGCTCTTCTACCTCCTCCGTCTTCTTCCCTCGAGCCTGCCCTCCTGCTCCTTCCTCATCCCCCTCCCTCACTCGCCTCCCCCTCTCTCACCCCTAGCTAACCCGTTCGCTATCTACCTCCCTCACTCCTCCTATCTTCCTATCTCTCTAGCTCCCTATCTCACTATCTAACTCCCCCACTCTCCACCTCCTCCTACCTACCTATCTGTCTATCTATCTATTTCCCTATCTATCGACTTCTCTATCTATTTTCTCTATCTATTTCTCTATCTCTCCCCCCCTCCCGCCACCCCCTCTACTACCTATCTCCCTATCCTCTCACTCTACCTCTCTTCCTCACCCACCTCTACAACCCCCCCTCCCCTATCTTCACAACCCTACTCCTATCTCTCTCCCTAATCTCCAAACCTCCTAACACTCACCCTCCTCCACCCTAAACCCCCTCCCCCAGCTCCTCTCACTCTACCTGTCCCCCCCCCTCCCTCGCGCTTTCCCGCCGCGACCTCCTGCACGCCCCCAGCTCCCATTCGCCCCCAGCTGACCCCTCCCCCCCCCTCCTACCTCTTATGGCGGCCGCTGCGCGACAGTGGTAGCGACCCTTGACCCAAGGGTAGGTCGCTCCCCCTGCCGCTGCAGCTCCTCCAAGTTCCCGAGTTCCTGTGTTCCTGAGACCCACCTAACTGTAAGTACCCCCCTCCTCCCAGCCCCTCGCCCTGCCCCGCGCCACTCACCTTCTCTCCTGCTCCTGCTTCTTTTCCTCCTCTCTGTCTCTTCCTCCTCGCTCCCCCTCTGCAATCTTCTTCTGTGTTCTTCTGTTCTTCTCTTCTGTTCTTCTGTTCTTCCCTTCTGTTCTTCTGTGTTCTTCCGGTCTTCTGTGTTCTTCTTCTCTGTTCTTCTCGGTGCTTCTGTGTTCTTCTTCTCGGTTCTTCTCTGTTCTTCTCTGTTCTTCTCTGTTCTTCTCTGTTTTCTGCTCTTCCGATCTTCTGTTCTTCTGTTCTTCTGTTCTTCTGTTCTTCTGTTCTTCTGTCTTCTGTTCTTCTGGTCTTCTGTCTTCTGCTCTTCCGGTCTTCTGTTCTTCTGTCTTCTGTTCTTCTGTCTTCTGTTCTCCTGTCTTCGGCTCTTCTACCTCCTCCGTCTTCTTCCCCCGAGCCTGCCCTCCTGCTCCTTCCTCATCCCCCTCCCTCACTCGCCTCCCCCTCTCTCACCCCTAGCTAACCCGTTCGCTATCTACCTCCCTCACTCCTCCTATCTTCCTATCTCTCTAGCTCCCTATCTCACTATCTAACTCCCCCACTCTCCACCTCCTCCTACCTACCTATCTGTCTATCTATCTACTTCCTTATCTATCGACTTCTCTATCTATTTTCTCTATCTATTTCTCTATCTCTCCCCCCTCCCGCCACCCCCTCTACTACCTATCTCCCTATCCTCTCACTCTACCTCTCTCCCTCACCCACCTCTACAACCCCCCCTCCCCTATCTTCACAACCCTACTCCTATCTCTCTCCCTAATCTCCAAACCTCCTAACACTCACCCTCCTCCACCCTAAACCCCCTCCCCAGCTCCTCTCACTCTACCTGTCCCCCCCTCCCTCGCGCTTTCCCGCCGCGACCTCCTGCACGCCCCCGCCCCCCAGCTCCCATTCGCCCCCAGCTGACCCCTCCCCCCCCCTACCTCTTATGGCGGCCGCTGCGCGACAGTGGTAGCGACCCTTGACCCAAAGGTAGGTCGCTCCCCCTGCCGCTGCAGCTCCTCCAAGTTCCCGAGTTCCTGTGTTCCTGAGACCCACCTAACTGTAAGTACCCCCCTCCTCCCAGCCCCTCGCCCTGCCCCGCGCCACTCACCTTCTCTCCTGCTCCTGCTTCTTTTCCTCCTCTCTGTCTCTTCCTCCTCGCTCCCCCTCTGCAATCTTCTTCTGTGTTCTTCTGTTCTTCTCTTCTGTTCTTCTGTTCTTCCCTTCTGTTCTTCTGTGTTCTTCCGGTCTTCTGTGTTCTTCTTCTCTGTTCTTCTCGGTGCTTCTGTGTTCTTCTTCTCGGTTCTTCTCTGTTCTTCTCTGTTCTTCTCTGTTCTTCTCTGTTCTTCTGCTCTTCCGATCTTCTGTTCTTCTGTTCTTCTGTTCTTCTGTTCTTCTGTCTTCTGTTCTTCTGGTCTTCTGGTCTTCTGTCTTCTGCTCTTCCGGTCTTCTGTTCTTCTGTCTTCTGTTCTTCTGTCTTCTGTTCTCCTGTCTTCGGCTCTTCTACCTCCTCCGTCTTCTTCCCCCGAGCCTGCCCTCCTGCTCCTTCCTCATCCCCCTCCCTCACTCGCCTCCCCCTCTCTCACCCCTAGCTAACCCGTTCGCTATCTACCTCCCTCACTCCTCCTATCTTCCTATCTCTCTAGCTCCCTATCTCACTATCTAACTCCCCCACTCTCCACCTCCTCCTACCTACCTATCTGTCTATCTATCTATTTCCCTATCTATCGACTTCTCTATCTATTTTCTCTATCTATTTCTCTATCTCTCCCCCCCTCCCGCCACCCCCTCTACTACCTATCTCCCTATCCTCTCACTCTACCTCTCTCCCTCACCCACCTCTACAACCCCCCCTCCCCTATCTTCACAACCCTACTCCTATCTCTCTCCCTAATCTCCAAACCTCCTAACACTCACCCTCCTCCACCCTAAACCCCCTCCCCCAGCTCCTCTCACTCTACCTGTCCCCCCCCTCCCTCGCGCTTTCCCGCCGCGACCTCCTGCACGCCCCCGCCCCCCAGCTCCCATTCGCCCCCAGCTGACCCCTCCCCCCCCCTCCTACCTCTTATGGCGGCCGCTGCGCGACTGCGCAGCGGGCACGCCGCTGGCGTGCCGGAGGCGCGCCAGAGGCAAGCCCGTCTGCGCCCGTCCGCGCCTGGCCCGCGCCCAGCGCCACGACCCCTGGTCCCCAGCTCCCCCAAGCCCCGCTGATCCGCTACGACCCCACCACCCTCCACGCCCTCAACCCAGGGCGCTCCAAAACCTGCTTCCTAGCTCACCCCAAACGCACCCATGGACCCTTCGCCTGCAACTCCTGCAAACGCATCTTCCACCACGCAACTACCACGACCACAAGCCCACGCGCCATCAACCACCTCAAGTGCATCCTGATCAACGCTCGTTCCGTCCACAAGCACGCCGTTGAACTTTGGGACCTCCTGGACTCCACAGCCCCGGACGTCGCCTTCATCACGGAGACATGGATGAACGCCTCCTCTGCTCCAGACATCGCTACCGCCATCCCCGAAGGCTACAAGATCTCCAGAAAAGACCGCACCAACCAAGTAGGAGGAGGTGTCACCATCATCTTCAAAGACTCCATCAGCGTCACCACCTCCACCGAAGACCCCCCCCTCGCCGCTGAACACCTGCATTTTCAGATTCGCACCGACCCAAGGACCACCCTCAGAGGATCCCTCGTCTACCGTCCTCCCGGACCTCGCGCCTCTTTCAGCGACGCCATCGCCGACTTCATCTCCCCGCACGCCCTCGCCTCACCGGACTACATCCTCCTAGGCGACCTCAACTTCCATCTGGAACAAAACAACGACCCCAACACCACCACCCTGCTCGACAACCTCGCCAACCTCGGCCTCAAACAACTGGTGAACACCGCCACCCACATCGCCGGACACACGCTCGACCCTATCTTCACCGCCAGCAAACACGTCTTCTTCAGCCACACCTCTGCCCTACACTGGACCGACCACAGCTGCGTCCACTTCACATTCCGACGCGAGACCTCCCACCTCCGCACTCAACCCACCCCTCGTCGACAGTGGAACAAGATCCCTGAAGAGCAACTCTTCTCCGCTCTCGCCGCCAACCAACCCACCCTCACCACCGACCCCAACGACGCAGCTCTCAACCTCACAAACTGGATCTCCAACTGCGCTGACAACCTTGCTCCCCTCAAACGCACGCATCGACAGACCAACACCAAAAAACCTCTCTGGTTCTCTGACACCCTCAAAGAATCAAAGAAAACTTGTCGTGCCCTTGAGAAGGCCTGGCGCAAGGACCACACCGCGGACAACATGACCGCCCTCAAGAACGCTACACGCGAACACCACCACCTGATCCGCACTGCCAAAAGGAACTTTTTCACCGACAGACTAGACAAAAACAGCCACAACAGCAGAGAACTCTTCAGCATCGTCAAAGAGTTCTCCAACCCCAGCGCCAGCGCCAACGCCGTCACGCCCTCACAGGATTTGTGCGAATCCCTCGCCACTTTCTTCCATCGCAAGATCAGCGACCTCCACGACAGCTTCGGACACCAGACCCAACCATACACCACTGAACCCGCTTCCCCGGACATCACCCTCAACAACTGGACCCACATCAACACGGAAGAAACCAAATCCATCATGAACTCTATCCACTCCGGCGCCCCTTCGGACCCCTGCCCGCACTTCATCTTTAACAAAGCCGACGACATCATCGCCCCGCACCTCCAGACCGTCATCAACTCTTCTTTTTCTTCTGCTACCTTCCCCGAATGCTGGAAGCACGCTGAAGTCAACGCCCTACTAAAGAAACCTACGGCTGACCCAAGCGACCTGAAAAACTTCCGCCCCATCTCTCTTCTACCTTTCCCAGCCAAGGTAATAGAAAAGACCGTCAACAAACAGCTGACCACCTTCCTGGAAGACAACAACCTGCTCGACCCTTCACAAACCGGATTCCGAACCAACCACAGCACGGAAACCGCCCTCATCTCAGTCACAGACGACATCAGAACCCTGATGGACAACGGTGAAACAGTCGCCCTCATTCTCCTCGACCTCTCGGCTGCCTTTGACACCGTCTGTCACCGCACCCTAATCACCCGCCTACGCTCCACCGGGATCCAAGGGCAGGCCCTGGACTGGATCGCCTCCTTCCTCGCTAACCGCTCCCAAAGAGTTTACCTCCCTCCGTTTCGCTCAGAACCCACCAAGATCATCTGCGGCGTACCTCAAGGCTCATCGCTCAGCCCGACACTCTTCAATGTCTACATGAGCCCCCTCGCCGACATCGTACGCAAGCACGACATCATCATCACCTCCTACGCCGACGACACCCAACTTGTACTCTCCCTCACCAAGGACCCCGCCAGCGCCAAGACCAACCTACAAGAGGGTATGAAGGACGTCGCAGATTGGATGAGGCTCAGCCGCCTAAAGCTGAACTCTGAAAAAACAGAAGTCCTCATCCTCGGCAACACCCCGTCCGCCTGGGACGACTCCTGGTGGCCCACGGCCCTCGGCACCGCACCGAACCACGCAGACCACGCCCGCAACCTCGGCTTCATCTTGGACCCTCTTCTCACCATGACCAAGCAAGTCAACGCCGTGTCCTCCGCCTGCTTCCTCACTCTCCGCATGCTCCGCAAGATCTTCCGCTGGATCCCCGACGACACCAGAAAAACCGTGACCCACGCCCTTGTCACGAGTCGCCTGGACTACGGCAACACCCTCTACGCCGGGACCACCGCCAAACTCCAAAACCGCCTGCAACGCATCCAAAACGCCTCGGCCCGCCTCATCCTCGACGTACCCCGCAACAGCCACATCTCCGCACACCTGAGACACCTGCATTGGCTCCCAGTCAGCAAAAGGATCACCTTCCGTCTTCTCACCCACGCACACAAAGCCCTCCACAACAAGGGCCCGGAATACCTCAACAGACGCCTCAGCTTCTACGTCCCCACCCGCCCCCTCCGCTCCGCTGGCCTCGCACTTGCTGCCGTCCCTCGCACCCGCCGCTCCACGGCGGGTGGGAGATCTTTCTCCTTCCTGGCGGCCAAGACCTGGAACTCCCTCCCCACCAGCCTCAGGACCACCCAGGACCACTCCGCTTTCCGGAGACTCCTAAAGACTTGGCTGTTCGAGCAGCGATAACCCCCCCTTTCCCCCCTAGCGCCTTGAGACCCGCACGGGTGAGTAGCGCGCTTTATAAATGTTAATGATTTGATGATTTGATTTCTTAAAAGCTCATTTGCTGTCAGCTTGTAAAAAAATTCAGTGCAAACTACGTACGTGTAATGTACAGTAGTGATGGTCAGACATCTCTCTCTAGCAGCTGACGTGCACACTCTTAGTTCAATGTTGTTATTCCACTAGAGCATGCGCACGAGAAACCTCTAGTAGAGCCACTACATTTTACAGAGTACAGCAAACGACAGCCGTTTTGGGTCTGTTTTAAAGCAGAAAATTTGTGTAGGTTGTAATGCAATCACTGTTGGTTTTTTACAGATTGAATAGTAGCGCCTCAAGTGTTAAAGTAAATTAGCAACAAGTGTCAAAATTGTAGAAAGAATTTGTAAATACATTAATTTGTATTTTATATAAATTTAATGACAAAAATTAGTAAACTTGAATTAAAAAATGTTATTAACCAATTCGATTTTTAATTGGTATCACAATTAGATAGACCCATTTTGGGTCAGAAATCATTCCCTCTCTGTCTTACACATTAGGACAGTGTTTTTTATTTTATTTTATTTTGAAGATGCACAATGTACAGAAACCAAAACAAAGAGAAGGCTGAATAAATACAATAAATACATTGTATAAATACACATCATTACATATGTTTGTTTCATCAATCTGCAGCAGACAACAAGACCACTAAAAAGGAAAGCGTGAATAACCTGTTAGAGACCTTAAAATACAAACAAAGTGCAAAAGTTGAACATGATTAAAAAGATAAATCCCCTACAAACATGACTCAGTTATTACCTAACCATTGTGCAAACGGGGCCCAGATAGCTTCACCCATCCGTTTGCGCGTGCGGCACTTGCACGCATAAGAGCCCATCTCTAGATAAAACATTGAGCACATCCGAGCCAGCCAATGGTTAAAAGTTGGTGGGGTCGACTCCAGCCAATCAGATGTAATACAGCAGCGAGCCATAGACATAGCTAAAAACAAGAACCTCTGCGAATATTCTAGGTACACCACTCCATCAATTCCCAATAATACTAGTTGCGGCGTAATTACCACCTCCTGATAAATAAGCCTAGTTAAAAAGTTGGCCATATCAGTAAAGAATTCATGTAGCCTACTGCAACTAAAAAACATATGTGCCAAGTCGGCCGATACACTCTTACATCTGGGACACACCATCGCCCTTGAACTGCCCCAATTGAATAGCTTAATGGGGGTATAATATAGATGAAAAACAGTTTTATAATGTTGGCCTTGTGGCCCAGCGGCTAATATAAATCGCTGTGCCATATCTAAAGAGGTCCGTAATGATACTTCAGAAACTCCAATATTCCGAGCCCACCTCTCCGCCTGTTTGATCAAATCATCTAGCATTAAATTAAAAAAAAGAGGATAAAGCTAACAGACCCGCCATCTAATGGGGTTATGAAGAACCTCCATAACTGGGATTCTATCCCCCAGCTGCTGATCTAGAGTTTACCCCCAAAAAGTGTCTAATTTGCAAATATTTAAAAAAATCCTTAGTGTCCAATGAAAATTCACTTGTCAATTCTTCAAAAGATTTAAGGTGGGTGTTCCCATAGAAATCATCAATGCGCCAAACACCCAGCTGAGCCCACCTGGCACAGTATTCATCCTTAAAAATATCAGGAAGTACAGAAGAATTCGAAATTGGGGTATAAAAATTAATCCGGCCAATTCCAATTTTCTTTTTAACATTGGTCCACACCTTAAATGCAGCCCAAACAGTCTTGAACTTAACTTTTTTTAAATAACTAGGCTCCACTGTTCTCAGAAAAGCTGCATTGGCATATCTTCCCCAAATCATATTATATATAGTAGGACAGGTTTCGCCAAAATCTCTGTTATCAGCCTGTTGGCTAATTAATGGTTGAATATATTGTAGTGCAGATACCCAGTAATAAAAAAGAAAGTGAGGGGCCGCCCACCCCCCCCCTTTCTCTGGGTAACACTAAGTACTTATATGCCCGTCGTACTTTTTTAAAAGACCAAATAAAGCTACTCGCTAAATTCTCCATGTGTTTGAACCAGTCTTTGCTAATTTCCAGCGGAATAGTGCGGAAAAAATATAAGACCCTAGGTAAAAAAATCATTTTAATAAGATTGCATCTACCAATAATCGTTAAATGTAAATTGTTCATATGATGCAACTCTTTCCTGGTTTTAGCTAAGACAGGGGCAAGATTACTCTCCACTATCTGGTCCAAATTGGCCAACAATCTGACACCTAGATAAGTCACTTGATTGGCCCTCCTGTTGTCTTCAATAATGGCCCACTCATTGCACAGTATTTGGCATTTACTCCTATTTAATGCATAGCCCGAGATCTCGCCGAAATCCGCGGCTAGCTTCTCTATTTCTTCAATCGCCCTCCCTGGTTCAGGAGTAGTGACAGCTATATCATCAGCATATGCCAAAATTTTAAACCTGCCCTCCGCCATTACCATGGGCGAGATCTAAGTACTTTGCAATAACTTCCTAATAAAAGGGTCTATATAAAGTGCAAACAGTAAGGGGGAGCAGGGACAACCCTGTCTGGTTCCTCTTGTATTATAGAAGGGTTCTGAGGTTGCCCCTGCTAGTTGAATTCGAGCAAGGGGCTTCTGATATAAACCTTGTATAGCCCTAATAAAACCAGCCCCTATATTAACTTTACTGAGCACTGTCCATAAATATTTCCAGCTCACCCGATCGAAAGCCTTTTCGGCATCTAATAATATTAATGACATAGGGGCCGCCATAACCTGAGATGCATCTAGCATGGTAATAACACGCCTAACATGTTCGGCGGTCCCCCGCCCAGGAATAAACCCATGTTGCCAAGGGTAAACAAGCCCACTAATAACTCGACTGAGCCTAACCGCGAGAATTTTGGCATACCATTTGGCATCCGCGTTTATCAATGAAATAGGTCAGTAGGAGCCTGGTAAAAGTGGGTTCTTCTCTTTTTTTAAGAATATAACAATATTGGCCTCCAGCCATGAGCCCAGCACCCGTTCTCCAGCCTGCACTGACGTACAGAGTGCCATAATATCATCCTTCAATTCCTCAAAAAAAGTTTTAAAGAATTCTATTGGGATCATATCAGGGCCAGTAGCTTTCCCATTAGATAAAGCAGTTAAAGCCGAGATGATCTCATCCAACTCAGTGGTGGCAGTCAGTTGACAGTCCTCATCTTGCGTTAACTTTGGACATGGAATATCACTCAAATACTGAGTAATCCTTTGTCATCCGAGAAGAGATTTTCCTGCTGGTACAATACAGAATGATATTCTTTAACACCTGTAGTACCGACGCATCTCTACACACAACCTGCCCCAGCCTATCTTTAATTGCCAAAATGGCGCTCCGAGCCGCCTTCTGTCTAGTCTTATATGCAAGCACCTTACCCACCCTCTCACTAAACTCATAACATTCCTGCCTGCGAGTCTGGGCTTTGATAATGTCTTGATCTAGATACAGCTGAGTGATCTTGGCCTTCATGGCCGCAATCTTATCCAAAGTATCTTGTATTGGAGCATTGTTCCTTGCCAGCCCCACTATCTGACTCTCCAGAGAAGCCAATTCAATCTGGGCCGCAGATATAACAAGGTGGCGTTGTTTCTCCCGCCTAAGGGCGTAGCTCAGGGTTTCCCCGCGGATAGCAGCCTTTAAAGCATCCCATAACATCCCCGGTGGGACCGTGTCCCTGTTAAAACCCCAAAATTCCGTTATCCATACTTTCATCCGTGACACATAAACTGAGTCAAGCAGCAAACCCCGGTCAAAAGACCAGGGTTTTAAATGTCGCTCTTTACGCAAGTCCAGAAATTGTACTACCAAAGGATTATGGTCAGATATGACCCTAGGGAATTTTTCCACCAAAAGTCCTTCACATAGCGATGATGACAAAAAAAAATAGTCTAACCGGACAGACTTTCGGTGCGGATAAGAGAAGAAAGTGTACCCAGGATCCATAGGCATACAATGCTGCCATGCATCCACAAGGCCATGAGTCTGCACCAGCGTTTGTAAGGCGCGAAACACCTTCGGTTTCCGTCCCAAATATGAATCCTGATTCTGTAAGGGGATATTAGTCTCAGTATGTACATTAAAGTCCCCACATATAATAAGCGGTAAGGCCCAAAGCACAAGTTCAGTATTCAACATATTAATACCAGCCGGATCATCAAAATTGGAGCCATAAATAGAGCACACAGTAAAATTCGATTGTCCCATAGCACATTCTATTATAACCTATCGGCCCATGTTATCAACCCTCTTCTTGACCACCTTAAGAAGATCTCGCCGTGTAAGTACTGCAACCCCTCTAGTGTTAGTTTCTTGAGTGGTGTACGCCGCTAGTTGGAAACCAGGAAAGTCCAACAGATGCTTTTTAGTCGGGGTAACATGCGTCTCTTGCAAACAGATTATATCCGCCCTTAATGTTTTGAGCTCATGAATGGCAAGGCGTCTTTTCTTGGAATTGTTTAGCCCACATATATTTAAGGTGGCCACCCGCAGAACATTACGTTCCCCCATTGAAAGCTCTAACAAATACACCCAAACTTACATCTTGTTTCATCATACACCTAATAAACTCCTGTGCCTTCAAATACATATTTCTGTGCATCTCCCATGCAAACCCTACCCAACCCCCAAACCACCCCACCTGTCCCCACCCCACCCACAAAGGAAAACCCTACCTCAACCCCCAGCCCACCCCCCACCCTACCAAATGAGGCTTCCAGACTGTAGTCTGTAAGATGGACAAGCCCCCCCCCTTTTTGAGGGCTCCTGCAGCGACTACTAAATTAAACAAGTTCACTAACAAAAGCTGTTTCCCCTAGAGACAAAACCCCCATAGACAATTAAGTCGAAGACTACAAGTACTCCTTGGCTTTGATCTCAGATGAGAACACTCAAACTGACCCTTTATATATTGTCTTGAGTCGGGCCGGGGACAGTAGATAAGCTTCGGCTCCCTTCTCCTGGAAGGAGCTGATCAGTTGTCTCAAGCGCCAGCGTCTCTCTACCGTAGCATGACTGAAGTCGGGACGGGAGAAAAATGTACAACCCTCACATCTAATCCTTGCATCAGGGTGGGCTTTCTCAAAAATTATTTGGCGCAGCAAGTAATTGCCAAAGTAAACAATAAAGGCCTTAGGCTGTTGTTGGGCTGTTCCATTTGCTCCTGCTAGTTGTTGATTCCTCAGATGTAATCGAAACCGATGGGCTCTCTGTATCTCCTTCTCCCACTCCCATCCAGTCTGCTCCGGAAATGCTGCTTTAAACAATCTGATTATAAAGGCCCTTGAATCCTGCCCTTCTACTCCTTCTTGTATCCCTATTAAACGCAAGTTGTTATGACGTTGCCGATTTTCAAAGTCCTCTACTTTCCACTGAATATCAGAGAGCTGAGTCTCATGCATAGCAGCTTGTTTTGTCACTGCCCCCAGGTCTGACTCCAGCACGTCCGCCCGGCACTCAATAGCAGCAATCCGCTCCCCAATTTCAGAGCATGTCTTTGCAACCTTGCAGACTGCCACTTGTAGCTGCTTCGTGGCCACCCTGGCTTTCTTGCTGTCCCTCTGCGTTTGCTTGTGCTGTGCTGTGCTGGTCTGATAAATAAGATGCAGAGAAGGGGAGGGGGACACAGTCTCTGCATTCAGAATGTTGGCCTCTGACCGGGCTGGGGCCACCGAGAGATCATCCATACTGTGCAGTAGCTGTTGTGTTCCTGTATAATCCCAGGACATAGCTCTCGTCCTACACGTCTTCTTCTTTTTTTCCCTCTTCTCACTAGACTCTCCAGCTTTGTCTGATCTAGATACCTCACTCTGTCTTGGTTGACATTTAATTGCGGTACCCCTCAGCACAGAAATCGGAGTTAAAGGGACTGTAGAGCTATCACATGTCTCTGAGTCTATGGAGGGGCTGGTGCTGGCCTCGTCCGAGTCTCAAGATTGATCCGACAGAGCAAAAAAATTCTCCCCAACTTCACCCTGAGCTAACGAATCCTCCCTGCCCTGCCAGAAATCACGGATCGCCTCCAGAGTACAAGCCAGAGTTGGCGGGTCGGTACTTGGCAATATGTATGCTGCTGCTGCTTGCTCGCAATACCCTGCCCCTGTCACCAATTCCTGCGCAAGCCTTACATTACCCTGATACCCCGGGGCATGTAACGGCTGGTCAGCCTCCCCTTCAGATGCTGCTGCAAGACCATTAGCCCCAACACAAGGAGCAGAAGCCTGTGAAAATCCCCCAGCAGTATAACTTACAGTTTTGTGTGTATCCAGGGATCGACTGCCACCCACATCGACTTTCACCTGAGGCAAGCCCCCACTATCTAAAGAAGCCAGACGTCCTGGGCCAGTGCTGTCACCATCCACAGTCAGTGCTGCCGCATCTCGTGTAGATCCAAAATCAGAGTCCTTTATAGTGATACCGCCCCCATTAGGGGCTGAATTGTGAGGAATTTTAAACATCTGGGGTATAGTCACCCCTTCCCTCTTTTCTCCAATCGGTTTTGCACCATTTTTCACCCTGTGCGTCTGCCCCACGGTCGCGGAACTCCCTGGAGCTGGCTGTCTGCCCTCAAACGCACTCTCACAGCTGCCGGCATTTCCAAAACTGCTGTTCCTGGATACCCCCCCATGCGGGGGGCTGAGAGTCCAAAGGTCGCCGATCCTGCGACCCTGGTTTTGGCCGGCTGCCGCGTGCGGCCTTTGGGGCCATCCGCCGCTGTTTGCCGCGTGGGGCTAGAAAGATGACAAAAGTCAAAACCACGAAACCGCGGCCGTTATGGCCAAAATCACTGAGGTCGCCCAGGGAGCTCCTGCTGCTTCCGATCGTAATGCCGCTTGGTGTAGGCGGGCGTGCCCCAGTCAGAAACCACCCGCGTAATCCTCTCCGCGAGCGGGGGAAACACAAAACGACAAACAGGAGCCGGGGGAGAAGAAAACCTCCGACCGCTAGATACTCGCGCCCGCCATCTTGCCTCGATCAGGGCAGTGTCCACGTCTTTCTCAATGACAACAGGACAGTGTTTGTGGTACTCTGTAAAATGTAGTGACTCTAACTTCCAGAAACAAAGCTAAGTGAGTTAGTGTGTCGCAAGCTCTCGCCAGGTGTTGGTTAGTAAAATTAAAAATGTATTAGGAGATAATTTACGAACGGGAGCCCGAAATTTTGATTATCTCGGGCCTCCACAGGGTCTAATATAGCTGCCCTTAGGCAAGTTGGACGGGGTAGTGTTTGCTGACAATAAACCCTCACAAGACAATGATTTTAAAGCTACGGACAAGGATCGACAACTGTATAGGTCACTAATTATCCTAATTCTGTAGGGCAAACTTACATAAGGTGAAAAGGTTATTTTTGTCAAATTTAATGCATTAAAGAGTCTATTGTCCTTTCAAGAACTCACATAATGCTTATTGGAACAAGGGAATGTTGGGCGCTCCATTGAATACAGTGAAGTGGCTCAGCGCCAATAATGGCTGGTATGAGTCTTCTGCTCAACTTTCCAATGTTTGTCTTTCTGTTTCTCTCTTTTTCATTTAGAAATTGGGTGGAATTAGCCTTACATTCCTTCTGCCTCGGGCTATACCTGATGTTAAAAGCCCCTCCCACATTTTATATCTCGGGGGTTAATAACTGATATAGCCCTTGCAGCAGGCTATAAGGCTATCATAACTTGTGGCCGCATATAGCATCAGGTTTCCAGCTTTCTGTGGGCCAGTGTGGCACATGCACTGCTTTCGCATGCTCGCCAATTTTAGAGCTTACTTCCAAATAGTGAGGGGAAAATTATAGGTGTCTATGGCCACCATGATTATATAGTGGACTGAGGGGAAAAAACATTGGCATTGGTATGAGGTGCCACTCTCTAACACAATTCATGCTGGTGCTGGAGGGTTTTCGGAGGTGTTCTGCCAGAATAACATGTTTTTAATATTGTCCTACAAAAATATCGTAGCCAGAACATCAACAGCCACAGTATTGTGAAGTATCTAGAGGGAAGAAGAGATTTACTATTCTTAATTTCACGTCTGTGTGCCTTGATGATATATGTATGTGTGTGTGTGTTAGTGTGTGTGTGAGACTCAAGGTAAGTAGCTGGGGAGTTTAGAATCGAAAATGTATACTAACCTACACATGCTTCACTTCAAAATAGTGTGGTAGTCTATATTCCAGCCATAGTATTTTGTATTCAATATTCTAACATACAAACTTTTTCAGTGGCTGAAGATGACACCAGCTAAGCCACTGAAAAAGCTACCACCACCACAAACTAAATGAGGCGACAGGGTAGCCCCCAGTAGTTAGTGGCTGTACTATTACTACTCACATCTACATCAGGCCTAGAGTGGCAAAGTTCATAGAACAAATGAGATCTTCAAACCATTTCCAACACTGCTGTGAGAAGACAGGAAATAGATGGGAATAAGAAGTAACCTCTTCTTCCTCTACAGATCTCAGATAAGATTAACTGGTATGGTTCTTTCACTAATTATCACAGCTACCTCGGTTAATGCAGCACATGAACAAACATCAACAGAAGTAGGACAGAAAAATCCAGAAAAGCATACTTTATGGGGCACATGTTCAAAGGTTTTTTGTGGTTGCAAACGGGTTGATTCTTTGCGAATGCAAAAAGGCTTTTACACATGTACAAAGCTCTATTTGCGATTCAGTAACCTATACCGAATTGCATATTGAGGTTGCGATTCAGGATTAGGAAGGGATGGGTGCTTAGGGCGTCCCTTCCTAATACCGAATCACAGAGCTAGATGCAAATGGTTTGCCACTAAAATGTAGTGGCAAAACATTGGCATTTTTCCACCTACTTAAAGTAGGTGGTAACCCTTTTGCAAATGTGAACGTTTGTAAAAACATTTTTAAGAGCAGGCAGTGATCCCACAGACCTTTGCCTACTCTTAAAAAATTAAAAGAACATTTTTTTTTTTTTTTTTTTTAACGCATCCCGTTTTCAATTGAAGATGCCTGTGATTTTAGCATTCCCAATGGGTTGCAAATGGAGGCCTACCTTAATAATATTCATGAGGCTGTTCGACCCACTGGCAATAACAAAATGTGTCAAAGACACCTTTGCATATTGGTGTTTGCGATTACCAAATAGCAAATCACAAACATCCGCTATTTAGTAACCGCAACTGATTACCTTTGTACGTGTGGCCCTATGTGCATCACAGTTCTGTGATCTTAAAATTGGATAAAACTGTAAGATCCTGATGTACTGATGGATGTATATTGTAGTTGCAAAGCATGCACTCTGCCTTCTGTCCCTAAATATGTCAAAGTCATATTGCGATTTGGAAATGTCTTTGTGAGGTCCAAATCACACTTTGCAACCCACTACGAATAATTAGACAAGGGAGCATGAGGATTTCTCTCCTTCCCTTTGATTCACAAGGTTTATCAGTGGCTTGTACCTGTAATGGCGGTACATTTTTGCCAATGTTGCGTACGTACTGTCGGGAGCACGTTTGAGGAGAACAATGGAGTCTTTGATCAGAGCAGATAGTTCCCAGACCATACAGGAAATTCTCACATGTAGTCATGTTTTGAAGAGCAAGCACTTCTTAGTTGATTAGAATGTTAAACCTCTGGGCCATGCATAGTCAGTTAATGTCTAGATGAACCATACCTTCTCAGGTTTAAAACCACCACCATGCATACTTTACATGTCTAGTGAAAGCCAGCCATTTGACCATTGAAGGAGGCAAGTGTCCTATCAACAGTACTGCATCCAGTTGGGTAACATTCACTCCTGCGTCTGTGAGTGACTATCGAGAAGTACTGATATGCTCCTAGTGGCCCCCAATCTTTTGTGCATTAAGGAGAGAATTATACCAGCTTGTGAGACAAGCTCTAGCCAGCCTCCATCAATGGCAAGCGAAGGGCAATGTAGGTGGGTAACCCTACTCAGACTCAACTGGAGTCGTGCCATTATATGTGCGATCCTGCGCAGTTGTAGGTAGATGCTTGAAGAGGTTGATGACTATCTGACTCTTCCCTTCATACGGATAAGGAGTGATAGATTGGCAGTAGAACTGTACAACGTCCCTAGGAGTGGTGAAAGTGCATTAGATGGCTGGGGCGAGTGGTAGCCGTGGCAAATGTGTGTGCCTAATGACTTTAATTCTATCACTTTACACTTAGTAGCTAGAAGATACTGAGTACTTGTGACAGTCGATCCAGACCACACTACAGTCAAACATCAACTTTGGGAGACACTGATATTAAACAGTTCATTTTTGTGTTTTCTAGTATCGTTAGCACAAAACTTCCAGATGACCACAAATTCTACAAGACCACCATGCTGTTGTATCAAGACCCCAAGTACAGCCAACATTTCACCCAAACACCTACCCAGCTTAGAGTGGACAACACAGTATATGTTGGTCTCAGTGCTGCGGGTGCCAACCCTACCTTGTTTGTACTGACCTTAGCAGAGTGCTGGGCGACTGCAAGCGAGGATTCTTCATCAGGCGTCAGATGGGACCTTATCACAAACCAGTAAGTACACGTTTCATTCTATGCCCTCATGGAAGTGCTCTCAGTCTGCTCCTAAGCAAATGAAACAAAAATATCTCTGTGGTTCGAGGCTCTGATCACGTTGATGTTATAGAGGATGCTGTCTTTCATGAATTTTAAGGTATAAAGTGGCCTGACACTTAACAGGGTGATATCGAATTGCTTTCGTATTACCTACCTTCACTCATCTTATACCTGTGCCTCCACCTTTCTTTTGCATTAAATTGAAGTTGCTTCAAATGCTAAGATTGGGGGTAGGACGATTCTAGGATTAGCAACAGGGAATATGCTCACAGCACTGTAATACGGAACAAGTTTATTTAGAGGCAAAGTAAAATTATGCCAAGTAGAGTGTTATATACATAATTCCCTGTCAATTCCCTGCACATACCACACAGCATAATACTATACATTCTTCATGAAGTCCACTCTATCTACAGTTGCAAAGTACATCCACCCTGAAAAGTCCCTCACTTAGAATCAAGAACCCAAGAGGAGGAGGCATGGTTTAGCTATGCACAAGATGGCCAACACCAAGTAGAGCTATCCCTGATCCCGCTACATACCTGTTGCTCAGCCTTTTACCGTTAACGACTGGCATCTGTTGCATTGCCTGAGTGGGCTCCATTAGTGGCACTCCCCCTTGGTCATCGATGTGATTCAAACATAGAAGAGCCTGCAATGTACTCTGCTGTTCCCCATCCCTGATTGGCCTTATGGCTCCTGTGGCTCGCAATGCCCGTAGTGAGCTGGGATATCAAGAGGGAGCTTGGACCTGGGTACACCAGGAAGTCCCCAGCGCCCTGGGCACAAGTATGTGCAGGACTGATGACAACCCTATGCCATGGCCATTCGATCCAGGAATGGCATTTGAAGTGATGACTGCTTAATGTTCCAGTATGCATGTGGGCTGAAGCAAGGAATCAGGGGCACAGTTCCAGGTACCACACACCATGAGATGTAACCACTAAACTGTTATCACTGTCGGACAGACCTTGGAGAGTACCTCACTGTATGTGTCATCCACCTGCAATGTCTCGTGAACCTCTTCCTGCCATGTTCACTGGGAACTGTTGCAGACTTTGGCAGCTTTGTGGATGATCTTTCTGATGTGCTCTTACAGTAAGTCACCCCAAGATCTTTGACTCTGCTAGTTTGAGCGACCCCCTACAGCCACAATGCACTGCAGATCCTGATCCCTGTTACATGATCCCTGCAACATCGTAATAGTCTCATCTCATGGACCTCCACGCAGGGCTCTTTCTCAAACTCGAGACTGAGTACTATTCACACACCCTCCTCGAAGCACTTTATACCACCAATATAGTGCCCCCTCTAACCATATTAGTTCAAGGACCACGGAAGGCAATGAGGCCACTGTATGCTGTTGTTGACTACCCCTGATGTCAGAAGCTACACAATATAGCTCCTGTTCTTGGAGGCACTTTCAGCCAAAACAAAGAAGAACCAGATACTGAAGAATGTCTCTAACATGGTGGATTTAAGTCCACACGTTTGGATATCATTTCTTTTCAGACTATACTAAATGCTGAGAAAAGGCGCATCACACCCATGGAGTCTCACTTGGAATGGATTACTAAATGCCAGCCTGGAACCCGGAATGGCGACACATGTAATAAGACAGTGTATTAAGAAGAAAGGAGTAGGAGAGACAGAATTTCAGGTGTACCTTAACACATTGAGTTATTCTTTTTACGTTTTTTCCTAGTAGAATGTTTGGGTCTATCTTTCTCCCACATCTAGCATTTCCAAGAACACACAGAGTCTGCTTTAGGCACGCACACAGCTCAGGACCACCCTCCCATATTTTGGTGTGCCTCCTACATTGCTAATAGATGAGACAGACACTGACTGCAGCGAAATGAAGCAGGGGCCTCTTCATGTGCCAAGGCAATATCACCTTGGACCGAAAAACACACATGCCCCCCCAAACTCAGGGAAAAAAAACCCTTGAGTCAGGGGGTAATTAGTTTTTTTGCTGGAAAAAGAAAGAGGTTTTAAGTTTGATGGATGGCCATCAAAAGTGATGGCAACTGTCCATCAAACATTTTGTAGCTTGACAGGAACCACCATCATGGGCAAGTGGTAATCTCTAAATTTGAAGATGGTAGCCTATCAAGGTGGTGCACATAATCTTATCAACTACCCTGATTGACTGCTTATCAACTGCTAAACTCTAGGTGTATCCCTATATCTATTTATCCTGTGTTAATGCCACCTGTGTGTGCATCGATTCTTTTCTTGACATCAGCTTCTGTATTACCAAATGTAGAACTTTGGTCTATCCTGGAGGGCAGTGTATCCCGCCATGATGACCATGCCCCTGTGGCATTGCATTTGAGTTAAGGGTTAGTATGCCTCTGGTTGTTTCAGCATGAATGTATATAGGTACAGGCAAACGCGGGAAAAAACATTATTACTATTGCTTATCGCAAACTTCTGAACTGATAATGAAGGCTCAGAAGCCTCTCACCTAAGTTTGTGGACAGGGAGCAAGACATACTTTAAGGGATTGATGATAAGGGAATAAGATAATATATGGAAGCGTACTCGCGGCGATTGACAAGACGCATTAATCAGCAATTATTACAAATAAGAGCGTAAGAGGTAAAGGGAAATTATAAGGAAGAGTTCTTAATAGCCCTGATGAAGTTACGGGTCAATCCCCTGACGAAACACGTGTTGGCAGCAATTGGCGGCAAGTGATGGTTGAAACTTGTAGCGGGAACTCAATATCTGAAAAATAAAAGACACCAAAACTATCTCCAAAATGGACTTTGCGTTTGATGTGTGCCTCATATAAAATGATATTATCAGTAATTTTGATCACTGAGCGGAGGAAGCTAAGGGTGATCTTCTTTTAAGTGCACCATCAGCACTACAAGATATAAGTGCACAACTGACAGGCAGCGCCATACACTCCTCACGTTCACCCATTAACACAATAAGATTGATGATAAGGGACTCTGCTCTGCAGAAAGAGATAAGAGGCACCTGTTAGGGACCCCACTGTCCACTTTAATACCACACCTATCAAGGCCAACTTCAGACTAAGCACAGTATGCGCTGCAGTGGTTGAAGATGGAACATTACGAGCAGTTGGAGAAGGCTGGGAGATTCTTAGCATTGCCACTCAGAAGGAAATAACGCTGTGTATAAAGCTTCCTATCCAACACATTTGAGATTAAATGTTGCATGAGACAACTCTGTTGGCGATTCATGGATTTGGAAGGTACAACAAGGAGAAACCCACCTCCAAGGGCCTCTGTACTCGATTGTCACCATTTGACAGAGTAATACTCAGTGTTGGCAGAGTTCAGCTGCTGTGGGAAAGTTGGTTGATGTCCCTGAGACTTCAGAACAGGAGGAAGGCCAGCAAGCCTTTGGATTCACTTTGGTTCTTGCAACATGCGCAGAAGAGTCTAGCCTCAACTGCCAGCAGAGCTATTTCCTCCTGACTGATGCCTGAAAAAAATAAGATATTTTAAGTAGGAAAGAGTGGGGATGCATCTCGTGGGGCTTCCATGCTGACCAAGGAAATTGTATCTGATTTTGGCCCTGATTTAAAAAAGGTGGCGCTGCATAAACTTTTCTTGCGCCCCTTTGTGCCCCCCTACTGTCACCATGCGTGCACTGTATTTGTAATATATGGCACACCATGGTACAGGGTTGGGCCAATAGCATCGACATTTGTGACGTTATTGATGTACTGTGGAGGATCAGTACCAAAATTCTGGGGCTAATCCTGCAGAGTACATAGGGGCCCATTGAAAGCAATGGCGTACCCCCTTTTATCAGCAAAAAATGACGCAATGAAATCTCTTAGATTCCACTGCGCCAATTTTGCGGTCCCCATAAAGGGGGAATGCCCCCCTTGCATATGTTATGCCTGGGGCAAGTGGTTACAAAGTGGCGCAATGCATGCATTGTGCCACTTTGTAAAAATTACCCTGATGTGGCGCAAGGAGGCTTTGGTCCCTCTTAAATCTAGGCCTTAGTTTTTATACAATGCTTTGTACCACACTTGTGTTTTTTCTAAGCCCTGCGGGTTACAGATGTTTGTATTACTAGGGGTGGGGGGCAAACTCTGCCATGCAACAGGTGGCAGAGTTTTTGCCGAACTCCGTGCTCCAAGCGTAGTGCAGAGAGGGGAAAAGTCTGTGAACTCTGCCAGCAGAGCGTAGTTTACTGGCCACCTTGTGCCAACCAGAACTCAATTTCTAACGGAGGCATGAACGCAATATGTACAAACGTAACGAGCAGCTGCCAACTTTTTAAATGATCTCTGAACACTTCTTTAGACTTCCCTGGTAAAGGATCTTAACTGACATGCTCCAGGGGTACACGTTTCCTCCACATTCCTCCCTTGCTGTGACATACTGTACTACATGCAGTATGTTGGCTCTGTTTTTGTGTTCATCGACTAACTTACGCTTACTGCAGGCCCGATTGACTAATTGCAGTTTTATGTCATGCTCTGAGCACTTTGATGACCTGACCTGCACACAGTGCACGTCTTTGGGGCCGCATCCAGGGACTATTTAGATTCCCACCCTTTACATTTTGAGTACCTGCTGAGACCCATAACAGGCTACACCTCCCTCCCAGGTTAACAAGTGGGATATACCTATGTAGTCATGTGCTCCAAACAGTGAAACTCTGCTTTCTGCTTCCTTCATTATCCTGATGACCTTCTTGCCCTGTGCCCCCCTTACCTAAAATCACTTGCTTCCCCCATCACCAGTCAGGTGACTGATCTCATGTCAAATCCTTTGCCTGGACCTTGGGTAATTGCCCAAGATTATGACTAGCACATCCTTCAAAAACCAACACTAGTGGGAAGGTTTGATGACCAAAGAGCAGGTCTGTTGGACATCTTTTGTAGTTTGAGATCGTTTGCCATGAATCACTGCCTCCAATTTGATCACCCACCAAGCCACACTTGCATAGCATCAGGGTCAGACAGGGACAAAATATACGTGCCCGGGCCCTGGTTACAGAACCAGATAGCTAAAAAAGCATTACAACTTTCCAAATCAGGCCAGTTTTGAACTTGTAAAGAAATGCTGTGTGAGTATTTTGCGAGGTATGGGACATTGCAAGCATTTGTGTTTGCTGCAGGCAATGTTTGAGGTAATATCAGGGGAACCAATAGTAAGAACTGGCCCACTTCACCATATAACAGGCCCACAAGCTGCTACAAATGCCCCCCATACTCATCTGTGAGACCAGCTGACAGGGTACTGTGTGATTACGTAATAGGCCAGTCCAACCCTGCATAACATGTGGACATAGCACAGCCTTGGACTATACATTTTTCTCTTTCTCATCTATTAGACATATATTAGACTTTAGAGACCGGACATGATACCGACCACATGGCACGATGTGAAATGTTTTAATTATAATCCTTTTGCACCATGGGCTGTGGGCACTGGCTACTCCTGTTACCACGTAACAGCTGAAGAGAATGAAGTTTAATTATAGTTATTTTATGGACGCTTGGCTCATGTATCTAACCCCTGACCAGGGGCTTCCTTTAACAAGCAGGGCTGGTAATTCATAGATAGGCTCCTGACTTGTCTCCAATAACTTTATCTTGTCAGACCGCATTGAGCAGGCAACTACAGTAAGTACCGGCATGACATTAGCATGTTTTAGGAAGAACCATTTACTCAACAATGAAGGAAGTATAAAAAAACTAGCTAAGCATATAGAAGACTGAAGTCTGATCCTGTAAATGTCAAAACTAGCCATGGCACACAAGGCAGTGTGAGCAGTTTACAAACTGAAAGTCCGTATAGCAAAAAGATGCCTTCCGGGACAACAGTGAATAGCAATTCAGGCTGTATGCAGAGTGGGATCCAAGGGAAATTGGGCACTAGAGATCATCAAGTCTAATCCATCAGCTTTTGAAGGAAATTATACAAACAGACAGCACCCAGCAACTTCAATATGTTGAAACACTTTATGACTCCTCCTTGATAAACCAACGAATGCACATGATGGAATATAGTATAAATCTCCTAGCAACAGCAAAAGAGGATCAGGAATAAATTACACACTCATAAACGAGTATACGGAATAAGTGTATATACATTCACAGATTACAGAGTGCATTCAGAAAAGTAAATTGGATGGTGCATTTTCGCTGTACTGGCTGTCATCATCTCATGGGGCAGTAGTTGTTCCTGATTCAGTCTCTGCAGGGTCCAGTACCATTTGTGAAAGACTTTGAAGTGGAGAAATCTCACATTTTCTGAATCATATGATCCTCTTTTATGCACAGGGGAGCCCTGATGAAGTCAAAGCGAAGATTGGTCGCATGACGAAACACGTGTTGGCTGGGCTTTTTTGGATGACACTGAAGAAAAGATGCAATAAAAACAAGAAAACTTGTTACTTTTGAAACTCTGGATATGGACTTTATTTTGCACACGAGTGCCTTGGACATTTGTGATGAGACTCTCTAAGGACCCTGTTGTGATCTCAGAGTAGGGCTGCCCAATCGTCCACAGTGTATTCACCCACTGAGGGTTGTCTGCATTTTAAGTGGGTCCAGTTAAGAATTCAACAACTGGATCACCAATGCTGCCAACCTAGTCGCCCCCATAAAAACATCCAAATCCCACAGATCCACCAATAAAGCAATCTGGTACACACCAGAACTCAGCACCATGAAACGTAGCTGCAAACAACTGAAGAGAAGGTAGCGCGCCAACAAAGACGCTACACACTGAGCCACACTCAAATCAGTCTTCAACAACTACCACCAACAACTCAAAGGCGCAAAAAGTATGCCTTTGCAAATCGCATAGGGCATGTGCCAACCACACCAAGGAGCTCTTCAACATTGTCAGAGAGTTTGCTTGCATACAGGAACCAAGAACATAATTCCTCTCTCAAAGGAACTCTGCCACCCCTTAGCGAATCACTTCAACAACACAATATCCACCATCTACAGGAACTTTGAGTATTGCTATAGAACAAAGCTTGCCAGTAGTCAACGGAGTGCTGTACATGGTCTGTGAGTAACTTTCTTTCACCTTATGCAGCAAGGCGAGCTTGAACCTTGCTTTGAAAAAGAATTGCCCCAGAAACTGGGACCCGATCATGGACTACAGTGTGTCACAGTCTTCTTTTGGCTATATCATCAGTTTTCCCCTGATGTGTGATATGAGGGCCATAAAAAATATTCTTAATTCATCAAGTGCTGCAGTCAGCTGTTCTTGTTCCCTGAATTGCTTAGTTTGTGGTAGTTAGGGAGCTTGAGGCAATGAGGTGATACCTTCCAGAAATATAAAATAGAGGCATTAATGTAAATGTCTTCCAATCACTAAAATGCCTCTCATTTTCACCACATGGGATGAAACTCTAAACACTTACAAATTAACCCCAAAGACTGAAAATAAACCTGTTTGATAGTTTCCCGCTATCCATTTTCCTAAAAACACAAAATCTATTTGTGTACTTGAATAACGTCTCTGAGGTGAATATTTTCAGCAGCAATGACAGAGCCCTAATCTCACATGGCTAAGGTTATCGTACAGAGAGACCAAGGCTTGAACTGACATTAGAGCTAAACAAACCTAACATCCATATAAGGTATTCCATCCATAGGCGCCCAGGGTTTATTGGGATTTATCTTCAATTTTTCTTTCCTATCTCTAGAGTGTGAACTACCATTGCCAAGATGTGCTACCGCCTAAGATAATCACAGAAATTGACTGATCAAATAAAGGTATGGCTTTCTCTCAAACTAATGGAGAAAACAAGAGAAAAGTGAATCAAAGGCATTTGAAGCAGTAGGCTCACTTATGCGTCTTATAATGGCTTTATGACAGAAAATAAAATCTGATTAAATTTGCCTTGCCAAAATACTAGTTACCTCTTGAAGAAGCACGTTTTTTGAGCAAGTATAAATTCTGAATTTGGTTAATCCTCCCCTAAACCCCACAAACATCCACCCTCTGGATAACTCATACACTTTTCCGTATAAGCATTTAGTTGCATATCCTGTTTGTTTATACCAGATGCCCAAACCCCAGAGATGGACAACTAGTCATCGAAGAGGACGGAGTGTCTACTATTGGTCGATTCTCCTTCAGTGTTTTCAAGGTTATTGCTCAAACCAAACAAGTGTACCTCCACTGCAAAGTTCAGCTCTGCCGCATTCAAGAAGTTGCCTGCACCAGGGTAAGTATGGTGTGTGTTCATAAACTTTTCTTTATTTAGACTGACACTCATTAAATCATTTTGTAACTAGCATGTGACATGTGACCAATTGCACATAGGCCAAATTGCAGAAGTTTGTTCTCAGAAAATGCTGATGTTAGTGTTGTACTGAGATATGCCTATCATGCACCTTTCTGCTCAGATAGACAGCTTTTGGTCCACCTCCACTAAACTGCTTGCAAGTCTATCATCTGCTCCCTGTAAATTCTGTATAACGGGGGGGGGGGTAAATGGGATAAAAAGACATGCTTCTTCACTTTTCTCCTTGTTTGACATATACATATGTCACCTAGAACAGCAAGTTGACAAAATATCTGATAAAACACAATGACCCATTTTAAATCTTGTCAATGTGTATGGTTCTACTGTAAATGATCCACTTTTTGGGAAAACCTTAGTACTGTAGTTGTTAAACTGGGAAAAGTTCCTTTAAATATTGGAGGAGAGCTTAGTCTTATAACAAATCACTTGCTAGATAGACATTCTGCATCTAAGCGTAAACCTCCCAAAACAATCCATACCTTTAAATTATTTCTCAAACTTACCAAGTTGCTTACTATTTGGAGGCTACACTTTCCAAAAAAGAAACACTTTACCTTTTGTTCTCTCATTCATTTTACTCCAGAATTGATTACCTATTAACTTCCAGAAGTCTATGTCAATCAATAGAATCTCCCCCACATATATACCATTGATATCTCTGTCCATGCAATGATGTCCTTTCTAGTTAAAATTAAAACCCTTTGATTTCCTCGATCTTGTTGGAGAATGAATAATGACATATTTCTTCAAGGTGAAACTAAAACTAAATTACTAAAAGCTATTACACAATTACACAATTCTTTACAGGCAACGTAAACACTGGCACTTCTAACAGGATTAGAGGGGACGCATTCAAAACCTATATTAGATGCAGTGTTATTTATATTATGCCTCATGAAAACAAATAATTTTATTCCAATCTAGCTAGCTTGGAGGAAGACATCCCTAAATACAAAAGATTGCTTATTTCTTCTGATAATATAGACTATAAGAACCAACTTCAAAAATTGTGATGTATGTATAAATTTATATTAAGCCAACATGCAGGCACACAAATCTCTAACACTAAAGCAAAATTATGCTTCCAAGCAAATCGATTGAATAAATTACTTGCCAATTATTTAACAATTGATAAATTGATAAATTACACACACACTTTCATTCATACTCAGGGCAAACCATAACATCCTCCAAAGACATAGTGATCGAATTTCAGAAATATTATTCTACTTTACACAGTAACCCAGGGATGGCAGATCCCAAATTAATTGAAGACTTCATATAACCATGTAAAATGCCTATACTTACTCAAGACGATAAAGCTATTTTAGATACTCCACTTTCTTTATTTGAACTCTAATCTGCCATTAAATCCCTTAATTCTGTCAAATCCCCTGGCCCTGGCATTCCCACTGAGTTCTAATAAACCTTTCCCATGCACTTAACGCCTTCCCTCCTCACTATTTTTACAGACTTTGCAAACAATTCTTCTGTTGCTAGATCTTTATTCGATTCTTTAATTGTAGTTTTCCTAAACCAGACAAAGATCCTACCATTATTTTTAATTATAGACCAATCTCTCTACTTAACCAACATTGCAAAAGTTATGTCAACATTCTTACCAAAAGATTATCAACAATTCTTTATAAATTAATTCATACTGACCAAGTTGACAACAGATATTCTGCTCATAATGCAATACTAGGTTAATTTTCCATACTACTGTGTCTATTCCATCTGTAGACTAACCTTCAGGATTATTAGCACCAGATGCAGAAAAAAACATTTGATAAAGTCACTTGGCAATGTTTATTTAACCTTGTAGAAATATGTAATTTTGGGTTACCATTTATTAACATGAATAAATGCCTTTGTATTCTCTACTGCTAACCTTTTAGTTAATGGGCATATCACTACATTATATTCCTATATAGAGATACTGGACAAGACTGTCCTCTCTCTTGTTTATGTTCCCTTCTTGCTATTGAACCTATTCTTAACTCTCTTAGGAATGCCATACACAACAAAGGTATACATATTAGCAAGATCATTCTTAAAACAGCAGCATATGCAGATGATATATTATTATTTAGGTCTGACCCAGTATCATCACTTTCATTTATTTTAGATATAATCAATCAATTCTGAACTGATTGAGGTTACACATTAGACATGACCAAAACTGAATTCTTTTCTTTAAATGGCCATTGTACACCAGATATGATTAAACAATACAACATTCTTTGATGTCCAAGCAGCTTCTTCACACTCCTTATGACGTCACAACTTCAGGCAGGAAGGATTCCCCTGTCCCTAGAAATAGTTTGTCTGGGAAGAAGTAAGAGTATGGTGGATTGACTCAGAGAACCTGAAGCTGAAGTGATGGCAGTGAGAAACATGGTCTTGATAGTAAGGAGCCATAGGAAACAGCTGAGAAGCGGCTCTAACAGGGTGCACATCAGATAAGTCAGGGCAAAATTAAAGTCCTGTAGGGGCATGACAAAAGGAGAAGAGGAAAACATGCAGAAGCCCTTTCAAACCTGACACAACAACTAGTGATTTAAACAAAGAAGGCAGATCATGCAACCGTAAGAAGGCCAAGAGGGTTGATAAATAACCAATAATTGGGCCCACAGCACAGCCTTGCCGAGCAAGAGACAGAACAAATAGCAAAACATCAGACAGTTTGGCCTGAGGGGGGTCAATCAGTTAAGTGGTGCATCAAACCACAAAGTTGTCCCAACAACAGGTTTATACAGTTTTCGACAAGGGATGCTTGGCTGCCTACTCTATTTGAAAAATGCAAGGGTAGAGTCAGGCTTTTTCCTGAACAGGCATCATGGAAGACTGGACATAACCAGAGAACTCAGTTGAGCGCAGCCACACATGGTGGAAGATGGCAATGCTGAGCCAGTTGCATGCCTGATGGAATCAGTGGTGTCCAAGTCACAACTAATTTTGAATTTGGCTGCATCACAACCATCTTGAATCACCTGAGACAGTATGGGGCAAATATCTTCCAGCAAACCAGGAGGACTTGTGCCACTGAAAAACAAAGGGCATGACTATAAAGGCCCAACAAACAGGAAGCATTAACAGAATGCAAGGCCAAACTAGTGGACAAAAAGATATAATTTCTGAATGTACTCAGTCACTTTGGTTCCCTGTCAGAGTAGTGGTAGGAAAAGTGTTTGGATTATAACAGCTCGTGCAAGCCTGAACCACAAGACTTTCCGGGAAAGGGTGCTAGGACAAGATAGCTGAGTTTCTTGGAGCAGGACGGTTCCACCTGGTGATTTGTCTATTAACTGATGGACCAGTTGGAGCCTTGTTGAAGGGCAGAAGGGGCTCACAAGAAGGCTGGCCCGGCTGCAGGAAGTTGGTCAGAACATTTGTTTTTATCTCCAGGGTGGAGGGATGGAGATCAAGGACTTTTGCCACCATGCACATTACAAAGGCATAGAATGCCAGTTCGTCCATGGCTGATCCAGGAGGAGAGAAAAGAGCTGCCTCTGGTAATGTGGCTGGCCCACTGGCCTCCTGCAAGTCCTCATACCAGTTGTCAACCTGATAGGGCTACGCAAATTGAACACCCAGATCTCAATAATTATCAGAGTTCAGGACAAAAATGGAATGCAAAGAATGTTGCCTATCTTGTGGTAAGCCAAGAGCAGAAACGATGCAGAACAGGTCTTGAAGCAGTCCAGGCGCTGAGGTTTATTATGCTCAGCAACATAGTTTTATTTCATGTTCCCTGATGGCCTTCAGGTATATCGACGTGCAGTATTTGCAGGTCTTGGGAGTCATGGCTCAACACCAGATACCACAGGTACACCTAATGAGGATTCATCCCCGAAATCTGTTTGTGACAGTCCGTACAGGACTTGAAACCCATCGTTTTAGAGGGTGACATCTCTTGCACACTGAGAGAAGAGGAAGCTCCAGATCCACGTCTGAGGTGCAGATAGAAAGGATCTGAAATTAGCACACATGAGTGGTGCCTATTTTGTCCCGTCATTTCCAGAGCAGAAGGGGATCAGTGCAGAGCTGTGGGGCACCACTTTCTGGCAAAGCAGAGGTACCGGTGGAAAGGTTCCAGATCCAGTATGACGCTTGGGGAATATTCAAAAGGTGAAGGACTCTGAAGCTAGAAGTCTCTATCAAAAGCACTTAACAGTGAGTGAGGATTGTGAAACAGGTGATAAATACATGAAGGAAAGATTTATTTATGGAGCACTACTAACACCCAAGCTTCTTGGAGCGGGTACAGACAATGTAACAAGAAATCCTACCATAGCCTGTGATAAAGACTTAACTGAATAAATAGGTTTTAAGATATTTTTTTTAAAGCATACAGTTCCTGAGAGATCGAAGGTTAAAGCTATTGCATAATCTGGTGCATCCACTGAAAAATAAATACTTTCTGTTCCAGAATGCTTTATTCTAGTAACATGGCGCTGGAGATTATAAATCACCTTGGGCCACATGTGCCAACGTTTTTAGCAGTTGCAAAAAACGAATGGGCCATTTGTGACCGCATAGCCTTTTGAAATGTACCAACTCTATTTTGTGATTCCTAAACCAATTACCAAATCGCAAAATAGGGTTTGCGACTCGATATTAGGAAGGGGTGTGTTAAGGCCGTCCCATCCTAATGGCGAGTCGCAGGGGTATGTATGAGTGTTTTGCAACCGCAATGCGCAAAATATTCTTCTTTTACTGACTCTGTGAAGTAGGGGGTAACCCATTTACAAATTGGGCAATGAAGGTGGGCGCCAACATTTATTAAGAGCAGGCAGTGGTCCCCCTACTTTAAAAAAAATGAAAAGAACACTTTTCACTTTTAATTTTGAAATGCATTATGGGCTGCATTTAAAAAAAGTTTGCTTTATTTAAAAAGCAATCACAGACATGGTGGCCATTCCCAGTGGGTTGCAAATTGCAACCTGCCTCATGAATATTAATGAGGCAGGTCCCTTGCAACACATTTGGGAATTGCAAACAGTGTCTGAGACACACTTTGCGAGTTGCAAAAAGTCACAATTAGGAACTCGCAAAAAGTAGCGATCGCACATGTGGCCCCTTGTGACATACACCTACGACTTTAAACATTATCCATTTCGCCACAGGAAGCCACTGCAAAATCATTCCATGTTTGTACTCATTAAAACAGCTCTAATTGTGGCACATTTTGGACTCTTTAGTCTTTCTAATAGTCTTTCCTGGGAGACCCAGAAAATAGGCGTTAGCATAATCAAGACACAAATTGGTGGTAGCCTTGATTTCTATTGCGTTAAGTTTGTTATTAATGAAAGGAAGTATTTTCCGAAACAACTTCAGTTGAAAAAATACATGTTGAGACTGCAGAGTCTATCTGGGGTAAATTGTGGTGCTTTTTATTAATTTTCGTACAACATGACCCAACACTTTTAGAGGGAAAAGTGGGTCAGTAGGAAAAAGAAATGGTGTCCTACTCTGCTCCTCTTAAAAATAAAACATAGACATAGAAAATTACCTGGAGGGGTGAAATTCAGGGATCTTCCCAACAATGATCTTTATAATAAGGACTGTAGAAGCACTCTGATATGGCCAGATCATCAGAATCAAGAGAGATGCTCATCATTTGATTGTAAACAATAAGGCTCTCCTTCGCTTCTCCAAAGAAGACTTATCTAGGGGATTTCAGGAGATTTTCACCAATCTGCTGCATGGCTACGAAGGTATACTATTGACTCAAAAGTGCCATGTCAGTGGCTGCTTTCAGGGCTGTTCCACAATCCTTCCTTCCAACTAATCGTATTCAGGCATGTGCTTTCCATGTTGGGTGGTGTGGCAGTCTCAGGAGATGAAGCATTTCTTTGTTTTCACCACTGAAACCATTACAGAGTCTGGTTTTGGTCAGATTTTAGGAGTGCTGGTTCTTGTTCTTTAGGTCTGTATTTTTTAGCAACCTCTATATGCCTATCATTGCAGTAATTGGCTATAGAACTGTCTCAGCTCCTATTTTTAAAGGGCAGGAGCTAGAGGAACAACAGAGAAGGAGAACTGTGTGCAGATGTTGGGCTATATTATATGGAGTAACTACCTGCCTTAGCGTGTATGTTAGCATTTTGTCAGAAAATGCACACTAATTGTTGATGCTAAAACCAAAGCTGTATCTTGGGAGGAGTTGGCCAATATGCAGAAAAAACAAAGGCACTTTGAAATTATGATGTACCATTGAGGGGGACTGTATGAGAATTGTTAGGGTGGCAGTGGTGTCTGTACAGGATCAGCTGAAGGAATTATGATGACTCGAAGTGTAGGCCATTGAGGTGATCCAATCGGGATTGCAGAGTATGAAGCAAACTTTCTTGAGGCTGAAGGTTTATGGATCAATGTTGAGATGCAACAATGTTGACTGAGGTACCGTTAAATGCTATGATGCCAAATGATGTGATGGTGAATGAATGGACACCGGTGTGCCCTTCAATACTGATGGCTTCTTTGGTGATGAATGGTGTATTCTCCTTGTAATGCAGTACTTGTACTTGACAACAATCATTGAGGAACTCAGGAGCTACGTGCTACTTATGATGGATTTCCATGTTCATTTGCCATGCCCACATCCACCATTCAAGGCATGGCCATCCCAGGCATGGAAAAAGACAAAATGGCCTCCACATGCACTGAAAGCACTTCCTGCATGCCTGGGTGACTGACTTTTTGATTTTCACATACAAACTCTGCTTTGTGAGTTAGTATGTGAAAAAAACCTAAAATAAAAGTGCTGAGCGGGCACAAAAACATGGGCCAAAGTGAGCTCTATTGACAGTGCATCCACCAAACCAAAGAATGCACTTTCAGCATGGAGATTCCTGCCAGACAGGTGGAGATCTCCAAGTATGGTAGGTGGTGCTGGTGTAGTGGGGTGGAGACGCGGGCAGGCTGTTTTGTACTTCGAATTACTCTGGGCATGATTTAGAATTGTGACGGACAGTTACTCCGTCACAATGGTGATGGATATCCCATCTGCCAAAATCTAAATCCCATAGAACATCAAGGATTTTGATTTCAGCAGATGGGATATCCATCACCGTTGTGATGGAATAACCCGTCCTTCGAGTTCTAATTCAGGCCATCTGTCTGGCAAAGGAGAAGTGTAAGAGGCTGGCCTGGTTTACAATATATACACTAGACACCAAAATAAGGTAAGTAATTAGACATAGAATAGTGCAAACAATAGGAAATGCTATATAATGCATTAGGAGAAAATAGGTCTAGGGGCAACACAAACCATATACTAAGAAAGTGGAATGTGAATCACGAATTCCCCCTAGACAAGTGTAGTGTGTGCAGAATCGCTGAGAGGATAAGAATACAGTAAAGGTAAGTAAATTACCCCACCTCAGAGCCCAGAAAAGCAGGAGTAAAGTACTGCAAGTTTCCTTAGGACACACTACACCTCATGATATGCATTATTGCAGTAACCAACCAAGTCTGCAAACAACAACTGCTGGATTCCTGGACCTGAAGACCTGCAAAAGAAGGGGACCAAGTCCAGAAGTTGAAAGAAGTTCTAGGAAGGGCAGGAGCCCCTGCCAACCCAGAAGAGGGTGCAAAAGAAGAGTCCATAGTTGGACGAAGACTGCAGGAATGCACCCTAGGAAGATGCCAGTGGGTTCCTGCATGATGCAGAAGATGTCCCACGGTGTGAAAATGGATGCAAACATGATTTTGTGTTGGAAGTCGCCAACAAGCCTTGGTTATGACAAATATGCGTTTTGCGTCACAATGGTGCTGGCTGGACCCAGGAGGGACCTGGGGACCTCAACTCTGTGTGAGGAGGAAGAGGGGACTCTCAGCACTTTAGAGAGCCCTCAGGATGCCAGACAGCATCCACGGGAGTCCCAGGACACGGGGACAAAGGAGATGCAAAATGCGGTTGGTGCAGCACAACAAAAGAAGGTCCCACGCCACCGGAGATCAACTCAGCGAGTTGAGTGTCACAGGATGGAGTGCTGGGGACCTGGGCCAGGCTGTGCATGAAGGAATTTTGCAAATAGTGCACAGAGGTTTCAGGAGGTGAAGAAGACACGGTGCACAGGGGTACTGTCGCTCTCAGGGAAGGCAAGGTCTAACCTCCTCCAAATTGCATCAGCAGGACCTCAGGACAGTCTACGTCGATGGAGTCCACCCTCTGTGTTTCTAGGAACACGATCATCACTGTGAGAGGAGTCCAGGAGTAGCAGTCATCGACTTGGAAGGTGCCTGCGTAAGCAGGGGAGTGACTTCGTCACCCCACGGGAGATTTCTGCGGTCCTTCGGGTGCAGGATGAAGACAGGGAGTCCCCAGAGCGTGCACACCATGGAAACTGTTGCAGTTGCTGGCTGGAGCGGAAGTTGCAGAAGAAAAGTATCCCTTGTGGATACTTTTTTGCTGTTACAGTGGTTCCTGGAGCAGGCTGTGGTTGATCCGAGGTCAGAGGATGAAGTAGTAGCAGTGACAAATTTAAAAGCAGAGAGAGCATAAGCACTGAGGTTCTGATTAGCAGAGCCTCAATGACATAGTCAAGCACTATACAGTCACATACATTAGGCCATAAACTATTAGCACTGCGGTCCTGACCAGCAGGATCCCAGTGAGGCAGTCAAAAACAGACTGACATAAGGGTAAAAATGGGGGTAACATGCCAAGGAAGATGGTACTTTCCTACACAACCTCACCCCCGAACGAGGAACAATAAGGCTAACCATGTCCAGATGGGTCTTCATTGTCTAAGTGGAAATATCTGGAGAGTCCATCTGCATTGGAGTGGGTACTCCTAGGTCTATGTTCCACTGTATAGTCCATCCCCTGTAAATGGACCACCTCAACAATTTAGGATTTTCACCTTTCATTTGTTTAAGCCATAGTAGAGGTTTGTGGTCTGTCTAAACAATGAAGTGAGTCCCAAACAAGTAGGGTCTCAGCTTCTTCAGTGCCCAGTCCACAGCAAAGGCCTCCCTCTCTATGGCAGACCAACGCTTTTCTCTAGGGGTCAACCTCCTGCTAATGAAAGCAACAGGTTGATCCTGGCCCTCTGAGTTCAGTTGTGATAGTACAGCCCCTACCCCTAATTCAGAACCATCTGTTTGAACAATTAATTTTTTGGAGTAGTTTGGGCACACTGCCTGCTTAAGCTCCTCAAAAGCTTTTTGACAGCTAGCTGTCCACAATACCTTTTTAAGCATTTTCTTGCTGGTGAGGTCATTAAGAGGGGCTGCAATGGAGCCATAGTTCTGAATGAACCTCCTGTAATACCCAGTGAGACCTAAGAAGGCTCTGACCTGGGTCTGAGTAGTAGGGGGAACCCAGTCCATAATGGTCTGAATCTTCCCCTGTAGTGGTGCAATCGGGTTCTCCACCTACCAGGTGGCCCAGATAAACCACTTTCCCCTGCCCTATCGGGCACTTTGAACCCTTGATAGTTAGGCCTGCCTTTTGCAGGGCCTCCAAAACTTTCCAGAGGTGGACCAGGTGATCATCCCAATTGGAGCTAAATACAGCAATATCATCCATATATGCTGCACTAAAAGCTTCCAAACCTTGGAGGACTGAATTCACCTCTGAAAAGGGGCAGGTGCATTTTTCAAACCAAAGGGCATAACTGTGAATTGATAATGCCCTCCTATGGTAGAAAATGTTGTTTTTGCTTTAGCATCTTCTGACATTTTGATCTTCCAATACCCGGCAGTCAAGTCAAAAGTGCTTAGATACTTGGCAGATGCCAGTGTATCTATTAGCTCATCTGTCCTGGGTATAGGGTGAGCATCTGTTTTGGTTACTGTATTGAGACCCCTATAGTCCACACAAAACCGCATTTCTCTCTTTCCTTCTTTGCTATGCAGTTTCGGGACAAGCACCACTCGCTGGCCCAGGGGCTATCGGAAGGCTCAATAACTCCAAGGCCCAACATTTTCTGAACTTCAGCTTTTATGCAATCTCTGACGTGATCAGGTTGCCTGTAATTTTCAATAGTATGTTCACACTAAGTATTTGTACCAGGTGTGAGTGATAAGAGTTCAGAAAACTGATCAAGGAGATTTTTACAGTCTTCCCTCTGCTCAGCAGTAAGGCAAGTCTGCTAGAACCCCTCCTTCCACTACGCCATCAGCTTCAGTGTTGAAGAAGAGATCAGGGAGAGGGTCACTCTCTTCTTCCTGTCCCTCATCTGTAGCCATGAGCAGGGTTAAGTCTGCCTTTTCATAGTAAGGCTTTAGGTGATTGACATGAAGACCCTAAGGGGGCTTCTGGCAGTGCCTAGGTCTACCAGGTAGGTGACCTCGCCTTTCTTTTCTACATTTAGATGGGGTCCAGTCCATTTGTCCTGGAGTGCTCTTGGGGCCACAGGCTCCAATGCCCACGCCTCCTGTCCTGGGTGGTACACTGTCAGGACAGCCTTCTGGTCAAACCATTGATTTTGGAGTTCTTGGCTGGCCTGAAGGCTTTTAGTGGCCTTTTTCATGTACTAAGCCATTCTACTTCTCAGGCCAAGTACAAAGTCCACAATGTCTTGTTTTGGAGCTTTTAAAGGTTGTTCCCAATCCTCCTTAACAAGAGCAGGGTGACCAAATAGGAGTTCAAAGGGGCTGTAGCCCACTCCTTTTTGGGGTACCTCCCTGTAGGCCAAAAGGAGGCATGGTTTTAGGACATCCCATCTCCTTCTGAGTTTTTCAGAGAGTCCCATAATCATGCCTTTGAGAGTTTTATTAAACCTCTCAACCAATTCATTAGTTTGTGGATGATAAGGGGTGGTGAACTTGTAGGTAACATCACACTCCTTCCACATTGCTTTTAGGTATGCAGACATGAAGTTACTACCTCTGTCTGACACCACTTCCTTAGGGAATCCCACCCTGGAAAAGATTCCCCGGAGGGCCTTTGCCACTGCAGGAGCTGTAGTGGTCCTTAAGGGGATAGCTTCTAGATACCTGGTGGCATGGTCCACCACCACAAGGTTGATTCTATTGCCAGAAGCTGTTGGAAGGTCAAGGGGGCCAACAATATCAACCCCTACCCTTTCAAAGGGCACCCCAACCACTGGCAGTGGGATTAAGGGGGCCTTTGGGCTGCCACCAGTCTTGCCACTGGCTTGGCAGGTGACACAGGAGAGACAAAACTCCTTTGTGTCTTCTGACATATGGGGCCAGTGTAAATGTGTAACAAGTCTATCCCATGTTTTACTCTGGCCTAAATGCCCAGCTAAAGGGATGTCATGAGCCAGAGTTAGGAGGAACTCCCTGTACTGAAGGGGGATGACCAATCTCCTGGTGGCACCAGGTTTAGGGTCCCTTGCTTCAGTATAAAGGAGATTATTCTCCCAATAAACTCTGTGGGTGTCATGGTGACATCACCATTTTGCTGCTTGACAGCTTGCTGTCTGAGGCCCTCCAATGTGGGACAGGTTTGCTTTGCCACACTCAGCTCTTCCCTGGCAGGCCACCCTGCACTCAAAAGCTCAGCTGTATCGGCTTCCAGCTCCTCTGGTGTAGGTTCTGCACAGGGAGAGAATTCTTCTTCCTTAAAAGGGGAATCATCTATGGAGGGAGGGATAGTGGACAAGGGTTTGCGCTTCTTGCCCCTAGTTTTTGGGAGCACTTGGTCCATTATTCTAGGATCCAAGTTTCCCTGTCATCTTTACTTCTTGGCCTGAGCCCTGGTAAGAGCAAAGTTATGCCCAGGAATGCCCAGCATTGCTGCATGGGCCTCCAACTCCACTTCAGCCCAAGCTGAAGTCTCAAAATCATTGCCTAGCAGACATTCTACAGGTAGATCAGTGGCTACCACAACTTTCTTTGGACCAGTAACCCCCCCCCCCAGTTGAGATTCACAACAGCCATGGGGTGGCTTACAGTGTTGCTATGGGCATCTGTTACTTGGTACTGATGGCCAAGTAGGTGCTGCTCAGGGGCAAACAGTTTGTTTATCACCATAGTGACACTGGCACCGATGTCCCTGTAGGCCTCAACCTGAACACCATTAATCAGGGGTAGCTGCTTGTACTTATCCATATTAAGGGGACAAGCAACTAAAGTGGCTAGGGCAATGCCACCATCGGAGACTAAAACAGCCTCAGTGATCTCTCTAATTAGACCAACCCCAACTACATTACCAATGGTGAGCCCAGCTACACCCTTTGATTGGCTATTAGTAGTGCTCCTCCCACCACCACCACTGCTATTACTAGGGGCACTAGTGGTCAGAGTTGGGGTTGTGGTGGTGGGAGATTTGGTGTTTCTTTTTGGACAATGAGGATCAGTTGCCCAATGGCCTTTGGCTTTACACATATAACACCAAGGTTTCTTATCTTTGTGAGAAGAGGATTTGGACCCACCACCCCCAGAGGATTTTTGTGGGCCTGATGAAGACTCTGATGATTTTTTATCTTTGTCCCGCCCTTGTCATGTGACTTACCATCCTTCTTCTTGCCATCCTTGTCACCCCCTGTATGAACTTTTCTGTTCACCCTTGTTCTAACCCATTTGTCTGCCTTCTTTCCTAATTCTTGGGGGAGAGGTCAGATCTGAGTCCACAAGATACTGATGTAACAATTCAGACACACAATTATTCAAAATATGCTCTCTCAGAAACAAGTTATATAGGCTTTCATAGTCAGTCACCTTAGTGCCATTTGCCATTTAACCAACCTTCTGGGGCCTTCACAGAACAGTCTACAAAGTCTGTCCAGTCCTGTGATGGCTCCTTTCTGGTCTCTCTGAACTTAAGTCTGTACTGTTCAGTGGTTAAGCCCAGACCATCCAAGAGTGCACTTTTAAGAATTTGATAGTTATCTGCATCATTCTCTCTGACAATAAGAAGTCTGTCTCTCCCCTTGCCAGAGATGGATAATCAAAGGATAGCAGCCCACTGTACAGGAGGAACCCTCTGAACTGTACAGGCCCTCTTAAGTGCAGCAAACCACTTGTAGATGTCATCACCATCCTTGTAAGGAGGGACAACTTTGTGCAGGAGGCTGGCCTGGTTTGTAGTGGGTACCTTGGGTACTTACACCTTATACCAGGTCCAGTTATCCCTTATTAGTGAAGCAGTAGTGTTCTAGCAGCTTAGGCTGATAGAGGTAGCTATCGCAGAGCAGCTTAGGCTGAACTAGGAGACATGCAAAGCTCATGCAATACCACTTATAGTTACACTGTACTTATACACAAGTAAAGACAATACTCAGTGTTACCAAAAATAAAGGTAGTTTATTTGGGTGACACAGTACCAAAAATATGTTAGAGGCAATACTCCTTCTGGAAGTAAGTATTATACACAATATATACACTAGACACCAAAATAAGGTAAGTAATTAGACATAGAATAGTGCAAACAATTGGACGAGGACTGCAGGAATGCACCCTAGGAAGATGCCAGCAGGTTTCTGCATGATGCAGAAGGTGACCCACGACGTGAAGATGGATGCAGCGTGATTTCGTGTTGCAAGTCGCCAACAAGCCTTAGTTACGACAAATATGCATTTTGTGTCCAAATGGCGCAGGCTGGACCCAGGAGGGACCTGGGGGCCTCAACTCTGTGTGAGGAGGAGGAGGGGGCTGTCAGCACTTTAGAGAGCCCTCAGGATGCCAGACAGCACCAACGGGAGTCCCATAACACGAGGACAAAGGAGGTGCAAAAACACTGTTGGTCAAGAGGCTGGGGAAGGCTACCCCTCCCCAGCCTGTAACACCTTTTTCCAAAGGGAGAGGGTGTAACACCCTGCTCTCAGAGGAAATGCTTTGTTCTGCCTTCCTGGGACTGAGCTGCTCAGACCCCAGGGGGGCAGAACCCTGTCTGTGAGGTGGCAGCAGCTGTAGCTGCAGTGCAAGCCTCAGAGAGCTGGTTTGGCAGTATTGGGGGTCCATAGTGGAGTCCCCAGGATGCATGGAATTGGCTCCCCAATACCAGATTTGGAATGGGGGGGACAATTCCATGATCTTAGACATGTTACCTGGCCATATTCGGAGTTACCATTGTGAAGGTACATATAGGTATTGACCTATATGTAGTGCACACGTGTAATGGCGTCCCCGCACTCACAAAGTCCCGGGAAATGGCCCTGAACTATGTGGGGGCACCTCTGCTAGTGCCAGGGTGCCCTGACACTTAGTATCTTTGCACCTAACCTTCAGCAAGTGAAGGTTAAACATATAGGTGACATATAAGTTATTTAAGTGCAGTGAAAGTGGCTGTGAAATAACGTGTGCGTTATTTCACGTAGGCTGCAGTGGCAGTCCTGTGAAAGTGTTTGTCTGAGCTCCTTATGGGTGGCAAAATAAATGCTGCAGCCCATGAGGATCTCCTGAAACACCAATGCCCTCGGTACCTAGGTACCATATACTAAGGACTTACAAGGGGGGTCCAGTGTGCCAATTGAAATTGGTAAATGAAGTCACTAGCCTGCAGTGACAAATTTAAAAGCAGAGAGAGCATAAGCACTGAGGTTCTGATTAGCAGAGCCTCAGTGACACAGTCAAGCACTATAGAGACACACACTTTAAGCCATAAACTATGAGCACTGGGGTCCTGACCAGCAGGATCTCAGTCAGACAGGCAAAAACAGACTGACATACAGATAAAAATGGGGGTAACATGCCAAGGAAGATGGTACTTTCCTACAAGAAGCGTACACAAAGCAAAGCTCCTAAGAGCCCCAGAGAGATACCCTTTCACACTGGTCGCTCATCATCCTTCCCCAGACCTTTGAGCGACTGCAGCAACCCCCCCCAGTATTCCGCAATGGGGTATCTTCATATCTCCACACCCCCCACTTCACCCCTTCTCTGTACAGTGTTGTCGACATACAGTCTCCCACTGTCAGGATACCTACTGACTCCCACTGTTTTCACTCTCCAGCCGTCAACGGGCCAGTTGTGGTAAGTAGACCCTTCAGCTGGAGTGCTGGGTCCTAGGTAATGTTTGATTTGACTGAGTTAGATTTCCTATTTTACTGATACCCAGACATTTTGTGTTGGGCTCTGCTGTTGAAATGCGCCATGGAAATAAAATAACATGACTTCAGTGGCTTTGTATATAAAATATTTTAGTCAAATTTGCTGTCTTCAAATTTGTAGTTAATGACCCCTCCGCTTCGGAAACACTAACAATAAGTGATGTCACAGTTAGGAGAGGATTAATAATATTCTTCTGTGTTGATACAAAAATCAAAGCCAATGATAATATATGCAAGCACACTGGACTCTGAGAGTCACTGTTAAAACCATCTCCTATAGGCATTTAATCTACTAATGTTACACTCTGCTGAATGATCGCTAGGGATATTCTTAAAATTACATTGATGTACATTTAAAGGTGTCACTTTAAAAAAGATGAATTACTTCAGAGATGCCCAAAATACACTGAATATTTAACTTATTTGGTTATTGTCCATAACGCCAACAGAATCTGGTGTCTGGTTTTACCACACCATCTAGAAATTTAGAAACAAATATGCAAAAATATTATCTCACTTTAAACATTTTGGGGTGACAGTACATGATAAACGTTTCGTGAGTTATTGCTTTTGAAGAAAAACCTGTTTAAGAACAAAGTAGCATAAGAAGGACCAGTCTTTATCAAGAAGGAATATTCTCCAAATTCTGGCATGCCAATAACTAAAAATTGAAATTTAAGATCCATAGAACCCTGCATAGCTATTGCCCTCGTCACAGCACAAAAACAAAACTCAGAATGATTTTAGCAAGAGGATGACTCGTATTAAAATGTGGAATGCCAGGTCCAATGAATTACCCATTCCTGTAGAAGCAAGTGTTACGTATTCACCACAGCTTTTGTTCTGAAAGTGAAGTCCACTGCAGAATTATTCATCACTTTTATCATGTGGAGCACAAATGTGAGGCAGGAAGGTGCCCGGTCCGGGATAAATGGGCAGGAAGAGTGATAGTAGGGAATACAGGCTAACAGGATAAGAAGGTTGCTTCCAGTTTATTGGGTGGCTAACCTCCCTGCATAGCTGGACTGCAGGAGCCATGCCACCACTTCTGTGATGATAGTCATGACTCCCGTGCACAGACATAGTGGACATGTTGCAGCACACAGGACATACACTTGAGAGATATGACTGCACAATGGTGGCTTACCAGCCTTAGAGATAGTGGATGCCTCATGTAGGGGTGGGACAGTGGATGTGTCATTAACTCCTGGCGGCACTGGATGACTCCCCAAGTCCCGGAAGCAGTGAAAAACTCACCAATTGCAACATTAAATGACTTTCTGATCCTGGGAGGTGGTGGGCAATTCATTAGTCCTTGTGTGTAGTTGGAAACTCAGCAATAGATATAGACTGATGGCTCATTAAGCACAGTCTACATTTGCACGTTGTAAATAGAAAGTGGCACACACTGTTCTAGTGGCAGTGAAAGACTAGCCCTGGTGCCTGCAAAAGACCAACCAAGCCATGGCATAAAAGGCCACATAGGGATCAACACATAAAATATAGTAAGCTCGGGGCAGTGAATGATTTATAAAACTGTGTGGATAGTACTCATCCTACTGATCGTGAATCGCTCAACACGCCCTGGGAAAGGCTCACAAGCCATCAGGTTCTGGCAGACTAGTCCACAAGCAATCGGTTCTGGCATACTGAATCAAACCTAGGAATAGGCCACAGGCCATCAAGTTGTAATATAGGGGATCACTTAACAAACACCCTGGACAAGAAAAGCTCACTGTACAAAATTAATTTGAAATGTGGGTAAGCTACTTGAAGATACATTTTTACAGCATGTGAAAGAGGGGTTACAAAATAAGTTACGAAGATATCTTGAAATATTAAAGACGTCAAGGTTTCAGGTAAATTATTTAGTAAGAAGATTGACAAGCCTAACAACAGTTGATTGACTCTGCTGGTTCAGTACTTGATTTTTCACTAGCCTAATGGACAGGGGAAAATTGGAGTTTAAGTCTCCTGGAATTTTTTCACAGTGCAAAGAAGTCAAGTTCTTCTTCTATGTTTCTCCCTCAGATATGCGGTAGATCTCAAGTTACTGTGACTGAGAGGGAGGAAAAGTCTCCAACCATGACGATTGGCCCAATACAGTGTCTTGATGAACGGAATGTACCAGGTAAGATTTCTAACAATGCTACACTGTATACATATGGGGGTGCAAGGGTTAGTGACAGGCACCCTTAAAGGAGCCCAATCACTGTTGTGAATGTCTGTTAGAAAATGGGTTTCTGGTTGGCAGAGGTATGCACCCTGTCCAACCAGGAAACACAATCCTAGTCACGGTAAGTCACAAGCACATCCTAGGTTAACCTGTGCTCACCCTCTGGTAGCTTGGCACAGAAGAGTCAGGCTTAACTGAAGAAGCAATGTGTAAAGTATTTGTGCAACTAACACTTCAAACACTGAAAACAGCATACGAAAGAACTCAATTTAATCAATAAAACAAGATCCAGGCTACAAACATCCAATAAGTAGACCAGATGTTAGGAATTAAAAAATAATAATTTGCAGTATAGCGCCTAAAAACAAAGAGCGCCAACTGCAGCTATTTAGTCGCCCTAGACTAAGTCAAAGTCAACAGTTCAAGCCGACCGTGATGGAGTGCGGGTCAGATACAGTTCCAGGTTAGCTCCACTGAAGTTTTACCTTCTCAAGCATTGTGCGAAGGAGGAGCGTAGCCAACCACCAGTCCAGAGAAGCCACTTGCTGAAGCGGCTCCTACCCCCGTATTGCTTCTTCGCCTGTTATCCGCAGCAAAATCTGGTCTCCTCAGCTCCATCGATATTTGACCTGACGTTTGGGGCTCGATGACTTGATTCGCCCTGAACAGTCCCGGTTGCATACAAAGAGCTACCAAATCCGCACCTTCCTGGCAGGGGGCATGGTGTCTAGTGCGCAATGACTTGAGTCGCACCAGACAATTCCAATCGCACACAAAGAGTTACCAATGCCATATCTCCCTGGAATGATCTTTTAATATAAACAGGAGTGTAACCATGTGTCCCAGTATTCACCAAGGAGTCCCTCTAGTTTTTTGGGAGACACTCACCAGCTATTTTCAACCACAAGTATATTATCACTCTGGTGTACTCATAGCTAATAGCAACATTGCAGGGTCTCCACCTTCCCCTAACCAAGGGGGTTGTTTCCACATAAGTCCAGGAAACTATTAGGGATCCAGGAACAAAAATACTAAAACATGCAGTGAAAGTGAGAAAGTGATCTAAAATGGCTCTATCACTCAGCTACAACCCAACTCTACTATGGCTGGGATAGGGTATGTTTAAAAAGAAATATTGGGCCTGATAACAACTTTGGCGGAGGGGGTTAATCCGTCCCAAATGTGACAGATATCCCGCCCGCCGTATTACAAGTCCATTATATCCTATGGAACTCGTAATATGGTGGGCGGGCTATCTGTCACATTTGGGACGGATTAATCCCCTCTGTCAAAGTTGTAATCAGGCCCAGAATGTGAAAGGAACAAATTATGTGTCCTTCACATATATCAGGTATGTCAACATGTTTCAGCCTACTCTTGCCCAAAAGGGTCATAGGCTTTCTTCCTGACCAAAGAATCTACAGATCCCAAAGTGCCCAGATATGGGTTTTACCTTCCTGGACTTCTCAATCTAAGGCGATGACTTCCCAAGCTCCATACTTGTGGTGCCCAACTGCTGCTATGGTGAAGACATATATATAGAAATCATATTGTTAATTAATAGAATTTCTTTGATATAACTACTTTCACACCTTTTTCTAATTCGAAGGTGTTAACTCATACCTTACTTTGTGCACCACCCTAGATCAACTAACATATACCACATATTCAAAATGTATTTACATAGTCCAAAAGAAAATGAACATAAAAATAAAAATAAAAACAAAGATAAAAAGGATAAAATGAATCTCTATTTATGTATGGCAGTCCGCCCACCCGAATTCAAAGATGACCTCCTTTATTTATTCGACACACACAATTATCTCCCATTTCACCTACTTTATTCAGAGAATCACCTACTCCTGTTTTTTACAGAGTCCCATCTTGCTGTTTTACATCACTATAAAGGCAAGCAGATGTGAATATCATTAATCTGCTTGTACTTATCATAACCTTTGCCTAAACCTTCCTCTATTAATCAGATTTCCATAAAATAATTTCAAATAGACGGGCATTATCACAATGGGGAAACTTTCCTTGCATCAGATGCCCATACTAGAAGCAGGCAACAGAAAAAGACAGTCAAAAAACGGTCAACAAATGGGGGGTCTGTTGGTTATTCCGTACTCACTTAGATATAATGGCCTAAATTGTCACATTGACTTATAAAGATGTTATAAATCTTTCCTTGTGCTAAAGCACCCTGCCCATTCTATTCCTGAAGGGTTCCTTGTTTAAACAACCACAACGCAGTCAAATGCTGCTGTTTAAAAACACCAAAGTTTGGCTTTGAATGTGTCCAAGCATTAATATGTGGTAAAATGCCTCTGTGTCATTTCAACAAGCAGGCCAAACCCACTCATGAAGTTGGGACTCTCTCCTCTATTTTCAAAGTTGCCTCGTTCACGCACTAAAATATGTTTATTTTATCTCCTAAAACTCTAAACTTAACTTCCAAAAATCAGTAATTATATAAAACAGAGAGAAGGCATTCAACACAGTTGAGTGCCTCTGCATTCTAACAACTATTAAAACATGCTCTGAATAGAAAACAAACCATGATTTACGGCTCACCCCTCATTCTTATCTCACAGAGGTCATGTCTTCGAAACATTATTAAATGCCTCTAGTGTTATGTGCCCCTCCACTTACTTGGGGTAACACCCCTGGATTCACTCACGAACAGCTTGTATGAATAGGTAGTTACAAAATGTGGCCTGTTCCTTTTCTTCTTAAGCTATCTTAATAAGCCTATGATTGCTCACAGCTGTGGAACAGACAGTTCGATTTAGCTGCTGCACGAGAAAGCAATGAAATCCTTCCATAAATACTGGGGGTGTCATTACAACTTTGGCGGACGGTTTCCACCGTGCGGCAGCCTTCCCGCAGGCCACATTAAGAGTTTCAGCGGACGGAAACGGCCTACGACATTGATGCCGGCTCATAATAGAGCCGGCGGCAATGCTGTAGCACGTAGAGTGCACCAGCAAAGCAGAGAGTGAACGTCGCGATGGGGCTGGCCAGGAAAGCCCCTGCACTACCCATGCCAAGTGCATGGGACCCCTTGGGGCCCCCTGTACCCCATCTCCGCCAGCAGTTACATGGGGGTGCTAACACCATGTAACTGCCAGCGGAGAAGGACTCGTAATCCCCAGGGCAGCGCTGCATGCAGTGCTGCCCTGGAAGATTAGGACCGCCAGCACCACTAGTTCCTCCTGTGGAGGAAAACTGGCAGCGCTGGCGGTCCGACCTACAGCCACCATGCAATCTAAAGACTACCAGGGTCGTAATGACCCTCTACGTTTCTGCATAATACATATATTTTAAAAAAAGGGAACAACCTCAAGGCCCTGATGAATTATAGAACTGTTTTTTAGGAAACTTAGGAAAAATGGGGGGGTCTACTTTCCTCTAGTGTATGCTTTTATCCAAATTGAGCTAGTAGCTCTCATCCTCACATATAATCAACCAACCTTTTCTTCAGAAATCCCCTACAACTGATCCTTATCTTATTATTTCTTCTCTATTGTTGGAACCTTGAAAAAAGTAAACAGGAGTAAAAAATAATAAATAAAGAAATATTAACTATCTATGGAACTGGGCTTAAGAATTATTTGGCTGTCTCCCATCGAAGTGCTGGCCACTTTGGGATCTGTAGATTCATTGGTCCTGAAGAAAGCCTATGCCCCTTTTGGGCAACAGTGGGCTGAAACATGTCACCCTGACCTGATATATGTGAAGGACACATAGGGGGTCATTCTGACCCTGGTGGTCATGGACCGCCAGGGCCAACGACCGCGGAAGCACCGCCAACAGGCTGGCGGTGCTTCTGGGGCCATTCTGACCGCGGCGGTAAAGCCGCGGTCAGAAAAGGGAAACCAGCGCTTTCCCACCGGTTTCCCGCTGCCCCAGCGAATCCTCCACGGCGGCGCTGCAAGCAGCGCCGCCATGGGGATTCCGACCCACTTCCCGCCATCCTGTTTCTGGCGGTTTTCACCACCAGAAACAGGATGGCGGGAACGGGTGTCGTGGGGCCCCTGGGGGCCCCTGAAGTGCCCATGCCACTGGCATGGGCACTTCAGGGGCCACCTAACAGGGCCCCATTATGATTTTCAGTGTCTGCTTGGCAGACACTGAAAATCGCGACGGGTGCAACTGCACCCCTCGCACACCAGCAACTCCGCCAGCTCCATTCGGAGCCGGCTTCCTCGTAGCTGGGGCTTTCCCGCTGGGCGGGCGGGCGGCCTTTTGGCGGTCGCCCGCCAGCCCAGTGGGAAAGTCAGAATGACCGCCGCGGTCTTTTGACCGCGGTACGGTCTTCTGGCGGTTCGCGTCAGGCGGGCGGCTTCCGCCGCCCGCGGGGGTCAGAATGACCCCCATAATTTGTTCCTTTCACATTAGATTTGTTTTTAAACATACCCTATCCCAGCCATTGTAAAATTGGATTGTAGCTGCGTGATAGAGGCATTTTTAGATCACTTTCTCATTTTCACTGCACTTTTTAGTATTTTTGTTCACGGATCCTTAATAGTTTCCTGGACTTATGTGGAAACTACCCCCTTGGTAGGGGAAGGAGGAGACCCCATGATGATGCTATCACATATGAGTACACTGGAGTAATAATATACTTGTGGTAGAAAATAGCTGGTGATGGTCTCCCAAAAGAAACTAGAGGGACTCCTTGGTGAATACTGGGACAAGTGGTTACGCTCCTGTTGATATTAAAATATTGTTGGTTGGGAATCTGAGTGGTTACCTGATACTTCTACCTCCCCTGTTTGATTCTGGTGTACCTCCCTGGAATGAGGAACAATGTCTGGTGCAGGATAACTTGAGTCGCATCAGACAGTTCCAATTGCACACGAAGAATTATCAATGCCATACCTCCCTGGAATGAGGGACAACGTATGGTGCGCTATGACTTGAGTCGCACCAGACAAATCAAGACACACACAAAGAGTTATCAATGCAACACCTCCCTGAATGAGGCACAAAGGCTGGTGCACGATGACTTGAGTCGCACCAGACAAATCTGGACACACACGAAGAGTTCCATTTCTGTACCGCCCTGGAATGAGGCACAATATCTGGTGCGTGATGAATTGAGCTACACCAGACAAATCCAGTCACACACTCAGAGACACAAGTTCAGCAGTGCCACACAAGGTAGAATGCAACACTGCACCAGGTGCGCCCCCACCTCCGACAGTCACAACCAGTGAATTGGACACTGCACACAAGGAGCATGCCGTCGGGTGTCGCACAAGAGAAATGCGGCATGCTTGGCAAAAGCGGGCCCCACGGGACCCGTGACTAGTGAATCTGCTCAGTTCCAACAAGACGCTTATGCGCGTCGTTGCCCCATGACGGAGGGCCACACTCCTTGAATGTGGTCAATACTTTGAAGGCTCCGCACCAGGCAAATCCAGTCTCCAGGTGCAAAACTTAGTTCTACGCTCACACCACTTCTACCAGGGGACGTCCAGCAGATGATGTAGGTACTTAGGAGGGCACAGCTCTCCAGATGACAGAGGTAGGAAGTGTAGGTCCCTAGCGGGAGGTCTTTGATGTACCTGAGACCACCACAAGAGTGCCACACGGCAGTAACCAGTTTGCTCAGGCCAGCCACAATGTAAGAAGATTGTGCGGTCCCTTCCTACGGCAGTAATTACTCCTTGAGCACTGCAGAATCTTCTGGAAGTGTTCACCACAAGATGCAGGGTCTCCATCCCACATTCCCACAGTGTATCTCTACTTTGCCGCAGTGTGGCACCAGTAATTTTACTGATTTGTGCCTTTGAAGTTGGAGGAGGTTCAGAGGGTTACCCTTTGAGTCACAGTAGTCTCCCCTAAATTTCAGTCCTGTCTACCATGGGGCTGTGGAATGCATATCTTAAGCTTTAGTGGGGTCATGATCTGGCTCCGAGAGGCCAAGTTTCATAACCTCTTCCTCCCAACTATACAGCCAGGCCCACAAATGGCAGAGGTCTTCGTTCCAGTTGTGTGCCCCTGTTTTAAAGCTGTCACTGGGGAATGCACATATGTGCTCCTCCAGTGTGACTTGAGTCGAATTAAAAGGCACACAAAGTGTTTTAGGGCAGAGAAATAGAAGTGGCATTTCTCCATGATTATTGACAAAATCTCCTTTAACAGAGAAAGGGGTTTGTGAGGATGAATCCAATGATAGTTAACGATATGAGGCTGCTCTGCTACAATTCACTGTTGCAGGTAGGAGTAATTGTAACACTTCCCCCATGTTAAGCTATGGGCAGAGCAGCACTCCTTTGCAGTTAAAACACACATGGGTATTCTTCACCCTCTGGGCATAAGTGCCCTTGCACACATACAGGCCTGAATTAGCAGGGTGGACACATGGTTAAAAGCACCATAGGTGTAAGTGCGCACACAAGCCTGCTAAGACATTCAGGATACATGTTTTAAAGCACCATAGGTGCACCTGCAGAGATCTGGTACGACTGGCAGGATACAGGTTTAAATCACCATAGGTGCTCTTGCGCACACTCAAGTCTGCTATGACAGACTGGATACATATTTAAACACACCATAGGAGCAAGTGCTCACACAGGCCTACTATGACAGGCTCAGCACATGTTTGGCACTCTAGTGGGTATGCATGCACACAGTGGCCAGCGTCACTTCCCCATATATGTAGAAAGGTGCACCCACTTACACACTGTATTGACAGTGGGAAAGGGTCCAGTGCCCTAAGGCCACTGGGTAGGGAATCAACAAAAGCCGATGGAAAGAGCTCACCCTCCTAGGTAAGGAACCCACTTTGGGGTTCTTCCCTACCGGGCAAAGGACACACATGTGTACTTTCCCATTCCTTCTGTGTACCACCTACCCTGCCCTTCAGGGGGTTCTCTAGTGGTAGCGGAGGATCCTCTCAGGATTGGCTACGAAGTTAGTAGTCCCAGTCCAAGTGCAACTGCAACTGCACCTCCACAGGCCTGCATTGGCAGGCCTGATACATGCTTCACAGGCTATGTGATGTAGCTTTTTATAGGGCACTCCGGGGTACAGCACCTGAACCAAGCACATAACCACATAACCACCCCTTCTAGCATGTGTAGGCAGGGCACGCACACTTTTCACTGCAGTACAGTGGGAAAGTGCCCAGAGTCCTAAGGCCACGCAAGGAGAGCCGGCAAAGGACTGGGAGGAAAAAGCAAAATATTTCAGGGAAATCCCCTAAGAAGGGCCATGTCCAACAGCGGCATACAGTAAGAAACGGGGGGAAGAGGGTGAGGGGGAACATGCGGTACTGCCACTGACCCCTATTGTTTGAGTTTTGTATTAGGTCAACAGGCACTCTGCAGTGTTGGGGGTGGGCAGTTCAAAGTCTGCCATGCCAGGAAGCAGGGAGGGAGGAGTTATTCTGGGGTCATGTATACATCTCCACTGACATGTCCTTGAACCTGGGCTGGGGGGCAGTGTCACATGGGCCTGGGGACCACATCACCTGAACACAAACACCACTGCCACAACAGTAATGGACGCAGCGAAAATCATGTCCTGGAATGTGAACGGACTGGAAGCTAAAATTAAATGGGGCATCATATTGCAATACATTAAGCGGCAGGCGCCAGATGCTGTACTCTTACAGGAGACCCAGATGATGGGAAATAATGATCGGCTCTGGACAGGTGGGTTATAAAATGGTGGCCCATGCAGGGCATTGTATAGGAGCCAGAGGGGTGAGGATTTTAATAAAACGATCACTCCCACTGATCATTCACCATGTATGGCCAGCCTCACAGGGACGATATGTGGCCCTGTCAGACAGTTTGGAGGGATCGACATTAAATCTTTGCTCAATTCATATCCTGCCACGGCTCCATGACATCAAGCTCTGAGCCCTAAGTACCTTGCTGCTGTTTCAATTACGGATGGTACCCAACTGATGTAAGGAGATTTTAAACTGGTACTCAATGATGAATGTAGCAGGTTGCCCCCCAGAGTGACAGAATCACCTACCCGCCGCTTTCAAACTTTTTGATAACACTTGGTCTGACATACATATGGCAGGCACACAACCCCAGGGAAACACAATACACTTTTCACTCCGGGGCACCCAGCAGCCTCTTCCGTATAGATTATCCAGTCACTCTAACCCAGCAGGTCCATTGCTCTTCAGAAGTGCGCCATCTGGTGCAGGTTATAACAGATCACTCCCCCAAATGGACAGTGCTTGAAAAAGGTCGGGACTCTGGGAGGGGCACCATGACAATCAATCCCTGGTTTCTCAGGCTACCCCACATCAGTGAGGGTCTGAAAGAAAGGACAGAGAAATATTTTAATGATAAGGCCTTATCCATTGAATCTTCTAAGACCATCTGGGGGGCCTACAATACTGTCCTTAGGGGTCAGGCCATCTTTCTTATCTGAGGACACCAAAAAGATAAGAGGGTCAAAAACAAGAGATTCAAGCCCTGGAGCGGAGCCCTACAACATCAGAGAACCAAGAGGCCAAACATTCCCTAGCCTTGCAGCAGAGAGAATATAGAGATGTGGCGATAAATGTCGATAGGACAGCCCATTCGTGGGAAACAAAGCAGGCAATCTCCTGGCATGGCTGGATAAAAGGGAACAAACTGGGAAACTGGTGTTAAAAGTGAAGACTCAAGAAGGGGTGCTGGTAGGAGAGTGTCAGCACATTGCAGACACATTTGCCTCAGACTAAGCTCACATAAGCTCCCCGGAAGTAGCTACAACTACTGATTAGGCATGTGAGTTTCTTGCTGATATCTGTATGCTGAGTCTTTCAGACTCCAATCGAGAACTCCTAAAGTGCAGATTACTGAGAAGGAACTAGTGAGGGTGATACGAGAGATCAGTCCCGGTAATGCATTAGGCCTTAACGGAGCACCAGTCGAACTCTATTAATTGATGGCCTCCACACTGGCGATCATATGCTGGCAATGTTCAAGGAAAGTAAACAATGGGGGTCACTCCCACAGGATCAGATGCTTACAGCTGTTGTGGTCATCCATAAGGAAGGGAAACCCCCTGAGCAGTGCGCCTCCTATAGGCCGCTATCACTGTTGAGCGCCAAGGTGATGATCCTGGCCAAAGTGTTGAATATGCGCCTGGTTAATGTAATCGCAGCATTTGTTCACCCAGACCAATTGGGTTTCATGCCCTAGCAAAGCACAACCCTAAATCTCCGATGCAAACATGGCATCTACATGGTATATGAGGCAAAGCTCCCATGCTCCAAGAATAAGTCTTGGTAATATCCTTGGATCCCAGAATGACGTTTAACACAATAGAGTGGATTTACCTCTTTGAGGTGCTTATCAAATTGGGTTTTGGCCCACAATTTACGAATTGAGTACAGCTCCTATACTCACGCCCAACGGCATGGGTCAAAGTTAATGGTGGTGTGGCCTGAGAGTCCCACCTCCAAAGGGGTACCAGACAGGTCTGCCCCTATCACCCCTCATTTTCGCCCTGGCATTAGAACCATTGGGGGCATAGATCCGTCAGGACCCTCTTGTCCAAGGCCTCTGCTGGGACGAGCAATGGGAAGCTAACATTTCTTTATGAGCAGAAGATTTTCTGCTATACCTAACTGACCTGGAAAAAACACTAGGCAGACTGAAGCAGATTATTACAATCTTCGGCCAATACTCAGACTATCCCATTAATTGGCCTTAATTCTTCATATGCCCACTCCAGGGACCGATACCATGGTTGCCGCATGATTATACAGCCACAATTCACAATTGCCATCAGAGTGTTTTGCTACTTGGGGATCTACGTAACCCCAGACCCCAACCTATTCTTCCATAAAAATGTAACACCGCTGGTAGAGAGGCTGAAGAGATAAGAGCATCACTTGAGGACCCTACCATTATCGCTTCTGGGGAGGGCCACGCTATTTAAAATGATGGCCCCTCTACGTTTTCTCTACCATACACAAATCCTATTTCAAAGCTATACAAGGAGTGATCCGAACGTTGCTCTGGGGATATCGCTCTCTAAGCTAATGTGGAGCTGGTATGGTGGATGTCTGGCATTGCTGGATGTGCAGAAGTACTACTGGACAGCACAACTGACCACTGTTAATTGTTGGGTCTTTCTCCCCCCAACTGAGTCTGCCTTTCATATGGATAGATTAGTATTTCAGCCAGGGGGTTATGTTAGGGACCTTCATGGAGGAGCTAGACGAACCAACATACCAGACCCCACAGAGATAGAATTGAGGCTTTGGCATGTGGCAACGAAGGCCCAAAGATGGAAAAATAGGATCACACGGGTAACACCACTATGGGACTCTGAAATACTGGGCACGCTGCAACAACTACCAGGGTTCCATAAATGGGACCTTATAGGACTGGGTTGGGAATGTTTGGTCCCAAGGAGATATTGACCCCGTTCAGGAGTTGCAGAGTGACTACCAGTTGGCACCCACTGAAACCTGTCATTACCTACAGCTTTGTCATACCCTGGCCACTAAGGATGACTTTAGCAACAAAAAAGGATGATGGACAGAGTGATGGAACTTTTCAAACCCAGTCACAGATCTGGGTGTAATCCATTGTTGTTTTGCTCACCATGCCGCACCAGTTTGGACCCAGCCAAATGTGGGTCCCTTGCTCACTGTGCCACTGGATTCAAGCTAGCCTGGATGATGAGGGTTGATACCCTGAAACCAGTCCCAGGATGCTTGTTACCGGGAGGACCTGGCCTGGCAGTTCGGTCTGGATTGTTCCCAGCCCCAACAGGGTCAAGACTGATTTCCATAAGGCTGGATCCAAACTGGGGTGGTGTGAGTGAGGTTTCAGTGGTACTGCCGGATGTGCAGATAGTCGCTGTATTTCACTGTATTAGTACTGGCATGGCCATGCCGAGCAATGAGGATCAGAGGGCAGCGATATATCTTAGCCTTCCTTGAAACCCTTTGGGATCATGGGAAACATAGGAAAGCTGTATGCAAAGATGTAGGACCATCTGATCGAAAGGGCATTGCCCATGGTCATTGGTCGCCAAAACATGCTGGTGAAGCACTGGCATTTCTTGTTGCTCTGGGTGGTGAACGGATCGATCATGTGCTGCCACCTTTGTCAGAAGATGGAGTTGTCCATGTCCTGGTGGAGTTACCATTCATGGCTGTCTGAAAGTTGTCAACTGAGAGCATCTGCCTGGTCGTTTTGACATCCAAGAAGGTGTTCCCTGTCAATTTTGACTTTGTCCAGCCTCATCAAAGTTGAGTCTCCTATGAGAGAGTCCAGGCCCACGTTCCCCCTTGCGTATTTGAAATATACATGTAGCATTGTTTGCCCTGGTGAGGACTACTTGATATGCTAGCCTTGGTGAAAATAACTGTAGGTGCAGTCTTATGGCTCAAACCTCTATTAAGTTTATGTGAAGCATCTTGTTTGCATCTGACCAGAGGCCACTGGTCGACAGCTCCTGAGGGTGAGATTCCCAGTCATCCATGAACAAATCTGTTGTTAGTACTCCTCTGTCTGATGAAGGCTGAAAAGAGAGATCTGACTTCAGGTTTGCACGGATTCAGTACCACAATAGTGGTTATTTCATTCGTCTTGTGGCTCAGACTGTCTTCCCATGAACCATCAACTTGTTTCCAGTGGACTTCCAGTTCTTGCTGGACGGATCTCATTTGAAGCCTGCAAAAGGAAATGAGGCCTATACGGAATGTCCTTAGGCCCAGTAGAGACTTGTAATGTCTGATTGTAATTATTTGTCTAGTAGAAGCGTTAGCACTCTTTCTGGTGATGGAAATGCCTTTCCAAACTGTGTATGAAGTATGTCTCTCAAAGACTGAGGGGCAGATTTATGGAAAGTCCCACTGCACCGAGTGCAGTGCCACTTTCCCTGCACCCCTTAGCACCCCCCTACCGCCACCACGTGTGCGCCGTATTTAAAATACGGTGCACCATGGCGCAGGGTAGGGGGCAATAGCGTCATTTTTCTTGACATTATTGATGTACTCTGTAGGAGTAGTGCCAAAATGTTGGTGCTACTCCTGCAGAGTACATAGGGGCCCATTCTAAAGAATGGAAGCCCCATTTTAATTCCTGCTCTTGAGCAGGCGTTAAAAGTGGCGCAATACATGGTGCAAGGAAATCTCATACATTTCCTTGCACCATTTTTCCGGCTCCCCTAACAGGGGAACGCCTCCTTTGTATAGATTATGCCTGGTGCAGGCATAATGTAGCGCAAAGGGTTATAGAGTGGCGCAATGCAGGCATTGCGCCACTCTTTAAATGCGGCCTCGTTGGGCCACATTAACATCAACAATAATGGCGTTAATGTGGAGCAAGGTGGCGCTAGGGCATTATAAACATGCCTGAATCTTTGTGTGCAGCTCCAAAGAAAAAGGTTCTTGGTTTAGAATGAGACCCAAACTCTGAAACAGACTGATGAATGGGGCTGTAAAAGCCTTTTTCTTCTTCCTTCGATAGTCTTGACAAGCCAGTTGTCTGAGAGGCACTGTCATCTGTGGAAGGCAGCTACTGGCTCTAGGCACTTGATGAGCATATGAGATGCTGATATGAGGTAAAATGGGAGCGTGCCCTTCCATTGAAATGCACAAGCACTTCTTGTGTCTTGTGCTTTCAGGCAATAGAAATGTAGAAATATGTGTCTTGAAGGTCCAGGAATGTCAAGTGGTTTCATCCAAGGATCCGCAGGAGGACTTCCTGAAGCGCAACCATCCAGAAAGACTGCTTCCACTGATGCCTATCGTCCAGAACTGGTCACTGTTGTCCTGTTTTCTTTCTTATCAAGACACATCTGGAATAAGATCCCTTGCTTCTCTGGGGTTTGGGGACATTTTATATAGTTCCTTTGAAGAGGACATGGAGAATTTCCTGTTGCAGTTCCTTTAAGTGGAGATGATGTTCCTTCAAGCTGGGCAGAAGGGTGGTCTTTTAAATTCCAACATATGTCCTGTGTTTCAAATATCCGCACTCATTGGCCTGATGATATTGATATCAAATAAACTTCCCAAATGTTAGCAGATGATACCCAAATGTATTTCCAGACCGACAACACAAAAACACTACTAACATTACCTCTGCCTTCAACCACATCCTCCTCCAATGCATGAAGGAGTGCTTCCGCTCCATTAATGGAACCAAGTCTGACATAATCATATTAGGAGAAACTGAGCCAATCTCACTATAGTTAGACTGGTCTCCAGGTCTCTGGACATCCCCTTCCACCACTCCCTAGGGATATTTGACTCAGAACTGTGAACCTCATTCCAGAAGTCAATGCATTGGTACAAGGGATGCCATTCTAGTTCTTCATCTCTCCCTACTCCACACATTTGCTCTAAACTGACCACTGGGTGGGACAAACAAGAGTATCTTTCATGTATTCTCAATATTTATCCAATATCACCATCATGGTCGAAACACTTACTGTCACGCAAAACCAGGCAGCCTGTATTTGTCTTAAACCACCTAACTGAAACACCATCAAGTCTTTCTTCAAAGCACTCCACCGGATAAAAGAGAATGGTATCTAGTTCAATCTTCTCTGCAATGTCCCCAAAGCCTAATGTGAACAGCCAGAATCCTCCGCTTATCTGCTGCTAACCTGGTCCAGCAGTGGGCATTCACGTGAAACATGGAGGCAAGTCACTGGGAGTACAAGATACAATGCTATGTCATCCTTCTGTTTCCACTGGAGACCCTCATCTTCCTGAGTAAAGGACCCAGAGTCAATTCCATCCTCAAGGATGCGTTTTGAGTCCTCCTTTCATCTAATGTTGTGTTTCAGAATATAGCAGCCTTCCCATATGGAGACTGTGAAATGTCATCTTCGTTCATATAGCTAAAAAGCTTGAGTCAGGGAAACATGAATATATATTAAGCACCTTGGCTAACAGTTAGAGTGATATGGTGCACAAGGACATCAGCGAGCGATAGAGGTGATCAAGGAAATGACTAGAAATGTGAACTATTACTAACTGGTTCTTGATTACGAACTCATCCTTTGAGACATGTACAGATACATCGAGACAGAAAGTGATTTGCTTCCACCATGCTGTAAGGGCTTGAGAGCCAGCTGCAGAGGTATGAAAGACTGAATGCTTCATGAGCATTCCTTCTTGCATTCTCTGGAATATTGCCATATATGTATGTATAAATATATGTATTTAAATAGTTTGAGCCTAGTGAAAAGGCAGAGCTGATGTGCTGTTCATGTAGGTGCTCTGATTAATTTTGTCTGTAACTGTGCCTTGGCAAAAGAAAATTCAATTAAAAGGTTGATGTGTAATGAAATATCCAATATTAGAAGCAATTCAAAGAATTTCAGTAAAAGGCAGGCAGGTCGAGGAGCTCGTCACAATTAATAACCAAGGGCCAGATGTAGCAAAACGGCAATTTGCGACTTGCAAATTGCGAGTCCCTGCGACTCGCAATTTGCAAGTCGCAAATTGCTATGCAGTACGGTGTCTCAGACACCGACTGCGACTCGCTATGGGGTCGCAATGACCCACCTCATGAATATTCATGAGGTGGGTCGCAAATTGCGGCCCCATAGCGAGTATAGGCACTCGCTAACATGGAGGCCTGCTGACGTCAGCAGACCTCCATGTTCGTGACCTGCTTTTAAATAAAGCAGTTTTTTTTTTTTAAGTGTAGCCCGTTTTCCTTACAGGAAAACGAGCTGCACTTAAAAAAAAAACCGAAACCTTTTGTTTCGGTATTTTTTCAGGGCAGGGAGTGGTCCCTTGGACCACTCCCTGCCGTGAAAAAATATTTTTGGGTCCAGTCACAAACTGGAAGGGGTCCCATGGGGACTCCTTCCAATTTGCGAGTGGGTTACCATCCACTTGAAGTGGATGGTAACTGCGATGCCATTTGCGACCGCGGAAATGGTATAGCATCCCACTGCGACTCGCAAATAGGAAGGGAACACCCCTTCCTATTTGCGAGTCGGAAATGCATATTGCGAGTCGGTAACGACTCACAATATGCATTTCTGCATGGCAAACCCACGTTTGCGACTCGCAAACGGCGATTTTCGCCGTTTGCGAGTCGCAAATGGTTTGCTACATCTGGCCCCTACTTCCCCTCGGTGAGATGCTATCTATTCCCTGTCTCATACGGAAAGGCCTAATGAAGCAGAGCCTGAGGTCCAGCAGTAAATTAATGGATCTTTGGTCATTTAGTCCTATAAACACGTGGAATACTCCGTGGACTCTTATAGTGCCCAACACATCTGTCTGTCGTCCTTTCTTGGGCCTGCTTGCAAATAAACGTACCTGCGCTTCAGTTTGTTTTGTATTCAATTTTTTCAATTTGATGGTAGCAGGAATGTACAGCTCTCCAAAATTGTACAATTTCTGGGCACAGGGATAATTCGAATGAACATCTGGTCTTTATATGTCCTGCATTTTCGGGTTTAAGAAAAAATAGCTTAAAGCTGCATTTATAAAAAATATTGTTAAGGAACATTTTTTATACAATAAAATGTACTATTACTAGTATAAAGGGTCAAAGGCAAAGATACACGTCGACAACCAACTGAGGAGGTAGCTGGGTTCTGGCAGAAGTATTACTGTATTATGTTGTAGCATCCTTTAAAGAGGTGTGTCTTCATCTTTTTCCTAAATTCATTCTTTTTTTTACAATTCTTTGCTTCCAGTCTGATGGTGTCATGGTGGCCGGGGAGCCGAGAGCCACTAGGGATGGTAAACCTGTCAGACAGATAGGTGAATGTGCTGGTCGGGATTTCTTAGTAAATGGGGGTATTCGTCATATTTCTTTAGGCCCTGGACTAGACCTGCTGTGGTTTTTAGAATGCCCTTAAAAGGGGCAAATGTGGGAGCTGAGAGGCCATAGAGCAGGGCATTTCCACATCCAGATGTGATTGTATGAAGGCTACAACAGCAGTTTTGAAGTCGCTTTCTGGCAGGCACTGTTTGATTTTATTTTGTAGTGACAAATTATACAAGGCTGTCTTTGTTTTCTTGGCTATGTGTTCTCTGAAGATAAGGTTTTTGTCCACACTGATTCCAAATGACATGGCACTGGGTGAAAGAAGGGTTTGAATCTTTCAGAGTTCACTGAGTCAAGGAATAGTTGTTGCTTGCTGTTCTTTGCAAATAACAGGAATTCTGTTTAAGGTAGGATTGAGCTTGAGGTAGTGTTTGGGCTTGAAGTAGGTGCTGACTTTTAAGGTCTGGATTAGGTACATGCAGTGTTTGAGGTACCGGATGCCTGAAAAGGAGGAGACTTTCAGGAAGTGTTGTGAACCATCAGAACTTTGGTGAATTGTGATACTATCACCGATGAGGACAACCCCAATTAGCTCCAGGTAGATGCTGAAGATTACAGAAGACAAGCTGAAAGTTTAGGGGACTCTATAGGTGATAGGGATCTCTTGGGACCTAGAGGTGCCTGTGCCCAAACTGGTGCCAATTGCGTTGGTAGGAGTAGAACTAGTGATTGATGTTGCCATTTTATAGCAATTACCATTTTAGAGTTCAAGCAGTTGATGAGGGTGTGATATTTGACTGTTCAAAGCCAGCTGAGCAGTCCAGCAATAACCGAAGGCAGTGAAATTCTCCATTTGAGGTCAGAAGGGCTTTATTTAGTTGTCTCTGTGCTGCAGTGTGATCTGAAACCACAATGGTCGTCATGTCGGTGGTAAATGGCATTCATGTGGTTTTGGCATTGTATTTAGACTTCCTTTTCGTGGCTCCAGCAGTTAGTGATGGAATAAGGGTCTAGAGTGAGTTTAGGGAAAGTACTATCTTATCTACCCAGAAAATAAATATGCCTTTTGGGCAGAGAAGTTTTACGTCAAAACCCATGGAAGTTGCAACATAAAGACATGGAATCTATGGACAATGTACCCTTCATGTTTTGTTGCAGGGAGGAGTATAGTTCCAGCAACATAGATGACATCACTACTGTGCCATACTGTATTTACAGTCCCCCTAACGGGGGACGCCCCACCTAGCATACATTATGCCTGCCGCAAAGGGTTACAAAGTGGCGCAATGCATGCATTGCGCCACTTTGTAAATATGGCGTGGCGAAATTGGCCTCGTTGGGCCACACTAGCATCATAAAAAATTACGCTAATGTGCCGCAAGGAGACCCTAGGCCATCTTAAATCTGGGCCTTTGTTTCAAGGTATGAAAAATTCATATTTGAAGGAAGGGGAAAATTGCACCAAAATGACAAATATATTATTAGATGAAACAGGAACATTTTTGCACAAAGATGGGTTTTGTGAACTGCAAAAGAACAAGTACTTAAGTCTTAGGAGGGAAGGGGATTGGTGTACTGTTAAAGAGAGTGCACAATTGTTTGAGCTACTTTTAGGTTTGATTATATTAGCCTAAATATTTGGTTACGTTCATCCCATCATTGCAGTATGGTCTTGTATTCTGTGTCCCCCCTCAGCTGTAGGCCACACATCAGCTGAATTAGCAAATGAACTGAACCAATGCACATCGTTGTCTGCAGCTGCATTAGACATGCAGAGCCAGCTCCAAATTACATCTTGAATCAATTGCAGTCCTCTCCGCTTCATATCAGCTGCTGGTCATTTTCCTGTATGTCTGTAATTTGATGCGACTGGTTAATGTATATTTTACGCCACAACTGGTTTTCATATTATGCTGCCTTTTCCCAGTCCCTGAACCTATGAGAAGGATTCAACATGGGACCATAAATGTTGACTAGTGAACTGAAGAACTCTTAGATGTTTACAGTGCTAGGTGAGGAACCCACGGATGTAACCACACCATGCTGTGTGGTATGTTTCACCATCCAGGTGTGTTGTGCTTCTAGGATGCTTATGTGTGATTACAGATGGTGTACAACAGACCTTTAGCTCCTCTCATTCCCTCTATAGTGTGTTAGATACCTTTGCTGTCGTGTGTGTGTGTGTAAGGTAATTGTGTGAGGTTGTCCCTGCTATTGCCACTTACCCTTTACTTATTCTTTGTGTTAGGGAAAGCTGCGCCGCTACTGTCCATGCGGTACATTTGTTGTGTTGTGACGCTCAGTATAAAACTTTCCACTACACAAAAGATAAAACGATTTGCAATTTCAATTCTTATTTTAATGCATGATGTTAACGAAAGAGTAAACCTTCACATCATTTTTTAGCATAGTTTACTTTTGCTTCATGTGTGAAGCAAACAGATTTTAAAATGGACTTAATGATTTTGTAACATTTTAAAACATATCTGACAAGATGCTTGTGTACAGCACTTTCACCCAGGTCTAGCATTTTAGCCAACAGTATTTTGCATTCTGGGGTTCTGAACCCATAAAGAAAGTGTTAAAGCAAAAATACAAGCCCCGCTACAAAGTTGGCTGAAAAGTAAGGAGTGGCTGATTTATACGTCATATTGTGCTTGACAGACTTGTGAAAGGCAGAATAAAAATGTATTCCTGACTTTCTGCTTTTCTCTCGAGGGTTAAACAACCCAGTGAGTGAGGGGGGCGAGATTCCTTTTCAAATGTAAATATGAACATCTCACTGCTAATGGTCTAACATTAACACTCCTTGGGAGAAAATATGGCATGCTAAAAAGACCATTGGGGTTTATTTAGAAGCCAAGTGGCTCAGGGCAGGGCAGCAAGTAACCTTGCGGCGCTGACCTGCTCCCCAGGGAAAAGGTAGAAATGTGCCATATATGCAGGAAACAGCGTATTTTTGTCCTTTCTCCCTGTTCTGGCTCACAGTGGGCTGCCTAGCACCAACACAGGCACCCTCACACTGCATCGCAGACAGGATTGTTTCTGTGCAGGAAGGGACACCTCCCTGCATAAAACAATCCTGAGAGGCATTTCCCTCTTTCTATATGTACTTCAGAATGTAGCACACATAGAAAGAGGAGAAAACAAGGAGAAATAAAGATGTATCTCCTCGTATTGGCTCCCCTGGGAAAGGCGTAAGACCTTGACGCATTACCAGGTTTACAGATTCTTGTAAATCTGGGAATGCGTCAAAACCCATGGGTGTTCCTTGTGCATTGGAACACCCGCTGCAATTCACAAGGAACGCCTCCCTGATGCAGCGTAAGGCAACGCAGCGACTTGTGCTGTGTTGCCTTACACCATATCTATGGGGCCATGAAAAGCTATGCAAAGTGGCTTTGCCTAGCCTTGTAGTTATGGGCCTGCAATATGCGCCACCAGTGCATCACAAAAAGTGGCGCACCAGTGGCACAATGGGCTTGTCAATAAGCCCCATTATTTCCCTGAACAGGGAGAGCAGCAAAGACACTCTGGGCCAGATTTACAAGAAAGTGGCGCATCAGCTGTAATGCGCCACTTTTTTGCGCCTCCTTGTAAACACCCTAACAACAACATGTGTGTGCCATATTTACAATATGGCACACCATGGTACACGTTAGGACAATTGCGTCAACATTTATGACGCTATTGTGGTACTTAGCAGGATTAGCGCCATAAATTGTGGCACTAATCCTGCAAAGTAAAGGGAGGCCCATTGAAAGTAATGGGCACGTCATTTTAACGCCTGCTATAAGTAGGCATTTAAAATGACATTAAAAATGGCGCAGTGAAATCTTGTAAATTTTACTGCGCCATTTTTACGGGCCTCCCTGCAGGGAAAGCCCCCGTTGCATACATTATGCCTGTCGCAGGTGTAATCTGGGGGCAAGGAGGCGCAAAGGAAATATGCCGAAGGAGAATGGCCTCCTTAACGCCACATTAGCGTAAACAAATATGATGCTAATTTAGCACTAAAAAGCACTTGCGCTTTGTAAATCTGGCCCTTTGAAAGAAAAAAAAAGTCTCTGCACCACTTTGTCCGAGCCTGCCTGTAGCCCTGCCTCAAAATGGTGCAGCACGTGCTGCAGGTGTTGCCCGTATGGGATGCCTGAGGACGTAACAAGGAGGGCATGACGCAGGGAGGGAAACAAAGCGAGAAATGTGACGATTGTTTGTCCTTCTTGCTTTGATGGCTGTTGCACATGCTGATATCTGTAGAGGCCTAGATAGAGCAGCGCAGCCTATAAAAAGCCACACACCCTTGTTCTACACGCAGTATTAAGTCAAAGTATTCTGCAAGAGACGATTATCTCTCTCTGTTTAAAAACTGAGCACTGGATGTCCTTGCTTTGGGGGACCAATACATCACCTGTGTATTACTAATTCTAACCCGCTACTGCACAGTTTGCTGAATAACTTCTGTCACCTGAATTATTCAGATTTTGTGTTTGTCTTTTCACAGCTGGCGTTCAAGCACAAGGATCAACCATGTGGCGCAGCCTGAGTTTCTCTCTTCTGCTTCAGTGTGTGTTTGCGCTACTCGGATAACACAGCCGTCCCTAGCGATTGCAAAACCTCAACACTTGGTGGTGCTGCAGCATCACGAACAGACTGAGCCAATGACAACTTTGGAAAACATCACTGAAGAAACAGCCAATTGAAACCCTGCAGGCCAAATCCATCAGAATATGCGGCCTGTTTACAGAATGAAAAGGTGTTTTGGAGATGCTGAAACCACCTTTTTGTTTGAAAAATTGTTAACGAGAAGGAGTGGAAGAAGCACAAACCACTTTGTCATCTGCCACTTTTTGGGCTCCATTGATACGGATACCTGAACCTTTAATAGGCTGGGACTTTCACAAGCACACATACTACCAGACCGATAGGCACCCATGCACAAACAGCCATGCAGCCACACAAACTACCAGACCGATAGGCACCCATGCACAAACAGCCATGCAGCCACAAAAGCACACAGACTACCAGACCTATAGGCACCCATGCACAGACAGCCATGCAGCCACTCGTGGTCACAGAGTACCAAACAAATAGGCGCCCATGCACAGACAGCCATGCAGCCACTCGTGCACACAGACTACCAGACCGATAGGCACCCATGGGCAAACAGCCATGCAGCCACACAAGCACACAGACTACCAGCCTGATAGGCACCCATGCACAGACAGCCATGCAGCCACTCGTGCACACAGACTACCAGACCGATAGGCACCCATGGGCAAACAGCCATGCAGCCACACAAGCACACAGACTACCAGCCCGATAGGCACCCATGCACAAACAGCCATTCAGCCACACAAGCACACAGACTACCAGACCGATAGGCACCCATGCACAGACAGCCATGCAGCCACTCGTGCACACAGACTACCAGACCGATAGGCACCCATGGGCAAACAGCCATGCAGCCACACAAGCACACAGACTACCAGCCTGATAGGCACTCATGCACAGACAGCCATGCAGCCACTCGTGCACACAGACTACCAGACCGATAGGCACCCATGGGCAAACAGCCATGCAGCCACACAAGCACACAGACTACCAGCCCGCTAGGCACCCATGCACAAACAGCCATTCAGCCACACAAGCACACAGACTACCAGACCTATAGGCACCCATGCACAGACAGCCATGCAGCCACTCGTGCACACAGACTACCAGACAGCTGGGCACCCGTGGGCAAACAGCCATGCAGCCACACAAGGACACAGACTACCAAACAAATAGGCATCCATGCACAGACAGCCGTGCAGCCACTTGTGCACACAGACTACCAGACCAATAGGCATCCATGCACAAACAGCGAAGCAGCCACACAAGCACACAGACTACCAGCCCGATAGGCACCCATGCACAAACAGCCATGCAGCCACACAAGCACACAGACTACCAGCCTGATAGGCACCCATGCAAACACATTAGACGTAAATACTCCATGCATGTAAACCAGTATCACACTTAATTCTCTGCAGGAATGCGCAGGGTGATGTGGAATAAGCATTGCACGGTTATGTTCCTCAGGGGAGCGCAGGATGATGTGCGGCATGGGAGCTTAAGATGATGGACAAACGGGATGCAGGGGATGATTCACGACGGAAGCACAAAAGTATGCCCCGTAGTGGAGGTGGAGCACATAGTACAGTGCCTTACCGAAGAGAAAAGTGATGTGCTTAAGGAGAAAAATAAGTAATGTGCCTCAAGAGAGCACTGTGTGGAGTGTGTGAGGGGAGCCCTGGATGATACATGTATCAGGTGAGCATTGAGGGCTGTACATCAGGCGAGCAGGAAGCGTTGTACATCAAAGGACTACTGCATTATGGGTAATGCGGGATGCAAGGGTTTGTGCATTCGAAGGCACAGGGGATGTGTAAGAGGTGGCAAGTGGTTATGTACAGCAGAGGGCACGTGCTTGTGTGCAGTAAGTGGGCATAGGGTGGTGGTAGGATGGTTTCAGGTGCTCGAACGACAAGTATGAGAAAAAGTTACTTTCTGTTTTTCTTGTGGGGAAAAGGCCTTTTTAAAATGGCTTGTTTGTGCCCAGATGTGTCACATTCGTTTAAAGAAATGGCTTTTTTGCTGTACATCTCTTATTTGTTTTGGAGATTTTCCACCAAATTTCATTAAAGAGCTCTGGCTGTAAATACCTTTTAAGCATTTTTAATAACTGATGAGGTTTCATTCCCTAAGAAACAATACGCATGCGTACATTAACAAAATGGGTGATACAGCATGTGCTGGCTTTTGCAGTTACATTGAAAGGTGGTTTCTAATTTTATAACTGCAACCCCGCCTCAAAGTTTCTCCCACTTTTCCACTTACTTGGTATAGAGTTTAGAATGCTCATGAAGAAGACGCTGCTGCATGCTGGGGGCACATTTACTAACGTTTCACGCAACGCAGTGCTGAGCGAAAGCGGGAGAGCAGAGCAGCGCCATAGCTACAGACATGCCGCTGAGTTTCTTTCTTCCTGTGCTTGCACACTTCAGGCTACCATGCACCAATGCGTACACCCGTGCATCTTAGTGCAGGGGTGCGTGCATTCTTCCAAGTATAGGTTTCATACTAGCAGGGGATCCTTTCAGTACAAAAAACATGCTTTCATGCTTTTCCCTTTCCATGTATGCTGTACAGTGCAGCACACATGCAAACTTGGAAAAATGTGGAGAGTTTTAAAACTTGTTCCACAATTATGTCTGCTGCACAAGGGGTCAGTTTCTGCCCCAAATCCCTGTCTACCAATGTTACTAGATAGGGACTTATTATCAAAGCCCATTGGTGGTTGCATGGGAATTCCATGTACCACCCATGGAACCCGCCTTGACACAAATTAGTACAAAGCAGCAAATTCTTATTTGCATTGGAAAGTAAATACCACCACAATACATTGCACTGGGTTTGTGTTACTTTTGTAACACAAACCCAGCACAAAGTGCTACAAAATATGGGCCTTTGCCCTCATGATGTTGTGACTTTTTACCTTATTTTCATATTCCTGCCTGCAAATGCATTATATGTATTTGATATCAACATAATGCAACTGATTGCAACAGCATAGATGTAAAAAAATATGTAAATAGGCTATCTGATGCCATTTACTTTGGTTTACTCACATATTTTTCATTAGCGTGTTTACATTTCCCTGCAGACATCAAACCCTATGTAACAGATTGCTGTATTTGAGCATGAGGAATATAACTCACCCACCTTGAAAATGAAGACTGATTTCATTCAGGCATGCAGGGAAACACCGAAGGCAAAGCAGTTATATTTGTGTTCCTGGCTACTAAATGTTTTTCTGATGTTAGACCTTTCTTTTAACAGTGGTCTCAATTAAATAACAGCTGGCTAGGTGGCACACTGCAACAGCTAAACTCCAAAACCTATGTTTGCTGCTGTAAGATCCAAACTGCACCCCCTATTGCTGTATGCATTAATCATCAAAAGATTCGCCATGAGTGGATTCAATATTTATATTTATTGTGCTAAACTTTACAATTATCTGCTCCTTAATTTTGCCGACAGCTTGGCCCAGATTTACCAGATTCCCACACAGCACAGCAGCCAAAAAATATGCGCTGCACTGCATGAGGAGGAGGAAGCAGGAGAGCGCCATAATTACAGGAATAAGGCTCCCTCCTCCCCTCTCCCTAGTACTGATGCCGATTTTAGCTGCACAGCGCCATGCACACACCTTAGCGCCATAGTGCTAGGGTGTGTGCGTGAGTCTAGCAGTGGTTTTGTACTGGAGGGATATCCTTCCAGTACAAAGTACACTTAAAATATTTTCCTACATTGTAGAGTGCTACACAGTGCAGCAGGCATTCAAAGTCAGAAAAGAAAAGAGAAATGAAAACATTTCTCCTTTTAATGCCTACTTTTCAGTGGCATTAATTTTTGCTATAAACCCTGTCTACTAATGTTAGTAGATAGGGCTTAGCATCAAAAAAGCATGGGTGGTTGCATTGGAACGCCCATGTACAACCCATGTAACGGCTCCTTCAAATCAAATCAAATCAAAACATTTATAAAGCGCGCTACTCACCCGTGAGGGTCTCAAGGCGCTGGGGGGAGGGGGGTTACTGCTGCTCGAAGAGCCAGGTTTTGAGCTACCTCCGGAATGCAGGGTGGTCCTGGGTGGTCCTGAGGTTGGCGGGGAGGGAGTTCCATGTCTTGGCCGCCAGGTAGGAGAAGGATTTCCCACCTGCCGTGGTGCGGCGGATGCGAGGGACGGTGGCGAGTGCGAGGTTGGCGGAGCGAAGTTGACGGGTGGGCGTGTAGAAACTGAGGCGACGGTTGAGGTATTCGGGTCCCTTGTTGTGGAGGGCTTTTTGTGCATGGGTGAGGAGCCGGAAGGTGATCCTTTTGTTGACGGGAAGCCAGTGCAGGTGTCTCAGGTGGGCGGAGATGTGGCTGTTGCGGGGTATGTCGAGGACGAAGCGGGCAGAGGCATTTTGTATTCGCTGCAGACGTTTCTGGAGTTTAGCGGTAGTTCCTGCGTATAGGGTGTTTCCGTAGTCCAGGCGGCTTGTGACGAGGGCGTGGGTCACAGTTTTTCTGGTGTTGGCGGTGATCCAGCGGAAGATCTTTCGGAGCATGCGGAGAGTGAGGAAGCAGGAAGATGATACGGCGTTGACTTGTTTGGTCATGGTGAGAAGCGGGTCCAGGATGAAACCGAGGTTGCATGCGTGGTCTGAGGGGTTTGGTGCGGTGCCTAGAGCCGTGGGCCACCAAGAGTCATCCCAGGCGGACGGGGTGTTTCCGAGGATGAGGACTTCCGTTTTTTCTGAGTTCAGTTTCAGACGGCTGAGTTTCATCCATTCTGCGACATCTTTCATTCCATCTTGCAGGTTGGTCTTGGTGCCAGTGGGGTCCTTGGTGAGGGAAAGTACCAGCTGAGTGTCGTCGGCGTAGGAGGTGATGATGATGTTGTGTTTGCGTACGATGTCGGCGAGGGGGCTCTTGTAGATATTGAAGAGAGTCGGGCTGAGCGAGGAGCCTTGTGGGACGCCGCAGATGATCTCGGTGGGGTCTGAGTGGAATGGAGGGAGGTAGACTCTTTGGGAGCAGTTGGAGAGGAAAGAGGTGATCCAGTCCAGGGCCAGTCCTTGGATACCGGTGGAGTGCAGGCGGGATGTAACGGTTCGGTGGCAGACGGTGTCGAAGGCAGCCGAGAGGTCGAGGAGGATGAGGGCAACTGTTTCTCTGTTGTCCATCAGAGTTCTGATGTCGTCTGTGATTGAGATGAGGGCGGTTTCTGTGCTGTGATTGGCTCGGAATCCGGACTGAGAGGGGTCGAGTAGGTTGTTGTCTTCAAGGAAGTTGGTCAGTTGCTTGTTGATGGTCTTCTCGATGACTTTGGCAGGGAAGGGGAGGAGCGAGATGGGGCGGAAGTTCTTCAGGTCGCTGGGGTCCGCCGTAGGAGCTAAGTAATGCAAAACAGTGCTCCGTGCTGCTTTGCGTTCCTTTTAGGGTGCTTTCCAGCAGAAAAAAGTTTTGCGCTGGAAAGTAAATAGGTAGAAAAAGATTTTGCATTGATTTGTGTCCCTTTTGTAACTCAAGCACAGCGTAAAATCATAGTAAATATACCCCCTTGTTTTTTCTCAAGCCTGACATAAAAAGCATTTGAACACACTTTGGTGTATTCTGTGGCCTGAACTAAAAAAGGGTTTGAAAAAGAAAACAGTACTATATCTGATGCGTGGCTTAATGGAACCCATGCATACAGGGCGGATCCCAGTTGACAATTCAGTTACAGCAGTCAGGGGAGGTTCCTTCTCTAAGGCGTTGGGGTGTAGCTCCACCCCCAATATGAGGCACTGTGCCAGTGAATAATGTAAAAATGAAGTATGACTCACATCCTGTTCAGGGACTGTGCCCCCTGCTACTTTCTTCTCACTTACAAATAGCAAATCCAAGGGGCATATTTATACTCTGTTTGCGCTAACCGTGCACCATATTTAAACTTTGACGCCAGAGCCCGCAGACGTCAAAATTGCTCCATGTGAGTCATTTTTTGGATGCGGGAAACTGCCTTGCGTTAATGACATGCAAGGTAGGCGTTCCCAAAAAATTACTTTAAGGCCTGTGCGTCTTATTTATACTCCTGTGTCATTTTGATGCACAGGAGAGGGCGGGCCTTAAAAAACGGTGCACACCCTGATGTGCGCTGTTTTTTAACGCATGGGTCAGAGCAGGCATTAAGGGACCTGTGGGCTCACTTCCATGGTCTCTGACCACAGAAGGAGTCCAGAGGTGCCCTTCCCTGCCTCCAGGGACACCCCATGCCACCCTCGCCAACCCCTGGAGGACACCCATTGATGGGGGGACCCATCCCATGTAAGTACAGGTAAGTTGAGGTAAGTAAGTATTTTTTTTTTTTTTAAGTGGCATAGGGGGGCCTAATTTGGGCCCCCCTACATGTCACTGTGCCCAATGACCATGCAGAGGGCACAGAAGTCCCCTGGCATGGTCATTGGGCAAGGGGGCATGACTCCTGTCTTTGCTAATGGGGGTTGTGCATCAAAAAATGGCGCAAGTCCGGTTTGAGGCATGATTTTTGCCTCAAACCTGACTTGCACCATATTTTGACACACAACCCCCATTTTCCCCTACGCCGGCGCTGCCTGGTTTGAGTCTTTTTTTTTTACTCTGACCAGTCCGCAGCGATGGCTAACATCATTCCTTAAATAAGGCGCCCGCATGGCGTGTAGGAATGGCGTTAGCCGGCGGTAAAATTACTGACGCAAACCAGCGCCAGCGCTCGTTTGTGTCAAAAAGTACAAATATGGGCCCAAGTGTCTGGCGAGGTCAAGAGACAGCATCAGCTGAACTGTAGTGCGCACTTCAGGCTTTGACCCAGCACTCTGTTAGGGAGCCAGGGGAACACAAACCAGTCCCCCTGGTCTCCTTTGGAGCGCTTGCTTCACCTGTCCACACAAATCCTTGCTTTGCTCTTGAGAGAGCGTAGTTTTGATATTACACATTATAGACGTGAAATGCTTATGATTAACAATGCTGCATTAAATAAAATATTCATTGAAACATATTCATTAACGTAAAGGATTTTCATGTGTGTAAACTAATGTCATCTGTAAGAAATAATTGTCAATAGATTGCCAAAGCTGTGCACATTAAAAACGCATAAGACTGCATTTGTTAGGACTCGTATATCTTAAGTTAGAGTGAGTCAAGCAAAGCTGTGTAGCTCTCATATTAAAGCGTATTTTTCTGTCTCTTCAGTGTACTGACTTGCAAAAGACCATGACCCAGCGATTGTTCTTTTCTTCATTAGTTCGCAACATTCCCCGATTCTCCCATCCGCATGTTAGTAGCTTCTAGCATAACAGCTATATACTTTGAAACATTAATGGACACTTCCAAGGACGATGGAATTAGGATTCAGAAATATATCGTGAAATGACAAATGCCTTACTTAATGTATAATTTGATAGGTTACCAATGGTGGGGTGTAGTGACTGACCAATAGAATTTTGGGGGAATGTATTATGAAAAAGGGATAAAAACCCATGACACAGGAGACAAACGACACTAGGTAGGGAATGATATCGATTGCATCCAGAAACTCTGTCACTCTGTTTGGTGATTTGAGACTTAGACAAAACCATCCTTGCCCATAGACTGCCCCTTACACTTTTCTCCTTATGAGGAGAGTGTTCCTTTGCCTTTAACTTAGATAGACTGACGGCGATCTAACTGATGTCCTGAAGACGAAGACCGATCCTGTATGCTGACCTATCTTGAGGAGGGTAATAACAAATGTTGCTAATTAAATCTACTTACTTGCTTTTTCTTTCTAGGTACCAACTGCTGTATGTTTTGATTAGAGACCTTAGTTAGAAGTTTTCCAAATTGGTGTTCAAAATTGTTTTGCATGAAGCCCAACATGCTAATGCTAATTAGAGGTTAGACGAGGTATTCATTTTGACTGACAAACTGACGTGACTGACGTAATGCTATGCTGAACTAGTATCTATAGAACCTTCGATGTGTTACGATTTGCTTATATCTATCTGATTGCCTATGCTACTGATCTTAGCATTTTTGAAAGCTTATTATGGTTGTCATCTTGTGACTGTGCTTATATGCTTCCTGGCTTTGAGATTGATACATTTACTATTAGATTGTAATCAATAGGGAATAAAACTCATAAAACTTCATTAAGGTGTGGTTATTTATGACTGAAAGGTCATGGTTGCGCTGAATGTTTATTAATGCCTAAAGTAAGATATATTTTGGTGTTAAATGTTAACAATGTTATTGACATATTGATTGATAGTTTGATCAGTTATCTCGTCCTATGGTGTCTCACCACTGGGCCCAAAGATTTATCGGCCTAAAACGAGTCCTGATATGTATAAATTAACATAGATGGACGCGTTAACAGTTCTGGTAGCAGAGTACGGTTTGGCCCTTGGGGGCCCTAGGACGGAGTTTCATTGTTTAATTTGTTTTTCTGTGATAATGCAATTTGAAGAGATGATGAGTTGCTAGATTTGCCATGGTTTTTCCTGGGATCTCGGAGCCTGCCTGAATGAGTTGGGAATGTTCTCGGCGCCATAGTATGTGTGGTTAGGGTCTTTGCGCTTATTAAATCCTATGCATTCTGCAGGTGATTGTGAATATCTGAGTGCGATTAGGCCAAATTAAGTGTTGTTTAGAGGGAGTGGGCGTACTCCATAGCATGAGAGTAGGGAAGTCGGCGTACTTCATATGAATGCAGCGCTTATTGCTCGAAAATTATCCACGTGGTTGGTTGTTGTATACGGGCCTATTGAGGTCTAAGACTCCCGAGTATGATGTTAAATATGTTTTATGTTGTAATCTGTGCGGTTTAGTAGGTCAATCGGGCGTGGTTGACAAGTCAAGTTTCGAGTTATGATGCATGTGTGAAACCTTCGATGGAGATTTGACAAATTCTAAAGTGCACTAGAAGGAGTCATTGACAAGTCGAGAGTAGGATTTGCAGGTCCAATTCTGCTTGCGTATGTGGGAACTGAGAAGGAGAGAGTAGCGGCCGAGGCTTCAAGTGAAATCTCTGTAAAGTTCTGAAGCAAATGTGTTACCCTTCCTGTAGTAAACCGACAGATTTGTGTTGTCATTTAAGTGCTAGCAATAATTCGCATTAGTTTGTATGAGTTGTAAGGAGTTAGTGAGGTCTGGACGAGCCGCAAGACTTTGTCAGCTGCAGTGTGTGTGAGTGTGACGTCAGTGGTGCCGCGCTGAGATAGGTCAGATTCCGAGAGGGGTCGCGCACGGATTGGCTGCCGTCCGTGAGAGGCAATAGGTTGAGCAAAGGGTAGGTGAAGAGTGTCCTGGGAATTAAGCCGTTTTCTGATTTAATACTAAATAAAATGAATTTTGTTAAGGCATTCAAAAGCGCTTTGAAGGAAGATGTGTATATTGTTGCAACCGAAGGGGAACCTACACCACCTGAGGGTACACCAGCTTATACGGTTATGGAAGAAAAGGGTGTTGCACCATGTTTATGGATAAAACAATGGCGCAAATTGACAGAGAAAGAGGGGTGTCTAGCGTTTCCGGAACATGGAACATTTAATCAAAAGGTGTTAGAAAATTTGAGGTGGATGTTAAGTACGCAGAAACCACCTCCAAGACCGGCACAATATGAGGCTTTGGCGATTTGGGACCTGATGGCTCTTAAACATAGACAAGAAAGATTTCACAGAAGATTGACAAGGGCAGAAAAGTCCTATGCAGAGGCTAGGTGGGATAGTGAGAATAAAATGTGGAGACGAGGAATAGTGGATGGGTTAAAGCTGTTTCCGGCAATAACACAGGGAGAAGAGACACAGGGAAAGAAAGCTTCTTGCAAAACTGACAAAGATTCAGGCAAATTAAAAGAGGACAAAAGATCCTGGGAAGAAAAGGATGATTCAGATGATGAGGCGTTTATGGACAGATTGTTACATGATCGTCCGCCACCGTATGCGGTGAACGACAGTGTTCCAAGTACTAGCTTGGATCCTGGGAACCAGATGAAGGAGAAGGGTGTTACTGATACGGTACAGACTAGCGATACAGCTTTGATACAGAATGGTGTCAGTGTACCCACTGCACCAGACTCGCTGATACAGTTGCAGCCTCCACCGCAGATAAAAAGAATTTACCCCGATGTCCCAATACTCGAGACTACTATGAACTTGGTGGTGCCGCCGGACCCGATATATACAAAGCCTAGGTTAATACAGATTGAGTCAACTCCACAGTTAGTGTCACAACCGCCACAACTGATACCTGGGTATAACCCAGTAGCGGGTCCTTTGAAAGAACCTGCACCAGGAATATTAGAGCAGACCTATGGTGTCGCCGCTCCAAGAAGCTTGGGATCAGGCCAGACACCTGCCGCTATATCGCTACCTATTACTGTTGGTCCCCCAGTACCATTATATGCACAGGAGAAAACAGGGACATGCGAACAGGGGGTTATGACTCATGAAGCGATAAGAGGAGGGCCTATTAGAACTCCACAAATAATGGCTCAGGGAGGACAGGTTTGTGAACAATCAAGACCCTTAATGGACCTCAGTCCAATAGGGGCACCTCTTGAAGCAATGCGACAAGCAGGGTTGGGAGTCCTGACTCCCCAAACTATGAGTACAAATACCTCATACACTCCAATGATACATGCAGGGAATATTTCACTGCAGGGTTTTACAGTACAACAGTTGAATGAATGGTTAGAGAAAACCTGCACTTCACAAAAGACTACAGTGACTACAATCGAACCTGAAAAAGAAAAACAAGATGAGTATCTGATTCTAGTACGACTAGGAGCAGAAGCTGCTGAATTGGTGGATGGAACAATGGGAGTAAATAGGTTGGAATCTTACACTGAGGCAGAATTAAGGTACTTATGCCCTAAGATTACCAAAGAGGTAGGCAAAGTGCACCAGAAATCAACAAATTTGGCAGACAGATACAATATCGACATTGGAAACACAAAACATTTGAAACGGAGTTACAGATTAGATTTTGACACGAAAGATTTTGAACACATGAGATCTGCAGGCATGAAGACACACTTGAAAGAGTTGCTGCAAAGCGCACAAATTTGGGGAGCACTGGAGAAATGGGAAGGCCGATGGGCAATGAAAAGAGATAAGGGAAAAAGAGATAGTCCAGGATCTAATGAGACAACAGTCACACCTAATTTAGAGACAGTGAAAATCCTACCTATGAGAGAAACAGCTGGTGGTGTCTTGGTGCATGTGCCTTGGTCCAGGGGAGATATTTTGTCCTTTACGAATGATTACCCCAGGTTAAGAGAAAAAACGATTGAGTGGTATCAACAGACAGATAGGTTTGTGAAGCTTGCAAAATGTCTCTGGGAAGACTTAAATACCTTGTTTGAGATTATTGTTCCGCCAGACTTGTGGCTCGAGTGTAAGAGAGGGATAGATTGGCCCACAAAGGAACCGGCAAGGGATAAAGTGACTGGAGCACCTTCTGAAGAGGTGATGAAATATTATCATAAAGTAATTGAGTTTTTGAAACAAAAGGTGTCGCCGAAGGTGACTAATTGGCAGAAAATCGACCGGACCTCTCAAGAGGTTAAAGAGTCAATACATGCATATTATGAAAGGTTGTTGAAGGCATTCAAACATTACAGTGGTACTGAAACAGTTGAACCGAAGGACATGAATCATCTTGTGTTCAGATTCGTCGAAGGGCTGAGACCAGAGGTCAGCCAAATGATTAAAAATCATCTGATTTGTTGGCAAGCTAAACCGATTGATGAAGTATTACAGTATACAAAATACTGTAGTGACGAAATTGAATTGAAGCAGAAAAAATTGAAGGAGAAAGTGATGGTGATGCAGATAAGGGCTGCACAGGCTGGAATACAGGGAAATGGTGTTCAGCAAATGGTACAGCAACAACCGCAATTGAATGGTGTGTTTCAGGCACAGCCGAAAGGTAGAGGTCGAGGGTTTGTGAACCGTGGTTCGGACATGAATAATGTCGTTATTCAAAACGATGGTCAAGGAGTAAAAAGGATGTCACCATGTCATGCGTGCGGGGGCGTGGGGCATTGGAAACGGGATTGTCCGAATATAATGCAGGATGGTACGGTTCAGCAGAGTATTAATGCTGGTACATTACAAAATTCACGAGGTCCAAGAATGAGACACCAGAATCAGAATTATCAAAATAATTTGGTGCAAATGCCAGGGGTGCAACCCATGCAGCAAATGCAAATGCCACGTTTCCAAACAGTGTCAGTACAACCAATACAACAGCAGATCCCTATGGTGCCTAGACAGCAAATGCAGTTACCCCTAGCTCCGATGGGACAGCAACAGGTGACGCTTCCTCAGCAGGTCACAGGCCAGGTAACAAACCAAAACAACACTGTACAACAATTCCCATTAAGAGGTGAAAATGACATGAATGAAGATTGGTCAGACGACAGCTCAGACAGTGAAGAGTGCAGACTTGCAGCATCTCTAGAGGTAGACCAGAGAGACCCATATGTGGAGGGAAAAGTAATGGGCTACAAAGTCTCATTTTTAGTCGACACAGGAGCTACACGCTCTACGGTTCGCAGTGCAGAAGTACCGAGATTACCTCTCTCGGGGCGCACCATACGAGTGGTCGGTGTGGCTAACCAGTACTTGACTAATCCAATCACTGACCCAGTGCAGGTTGAAATCGGAAACTTCCAGGGCCTGCATAGATCTGTTGTATGTGACTCAAGCCCAGTATCTTTATTAGGAAGAGACTTATTATGCAAAACCAAATGTTCGATTACCTTTTCCAATGGTGGAATAGAGGTACAGACAAACAGTGATGATGAGGGAGATGAGGGTCAACTCATAGAAAAAGGGGGAGAGATGAATGAAGATTACCCTCTAATTACTCTATTCCCAGTGTTTACCTTGATCGATCTACCTGCTGATCTACAAGGGTCCGTAAAAGAGAAGGTGTGGGATTTGACTGGAAAAGAGGTCGGTCTAATCAAGGGAGTAGGTCCAGTCAAGGTGCAGATAAGGCCAGATGCAGTATTCCCACAAGTGCCACAATACCACATGACTCAGGATGTCCTTATTGAAGTGACACAGATAATTGCAGATTTTCTTAGACAAGGAGTCTTGAAAGAAGTCCTGGGTAGTCCGTGTAACTCTCCTATTATGGGTTTGAGGAAGCCCTGTGGAAAGGTTCGAATTGTGCAGGATTTGAGAAAAATAAACGAAATCGTGATAAAATGCTGTCCTGTGGTTCCCAACCCAGCGGTAATAATGTTCCAGGTTCCTTGTGATGCTGAATGGTTTACTGTAGTAGACCTATCACAAGCATTTTTCTCAATACCACTTCACGAAGACAGCCAGTTTTTGTTCAGTTTCAAATTCCTGGATAAGGTGTACAGTTGGTGCAGATCTCCTCAGGGGTTTTCTGAGTCACCATCCATCTTCAATCAGATATTGAAGAAGGATTTGGAACCTCTCGTGCTTCCTTTCAATTCGACTCTTGTGCAGTACATTGATGATTTATTGATTGCATCCAAAACCAGAGACAGCTGTAAATATGATACCATTGCATTGTTGAATCATTTAGGGAAAAACTGGCATAAAGTGTCACCTAAAAAGCTGCAGTACTGTCAAAAAGAAGTGAAATATCTGGGGCATCTGATTGAGAAAGGGTCCCGAAGAATATCAAAAGAGAGAATAACAGCTGTTTTACAAATGAATCCCCCAACAACAAAGAGAGATGTCAGGATGTTCTCGGGGATGGTTGGCTACTGTCGCCAGTGGATACCCAACTTCTCGATCATTTCAAAGCCCTTAATAAAACTGACAGGGAAAGAAGTTAAGGATGAACCATACACAATCACTTTGACAAAAGAAGAGCTCGAGTCATTTTTAGAACTGAAGGAGTGCATGTGCAGGGCTCCAGCATTAGGAATGCCTGATTATGAGAAACCATTTCTGTTGTTCTGTCATGAACGTGATGCTTGTTCTTTGTCTGTTTTAACACAGGTCCATGGAGATGCAAATCGCCCTGTAGCATATTTTTCAGCTACTTTGGACCCTGTCGCAGCAGCCTTACCGGGTTGTTTGCGAGCAGTCGCAGCAGTTGGTCAAAGCCTTTCACAATGTGAGGGCATAGTCATGGGATACCCTTTGACAGTATTGGTTCCACATTCTGTTGAAATTCTGTTGACACGAACTAAGACACAACACATGACAAATGCACGACTTACCAAATATGAGACGATTATTCTGGGGTCACCTAATGTTACCTTGAAAAGATGCACTGTGCTGAACCCGGCAACCCTACTTCCCAATGAGAATACAGAAATAAAAGATGGGGAAGAATTTGAGCATGATTGTCTGGAGGTGACCGAACTCTGTACCAAACCTCGCCCAGATATACAGGATACCCAGTTAAAAGAAAATGATTGCATTATGTTGGTTGATGGGTCCTGCCTAAGAGATTCAACAGGAACATTGAGAGCTGGTTATGCAGTATGTACCATATCTGGCATAATCGAGGCCTCTTGGCTCGAGAAAGTGTTTTCTGCACAGGTGGCAGAATTAATAGCTCTCACAAAAGCCTGCCATGCTACTGTAAATTTAAAAGTCACAATCTATACTGACAGCAGATACGGATTTGGAATTGTACATGATTTTGGTCAACTCTGGTCACAAAGGGGTTTCATGACATCCTCTGGTTCACCAGTGAAAAATGGAGAACAAATAAGAGATTTGTTACATGCGATTCATTTGCCTCTTGAAATTGCCGTGGTGAAGTGCAGTGCTCACACTAGATCGGAAGACTTTGAGGGTCATTCTGACCCTGGCGGCCGGTGGCCGCCAGGGCCACCGACCACGGGAGCACCGCCAACAGGCTGGCGGTGCTCCAACGAGCATTCTGACCGCGGCGGTTCAGCCGCGGTCAGAAGCGGAAAGTCAGCGGTCTCCCGCTGACTTTCCGCTGCTCGTGTGAATCCTCCATGGCTGCGGAGCGCGCTCCGCAGCCATGAGGATTCTTACCCCCCCTACCGCCATCCTGTTCATGGCGGGAAAGCCGCCATGAACAGGATGGCGGTAGGGGGGGGGTCGCGGGGCCCCTGGGGGCCCCTGCCGTGCCCATGCCAATGGCATGGGCACGGCAGGGGCCCCCGTAAGAGGGCCCCTCAAAGTATTTCAGTGTCTGCCTTGCAGACACTGAAATACGCGACGGGTGCCACTGCACCCGTCGCACCTTCCCACTCCGCCGGCTCGATTACGAGCCGGCATCCTCGTGGGAAGGTCGTTTTCCCCTGGGCTGGCGGGCGGTTTTTCAGCAACCGCCCGCCAGCCCAGGGGAAAACTTGTAATACCCGCCGCGGTCTTTTGACCGCGGCGCGGTATTTTGGAGGGCGGCATCCTGGCGGGCGGCCTCCGCCGCCCGCCAGGGTCATAATGAGGCCCTTTGTGTCAATGGGGAATGGTTATGCAGACCAAGTTGCCAGATTTTGCGCATTAAACTGTATATCATTTAAGGAGCAGTGGGAACTGTTACCACAACCTGAGAATGACACAACCTTAAGCCTAGCATTACGAGTGGTTGATACCTTAGATGAATTCAAAACATTACAAAGTCATGCTAGTAAAGAAGAAAAACTTTCCTGGCAGAGAATGCAGTGTGTACAAAGAGCCGATGATATATGGGTTTCAGAAGAGGGAAAACTGGTTTTGCCAAACAGTCTTCTGTCACAATTTGCCCGATTATACCATGGGCAGGCACATTTAGGAAGAGATGCCATGATCAGATCCTTTAAGGTTGATTGGTTCAAACCAAAATTCAGACATGCCGCAGAAATTACTTGTCACAGGTGCGTCATCTGTCAACAGATGAACGCTGGAAAAGGAACCGTGGTAACTTTGAGCCACATTGGGAGAGCTGGTGGTCCATTTAATAAAATACAAATGGATTTCATTGAAATGCCTGTTTGCGGAGGTTTGAAGTACGTGTTAGTGATTGTGTGCGTTTTTAGTCATTGGATTGAGGCATATCCTACTCGTAGGAATGACAGTCTTACAGTTGCAAAACTACAACTCAGAGAACTAATACCAAGGTTCGGGTTTCCGGTTTCTATAGAATCGGATAGGGGAAGACACTTCGACAATGAGGTGATTAAACTTCTATGTGCCGCACTCAACATTGAACAAAAGCTGCATTGTAGCTATCGCCCTGAAGCATCAGGACTAGTCGAACAGATGAATGGTACTTTAAAATCAAGAATAGCAAAAATGTGTGCAGCAACAAACATGAAGTGGCCAGATGCATTACCTCTAGTGCTGATGTCTATGAGAAACACGCCAGATAAGAAAACGGGATTGTCCCCCCATGAAATCCTCATGGGCAGAGCTATGAGGTTACCGGCGGTACCTGCAAATGCACTAGTGAATATTACAGATGATATGGTGTTGGATTACTGCAAAAGTTTGGCTGACGGGATTCGCTCTTTCTCTCACCAGGTGGAAGCTAACACATTACCGCCAATCGGCGAACCAGGACACTCTCTGCAAGCTGGAGATTGGGTGGTTGTCAAGAAGCACGTGAGAAAATCGTGTCTTGAGCCACGTTGGAAAGGCCATATCAGGTGATATTGACGACCACTACTGCTGTGAAGTGTGCCGGGGTTCCCAACTGGATACATGCTAGCCACACAAAAAGGGTAGCGTGTCCTGTTGAAGAGGAACCTGAAAATTCCGGTACAGCAACTTCAGGAGGAGAAGTCTCAGAGTCAGAGATCAGTCAAGAAAGATCTGAGACTACAGGAGAGGCCACTGAGAACAGCTGTGTCCCTCAAACTATCAGTGGGTTCGAGAGAGGTGACGGAGTGCCAATCTCAGTGGAGGCAGCAGGAGAACAAAGGCAAGGAGAGGTTCTCCCAGAAGCAGACGAATACAACTCAGAGCCTGAATACAGTGTCAAACAGGAAGGTGATAGAGACGGAGAAGTGATAAATTCAACTCAAAACGAATCAGAATCTCCTGAACAATTTCCAAGCCTATCATGAGAAAACACCATATCACAAGAGGAGGGTGCTGTCCAAGGTACCGAAGGGAAACACCGAAGCAAGACTCACAGAGGTGACAATTGGCCAGACAAATCACACCTTAGAATAAGAGAAATAGCAAACAAGAAAATAATAGAGGAAAGCGATACCTCACAAGCAGACGATCTGAGTGAAGGAGAACAACAAGGTGAACGAAGATTAAAAAGAAAGAGAATAGCAAACAGAAGATACACAGGTCCTGAATGGGCATATGCTACAACCTCTGAATGGCAACAAGAATTCTTAGCATTCTGTTTTGATCGAGAAGTACCAGGCCAATACTACGGTACCTGATAAATATACAACAGAGAAACTGAGATAAAGATTGAAATTGCGAAAGCTGAGAAAAATAATAATAATAAAAAGTCTTAAGAAACTACCGTAAAGTGACATTAAACCTGGATTTGACTTATAAAAACCTGATTACGACAAGCTGCTAACCTGATTTGACGAACAAGGGTCCTGGAGTGAATGAAGACGCTGTAAAATACGCAGAAAGAGTTTTTGCTTCTCAGAGTTGATTGTTGATCTGCTATTCTGATTCTATACAAACATGGCTTATAGTAGCAAAGGAAGTAAAGTGTGTGGTTGGTTAGGACTTATGATAGGTGTTGTATGCGCAATAATTATTGTGGGAGTGATTGTAGGAATGCCATGGAGAGAGAGTGAAACTATTAATGCAACTTCAAAACCTGAGACTACTACAACTAATAAACTATCACCATGGGAGAAATTCGAACAAGACGCAAGACATCTACATGAGGGAACTAATGCAAAAGGGGAACTCTACTAATGTTTTCTATCGCTTACTAAATGAGTATGTGGAAACTATGGATGCGAAAGACTGTTATGTATGTACTAAAATTCCTTCATCTGTACAGGAGGGAGTTACTTATCACAGCCTCCCTCTTACGTATGGGATCAGCTGTAGCTTGCTATTAACAAGATTTTATGATCAAGAGCATGTGCAATACTTTTATTCAAATTTAGATGTTGTGTTTTCTTTTGTGCCTGTTATTGAATTCTTAAATAAGTTAGCTAAAGAGCATGATATTAAAATAGTTAGAGGATTCTTTGAGCCAACACTAACATTTGGAACTGCTTATGCACATCGCAATATTTTAACCTGCTTACTGTCTCCTGTAGAGAAAAGCTTTTTAGATCACACAGACGATAGACGCAAAGCACTAAAAGAAAGATTAGAAAAAGGTTTAGAAAAACGCACTTATGCAAATGATTATGCTTATACTGCAATTAAAACACAAGGAAAATTAGCTATAGATGCATAACATGTAGGTAGACTTTGTATATATAGACCTAAATCTGATCAAGATAATTTGTTTGTGGGAACGAGTGAATGTAGGCATGTGTTTCTGTTTCAGAGTAAATGGACCTTTATGTTAAATGGACAAGACCCAGCGATTCCTGGAATATATTACATCTGTGGGTTAAATGCATATTACCGTCTCCCTAAGGGATGGTATGGGACATGTTATTTGGGAATAGTATTCCCAAAGATTTATCAGATCGATGACTTAAAACAAATACCTAAAACGTCTGAATTACAACATACCAGACAAAAACGAGAATCAGTGGCGGCTGTCATTGGTGACATATTTGGAGCCATAATCCCTTCAGTAGGGGTTATCCTAAATTCTATGAAAATTCAAAAGTTGTCTACTATTGTGGATAACATGCTGACAAACTTTACAGGAGCTATACTTCTGATGGATACTGAACTCGCTGCAGAAAGAGCTATGACTCTTCAAAACCGGCTTGCTTTAGACATTCTTTTAGCAAAGAGTGGAGGTGTGTGCAAAATGCTTAATGAACGTCATTGCTGCTCATTCATACCTGATAACAGTAAGAAAATTAGAAGCATGCTTACTAACCTTACTAGAGATAGTACAGATTTGAAGGATCTAAAAGAACCTGGTGTTTGCGAGAAATTTGGGAAAGGAATTGCCTGAGTGGGAAGCTGGTTTACCAACATTTGGAATGGGGTACTTGCAAAAATTATGATGGGTTTATTAATTATTATGATTTGTTTATTGGGATTATGGGGAATATGCAAAATCAATGATAAAGTGAAAAGAAATTGGACTAAAGGAACCAGAAGAAACGAAGAAAGTGAAAGAGAGAAAATGTTCAATGAAATATGGGAAAGCTCACATAAAGGGAAGGATGTTGAAATGCGTATTATGCGCAAGGTGAAAAATGAAGATCAAAAGATTTGTGATGACGAGCGTCATCAGAGGAGGGACTGAGAGAGCGTAGTTTTGATATTACATATTATAGACGTGAAATGCTTATGATTAACAATGCTGCATTAAATAAAATATTCATTGAAACATATTCATTAACGTAAAGGATTTTCATGTGTGTAAACTAATGTCATCTGTAAGAAATAATTGTCAATAGATTGCCAAAGCTGTGCACATTAAAAACGCATAAGACTGCATTCGTTAGGACTCGTATATCTTAAGTTAGCGTGAGTCAAGCAAAGCTGTGTAGCTCTCATAATAAAGCGTATTTTTCTGTCTCTTCAGTGTACTGACTTGCAAAAGACCATGACCCAGCGATTGTTCTTTTCTTCATTAGTTCGCAACATTCCCCGATTCTCCCATCCGCATGTTAGTAGCTTCTAGCATAACAGCTATATACTTTGAAACATTAATGGACACTTCCAAGGACGATGGAGCGAGGAGAAGAGAACTTTTGACCTGACGAGTGCCAAGGAGATGAAGTAACCCTGGATATGCCACCTACGAAAACGTCAATTATAAAGACCAATTAGGATTCAGAAATATATCGTGAAATGACAAATGCCTTACTTAATGTATAATTTGATAGGTTACCAATGGTGGGGTGTAGTGACTGACCAATAGAATTTTGGGGGAATGTATTATGAAAAAGGGATAAAAACCCATGACACGGGAGACAAACGACAATAGGTAGGGAATGATATTGATTGCATCCAGAAACTCTGTCACTCTGTTTGGTGATTTGAGACTTAGACAAAACCACCCTTGCCCATAGACTGCCCCTTACACTTTTCTCCTTATGAGGAGAGTGTTCCTTTGCCTTTAACTTAGATAGACTGACGGCGATCTAACTGATGTCCTGAAGACGAAGACCGATCCTGTATGCTGACCTATCTTGAGGAGGGTAATAACAAATGTTGCTAATGAAATCTACTTATTTGCTTTTTCTTTCTAGGTACCAACTGCTGTATGTTTTGATTAGAGACCTTAGTTAGAAGTTTTCCAAATTGGTGTTCAAAATTGTTTTGCATGAAGCCCAACATGCTAATGCTAATTAGAGGTTAGACGAGGTATTCATTTTGACTGACAAACTGACGTGACTGACGTAATGCTATGCTGAACTAGTATCTATAGAACCTTCGATGTGTTACGATTTGCTTATATCTATCTGATTGCCTATGCTACTGATCTTAGCATTTTTGAAAGCTTATTATGGTTGTCATCTTGTGACTGTGCTTATATGCTTCCTGGCTTTGAGATTGATACATTTACTAATAGATTGTAATCAATAGGGAATAAAACTCATAAAACTTCATTAAGGTGTGGTTATTTATGACTGAAAGGTCATGGTTGTGCCGAATGTTTATTAATGCCTAAAGTAAGATATATTTTGGTGTTAAATGTTAACAATGTTATTGACATATTGATTGATAGTTTGATCAGTTATCTCGTCCTATGGTGTCTCACCACTGGGCCCAAATATTCATCGGCCTAAAACGAGTCCTGATATGTATAAATTAACATAGACGGACGCGTTAACACTCTCATGCTATTTTAATTATAAAAAGCATGAGAGCAAAGCTTGGATTGGTTCTGGGAAGGGTAGTCTGTCCTTCCACCGGCCTGTGTGTTTAAGGCAGCACAGGGGCAGATTGAAAAGACACACATGACCAATCGGTGTAACTTTATTTTAAAGTCACACAGTGATTGGCGAGGTGACAAGATGGGCATGCTTTTCCCCCTCCTGCACAGCACCTGTGATGGCAGTGAGCATCGGGAGAATGCAGAAAGCAGTCGCCTTCTAGAGTTACACGTCTAGGCCTGCAGGCCGAAAAGAGCACATGGTGACTGAGTCCGGTTCGGCCGGGCCTCAGGCAGGTACCTTCATGCTTATTTTGTACATACCAAATGATCGGTAGCCTCCTTTTGGGCCATGTGTCCAGATTTTGAGTGGTACTCCAGCCTTAAACAGCTTTCTCAAATGTGACACCAAACATTTCACGAAGGAAAGGTTTTTTATTTTAAGAGTACGAACACAATTCTCTAGCCAGCCCAGTAATTCAGACAGGTTGAGGCAAAACATTGTAACCCTCGTCTCACAAGCTGGAACAAACGATTGGAGGGCTGAAGTGGCCAACATTTTACCCCAAATGTCTGCTTCTCTGCAGCAGTGCTGAAATTGTAAATAAAGAGGTGCCGGTGCCCAAAGTCGTCCTCTTAACAACGCGGCTGCTGCAATTAAATGTGTGAACACGGAGTACTGAGGCGCCGTAATCCTGAAGCCATCTCGGGCCTCTTCAATCGATATAAAGTCACCCCCTGCCCCTTCAGCTCACTCTTACAGATTTCTACTTTCTTCCCTTGTGACGCTTTTTCGTATTTCCCGTCCTCCGTCTTCCCCATGTGTCTTTTGCTCGCAGCAAATGCTTGAGGCAGAAGAGTAAGTCCGTCCCTCGAAAATAAGTGCCGGTGCTCAGCACCGGAAACAACAAGCACAAATTAAGCACTGGTCTGCAGTGGATACTGGCCGGGCTGCTCCGGGATGACCACGACGGCTTTGGGGAGTGCAACGTCTTCTTCAAGGGGCAGACCCCACCAGGGGGCTTCGCAGATCCCTCCTTGTCAAAACCAGCCAGAAATACAAAGGAAACAGCGCTTTGCCACACTGTACGGCACCAAGCACAAGATTCTCTAATCCCGCACCTACCCTGCAGAGGTACAGCAGTGGTCCCATTTCCATCGTGCAAGAAGGATGCCACGAGACAAGCGGGCCTCACAGTCTCCACGGAGTATGAAAAGACATCCGCAGTAGGGGGCGCATAGTGCTCAGAAGCTGCAAGTGTCAGGCATCCTGGGCGCTGCACACTCACTCCCATCAGCAAGCAACAGCAAATACACAAAAGCAATAGATGTAAAACGTCTGCTTCATGCCTAGGTCTTGTCTACTTCATGAGCAAAACTGGGGCCTGATGATACATTAATATGGATTTCATTAATGATAACGGTTTTACACTGAAATTAGTATAAGAAAATGCACTTACAGACATGCAGGAACCGAAGAGTTATGACAGGAGATGTTCGTAAATGTTAAACCACTTGTGTAGCTGTTAAAATAGCAACTCTGTTCAACTTGTCTGTTTATTTTTCATAAACATTTCTCAAGTCTGTCCCTATAATTGTGGCAAAGAAACGCGCAGTCAATACTATGGCACGGCTGCCAGCAAATAAACGAATATTTCAGTGCCAATACGGTGAGTTCTATCAACAACTATTATTTACAAGAAAAAATGATGATACAGCGAGCGAGAGGATGGGCGACTTAACATTAAGGTGTTTGGCGTTTTGAAAAAGTTATACAATAGTCATGCATGCCTGTAAGTGTGGGCGTCCAGGCTGCAGCAACAACATCCTGGGGTCCAGTGACGAGATGAGTGTTTTGATTTGTTTACATTTGGACTCGGCAGCGGCGCGTGGGGCATCCATCCAGGGAGGCGGCTGCCTGGTAACTATTCATTTCAGAAGGCACACTAGGTTGTTCTAAGTTGTGATTCTGCCTCTGCAGTGTTCAGACTGAGTGCAGCATCGTACCTTGATTCTCACCTGTAGCATATTATTATCATATGACATTGTACGGTGGAGAGAGAAACAGAATGCATGGGCAATGCAGACAAAGGGCCTAAAGCTGTCAGAAAGATGAGACTGGTCCCAAGAGAAACAAGCACTTGCAATGCAACCGGTCTTGCGTTTGCTTGAGCTAGAGCAATTAGCATTGTAAACTCCTAACCAGACTTTTCTTGCCACATAAATTGAAAATGAAAATAAAACAGTTTCACATAACTAACTGGACTTTTCTTGCTGTAAAAACTGAAAAGTAAAAGTTTCACGTAAGCGAACTGACGGCCGCGATCAGTGCAAAGCTGACACACAAAGGGAAATAAAAGTTAACTCGTAGTGAAACCTATCGGCAAAAGTGCAATTATCCATGTAACCGGCAAAAGTGCAATTAACTATGTAACAGGGTTGATGTCATCGAAAGCGCCCGACTTCTGCCCAGCGAGATCACGCTGCGAAAGAAGAGAAAAAGTAGTCCAGAAACCGGACAGAAAACGTGGTGCCCCGTATGTTTTCAGTACTTGGTCGCTGCGCTCGAGGAGGGCTAAACACCGGAAAAGGCAGGACTTATGCATGCCTTTCACTAACGAAAGCAAGCAGATTTTAAAAGGCAAACCCACACACCAATGAAAGAAACTGACGTGACCATACGCCACGGCGTAAAAAATAACAGCTCAGTTATTATTAGAACAGACACACTGAATAATTTGATATGTCAAACCGTTTGCATAGTTCACACTCTAATAAATGCCTCAGAGCTTCAGTGATTACTACTTAACATGGATATGTATAAACATTTTTATCAACCTCTGAATGATGGAAGGCAGAGTCATCCCAGCGGATATGCGGATTTGATGCCTGCAGTTTGCCATCAAAGCTGTGAAGTTGGCCATAATGATATCTAAAATGCTAAAAGTTGCTGCACATTACTTCTTTCTTTCAGTGGCAGTAGGGAAATGATATACTGCTAGCTCAGTAGGATAAACCGCTGCCCCACCTCGAACCCTCCTTATGGCACGCTTGCTCACTTTGGCCCATATTTATACTTTTTTAGCGCCGCATTGGCACCGCTTTTTGATGCAAAAGCGGCGCAAACTTAGAAAATACAATTCTATTTTGTATGTTTGCGCCACTTTTGCTTCAAAAAATGATGCAAATGCGGCTCTAAAAAAGTATAAATATGGGCCTTTGTTCGGTCTCTACCTAAACCTCAGCCCTACCTTTTCTGCCCCACTACTCTGAAATGTCACCAGCCGCCACTGATAGCAGTCATACTACTGGCCGCTGGTGATCTTTAAAGTGATGGGACGTAATACTGGCCTGAATTTTAACAGCGACTACTGAAGCAATTGGGTCTGACCTTTTTTAGGAGGGCTTTGGGGGTGAAAGGGTTGGAGACTGTCCCCAAAAAAGATTTTTTAGAGGAACCGGGTCAGATTGTGCAATTTAATGTACAGCTTTCACATAAATTTGCTGAAAAGGCAAAAGCTCCGAAAGAGCAGTCATTATATATTCACACCCTTTCATAGTTTGCCTTGTCTTGGTAAATGAATGAAGCCTGGGGCTTCCGAGAAGTTGAGTGCATTTGTATTTTCAAAACATGCTATGGGCACACCCATGTGAGAATAACTGCGTCCATTGTGCCAGGGCTACTTAGCTTATCATGGGTGCTCCCCATATGCTATGGGCGCCCGCTTATGCCAAAATGTACATACAGTATACCAGTGCTAGAATTTTGCCATTAATGTTGTCCAAATTCCATGGGTGACCATCATGTTAAAAAGTGCCTCTAGCTAATGAGGGCCGACATTTTGTCACTGCTGCCCCCCTTCCATGTGCAGTGGCTAACCCCCCAATATGCCAAGAACTACCACCAATGTACCACCGGGACCCCATACACTAAGAACTGCCTTTTGGTTAGTCAGTGCCAGCATTTCTCAATGGTAGCACCATACACCAAAAATGACTTCTAGGATGCCAGTGTCAGTATTTTGCCACAGGTACCTGTTGTGGCAAAAATCACGTCCAGCACATTATGCAGGTCCCAGCTGAGCCCAATTACCCCTAGGATACCCACAAAGCTTCTTCTTGCTGCAAGCTACACTGGAGCATGAAACTGAAACTTCAAATCTGAACAGTGGCATGTTCGAGATCTCAGTCTCTGGCACTTTCACCCAGGCGCGGCCTGTCCTTTAGGGCAGAGGGGCCACGCCCCCCACCTTTTGCCCCTCATGAAGAGTGTCTGTCAGGCTGAACAAAGGTCACCCTGACAGACACTCTTCATTTTCAGCTCAGACAGCCAGGAGCGAGACATGGCGATTTGCGCAGACGCCTGGCTGCCTGAGCTGAACTTTGCTGGGCTGAAGACGTCACAGCTCCTATGGGCGTGACCTCCTCGGCTCAGCAAAGGTGCCTCGAGGCCCTCCCCTGGGTGACGAGAAAAGCGTCACCCATTGACTTTGACCTGGGCACTTCAGGTTTAAGCCCTGAAGCGCCCAGGGCGAGTGTGTGTGTGAAAGAATGAGTGTGTGTGTGATTTTTAAAATGAATGTTTGGTGCGTGCGTGCATATTTGAATGTTATGAGTGTTGTTAATGGAAGTGTGTGTGTGTGCTTTCCACCCGCCCCCCTCCCTCCTAAAGCTGCCGGCCGCCACTGCTTTCACCTCCATTCTTTCCAAACTCTGAAACAAATTAAGAAAGGGTGTGGTGAGAGGCTGGCCGGCCCTGGACAATCTATTGGTTGACTGGTGCAGGCACCTTCATGCACCTGCGCAACTCACGAGAAGCACGCCCCTGCCGCAAATTGCTGCTAGGCCAGAGGGTCAGCGTTGTTTTTATAGCAACAGTGAATATTAGGCTATCATTCACTATTGGTGTGATAAAACAGGTCAGGAACTGAGGAGGATGGAGCCAGGGTGCCCATAAGGGCGAGCCACCACTGAGGATACTTCTGACAGTCAAGCAGGAAGGGAGACTGCTGTTGCCAAATCAAAGCATTTACTTTAGCTTCAGCACAGAATATCAAGCATGGTAATATAGCCAAGTAGGTACAGCCCCGCAATACATACCCACGCTGCTTAATGTGCAAATCTCTGGTGAAATAAATCACAATTTTCAAAATGTGTATATTGACAGAACATGAACTCAAAAACCTTTGGGCTAAAGTCAGAATTATACATTTTATTTATCTGTAGTGGCAGAACACTTTTCAGTCAGAAATGTTGTGCAAAACTACACTCTTTTTGGTACGTTTGTGGATTGTACAGACTGCAATTTGTATGAAACCAACCACTACTGTGTCTCATTAACAACATAGATGAGCATGTGATGCAATACACAGCAAAATCATCAGTTAAATATAAGGAACGGGTTAATACACACATATTTACAGTACATGATGGATGAACAAGAGCTAATGCTTATCATTGTGGGTGTCAAGTAACACAAGATAAGTTTTAAAAACAGTTTTGAACACCTGCAGAAAACTAGTAACTATGTTGGCATGGCACCTGGAATTGAGTTCCATTGGAGGCTCCTAACAGTTGGATTATCTGGATGCTGTGTAGTGTGAAGGGCGGATTACGTTAAATTAGGAGGTGTTCAGTGACAGATTTTGGGCTGCAGGTAAAGGTGCGTCATATTAAGCTATTAGAGAAGTAGACTGAGAACGTGCTAATGATAGCATTGTAGACCGATGTAAAAATCTTATAGAGGGACCAGTGGCGGCTGGCGACTTTTGTAAGTGGTGGGATGTAAATGATTGGTATGAATTTTATGTAATGAGTGACGTGAGCAAGCTTGATAGACATATGTGGGTTCTGTTAGCGCGTCAGACCTTATTTGCTTAATTAACATTAATTTATAAGGGGACACATTTATAGGTTGATGAATCTTTTGACTGCGCTTAGAGTAGTTCCCACCATGAGACCCCCGTACCAATCAATAACAACCATCAGCATTAACAATCATAGGAGTCAGTAATTTCTACATACCATGACCTTTCAGGCATAAATAACCACACCTTTATGTAAAAGTTAGAAAGTTTATTTCCCTATATGAACAATGCTAATGTCATGTAACTTAGTCTCAAAATCAAATGGTCAACATACAGAAATAATACTGGCTGCCCAAAACGCCTAAAGGATCGCAATCTAATCAAAGCTTGGATCACTACACACTCTAAGGTTACAGTACAAATCCACAGCAAGAATAACGGCGCAAAAGTAATGGCATACATTTAGAGTCAGCAAAGAAAAGACATCAACCGTTATTACAGATAGCGAGCGTCATCGGTGAGTACCCTAACTAACCTTCAGATTAGAATAGCATGTTTGGGCTTCATGCAAAAACAATTTTAGTCAACTCCAATTTGGAAAAACATATAACTATGGCTCTATCAATTTAGCGGTTGGTGCCTAGGGACAAAAGCGAATAGTCATAACAATCATTAACAATGTCTTATATCTTGCCTCAGTATGATTCAGCAAGCTGTGACAGTCTTCGTCTACTGGACATCCATTCGGTCAGCAAAGCATCAGAAGTCAGCATTAAAGTTCAGGAAAAGCAAAGTCTGTTTATTCAATTCAGAAATTAATGATAACTAAACACTCAAGAAGTATGGGGAGAATGGTGCATTGCCTCTCGGTGAAGTCTGGCTAACTTAGATTTCCTAAAACTACTTCCCACATTGCTATTGGTCAAAGAATGGTATGATTACGCTTAGTCCAATTAAAGTAGAACACCAAAAATAAGAATTTACTAGTACGCGGTTCACATGTCGATGATTGGTTCCTTCTCGTCATTGTGCTCATCAGGTAACAATATTGTATAGGCTCATACTCTCGTCAGTGCATCAATCGTCCGCTCCTGGGAATCTTGCCTTTACACACACTAAATTATACAATGTATACCTAGCTAGTAAAGCATATTCTAGCAAGCAGTTCTCATGTGAAAGAATTTCAGTTACTAACATTCAGTCAATGCAGTGGAAAATCACAATTTAATTCTTTAAGCAGCCATTTTATAATTTGCCTAAGCAATGCAGCTTCACGTGAGGCCGTGCAACAAGGCCCAAGACCTCGCTAAGTTAACCGCTTCTGTGCGCGGACGTAATGGTTGCGTCCTGCGGCACAGTGCTCCTGTGCCGAGGACGCAGCCATTACATCCTCGGCACAGGAGCCCAGAAGGAGCACTAGCGCTCCCTCCATGGGGTTACCTCCCACCCCCCTTCCCCTTCCACCCCCAACCCTCCCTGACCCCCCCCAGTGACGTCTGATGACGTCAGCGCGCAAATGCGCGCTGACCTCATCAGAGGCCACTTCCCCATCACGCTGTAAGCTCAGCTTCCAGCGCGATCGGAAGAGAAATGCAAAGCATTTCTCTTCCGATCATGTGATGGGGGCCTGAGAGGCTTCAAAGGGAAGGAAAGGAGTTTCCTTTCCTATGAAGTCTCTCAGAGCATTTCAAAAGCCGGATTGTAAAGCAATGAAATGCCCACTAGACACCAGGGATTTCTTTCAAAATTGAAACTGGCATGAGGGGAGCGACCCCTTGGGCAAAGGTCGCTCCCAAATGGGCAATATTTTTCAAGGCCTTTTCTGCCCCCCAAGGCGCCAGGGATCCTTTTTTGGGGGGGGGTTTGTGTGGTTTCTTTGTTCGTTTTTTAGTTGGGGAGTTACCCCTTAGGCAAGGGTCGCTCCCTAGGGGAGAAATTATATTTAGGCCAGATCGGCCTATTTTTATGAGGCCAGTCTCCCCCCAAGGGGGGCAGAAACCAGTAGACACCAGGGAGTTTTTTTTTTTTTTTACGTCAAATTCACGGAAGGGGAGTGACCCCTTAGGCAAGGGTCGCTCCCCGGGGGCGAGGGGGAATTTATTTTAGGCCATTTCTGCCCCCCAGTGGGGCAGATCGGCCTATTGTTATTAGGCTGATCTGCCCCCGGGGGGGAGGGTAGAAACCTCTAGGCGCCAGGGCTAATTTCTTTTTTTTTGTTTGTTTTTTTGAAGATGGGGAGTGACCCCTTAGGCAAGGGTCGCTCCCCTGGGGGGGGCAAATTTATTTTAGGCCATTTCTGCCCCCCCTGGGGGTAGATTGGCCTATTGTTAGGCCGATCTGCCCCCGGGGGGGTAGAATCCACTAGGCGCCAGGGATCATTTTTTTTTTTGTGTTTCTTTTGTTTTTGTTTTTAGTTGGGGGGCGACCCCTTAGGCAAGGGTCGCTCTCTAGGGGGCAAATTATATTTAGGCCATTTCTGCCTTGGGGGCAGATTGGCCTATTTGTATGAGCCACTAGACACCAGGGAGTTTTTTTTAATGCCAAATTCACAGAAGGGGAGTGACCCCTTAGGCAAGGGTCGTCCCCCGGGGGGGGGGGGGAGATTTATTTTAGGCCATTTCTGCCCCCGCGAGCAGATTGGCCTATTGTTACTAGGCCGATTTGCCCCCGAGGGGTCAGAAGCCTCTAGGCGCCAGGGATAATCTTTTTTCATTATGTTTTTTAGATGTGGGGAGCGACCCCTTAGCCAAGGGTCGTTCACCTGGAGGGCACATTGTATTTAGACTATTTCTGCCCCCCTTTGGGGGCAGATCGTCCAATTTTTGTTAGGTCAATCTGCCCCTAAGAGGGGCAGAAACCACTAGGCACCGGCGATCTTTTTTTTTGCGCCAAGGGTCGCTCCCTGGTGAGGTGGGGGGGGGATTTATTTTAGGCCATTTCTGCCCCCCCTATTGTTACTTGGCTGATCTGCCCCTAGGGGGGGCAGAAGCCTCTAGGCACCAGGAATATTTTTTTTTTATTTTTTTGTTTTTTAGCAGTGGGGAGCGACCCCTTAGCCAAGGGTCGCTCCCTGAGGGGGGGGGGGAATTTATTTTAGGCCATTTCTGCCGCCCCGAGGGCAGATCGGCCTATTGTTAGGCCGATCTGCCCCCAGGGGGGGCAGAAGCCTCTAGGCGCCAGGGACACATTTTCTTTTTTCGTTTTTTAGAGGTGAGGAGCGACCCCTTAGGCAAGAGTCGCTCCCCGGGGGATGGGGGGACAAATTTATTTTAGGCCTTTTCTGAATAGAAAAAGTATTTAGTATTTAGACTATTTCTGCCCCCCTTGGGGGCAGATCAGCTGATTTTTGTTAGGTCAATCTGCCCCCAAGAGGGGCAGAAACCACTAGGCACTGGGGATATTTTGTTTTGCGCAAATGTTACGCAAGGTGAGCGACCCCTTAGGCAAGGGTCGCTCCCCAGGGGTGTGGGGGGTAAATTTATTTTAGGCCGTTTCTGCCCCCCCAGGGGCAGATCAGCCTATTGTTACTAGGCCGGTCTGCCCCCGGGGAGCAGAAGCCTCGAGACGCCAGGGACACCTCGTTTTTTAGAGATGAGGAGCGACCCATTAGGCAAGGGTCGCTCCCCAGGGGATGGGGGGGCAAATTTATTTTAGGCCTTTTCTGACCCCCGGGGGCAGATCGGCCTATTGTTATTAGGCCAATCTACCCCCAGGTGTGGCAGAATCCCTAGGCGCCAGGGATAAAAAAAATTGTTTTGTTTTTTTTGTTTTGTTTTTTAGAGGTGGGGAGCGACCCCTTAGTCAAGGGTCGCTCCCCTGGGGGGCAAATTGTATTTAGACCATCTGCCGATTTTTGTTAGGCCAGTCTGCCCCCATGGGTGCAGAAACCACTTAGGCACCAGGGATTGGTGTGTGTGCGTGTGTTTTCTTTAGGGGGGCAGCCCCATGGGTAAGGGGTGCTCCCCATGGGGGCACATTACTGTTGGCCACATCTGCCCCCCCATAGGAGGCAGATGGACCTATGTTTGGAAGGCCCATCTACCCCCGGGGGGGCAGAAAGCCCACTAGAGGCCAGGGAAGTTTTGGGGGGGGGGGGCAGAAAGTCTACTAGATGCCAGGGAATTAAAAAAATATATATATATATTGGGGTGGTGGCTACCAACCAGTATGGGCCTGGTTACGCCCCCACCTCAACTGAAGGGGGTAACGGTCTTTCAGCTCTCCCCCGCACTCTAAAACATCTTATACCACAGCAAGCAAGAAGACATTTGATTATTTTGGGTTTTAGTTTTACATTTGGGCCATGAGAGCTTGGCTTACTCTCGAAATCGTCCCACTTGGAATGGTGAGGGCTGCACTTTATGGACTTTGTGACACTGTCATGTAGAAAAAACCACAACACCTAGACACATCTGAAAACTAAACATCTGGGTGATTCCAGGGTGGTGTGTTTCACATGCACCCTGCACCATTTTTGTACCCACAATCCCCTGCAAACCTTCAACTTTGCTGGAAATCACACATTTTCCCCACGTTTTTGTGATGGAACCTTCTGGAATCTGCAGGAATCCACAAAATTCCTACCAACCAGCATTGTCTCATCTATACCGATAAAAATTCTGTTGCACTTGTCAGCCTAAAAATGTTTTTTTTGCAAACTGCCCTTTTGGACCCTCTTTGGTTCCCCCTCAATATCGACATGTTTTTGGCTCTTCCCTTTCACAAGCACTTGGCCCACCTACACAAATGAGGTATCATTTTTACCGGGAGACTGAGGAGAACATTGGGAGGTATGAAATGTGTCCCAGTGCGGTGATCCCACACTGAAATGTGGGAAAAATTAGATTTTTTAGCTAAATTTGAGGTTTGCTGAGGATTCTGGGTAAGAAAACATTGGGGGATCCACGTAAGTCACACCTCACTGGACTCCTTCGGGTGTCTAGTTTTCAGAAATGTCTGGGTTTGGTAGGTTTCCCTAGATGGCTGCTGAACCCAGGACCAAAAACGCCCGTGCCCCCCCACGCAGAAAAACAGAAAAACAGGAAGTTTTGTATTTCATAATTTTGTCCACTTAGTGTTTTGGGGCATTTCCTTTCACGGGCAGTAGGCCCACCCACAAAAGTGAGGTACCATTTTTATCGGGAGACTTGGGGGAACGCTGGGTGGAAGGAAATTTGTGGCTGCTCTCTTATTCCAGAACTTTCTGTCACCGAAATGAGAGGGAAAGGTGTTTTTTTGGCCACATTTTGAGGTTTGCAAAGGATTCTGGGTAACACAACCTGGTCAGAGCCCCACAAGTCACCCCATCTTGGATTCCCCTAGGTGTCTAGTTTTCAACAGTGCACAGGTTTGCTAGGTTTCCCCAGGTGCCGGCTGAGCTAGAGGCCAAAATCCATAGGTAGGCAGTTTGTAAAAAAACACCTCTGTTGTCTGTGGAAAAATTTGATGTGTCCACGTTGTGTTTTGGGCCATTTCCTTTTGCGGGCGCTAGGCCTACCCACGCAAGTGAGGTACCATTTTTATCGGGAGACTTGGGGGAATGCTGGGTGGATGGAAATTTGTGGCCCTCTCAGATTCCAGAACTTTCTGTCACTGGAATGAGAGGAAAAAGTGCTTTTTTGGCCACATTTTGAGGTTTGCAAAGGATTCCGGGTAACAGAACCTGGTCAGAGCCCCACAAGTCACCCCATCTTGCATTCCCCTAGGTGTCTACTTTTCAAAACTGCGCAGGTTTGCTAGGTTTCCCTAGCTGCCGGCTGAGCTAGAGGCCAAAATCCACAGCTAGGCACTTTGCAAAAAACAGCTCTGTTTTCTTTGTGAAAATGTGATGTGTCCACGTTGTTTTGGGGCATTTCCTGTCGCGGGTGCTAGGCCTATCCATGCAAGTGAGGTGCCATTTTTATCGGGAGACCGTGGGGGAACACAGAATAACAAAACAAGTGTTATTGCCCCTTGTCTTTCTCTACATTGTTTCCTTCCAAATGTAAGACAGTGTGTAAAAAAGACGTCTGCTTGAGAAATGCCCTGTAATTCACATGCTAGTAGGGGCACCCCGGAATTCAGAGATGTGCAAATAACCACTGCTTCGCAACACCTTATCTTGTGGCCATTTTGGAAATACAAAGGTTTTCTTGATACTTATTTTTCACTTTTTATATTTCAGCAAATGAATTTCCGTATACCCGGTATAGAATTGTATAGAAAAACCGATTGCAAGGTGCAGCTCATTTATTGGCTCTGGGTACCTAGGGTTCTAGATGAACCTACAAGCCCTATATATCCCCGCAACCAGAAGAGTCCATCTGACATAACGGTATACTGCTTTAAAAAATCTGACATCGCAGGAAAAAGTTACAGAGTAAAACGTGGAGAAAAATGGCTGTTTTTTTCACCTCAATTTCAATATTTTTTTATTTGACCTGTTATTTTCTGTAGGAAACACTTGTAGGATCTACACAAATGACCCCTTGCTGAATTCAGAATTTGGTCTACTTTTTAGAAATGTTTATCTTTCTGGGATCCAGCATTGGTTTCTCACCCATTCGGTCACTAACTGGAAGGAGGCTGAAAGCACAAAAAATAGTAAAAATGGGGAATGTCCCAGTAAAATGTCAAAATTGTATTGAAAAAATTGGGTTTTCTAATTCAAGTCTGCCTGTTCCTGAAAGCTGGTAAGATTGTGATCTTGCCACCATAAACCCTTTGTTGATGCCATTTTCAGGGGGAAAACCACGAGCCGCCTTCTGCAGACCTTTTTTCCCAATATTTCACTGTATTTTGGCTAATTTCTTGGTCTCCTTCAAGGGAACCCACAAAGTCTGGGTACCTCTAGAATCCATAGGATGTTGGAAAAAAAGGATGCAAATTTGACGTGGGTAGCTTATGTGAACAAAAAGTTATGAGGGCCTAAGCGGGAACTGCCCCAAATAACCAAAAAAAGGCTCGGCACAGGTGGGGAAAAGGCCTGACAGCAAAGGGGTTAAGGCCTATGATTACTAAAGCAAGTACATAATACATAACCATTCCTATGATATACTACTACATTAATCCAAACATGAGCTCAACATTTTACATTAATGGCCTGTTAAACAAGTATTGACGGCCACTTAAGCGCAATTTCAAATGCGTGCGTTTTTCTCTACGTTAATTCATTTACTATGCAAATTCAACACTCAGAATACATGAATATTCATTAGTAAAATTCAGCATTAACAGGTCCAAGGTGAGTCCTCCTCTCAAGAAGAAATTGAAAAACGATTGACAAATGGTGCATTTGAAAGAAAATGAACTTAGTGAGAAAGCAAGGTTTAGAAAGCAGTGGGAACATTTAGGGAGTCATTACGACCCTGGCGGCCAGCGGTAAGGTGGCGGTAACACCGCCAACAGGCTGGCGGTGTACCGCCAGCAATTATGACCGTGGCGGAATTGCCAAGGCCATACAGCCGGCCCCTCCAATATCCCGCCAGGATTCCGCCGCGCGGTCATAATCCCCAGGGCAGCGGTGCAAGCATCGCTGCCCTGGGGATTATGAGTCCCCGACTGTAGGAAAGTACCATCTTGCCTGGCATGTTACCCCCATTTTTCACTGTATATATGTTGTTTTAGTTGTATGTGTCACTGGGACACTGCCAGCCAGGGCCCCAGTGCTCATAAGTGTGCCTGAATGTGTTACCTGTGTTATGACTAACTGTCTCACTGAGGCTCTGCTAATCAGAACCTCAGTGTTTATGCTCTCTCATTTCTTTCAAATTGTCACTAACAGGCTAGTGACCAATTTTATCAATTTATATTGGCTTACTGGAACACCCTTATAATTCCCTAGTATATGGTACTGAGGTACCCAGGGTATTGGGGTTCCAGGAGATCCCTATGGGCTGCAGCATTTCTTTTGCCACCCATAGGGAGCTCTGACAATTCTTACACAGGCCTGCCACTGCAGCCTGAGTGAAATAACGTCCACGTTATTTCACAGCCATTTTACACTGCACTTAAGTAACTTATAAGTCACCTATATGTCTAACCTTTACCTGGTAAAGGTTGGGTGCTAAGTTACTTAGTGTGAGGGCACCCTGGCACTAGCCAAGGTGCCCCCACATTGTTCAGGGCCAATTCCCCGGACTTTGTGAGTGCGGGGACACCATTACACGCGTGCACTACATATAGGTCACTACCTATATGTAGCTTCACAATGGTAACTCCGAATATGGCCATGTAACATGTCTATGATCATGGAATTGCCCCCTCTATACCATCCTGGCATAGTTGGCACAATCCCATGGTCCCAGTGGTCTGTAGCACAGACCCTGGTACTGCCAAACTGCCTTTCCCGGGGTTTCACTGCAGCTGCTGCTGCTGCCAACCCCTCAGACAGGCTTCTGCCCTCCTGGGGTCCAGCCAGGCCTGGCCCAGGATGGCAGAACAAAGGACTTCCTCTGAGAGAGGGTGTTACACCCTCTCCCTTTGGAAAATGGTGTGAAGGCAGGGGAGGAGTAGCCTCCCCCAGCCTCTGGAAATGCTTTCATGGGCACATTTGGTGCCCATTTCTGCATAAGCCAGTCTACACCGGTTCAGGGACCCCTTAGCCCTGCTCTGGCGCGAAACTGGACAAAGGAAAGGGGAGTGACCACTCCCCTGACCTGTACCTCCCCTGGGAGATGCCCAGAGCTCCTCCAGTGTGCTCCAGACCTCTGCCATCATGGAAACAGAGGTGCTGCTGGCACACTGGACTGCTCTGAGTGGCCAGTGCCATCAGGTGACGTCAGAGACTCCTCCTGATAGGCTCCTTCAGGTGTTGCTAGCCTATCCTCTCTCCTAGGTAGCCAAACCCTCTTTTCTGGCTATTTAGGGTCTCTGTCTCTTGGGATTCCTTAGATAACGAATGCAAGAGCTCATCCGAGCTCCTCTGCATCTCTCTCTTCACCTTCTGCCAAGGAATCGACTGCTGACCGCGCTGGAAGCCTGCAAAACTGCAACAAAGTAGTGAAGACGACTACTGCAACTCTGTAACGCTGATCCTGCCGCCTTCTCGACTGTTTTCCTGGTGGTGCATGCTGTGGGGGTAGTCTGCCTCCTCTCTGCACTAGAAGCTCCGAAGAAATCTCCCGTGGGTCGACGGAATCGTCCCCCTGCAACCGCAGGCACCAAAGAACTGCATCACCGGTACCCTGGGTCTCCTCTCAGCACGACGAGCGAGGTCCCTTGAATCCAGAAACTCTGTCCAAGTGACTCCCACAGTCCAGTGACTCTTCAGTCCAAGTTTGGTGGAGGTAAGTCCTTGCCTCCCCACGCCAGACTGCATTGCTGGGAACCATGACTTTTGCAGCTACTCCGGCCTCCGTGCACTTCCGGCGGAAATCCTTTGTGCACAGTCCAGCCTGGGGCCACGGAACTCTAACCTGCATTGCACGACCTCCTAAGTTGTTCTCCGGTGACGTGGGACTCCTTTGTGCAACTTCGGGTGAGCACCGTTTCACGCATCCTTGTAGTGCCTGTTTCTGGCACTTCTGCGGGAGCTGCCTGCTGCTGAGAGGGCTCCTTGTCTTGCTCGACGCCCCCTCTGTCCCCAGACGCAATTGGCGACATCCTGGTCCCTCCTGGGCCACAGCAGCATCCAAAAACTCTAACCGCACGATTTGCAGCTAGCAAGGCTTGTTGGTGGTCTTTCTTCAGGAAAACACTTCTGCATGACTCTCCACGGCGTGGGGGATCCGTCCTCCAAAGGGGAAGTTCCTAGCCCTTGTCGTTCCTGCAAAATCACCAGCTTCTACTGTCCAGTAGCAGCTTTTTTGCACCCACAGCTGGCATTTCCTGGGCATCTGCCCATCTCCGACTTGCTTGTGACTTTTGGACTTGGTTCCCTTGTTCCACAGGTACCCTCGACTGGAAATCCATTGTTGTTGCATTGCTGATTTGTGTCTTTCCTGCAGAATTCCCCTATCACGACTTCTATGTCCTTTGGGGAACTTTAGTGCACTTTGCACTCACTTTTCAGGGTCTTGGGGTGGGCTATTTTTCTAACCCTTACTATTTTCTAATAGTCCCAGCGACCCTCTACAAGGTCACATAGGTTTGGGGTCCATTCGTGGTTCGCACTCCACTTTTGGAGTATATGGTTTGTGTAGCCCCTATCCCTATGTGTCTCCATTGCATCCTATTGTAACTATACATTGTTTGCACTGTTTTCTAATACTATTACTGCATATTTTGGTATTGTGTACATATATCTTGTGTATATTTGCTATCCTCATACTGAGGGTACTCACTGAGATACTTTTGGCATATTGTCATAAAAATAAAGTACCTTTATTTTTAGTATATCTGTGTATTGTGTTTTCTTATGATATTGTGCATATGACACTAAGTGGTACTGTAGGAGCTTCACTCGTCTCCTAGTTCAGCCTAAGCTGCTCTGCTAAGCTACCATTATCTATCAGCCTATGCTGCTAGACACCCTATACACTAATAAGGGATAACTGGGCCTGGTGCAAGGTGCAAGTACCCCTTGGTACTCACTACAAGCCAGCCCAGCCTCCTACATTGGTTGTGCAGCGGTGGGATAAGTGCTTTGAGACTACTTACCACTCTTGTCATTGTACTTTTCATAAGAGAAAAATATACAAAACAAGTTCAGTGTATGTACACCTAACCAAAAAGTTTTGCATTTCTTTTCTCACCTCTTTTCTAAAGTGCTGAAAAGTACTTCTAAACTTTTAAAAAGTTCTTAAAAAGTTTTAAAAGTTTTTTTCTGTCTTTCTAAAAGTTCTGAAAACTTTTTTATCTTTTTCTATCACTTTAACTGTCTCTGAAAATGTCTGGCACAGGCCAAAATGTTGATCTGTCCAAACTTGCATATGATCACCTTAGCTGGAAAGGAGCAAGGAGTCTCTGCATAGAGAGAGGTTTGAGTGTAGGGAAGAATCCTTCCTTGGAATTATTGCTTAACATGCTTAGAGAACAAGATAAGGCCAGAAGGGCCCCATCTGTTGAAAAAGCAGCTAATGGTTCCCAATCTGATCCAGGGACCCCCCTAGGAAAAGGTTCAGGAAAGAAACTTCAGAGCCTGCCCATTACTAGACAGTCTAGCATAGTTGGTACTGATGTAGAGTCACACCATACAGATAGTGTTGTCTCACATCATAGCAAGAGCATTCATTCTCACCACAGTAGAAGTGATGTTTCTGTTAACCAAGCTGTTAGGGTGCCTTCTGTAAGGGACAGGTCTCCTTCTGTCCATTCTCATCATACTTCTGTTTCAAGACATGTCCCTCCCACCCACCCTGATGACAGATTGTTAGAAAGGGAGCTCAATAGATTGAGAGTGGAACAAACCAGACTGAAGCTCAAGAAGCAACAGCTGGATTTGGATAGACAGACTTTAGAAGTAGAGAAAGAGAGACAGAAGTTGGGTTTAGAAACCCATGGTGGCAGCAGCAGTATTCCCCATAGTCATCCTGCAAAAGAGCATGATTCCAGGAATCTGCACAAGATAGTTCCCCCTTATAAGGAGGGGGATGACATTAACAAGTGGTTAGCTGCACTTGAGAGGGCCTGTGCTGTACAGGATGTCCCTCAAAGGCAGTGGGCTACTATCCTATGGCTATCATTTAGTGGAAAAGGTAGGGATAGGCTCCTTACTGTGAAAGAAAGTGAAGCCAATGATTACAAAGTTCTTAAGAATGCACTCCTGGATGGTTATGGCTTAACCACTGAACAATACAGGATAAAGTTCAGAGAGACCAAAAAGGAGTCTTCACAAGACTGGGTTGATTTCATTGACCACTCAGTGAAGGCCTTGGAGGGGTGGTTACATGGCAGTAAAGTTACTGATTATGACAGCCTGTATAACTTGATCCTGAGAGAGCATATTCTTAATAATTGTGTGTCTGATTTGTTGCACCAGTACTTGGTGGACTCTGATTTGACCTCTCCCCAAGAATTTGGAAAGAAGGCAGACAAATGGGTCAGAACAAGGGTGAACAGAAAAGTTCTTACAGGGGGTGACAAAGATGGCAACAAGAAGAAGGATGGTAAGTCTTCTGACAAGGGTGGGGACAAATCTAAAAATGAGTCTTCATCAGGCCCACAAAAACACTCTGGTGGGGGTGGTGGGCCCAAATCCTCTTCTAATCAAAACAAAGAAAAGAAACCATGGTGCTATTTATGTAAAATAAAAGGCCATTGGACAACAGATCCCAGTTGTCCAAAGAAAAGCACCAAGCCTCCTACCACCACAACCCCTACTGCTACACCTAGTGTCCCTACTAATAGCAGTGGTGGTGGGAGCAAACCTACTAATAGCCAATCTAAGGGAGTAGCTGGGCTCACATTTGGTAACTTAGTTGGGGTTGGTCTTGTTAGGGAGACCACAGAGGCTGTGTTAGTCTCTGAGGGGGCTATTGATTTAGCCACCTTAGTTGCTTGTCCCCTTAATATGGATAAGTACAAGCAGCTACCCCTAATAAATGGTGTTGAGGTTCAGGCCTACAGGGACACTGGTGCCAGTGTGACTATGGTCATAGAGAAAATGGTCCACCCTGAACAACACCTACTTGGTCACCAGTACCAAGTAACCGATGCTCACAACAACACACTTAGCCACCCCATGGCTGTTGTAAATCTCAACTGGGGGGGGGGGGGTTACTGGTCCAAAGAAAGTTGTGGTAGCCACAGATGTACCTGTAGACTGTCTACTAGGAAATGATTTGGAGACATCAGCTTGGTCAGATGTGGAGTTGGAGGCCCATGCAGCAATGCTGGGCATCCCAGGGCATATTTTTGCTTTAACCAGGGCTCAGGCCAAAAAGCAAAAAGGACAGGGAAACTTGGATCCTGGAACAATGGACCAAGTGCTCCCTAAAGCTAGGGCTAGTAGAAGTAAAGCACATCCTACTATCCCTCCCTCTACAGTAGATTCTACTTCTGAGGAAGAAGAATTTCCACCCTGTGCAGAACCTACACCAGAGGAGCTGGAAGCAGACACTGCTGAGCTTTTGGGTGAAGGGGGGCCTGCCAGGGAGGAGCTGAGTGTGGCACAGCAAACCTGTCCCACACTTGAGGGTCTAAGACAGCAAGCTGTCAAACAAGCTAATGGGGATGTCAGTGACTCTCACAGAGTTTACTGGGAGGACAACCTCTTGTACACTGAAACAAGGGATCCTAAACCTGGAACTGCCAGGAGGTTAGTGATTCCTCAGGAGTACAGAAAGTTCCTCCTAACTCTAGCCCACGACATTCCCCTAGCTGGACATCTGGGACAAATGAAAACTTGGGACAGACTTGTTCCCTTGTTTCATTGGCCTAGAATGTCAGAGGACACAAAGGAATTTTGTAAGTCCTGTGAAACCTGTCAAGCCAGTGGCAAGACAGGTGGCACTCCAAAGGCACCCCTTATTCCACTGCCTGTGGTTGGGGTTCCCTTTGAAAGGGTAGGGGTTGACATAGTTGGCCCCCTTGACCCTCCTACTGCTTCAGGCAATAGGTTTATCTTAGTGGTAGTGGACCATGCCACAAGATATCCTGAAGCAATTCATTTAAGGATCACTACAGCACCTGCAGTGGCAAAGGCCCTCCTGGGAATATTTTCTAGGGTGGGCTTCCCAAAGGAAGTAGTATCAGACAGAGGAAGCAATTTCATGTCTGCTTACTTAAAGGCCATGTGGAAGGAGTGTGGTGTGACTTTCAAGTTCACTACACCCTATCATCCACAAACAAATGGACTGGTGGAGAGATTTAACAAAACTCTCAAAGGCATGATGATGGGTCTCCCTGAAAAACTCCGCAGGAGATGGGATATCCTTTTACCGTGCCTCCTTTTTGCCTACAGGGAGGTACCCCAGAAAGGAGTGGGCTTCAGCCCCTTTGAACTCCTCTTTGGACACCCTGTTAGGGGTCCACTAACACTTGTCAAGGAGGGTTGGGAACAACCTTTAAAAGCTCCAAAGCAAGATATTGTGGATTATGTACTTGGCTTCAGATCAAGGATGGCTGAGTATATGAAAAAGGCCAGTAAAAACCTTCAGGCCAGCCAAGAGCTCCAAAAGCAATGGCATGACCAGAAGGCTGTTTTGGTTCAGTACAAACCAGGGCAGAAAGTGTGGGTCTTGGAGCCTGTGGCCCCAAGAGCACTCCAAGATAAATGGAGTGGACCCCACACAATTGTTGAGAAAAAGGGTGAAGTCACCTACTTAGTTGACTTAGGCACTGCCAGGAGCCCCCTTAGGGTGCTCCATGTCAATCGCCTGAAACCCTACTATGACAGGGCTGATCTCACCCTGCTCATGGCAACTGATGAGGGACAGGAAGAAGACAGTGATCCTCTACCTGATCTCTTCTCTTCCACAGAACAAGATGCTCTAGTGGAAGGTGTAGTTTTGGCAGATTGTCTTACTGCTGAGCAGAAAGACCATTGCATAAATCTCCTGGGTCAGTTTTCTGAACTCTTCTCTACTGTGCCAGGTACCACTTCTTGGTGTGAGCACACTATAGATACTGGAGACAGCTTGCCTATCAAAAGTAAAATCTATAGGCAGCCTGATCATGTCAGAGACTGCATAAAGCAAAAGGTGCAGAAAATGTTAGAACTGGGAGTGGTTGAGCACTCTGAAAGTCCATGGGCTTCTCCTGTGGTACTTGTACCAAAACCTCATTCCAAGGATGGAAAGAAAGAAATGTGGTTTTGCGTTGATTACAGAGGTCTCAACCAGGTAACCAAAACTGATGCTCACCCTATACCCAGGGCAGATGAGCTCATAGATACACTGGCATCTGCCAAGTATCTAAGCACTTTTGATTTGACTGCAGGGTATTGGCAGATCAAATTATCAGAAGATGATAAACCTAAAACTGCATTTTCAACCATTGGAGGCCATTACCAATTCACAGTAATGCCTTTTGGATTGAAAAATGCACCTGCCACTTTTCAGAGGTTGGTGAACACAGTCCTGCAAGGGCTGGAAGCTTTTAGTGCAGCATATCTGGACGATATAGCTGTCTTTAGCTCCAGTTGGGATGATCACCTGGTCCACCTATGGAAAGTTTTAGAGGCCCTGCAAAAGGCAGGCCTCACTATCAAGGCTTCAAAGTGCCAGATAGGGCAGGGAAAGGTGGTTTATCTGGGACACCTTGTTGGTGGGGAACAGATTGCACCACTTCAGGGGAAAATCCAAACTATTATAGATTGGGTTCCCCCTACTACTCAGACTCAGGTGAGAGCCTTCCTAGGCCTCACTGGGTATTACAGGAGGTTCATTAAGAACTATGGCTCCATTGCAGCCCCTCTTAATGACCTCACATCCAAAAAGATGCCTAAAAAGGTATTATGGACAGCGAACTGTCAGAAAGCTTTTGAGGAGCTGAAGCAGGCCATGTGCTCTGCACCTGTCCTGAAAAGCCCTTGTTACTCTAAAAAATTCTATGTCCAAACTGATGCATCTGAATTAGGAGTAGGGGCAGTCCTATCACAACTTAATTCTGAGGGCCAGGATCAACCTGTTGCTTTTATTAGTAGGAGGTTGACCCCTAGAGAAAAGCGTTAGTCTGCCATTGAGAGGGAGGCCTTTGCTGTGGTCTGGGCTCTGAAGAAGTTGAGGCCATACCTGTTTGGCACTCACTTCATTGTTCAGACAGACCACAAACCTCTACTTTGGCTAAAACAAATGAAAGGTGAAAATCCAAAATTGTTGAGGTGGTCCATATCCCTACAGGGAATGGACTATACAGTGGAACATAGACCTGGGAGTAGCCACTCCAATGCAGATGGACTCTCCAGATATTTCCACTTAGACAATGAAGACTCATCAGGTCATGGCTAGTCTTATTGTCCTTCGTTTGGGGGGGGGGGTGGTTGTGTAGGAAAGTACCATCTTGCCTGGCATGTTACCCCCATTTTTCACTGTACATATGTTGTTTTAGTTGTATGTGTCACTGGGACCCTGCCAGCCAGGGCCCCAGTGCTCATAAGTGTGCCTGAATGTGTTACCTGTGTTATGACTAACTGTCTCACTGAGGCTCTGCTAATCAGAACCTCAGTGGTTATGCTCTCTCATTTCTTTCAAATTGTCACTAACAGGCTAGTGACCAATTTTACCAATTTATATTGGCTTACTGGAACACCCTTATAATTCCCTAGTATATGGTACTGAGGTACCCAGGGTATTGGGGTTCCAGGAGATCCCTATGGGCTGCAGCATTTCTTTTGCCACCCATAGGGAGCTCTGACAATTCTTACACAGGCCTGCCACTGCAGCCTGAGTGAAATAACGTCCACGTTATTTCACAGCCATTTTACACTGCACTTAAGTAACTTATAAGTCACCTATATGTCTAACCTTTACCTGGTAAAGGTTGGGTGCTAAGTTACTTAGTGTGAGGGCACCCTGGCACTAGCCAAGGTGCCCCCACATTGTTCAGGGCCAATTCCCCGGACTTTGTGAGTGCGGGGACACCATTACACGCGTGCACTACATATAGGTCACTACCTATATGTAGCTTCACAATGGTAACTCCGAATATGGCCATGTAACATGTCTATGATCATGGAATTGCCCCCTCTATACCATCCTGGCATAGTTGGCACAATCCCATGATCCCAGTGGTCTGTAGCACAGACCCTGGTACTGCCAAACTGCCTTTCCCGGGGTTTCACTGCAGCTGCTGCTGCTGCCAACCCCTCAGACAGGCTTCTGCCCTCCTGGGGTCCAGCCAGGCCTGGCCCAGGATGGCACAACAAAGGACTTCCTCTGAGAGAGGGTGTTACACCCTCTCCCTTTGGAAAATGGTGTGAAGGCAGGGGAGGAATAGCCTCCCCCAGCCTCTGGAAATGCTTTCATGGGCACATTTGGTGCCCATTTCTGCATAAGCCAGTCTACACCGGTTCAGGGACCCCTTAGCCCTGCTCTGGCACGAAACTGGACAAAGGAAAGGGGAGTGACCACTCCCCTGACCTGTACCTCCCCTGGGAGGTGCCCAGAGCTCCTCCAGTGTGCTCCAGACCTCTGCCATCTTGGAAACAGAGGTGCTGCTGGCACACTGGACTGCTCTGAGTGGCCAGTGCCATCAGGTGACGTCAGAGACTCACCGGTACCCTGGGTCTCCTCTCAGCACGACGAGCGAGGTCCCTTGAATCCAGCAACTCTGTCCAAGTGACTCCCACAGTCCAGTGAATCTTCAGTCAAAGTTTGGTGGAGGTAAGTCCTTGCCTCCCCACGCCAGACAGCATTGCTGGGAACCGTGACTTTTGCAGCTACTCCGGCCTCCGTGCACTTCTGGCGGAAATCCTTTGTGCACAGTCCAGCCTGGGTCCACGGCACTCTAACCTGCATTGCACGATCTCCTAAGTTGTTCTCCAGCGACGTGGGACTCCTTTGTGCAACTTCGGGTGAGCACCGTTTCACGCATCCTCGTAGTGCCTGTTTCTGGCACTTCTGCAGGTGCTGCCTGCTGCTGAGAGGGCTCCTTGTCTTGCTCGACGCCCCCTCTGTCCCCAGACGCAACTGGCGAGATCCTGGTCCCTCCTGGGCCACAGCAGCATCCAAAAACCCTAACCGCACGGTTTGCAGCTAGCAAGGCTTGTTGGCGGTCTTTCTTCAGGAAAACACTTCTGCACGACTCTCCACGGTGTGGGGGATCCGTCCTCCAAAGGGGAAGTTCCTAGCCCTTGTCGTTCCTGCAGAATCTCCAGCTTCTACTGTCCAGTAGCAGCTTCTTTGCACCCACAGCTGGCATTTCCTGGGCATCTGCCCATCTCCGACTTGCTTGTGACTTTTGGACTTGGTCCCCTTGTTCCACAGGTACCCTCGACTGGAAATCCATCGTTGTTGCATTGCTGATTTGTGTCGTTCCTGCAGAATTCCCCTATCACGACTTCTATGTCCTTTGGGGAACTTTAGTGCACTTTGCACTCACTTTTCAGGGTCTTGGGGTGGGCTATTTTTCTAACCCTTACTATTTTCTAATAGTCCCAGCGACCCTCTACAAGGTCACATAGGTTTGGGGTCCATTCGTGGTTCGCATTCCACTTTTGGAGTATATGGTTTGTGTTGCCCCTATCCCTATGTGTCTCCATTGCATCCTATTGTAACTATACATTGTTTGCACTGTTTTCTAATACTATTACTGCATATTTTGGTATTGTGTACATATATCTTGTGTATATTTGCTATCCTCATACTGAGGGTACTCACTGAGATACTTTTGGCATATTGTCATAAAAATAAAGTACCTTTATTTTGAGTATATCTGTGTATTGTGTTTTCTTATGATATTGTGCATATGACACTAAGTGGTACTGTAGGAGCTTCACTCGTCTCCTAGTTCAGCCTAAGCTGCTCTGCTAAGCTACCATTATCTATCAGCCTATGCTGCTAGACACCCTATACACTAATAAGGGATAACTGGGCCTGGTGCAAGGTGCAAGTACCCCTTGGTACTCACTACAAGCCAGTCCAGCCTCCTACACCGACCGCCAGCCTGTCCGTGGCGGTAAACACCGCCATTGAAATGCTTTCGGTAAGGGGACTTGGGGTGCCCCTGGGGGCCCCTGCACTGCCCATGCGCTTGGCATGGGCAGTGCAGGAGCCCCCAGGCATAGCCCTGTCGCGCATTTCACTGCCCGAATTTCGGGCAGTGAAATGCGCGACGGGTGCTACTGCACCCGCTGCACATCAGCATTGCCACCGGCTCTATTACGAGCCAGCAGCAATGCTGATGTGGCATTTCCGCTGGGCCCAGCGGAAATGTCATAATAGGGAGCCAGGAATACCGCCGGCAATGGCGGTATTCTGTCTCCCGCGGCCTCGGCGGTCTTTTTACAAGACCACCGAGGTCGTAATGACCCCCTTATACTTGAAATACTAAACACATTAAAAACTGCCCAATATCTTACTGCATTAATACACTGAACAGTACTTTAATGTGATAATTGTACAGCGCAACAACATCAGGCCCTTTAAAGTGTGTGCTGCCTAGTGTTTTGCACTACATGCAGTATCAACTTTCAAAGAAAATGCTCTAACCAGGCATCAGGAAGCACCCACAGTTGCTGGCTGCAATCAGTCATACATAAATATGTGTAGACAGATCTTTAAGTGGCATGAAAAAAAGTGGGTGTTCTCTAAAAGGGAACATGTAAAATACATTTCTGTGATTCCCATAGTGTGCCATCCAGCCTGTATTTTGGTTTCTCTCTGAGATGTTACTGCATCCAGAAATAAAACACAAAACTGACAAACACCTAGAAAGTGTCAGTACTACTGGCTTTGTCAATGGTTGTTAGCTGTTTAAGATAAATGAGTAACAACAATAATTAGTTATAAATAATTAATATTGGAAATGTTTCAATTCTGAAATTGTGAGACTGTGAATTAAGTATTATTGAGGCCTACGGAAGGAGTATGGCCTTCAGTGATATTTGCTTTACGTTAGATATGTATAACCTTTTTCTCTTCACAACGCATCTATCTGCACATGTTCAACCTCCTCTCTTTCCTCTTTAGCACCTTCTTTTCTTTCTCCCCTGACTGCACTCCCCCGCATCTCCCTCATTTTACCATCCCAAACATACACTGCAGTCATTCATATTCAAGCACTTTGTTTCATTTTGCTTTTGCCTTCTAAATATTTAGACCTCTACGCATCCCTCCACACACATTTACACTGAATTGCATTTGCAGCTGGAATACATGACCATTGTTCTGTGTGCTCCGCAGCAAGACCAACCCACTGCCAGGCACTTTGCTTTGCTTTCAGCACAAACGCTCTCAATAAAAGCCCCTCATAAATACCTGGCACGAGTCAAAGTATGCACTCTGCAAGAGTAATACAGTGCACAGAAACACAGCATGATGAAACAGCTAACTCTCTTAGAGAACGCAACATTAAGTAAAACGTGAAATAAGAGGAACTAAATGTCTGACTCACATTACATGCATTTTAAGATTCATTGTTCACATAGCAATCCATGTGTGTGGCACTAATATTAAGGCCATGACAATAGGGACAGTTGTAGTGCCATATAGCAGCTAATTGCCTTTACTGTAAGGATGTATTTCTCCCCTTATGCTTGACTCGGATATTTGGATCCATTTCACAAGAGAGCAAGGACCCTGCTCATCATTTGGAACAGTTTCATGAGGAACAAAATTCATGAGGAACAAATACACCAGCTTCACTTCTAAAGGAGCCAGCAATCTGCAGCCAGGGCCTAAAGTGTCACATTGGGGAGGTTAGTATGACAGGGGTCTCAGTAAAATAAAAATAACACAAGATTAGCATTATAACACTCACTGTTACCGAAGACAAGGCACAAAATCACACATGCTTGAACCCACTCTATGGATCTATGCCTGTAAATGACAGATGGCAGCCCTTACGCAGGGCTGAAGACTCCAATGCCCAAAATCATGACACTAAAAGCGTTGTTGGACTATAGTGGATTCTTCCATAGATCACAATGGAAATGAAGGGCTTTAGAGCAGCCAGCCCAGCATCATGCCTCACAGTGTAGAAAGCTGATTTAGTGCCTGCCTTCTGTCTTGTGCTTCAAAGCAAGGCGGGGCAGGCAGCCTAGGACAGACAGCCCAGACTTAAATACACCAATTTGTTTCGATTGTATCTCCAAACAAATCAATCTATTTAATATTTTTTTATATGAATGTGTAGGAAATCCAGAGGGGGGAAACCCCTCTGCCCTAAAAGAGAAACTGCCCCTGCCCCCTCGTTACCCCAACCTTGTCTCCTGTCTCCGCCCAACTTCACAATAAGAGGGAGAGGAATCCACTGCGTCCCCCACACTTTCTACGCCGATGCAGCAAGCAATATGGGGTGCATGGTACATTACCACAATCACCCCATACTGTCATTCAACTAAACATTAGAGGTGGCCGCTTGAGCAAGCTGAGCCTTTGTTTCCACAGGCAGTGACACGCAGGAGTGCTTCCTGGAGCCGTCCCAGTGGCGTAACAAAGGCCCCCCCAGCACCCGCGGTGTGAGGGAGTGAACTCCAGTCCCCCCCCCCCTCAGGTTAGCACACTGTGCACGGGCAGCAGGCCCCTGCCTGTGTCCACGGGGGAGAGGCGCCCCTCCAGACTCTTTGTAGGGGTGCCACTTCAAGTTTTGTTATCCCACTGAGCCTTCCCCAGCATTAGAGATGAGATGGTGTCATGGATGTTGCACTCCTCTTTCCAAAGACCTTTATTATTCGCACGGGGAAGAGGGCTGGTCTGCACCCTCGGTGGCTTCCTCTGATTGGTTTAAATCAGAGGGCATCTTGGTCTATGGCACAGGTCAAGGGCGCACAAATGAGCTGTCCATCAGCCATAGCGCTTTCAGCATGCCAGAAAACACCTTTGGCCTCCATGCACTGTATTTAACGCCAACATCATCCAGAGTGAACAGCCAGGAGCACTGAGTGACCAAGCACCAGTGCAGCTCAGCACTGACATGGCCTGCACAACCCTCTGCACATCACCGCCACGTGCTGATAGAGCTCTGCCACTAATTCTGTATTAGACAACACTGTAGAGTCCACGAATATGTAGCAGTGGACTTTTTAGTCACTGCTTAACACCGACACTTGACCCCATTGTACTAATTGTAATGTTGCCTGCTCTTGTAGCAGCAACCTTAACGTGTTAGCAGGAGACGCGCAGCGGCAGCTGAAGAACTCACTCGACACAGTTGATTTAAATGTGTAAATAGTCAGCGTGGTCGAGGAAGGCCAGCCACGCGTTCAGGTCAGCTGCACGGGTTCTCTGTCCGTCTCAGCATGCCGCGTGTCTGGCCCCCCGGCCACGCCTACGTTTATTTATAGCTCCGAGGCTCATGCCTCGGAGCAAACCAATAAATTGTCGCCACCAGGGGGAATCCTCTCGGCAACACCCGTGGATTCCCCCGCCCACCAAACACACATCAGCTGGTCGGTTACGTCACCGACCAGCGACATTACATTCCTCCCCAAATTAAAAAAATCAAACCACAAACAGTGACACCAAAAACGAATTTTTTCACAGTTCAAAAATCACACAGATGATCACGCAGTCGAACAGAAGGGCCAGGATTGTTACGCAGGTTGTATCGTGTGGACTCAGAACGATGAGACAGCACCTCTGGAATCACATCACCAGAGGCAGTGTCAACGGGGCTAGAAAGGGGACCAGCATCCATCAAAACAGTCGAACGAGACACTGAGTCATCCACAGACAAACCTGGAGATAGCGGAAACAAATCTTCAGCATCAGCAACCTCATCCCTGGTAGCAGCCTCTGGAGAGTAAAACCGTTTAAACAAAGATATGTTGCTGGTCACAGTCTCATTGCCCCACCGGGCTACAACAGCCGAACCTTTTCGTTGGACAATGGTTCACGGGACAGCGCCGAACGGCGTGCGAAACTTGCTTCCCGGTACAGTTTGTTTCAACAGCACTTGATCACCAACTTTCAGCTCCGATGGAATGACCCGGCGCCTACAGGTCGCCTGCTGATTCGACATCCTCCTCTTCTCCTGAACCATGTCACGGGACACAGCAGGAGGAATCCAAGAAGAATGGTGTGGAATAGCATCCAACGAGGCCCTCCCAAACGCCAGGTGAGTCGGAGCTCTGTTGGTGGTGGAATGTGGTGTTTGACGGTAATTCCTCAAAAATGAAAATATAGCATATTCAACAGATTGACCACCAGCAACGGCAATTCGTATAACTTTGTCCGCATGAACCTCTCAACCACACCGTTAGCTTGCGGCCAACGTGGGGTAATTCGACGGTGATGGGTGCCAGTGATATGTAGATAGTCTGCCAACTCTTTACTTTGGAAAGGAGGCCCATTATCTGTCTTAATTTCCGATATCAAACCATGGGTTGCCATGGCTTTTTCTAAACCAGAAATTACGACATCAGCTGTAAGGGTAGTGATGATTTCCACCTCAGGATATTTCGAAAAATCATCGATGAGAACCATGGTGTGACGACCATCAGGTAAGCTTCCAAAATCCAAACTCGCCGATACCCATGGGCCAGATGGGGCGGGGCCAGTTTGGACCGGATCAGGTCGACTCAGTTCACCTGTGACTTGACACCACCGGCAGGACCTCACTAGGTTCTCCACTTGCTCATCCATTAGAGGAAACCACACCTTCGACCTGAGAGGGCTCTTCGTTTTAACCATGCCTTGATGACCATTATGTGCCAACTCTACCGCTCGGGGAGTAAGGAAAGAGGGAACGACCAATCTATTTCCTCTCAAAAGACAGCCGTCAGCATCAGTGGTTAGTTCATCCCTCACATGGTAAAGACTTCCGATAATGCGTTGGGAGTCGGGAGTTAGCAAAGGCATCTGTCCTTTCAAACGGTGCCACTGATTCAAGCGCATAGCCACCATAACTTTCTGCAAACACTCATCACGCTTAGTGGCTTGCACAATTTCACTCAGTGTCATGGGCATTGGCCGAGACCTGTCCGTAACATATCGGACATATTCTTCTGTTTCGTGTGCCTCTTCCATCTCCACCGAAGAGGCCTCACGTGGGTGCCTTGACAAATAGTCCGCAGGATTCTCAGATCCAGGTCGATATTCTAACTGGCACCGATAATCTTGTAACTGCAACATCCACTTCTCAATCCTGGGAGGTGGTTTTGACGCAGAGCCATTAAACAGGGGAAGTAACGGCTTGTGGTCAGTAGTCACGACAAATGGTCGGCCATACACATAAATATGGAAATGCTTACAACCCCAGTGTACCGCAATTGCTTCTTTCTCTATCTGCGAGTACCGCTGTTCTGTGTCAGTAAGTGATCGGCTGGCATAGGCCACAGGATACCAAATGCCTTCAGGATATTCCTGCAGTAACACAGCTCCTAACCCTTTGGGCCCAGCATCAACAGCAATCTTTGTGTTTCGTTTCGGGTCAAAAAACTTCAAAATAGTCTCGCTGGACAGCGCATCTTTAATCATATCAAATGCCAACTGCTCGGGGACTCCCCACCTTCCACGGCTCAGAAACTTTGGTGAGATTTCTCAAAGGCTGTGTGAGGTTAGACAAATCCTTAATGAAACGGCCACAATAATTCACCATTCCTAGGAAACTCCGGACTTCAGTGATATTGGTGGGAGGAGGAGCACTTTTAATGTCACTCACTTTGGCTGGATCTGGAGCTACTCCACTCGATTAAAACACATAACCAAAAAATGGTATCTTGTCCTTCAAGAATTCAAATTTTTCTCGATGAAGGGTGAGCCCAGAGTCCTGAATTCGCTGTAGAACTTTCTGTAGTCGAGAATGGTGTTCTGTTACAGTGGGCGCATGAACAAGAATATCGTCACTGACATTGAGTGTTCCAGGCAAACCAACCAATAGCTCCTGAATGACATTCTGGAACACCTCTGCAGCACTAGATACTCCGAAACTCAGTCTTTTATACCTTCGAAGCCCAACATGGGTCGAGAAAGTCGTAATGTAACGTGAGTCTTTGTCCAGTACTAACTGGTGGTATCCTGATCGAAGATCCAACTTCGAAAACCATCGCGAATCACTGAGCTCCCCCAGGATGTCATCTATTGTTGGCGTGAGATGTCTTTCTCTTCGGATGGCAACATTAGGGAGTCGCATGTCCACACAAATTCTCACCTCTCCAGGTTGTTTGGGATTCCTGGCCACCACTATGGGGGATACCCAGGGAGTGGGTCCCGACACCTTCTCAATGATCCCAGATTTTTCTAACTTCTCCAGTTCTTTTTCTACCTTGGGTCGGAGGTGAAAAGCCACTCGCCGGTGACGTAGAGCAACTGGTTGTACCGTAGGATCAATGTGAAGCTTGATTTCTCTACCTCGGAGACAGCCTATGCCATTGAATACCTTTTCATATCGGGCGACCAATTCTGCCACAGACTCTTGATGAATGCTGAAAGCAAATGTCACAATTGCCAGCTCTTCAGCAGCTTTGCATCCCAAAAGCATGCCCATTCCTCCTTCAGTCACGTAGACTTTTGCCAAAGTGGACTGTGACCCATGCACAAGATTGGTTTGGAACACGCCTTTCAAATCCAACGGGGTAGTCTGTCCATAGGCATATACCTTGATATTAGTCTTGGTTACCGTTGGAGGCTGTGCCATCCGATGGTACTCTTCCGCAGCTAAAAGATTTATTGATGCCCCAGTGTCCACTACAGCCAGAATATTGTGATCACCCATCACTATTTGGCACCTTGGAAGAGATGCCTGTTGATGATTAGAGGGTCTGACCGCAAATAAAGAATGTACCACATGGATCATCATCTCATCGTCATCCATGTCACTTCCTCGTCCTCCTTTTTCAGGAATAGCCTCTTCCAGTGCAACATTGACCGATGCACTTGCAGCTGTCTTCGACCGGCAAACCTTTGCAAAATGATTCATTTTACCACAGCTGGAGCATATTTTTCCTCTGGCTGGGCACTCGGATGACTTATGTGGTATCCCTCCACAATACCAGCATTGCCTTGTTCAGACTTTGCTCAGCTTTTGTCTGGGGCGGTTCATGGGTGTAGTGGCTACATTGACCACCTCTTCTTTGATGGGTCGTTGTAACGCAGCTTCCATGTGTGAAGCTCTGGCTTTCGACAGTTTTTTTGTGCGCCCTAATTGTAAAATGTCTGGCAATGATTTTCCAGATTCCTCCAGGATGCGCTCTCGAAGTCTTAGAGACGCACACCCTTGAATCAACTGCCCTCTTACTTCCTCCGTTTCATCATTGAATCTGCACGTGCTTGCCAGCTCTCTCAACCTTAGATGGAACGCATCTAGCGACTCTTCCATCTGTTGTCTCGATTGTCTAAATATGAACCTTTCATAGTCTGTGTTAACCATAGGTTCAAAATGCCTGTTCAGTGCCTCTATCAGCGTAGCATGCGTTTTGGGTTCATTCTCCACTAGGTTTTTTGATATCTTGTATATGTCTCTTCCACCTATGTGGATCAGCAATGAACGCTTCTGGTCTTCTTCTACCTTGGTAGCCTGAAAGAATATGAGTACTCTTTCTACCCAGTCTTTCCACTTTGGAGCCTGGGCAGATGGTGCTCCCTCTACAATAAATGGTTCTACAGGGGGTATAGCGGACATAATTGCTGGTTATGCTGCCATAGACTTCCTTCTGCTGTGCAGGTAACAGATATATTTTCCCTTTTTTTTTTTTTTTTTTTTTTTTTTAGCCCAAGAACAATTGTCCTTTCCTTATTGTTTTCACTTTCCCTTTTGTTACCTTTTTTTTTTTTTTTTTTTAGACCAAGAAGAGAAAAGAAAACAGTGTGGTGTACACACTCAAACTCCTGTCAGGGCGTGGGAACTAACTTTTCTATTTGCACTCGGCACTCTTCTTGTGCAGAAATGTCTCTAACCAGATCAGGCACGAGCACCGTGTTACTCACGGCCGCCTCTCTGGATTGAATCCCAAAAAATAGCTGTGGCACGAGCACCAGGCGTTACGCGGTCTCCGTTCACTTTGTTGGGTTTTTTTTCAGTTCGGCTGTGCAAGCGCCGCACGAGCCGCACGAGCACCACGTGTACTCCACGCGGCCGCAGCGAAGCACAGCCAGGTGCGAGGGTTCGCGCACCCTTCGTCGCCAATTTGTAATGTTGCCTGCTCTTGTAGCAGCAACATTAACGTGTTATCAGGAGACGCGGCAGCTGAAGAACTCACTCAACACAGTTGATTTAAATGTGTAAATAGTCAGCGTGGTCGAGGAAGGCCAGCCACGCGTTCAGGTCAGCTGCACGGGTTCTCTGTCCGTCTCAGCATGCCGCGTGTCTGGCCCCCCGGCCACGTCTACGTTTATTTATAGCTCCGAGGCTCATGCCTCGGAGCAAACCAATAAATTGTCGCCACCAGGGGGAATCCTCTCGGCAACACCCGTGGATTCCCCCGCCCACCAAACACACATCAGCTGGTCGGTTACGTCACTGACCAGCGACATTACACTAATAAACTGCGCAATGGCGGTAAGGTAACTGACATGGTTAGTGTAGCTGATGCAGAGATAGGAGTGCAAAAGAGTGGCTGGAATCCCTCCTCGTGGAAGCCTCAAATATCCATGCAGGGGAGAGAGACGTGTGCTCATTTAAAGGTAGGGGGGTATCATCTGCACCCCATTAGGTAAGAAAAGAAATGACAAAGCATTACAGTGAAGGAGAGAACACAATTATCACATTAAGCCTGACCTGCAGCATCCAGGCCCTTAAACTGCCCCGTCTTCACATGTTCTACATGCAACCGAATACAGATCAGCAACATTTTCAACACTTCCCAAACCCTCCGAAGTTGCTCCAAAATTACTGTAAAATACGTTTCGAAAGGTGGAACAGGGGTTTAAGCTCGTGCCGTCGCTGGGAACGGTGGCACAGTGTTTGTCTCGATCCCAGTTAGCCTATGAGGGGGAGTGGTTCACTCTGCTGAGGGGGAGCGGTTCCCCCTGCTTAGCTGAGGGGTGTGGGCGCTTCCAGTCGGGAGACGCTGAGCTGGGGCTGTGATAGGCATCATTATCAGCTTAAGCTGCGTGACGAATCAGGCAGATGCTTCTTTTCAGGTGACTATGTCTGCCGAGCCGACAAGTGTTATGAAGAGATTATCTGAAACATCAATGTATCACTTAAATCTGTTATTTTATGAAGTTGTTCTGCTGATGCTGAATGCTAATATAATTTGGATAGTTAAAATGATTGTATATGTTGTTAATACATTTTAAACTTTTCTAGGTTGTAATAACCTGCATTTTTTCTATGCGCTTAGTAAATTAATTAAATTAAAATGAACGAGCCTCAATAGCACATATAAATATATTACAAAATTGTTGACGTACAGTTAGTACTCTGTAAATATGTCTGCGTTTGAAAGCATTTTTACTACTTTAAAATGGATGCAATCAACGCGAGGACGAGGGAAGCCAGACTGATAGAAGTGAAGAAGAGGCAAGAGAAAAGGGAATTGGGGGGGACCACGCAAGAGAGTGGGCGAGACAGAGATGGGAAAGGAGGATGGAGATTCAAGGAGAGAAAGAGCTGCAGAGAGAGAAATCTCAAATCAGGAAGGGAGAGAGGGTGATAAGCATGAAAAAGTAAACAAAGAAGGAGAAAGCGATGGATAGAAAAACAAGGGAAGAAAACAGCTAGAATAGACGAGAAGAGAGCGCGGTGGGGGAGAGACTCGGCTTGAAACATAATTTGTTGTGGTTTTCCAGCACTTTCAGCTTTTTTTGCATACATTCTTTAAATACAACTTTCTTTCCAATGTAAGTATAGTAATTTACAGTATTTTGTCTGCTCACTTGTAGTACTAATGCCTGGCAAAGGTATATACATGTTTACAATCCTGTCAATACTCTGTGCCTTGGCCACAATCAGCATATTGCCTGCCTGGTTATTTAGGCACAGCAGGGCTGATGTCACTATTTTCCTGCTGCTGTGTACACAAGGTTAACAGATGGCCCCCTTTCTTCTGAAACCAGCAAAACTCAGAAACAAAGAAGGGAGGCTGCCTTTGCACAAAAGAACCAGTAAATGTTAACAATTAGGTACTTTTATGGAAGGCAGGCAGATGCAGGCCTGTTTACAAAGACAGAGGGAATCTCGGGTGTGAATGCTTTGCAAATATAGCGTAGTGAGGTGAAAAAAGAGGGACGGCAGGCAGATGGAGTATAAAATATGGAACAAAGCTTGGAACACAAGCAGGAAACTAATAAAACAAAAATAGCAACAGTAAGAAAGAAAACAGAGCCAACAAAACATTTGTAACTTTATTTGTATTGCTGGGCAGATTTCCATTTCTCTTTAATGAGAGAGAAGCTCAGATCACAGCACAACAGCTGGTCTTTTCCGGTTTGGGAGGGGATGGTGGGAGGGATGAATGCTGCAATAAAATTCAAGCAGCTCAGCCTGAAGCATCCACAGTGTAACACCAGCAAGAAAGGAAAAATAAAGTAGTCCCTGAAACCACAAGTTAAAGGGCCATGGCGTAATTATACAGTAGTTAGTCCCTGCTCCCAAAGAGAAAAATGAGGGACAAAGAGGCATGACTGACAACTAGCAAGCAAGTATTTTTAAATGACACTGAAATAAACAAATGAAATGGCTTTAAGCCCACAGAAGTATAAGTATACTAAAAGTATACAAGAGGCTGTATGCTTACGCTAGACCTAAAAAGGGTGCTCACAACCATCTATGAGTGAAGTCCAGCAGATTCGACCAATTTTTGGCCATCACCTTACCTTGGTTGTTTCTCCAATTTCGACTCTTCCAAGTCAAACAAAATCTTGTATAAATGTTATTACCCTGGTTCTTAGGGTTACTGAGTTGACCCTGTTTATTGTTGTACTTTGCTTAACAAGCCGCTAAGGATAACCACAGAAAATACAAGAACCTTATATTCCAACAACGCGCATGTAGCTGGAGCAGGGAGAAGCTAAGTGCACAGTCTTAGTCATTATGTAAGGAAACTGCTGTTCTGAAAATGAGCAACCTCCTAAGTAACTAACTGTCTTGAGGCTGCCACTAGCCAGTGCCATCTTTGGGTTCAAGATGAATTCATTCCACCATAATACTGCTTGCAACTGACTTTCCTGCCTCCAACATATTCTTCCCTTTCTGTTTCCTTACCAAGTACACCCCTACTTCCTTTCTTTCTTCCAACTCGTGCTCCAAACTCATTCTCTTCATTAATTAATTAATTCATTCATCATGTGCCTCTTCCCTTCTTTCTGGGCCCTTCCCCAATCTGAGTCCCCAAATCTCTGTGTCACTTCTAAACAACATGTTTTGATTTTTCATCTCTGTGTCCTCACTTCTGTTTCTGCATTCACAGGTGCACTGTTTCTTGGTTAAAAGGAACCCATGAACCCCAGATGATATGTCTATTATCTATCATCTGTATATTATCCTACTGTGTCAAAGGGCAGACGGTGACTCTGCTCTACCTTCAGCCGTGCCCCCTACTAATGTCCTTGGCTGGAGGGGGAAGCTTTTCACACGTTCATTGCAGGTGGCCAGTTTGGGAGCCATGCTAGTGTGAATCCCGTGTAGTGTGCTTAGTACACAGTACACAGTACACACGTACTCCTGGAAAAGCTGCAGCCTGCTTTTTTACATTCCAAGTCTTACCCAGAGCAATATTTGGTAACCTAGCGACCAGTACAAATAGGAAGATGGTGCCTTTAGTACTGTCTGTGAAAGCACTCCCAAGATGGAAGGCAAGAGGCTTCAGAAACAGCATAGCATTGAGGAGCATCAAGAGGGAAGTTAGGTCCTCCAAATTTCTAGAGCTGGCATCCAACATTTAATTAAAGACACAGTGGACACTACTTTCGATCAGCCCCAGACTAAGAGGTAGTGGAGGACTCCGGTGATGTCCAGGATGGCTCCACAAGGTACAAGTATGTTCAGGGGAAGAACTTCCAAGAACTACTGGTGCATATTCGTAATGTATTGGGTTTTCCACAAAAACCACAAGAACAGGAAGGCTTTTACTCACAGTAAAGTGCTAGTCTAACCAATGTCCTTCATCCTCATGATGTAATAAGGGACATCATTAGTAACAATGTAAATAAGTCCAGCGTTTCATGCTTTCTCAATTAGAGATATCGGACCAAAGGCTCTGAGGAAAAATGTCCCCAAATCGTTAAAGCCAACATGCTGTTATCTTCCATCGTTTATTCCTCTTCCCTTTCATTGGAGGAATCTACACAGTCTGATGTGGTGAACAGAAATGTGCAGTCCACTGTGAAAAGATTGTATGCTGCATCAAACTTTGGAAAGAGGGCGGTGTATGTTTCACATGTTCTTCTTAAAAGCCCTCAAACTTCATATAATTACATGGAAGCATAATCTTAACCAACTCCAATTCTTGCTCAGATGGAGTCACTATTACACTTTCTATCAGATGTCAGCGTCTATCAGGAGTTTGATAGGCTATGGTTAGCTACATCCTTGGTGGGTGCATCAAGAATGGACAGAGCCTTGGCAACTGGATGCCAATCAGAGGTCACTGATACACAAACTACCATTTCATAGACAAGCTCTTTAAGGAAGAGATGAATGAAATGCTACAAAGATTTGCTAAGGAGAAGAAAATACTGAGACCATTCAAGCCTAAAGTATTTTTTTCTCCAAAAGCAGGGTTCCTAGTCAATCTAAGGAAAGTGACTCATTCAGGACTGAGCCCAAGATTTTTTTTTGGGGGGCGGGGGGGTGGAGCTGTATTTGCCAACAATGAAAACCACAAAAAAACATCCCATCGAGGAGCCACGTCAAAAGTGAGTATATGGAAGTGAAAGCAAGGCTAAAATGTTTCCCTTCTCAGTGGCAAGAGTTTATCTCAGATCAATGGTTACTCCTGATAACTCTGGAGAGGTACAGGATGCCCTTCAAAGGTTCTCTACCACACCCTTGCCTCAAACCTCCTACACCATTATCAGGAAACATAGTAAAAAGTGAAATTATGCTGGGAGATATAGAAAACGTGCTCTTACAGATGGTGATAATTCTGGTCTTTCAGCATCAGGAAAAGAAAGGATTTTTTTCAGTTATTTTTTTTAGTTCCCAAAGTGGATAGCTCTCTCTGTCTGGTAATGGATTTGAAAAAGTTGAACACGTTTGATTCCCGTAATCAACAAAGGCAACTTTCTGGCCATGCAGGATCTGCAGGACAGCTATTTTGATGTATCTATAGATCCCTAGGATCAACAGTACTTCAGATGTGCTGTGGGAGCTCACATTTTAGGTTTTAAGCCTTACCCTTCACTCTCCAAGTAACACAGGATTTGGGATGCTGGCTGTGTAAGGACAATTTAAAGAAAGGGGTCCCCTTTCACTGTCCTCCCCGAGTCCTGTGATAAATAGATATCTAGGGTTTGGGATGGGAGGCGACGTTCGGGGATCAGGAGTCCAAGTGTCTTTGGACCCAGGAAGAGAGGCTTCACTCTTACTTTGGGAGGGAACTGGACGCAGTCTGGAAGGTGGTTCAGTTTTTCCAAGTTCACTTGAAAAGCAAGAATCTAGTGGTCCGGATGGACAATCAGGTAACAAGGTCCTATTTTGAAATGGCAAGGAGGGTTGAGGAATCTGTCCTTAAATCTCGTAGCATCTCAGATTTTTCTTTGGGTGGAGACTCATCTGGTTGCACGGAGGGCAGTCTAAGTGGACAGCTTAAGTCGCAATGTTCCCTCCTCGGTGTGGTTTCATCTTGCCAATTATTTGCACTGAGGTCAGTGATGCGGAGTCATGAGCAGTGGATGCCCTTGCAGTGCCTTGGCCCCAACGCCTACTATAGGCCTTTCCCCTTAATTCCCCTCCTCTCAAGGGTGATTTGGAGGATTTGGAAGTAGAGGTTGATGGTAATTCTGATTGTACTATATTGGCCAGGACATCCTTAGTGTTCTCTTTTAATGAACCTCTCGAAGGGTGCATTTTTTCACTTCCCTATAAAGCCATCTCCTCTTCAGTATCCATAATTACCTCTGATACCATGAACAGCATCCAAAGGTTGACAGTCTGAGACTGAAAGACTGAAATTGGTGGTCCTTAGCTGCTCCAAGCAAGTAGCCTTAGATATTCAGGCATCCCATAAACCCTCATCATCATCTTTATATAAGAAACATTGTGGCTCTTTCACGTAAAGGTGCATTGAAAAGAAACGTGAGGCAGTATCCAGTTGTGCTTTCCGGAAATCGGATTTTTGAGGGAGGATTTCTCAAAGATTTAGCTTCCTCAATGCTTGCCCCACAATAGGCTGCTAGAAAAGATTTTAGAGACCCCTGCAGAAATTTCGGAGATGTAACTCCTTTGGCTTTGAGGTTACTGAAAGGCTTTAGGATGCATAAACCAGTAACATCTATCTCAGTTCCACCCTGGGACCTACCTTTGGTCCTGAGAGGTTTACAAGAAGATCATTTTAAGACTTTGGATAGCGCAAACTTAATATGCCTTTCAGCAAAATAAAGCTTTTTTTATTACAATAACATATGTGAGAAGGCTGGGTGTTTTGAAGGCTCTAGTGATTTCTTATCTTTAACTGAAAGGTTTTACAGATAAAACTGTTCTTAAATCAGACCCTAAATTTATACCTCAAATAAACTCTAGATTTCATCCTCAACAGGAGGTAGTTCTCCTAACCTTTCGCTTGGATGCTCAGGACATCCCTTCATCATTAGATGTTGGAAAGTGCCTACCAATCTATTTCTGTCACACCAGTGAATTTAGGAATTCCAATTCCTTATTTGTTTCTTTAGAGAGTGTCAATAGGTGCAAAATAGCTTCATCACCAACCCTAAGCAGGTGGGTACGCCAAGCGATATTTCAGGCTAAGGGATCGTTAGGGGAAGTTCCTCCCTCTAGCATTCAAGGCCACTCCACGAGGGGTCTTTCAACACCATGGATAGACGCAGGAAGTGTTTCTCTGCATCAGATCTGCGGGGCAGGCACAATGGCTTCTCGCCAGACATTTGTTAACCATTATGGACTATAATGAATTTTTGTACGTTTGGTTAAGAAAGCAATAAAATAACTGTTGTTATAATACATCATGACATCATCAAGTTACTTGGAGCGAAGTATCTGTTTGTCTGAATTTGTAATTCCTCATATGAGGGAGTAATGAAATCATTACTTACCGATAAACCTCATTACTGATATTCCGGTTCTCCTCCTTCCAGTCAGGATACTTCCCCCATTCTGTCTATACACCTTTGAGGCTTGTTTATTTAAAACTTAAGGAGGTGGGGGGGACTGGGGCAGTGTGATGACTCCTTTTTTTTACTATCGGCTGATAGAGGTAGAAAAGGGACTAGTGTGTGTATCTCCCAGTCTGGCCGCAGGGCTGCTTCACTCTGTGACTGTGATGAGGAAGACCTGAATTGAGGTTGTAAAGTTTACCAGTAAGTAATGATTTAATTAATTACTGCAATATGGCGTGTCAGAGCCACTAGAATTGTGTGCATTTTGAGCTTAAGAATGCATTTAGCATACTTACCACATAATGCAAATTGTAGATTTCAAGACAAAAATTATTTCTTGGTCAAATGGACCAAAAATTACAAAAACATGCCACACAAAGCCCACCCCCAGCATTAGACTTTGTGCATAGGTCAGTTTAACTTTTGGTTGCTGATTGCTGTATCCAGGTCTCAGACTGCTACTAACACAAACCTTTGACCACACAATATTAATTTGTATTAAAATGTAAAAAATATGCAATAATACACAAAATGCACTGTATTACACTGTATATTTTTAATTTTCTTGTTGCAAAATCAAGTCAACCGCGCCCCGGAATCTGGTCCTCCGTTGTTCCATGTTTGGGCCTGGGTACTGTCGATGAAGAAATGGACGAGTCTTCCTTAATATTTTCAAATGGAAGAAGCAGGAGCTGGTGACCGCAGCTTCTTGCTGTTCACATTTAGCAGAGAGTCCAGTGGAGAGATCTGCATCGACTTCATGTCCCAAAAATCTGTTCCCAGGTGCAGTAGCAGTTGGTGCTTTCAAAAAGCAGCGGGCGGAAAGTGTATAAAAAAAAAAAAAACAAGTAAAAAAAAAAAACAAGTAGTCGCCACTGGTCAGTGTGACCGAGGAGCACACTGAGCTGTAGAGAGGACACATACTGCTAGCTTCAGTAATCCCATCACCACTCGTCATCATCGCATCACCGCAGCCTCCACTCACTGCTCTTAAAACAATCAATCCGTTCCTTGCTCACAAGTAAACAGAATGAGAGCAAAGCAAGATTGGTGTGGGCGGGGGAGCCCAGCGCTCCAAAGGAGACTGGGGCCTCCTGTGCTGCGTTTCTTGCGGACTCCTTAGCAGCGTGGTTCAGAAGCCCAAAGTACGCATGTCTAGTTGGACACAGTAACAGGCCTGTCCAACCTGACATGCACACCAGGCTTTAGCTGCTGACTGCCAATCAGAAGGATTGCACACGCCCTACCCTACCCAGACACAAGCAGACAGACCTGAAATTCACAATTTACCCTAGGTAAATAAATAATCTATGCCAAATTGGCATTTTCTATTGACAATATGACTTTGGGTGCAACAGGGTTGGCGGGTCAATGCCCCCATTCCCAAATGAAGTAAGCACCACTGCCCAGGTGAAGCAGAGCAAGTGAGCCATTCATTAATTCAAGGCAGCCACACACTACCAATACCACCAAGCCTATCTCCCTTGAGAAATCTGACTTTTAATCTTGCAGTACTGACGAGAACCGTCAATAGAGCGCACCCGAGTACCTACATTCTTCTTGTCACTTACACAACACATTTTACTGCTGTCCAACTCAGGAGACACGTTGTATTGGTCTGAAATACCAATGGCTGAGTAAGCAATGATGAAGTTTAACACTCTAACTCTAAGATTGCACAGAGATTTATGGGAATATTTACAAGGTGCTTGAGCAACCGCTGCATATTTGTTTGGATGCAGCTGCGGCACTCTGTTAGCTCCATATTTACAATGCGATGCATTTGGCCAAATGTGTCAGTTGTTTGGGGCCTGTGTCCAAAAAAAACCTGTTTGGGATCTGGCTGCGTCACAGTGAAATTAATGCATGCAGACTGGTCGTTCCGTTGGTAAAACTCACTTGCAACTGATGCAGTGAGATTTATAAGATTTTCCTCATTTTCCGCATCTGTCAGATGCATATTGCAAAGCCTTCAATGCGTCAGAATTCCTACGCTTCCTAAACCTAGGCGTAGGGACTGACACAGTGACTTTGTAACAGGAATCTGACCATTTGAGGTCAGTTCACACCCTGGAAACTGTCTATATTATTCACACCCCCTCCAGTTGTAGTTGGTCTACACATGTGTCAATCATGTTTTTGGACCCATTTATCAACCTGGGATGATGGCACTTATGGCTATGTGACATTGTTTATTATGTACAAGGGACAGGCCATGATTGTCACTTCTCCACGGTGGAAGGGGTCCCCAAGTCCAGGTCTGCGTACTCCAAAGGGCAACATAAGGTAGGTTATATTTGTATTTCCACATAACGTTACACCATATACTTACATCCACAAACATAACACTGCCACTCACTATGTCACACATACTAAGGTCTCCACATACACATAAGTAGACCATTCCCACACTAATATGACACATAACCTTACTGCTTACACTACATCCCAGACCAATGCCCCTGAGATTGCACAAGGTGCTATTCCACCATTTTACAGTCTTTCTTATTGGACCTAACACATTAGGCTACTTGCGTCTGTCAAAACTGACGCAGCACCTCTAAATTTTGATGCATCGCTGAAGTTGCATCAGTTGTGAGGCCAGCTTCAGTGATGCACCACTTTTGGCACTGATTTGTTATGGCAAAAATCCTATAGATGCGTCAGAATTTCTGATGTACCTTGGGTTCCTGGTGCCCTGTATTATCAATATGGCGCATCCATGGCGTCATAACAGATTTCTGCGCATCGTAACTATTTTTGACACATCGCTGCCACAACGCGGAGATGCATAATTTCTTGAAAATATGACCCTAATATGCAGCGGCACGCAACCCACTCAGCTGGCCTGCTTCCAAGGAAGCTATCATCAAAGAACCCATTAGTGAGGCGGTGGGAACTGATATTCCTGAAAACCACTGCCTGGACACAGTTACAGTTACTAAATTGGGGACGACACAATGACACTGCAGAGAAAACGCCCCGGAGCTGAACTCCTAGCAGCTGGTATTTCACCGGCAGCCCCCCTCTAAATGACCTTGATTACTTAGATTTCGAAGGATGTCTTACTGCGTGCAAAGACGCATTCTGTGACGAAGAACGCTTGCTTTCGGAATGGATTAGGGCGGGGCCTCCGCGGGCAATCCTTTCACGCCCCTGTCAGCTCTCATTCTTTCATCAGAAGGTTAATAAGGCAGTGAATTGGTTCAGGCTGCTCTCCAGCTGGCGAGGCCACGGCGCCTCCCGAAGCTGAAAGCCAACCTTGTTCTCCGGGTGCCAACCCTCCCTGGCACAAAAGATGCCTGTGCTCTTCCGACGGGTGCAGCAGAACTCTCTCCGACCGGCTGGCACCGAGAGCAGATTCCTAGCTGCCTCGTCCGGGAAACCAGTGTTCCACTGTTAACAATTACACTGTGGCATAAATGTGGCACAGAGGAACGTGATCGGTGTACAAAGTACAAACTTTTATTGTTACTAGTTTACACGCCGGAAACATTTACTGAACGAGACGAGACCCAGAGGTCGCAAACACTTGAAACAACCCAGAAAAATAGCAAAAGCTTCGCAGAACAGTTTATACGATAGCCATCAACTTGCAAAGGAAGTTCAGGAAACCTACTTCTTTGCTTTAGGGTTAGTGGTGTTGGACTTTCAAAATTCTCATATTTTGCAACAGTTGTAGGCCCACGGGCCTTCTCACGAGCCAGGCGGACGGTAAATAAACCAGGTGTCGAAATAACATATAAATAGCAGCGTAAATTAAAACAAGCATTTGCAATGCAATGGGTCTCGTGTTTGTTCGAGTTAAAGATATTAGCGTAGTAAATTCCCAACTTGACTTTTCTTGCCACATAAATTGAAAATGAAAACTAAAACAGGTTACATAGGTGAGCTGATTCGAAGCGCCAAGTCCCCCCTAGAGCTTGAGCACGAAGGAAAGACACAAAAGAAAAAAGAACTTCGCTAACACTCAAACGTATCGGCCAACATGCAATTATCCATTTAAAGGGGTCGATGGCCAAGGCTGTAACAAAACCGCCCCAAGGAGGGACAGACGTAAAGAATTTACCAACGATGATAAAGGATTTTTGAAAGGATAGCCCATGAACGAGTGATCGTGATGGTCGTGCGGTGGTCATGGTTAAAAGCCCACAGATAGATTACAATATCTCAGAGCGCTTTCACGCTCGACCTAAAAAAGCAAAAATGACAAAAAAGGTGGTGCAATGATATACTTTACTCGTCAGACAGAGAGGTTTTTCATCTATGCTGCACTTATAGAAGAATATATTAGTGGATAGCCCTCCTCTGGTCTGTAGTGAGTGGGAGAAAGGGCTTTAAAGAGCTCTCTAAGCATCCCTTAACTCCTTGGAGTGGCTACATGGGCAGACCAGCAGGAGATCAGGCCAGCAGGGCTTCCACAGTTGTTTAACGTGCAGGAAGAAAGTACCAGCTTAGTTTACATAACCAAGCACTGGCAGCTGGAAATGGACGCACTGCCAATCAGTGTTACTGAATTCTTAAGATTCAAAGAATACAGACAATCAGGCTAGGGCACAGTTAACATCCAAACAGATGAGTCTGGGAAAGTCCACTACTGAAATTTAACGCAGTGTTCGCTGTTCACAGTCAGATCACCAGGTACACATTCCTTGATCCAACATTTGTGTTTCATCCAGACAACCCTGAAAAAAAAGGCAAGAAGAGGAAGAAGTGGGTTGATGGGGTTGCCGTCTATGACCATCCTCCATCCTCCATCTTGAAACGCCATAATTTTTCTGTAAGTGTTCGCAACCTCCTGACAGGTATTCCCAGAGACGTATTCAAGCATGGGCAAAGTGGACTCAGGCCCAGGGCCCCAGCCTTTCAGGCCACCCCTCACCCCCCCATTTGAGCCAGAGAGTCTTGCCTTGATGACCTTTAATAATTCTTAAACAGATTGCTTTAAATACTGTTAAATGTGAGTGATGTGTGAGAGTCTATACATTAATTTTGCTGGGAGATGTGTTTATGTTTCTTGCAGTATTTTTTTTAAGATCAAAAAGGACCTCACAAATGAGAAATATGAGGATATCAGAGATTATTTGCAGTAATATTAGTGAGCTGCTGCAGTGGTTGAATATTCAAAACACGTCACTAAGTTTGAATATTACATGTAACATCTTTAGAATTTGGACCAGTGTACCTGTGACCAGCCCAAAGAGTGCATGAAAGAGCTTAGATTGGATCATAAATTCAAATCTGTTAAGAACAGTGGCCCCCAAAATATGTTTGCCCCCGGTCCCCAAATCCTCAAAATGTCTCTGATTAATCCGTGAAGTATTTACCAGTCACACTCTTTCCAGTTATAGCGATCAGTAATTGCAAAATGTTTAGCTCATAATATTACAGAATTTCCCAAACACACAGAAAATAATAAACACAAAGAAGGCTATAGTTGTGCTACGCTTCTTGAATTAATTTACTGGACCTCTCCCCCTCCAACTCTCTCCTCTTCCTTCACAGAGCACACTGGTCTTGGCAAGTAGCAGGCACTGGTGCTCAAGGCTCCAGGGCAGGTTGTCTTGGTTTCCCTGGGTTATGTCCCCTCACCCTGCTGGGAGACTAGCAGGCCATGCTTCCCCCAGTCCTGGTCACCGGCAGAAGTCTAGCAGAGATTCTCCTTGTTGCACAGCTAGATGGCCTGCTTGACAGCTGACAATTGTTGAGGTCTCAATCTTCTTATAGTCCATTTCCAGACACCAAACGGAAATTAGAGTCTGAATCTTTGTAGTTTGTGTTGGTGAGGTCTGCTTCCTTTTGAAGTTCCCACTCTTTTTAATTCTTTTCCACCTAAAAGCAGTCTGTCACAGCAACAGTGACTCCAACTCCGATAGCCCCAAAGGGAGTGATTAGAAATTCACACCTGGATTTCAGCCACGGTGATTTGTATATCCAGAGGTTACCCCAGGGCCTCAGGTCTACTCTCTATGATTCTTTCATCGGCCCCATCTCTTTTCGACCTATCTCTGAAACAAAGAGAACCCTTTGAAGTGTACTGAAAGCCTGTCTTTCCATATCTCCAGTAATTCCCAACCAGCTTACAGGAATGCAGAAATACACAAATCTGTCTGGGGTGATTCCTCTGCCTCTCATGTTTCACCATGCAGGCCTGGATCTCCCAAAATGGAACCCAGCACAACGGGTGCAAGCCCATTAGCATGTGGAGGACTTTTTCCTCCCAGCAATGTGAAATTTCTATAAGAGGTTGGGGTATTAGCAAGGTTTGAGGAAACCACCTAAAATAATAATCACAATCCTTTTCAAAGTGAACCACAACAGTCACTGAATAAACCTGTGCTTAACTCTCTGCTAGCATGTCACAAAAGCAGTCAGGCTTAATTTAGCGGCAATGTTTAAAATATTTATGCAGTACTCAAACAGTAATAAAGTGACAAAAACGTCAAAAATTCAATAATTAGAACCAGAGCTACCAATTTTTTAAGTTTAAGGTTGAAAACAGTACCAAAAAGCGTTAAGTGCAAGCAGTTGACATCAGATTGCACTTGACTGGAACAAAGTCTGAGCTTTTCAGGATGTTAGGAGGAGCAAACTTTGAAACAGCCAAGAGTCCCATGGGCTCAGGAACAGCACTTAGAATCACGACTCACTCGAGTAGAAGCCACCAGAAGGGTCCAGGATACATCCAGTTGGAACTGTTCAGCTGTCCTCTTCAGGGAAAGGGCTTCTAGCAGCTTGTTGTATCCCTGTAGCATAACAGGCAGACAGCCAACTTACCTTTGGAGTCCACTTCTTTGTCCTGGAGACAAGTGGAGGCAAGTCCAGCATTTCAGGTCTCCTCACAGATTTCAATAGCATACCTTCTTCTGTCCTTCACAGGTCCAGTTGTGTTCTGAGGAGGGTACCTAGAGATAAAACATTTATGCCTGGCACTAGCCTGTGGGTGGGGTGACTCCTAGACCCTGCCTAACCAATAACGGAAATGTTCACAAGGGTAACCCCACCCAATTTGCAGGTCCTGTGCACCCTACTGGAAACAATCCTATGGTGACACTCTCTACCTAAATGTGACATGGCAGAACCTTTCTTCTCTTTGCAGAGCTCCTGTGCCCTACCCAGAGGTGTAGCCTCCTCTGTGCTGTGGTCCTCTTCCACTGGGATTGGTGCCTACCTGACAAGGCAGACAAAGGAAGGCCCTTCTGAGGTTCCAGCTAACATTTACCTGTAACGGGGTAGCTCTCTTTGAAGTTAATTAGGTTTTTAGGCACAGTCTACAAGGTCATCTTGCCAGAGGAACAGAATACCTCTCCACATCCAAGTCCTTTGTCTTAGCTTTGGGTGCAAGTTCATACCACTTCAAGGAGGCTATTCAGCGACCTGGTAACAGCTGAAGCGCAAGCAAATGTGTTTCTAGAGGCTTTAGACAAGGAAAAGGTAACATTCTAAAAATACCTTTTCCCAACAAAGTATTACAAATCTGACTTCGCCGGTGAATAAGGCCTGTAGAACAAGTTACTTAATTTTGGTAATGCCTTTTCTGGCAGAGACTCTATCTAGCCACAGATTCCTCACCTTACAATTATCCCCAGGCATCAGACTGGATCCAGAATTTTTTTGTGAGCAGTACCTCTGCTCTGGTTGGTGGCATCATTTGGCTGTGTGACGTAGTCAGCATCGTCTGTGCCTGAGGTGATGTGCACAGGGCTTATATAGGTGCCGCCCTGGAGGGCTGACGTCAGTTTCTTTTCACAACTTTCCATGCCAGGATTGTGGAGCCACAAAGAACACTAGCCACTGGTGTTTAAAACTAGGGCCCTGAAAATGGAACAGCGCTGCACCTAAACATCAGGTTGCATAGCTGGAAGGATGGGTGGGTTGGTAAGGAATCTGCCGCTAGATAGTCTCTCTACCAGATAAAGCGCTACCGAAGATAAGTAATTTGTTGATCTGATCGAGATTCCTTACCTTAGAATAGAAACCCAAGCAATACCTCTCCAGAAGAGGGTCTGCAAACACGGGTTTAAACTATAAAGTCCTGCAGGACTGAACAGGCAAAGTGCCTCTTCCAATGGCCCTGACTGTCCAGGCAGTAGTGCTTGGTGAACATGTGAAGCAAAGCCCACGTTGCAGCCCGACAGATGTCCAGGACTGGAACTCAGCTTTATTAAGCGGAGGTCACAGCCTTTGTTCTGGTGGAATGAGCAAACAAGCCATCAAGGGGTTGCTTCTTAGCCAGTGCATAGGAGATTTTCATGCAGAGCACAATCAATTGGGAGATGGTTCATTTCTGTGTGGCCTTTCCCTTCCTAGCTCGAACATACGCCACGAACTGCTGATCATCCACACAAAGCAGTCATGTGCGGACAATGTAGAATGACAATGTTTTTTTTTTATCCAGCCAGTGGAGTCAATCCTCTTTCTAAGAAGGATAAGTGTAATAGGTAGGCAAGGTGATGGACTGGCCTACGTGGAATAGAGTGAATACATTTAGCAAGAAGGTCCCTCGAGTCTAAGGACTAGTTTATCTGTGTAAAAAGAGATGTACTGAGGCTGGGATGACAGTGTCTGTAGTTCAATGACCCTCGAGGCAGATCTAATTGCCACCAGAAAGGCTGTCTTGATGGTGAGGAGCATAAGAGGGCAGTTATGAAGTGGCTCAAAGGGTGCCCATATGAGAAAAGTAAGAATCAAATTGAGGTCCTATTGAGGCATAACAAACAAAGCTGGAGGAAACATGTTGGAGATCTTTAAGGAATCTGTTTACAATAGGAGAATTGCAAAGGAAGGGCTGATCTGCCAGGCCCAGAAAGACTGAGATAGCAAATTAATAACCCCTAAATGTGCCCAAAGCAGAGCCTTGCTGGGCAAGGGTAAGGATAAACAAATTAATTTGGAAAATGGGTGCAGACAAAGGGTCAAACTGTTTTTCTGCACCCCATGCCAGTAACTTGCTCGAATGGCCAACGTATACCATATTAGTGAAGGGATGCTGAGCTGTCAAAATGATACTACAGACTTCGGGTGGAAGGTCAAAAGCTGTCAACGCTCAATCACCACGCATGAAGGCGGAGTGTTGACAGATTCGGGTGGAGAACCCTCTTCTGCTGCTGCTACTGGAGAACCTCCCAAAGTGAGAGCCACAAGGATGACTTGGGCTCTCACTGGATGCCCATGACGGTCGTAGGTTGACTAAAGAGGCTTGGAGGCTGAGGCTGCTGAGGAGTGTGGTACTGGCCAGACCTTTGGCTACCGTGGCCATGAAAGGAGCGAAAGGTGGACTGGGGTTGATAAGAGGCCATGAAAGGCCCAAAGACCTAGCCGTAGCACTGCTGTCCTTTAAGTGCTCTAGTACTGAGACTGCCTTTTCTCTGAACAAATGGGAGCCATCAAAGGGCTAGTGTGGTGTATACCTATAACTCTCAACTTTAGATTTAACAGCTTCTATCCAACCACGCCCTGTCAATTTTGCCACTTGAATAGTTTCCTTCAACGTCCTGTTAAAGCGCTCAACCATACCATTGGTTTCAGGATGGTATAAAGCACTTTTCTTATGTAATATGCCTCTAGATGCTAAAAACTCGCACATGTGCTTAGAGGTGAATTGAACACCATTATCCGTTATGATGCATTTGGGATATCCTTCCCTAGAAAATACCCCTGAAAGAAAATTAGTAATTGACTGAGAAGTTATGTCAGAGGTAATCAAAATTTCCGGCCAACGAGACAACATGTCCATTACAACTACAATATACTTAGAAACAGAACCACAAACGACAGAACCCATAATATCCATTGCAACATCCTCCCACACTTCATTAGGAATTTTCCTTATTTCCAATGGACGAGACCTACACTTGAGTGTTTTATCAGGAAATTATAAATAAACACGAACAGAATAACTATGTGGCTCAAGAAACAGTTTGGAAAAATAAAAAAATATCAGCCACAGAAATAACGAAATACAGTACCTTTTTTTTTTCCTTGACGAGAAACAAAATAAACGAAGGTTTTGAAGTTTCCAAAGGTAACAGTTTCAGAGGTCTATCCCATCCTTGTCGCCAAAAATGTAGTAATGATGTCATCCAAGGTAGGAATTCAAATTGACACAAGTTGATTGATTTGATGTAGGTTTATTTCAGTTTGATCCATAAAAGAAACTTCATCCACCACCAAGGTAAAGAGCCTCCAGTCTAACCACCGAGATTCCCAGACTCCCACATTCTACATTCCAGAGAGTCTAAGAACATAAGGGAAAGTAGGGGAAGCAGTGGGAGAAACCAACTAAGAGAAATACATAACTAAAAGAAACACAATACAGATAAAGAGAAACAATGCTGAGATAAACACAATAAAGGAATAGTGAAGAACACCACAGCATGTCCATGAGCGAGGACTGGACATTCCCCAAAAAGCCAGTAGTTCTAAAGCAGGCACGGCGTCCAAGAGCCACCAAAGATGAAACTGCTGTGCCTAGTGAGTCAACTGTATCCAGCCCACACTGTATGGTGAACTTAGCCGGGTCTCTCCCATCAGCAATACCTTGGGAGAGTATGGACTTGGGCTTCCTGCAAGACTATCGGCAGCACCTGCGCAACAAAAGTTCCAAAGTGAGTGGGAGTATCAGCCAAAAAGGTATGTGGTGTTCACCGACCGCAATGCCAAGCTGGCAGAAGAAAACATCATCTTTCCCAAGATATGCAGCCTCATGGATTCCCTGTCCAGGGGAGTGGTAGGGAATGCACAAGAATTTACTGTGGAGGTCTGGAACACCAAGTTCTCCGGTCGGGGATGCTGGGTGAGGATACTAGGGTCCTCTAGCCTGGGACGATGGCGATAGACAATTGACCTTTTCACAGGAGTCCCTCTGCAGAGCTTGGACCAGGCTCCGAGAAGGTTGCCCCTGAGGAACGGTTCAGATGGGGTAACTCCCAGTTGAAGCACCTCTGATAAGACGTTCATCATGACAGCCACAGAAGACAACTGAAGGTCCAGAACCTTGATTTCCCTCCTCACCACCATAGCAAATGAGGCTCCTTCCTTTGCTGCCACGGTAGGAGGAGGGACCAAGCCAGTATCTGGGGAGGTGTCTAGACCTCTGGCATCCACCTGGTCTTCACACCAGGTGTCCTCAGTGGCATCCAGGGGCTGTATGCATCAGGGTCCAATGGCACCTCCCAATCATTCCCATGTCCTAGCCTATGGGAATAGCAGGAATAGGCTTTGGCCTGGGTGGAATGCCTCCAGTTGGTGCCAGAGTGAGAAGATGCTATCCAGCTCCAGTGCCTCAGTCTGGGGTCTGCGCTGCCCAGAAGCACCAGCAACACCGGGCGCCGGGGCCATCAGTGTAGCGTCTTCTCCACCTTGGTACCCACTGAATGACTAGGCGACACACGGACCTGTAAATCACATGTTTTTATTCCTCTGTGTGTATCTGTGAACTCCAACATTATAAAGCAAGCTTTTATACATTCTCTTTTGGCAGTTATGTCACACACTGATACAGAGTCCTCTGGAGCCATAAATATTCCATTCTAAAGCATGCAAGACACTAAAGTTAGCAATGGAGTTGGCACCGGGGAAGGTGGAGATGGCTTAACCATTGCTACTCCAGAACCGTCCATGGATCCATGGGACAAGACTGGTGCTGGGGGGCGAACCCACCTGCGGAAGACCAGTAGGGGTAACGTCTGATTCTGCAGGGTCTGAGAAGGTGGCGGGGGAAAAGCCCATCCATATTTGAGGTGCATAGCATCATAAAACTCCCAGAGTTGGGCGTGAGTCCCTCCGGCTCTAGGAAACTTGGAGGAGCATGGAGATGGCCCTGGCTAATGCTCGAATGGTGGCATTCCCTTGTCTGGTCGGATGACTTCGACGGACAGGGAGAAGTCCAAGACCTCTTAGACTTCTTGTTTTTCTTCCATTTGTGTGAGTTACTTGAATGAACGGATGACTTTGACTGCAATGACAAGCACATGGAGCAGCTCCATGACCGTTCCTGGGACCTTCTTCTTGCCCAAGATCGAGACCACTGTAAAGTTACATGTCGAGCAGCAAGGTAGTTGAGGGACCATTCCCTCAAGGCCTAGAGATGCATGGCCAGCAATCGGCGCATGTTTTGCCACTGTGGTTGTGCTCGAGGCACCAGAGTCTGACGAGGTGTGGGCTGCCACGGACATCTACCAATGACATGAGCCACGTGGTTTGAAACTATCCTTCCTTGTGGACATCCCTGCCGCACAAAGAGACAAAAAGCCTGATTTAGAACTCAACAAACGGGTTAGTCCGACAAAATGGTGATGGATATCTTTTTCACTGGAGTCTAAATCTCAATGTAGCCTATGGGATTTAGATTTCAGTGGACGGGATATCCATCATCATTGTGATGGAATAACCCATCACCAAGTTCTAAATCAGGCCCAAAGTCTCATAAAGCTTTGAAAACCAAGTCAAAAAAAGGTCTGTCAAAAAGTGACTTGGGGTAGGTCTTCTCCAGATCTGCACTGACTGGTGCAGAAAGAAAAGAACTGACGTCAGTGTGCTGGGGTGATGCCTATATAGGCACATCACACGTCGGTTCTGGTACGGATGACGCCAACAATGTTATGCAGAGCTGAACAACGCCACCTTCCAGAGTGAAAGGGCACTGCTGACAAAAAAATTCCAGGCCCAGTCTGACATAAGGGGATAATTTTAAGATAAGGATTCTGCTGCTAAAAGACACTATCATAAATAAATGTTTGAAAAAGTGCTAAATGACTTTTGTATATGTTTCCTAGCCGGAGACAGCACTATTAAATTTAATATTGTATCCCTATGCTTTTCTATGGAACAACAAACCCTGCTACAGTGAAATGAGCTTTTGGTGCCTTTTTACTTTATGGATTGATGTTTGATATTGAACGGTCAAAAACCACAAGGGTGGTAACCTCGAATACTAACAGAAAACCATCACTATATGGAGGATAGAACTCCTGTTTTTTTTTAGCAGACTGTCACCAACATATTTCTATGAGGCATGCTTCATTATAGAGTCCTCACCCAGTATGTTTTTTGGGTACTGGGTAGGCTCAACCTTTCTCTTGGGATGAGCACTTTGTGTTGCCTACAGATTTTCATAAGTGGACTGGAAAAAAGGGGGTCAAAATGCCTAAGGTTGCTGGTTTGAATACTTAAACAGGAATGGGGCATATCGGAGAGCTTAATGATTTCCTCAGCCCCAGGTTAACATGTTTAAGCAGTTTTTCTACCAATAGGTCTTCCAAATTTTATCAGTATCGTTGCATCCCACATTGATAAAAGAAAATTAAATACCTTGTTTCAAATAACTTTGAGAAAGTGGTACAAACTCATATCATGCATGCACTCATGCTTGTACCGACACCACAATTCTTGGTACCACCTGCCTCATTTAGGGATTCTTAATTATTTTCAGGTATGCATTATGAGAGACTCTATTGGCCCCATAGGTAGTCACTGGCAGTTTACTCCTGGTGTTTCACATTTATCAGTGAAGCAGCCCAACCTAGCAACTAAGTTGGTCCAATGACTCTTGCATGTTGACATTAAACGTTTACATATCCTACTTTGAAATACCATGCACCCTGCCTTATGGTCAGTAGCACCTACTTACAGGTGACTTATTATTATTTGAAAGGAGGATTTAAGCCTGTCAGAAAGACTACTTTTAGCAGATCAAATTTGCAGTTTTAAAACTTTATAGACAGACCCCAGTTTTAGGTCTGCAGTCACGTTTGCACTGTCACTGTAGCAGTGGCACTGTGTGTGCTGTACTCCACTAGTGACATTTAACTTACAGGCCCTGGGTAGACTTTGTACATTATACTATGGACTTAATAGGTAAGTTAAATTTGCCATTTAGGAGTACAGCCAATTTTGACACGTGTTTGGGGTCAGAGCACTCCTGTTCTGGGCCATGGTTAGCCAAGTCACAGTGCACAGAGTAGAACAAACAGCAGCATCAGTCCAAAAAATGGGGGTGATCATGCAAAAAGAAGCAGTTTCCTAAACCTGTCGAATAGGATTTGACATTCAAGTAGGATTTGACACTGTAATGTCAAAAGGAATGCTTACAGCCCCCCCTGTATATTCTGGGAGGTTCAGAGTAGTCATCTCTGCCCGTTCAGATCAGCCTATTCTTTGCTCCTGGGAGGCACATCACACCTTTTTTTACACATATTTAAAAACTAATTTCTGGCTGGCAGCAGTGGGCAGAAGTGGGAGAGCAAATGCAGATTTAGCCTGCAGGAACGTCTAGCAGGAAAAAGTTAGCTTTCTAAAAGTTACTTTTTGTTAATATTTATTAAATTGGATTTTTGATAACTAATACAAATACTTGTTTCATTCTCTTTATAGCTAGCCCCATTCCAAAAATACAGTATTAGGATTTGTAATCTTTACTTGGGTTTTCTGCATAGGACAACTAAGCCTACCATGGTGAAAAATAGCTTTTGGATGTTAGTCACTGTAAGGATATGTTAAAATTACATTTCCACATGTCCTACTTTTTAAATGCCATGCACCCTGCCTTGTGGATGACAACGTCTACATAAGGGTCACTTAATATTTAAAGGGGAGGCTTTGACCTTTCAAAAAGGTTTATTTCGACAGATCAAACTTTAGCATTTAAATGCAAAACTCAGACTACAATGGTAGGAGTGAAGGCCATGTTTTGTACTACCACGATAGTGGATGGTACAATAGCTGCTTTAGTCCATTAGTGGCCTTATACTATATACTAGGAATGCATAGGTAAGTTAAATATACCAGTTGGAAGTATACCAATGCAACCAGATTTATTGGGGGAGCATAGGCACTTTACTACTGGTTATCAAGGGTAAAGGGTGAAAAAATGGGGTGACCATGCACAAAAGGTGGATTTCCTACACCACCCACATCTGCAGAGCTCGAAAAAGAAATAACTGTTCAATGGTCAACCACTGCACCGGCAAATGATCCAGTTGTATCTCATTATATTACTGAAGGTGGTCCCTGAAAAGATGGAGACAACACCTTCAGGATGTCTCCCCAAGATTTAGATGGATGCCAGATGAATCCAACTTATGTATCAACATGTTGCAACTCCAGACAGTGGTGCTAGCCTTCAAAGCACTGATGCCCTTCATCAAAGATTCTAAGAGCAGGGTTCACACAGAAAATGTGACTTGAAGGGTCTGCTGAGAAAAAATAGCAACAAGCTCTCTTCGCTTCTAGAAGGCGGCTCGCACACTCTGGTACTGGGCACTAATTTCCCCTTCACCATTGGGTGCCACACACGTCCCAAAAAAGAGATAGAAGACTACTTGGGGAGAGATAAAGCTGCTTGACATGAATAGAAGACAGACAAGAAAAAACTAACCATAATCTGCTACAGTAAGGATGCCACAGAATTAAAAAAATAAAAAACAATTCTCTGTCAGCAGGTGGTAGTCTCTTGGGTCACGGGGAAGCGTTTCTGATGCTATAGTATGGGATATTTTCCTACACCATTCGACTCAAACTAGAGTCCCCAGCTACTAAAACATGGAGAGAGAGCTGCAGACTCATTGTCGTAGAACCACCATGCGCCAGACAACAATTGTTCACAGAACTGTGTTAAATGATGATAGGCTAATTGGGCTGTTAGTAGGGATGTGCGGTCAGCTCCGCTGGCAGAGCTAACTGGGTTTTTGGAACTCCACAGTCCGCTTGGAACGAGGAGTTAGTCAAAAACTCTGCTAGCCCCACCAGCGGAGCGGAGCTCACCTGGTGCGCAATGCAGCCCAGATATGGGCTGCACAGTGCAAGCGCAGACAGTCTGCACTTGCGCTGTGCAACCCATAACTAGGCTGCAGCATGCACATGAGCCCGGCAGCAGAGACCAGAGGGAGGCGAGGCATCATGAGGAGAGGAGGAACCCCTGGAAGAACCAGGTAAGTCCTCGTCTCTTCCTTTGTTTTTTGTCATTGCTTGTGTGCACTGGTGCACTGGTGCCCTACCCTGCTTAGCTCTTCTGAGATCTGGTGCATTCAGGACTCCATGGGTCACGGAACTCCGCCTCTGCGGAATTCCACTGAGTTTTATTCAACTCCGTGGAATTCCACAGCGTCGGTCTCCGTGAACTCTGCCCAGGCCTGGCTGTTATCCATTTGTGTAAAACCATGTGACCAGGAATACATTAACATTTTTTAAAGAGAAACAATGAAGAAAAATTAGGGTAAAATAAACCATTAAGGTTGTAGCCTACTGAGGTTAAAAACAAACACTGCTCCTTTAAGGGAAGCTATCAGCACCAATATTGTAGTATGACCTGCAATTACCCAATTTAGCTTCTATAGAACCATATGATAATACATTTTTTGGGTAAAGTGGTCTGTTAATTCCACTGGGAAAGAGGGAGAGCTTCTTACAACGTCAATGGGGATTCCCTTACAGAAAAACTAGGATTACAGGTAAGAAATGTTTCCTTTACTTTCAAGGGATCTTCATGTATAGTCATAAGCACTTTATAGGACATCTCTCAAAAAGGCGGTGTATAAACATGAAACAGTTCTGTAAAAAAGACAAAACAACTTCTAAAACATTACTGGATTCTGAATCATGATATTAGTGTTTCACAAAGCTTAGAATTGATCTTCAGGTCACCAGTTAGCAGGTTTGGGATATTTCTTAGAAAAGTTGTAAAAGCTGTTTTTTCCCTTGCTTTGTGAGCTTTTTCTACCATAGTATGGGATATTTTCCTATACATTTCCACTCATATTAGAGTCCCCAGCAACTAAACCGACAAGGGGGAGCTGCAGACTCATTGTCATAGAATCACTGTGCATCAGACAACAATAGTTCACAGAAATGTGATAAATTATGATAGGCTAATTGGGCTGTTATCCATTTGTGTAAAACCATATGTCCAGGAATACACAAACCTTTTTTTTAAAGAAACAATTAAGGAAAAATAGGGTAAACTAAGCCCTAAAGGTTTTAGCCTAGTGAGGTTGAAAACAAACACTGTTCCTTTAAGGAAGCCATCAGCACTAATATTGTGGTATCCCCAGCAATTACCAAATTTAGCTTTTAAAGAACCATATGTTCATGAAATCTATTGGTAAAGTTATCTGATAATTTCACTAGGAAGAAGGGAGAGCTTCTTAAGATGTCAATGAGGATTCCCTTTCAGAACCACTAGGATCACAAGTAAGCAACTTATCCTTTACTTTGAAGGGATCTTCATGCATAGTCGTCAGAACAAATTCAACATCATTGCTGGATTTTGAATCAAAATAGTAGTGTCTCACAAAGCTGTGAATTGATCTGCAGGTCACCAGTTACCAGGTTTGGGATATTTCTTAGAAACATTGTAGAAGCTGTTTTTTCCATGCTTTATGAGCTTTTGGTATACAATACAGAGTGATACATACAGCTATTGATATAAAAAGGGACTGTTTGTGAATTGTTTTATCTATGTGAATGGGCCCATAATTTAACCTGTTAAGTGAATGTGTCGGCCAGTGGGCAAAAACCGTACTCCCCCTTCATGCGTATGTTGGCCATTGGCCAACACTGGGTAAGGCTTCATAGGATTTTATGGTGTTGCACCAGAGGATTCCTTTTTTTCCATTAACAGAGGAGAAGATGCAGCATCACTTCCGTGCCAGCCCCTGAACCCACTCCTGCCCATCTGTGACATCAGCAGCCACAATGCGCGCTGATGGCACAGATTCCCCACAGAAGCCGTGAGCAGCAGTGGGTGAGTGGTCTTTCCCACTCCAGTGGGGAATATTGGCCAAAAACATCCTCCCCAGGTTTCAGGGAGGCATTACTGGAAAGGGGAGAGTTTCCCCTTTCTTGAAATTGTTTCCTGGCTGTGGATCACTGCTGCACCACAGTCCACAGCCAGGAAACCCACTAGGCCACCATGGACCATTGTTTGGGGCCTCAGCGCTCCTGGTAACAAGCCTCCCATTTCCCCTCCCCCGGGACAAATCTTTAAAAAAAAATAAAGGTTGAAAAGTTAAGATATATATATATATATATATATATATATATATATATATATATATATATATATATATATATATATATATATATAAAACAAGTATGCCTCCTAGCATATGGGCTGATCCCTCTATGTGCCCCAATTTCTTTTCTAGAAATGTGTTTTCCTTGGGTAGGTCGATCTCGGCCCCCAGGGTAAAACACACATTTCCAAAGAAAAGTAAAAGAAATGTAGGTAGGGAGTCGGCCCTCAAGACATGGGTGGACCCCCTTTATTAACTTTAGAGTCTAGAACAGTTTGAGCTATATTTTCTAATAAATATCTGCGGATTAAGTAGGAATTACAGATTGTGTGGTACACACACATTTATAAAAAAAGAAATGCAACATAAGCTATGATCCCTGCATAATCTGCAGATGTATATTAAAAAATGCTTGTAGGTCAATTGGGTCTTAAGTTAATGAAGGAGGTGGTCGGCCTGTGTCCTGAGGGTTGACCTCTACCTACATTTCCTTTATGTGTAGCTCAAACTGATCAAAAGAGACAAAAAATGTGTCAACACATGTTCGCACTCAGTGAAATGCCCTGCACAAAGGTTGACTGGTCATCTTTCAGCTGCCTATTTCTATGTGTGGTTGCACTACTGGTGTTAATGAGGAGAAATATTTGCCGAGTATCATGTCTACAAATCACAAAATATAACGAATACTGTCAAAAACTGTAGTATTATTTGCATAATTCCTGTTTTCTTGCTGCATAGTTTATTAAACCCTGGTAGTATTACTGTGAGTTGTCTCAAGGAGCACGCCTGCACATAAAGTTGCAGGGGCTTCTATGTGAAATGTGTGTTTCTTGAGATCAGAGGTAGATTTTGGCTTTAGGAAATTAGTTTAATGGTAGGAAAGGCCCAACAGTTTCCCCAAGTATGAAGTTTTCCATAGGTCATGACAATGGTATGCTGTGGTACTGGGTATGTGGCAAGGTAAAGAAATACTGTGTCCTATCTTGTCTTTTCTAGTGTCGTTGGAGAACATGGACCTTACGTTAAAAAGATAATTAATTTTGTGTACTGTTGCACACATCTCACAGAAGCACACACCTACCAACTGATTTAGAACAATACTTCTTTCTTCTGCGAAGGACAGTGTTTTAGAAGGATGGTTTTAGTCAGCCAGCAGATATGGCTTCTGAGTGGGTAACTGCTGCCCAGGCCCTACTCGAGTTATGGAGCTCAGCTCGGAGGCAGGATCAGATACTAAGACAGCATATGAGGGAGTGGAAAATGGAGCAAAATCTAGAAGTGATTGTTCAGTATGTGAAGTTCATCCGATGACTTGCCTTCTAGTCATGCTGAGGCACATGATGATGACAGACATGATGTCCCTTCAAAAGCACAGTCTATGCAGTGGAGTGCCCATAGCAGAGAAGAACAACCCGGAGAGCAGGCACATGTGGCAGAAGCACAGATAGAATGCTTTCTTAGCAGCCTCCCAATTTAGTGCAGCCCCAACTTCCCCAGTTTACTGGCAATGCTGGATGTAAAGTCGATACACCAATATTATTGCCAGTTGACTACTTCCATCACTTTTTGGATCTGACCTTGAGGAAATTGTGCAGCAAACAAATTTGCAAGCAGAACAATTTCTGAGAGAGCATGGAGGCACTCGAGGGCCTCATCCTAGGTCACATTAGTGGATTCCCACTTTACCTGAGGAGTTGAAGACATTTTTGAACCTTACGCTCAAAATGGGGTTAATGCACAAACTATGCTTGCAGCTCTACTGGTCTACTCACCTGGTTTGGGTAACACCCATCTTCACATCGTACGTGAGCAGAGACCGTTTTTTGCTACTGCAGCGTATGTTTCATTTCAATTAAATTCTGCTGCATTGTCCCAGGACCAGTCAAACAATGACAGTCTCTTGGAAAATTGGCCTGTTGTGCAACATTCGTCTGCAGGTTTCCAGAGATTTATGCTCCTGGAAAGAATATAGCCATTGATGTGTCATTGATCCTGTACAAAGGGTGGCTGTTGTTCAGGCAGTTCATTGTGAGCAAAAGAGCTCGCAATAGCCTCAACTTGTACATACTGTGTGACAGCTGTACTGGATATGTACACGCCTTACAAGTGTATACTGTATACACACTAAAAGCTGTAAGTTGCTCTTCCACTACTACACAAAGTTTATAACATTTATGTGGACAACTCCTATACAGGAGTAGAGCTGTTCAGTGACTTGTACAAAGCTGGCACTGTGGGGTGAGGTACAGTTTGTTATTGCAGCAAAAGATTCCTGCAGGAGCTTGTTTGTGAGAAACTCCAAAAATCCCAGAGCACTCCGCTGCATTTTAACAAACTGCTCATAGGATAGGAGTGATGTGTACTTGCTCACTGCAATTCATGATGAGAGCTCTTCTCCGTCATGGTTTAGGGTCAGATTGCCGAAGTTCACAAATCCACCTGTACATTTGAATACAACAAGTACATAGGTGGAGTGGATAAGAAGGACCAGATTCTTCAGCCATACAGTGCGAGTCGTAAAACTTGCACTTGGTATAAAAAGGTGTTTTACCCTTCACCTCCCGATCCAGATGGCAACATACAATGTGTGTGTTGTATACTGTCAGACCATCACGGGAAGACTCATGCCTTTCCTTGACTTTCAGGTGTCTGTCATTGAAACTCTTGCTGCTACGGAAACAGCAGCCTTCACTTCTCTGGAGGAAGTGGCCAGGCTGCAGGACCAACACTTTGCCAAATGTATCCCTGCAACAGCTAAAAAGATGAAACTGTGGGCCTGATTACAACTTTGGAGGAGGTGGTAATCCGTCCCAAATGTGACGGATATACCACCAGCCGTATTACGAGTTCCATAGGATATAATGGACTCGTAATACGGCTGGTGGTATATCCGTCACTTTACCGTCACTCTTGGGACGGATTAACACCTTCCTCCAAAGTTGTAATCAGGCCCTGTGTCTTTTTAGCAGAGTCAGCTCTAAGCAAGGAAAGAAGCAGAAGAGTTGTTGTTGCTGTGCCCACCTCAGCCAGTCCTATACCTTTCATTGGCTGTACATAGATACTTACCTTCCATGGGCCACCCCTTTACTAAGCAAGCAGCTGTAGGAAATACTTTCCTCTTATTGAGAAAATTATGAACTTGCTTAGGCCTGCTTGACACCTTTATCTACCATCAGTATTCTGTCTACTGAAGGACAATGGCATTATAGACACTGCACTGCACATAATGGTGGATGGAACATAAGAAACGGTGCCACAGTGGTACCCTGTGTGATAAAAACGTAAAGCCTTGACTACGTTTTGAAGTTACCTTTTAGGAACTTAGGTAGTCTTCCCCAGCACATTTGCCTTAGTGTCAAAGGTAGATTTTCTCATTCAATGTAAAGAATGTGTGCCTTGCTAGGCAGTCCAGGACAACCCCAACCTGCATTCGCAAACTGGAAGGAGTTGGATTTACCAAAGCGAGTGCACTGAAGGGGCATCGAAAGGCACATTTTCCTGAGCTTCAAATAGTTAGTAACGGAGGGTGTTAGTGAAGGTTCACTTGGCAACTGCACAGCATTAATCAGGACTCTGAAGGCGACGACATGAACAGGTAGGAAAAGCTTAGGCTAGATGTACTTTCACAGGGATATCGCATAGGTAGAAGGCAGATAGTCAAGGTCGCAGAGATACACGTGCTATCACTTGTTTTTCACCAGCAGACTCAACCCATTGGCGCCACATTCACCCTAATATCAAATTACTCCATCACTAAACTAAGAGGATGAGTCAAAATCATACAGAATGCAGCAGGCAGCCTCCTCCCACAGCCTCCCAGCATGCACACACCCTGCACCTCAAACAGCTTCACTGACTATCCAACCACAGCTCTTTTCAAACTCTTGACACACACATTCAAAGCGATACACAGCACTGTACCAGCATACCTTAAACTGCCTCAAATTTCAGAAACGTTCCAGACACCTTTGCCCAGCTGGACTTGTACTTGCACACATTCTATGTATACACAGCACCAGAACAGGGAGAAGTTATTTACCCTAACTTCCTCTGAAAGGCTGGAATGACCTGCCCTACATATCTATGCCATCTCTAAAATTATTGCATCCAGCATAAAGCTGAACACTTGGCCGTTTAACTAGGTAAATCCATGAATCAGCCCTGATTGTGCCTGTGTTGACAGCAGGATACCCTCCTGGTGATATTGCGAACACAGTATATTACAGAGCTCTCTGCACCCAATGCTACATGTAAGGTTGACATATGTGCTCTGCTTGCCATATTCACCCGCCTTCAGAAATTAGTAGATGTTTAGTTTGCTGTCTGATAAGTGCATTACAGTCAGAGCACTGCACATCACGGTGGATGGGACATTTGCCACGTCCTTATTGACTACCCTGTGAGTCAAAGACTAACGTTCTTCATAGTTTAGAATGTGCTAAACATGCCTGGATATGTGTTTATAGAGGTTTGCTTGTTATGCTTTTGTATGTAAGTTGGTTGATGAATCGTTGAGAGGTCATTTGAATGGGGCTTCTGTCCTGTTGCATATGAATGTAATGGGCCCTTAAATGGCGGTGGTATGTTGATGTGAGTGTAATGATGTGTTGAATTGGGCATGTGACCGCCATTATGAAAGTCTTGTGTGTGGTGTGTGAATGTGTGTGAACGGACCATAAAGCTCTTGGTGCCTTAATGTGCCTTTGTGGCTCACTCGCAGTAGTTTTGGTTTCAATATTCAGATACTGTAATAAGTATTTGTTCTTTGAAGCTAGCATTTCTAGAGGTGCCAAAACCAATCAGTGTAAAGGATGGATTAACTTTAAAAAATCAGTGCCCCATTTGCATCTGCGGCGGCAAAGATCCTCCATCGTAACAGTGACAGAGTATCCTTACCCCCAAGATAATGGTCTGCCTGTCCGATTTATATACGGATGGACCATCGATGTAACCATTGTGAAGGCCACTCCGCCTCTGGCATGGTTGCACTCCCATGGCCCGAATGAGTAAGAGCTCTCTGAGGCTGACCTCTATATTTGTCTACCTAATTTAGATGGGTAGAAATTCATGTCAGTTTTCACTGCCCGCCACCACCTGTGAAATCCTGACGGTATAGAGAAGTGTAAACTGTCTAATGCGCCCCTCTCTGTAGGAGATAACTTCCATGGCAAGAGGGTCATTTCTTTTTATTTTCAAAATGAAAATCATGCTTCAGGGTTTTGTTTTTGAAAATTAAAAAATAAATTTGAAGGACAGCTCTGTCATATAAATATGCTATGCATGAAACGAAAAAAAAACATTTACAGGAACCATTGTGACAGTGGCTCCTGCCAATGTTTTTTAATTGGCTGTCAGCTTGGCAGCAATTTCTAAATTTGGCTGGCGGAATAGTCTCAGTGTGGCCGATGTTGAGTCCTCTGTCATACTGATGGGGATTTCTCTGTCTGCCAAAATGTAAATCTGGCCCTTAGTAATAACTCCTCTTTTCTTTGCAAACGAAACACCTGGAGTGTTTGTAACTTGTATTGATTTTACTTACTTTCCCATATTGCCTTACAAAACGTGAAAGTGAATGCATGGCTATGTGTGTAAAATGCAACATGGCCATATCAAATTTGCCACTAAAACAAACCTGGTTTCACAATCTGGGTAGCTGTGGTGATTGCTGTGCCGCCACCCAGAGAAAGCTACCAAATCTGCAAATGTCTGAAATACAGACAACCAAGGAAGTCCAATTGTACATGACATCCATGGCTCTCTCTAGGAAATTTTACCCAATCGCCCTTGTAATCCTTGCAACGTTGTAATTTCCCACAAGTGGGGTAACGTTGGGTGGTAGGAAATTTGTGGAGGCCTGTGGATTTTGGAAGTTTCCATCACAGAAATGTAAAGAAAATGCAAGATTTCAAGCAAGGTTTGAGGCTTGTAGGGCACTGTGGGGAAGGAAACCTTGTGGGATCCACGCAAGGCACACACCCTAGAATCCTCTGATTGTGCCTACATTTCAAAAATGTCTGTGGTTCGTGGCTTTGCATGGGTGGCACCACAGCATTGTCCCATTCTCCACAGCTACCCCTATTGTTTACCTCTCACTGTATCACTTTTGGGCCTTCTGTGGTGTGTTGTCTTAGCCAAGGTCTTGTGGTACAGTTCTTATCAGATGGCTTGTGGGAACTCAGGGTGGTAGGAAATGTATGGCTCTCCACACATTCCAGCCCTTTCTGTCACAAAAAAATGTGTGTTTCTTACCAAAGTTTGGGGTTTGCAAGTGTTTTTAGGTAAAAGTACCTAGTGAGAGTCACACAGATCATGCACCTCTGGACACCCCTGGTTGTCTAGTTTTAAATAATATGCAGGTTTACTAGATTTGCCTAGGTGCGGGCTGAGCTAGGGCCAAAAATCCACAGCAACCCACATTGAAAACAAGAATGCATTTTCGGTCCAAAAACGTGATGTGTCTAGGTGGTGTTTCGGGTCCTTTCCTCTTACGGGCACTAGATCTACCCACACAGGTGAGGTACCATTTATATCATGAGACTTAGTGGAATGCTAGGTGGTAGGACATTTGTGACTCCCCAGTGATTCCAGAATGTTTCATCACAGAATTGTAAGGAAAATGTGTGTTTTCAGTCAAAGTTTGAGGTTTTCAATGGATTTTGGGCAGACAAAATCTGGTGAGAGCCACACAAGTCACTCCACCTTAGATTCCCCTAGGTGTCTAGTTTAAAAAAATGTTCAGGTTTGCTAGGTTTCCCTAGGTGCCGCCGGAGGTAGGCCCAAAATCCACTGCTACCTACATTGGAAAAAAGGGTCAGTTTTCAGTGGAAATGTCCATGTTGCATTTTGGTCCTTTTCCAGATGAGGACACTAGGCTTACCCACACAACTTAGGTACCATTTTTATCAGAAGGCACGTAGGAACCTAGAATAGTAGACCATTTGTTATTACCCATTAGATTTTGCTGCATGTGTGCCTTCCAAATGTAAACCAAGGTGAAGAAAGAAGACATTTTGAAAACTGCCCCCTGAAATCATATCCTTGTGTCGTAGTTGGACTCTCACTCTTAGCGAGACTGCTAGTTTAGGAATGAAAGCGCTTTTGTTTGTAGGTGACTGAGTCACTCCTACAATAAGTCGCAACTGTCAGCCCAACCCGCCCAGCTCACAAGCAGTACCTCACCAAAACCCAAAAGGCAAGGGTGATTTCTGGCAGCCTTATGCATGACTCTAGATTGTGACACCTCAGGGGAGTCGTGGTGGAAGGGAAGTTACTCTTTACCCTCTTTAGCAACAAGTGTAAGTCACACACAGGCAATGAAGGAGATGCAGGAGAGTTTTCAATATATTTATTGAAAAGACTGCAATCTATGATAAAATGCATGAGCTGCAATGATTAGGATAACAAACAGTACAAAATCATGATTGTGAAGATGAGAGTTATGAATATAAACTTCCCAACACCTTAAAATAAACATGAGCTATAAAATTCCTAGCAATGGAAACCTAATCTCTAACCTAAGGAGTGCTCTGTATGATAAACCTAATCTGCTAGTATCGTGTCCATGAGAAGTGCCTCCAACCCATGTTACCTTGGAATAAGGTCTTTAGGTCAGACTCCGTTGTGACACAAAGGCTGAGTTCTGCAGCAAGGTGATGTGCAGTGTAAATGGCATCTGGAAGAAATCCCTCTAATGACCTTGTCCATGTCAGATGTATTTATACTGATCATGTAAGAACCCTGATGCAGTTATGTTTCCAAAAAACTGAGGACAAAAGGGGGCTGACTTGTGGCGGAAGTTATATAAACCATCTCCAACATAAGTGAGAAAGGAACATGATGTTAATACCTACGTACATCACTGATCATGGTGCTGATAATGACGCCTTCACAGAGTGGCACTGATAATGCAAACCAAAACACCTTTATAAACTATAAACAAAGGCAGCCATCTCAAAAGAAATAATAAAATAAATGGAATAGAACAGAGCAAGCTAAGTAGGTTAAACGTCACTAGGTGATAGGGGCACATGTCTGAAAGCCAAAGACTAAGCTAAACTCCTGAATCCCAATAAGAACTAAAATGGATTCACCACACGAGTATGGTTATCCACTAACTCAAAGATGACCACTGCTCCTAAACTCCATAACTTGTGCCCATTTCAGAAAGGTGTTGGAACGGAAAAGAGCGTGCCCAGCGTGCTACCCTCATAGTAAGCGTGCTATGAATGTACATAGTTTAAGTGTGCCTGCATTGGTATATGATGAACACATGAGGAGGAGAGGAATACTGTCAGACAAATTTGTGTCATTCTGAAATCCTGTGTGGTAGGTAGGACATACTGGAGGGAGGAAGAAATTTTCCCTTTCCACTTCACGAGGTTGCTCTTTGATTGGGTGACAGATCTCAAAGAGGGGGCCTGAACACATCTCAGGCAGGAGATGAGGGTGATATCAGAATAGGGCTGGGACCCTGGGATTAACCTTTTAATGCACATATCATTGTGGCTGACATCCAGTTGTGAACTCTGGTTAGTTCAATGAACTGTGTTGTGGGTCAATCAGCTTCAGAGTCTTGCCTGCTGTGACAGACATCCTTTCACGAGGAAAGAAGAATAAGAGATGTGGACAACTGAAAACAAGCAGAACCCCAAACATAAAACTTCAAAGATTCAAAACCTAAATCATAATTTGGTGTCTGGAAATGGACCATAAGAATGGGAGGTTGCGACCCCAAACTTTATCATCTCAAAGCAGCAAGACAGGCTGTGTGAGAAGGGGAACCTCTGCAAGACTTCTACCAGTAACTAGGACTGGGGGCAAAGGCCTCATAATCTCCCTGCTGGATGAGGGGACATCAACCAGGAAAACCAAGACCACCTGCCCTGGAGCCTAAAGCACTAATGCCTGTCTGCTTGCCAAGACCAGTGTACCCTGTAAGGAAATGAGGTCCAGTGGAAAGCCTCGATGATAGGACTCCCTGAGCGAGGTGTGAGGAAATGGATATGGCCATGTGCAGTGTCTGTTCAGCATCCACCATACGCCAGGAGAGGAGCATTATGGACTGAGCCTTGTGTTGAGTGCCATGCAGGTCTTACTATGCCTGTATCACTGTGCTGCATTGACCCCGTATGCCAGGAGGGACCACCAGTAGAGTTGCTGCTAAAGGAGGTGTGGATACTCATAAACATCATGGTGGAGATGTGTTCACTGATACCAATGCCAGGAGGGGCATTGCTAAGAAATGTTGGCCATCACCTGGAAAAAAATAGTGGGGCTGTGTTTGTTGGGTCGAGCCCGCACAGCAAGAAAACTGCTCCTGACTGACCACCAAGGACTGCAGAGGATGCTGCAGATGACGACGCACCCTCGCTGGGCTTCAGTCGGGAGTTGAAGAGAGATTTACCTCCCCCCCACCCTCAATGGGGAAGGCTGACTTACTGCGCCTTCATGTGCTGGGAGCTGCTCCGATAACTGGAGAAACTGGCTGCAGCACTCAAGAGGGACAGCCTGTGACGGCGGGTGCAGCTGTGTGCAGAACCAGAAGGGTGTTCGCTCTGAGGGCACCCACTGCAACGCTGAACGTTCCCATGCTACAGGAGCAGGTAAGACATGAACTGGGCATTTTCGCCCCCAGGGTGCTCACTGCTAAAGGTGCTTCAAAACTATAGACACTTTTGACTAATTCCTGAAGAGTCAAAGGGTAACTCCTCAGCATAGCCTATCAGTAAGCATTTCCTGGATGTGGCCACCAGTGAATGGGGAATAACCCCGAGCACCTTACAAGAAAGAGGGTTGGACAGGGACCTACCTGACATCTACAACATCCATAATCTCAAGGAGACTATGTTATTGCTTGTGTATATTGTTATTGCTTTATGTGTAGAGTTAGAAATAAAATACTTATTTTTCTTACAAAAGCAAGCATTTTACTTAATGTATTGTTTGTACTGTTTGCACTCTGAGTTCTGAGTTGTGTTCACTTACCTGCAAAAACACTGTACCCCCCCCTCTTCAAGGGAGCTAAGACAGAGTCATGTGTGAAAAGGGAACGTGGCCCAGTTGCTGAAGATTCATAGAAGAGTGGGCCTTTGGACATCAGAAGTGTAAGGCCTCAACCAGCATGGTTTGGCCCAGTAATCTCTGCATGCCCTATGGCCCTCTGAAAGGTGCAGTGGCGTAACACAAAATTATGTTGCCCCCCCCCCAGCCCTCTCCTGCAGAATGAGGGGCCCCTGATTATCCCATATCTCAGAGATATTAATTGGTTGAAAACTCAATTGAACCCCCTGAAGGGTTGGGGGCCTTCAAACGGTTAGAGGCCCTACTGCACTACAGATGCTGCAGGGGCTTACATTACGATCCTGGAAAGGGGTTCTGACAATAGGTTTCCATGATGCTCATTTTTCACTCCACATATTTCACCATATGAATTGGTCTATACTCTGTACACAATGAAAAACCATTGCATGGTACAGCTAAATGGTTGGCTCTAGGAACCTCTGGTTGTTGGAGAACCTACAGACCCTTTATAATAACGCAACTAGAACTGTCTAGCATTCATAATGGTAACTTGCTTTTGTAACTAAAAAGGTTGTCACAAATGGCCATTTTTTCTCACTGATTTTCAGTATTTCTTTATTTCACAGTTAGTTTCTCTAGGAAAACCTTGAGGGGTCTACTCATGTGAGCCTTTGCTGAATACAGAATTTTGTCTACCTTTTGGAATATATAGCTTTCTTAGATCACCCATGGTTTTCACACTGGTTTCCACCACAAACTGGAAGTAGGTTGAAAACACAAATATAGTAAAAATGGGCTATCTCTTTGAAAAGTGCCATAACTGTGGTAAAGAAAATTATTTTTTGGTTCAGGTCTGCATATTTCTGAAAGCCTTGACTTTAGTATAGCAGACCTTTCATTGTTGCCATTTTTAAAGAAAGAAACATACACTTTTATCCAGAGCACTATTTTTCTATTTTTCCCCATAAAACTCAACATTTAGCCATATTTTGCCTATTTTCTTGATCCTCAACAGAGGAATCCAGAAACCGTGGGGACCTTTAGCATACTCAAGATGTTGAAAAAAAGGATGCAAATTTGGTGTGTATACCTTAGATGGACAAACAGTTATGGAGGCCTAAGCACAAATGACCCCAAATAGCCTATAAAACCTCAGCACGGTGGGCAAAAAGGCCCAGCAGTTTAGGGGTTATAAAAGGATCTTTGGTTTTTAAGTTATTTTTTTTTGTCAAAATTACGTTTTAAGGCCCTCCTCTTCAACAACTTCAAGTTCACAAACCATATTGGATGCTGTCACAATGACTGAATGGTGTAATCAGTGATGTCATCAGAGATGCCATTAGTGATGTGATCAATGATGTAATTTAGCATGTCATGAGTGATGTAAAATGTGAGGTTATAAGCAGTGCTTGGCCAGAGCACAAGTTATAGTTAGCTCAATAAACTACAACTGATGAATTTCATTGTTTTTGTGTTTTTAACTGTTAGTTTGTAGGACATTTCAACACCTAACTATAACATCACTCTGAAAAATCCTTTATGAGGATAATAGAACACAAGCCCCTGCAGACTCCACCCACTTAGCCAGTTTCCCCTCTAACTTAGATTGTTTTAAAGATACATAGTAGTAAAACCTGGAATGAAAATCTGTAAAAGGGCTACAACCATATAGTGACATGGTATAGATATATTGATGATATGCTTTTAATATGGAATGGTGCTACAGCAGACTTGCAGGAGTATCCTGCCTTTGGAACTCTAATATTTTAAATGTTGAATTATCCTAGGAATACAATCAATGTAGACTGAAGGTCCTAGATCTGCAACGTTATGTGAAGAATCAGATGCTACACAGTAGGCCATACAGACATTGTACATTTAGTAATAATATCTTACTTTTTGCATCTGGACAGCCATGTAAACCAAAGACTAATATCCAATATGGCAAATTGTTAAGATAAGACACAACTTTAGTGAACCTGATGAATATCACAAAGAAAAGATGGAGACAGTCTTTTGATTTTTGGATCGGGGACACCCTAAGAAACTTTTAGACACATTGGTTTTTTAAGGTTCGGACCGAGAACTGCTCAGTATTTTAACTAGATGGAAGAAAGAAGAGACAGAAACAAACAATAATGAGGTTCGATTTATTCCCAAGTTCTCTGCGCTAACCAGAACATACACAAAGTTCTGCAGAAACACTGAACTGTACTGAAATTGGATAAGGATTTGTGAAGCTGTCCAACTAAGAAACCTACCATACAAATAGAAAACTGTATACTTTAAAAGATAATCCCATCCCCAGTGATACTTGTCGGTATGCGCAGAAAAGGTCTCCCACCTGGCTGTCCAAGAAACTGGGTGGTTGTTACAGATGCCATAACTGTGTCTGCTGTAAATATGTTAAGGACACATCTGTTTAATTTGCCAATTATGAATCCACTAACATGTTTAGGTTCAGGGAGTTCATTAACTGTAATACAACTTTCTGTATGTACATTATTGAACAAGCTTGTTATTTACAATGTGTAGGATCAACTATCAGGCCACTTAAGGAAAGATAGAAAGAATACCTTAACGCCATAATAACTTGAGATAGGAGATCTGTAATAGATATGCATTTTTGGACAAACATGAAATCAGGGTGATGACTAGGATTTTACTATTAGGGACTGAATTGTACCCAGACACTATAGAGAAAGGGACAGAGGGCATAGACTTCATCTTCAAGAGACATGGTGGATAGATACACTGAGAACTGTGAAATATTTTCTTAATATAGATAAGGACATTCATACTGTATAGAAATAATATGTACAAGGGTGATGTTATGAGTATAATAAATATTTTAACTGTGTGCCACTTGCAAATTAAAGGGGGGCCTGTCTGGAACTGTATAGTGATTAGAATTGAATTGGAATGCACAAACTATTTTTTTTTGTTTCATATCCATAGCAGTTTCTTGAGAATGAAATTTTGGAGCTGACAACATGGCAAATAATTGGCAAGCAGGCTGTTTTCTTAGTTTTTAGCGCTCTCTCGATATTACAATTGGTTTGGTTTAATCTGATATTTGCGGAGTTGTTGGCTACCAGGCTATTAGGCTGCTCCCGGTGTTACGAATGCTCTCTGGATATTGCATTCTAGGTAAGATCTCCTTATTCTCTGACATATGTATTTGAGATCCTATGGGTGTTCTATTTAGAGGGAACCAGATTATTTTTTAGGAAGTCTTCTAAAACCTGCAATGAGACGTATTCTAATAAGGTCACTGCTGTAGATTTGGCTGGATTACATTATGCCACCATGTAGAGTTAAGAGTGGACTGAATTAGTTGTTCAGGAAATAACAAATAAATTATGTGGCTTTTTATAGGTAATATTATTTCTAAGAAATTGGAGGGTTTGGAATATGATAGTGTTTAGACACAATTTTGAATGCAGAATCAACAACTCACCGCCACGTGGTATAGGTGTTTGAAAACAGTCCTGCTAAGCTACGAGTTCAAGACAACACAGAGGAGAGTTCAGATAGACTACAGTTTATTCCTTCTAACATAACAACCTAATAAGACACTTTGGTGAGTTTTTAGATGACACAAGTTTGAAATGGATAGAACCAACAGATATTCTGTGACTTGAGGGATAAAACAATAGTGCTATTTAAGAAACGACACTGTGGGCTCTACCTCCAAAGGAAACAGAGCAACAAATGATTAATGGATTTTTATTCAAATATTTCATTCTGACTCTGTTACTCTTAGGCTGTTGTTGCGGTTGGTGTGTTGTAACTTTTAAGACATTATAATGGATGTTATAAGAAAACTGATCATCTCCGTGGCTTATGGGACTACGCTATAACCCTATTAAGCCAAGGCTATGCGGGTTGAATCCAGAATAAAGGTAGAACCATGGTTAATTGTTAATTAGGTTTTATAGTCTACCAATTACACATAGTATTAAGAGATTTAGCGCCTGATTTAGAGTTTGGTGGAAGGGTTACTCCGTCACAACCGTGACGGATATCCCATCTGCCATATCACAAACCCCATTGGCTATAAAGAAACCACTTCGGCCAAACTTAGTATTTTATAGGTTATGTTGTGTGCCTCAAAAATGTTTTTCCTGTCTTTTTGATAATATTTACAGATTAATCTAATTCTGGCCTTTTGAAATTGATGAGTTGGTTTTGTGGTGATGTAGCACAAATGTTATTGCTACCCCTGACGTCACAGTGATCATATATAAGTGACAGATTTTGCATTTTGTTAAACAAAGTACTAATAGTTTGTTGTAAAGTGGTGCATTGACTGTAGGTCACTAGAATAAAGTGTTGTGGTAAAGCCTTTACCCTTCTTGTTTAATCAATGAATTCATTTTTATGTTATATTTCATGATGTTAATTATCAGCACTAAAACTATAAAGGATCTTGAGACAGAAATGCTTAAAATATGATGTGTAAATGTTGAAGAATTTAGTTGTGCACCATACCTAAAGCAATGTATTAACTGAGTTATTTTATATCTATTGTAATCTGAACACTATCAAAGCTTATGAATGCTGGATCCATAATTTTGAATGTTATATGAGCATTATTTGCAGAAATGAATGTGACATATTAATTCACTCTGCTTGGCCTAAGTGAGGTCTGCAAGTCTCTATTTCCTGAATGTGCAGAACATGTTAAGTCATTCTTGCTAAAGTGAACTTTTCTTTCAGACTTCATTCCCATGAAATGTAAGCTTGCTAATGGATGCTCTAATGTTTTACATATAGTGAGCATGAGAAACTAACCTTGAGCACAGTACATTCAAGATTTGTGGACCCGGACTAAGTATACATTTGTTTGAAATCCCCACAGATGAGCTAAGATGGATGTTTTCTACATGTTGGTAAATGGACATCTTAATCCAATGTTACAGTTTCATGTCAGATGACTGACTTTCATTGCACAATTACACCTCCTGCCTCATGTGGAGTGGTGGGTGAATAAATCGTCTTGCACGGTGAACTTTAATACACCAATCCCCAGTTGGAATTTGGTCTGTCTTCCCCTCTTTTCTCTTTTTGCTGGACCTTGTGGAGTCAGATGTACTGTCCTCTCTACCCTCTGCCCTAAGAAATGCTTTGGTGAGACTTAGAAATTTTGCCCCAACCTGAGCTCCTAGCATGCTGACGCTTTCCTTTTTTACTTACCTTTTGTCAGCTTTCGTTAGTCACCTTTTGCCCCAGAGGTCATTTTTCCAAATTCTTTTTTTCTTTTTAACTTTTGTCCACATGTGTTCTCGCCCAGCACATGTTAACTATTGACTTGCTAACTGTAGGGAATTCCCTTGCCTTAGATAGTTAAGCTTAGAAACCTTTCTGAATTGCCTTAATGTGAAAAAGAACTGAACAGCGCTTGTCTCTGTACATCAGATTATTCTTCTGATGATTTGTATTGCTTTACTTGAATGTTTAGTTCTTTTGATGGTAGGTTGTTAGAATGTTTTTCATCGCCTTGGTAAACCAATGGTGATTATGTATCTATATCACTTTTTTGTTAGAATTGCTTACATCCTTGAGTCTCAGTGTGTAATAAAAACCCCTTAACCTTATCTCAGACTGGAGTTTTCCTAGTGTTGCCAAACTGGTCATACTGTCATTTTAAATTAACTTGTGAAATTTTGATATCTTATGTCTCCACACCCTTATGCTGGGTGAAAAGGTTTGTTGACCTCCTTTAAAATATAATCCTAAGAAGGAAAATGTGAAATCAGTGGAAAGCTTTATGACACAGGAATTGATGTGCAGTGCAGATTGATCACTTTAAATTATGGTTGATAAATATGCCAGATGTCGACAGATGCTGATTTTAGGGATCGCTATGAAAAGGGCTGAATTTCAGTCAGGTGATTTTGGCTATTCAGTTATGTGACGGTACCAGATGGAGATGTAAATTGAAACCAAATGTGTGATTTTTTGTATTTGTGATGTCTATGTGAATGCAAAATTGAGGAATTGGCTTGTTTTATAAAAGTGATGTATTATTCATCATTCATGCCATTTAGAGAGTTATCTTTTAAAGCTGACTGGGATCAGGGAAGAGTTTGAAAAATCTTTACTAATGAGTCATGCTTTAGCAGGGCATTCGGATCTGACAAATGAGGGAAACTATTAATATTGCCCCTAAGATTTGTGAATACCCGTAATTAAAGAAATTGTTTTGATATAAGTAGGTGGTCTTTGAAGCTTAAATTATTAGTCTGAAATTTGAGATATCGAGAATCTTATTTTGTTTCAGATATGTGATGGATGTGAGATATATAACTCTCCCAATACTTTGGAGGCTCTTGATGAAACTAATCCCCGTTTTCCTAGGAATATGATGATGGTATAAAAAGGTAAGCTGTAATAGTATACTGGTTTTTGAATCTTAGGAATCTTGACATCTGAAATAAAGTGTAGAGTAAAGCAGTAAGCTGTTACTATTATGTTTTTTGTATGGCATGGACGGAAAAGCTTTGAGATTGTTTTGTTATTAATTTTGGGTCTCTCGGAAATGATACATGGATTGCATATAAAGACTTGTAGAACCAGTTTTACCAGGGGTTTATGTCTTCATAGACACAGTTAAACTTTTTTGTTGGTTAAGGGGAGACTCCTTGTTATGGTGCCTTTTTTTGCTTTGGCACAATTTCAATCATTATTATGAGCTCAATGAGTGATATTGAGAGAGTGAGTGAATGATTGCTTTTCATTAGTTCTTTGTGCCTGATTCTTTGTGTTTTCTTATCAGGGTGAATGTTTTTTTGCGTTCTTGACACTGCTGTCTTTACCTTGACTTGATATTCTGTATTTATTTGATTTATATTTTCCTTTCTAACAACTACTTTTGTATTTTTCTTTTATATACATGCTTTTTAAATCAATTGTATTTGGTAAGTTTGCACTGCTTTTGCGTCAAAAAGGAGCACAAATGCGGCGCTAAAAAAGTATAAATATGGGCCTGTATTTTTTAAGTTTGCGCCGCTTTTGTGTAAAAAAATGACGGTAATGTGGTGCTAAAAAAGTATAAATGTGGGCCTTAGCCTATGAAATGACACAATATATTCCAGCACATTTATGACTTGCTAAGCAAACCTGGATGGATGGAGCTAGAAAGGAGAACAAAGAGAGCATTTAAAACTGACAGCGCAGATTCCGCATTATTATTCACAAATCAGATAAACTGATCTTTAGAAAATGACTATGAAGCCCCCTAGGATGTTTAATTTTCAGATCCATCACTCGAGAGATTACCAAGTATTTGAGGCACAAGGGCACAGATTGCTGGAAACACCATGGTCTTATTTACAGACTCTTTGAGCAATCGTTCTGGCTACAGGACGTTTAACCTGTTTGCTATTCTCATTTTTATGACAACGGGCAGCGTGCGGCATAGCCGAGTTAACTTGGGGGGATAATGTGCTCAAAATCCATTTTGCTTGCGCCCCAGCTGCATCATCTGAAGCTGCAAGAGCATCTTATGTTGAAATTGCAGTGGTTGCTTCCTTTTTAAAACACTTCTATTGAAAGAACCTCCTGGTCTATACTGAATCCTCAGATGCTCGGATGATGTTTCAGAGCGTGATGGCTCGTGAGCCGGGATCTGGGTGCAGTACAGTAAATAAACACAGCCGGCTGCACGATGAAACTTTACCACGAGCTGTAAAGTGTCTGCAGCCCTTCGAGTGCAGCGAAGGATAAATCATGTTTGAAAAACTATTCCTTCAGGTCACTTGCGGTTGAGGATTTGTAAAGAACTCCTGATATCTTCATCCAGGACTGACTGTGGGCGGGAGCGCCGAATGCGTCAGTGGCGCGTGCCTTCTAGGGGAGCCTGGGGAGAGAAGATCACGATAATCTGTCTGTGAATCAGGGCGAGAGAGTAACGATCATATCTGCTGCTGACCTGTACATTGTCCATGTTTTGTGTACAAGGTGGACCACTACAATATTGATCAGACACATATAAAAATGAACAGGTCCCCTGCTGTCTGTAATGGAGCGCATGCAGGGCTAGTGAAATCTAAGTGCCACACCTCCCCACGCAGCCAATCCAAACACTGCTCTCATGCTGTCTATAATAGTAAACAGCAGAAGAGCAGTGCCAGGATTGGCTGGGACAGGCGATCACAGCGTCCATCCTAGACCGATGGGACTGTGTCTCTGGTCTCCCAGCTTCCTGACAGTGCAGACTGTGGACGCCTGAAATGCGCGTGTCAGGCTGACCACAGTAAAATACTGGTCAATTTCACAAGCACAGTTCAATTACACAGCCTCAGCTGGTTGCCCAAATTAGGGCTACTGCTGGGAGAGACAGCTCTGTGGTAGTGATGACGCAGAAAAAGAAGGTCCGACATATATTCATGTAAACTGTGTAATCGATGCATATAATGAAGTGTGATTTTAGTAAAGAAATAATGTATGAGGGAAAATGTGCCCTCGGGGTAGTTCGCCATCATTGTAAACGAGCTTTATTAATCATGAAGTATTGAAATGTAGTAATCCGTCATAATCGCAAATGTATGCCATGATTTCTTGTTTGAAAACTGTTTTGCTTAGCTTAAATTTAGTATAGGCTTTGGCCTAGTTGCTTGGCTTCAAATTCTAACTGCGTGATTCTTTTTTTCCTTGAACTAATGAAACATATATTCTTGCTTGAAGTTGTATTTTTCCAGTAGAAACTGGCTGGTACACTTATCTCCAAGGTTTCGTGCTAGGCCGGTTACATCCCCTTTGATACAAGGTCAATCTCTGCAGGTGCGGACAATGAAGGTACAGATAGTAAAATAATTGGCAAACCATGAGACAATTTGTGTTCCAAGGCTCCAAGGCTAATGTAGGCACAAATAAGTTCTAGTAAAAGGAAATTTTTCATTGGACAATTTGAAGCCAACCTATGAACCCTCCAATGGAAGACCCTGCAGAATTTGGAATGTTTCTTACTTAAACCCACCGGACAAAGAGAAGTCAGCCATTTTCCTCGATGCCAGTTTGAAGCCTGATGCCAGACTCCATTTTGGACGACACCCTGATACCCTTTTCTCTATTTGAGAGAAAGAGACTTAAGAATTCTCACCCTAGAGACTTTAATTTTGATTTGCCCCGTCTTGCCTATGCAGTAATTTTGCCCCATTCTCCTTGCCGCTGCAAGGAAACTTGCCCTTAACTTTGCCCCTTCGAAACTTGCCCCATGCTGATCAACCGGTACCTGAAGGACGAAGACTTTTCTTGAATGCTGATTGTATTTGGTAAATATGAAAGGATAAATGTATTATGCATTGTGTTTTTCCTTTTAGGTACCAACTGCTATTTTGACAGGGCCCTAGCTAGAAGTTTTCCAAATTTGTGTTGACTAAATTCGTTTCGCATGAAGCCCCACATGCCAATGCTAATTAGAGGTTAGTCGAGGTATTCATTCAATGTATCATGAAGAATTGAAATCTTGTTATGCTGACCGAATGTATGCAATTAGTCAAATACAGTTAGTCACATTGGTGATTTGCATTGCTATAACAGAGTGTATCATCATCCAGATTTTGCGTAGATTGCGTTTCTTCCACCGTTATGGACAGCTAGTAATGTTCATATACATATATCAATTGGTGTTGAGACATATATATATCGTGCTAGCTTTGTTAATATAGGGAAATAAATTCACTAACTTTTAATAAACTGGTGTGGTTATTCATGACTGAAAGGTCATGGTGCGCCGAAATACCAACTGTTATTGATTTCTGATGTGCTATATTGACCTATGAATTGGGTATTGATTACCGATTACAGTAGTTATTGATTATTGATCTGAGTGACTCGACTATTTTAGGATGAGGAGAGCCCGACTCGGTTAAAAGATTCACCGACCTCCAACGTGTCCAGGTACAGGTAATTTATAAGGGCTGGACGCGTTACCAGTAGATGGTAGCAGAGATTGATGGTTTTGCCCTTTGGGACCCCATCCGAACAATAGACAGAGTCAAGTTAGAATTTTCTTTGATAAAAGAAGTTGGAGGGATGATGATGCCCTAAGTCCCCAATGACTTTCCAGGGATCTCGGAGCTTGCGAATGGAGGACATGGAGGTGTGAGAATGGTCTCGGCGTTTCTAGTGATGGTATGAGTGAAGTTAGGGTTTTTGCGCTTGCATAGCTTATCGCCGCAGATTAATTGAGAAGTTTGTGAGGATTTTAGGGGGGTTAAAAGATATTAGAGGAGTGTTACTCCAAAGGTGTGAGAGTAGGGAAGTCGTCGAACTTCATGTGTATGTAGCGCTTTGAGCAGAAAAATTGTCCACGTGGTTGTTGATGTTGAGACGGGCCCTGCGAGGTCAAGAGACTCCGGAGTATGTTGAAAAGTGTATGTGACACTTGTTTGATGTTGTGATCTGGTCCGTTTAATAGGTTGATCGGGCGTGGTCAACAAGTTGGTATGAATGTTGCAGAGTGAAAGAAAATTTCGATTTGAGATTTGACGAATTCTAAAGTGCACTAGAATAGTTCATTGATCAGTTGAGAGTAAAGTTTGCGGGTCAAATTTTGCTTGCGAAAGTGGGAAACCGAGAAAGATGGAATAACTGCCGAGGCTAGTGAAAAATCCCTAAGGTTTCTGAAGCGATTGTGTTACCCTTCCTGTAGTAAACCGACAGATCTGTTTTATTCTTTTGGTTAAGTGCTCGCGTTATATTGCAGAAATTAGTTTATGAGTGAAGCCGAATGAAAAGAGGACAAGCCGCAGGACTTTGTCAGCCGCAGTGTGTGAGTGTGACGTCACTAGGAGCCGCGCTGGGATAGGTCGGTTGGTGAGAAGGGTCGCGCACGGATTGGACGCAGTCCGTGAAGCGCAATTGGAAGGGGAAAGGCAAGCGAAGAGTATTCCGGGAATTAAAGTCATTTATTGATTACATATTTTTTAGAAAAACAAAAGACGGAAAGATTAAATTTTTCAAAGCATTTAAGAGTGCCATGAGGGGAGATGTTTATATTAAAGCAAATGTAGGAGAAGAAACACCGCCTGAGGGTACACCAGCTTACATCGTCATTGAAGAAAAGGGTGTAGCGCCATGTCTTTGGCTAAAGCAATGGTGCAAATCAACGGAAAAACATGGAAGTGTAGCGTTCCCTATCCACGGGTCGTTTAACCTAAGGGTTTTAGAAAATCTGAGGTTTGCGCTATACGACATGAAAGTACCCCCAAGGCCAGCACAGTTTGAGGCATTGGCAATTTGGGAGCTAATAGCTAGAAACCAACAACAAAAGAAATTTGAGACAAGAATAAGAAAAGTAGAAAAGACACTAGCGGATGCTAGATGGGACAGCACACAAAAGGTTTGGAGATCAGATGTATTGCAGGGAATTAAACTGTTTCCAGCGATTGCCGAGGAAGCGGAGACGGAAGGAAGGAAAGCCACCTGTAAGACAAACAGGAGTCAGTCCAGAGAGGGAGAGAGCAATAGAAACTCAAAAAGGGGAGATGAGTCAGATGATGAGGAGTTCATTATACAATTGCTGAATGATCGCCCACCGCCATATGTGGAAAGCGAAAAAGGCTCAAGCATTAGTACTGCCCCTCCAGAACCGATACAGGGTAATTTGAGAAGATCTCAGAGGCCGAACAGTTCTGACATGCCTTTCTCACCACGAATACCACGGGTCCAGAGGATGTACCCAGACGTGCCAGCATTGAAACCTGCTGATAACTATCAGCCACAGGTTCAAAGGCACTGTTGTGATGAGCATAACATGGGAATGACTTCCGATTCAATGGCGCAGGGAGGACAAAACTATCAGAGACCGACATTGATTCAAGCTGAATCAACACAGTTCTCGATGCCCCAAAAGCAGACACAAGAAGTGCGAGTAGTAGAAAGCCAGTTAGGTATGCCAGCAATGATGAACCATAATGTGGGGATTAACATGCCACAGAATTCGGGGAACAGACAGAATCCAGACGCGATATCCCTACCTATCACTGTAGGTCCACCAGTACCACTGTACATACAGGCAAATTCAAGCACAAGCGACCAAGGGTCAATGATACAGAATGGGACAGGGAGGAGATGCATAGAAACCACTCCAGAGACAACTCCGATAGCGGCACTGCCAAATGGATCTGGGTCCTTGTCGGAATTTAGCCCAATTCCAATTTGTGCTCCGTCAACCGTGGTAAGGTCACATCCACCACTATTAGTACCGTTAACCTCACAGACTGAAACATTACAGAAACCGTCAGTGGCAGTTGATGTAACTGCTACACTGATGGGACTGAACGCGCAACAGCTAACACAATGGTTCAACAGCTTGAACTCCCCACAGAGTGTATCCAGCGGGAAGGGAGAAGAATACCTGAATAAAATAAGGTTGGGTATGGAGGCAGATAAACTGGTTGAGGGAACAATGGGTTTGAACAGATTAGAATCATACACGGAGGAAGAACTAAGATACATGTGCCCTAGGATTACAAGAGAAGTGAGCAGCATACATAAGAAATTACAAGAAATTGCAGACAGACACGAGATTGATATAGGTAAGACTAAACACCTGAGTAGAAGTTACAGGTTAGATTTCGACACAAAAGACTTTAAACACATGAGATCCGCAGGGATGAAAACACACCTTAAAGAGATACTGCAGAGTGCACAGGTCTGGAGATGTTTAGACAAGTGGGAAAGCAGGTGGGTCAAGAAAAAGGATAAAAAGAAGGAAATTACTTCGGAACGAAGTGAGAAAAAACAACAGAATGACGATCTGATAACCATATTACCAATGAGAGAGACAGCAGGGGGAAAACTTGTGCATGTACCATGGCACAGGTGCGATATTCAATCCTTTACAGACGACTTTCCCAAATTGAGAGAAAAACCGATCGAGTGGTATCAACAAACAGATAGATTTGTGAAACTCGCGAAGTGTCTCTGGGAAGACCTGAATACCTTGTTCGAGATTGTGGTTCCGGCTGATTTGTGGGAAGATTGTAAAAGGGCTGTAGGTTGGCCGACGAGTGAACCAGAGAGAGATAGGGACACAGGTGCGCCATCACCTACGGTAATGAGTTTGTACCACACGGTGATCGAGCACTTGAAAACCAAGGTTGCGTCGAAAAATGTCGATTGGCAAAGGATTGACAGGACCGCCCAAGAGATTAAAGAATCTATACACGCATATTATGAGAGGTTGTTGAAAGCGTTTAAAAATTACAGTGGCACGGAAACGATTGAGCCAAAGGACATGCTTCATTTTGTGTTCAGGTTTGTGGAAGGGCTGAGACCTGAAATTAGCCAGATGATTAAATCGCATTTGATTTGTTGGCAGTCAAAGTCGATCGATGAAGTGTTGAATTATGCAAAATACTGCAGTGATGAGATTGAGACAAAGCAGAAAAGATTGAAGGAAAAGGTGATGGTGATGCAGCTCAGAGCAGCTCAGACAGGTTTACAAGGTTTGCAAGGTTTTCAACAACAGATGCCGCAGCAGCAGCAACAGGGAAATGCTATGTTTCAGCCGCAGATGAGAGGCAGAGGCCGAGGAGGTTTTGTGAATAATGGTCCTGATTTGAATACCGTTATGATTCCAAATGGTATACAGGCAATGAAGAAGGTGATGCCATGTCACACGTGCGGAATTGTCGGGCATTGGAAACGGGAGTGCCCAATGATGGTGCAGGAAGGTGTAGGTCAGCAAAACAATGATGTCAATGCATTTCAAACTATGAGAGGACCGAAACTGAGAGGTCCGAACCCAAACTTCCAAAACAATATGAACCAGATGCAGGGTCTACAACCCATGCAACCGCAGCAGGTGCAAATGCCCCGTGTGCAAATGACACAATTGCAGCCAATGCAACAGCAGTTTCCCATGGTACCTAATCAGCAAATGCAAATACCCTTAGCACCAATGAATCAGCAGCAAGCAATGCTTCCTCAACAGGTCACGGGTCAGGGAATGAGTCAAAATGACACAGTACACCAATTCCCACTACACAGCGAGAACGGAATAAACGATGTATGGGAGAGTAGAAGTTCAGACGAGGAGGGAAATTGTGTGCTTGCAGCATCTTTGGAAGTTGATCAAAAGGGTCCGTATGTGGAGGGAAGAGTTATGGGTCATCGCGTTTCATTCTTGGTTGACACAGGAGCTACACGTTCCACTGTTAGGAGCATTGAAGTGCCAAATCTGCCACTTTCAGGGAGAACAGTTCAAGTAGTGGGAGTAGCAAACAGGTACCTGACAAACCCAATCACAGATCCAGTACAAGTCAGAATTGGCAACTATCAAGGGTCACATAATTTTGTGGTATGTGACTCGAGCCCGATATCACTGTTAGGGAGAGACCTATTGTGCAAATTGGGATGTTCGATTATGTGTTCAAACAATGGAATTAGAATTCAGACGAGCAGTGATGGGGAAGAGGAGGACAGTGTAGAAGGGGATGAGATGGAGACTGTCGATGAAGAGTATCCTCTGATTACCCTTTTTCCGATGATCACTGAAGCAGATATTCCAGCTGAGTTACAGGAAACAGTCGGAAAAGAAGTGTGGGATATGACAGGAAAAGAGGTAGGATTGGTGAAAGGAGTGGAACCAGTGAAAGTGACTGTAAAACCCAATGTAACCTTTCCCCAGACCCCACAGTACCATATGGCACAAGACACCCTCATGAAAGTCGCCCAACTCATTGATGAGTTAGTAAAGCAGGGAGTACTGAAAGAAGTGTTAAGCAGTCCATGAAATTCACCAATTATAGGACTAATAAAGCCAAGTGGAAAGGTCCGAATTGTGCAGGACTTGAGGAAAATAAATGACATAATAATTAAATGCTGCCCTGTAGTACCAAATCCAGCTGTGATAATGTTTCAAGTCCCTTGCGATGCCGAGTGGTTCTCGGTCATCGACTTGTCACAAGCATTCTTTTCGGTGCCTCTTCATGAGGAAAGCCAATTTCTCTTTTGTTTCAAATTCTTAGACAGAGTTTACAGTTGGTGTTGAATTCCTCAAGGGTTTTCGGAGTCACCGTCAATTTTCAATCAGATTCTAAAGAAAGATTTGGAAGCGTTGGAATTACCATTCGAGTCAACCCTGGTACAGTACATTGATGACTTACTGATTGCATCCAGGACAGAAAGTGACTGCACAGCTGACACCATTGCCCTATTGAACCATTTGGGAAGAAATGGACACAAGGTGTCTCCTTCAAAATTACAATTCTGCCGGAAGAAAGTGAAGTATTTGGGTCACCAAATAGAGAAAGGGTCACAGAGAATAATGAAAGAAAGAATAACAAGTGTACTTCAAATGAGTCCCCCAAAGACGAGGAGGGAGGTGAGGAAGTTTTTGGGAATGGTGAGTTATTGTCGCCAATGGATTCCCAACTTCTCAACTCTAGCGAAACCTTTACTGAAACTGACCCAGAAGGATGCATTGGATGAAATTGAACTGAAAGGAGAGGAGATGGATGCTTTTATTGAATTGAAAGAATGCATGTGCAGGGCTCCAGCTTTAGGTATGCCTGACTACACAAAACCTTTCACATTGTTTTGTCATGAACGTGATGCATGTTCCTTGTCTGTCTTGACCCAAGCCCATGGTGGCGTAAACAGACCAGTAGCATATTTTTCAGCTACTTTGGATCCGGTCGCAGCAGCACTGCCAGGGTGCTTGCGCGCCGTAGCCGCAGTTGGTATCAGCCTCACTCAGAGTGAAGGAATAGTGATGGGACACCCTTTAACAGTCATGGTCCCTCACTCAGTCGAGATACTTTTGACACGTTCCCGAACACAGCACATGACTGGTGCTAGACTCACAAGGTACAAAGCAATAATTCTGGGATCACCTAATGTGCAGCTGAAAAGGTGCACTACGTTGAATCCAGCAACCTTGTTTCCCAGTGAAAATGCTGAAATTGAGAACGCTGAAGACATCGAGCACGACTGTCTTCAGGTGACTGAATTTTGCACCAAACCAAGACCTGATATCAAAGACACCCGATTGGAAGAGAATGATCAAATCATTTTTGTTGATGGTTCATGTTTAAGAGATGCACTGGGCGTATTGAAAGCAGGGTACGCTGTATGTACTGTAACAGGTGTTCTGGAAGCCTCTTGGCTTCAAGGGGTTTACTCAGCACAGGTAGCAGAATTGGTAGCCATTACTAGAGCTTGCCAACTTTCTGCATTGATGAAAGTTACTATTTACACTGACAGCCAATACGGATTTGGAATAGTGCATGATTTTGGACAATTGTGGTCACAGAGAGGCTTCATGACCTCTTCAGGATCACCAGTGAAAAATGGTGAAAGAATAAGAGAATTGTTACATGCCATTCAGTTACCAGGGGAAGTAGCAGTGGTGAAATGCAGTGCACACTCGAAGGGACAAGACTATGTTTCCCTGGGAAATGGATATGCGGATCAAGTCGCAAGGTTTTGCGCATTGAACTGTATATTGCTCAGGGATGAATGGAATTTGATAAGTGAACCAGAACTTGAACAAAGCGAAATATTTGCTCTAAAGGTTATAGATACAATGGACGAATTGAAATCCTTACAGAATGATGTCAGTGAGGATGAGAAACTCTCGTGGACCAAATCACAATGTGTAAAGAGACTAGATGAATTATGGGTTTCAAGTGAAGGGAAATTCATTCTTCCAAATAGCCTTTTGACACAGATAGCCAGATTTTACCATGGACAAGCTCATCTTGGGAGGGATGCCATGATTAGGTTGTTTAAAACTGATTGGTTTAACCCCAAATTCCGTCAAGTTGCTGAAGCAGTTTGCCACCGTTGCGTCATTTGCCAACAGATGAACGCAGGGAAGGGAACCGTAGTAAATTTGAGGCACATTGGAAGAGCAGGGGGTCCATTCAGCAGGATGCAAATGGACTTCATTGAGATGCCTGTGCATGGAGGCTTGAAGTATGTGTTGGTGATTGTGTGCATTTTTAGTCACTGGATTGAAGCATACCCTACACGCAGAAATGATAGTCTCACAGTTGCAAAACTACTCTTGAGAGAGCTAATACCACGTTTTGGATTCCCGATCTCTTTAGAATCAGATAGGGGAAGTCACTTCAATAATGAGGTAATAAAATTGCTTTGTGCAGCACTGAACATTGAGCAAAAGCTGCATTGTAGCTACCGCCCTGAAGCATCAGGTCTAGTGGAGCAAATGAATGGCACATTGAAATCAAGAATGGCGAAAATATGCACATCAACAAACTTGAAATGGCCCGACGCATTGCCTTTGGTGTTAATGTCAATGAGAAACACCCCTGACCGAAAGACTGGACTGTCTCCACACGAGATTCTCATGGGCAGAGCTATGAGACTTCCAGTAGTTCCTGCAAATGCACTTTTGAATATTACAGATGATATGGTGTTAGACTACTGCAAAGGTCTAGCTGATGTGGTTCGCTCTTTTTCTCACCAGGTGGAGGCAACCACCTTGCCACCGATCCAAGGTCCAGGACACACCCTGAAAGCAGGTGACTGGGTCGTGATAAAGAAGCACGTGAGGAAGTCGTGTTTGGAACCCCGTTGGAAAGGACCTTTCCAAGTGATTCTGACGACTACCACTGCTGTGAAGTGTGCGGGAGTTCCCAATTGGATTCACGCCAGTCACACAAAGAGAGTATTGTGTCCCACAGACGAGGAAGTTGAAGCGCTGAAGTTACCAGTACCTGATAACAAAGTGCCAAGCGCTGAGACAGAGCGAAAAAGAACTGAAAGCGAACAAGCAGAAATAGAGGAGGGAGAAAAATTCTCTGAGGACGAAGCAACTGATTCCCTTGGGGAAGACCAAGGAGGAGCCTCAGAAAGCGACGAAGCAGCTGAAGGTAACAAAGAGCCTGAAGCAGCTGAAAGTGACAAAGAGCCTGAAGAAAGTAACGGTGACAAAGGGCTCGAAACAGGCGAAGAAGCAGGAGAGCCTGATCAGAGGAGGGCTTTCCCAGAAGCAGACGATACAGAAAAAGAAAAGGAAAACCTGATTGACTCCCCAGAAGGAGGGGACAAGGCAGAACAGAACGAAACTGCTCAAACTCCTTCAGAAGAGATTGCAGGTCCATCAAGTGGACCCAGTGCGAAAAGAAGACCAAGCATATCGCCAGTAAAATTAAGAACTAGAGAAGCGTTGAACGACAGTGAAGGGCCAAGAGTGAAAGAGAAAAGAAAGGAAGTGTCTGTCGTAGTACCAACACCAAGTGAAGAAAGGGACTTGGCTAAAGAGGAAAGTACCAGTGAGAAAGAATCAAAGAGAGATGCAAAATTGAAAAGAAAAAGGATACCGAGCAGAAGGTATTCCGGTCCGGAGTGGGCATACATAGCCAATAACGACTGGTCAGACGAATTCGTATCCCTTAGTCTCGAGAACGAAGAAGCAGAACTACACTTTGGAAACAAAAGTTCTATGGACTCTGTTGATTGAAGACATTGGTCACCTGAATGACTTTCAACCGGCTAAGACATTGCTAACTTGATTGACTTTGAAACCGATTTTGAGACAACGCTGCTAACCGATAAGAGACTAAGCTGCTAAAGAAAACTGTGTGAACATTGAACTCGTTCAGCTTTGTAAATATCTGCGAAACCGCTTTGATAGAGTGCCTTCAACTTTCTGATTCTATACAGATCATGACTAGTTACACTACACAGGGGCGTAAAATTAAGTATTGTAAATTCATGTGTATAGGTTTATTAATTGCATGCGTACTAATCATCGTAGTAATAGTTCTTGGAATGCATGGGAAGAATGAGAAAGAGACGAATGATGCTACTACTTCTAAACCTACTATTGTTACTGAATTAACCGCTCTGAAAAGACTCGAACAAGACGAGAGACACTTGCATGATAAAAAGGAACTTTCATCTAACGTTTTCTATCGCTTGCTGAGTGAGTATGTTGAGACCATGGATGCGAAAGATTGTTATGTGTGTACGCAAATACCTACCTCAGTAGTGGAAGGGGTAACATATCACAGCATGCCTCTTACATATGGAATTACATGTAGTATTATAGCTTCCAGATTTTATGGTCAAAAGGATATTCATTAGTTCTACACTAATTATGATGTTACTTTTGCATATGTCCCCATAATAGGGCATTTGAGTAAAATAGCTAGAGATTGGTATGCCAAATTAATGAGGGAATTCTTTGAACCGATGTCACCTTTTCATACAGCTCACGCACATAGAGAGAACCTTACATGCTTGCTTTCACCAGTAGAAATAGAATTTTTAGATCGCACTGATGATAGGAAGAATGAAATGAAGGAGAAATTAGAGAGGGAATTACACGAAAGGACGTCTGTGGATAATTATGCTTTTGCTGCAATAAAGACACAAGGGAAAATAGCTTTAGATACATTGCATGTGGGAAGATTTTGTATACATAGATTTCAATCATATTATGACACAGTTTTTGTGGGAACGAGTGAATGCAAACATACGTACGCATTTCAATCTAAGTGGACGTTCATGCTGAATGGACAAGATCCAGTTATTCCTGGAGTATATTATATTTGTGGACTCAACGCCTATTATCGTCTTCCTAAAGGATGGTATGGGAGGTGTTATTTGGGAATAGTGTTCCCAAAAGTTTACCAACTAGATGACTTAAAGAAATTTCCAAAGCTGTCTGAATCACATCGTGTTCAGAAAAGGGAGACAGCTTCTGGTGTGGTAGGAGACATATTTGGAGCATTGATTCCTTCAGTAGGAGTCATATTGAATTCAATCAAAATACGAAAGTTGTCTACTATTGTGGATAACATGCTGACAAAGTTTTCAGGAGCTATAATCCTGATGGATGCTGAACTTGCTGCAGAAAGAGCTATGACTCTTCAAAATCGGCTTGCCTTAGACATTCTTTTAGCAAAGGATGGCGGCGTTTGCAAAATGCTTGGTACACGTCACTGCTGTACCTATATACCAGACAGTAGTGGAAAAATTAGAACAATGCTTACGAACTTAACCAAAGAAAGCGTAGATTTGAAGGAATTGAAAGAGCCCGGAGTTTGGGAGAAGGTTGGAAAGGGATTTGCTTCTGTGGGAAATTGGCTCAGCAACGTTTGGAACGGATTGTTATTAAAGATAGTAAAGGGAATATTAATAGTATTAATTTGTTTATTAGGTCCTTGGGGAATATGGAAAGTTATTAAAATAATAAAAGCAAGGAACAAAAGAAAGAGAGAGGAGAAGATAGAAAACAAAATGGTGTAAATCTATAGAGAAAAATCAAAAGGGACTAAAAGAAAAAGGGAATTGACCGAAGTGCCAAATTACTATACAGAATTTTAATGGAATAAAATTTGTGGGTAGACTTGATGTGATGACATAATTAGTCATCAGAGGAGGGATTGATGACGCAGAAAAAGAAGGTCCGACATATATTCATGTAAACTGTGTAATCGATGCATATAATGAAGTGTGATTTTAGTAAAGAAATAATGTACGAGGGAAAATGTGCCCTCGGGGTAGTTCGCCATCATTGTAAACGAGCTTTATTAATCATGAAGTATTGAAATGTAGTAATCCGTCATAATCGCAAATGTATGCCATGATTTCTTGTTTGAAAACTGTTTTGCTTAGCTTAAATTTTGTATAGGCTTTGGCCTAGTTGCTTGGCTTCAAATTCTAACTGCGTGATTCTTTTTTTCCTTGAACTAATGAAACATATATTCTTGCTTGAAGTTGTATTTTTCCAGTAGAAACTGGCTGGTACACTTATCTCCAAGGTTTCGTGCTAGGCCGGTTACATCCCCTTTGATACAAGGTCAGTCTCTGCAGGTGCGGACAATGAAGGTACAGATAGTAAAATAATTGGCAAACCATGAGACAATTTGTATTCCAAGGCTCCAAGGCTAATGTATGCACAAATAAGTTCTAGTAAAAGGAAATTTTTCATTGGACAATTTGAAGCCAACCTATGAACCCTCCAATGGAAGACCCTGCAGAATTTGGAATGTTTCTTACTTAAACCCACCGGACAAAGAGAAGTCAGCCATTTTCCTCGATGCCAGTTTGAAGCCTGATGCCAGACTCCATTTTGGACGACACCCTGATACCCTTTTCTCTATTCGAGAGAAAGAGACTTAAGAATTCTCACCCTAGAGACTTTAATTTTGATTTGCCCCGTCTTGCCTATGCAGTAATTTTGCCCCATTCTCCTTGCCGCTGCAAGGAAACTTGCCCTTAACTTTGCCCCTTCGAAACTTGCCCCATGCTGATCAACCGGTACCTGAAGGACGAAGACTTTTCTTGAATGCTGATTGTATTTGGTAAATATGAAAGGATAAATGTATTATGCATTGTGTTTTTCCTTTTAGGTACCAACTGCTATTTTGACAGGGCCCTAGTTAGAAGTTTTCCAAATTTGTGTTGACTAAATTCTTTTCGCATGAAGCCCCACATGCCAATGCTAATTAGAGGTTAGTCGAGGTATTCATTCAATGTATCATGAAGAATTGAAATCTTGTTATGCTGACCGAATGTATGCAATTAGTCAAATACAGTTAGTCACATTGGTGATTTGCATTGCTATAACAGAGTGTATCATCATCCAGATTTTGCGTAGATTGCGTTTCTTCCACCGTTATGGACAGCTAGTAATGTTCATATAAATATATCAATTGGTGTTGAGACATATATATATCGTGCTAGCTTTGTTAATATAGGGAAATAAATTCACTAACTTTTAATAAACTGGTGTGGTTATTCAGGACTGAAAGGTCATGGTGCGCCGAAATACCAACTGTTATTGATTTCTGATGTGCTATATTGACCTATGAATTGGGTATTGATTACCGATTACAGTAGTTATTGATTATTGATCTGAGTGACTCGACTATTTTAGGATGAGGAGAGCCCGACTCGGTTAAAAGATTCACCGACCTCCAACGTGTCCAGGTACAGGTAATTTATAAGGGCTGGACGCGTTACCAGTAGTCCACCCCCATTAAGGAAGCAATGAATGTCGTACAGGATGGAGAAAGTATTTTTCTTTGGATTTTTGTTTTAAAATAAAGTCAGGAATATAATGGCATGCAGTGTGGACAGGGGATCAATGCCCCTATGCTCCTGTGGAGGAGCCATCCCTGGGTGATTGAAAACATGTGTTTTCCAAATACCTCCACGCGTTTTAACTTTGCCTGACAGAGAAGACGGGAAAGCATTTGGATTCAGCCTACTGGACGAGGCTTGAACTACGAGACTCTCAGGTGCTGCAAGAGGAGAGATGGGTTCCCTGGAGCTGGTCTCTGTTTCCTGGAGGTTGATGGGAAAGCATGAGTGTGGTTTCGCCCAGGGGATAATGAGGGGGTGTATGAGCCCCTCACTGAAGGTCAGAAGAGGCTCTGCTGAAGCCTGCCCTGAACTTCAGTGTAGACATTTGTTTTCAACTCTACTGAGGGCAGCTGTAGGTCAAAATCGTCTGCCCTCCCTACCACTATGTCAAAAAAGGTTCATTCCTCCAAAGAGGGGCCAGGTGGGGGGTTGATGTCAGTGTCAGGGAATGAGCCAAGGCCACTGTGTCCTGGAGGTCCAAAAACAGGATCAGAAAAATGTTGCAGTAAAAGAAGCGTTCTGTCTGAATCTGAGACCGATGTCAAGGAGGACGCAACTTCCTCCAAGTTTGTGGTAGATTCACTTCTGAATCCAACAGACCTATCAGTACTTCCCCCCAGGCGCCTGTGCCAGAGTCAACCTGCAACGACCTGTTGAGGAGTCAGGTAAGGATGCTAGAATGGGGTCAAGTGGCACAGTCAACATTGGAGATGGATCCACCGGAGGTAATCTGACTGGAGGCCTCCCTGGATATGTTGGGCCATAGAGTTGGACAGGGACCGAGACCATGGAGTACGCTGATACCTGCCCAATGAGCAGGGAGAAGAGGGGTAGTCTGATTTTGACTTCTTGTGTTTCTTTCTGGATTTAGAGTAAGCTGAAAATTTAGAGCTAGGTGATGACCTCTCTCGGGATCGGCCTCAGCACCGAGAACACATCCACACACTTAACCAGGACTGGGCTTTACGTGCCTTTCGATGATGTTCCATGACAAGAAGTTTGGCCTCAGGATAGCACATGGCCTTCGGATTCCTCCAAGTGCAGGTGTTGCATGATTTTGAGTCATGCAAAGAACCCAGACACCATGGATAGACCGTGTGAGGGTTCGGCAACTCACAGAACGTGGTAAGCATAAGGTTGGACAACAGCACCAAACCCTTGGCAAATGTCTGACTACAGGGAAGTGTCCCGAACCTTGACCAGGATGACTAGAACCACCCAGAATTAAGGTCATAATCACAAATAATGGTATCCCTCTAATGGAGGCATTATTGTACTAAGCAAGTAGTATCTGTTTGAAATATATGCATGTATTTTCATGGGTACATTTTGTTCAACACATCTAGTACCCAACAGAGTAGATTAGGGCACCACAAAATAGGAGTATGGGTAACAGAATGCATGAGAGAATATGTGTCTGAGTGTGTGAGAGAGAGTGTTTGCAATAGCGAGAAGGTGTGTAGGTAAGAGAGTGTGTGACAGTGTGAGTGTGTGTGACAGAATGAATAGCAGAGTGAGCGCATGTGACAGTGTATGTATTGTGAAAGTGCTTGAGTGTATGTTGCTCTGTTATGATGGCCATTGAATATTACTCAAGGTAATTCTTGGCTTAAGGCAGAGGGTGAGGGATTTACCCCTGGAAAAAGCAGGTCTTGGCAAACTAAAACTAATTCTTACCATATGGGGGCCCCCATGGTATAGACATCTGTGGACACCCCACTTTATCAGTACTGGAACCCTGGGACCCACACTGAACCATTATTGGAGTCCAGGGACCCCCCCAATGAGTCATTACTGAAAGCTGGGTACCTAATCTGTTAATCTTAAATTCTCTAAGCAGTTGCAGACCCCCTGAGGAGGCTTCGCGGACCCCCGGGGTCCCCGGACCACAGGTTGGGAACCACTGGTATAGGCCATCCATGGCAAAATGATCATCCTTGCATACTGTATGTAAGCTTTAACATATGGGGACAGCCATGGTATATTGGGGCATGCAAGGCTAAATAAAGGCCCTGGCATGTATCATGTAATTCTTTGCATATGGGAGGGAGCACCCATGGCAAAATTATGGCCCGGCCGCATTACCGACATATGGAAAATTCGGACAAATATGTGGTCAGGTCCTGGAAAAGTTGAGACTTATTTGGCACACCATGAAAGTAATGGAATATTTAATGAAAGTCCTTTCAGAGCCTACTGTATTTTAGCAACTGTATTTGAAAAGTGTGCTTTAAAAAACTATTTAACCCAACCTTTTTCAAAAACGTTATGGGAGGGACATTTACCCAACTCCCCTCCTCACCACACCCCATACAACCCCTCCTAGAGGTCTGGATCACTTGTTTTACTACCTCGATGGAATTCAAGCATTGAATCCCAATACTTCAAAGGTCACCAGACCCAGGGGTAAGCAGACGTGGCAACGAACAGCGAGGGCAGTGTGTGAGCAGAGTAGGTAATGTGAGTGGGCAGAGGGGTGAAAAAGAGCTCTGGCAATGGCACTAGAAGCATTGTCCAGCCTTAAAATATATAAAATGTCTTACCTTTCACAAGTGGATAAACCTGCCACACTCCAGCCGAACCCAAAATACTTCCCAGTCTATATTCAACAGAGGGTCATGTGACCCAGGCCCCATCAATATTCGTGTAAAACCCGCACCCATCTAAGCAGTGTTATATCCTCCTTACAACCATATTGTTAGAAATGGGATTTTTGGTTGGCAGTCAGGTTGCCCTCTGTCCAAACAAGAACCCTCACTCTAGTCAGGGTAAGTCACACACAATCCAAAATCAGCATGTGCTCACCCTCCGGTAGCTTGGCACGAGCTTTCAGGCTTAACTTAGAAGGCAATGTGTAAAGCATTTGTGCAATAAATCATACAACACCATAGCATAACACCACAAAAATACACCACACAGTGTTTAGAAAAATATATAATATTTATCTGGGAATCTTCAGGTCAAAACGATCAAAGTTGCAATACGAATTTGTAAAGATATCACTGAAAAGTGATAGAAAGTGTCTTAAGTCTTTAGAAAGTAAACAAAGTCTCTTTCAAACACAAAGTACCTGGTTTCTGGTGGAAAATCTCCTCAGAGGGCCATAGGAGAAGAGGTGCGTGGAAAACTGGTGTGTGCGTCGATTTCTCCTCAGCACACACGGACTTGCGTCGTTATTTTCCACTCGGGGAGTCGTGCGTCGTTTTCCGGTGCGCGGACAGTCTCTTACTGTGGTTTGCGGGGAGTACCAGATGTCCCGGGTCTGTGCGGGGATTTTCCTGCTTGTTTTCCGGCTGCGCGTCGTTCTGCGGGGCTGGGCGTCGAAGTTTCGATCTCACGGCAGGCGTCGCGTCGATTTCTCCTGCGGAGTCGGGCGGCATTGTCCTTGCAAGGCCGTGCGTCAAAGTTTTGATCTCACGGCAGGCGTCGCATCGATTTCTCCTGGGAAGTCGGGCGGCGTTGTCCTTGCGAGGCCGTGCGCCAAAGTTTCGATCTCACAGCAGGCGTCGCGTCGATTTCTCCTGCGGAGTCGGGCGGCGTTGTCCTTGCGAGGCCGTGCGTCAAAGTTTTGATCTCACAGCAGGCGTTGCGTCGATCAGCGTCGGTGTGCGGCGTTTTCTTGCCGCGGAACAAGCTTTGCGTCGAAAAGTTCAGCGCACGGAGCGTCCAAGAGGAAGAGAGAAGTCTTTTTGGTCCTGAGACTTCAGGGAACAGGAGGCAAGCTCTATCCAAGCCCTTGGAGAGCACTTTTACAGCCAGACAAGAGTTCAGCAAGGCAGCAGGCCAACAGCAAGGCAGCAGTCCTTTGTAGAAAAGCAGACAGGTGAGTCCTTTGAGCAGCCAGGCAGTTCTTCTTGGCAGGATGTAGTTTCTGGTTCAGGTTTCTTCTCCAGCAAGTGTCTGATGAGGTAGGGCAGAGGCCCTGTTTTATACTAAGTTGTGCCTTTGAAGTGGGGGTGACTTCAAAGAGTCTCTAAGAAATGCACCAAGCCCCCTTTCAGTTCAATCCTGTCTGCCAGAGTCCCAGTAGGGGGTGTGGCAGTCCTTTGTGTGAGGGCAGGCCCTCCACCCTCCCAGCCCAGGAAGACCCATTCAAAATGCAGATGTATGCAAGTGAGGCTGAGTACCCTGTGTTTGGGGTGTGTCTGAGTGAATGCACAAGGAGCTGTCAACTAAACCTAGCCAGACGTGGATTGAAGGGCACAACAAGATTTTAGTGCAAAGAAATGCTCACTTTCTAAAAGTGGCATTTCTAGAATAGTAATATTAAATCCGACTTCACCAGTCAGCAGGATTTTATATTACCATTCTGGCCATACTAAATATGACCTTCCTGCTCCTTTCAGATCAGCAGCTGCCACTTCAACAATGTATGAGAGCAGCCCCAATGTTAGCCTATGAAGGGAGCAGGCCTCACAGTAGTGTGAAAACGAATTTTAGGAGTTTTACACTACCAGGACATATAACCACACAAGTACATGTCCTGCCTTTTACCCACACAGCACCCTGCTCTAGGGGTTACCTAGGGCACACATTAGGGGTGACTTATGTATAGAAAAAGGGGAGTTCTAGGCTTGGCAAGTACCTTTAAATGCCAAGTCGAAGTGGCAGTGAAACTGCACACACAGGCCTTGCAATGGCAGGCCTGAGACAAGGTTAGGGGGCTACTGAGGTGGGTGGCACAACCAGTGCTGCAGGCCCACTAGTAGCATTTAATCTACCTGCCCTAGGCACATGTAGTGCACTCTACCAGGGACTTACAAGTAAATTAAATAGTCAATCATGGATAAACCAATCAGTAGTACAATTTACACAGAGAGCATATGCACTTTAGCACTGGTTAGCAGTGGTAAAGTGCCCAGAGGTCAAAAGCCAACAACAACAGGTCAGAAAAAATAGGAGGAAGGAGGCAAAAAGTTTGGGGATGTCCCTGTCCAAAAGCCAGGTCCAACATGACCCCCTACCAGCCTAAAGCCAGGGGAGAACAATCACTATCCTGATGTACTTCCCTGTTTGAGGCGACAGAACAAGGACCCAGGCCCACAACAGCAGGGGCATGCTCCAGTTCTTCGCCTTCCTGACTCCAATTGGATCCCTCTGTCCATACTCTCAGGGCCCACTAAGCCAACCCATGGGGAACCTTTCTCCTTACCTGCGGATTCCATCTGTGCAGCACATAACCTTACTTTGCTCACAGATGTATCCCAGGAGCAGGATAATACGAACATGACCAACACAGTGGTGTTGCCCACTCTACCCCGGGGTGTGACACTTGTCCCCTCCCCAGGGATAACTCTGTCCACCCGGACAGCAAGCCACAGTGATTACTGACAGCTGCCAGGGATGAGAGCCAGGCCCCAGGCCTCTCAAAGCTCTCCAACCACTGTGGCTGTGGAGAGTGGGGGGCGGTAGCCCCAGGTGCTGGGCACCCTTTAACCACTCTCCCTTCCACCGGGTCAGGGATGACAGCCTGAACCTGGTCCTCCCCTCTGGGGCTCTGTACCCTCCCTCCTGGAGCGGTACCCCCAGAGTCCAACATGGTCAGGGTGCTTACAGAAGTCGCCCTGTACCATTCCTCCACCAGTGCAGGGCTGTTAACCTGCAACTGGCCCTCCAACCTGGGGTCTGTACCTTCAGGTTGGACTAGGGCCTGGGGTGAGGCTTCCCTCCCCCTGCCCTCCCTTCTGGGGTCCAGCACCCTCCAACTCGGAGTGGCCTCCTCAGAAGACAACATGGTAGGGGCACTGTTATCAGTAGCCCCTCCCTCCTGGTCCGGTGGGACACCCTGAACCTGGTCTTCCAGCCCAGGGTCTGTACCCTCAGACTGGATCACTGCCTGGCAAACCAGGACTTTCTGGGAGGCACACCTACCCCCCACCAGGTCAGAGTTTAACCTCTGAACTTGGCCATTCAACTCAGAGTCACCACCCTGAAGTTGAACAATTGCCTGGCACGCCAGGACTTCCTGGAGGGCACACTGACCCTCCACCAGGTCAGAGTTTAACCTCTGAACCGGGTTCTCCAACCTAGGGTCACCACCCTAAGGTTGGGCAACTGCCTGGCACACCAGGACTTACCTCCAACCCAGGGTCACCACCCTGAGGTTGAACAATTGCCTGGCACGCCAGGACTTTCTGGGGGGCACACCTACCTCCCACCGGGTCAGAGTTTAACCTCTGAACCCGGTTATCCAGCCCAGAGTCAGCACCTTGAGGTTGGACAACTGCCTGGTACACCAGGACTTTCTGGGGGGCACTAGTACCCCCCACCAGGTCAGAGTTTAACCTCTGAACCCGGTTATCCAATCCAGAGTCAACACCCTGAGGTTGGACCATTGCCTGGCAGGCCAGGACTTCCAGGGAGGCACACCTACCTCCCACCAGGGCAGAGTTTAACCTCTGAGCCTGGTTCCCCAACCCAGGGTCACCACCTGGAGGTTGGGCAATTGCCTGGCAAGCCAGGACTTTCTGGGGGGCACACCTACCCCCCACCAGGTCAGAGTTTAACCTCTGAACCTGGGTATCCAACCCAGGGTCACCACCCTGAGGTTGAACAATTGCCTGGCACGCCAGGACTTTCTGGGGGGCACACCTACCCCCCAACAGGTCAGAGTTTATCCCCTGAACCTGGTTAGCCAACCCAGAGTCACCACCCTGAGGTTGGGCAATTGCCTGGCACGCCAGGACTTTCTGGGGGGCACACCTACCCCCCACCAGGTCAGAGTTTAACCTCTGAACCTGGTCATCCAACCCAGAGTCAACACCCTGAGGTTGGACAATTGCCTGGCACAGCAGGACTTCTCGGGAGGCACATCTACCTCCCACCAGGTCAGAGTTTAACCTCTGAACCTGGGTATCCAACCTAGAGTCACCACCCTGAGGTTGAATCTTTGCCTGGCATGCCAGGACTTCCTGGGGGGCACTCTCACCCCCCACAAGGGACACACCGTCCCCAAGGGCCACACAAGAGTCTGGTTGGCGCAGGTCTCCCGACCTCTGCCCATCCGGCAGAGTCTGGGTTTCCCCCAAACCAGAAACGGTTTCACCTGGGTCATTCCTGGGGGGCTCTGCTCTCAGAGCTGTCCCCTGACTCTCAAGGTCCTCCACTGGGGTCTGCAACCCCCTCTCAACCCTATGTCTGGACTTCTGCACCCCCTCACTAGGAGGGGTACTGCCAGACACCAGAACTGTTGGGATGCTGGCTACAGTCACCCCCCAAGTTCTTCTGACACTGCGGGGCTTCCCTCAAAAGGTGGCCCTACGGTACAGGCTAGGCTTCCCTCCTGGTGTTCCCTCATGGAACCCTCTAGGACCTGGGACCTACCTGGGACACTACAATCCTTTCCCACCTCACTCGGTTGGGAACCACCTAGACCACTCCCTTCAGGAGCACCCCCAAATGCCTCTTCAGACTCTCTGGTACTCACCCAGAAGTCTGCCTCCATTGTAAGTTCCCTGGGGTCAGAGAACTCACACTCCACCTGGTGTTGGCGTAGCTCTGGAAAATAAGGACCAGACATATGCTCTCCAGCAATTACATCATTCTGCCCTTCACATGTATTAACCACAGTACCCTTCACCCAACCACCCAGTAACTCAACCTTGGAAAAGCACTCTACCTCACCCTCCTGAGACTGGTGAGACAGTATCTGTCTGTCCCTGACACTCAACCCATACTCTTCTGGGATGTCTCTACACTCTATATCCAGGACGTCCACCAGGGGGGAACCCTTTTCTCTGTCACTCTCTGCTAGAGTCAGTAAAGTGTCCCTCCCCCAGTAGGAATATGACTCCCTGTGCCAGTTCCCCAATCCTTCTCAGGGACCCTGTGCATAACGGGAACTACCTCATACCCTTGAACCGCCTGGGGTGTGTCAACTCCCTTCTTCAAGTTGGGCACCACATCTCTGGGCTTGTGCCCTTCTTCAGCAGTACTAGATGCAAGATTTTTGCTGCCACCATCTGAACTGGACTCAGCCCTTCCGGCCTCCAGTTTCAGCTCTTTACAGCTCAGCTCTTGAACTGCAATCTTTTCTTCTTCCAGGGCTAAGAGTCTTTTTGCCTCAACCTCTGCAAGATACTCCTCTAATTGTTGCTCCTGTCGCCTTTGACCTCGGAGCCATTCATCTATTTCTGGGTCACTGTCCAAATCTGAGTAGTCTTCCTCCTCAGGTGCGTAGTCCTCCTCCTCATCTGAGGGGTACTTAGTCATTTGGTTTCTTGCTGCCTCTCTCTCTGCCCATCTTTCCTCCCCCCAGACTATGTAGTGATGTAGCATCTCCTCCTTAGTAGATCTCCTTGCTACAGGAAGGCCCCATTTTCTGCAAAGCTTCCTTAGGTCAGCCTTAGTGAGGTGGTCAGTACGAACAAAGAATGAGTAGGTACACAATCCCATTCTGATAAGATTTTACCAGCAAGAACCAAAATCCCAAGTCCAAAAATATCAATAGTATATCCAGGAGGACATCAGAGAACCAAAAGCCAAAAAAGATGAAAAATCAAGTTGACCTTCAACTGTGGGTAGGTAGTGAAATACTTAGCTACTGTATGTCACTGCACAAACACAAGTCCTATCCCACCGCTGCCACCAATGTTAGAAATGGGGTTTTTAGTTGGCAGTCAGGTTGCCCTCTGTCCAAACAAGAACCCTCACTCTAGTCAGGGTAAGTCACACACAATCCAAAATCAGCCTGTGCTCACCCTCCGGTAGCTTGGCACGAGCAGTCAGGCTTAACTTAGAAGGCAATGTGTAAAGCATTTGTGCAATAAATCATACAACACCATAGCATAACACCACAAAAATACACCACACAGTGTTTAGAAAAATATATAATATTTATCTGGGAATCTTCAGGTCAAAACGATCAAAGTTGCAATACGAATTTGTAAAGATATCACTGAAAAGTGATAGAAAGTGTCTTAAGTCTTTAGAAAGTAAACAAAGTCTCTTTCAAACACAAAGTACCTGGTTTCTGGTGGAAAATCTCCTCAGAGGGCCATAGGAGAAGAGGTGCGTGGAAAACTGGTGTGTGCGTCGATTTCTTCTCAGCACACACGGACTTGCGTCGTTATTTTCCACTCGGGGAGTTGTGCGTCGTTTTCCGGCGCGTGGACAGTCTCTTACTGTGGTTTGCGGGGAGTACCAGATGTCCCGGGTCTGTGCGTGGATTTTCATGCTTGTTTTCCGGCTGCGCGTCGTTCTGCGGGGCTGGGCGTCGAAGTTTCGATCTCACGGCAGGCGTTGCGTCGATTTCTTCTGCGGAGTCAGGCGGCATTGTCCTTGCGAGGCCGTGCGTCAAAGTTTTGATCTCACGGCAGGCGTCGCGTCGATTTCTCCTGGGAAGTCGGGCGGCGTTGTCCTTGCGAGGCCGTGCGTCAAAGTTTCGATCTCACAGCAGGCGTCGCGTCAATTTCTCCTGCGGAGTCGGGCGGCGTTGTCCTTGCGAGGCCGTGCGTCAAAGTTTTGATCTCACGGCAGGCGTCGCGTCGATCAGCGTCGGTGTGCAGCGTTTTTCTTGCCGCGGAACAAGCTGTGCGTCGAAAAGTTCGGCGCACGGAGCGTCCAAGAGGAAGAGAGAAGTCTTTTTGGTCCTGAGACTTCAGGGAACAGGAGGCAAGCTCTATCCAAGCCCTTGGAGAGAACTTTTACAGCCAGACAAGAGATCAGCAAGGCAGCAGGCCAACAGCAAGGCAGCAGTCCTTTGTAGAAAAGCAGACAGGTGAGTCCTTTGAGCAGCCAGGCAGTTCTTCTTGGCAGGATGTAGTTTCTGGTTCAGGTTTCTTCTCCAGCAAGTGTCTGATGAGGTAGGGCAGAGGCCCTGTTTTATACTAAGTTGTGCCTTTGAAGTGGGGGTGACTTCAAAAAGTCTCTAAGAAATGCACCAAGCCCCCTTTCAGTTCAATCCTGTCTGCCAGAGTCCCAGTAGGGGGTGTGACAGTCCTTTGTGTGAGGGCAGGCCCTCCACCCTCCCAGCCCAGGAAGACCCATTCAAAATGCAGATGTATGCAAGTGAGGCTGAGTACCCTGTGTTTGGGGTGTGTCTGAGTGAATGCACAAGGAGCTGTCAACTAAACCTAGCCAGACGTGGATTGAAGGGCACAACAAGATTTTAGTGCAAAGAAATGCTCACTTTCTAAAAGTGGCATTTCTAGAATAGTAATATTAAATCTGACTTCACCAGTCAGCAGGATTTTATATTACCATTCTGGCCATACTAAATATGACCTTCCTGCTCCTTTCAGATCAGCAGCTGCCACTTCAACAATGTATGAGAGCAGCCCCAATGTTAGCCTATGAAGGGAGCAGGCCTCACAGTAGTGTGAAAACGAATTTTAGGAGTTTTACACTACCAGGACATATAACCACACTAGTACATGTCCTGCCTTTTACCCACACAGCACCCTGCTCTATGGGGTTACCTAGGGCACACATTAGGGGTGACTTATGTATAGAAAAAGGGGAGTTCTAGGCTTGGCAAGTACCTTTAAATGCCAAGTCGAAGTGGCAGTGAAACTGCACACACAGGCCTTGCAATGGCAGGCCTGAGACAAGGTTAGGGGGCTACTGAGGTGGGTGGCACAACCAGTGCTGCAGGCCCACTAGTAGCATTTAATCTACCTGCCCTAGGCACATGTAGTGCACTCTACCAGGGACTTACAAGTAAATTAAATAGTCAATCATGGATAAACCAATCAGTAGTACAATTTACACAGAGAGCATATGCACTTTAGCACTGGTTAGCAGTGGTAAAGTGCCCAGAGGTCAAAAGCCAACAACAACAGGTCAAAAAAAATAGGAGGAAGGAGGCAACAAGTTTGGGGATGTCCCTGTCCAAAAGCCAGGTCCAACACATATGCAGCGTCAGAACAGCACAAGCACAAACAACACCAGGGGTCATATGTATGCACACATTTTCCCATTGACACAGAATGGGAAAAACCCTTTGCCACATCTGGCCCCAGCTGCCTTCACATACAGAGCATTGAAAGTATGGGTGCAGTAGAAGGAATGCAAGCTTGCCCACAGAGAACAGGTGCACCAGCAGTCCTTGCTGTCATACAAACACAAAGAAGAGCAGCAGAACCACAAACCCATCCAGCAGACTCAACATGCAGAATTGCAACAATGGGGGCATGCATAATAGCAGCAGCTAGGGCAGGTATTAGGCAGTGTGGGCAGCTAGCCGGGGGACCACACACTGGGCCCACCAAAATGAGGAGCCCTGCGCCAGTGCATCACTGCCAGGCCGTAGGTTCCCACTTTCATGCCTCCCTACACTTACTACCTTGTGCCCCCTCCTCTTCCATTTGTGAGCGAGGTTGGTCTCACTGCAGTTGGGCCCATCGGCGGGAACTCCTTATCCTTGGCCACTCAGCTGTGGTGCAGCGCTACGAGGGTTAGCCCCAATTGCAGCGAGATATACCCCGCTCTCAAATGGATGAGGATGGAGCAGAAGAGGATAGCAGGCACATTCTGCAGGTCTGTACAGCAGTCAGGGCTTATGTCCTGTTGGACCCACAGAGGCCCTGCGGAAGGCCATTGGTCAACATTTTAGTGCCCCATGACTTTTACTCTCTTAAACCACAAGCCACTCTTTCAGCCCTTCATGAGCTGTGAAACAGGTGCTTGTCGATGGCTGGGAGAGAGGGGCCACAGCATGGGATGGGTCCTGTACAATCCAGCTTCAAGAGCACTGCCATCTAGTGTGATGCAAACAGTTATGAACGTATTGAAGAAAATCATGCCGAGGTCCAGTCCTGAGAGTTCGTCCTTGGTGTCTACTTCTTCTGTTAAGGGTGTTTCAAAGTGCTGATGAACTGTAAGGTGAGTGGACGCAGGCAGTGTTTCATTTGCCCAATATCAAACAGTATATAAATTAGCAGACCCAAGACTGCAGTAAACTTCTGCCTGCTGCAAAGGATATACATTTAATTTGGTATTGCATTTTGGTGAAAATGCCATTTGATTGGACTCTACACTCCTCCCTTAGAAAATATCCAGTCAATTATTTTAACAACATGGTCATTAGCAGCTTTTAGGTTGAATCTAAATACTCACAATCTTGCCAAAAAGGGAGCAGAGGACTATGTTAAAAAATGATTCCCCAAAAGCACACAACTTGGCCAAATGTGAGGCCTGGATTAAAAACTGTTTCATGTTTCCACACACTAGTCCACTAGACCACTACGGGCGTTGCAGTGATTCTGAAAGCAAGGCTCCGGGGGCTGCCCTTACCAGGTCACTGTGTTGTGGGCCCAGCCCAGCTTTAGAATACTTAGTTGATTATTTCCAACATATTTAGTTGAAGTAATAAAACTGAGATAAGCTATCACATACTCCAATTCCATGGCTAAAACGTACCCACTGGACCAGGCCCTGTAGCAACGGTAGTTACTGGGCAGTGTCTGTGGTAGATACTGATATTTCCCACTGGTGTTTCAATGCGTAAGACTATTTCATTCTATTTGGATACCAGAGTTGCTCAATTTATAAACTTGTCTATCAAAATTTACAATAGCTAGTAGTCAAGCCTTACTCTAGGATGTGGTTAACTAATTAGAATTCAAAGTAATCACACTCAATGAGGTCAATCACCAGTATGGTGTATGTTTTAAAATCGCCTGAGTTAGAGGTCTTGGATTTAGAATAAAACCCCAAAAATGAGCTGTGCCACTCTTAGGCTTGTTGCTCCCCAACAAACATCCTCTGATGTCCCTACATGTGCACTGTGTCTCCACACTCAGAATGTCCTGTGAAGTAATAATGTAAAGTTAACCCCCCTACCTAGGTCTCACAGACCTAGACCATGGCTGAGAGACCCAAAGGAGGGGAGCACTTGACTGGGATTATCAGCGCTGGGTCATATCTGGGAGTTCCAGGGAAGGGGGACCCTTCTCCCTTAGGTCTTTCAGAGCTAGACAATGGCTGCGAGGCCCAGCAAAGTGGGGGGCCCTCTCCCATTTGTCTTGCCACACTAGACCATGACAGGAGATACAGGGGGGTGCCCTCACCCCACTCCTGTGCCCTGCAACCCTCGACCAAACATATGAGGCCCAGGGGAAAGTACCCCACAGGGCCTTGCAGATTTGGATCATTGGGGATTCCTCTGCCCTGGGCTTGCAGTGCTAGTCCATTGCTGCGAAGACCAGGGAAAAGGGCTCCCCTACACTGGGCTCTCCTCCCATGGGCCTCACAGCACTAGCCCATGGCTACGTGGGGACCCTACTCTACTGAAGTGTAGCCCACTGAGAGGCCTAGGGAAGGGGGGGCCTTCCACTGGGCTCAATTGCTACTTGCCTCACATCGATGTACCATGACTATGCGCATGGGTCCATGTTAGCACCTTAGCCATCAGTAGTGCAGCAGATGCGGTGGCACCAGGCCCCGGAGGTATTAGGAACTTAATGTACTTGAATTATGGATGTATTTTACTGTGCAGCCAATGAACGGGGTTTGAGGATGCTTTTACTTTGCATCATAGCCTGTGGTACCATTGCTATTCTACGTGCCTCTCATTGAAGCCATGTTCCAACACTTCGAGCCCTAGGAGAGGTTGGGCTCTCAGGGGAGAGGGCACCCATCCATGGGCTTTTCAGCACTGAACCATGGCTGCAAGGCTTATTGTATGGGGCCTCTCTCAGGGGTGTAGTTTTAAGCAGTACAGCAGGTGCAGTGGCACCAGGGCCAAAGGAGGTTAGGGACCCAATGCCCCTAAATGATGGTTGTATTTTATTGTCCAGCATAATTTGCTTTCATCATGGGTTATGGCACCATTAGTATGACATTGCCTTGCTCTCCCATGCTCCTCTCATCTGTGATCCAGAGCTGCAAGGCCCATCCTGACCTCAGCTTTGCATCTATGGTCCAGTGCTACAAGGCATAAGAGAGGGAGCCCACCGGACCACGCCTGGGAGTCCCAGAGGAAAAGGCTCCTCTAGAGGTGTAACTGTTAACAGTGCAGTAAGTGCAAAGACACCGTGGCCCTCTGGGTTTATGGGCCCACTGCACCCAAATTATGGCTGCATTCTTCTGACCAGCCAATTTCAGATGGCAGGTGAGGGGAGAAACAATTTACCTTGCTTGCACCAGAGCCCACTGCAATTGATGCACCACTGGTTCCCCTGGGCCACTCAGCCATGGTTCTCCACAGAGAGGTCTAGGGTAGGGTGTGTCTCACCTAGGCCTCGCAACATAGGTTGGATGTCATTCCATTTGATCTTCTTTTTTTCTTAGCTTTTGTCTTGGGGAAATTACTTTGTAGTTAGATATGCTCAACTAAAAAAGAATTACTTCAAGTGATTTTAAATCACATCCACAGTCCATTAATTCCACACTTTGTCCCAAAACTCCACCAATCCCTGAACCCAAACAACTCCTCACAACTCTAAACTCTATCAATCCATGACCACTAAAACCCATTACCGACCCTGAAATCTACTCATCCCTAAACACCCTACACCAGACAAACTCTGCCCATCCCTGACCCCCAATAACCCATCACCACCTCTAAACTTTACCCATCCCTGACAGATAAAAACCCTCCTCTCCCATACACTCCACCCATCCCTGAACCACAGAAACTCCTCACCACCTCTTACCTCCACCCTCATGAACCCTAAAAACTGTTCACCATTCTACATTTCACACTTCCCTGACCCCCTTGTGCCCCACTCAAACACTAACCTTCACCCATCCAGAAACCTTAAATATCCCACACCACTGTAAGTTCCATTCATCACTGATCCTCACCACTCCTAAAGTCCACACAGCCCTGACCCATAAAAGCCCCTCATCACTCATAAATATCACCAAACCTTCACCCCATAATCCCCTCTCAACCCCGAAACTCCACTGATCTCTGACTCATAAGCCACCTCATCACCCCTAAACTTAAATTGGCTGGTTGGTAATGAAGGCTCATAGCATCATTTAATAACATTTGGACATATGCCTTCAAAGTGTGCTGCAAAATGGGAAAAATCATTGTATACAAGTGAAAGGTAATATATCTTAAAACTGTTAATTGACTCTGTCATTCTAATTTACTATAGGAAATGCAGTCTAGAACTTTCAAAGGCTTTAAAGGGTGTTTATAGGGTTCATGTAGCAGTAGGTCAGGAAACATGCCACTTAACTCTTTTAGCCTGCACATAAATGTATTCTGTAGTTTCTGATATTTTACATGTGACTTCAATGACACTTCTAATAGAAGTCAAGCTATTTTCACCTGCTCTGTTTGTTTTCATATCTTTCTTGCTCAAACCTCCTATGTGCACATACCTTATCTTGCACTTGATATCTGGAAAACCATTTTGGAATTTTAATCCACACTGCCCCCTTTAAGTGCATCCTACATGCTACAGCACACCCCACTAGAGCTGAAGAAATAGGACCAAATCACCCCACGGTGACAGAACTCCACAAGTTCCCATTAGGGAGCCCCCACCACCTTCAAAACCAGATACATCATCTACAAAGCCATCACGACTGGCACCCCAGCCTACTTGAAAGACACAGGAAGGACACCTTTCAGACCAAGGATTTGAAATAGTGTCTCCATACACACCAGGACAGCCCCCACTCAGCTCCAATTTAGAAAACTGGCCCCTTTAAAGAACACTACATCATAGTGCAGTGAGAGTCCATACACTCCTAGCACATTATGGGGGTTATTACAACTTTGGAGGAGGTGTTAATCAATCCCAAATGTGACGGATATACCACCAGCCGTATTACGAGTTCCATAGGATATAATGGACTCGTAATACGGCTGGTGGTATATCTGTCACTTTACCGTCACTTTTGGGACGGATTAACACCTCCTCCAAAGTTGTAATAACCCCCTATATTTGGCTATTAGTGAACTGATTGCACTTATTGCGATGTATTTTCCTGTAATGCAGATTAGAGGGGCCTAGCACCTTAAAGCCCTGGGACTGAACAACCCTAGAACTGCCTCTGGTAGCAGGGACCTGGGGCAGCAGGGTAAGATGCTCAGTACGGCCAGACACACACAGAGCAAGACGCCATCTGCGCAGAGTGCGCACGGCTTCCACATGTAGAACATGCACAGTACATGTGTGGTGGGGCAGCATCGGTAGTGGAGGATCCTACTAACTGGGACGCAGACACCACAGCAGCAGAGGCACAAGCCGACCCAGCTGTCTCCACATATACAATATTAACAATACGGGCACAGACAGGGCCCCTGGAAGTAGGCCAAACTTCGGCCTCGGACTCTTTTCATGATTATGGATTTACGCTTTTGCCACATAAAACATTGTCTGCCGACTAATCTGCAGATTTTAACCAAAAAATGTTGTTTCTAGCTCAACGGCTGCTACGTGTTTGCGCGGACTGGAGGCCCTTCCCAAGATTAACTGCTCATCTTTCAATTGCTTATTTCGGTGTTTGGTTGTTAAACTGGTACCAGCGAGGTGAAATCATTGCCCAGACAGTATTGCAATGTGTGCAAATTGCAGGATAATGAAGTGATACTATCAAAAATTATGACGCATATTTCGCATTTTACCGCCGCATAACTGAGTCAATCCTGTCACATCCTTTGACGCCCCCGCCGCATAATACCAGTGATCCTGGGTACAGTCGTAATATATACTAGCCCACACAGAACAGTGGCAGAAAAGGCAGTATTGCAAGAGCCTCCTTTGGGCCGTATGCACACAGAGCAGAACACCATATGCTCAAAACGTGCGGGCTGCCTCGACATACAAAATATTTACAGTATCTGTATGGAAGTAACAGAGCTAGCTCATCACAGAGAACCAGCAATCCAAGTTTCGTGACGGGGTATACACAGTGCTTAATTTGATTTCGGTGGTGAGCACGGCATTTATTTTTAAGGGCCGGGATTTATTCTTCTGCCTCCAGCATTTGCTGCAATCAAAAGACACACATGGGAAAGACGGAGGAAGGGGAAAACGAAAAAGCGTCACAAGGGGGAGAAAGGAGGAAGCTGCAAGAGTGAGCTGAAGGGGCAAGGAGAGGCTGTACATGGATTAAAGAGGCCCGAGACTGCTTCAAGATTATGGTGCCTCAGTACCCTGTGCTTGTACATTTAATTGCAGCAGCCGCGTGTTTAAGAGGAGGGCTTTGAGCACCTGCACTTTTTTATTCACAAATTAAGCACTGGTTATACGCATCCGTTGCACATAAAGAATGGGTACGGTAGGTACTGAGGCAGTGCACGCATAGTACGGAAACTGCACACAGAATGGGCTCAGCACAAGGAGCATGCACAGCACACACGCCTTCTGTGAAGTCTCTTCATCCTTCCAGGATAAACCTGAGCTACATTCACTCACGGGTGGCTCCGGGCGCTAGAAAGGGACTCCCACCCCATCGCCTGCGAACGCTAATCCCAGGCCTGGAGGGAGGACCTCAACAGCAGGGCAGGCTGGCAGCTCAGCTGAAGTCCTACGCTGCTAGAAAAGCTCCCCTTGAACAAACTGCATGGTCAGGGCGCTGTCCCGTGCATTGTGTCAAGGTCACCCCCATCGCTCCTCCCCGCGCCACAGCTCCCTTGATTAAGACTTGCGTTAGTCAAACATCTCATTGTCTGGTGTCCTGGTCCTCGAGATTTAATAACTGGATAATTGGCAGGATAGTAATGAACAAAGCCGGGTGGCAGACGCTCTAATGTTCCCCCATTGTATGTATGCATTCTTTAATATCCGAGGACTGACTCCCTGCCAGTGGGATACACTGATCACGTTAACATTCATTATCTTGTCGCCCCCTCTCCTCATCCCAGTGCTTAATTTCTAAAGGGTGCCCAAAGCCCTCCTCTTAAACACGCGGCTGCTACATTTAAATGGGCCAGCACAGAATACAGAGGCAGCGTTATCCTGAAGCCATCTGGGGCCTCCTCAATCCATGTAAAGCCACTCCCTGCCCCTTCTGCTCACTCTGGCAGCTTTCTGCTTTCTACCTTTGTGACGCTTTTTCGTTTTTCTCTTCCTCCGTCTTTCTCATGTGTGTCTTTTGCTCGCAGCAAATGCGTGAGGCAGAAGAATAAGCCCCAGCCCTCAAAAATAAGTGCCGGGGCTCAGCACCGGAAACAATTAGCACAAATTAAGCACTGCCTCACCCCCTATGCTGCGCGCATCCTTCTCTGGCCCATCCCTTGAGGTTCTCCAGTCACTAGAGCAGCCCGCCAACTTCCCTGCTTCCATTTCACCTCCTCCGAGCCAACCCCGACATGCTGCTGCCGCATACACCCCACCCCCACTACACCTTATAGTCTGGATCCCACTGATTATTTCCGGTGACATTTAGAAAACAGTTTCTCGCGAGACTTTTGATGCACTTAAAAATAAGTTCCTATTAAGAAGGACGATTTTGTAAAATACGCATGGCTCCCGAATCAGCACAGACTTCATCTAGATACGTGTCAAGCTTCTCTGTTGGGGAGGCACATGTGGGAGTGTATCACACTCAAACTGGGTGGAAAAGGGGAGACCAGGGGTCATCCCAGCTAAACCCACCCGACCAAGCTTGCATTCTATACATTCATCCAGCACTGAGCTGGGCGACCGAAATAGGCTTTCATGAAAGATCACCAGGCACATCTGGAAAGTCTGCCGGCCCTAATTCAGAATCACTCTCTGCATCCCAGATCCAGGGGCTTTCCTGCTAGGGTTTCTTTCCAGCCCTAACAGCATTAGGATCTAAGGCGAGGGGACACTTCCTAGTATGAGGATGACTGTCCGCCCTCACCAGTAACCAGGGTTACATGCCCTCAGGATGCCAGGAGAGCCATCTTGGACCATCTTGGCTCGGACACAGCCAGATGTTGGGTCACAAGAGGAACACCCAACGTGGACAAAGCAATTGACTCCCAAGGTGCTCAGATTCACATCCTGTGATATTACTGACTGCTGGCGAGATTCAGGTGCAACTCACTGTGGCAAAAATAATATATCACATTATGATGAGTAAGACAACACAACAATAGACAATAAATAGGCTCGACTGTAAACTCCCCACCCCTACCCAATAGCATCCCTCTGCCTCCAACTTGAAAGGATGAGCTGAAATCCAGGTTGTAAAGAGAAAACCACGCAGAGTGGCTTAAGAAAACGGTGGGCCGGCAGAGGAGTACAGAGTACTGCTAAATCAAGTTCATGTTCAAGACATGCAGTATAGGGGGGGGAGAAAGTACTGATATATATGCAGGATACGTCTAAAGCTAAGTCTTCTATCCAGTGTGTCTTGGGGGATGGAGGACAGCTGTCATCCTTGGTATTCTCTGCAAATGTTGGAAGCAGCGTATCCCAATAGCTCTGCTATCGGCCACTTCTGGAAGCCCTTCTGTTTCTCTCTACGGAAAGCTGTGCTCTCAGCTCGATGACATCCCTGCTACAGGCAGTCAGGAAGGGGTGTCGGGAGTTCTTCCAGCGTATTGATATGACTCTCTTAGCAAGTAATAAGACAAGGTCTATGATGCATCTCCCCTCAGGGAGTTCAGGGTAAGTGAAGGTCTATGCATGTTGTCATAGCCGTAGGAAAATGGACTATAGCACACGTTGTGCCACCACTAAGGTGATTATGCCAAACATGACTGCGATCCTGCCACCAGTAAAGTGACTGTCGAGCTTAATTTGCTAATTCAATCTGTCAAAACAAGCCCTTTTCGACAGGCCTAAACCATCCTGTTAAATGCTAATAAGTCACCCCTAACTTGACCTTAAATGTCCTTAAGCAGGGTGCATGATATTTAAAAGTAGGACATGTAAAAGTTTAAAGTTACACATGTCCTTACACTGACAATGTCCTAAAACCTATTTTCGCTGCAGCAGGATAAATTATTCAGTAGGGAAGCATCTGCCTAGGAGTGAAGGAAAGTACCCTCTTTTTTGCCATGGTTATTCCTATTTTCTGCCTGATGTCAGTGTGCTTGACTGTGTTCACTGGGATTCTGCTAACCAGGACCCCAGTGATTATGCTCTCTCTCCTCTAAATTTGGTTGTTGCATACTGGTAACCCACTATTTCACCCACAATTGGCATACTGGTGCCCCCTTATAAGTCCCTAGTATATGGTACCTAGGTACCCAAGGCTTTGGGGTTCCAGGGGATCCATATGGGCTGCAGGATATCTTTTGCCACCCATAGGGAGACCATGCAAAGGCTTCTGCAGGACTGCCATTGCAGCCTGCATGAAAAGGTGCATGCACCCTATCACTGCCATTTACACTGCACCAGGTCACTTACAAGTCACCCCTATAGCATGCCCTTCATCCCTGAGGGCAAGGTGCAGAGTACATGTGTGTGAGGGCACCCCTGCACTAGCAGAGGTGCCCCCATGACCTCCAGGACCATTTTACTGGACTTCGTGAGTGCGGGGATGCCATTTTACGTGTGTACTGGACATAGGTCACTACCTATGTCCAGCTATATAATGGTAACTCCGAACATAGGCATGTTTGGTATCAAACATTTTGGAATCATACCCCAAGACTTTTGCAAGCATTGGTTGTATGATTCAATGCACTCTGGGGGCTCATCAGAGGACCCCTAGTATTGCCATTCCAGCCTTCTGAGGCTGAGAGGGGTGTTACACCCACTCCCTTTGGAAATAGGTGTTACAGGCTTGGGAAGGGTAGCCTCCCCAAGCCACTGAAAATGCTTTGAAGGGCACATTTGGTGCCCTCCTTGCATTTTCCAGTCTACACCGGCTCAGGAACCCCCAGTCACTGCTCTGGCGTGAAACTGGACAAAGAAAAAGGGAGTGACCACTCCCCTGTCCATCACCACCCCAGGGGTGGTGCTCAGAGCACCTCCAGAGGGTCCCTGGGTTTTGCCATCTTGGATTCCAGGTTGGCAGGGAGCTCTGGGAGCATTGGAGTGGCCAGTGCCAGCAGGTGACGTCAGAGCCCTCCCGTGATAGGTGCTTACCTGTTTAGGTGACCAATATGCCTTTCAGGGCTATTTAGGGTCTCTCCTTTGTGTGGTTCTTCAGATTCAGACTGCAAGACTCCAGGAGGAATCCTCTGCATCCTCTACTTCAACTTCTCACCAAAGAAACAGCATCTGGACCCTCCAGGAACTCTACAAACTACAACAAAGAAGCAAAGATGACTTCTGCAACATTGTATCTTCAGCTCCTGACAGCAACTGCAACTACTTCCAGGTTGTGCATCCTCAGAGGAAAGCCTGTCTTCAGCCTGCACCAAAAGAGTGAAGGAATCTCCCTTGGCGTGAAGGAGTCACTCCCCCGCTTCAGCAGGCACCTCACCCCATCTCCAATCAGCTGCGTGGATCCCCTCTACTGACAAGCTGCATGGATCCTGCATCATGGGTGGTGGACTGAAGTGGTCCCGATGGTCCTGACGTCCTACTGTCCAATTGTGATGGTGGTAAGCGCTTGCTTCCCCACGCAAGACAGTATCCCCACGTACCCAGTGTTTTGCAGTTGCCAAGGCTTGTTGGCATCTTTCCACAAAGTTCTTCGTGCACTGTGCAGCTCCGGCACCCAGCACTCTATCCTGCAACGCACATCTTCCTTAGTGGTTCTCCTGCGGCGTGGGAGACTTTGTTGTAGTGCTGCATGGGCCTCCTTTTGCACCTTCTTTGTCCCCATGCTGTGGGACTCCTGTGCACGCTGTCTGTGGGCTCTCTGAGTTGCTGAGAGCCCCTCTCTGACTCCCCCTCCTGGATACAGTCCACCGGGTTCCTCCTGGTACCGGGCAGCGCCATTTTCCGCTAATCTCGAGCTTTGCGTGTGCCACAGCTTGTTGGCGGACTCCAGCGACACAAACCAGGCTGCAGTCCTTTCATCCGTCGTGGGACATCATCTGCACCAACCAGGAACCCGCATCCTTCTTCTTGGGTGCAGTAGTGACTGTTGTTCTTCACCAGTGGTTCTTCTTTTGCACCTTCATCTGGGTTAGCAGGGGCTCCTGTTCTCCCTGGACTCTTCTGTGCTTCTTGGACTTGGTCCCCTTCTTCCACAGGCCTTCAGTTCCAGGAATCCACTGTCGGTCTCTTGCAGTCTCTTTTGGTTCTTGCATAATCTTTTTTCTCGTGTTTCTGTGTGTTCTGGGAAATTTCCTGTACTTTACTCCTACTTTCCTGGGTTTTTTGGTTGGTTCTAGTACTTACTTTTAGTGTTTTCTAGTTCTCCCAGCGACCCTCTATACACTACACTTTCCTAGGTGGGAAACCGACATTTCCATTCCACTTTCTTAGTATATGGGTTGTGTTCCCCCAGGAAATTTCTAACTATTGTGATTGTCACTATTTGTACTGTTTTCTAACTGTTTTTACACCCGTCTCTGCATACTAGTGTATATAATTTGTGTTTTACTTACCTCCTAAGGAAGTGTAGTCTCTATGGTATTTTTGGCATTTGTGTCACCAAAATAAAGCACCTTTATTTTTGTAACACTGTAATGATATTTGTGTTTTGGCCACTGACTCCATGTTGCACTTAGCCTAGCAGCACATCGTCACATTAGTGACCACAACCTTCATTTTGCCTATTGACTTTATTTTAGCACTAGCCATTGCCACGTTAAAAGCTGCACGTATTTTTCCATGCCCATGTTATGCAATGTGCTTTTTGCTCCTGTTTTTATTCTGTGTGTCTGCGTGGTCTTTCTCACCAATTGCTTAGGCTGATAAGAGTGTTAGGATTATGTTCATGGTACGGCAGGGAACGGTTTGGTTTTGAGAGAGGGCACCTTAGGATCTTGGTCAATACCGATGTGTTCTTTTAAAAACTGAGCCAGCATTTTTTAATAACAAATTGTGGAGTGAGGGTGGGTTTTCTAGAAATCTCCTCTTCTGCTTGTTTAAGGTATTTAAGAGACTCAGTGTTGATGGTGGGGAGATTCAGAGACCTCAGTCAGGATTTAAATGTCAATGCCTGACATCTCCCGTGAGGGTAGATCTCTCTTTCTCCTGACAGTCGATCCTGGGAGTCTACGACTTGATGCTACTGAGAGAAAGATGAAGGAGCAACTGTGCCCCATGGTGATTAATTTTTACTAATTATTTGCTTTTCATTGTGTATGAATATATTTATATATATATATATATGTACTTGTATCTTTGCATATATATTTGCTGTTTATAGATTGAAGATTCTTTGTACATGTTTTTTCATCTTATTGTTGCGCACCTTTTAAACGTGTACTTTCAGTTGTTCTGACCTTCCTTTACGAGCCTTGCAGAGTGATTTATTAAATGTATTTCCTAGACTAAGAGTTGCATTCCAGAGATTCTTTTCAGTGTGTGTGCATTTCAGCTCGTCAGCAGTGAAGCAAAACAAACACTGAGTATTTTCTTTTATGTGTGTGAGAACTGTGTGAATACAGTGGTATTGCATGATCTTTGCATGTCTCCTAGATAAGCCTTGGCTGCTCAGCTACAGCTACCTCTAGAGAGCCTGGCTTCTAGACACTGCCTACATTTCACTAATAAAGGATAACTGGACCTGTTATAAGGTGTGATTACGTGTAGGTATCCACTACAAACCAGGCCAGCCTCCTACAAGGTGCCAGATTAAAAGGTTAATACTTGGACTTTTTATAATATCTATTACAAATCTAATTCATTGCAAAAGTCAGATTTGTAACAAATATTTCACAAAAAGTACTTTTAATAAGCTACCCTTAACCAGCCTAAAGACTCTTCAGGGCCATTTGTTTGAGCTTCCAAATGTCACCCAGGAGATAAATCTCTCCTTGACTAAGTGTGAACTGGCTCCTCGAGCTGAGACAAAGGGACTGTGTGTGAGGGGAGGTGTCTTGTTGTTATAACAAGATGGCTATCCGGGCAATGTCCAGGATATTAATTATCTTCATAGGGGCCTGCCCTGTTACATGCAGATGTAGCTCACATCTGAGCCTGCCCCCGCTGTTGTCCTACTAGCCAGCCAGACAGCAATCCCAGTAGCAAAGGAGCTGTCACCAGTGCCTGTTGTGGGTGACCACTGGGGAGGGGTTGCTCATTTCCTTGGCCACACCGCGCAGGAGCTAGGATTAAGAAGTGGCCTCCAAGAGTCAGTTGGGTTGACCTCTTTTTAAGCAACAGGGAACAAAAAGGCTGCAAGAAGCCTAGGTGTGCCCAGCTGACCAGTTCCAACTGGCCCTCCTCTGGACCCTGTTGGTGGCCTCTGTTGGAATGAGTCCTGTGCCCCATATGTTGTTCCAGACATTCTGGATTCTTTGACATATCACAGTGTACTCTTCCTGCCTAACCCTAAACGCTGGGACTTAGAAACGTATTCATGACTTTTTGCCTCAACAAACGACAGAAGACTGGGACCAACATGTCAAGTCAATCCAACGAAGGTCGTTGCCTCTGGACCAAAGATTCAGATTGCTCCCACTTGGACCTTTTCCACAACAGCAAATCGATTTCAGTGGGATGTTGCAGAGAAGGCATGAGGCCTCATGGAGACCTGTTCGGCTAAGGTTTTCAGCCTTGCTGTGCCAGAGGAATCCGAGTTCCCAAAAATGACCTAAGTCCGACGGTAGAAACTTCACCAGGTGAACGGGCGAAAACAATCTGACCATCAAGTGAACTTCCTTGGGCGTGAATTTTGAATTTGTCCCATTCTCAGCTTTCCTGCTAAAGTCAACAGCTTCACTGGAACTTCATCCGACTGCTATCTCAGCCACAGTCTGCTTCCTTGCTCCGCTAAGGATTTTTGACTTCCATTTCAGAGACTAAGTCAGAAGGTAAAACTTCAGGAGTTTTGTTTTTGACTTTAACTGTTTTGGTTCTGGTAAATGCTTACATATTTTTTTTAAAGTTAATGTTGGATGGCCTATGCCATAGTTACCAGGGGTTGTGCTCAGGTATAAATTACTGAAGCGTTTACTTGCCCTAACAAGAACAGTGTCATTGTTACTTACAGCAGACTACCATCAACCACAACTAATTGTCTGCTTTCTCACACTAACCTTTTTGTCTTTCAGCATGAGTAAGTAAGGGTAAGGCCCAGTATCCAAACTTCGAGGTGTTCAATATCTGCGTCCTCTGTAACCTGTGCAATATCATTCAGCATGTCTTTCTAAAATAGCTGTACTTTGGTACGGGTGTTAACCCCTTCGATGCATCGGATGGTCGGGAGGCATCTGACGCATAGGTGTTTCCTCATCTCCCGAGGCTGTTTATTTTGTTTCATTGAAATGACGATCAGCGAGCACATCGTGCTGACGTCATTTCACTTAAAACAAAAGTGAAATGAGCCGATAGGCTCATTTCACTTTCACTGCCTCAGTGCTCGGGGCGGAGAGTGGCAGAAAGCCCACTAGACACCAGTTTTATTTTTTTTTATTTTTTAATAAAGAAGGTATGGGGGCTGCCCACCATGGGCATGGCTATGCCCCACCCCATATAAATGGAGACTAAAGTCTTTCTGCTTCCCTTGGGGGACAGATAGGTTAATTACTGTCGTAAAAAAGCCCACTAGACGGCAGAGATTTTTTTTTTTTTTTATTATTATCCCCAATCTGACCCTTGGGGGGGGGGGGGGCAGACAGCCCATTAGACGGCAGGGATTTAAAAAGAAAAAGAAAAGCAGAAGGGTGGTGGCTGCCCACCACCATGGGCATGTTATTCTCCCACCTCAACTAAAGGGGCAACTGTCTTTCTGCCCCACCCTCGGACTAAAGCATCTCATCCCAATGGCAAGCAAGAGGACATTTGACTCTTTTGGGTGTAGATTTTACATATGGGCGAAGACAGTATGGCTAACTCCCAATATCGTCCCATTTGCATTGGTGAACAGCACACTTTTTGGTCTTGGATATGCTGCTACCTGGAAAAACCTACCAGACCCAAACGATTTTGGAAACTAAACATCTGGGGGAGTTCAGGGTGATATGCTTCAGATGTACCCCACACCATTTTCTTACCAACAATGACTTGCAAACCTCCAACCTTCCCTGAAATCACACATTTTTCCTACATTTTTATGATGCAAACTTCAGGAATCCACAAAATTACTACCACCCAGCAGTACTGATGAAAACTCTGCCTCACTTCTGTAGGTTCCCAAAGCAGAGTCAGTCTAAAAACTACCCTTTTGGACCTGCATTGGCTTCTCCCTAACTTTCTACACATTTTTGGCCCTTCCTTGTCGCAGGCACTTGGCCCACCAATACAAGTAAGGTATCATTTTTATCAGGAGACTGAGGGGAATGATGGGTGGTAGAAAATTTGTGTCGACATGGTGATCCCACAAAGAAATGTAAGAAAAATGTGTTATTTATTTTAGCTAAATCTGAGGTTTAGCGGGGATTCTGGGTCAGAAAAGTAGGCAGATCCACGCAAGCCGCACTTTACTGGTCTCACCCAGGTGTCTAGTTTTCAGAATCTCTTGGTCTGATAGGTTTCCTTAGATGGCTGCCGAGACCAGGACCAAAAACACAGGTGCACCCTTTGCAAAAACAGGCTGTTTTGTAATAGATAATTTTGATCTGTCCATAATACATTTTTGGCCCTTCCCTGTCGCAGGCACTTGGCCCACCCACACAAATGAGGTAGCATTTTTTTTGGGAGACGTGGGGGAATGCTGGGTGGTAGGAAATTTGTGGCTCCCCTCAGATTCCAGAACTCTCCACCACAGAAATGTGAGGAAAAAAAAATTAGGCAAATTTTGAGGTTTGAAATGGATTCTGGGTAACACTAAGGCAGCCTAATCCTAAAGTCATCCACTTACAGCCACTCCCTGCACCTTCAGCTCACTCTTGCAGCTTTCTGCTTTCTCTCTGTATGACGCTTTTCCATCTTTCTCTTCTTCCTTATTTCCCATAACTGTATTTTACTCACAGTAAATGCATGATGCAAAAACATAAGTACCAGCCCCCAAACACCGGCTCAAATTAAGCACTGGCTCTCAGCAACATAGGAGTTTACTATGGGTTTAAGCGCCAACAATGGCTCTTGCAATTATTGCACCCATCATTACTCTCTCTCCTTAAACTTCTGAGGACTGAAAAGGCCCGGACTAAGATGAGTGTGAATGAGCATACAAAGAGCGAGCTGGAGACTAGGCAGTGCGTACTGCGTCGCAACAGGAAGAGTGCACGGGTAGGCTAGCTGCCACTGGCGATCACTTTGAACCGTGACTGCAAACTCAACGTCGGGTAAAAGGCACTCCTTATCTTCGAACCTACGCACCAGCGCTTCGAAGGTTACCTTTTAATCAGAGCGGAGGGCGCCCCTGCTTCAAAGTGACTTTATAGCGCGCCTCCCCGGTCCGGTCTAGACCGCTCTGATTTCATAGCCGCAGTAGTTACCTGTCGCATTTCATCAGACTCCATCTTGTAGGTGGCGTCAGCAGACATTGTGGTAACCCTCATACGACACGCTTCAGTGTTCTTGGTTTTAAGTGTACCCACATCTTCGGATAAAGTAAATGTGTACGTTTCTAACAGGTTTGTAATTCTGTACTTGTGTAACGATTATTTTTAATGTAACGCGCTCTAGCACTTTGGGGTAGACTGCGCGCTATACACCAATGCTGAAATAAAACAAAATAACACTGACAAAACCAACAAATGCACCCTAGGAGAGGCCCTTCCGTAGGAAGCATCGCTGTTTCTCCCCGGAGCGTCTCCTAGGGCGCCTCGTGCTCCCCCGCTCTGCCTCCTGTTTGTCAATGAGCTTGTGGGCCCAGGCATGGAGGGGCCTGGCCCTGTGCCACTTTAAGAGGAGTCCTCGGGGCGCAGCCGAGCTCCCTGCCTCCCCGTCCTCGGCTCCCACAGGGGCGTGCCCATCCCTGGCCCGACCTGCCCTCACCTGGGTGTATTTACAGTAGGTGTGGTCGCCCTTCAGACTGAGCCGGCCTGTTCTTTCCGCCCGTCTTCGGCTCGTGTTCAGCTCCCTCCAGACGCACCGAGGCGCAGGGTAAGTCTTGTTTTCTGTAAACACGTCTGAAGGTCCGCCGCTCCCCCTCCTAACGAGGGGGCTTGCGTCCCTTGCCGTTTATTTTTGTGTTTCTTTTGTGCTGTTTGCTTGCCTCAGTTATATCTGTGTTATTTGTTGCTGTTAGAAGCTTGAGTTGTGTGGAGATGGACGGCGCGCGTAAGCATCACCACTTTCACGGGGTTTTCAGGCAGTCCCCCGATGCAAAGCGCTGTATTTGTTGTTCTGTTGCTGCGTTTGTGGCGCAGAGCCTGGATGCGGCTGAGACGCCTTAATGCGCGTTAGAAGACCGTATGTTTATTGGTTAGAGCGCCTTGGTGCCCGCTGCTGCGCCGGGCTCTTCAATTCTAACTCGCGCTTCCTGGCCCCTGCCCTGCAGGCGTCACTGCCATCCCCTTCGCTGGGATTGTACGTCCTGACTCGTTTGTGATTTTCACCTATGCCAATGACTACTTTAACCTTTTCCCTTTCGATTTCTTTTACCGTTCGTTTCCTTCTTTTCCCAGAAGTGTATGTTATCGCTCAACCCATCTCCTGATTCATTCTCTCTCCCTCTCCAGCTGGTAAAATCCCTTAGTTGGTTTGAAGGCCTGCTGCTTGGGAGATGTGTGTAATGTCCCGCTAGTGGTTTAAACATTTGATCGTTTCGAGGGTGACACATAGAACTACAGATTTGTTAACATGAATTAATTCGATTTCTCTTTTTTTTTTTTTCTATGGCGTTACAACCAGGGCCACTGGAAGTATGCGGCAGCGTTGAACGTGGCAAAAAAATATAAATTATGCAGCATGATGTTTCACATTTTAATATAGTATTACTTCTTTATTTTGTAATTTTTTTTTTTACACGTGTTAACACTGGGCACTGCGTGCACCTCATTAGTAGCAGTTTAAAACCCATAAATGGCAATAAGCAACAAATGTTACCAGTCAAGCTTTGTAAGGAGCCTTCCGCCGCACGGCAACATGTGTCGCTGCATGTTTAGTATTGTTTTTACTGTTTGAGCTAGAACATTTTTGTTGCTAAAATCTACAGATTACGTTACAGATGATGGATTTTTGTGGCAAATGCAGCAAATCTGTAATTATGCGAACAACACAGCGACCGCAGACTCGCCTCATTCCAGCAGCACTGGTTATAATAGACATCAAAAAGACTAGAAGAGCAAACTTCACGTTGTTTAAAATGTCACTTAGAACCCTCAAGGTGAAAACATACTTAATATTCAACCCCTATCCTCACATTTCCTCTCTTTCCAACAACCCACCCTGCAGCTGGCACCCCTCCAGACCCCTCCCCCCCCCCATACGTACAAATAAACCCCTATCCGGTGTCCTGCCACTTTCATCACCCACTGTTTAATACCCTCTCTACGACCTAATGCAGAGACAAATATCTACCTGGCACCCAGCCACCCTCGGTGCATTTGATCCTTTTCTCTACCAAAGCTGCACTCTGCTCTCACATAGCTCCTAGAGAGCTTGTTCTTCCACCGTTCTTGGCTCGAGCCTGCAGATCAGTGATGAGCACTTACCTTGAGTTACCACCTGCTACATGACGTCAGGACATCACTATGGCAGTCCTTGGCTTTTCATTCACACATTGGTGCCTCCAGCTGATGAATTGGAAGCAAGCCTGCCCTAAAAGTCAAAGAAGGCAATAGAATATTAAATATAATCACAAAACTGGAGTCTTGGGGGGAGACTGCAAATTTAAATGGCCCAGTGTCGGTTCTCGCCCTTTTTTGGCGCCTGCGATTAGACTTGAGACGTAGTTTCTCTTCCCAAATTATTATGGGTACACAAGCACCCACACACTGAGTGCTATTGAGTTAAGTCGCGGCTTGCTGAAGGTGACCTTCGTGCACAGGTTATTGGGGGGGGGGGGGGGAAACAGAGCTCCAAAAATGGTTATGAAATTAAGAAGGAATGCAGGGAATACATCATTGTTGCCCCGGGACCAAAATGGTAGTAGAAAATGCAAGACCTTCTGAAAGGTGAAGAAAGTGGTGTGGGATTTGTTGAGGGGCACAGGAGACAGTGTGGAGAGCAGGGACTGTAAACATGAGTGGAACAGGAATCTGCTATTGGATGGTGGTAAGCCAAGGGAAAGCGTGGTCTACAAACTGGGCTGCAGAGGACATGAGCCGTGGGACAGCGTGGCGAGAAGGAGTGAGTTGCCAACTAGTAGGGGTCGAGTTAATACCGAAAAGCCTGAAGCAGCTTTAGTAGGGTGCTTTTAAGAGTTTACTATGCTCTTTTAGGCCTTGGCTGGCTCTCATGAGGGGGCTAGTTGGAGAGACTGGCTGCCACTCACAGAACCTTGTGCAGTGGATAAAATGATGTTCCGAGGTATCTTTGGAAACTGTAGGTCCTGTCCTGCCTGGCCCTGCCGTGTGGACATGCTGGATTCATTCAGCCAGCTGCGTGTGGACATTGGGTTTTACTATGCTCTGATGTATGGAGAATCTGGCTGACTCATGCAAGTTGGACCAGACTTAGTCTATGATGCCTTGGATGTCGCAACACTGGGTTTTGTTGATCTCGGACTGTATGGCGAGCCTCCAGAGGCTGGCTGGAGAAGGCTGTACTCTACCAGGCCTTGTTTGAAGGGACTTGTGTCTGTGGGAACACTGGGTTTCTCCACGCCAAGAGGACAGTATAGTTGCCGTACGACTACTGTGAGCATGGTTTCGAGAGATAACCATTGGGATTGCCAGTAGTTTAGACTATTTGCCAGCATTCTTCGCATCACCTTTCATGCATTGGATTTCATGTCCTAAGTGGGTAAGGGAATGCACGTGTGTGGGCCCCGTGCTTGGTAAACCTCACTGATGAAGCCTAAGAAGATGAGCATTGGTCTGGGGCTGCTTGTGTTTCCTTCCATAGGAGGTTCGCCTGAAGGTTCTGGGTGGACTGTTCTTGAGCTGTAGGGTCAGTGTTAACTGGTGTAAGGCGGGCTTCTGTCAAGTGATAACAAAACAATGTTACAATTAGACCAGTCCTACTTAAAGTACAGCCTGTGAGCCTCTTGCAGCCCTCCTAGCCTTAATGTATGGCCCCCTCCTGAAAAAACGCACTGTGCTGCTCTTTACTTGAGAGAGCACTGGCATTCAGAAAAATGTTGAATAAATGGGCGAGCTTTTATTTACACGCTAACTGAAGCAAAATAAAAGGTGCACCTCTGGTATTCTGCACCACTTAACTTTAAAAACCCATTCATTTTTTTTAAAACATCTTGCAACAAACGTGTGTGTGTGTGTGTGTGTATGTATATATATATATATATATATATATATATACACATACAGTCTCTCCAAAATTAAAAAGCATATTTTATTAACAATGACATACAGATGCATTTCACCTCAGTAAATCAGATAACAGTGTGCATTTAAAAGTATTGTTTTAGAAGTGCCAGTTTAAAAAAATGAGCATATAGATATTCATTCCACCTTCCAGCATGATAACTATGCCAGTAGTGAACTGAGGGAAGTCAGTTGTCACACAGAACTGTATAGGTGGCCTGGGTTGGTATTATGCATGGACAAAATTATTGTATATTAAATTAAACACAACAGAAGGTTTTGCACATCCATGTCTTGTATCTCAAAGTTCTATTTTATGCGATAATGAAGAAAAAGGAGGCACAGTGAAATAAAACACTTGCCAAAGATCACACAATTTGGTCACATGGGGAAGCCAGGTTTTCTGGTTTTACTTGTGCAACTCTATTTCACTCCAACTGAATAATCAATTTACTTCCCTTTTACACTTTACTCTCCCAAGGTAGGAATGGCAACTCCTACCCTGCTGGCACCAGTGTGGCCCTTGGACACACCACAGTTCATGCTTTGTGGCCCCTGGGAATATGTTTGCGAGTACCCATGGTTTAAACCTGGGGGTCTGCGAAGCCTACTCCGGGTGTCTGACTGCTTAGAAAATTAAATAATAGCAGAATAATAAAGTTTATATAAATAAAGAGGTGGAATGTAAAACTGACAAAGTTAAAATGTTATGTCATGTGCAGGAATTTGAAATTGCAGACTGCAAGTTAAGTTGGTATCCTCGGATTGACTGGTGGAACAGTGCAAGGGGATCATACGGAACAGCGATGGGTGGCTTAATTGAATTTAGAAAAGCTCCAACTTTCCTATTAAAACTAAGATTGTGATATGTGTTTTAATCATTTGTGGTTTAAATCTTCAAAATTGCTTAGGCTGGGGTCCCTAGCTTGCAGTGTCGACTCACTGGTGGGGGTCCCCGGATTCCAGTAATAAGTGGGGGTCCACAGGGTTCAAAAGGTTAAGAATCGCTGGTTTATAGTACTCGCAGACATTCCTCCCTTCACCTCTTGCGTGTGACAATGCTGGGCTCTGCTGGGCCCCAGCTCTTGGTAGGGCCTGGTTGCTAAAGGCCTCTTGTTGGGAGCGCTGAGCTCTGCCTTCGTGGGGAGTCGGGATTCTCGAGGCTGGTGGGGGAGGCGTGTGGGCCTGTGGTGGACGTCACACTGCTACAGTGCACCTGTGGGGGACTGTGTGGAGCCAGGCCCACGCTGTATGAAGCAAGTACCACCTTTGCCAGTCTGGGGCAGGCTTGTTTGTGCCATGTCTTGTCTGTGAAGAAAGTTTGGCTGCCGCAGGGCATCAGCAGGGAACATCGGGTTCCGGCAGGCCCATGAAGCCTGTCTTCCCACTCGTGGCATCACCCGCACTGCCGGTTTGTGGGCCCGGTGGAGGGGTGGAGCCCTGAACAAGGTGATACAAGCACATAGAGGGTGCGGTTTAAGCCGAAGATAAAACCCTGCCCTGCTGCCGGCTGCAACTGGTTCGCTAGGAGAATTCCCTCTTTCTTCTGAGAGCAATAATTACACCAGTCCGTCTAGGCGGGAAGCACTTGGCAGGCCTTGGCACAGCGCTGCCGAAGCTCTCTGATCCGTTCTGAAATTCAACACCCGCATCTCTCCCGTGGCGTAACAAAGGCCCCCGCAGTGGACGGGTGGAGGGGAGGACGGGGGGAGGGAGAGAAGTACCAAGGGCCCCCCTCAGCACAGCCTGAGTGAGTCTGGGGGTGGAGGGGGGGCTCGCCATGTTCTTTGCAGGTGGTCCCCTCCAGTTTCGTTTCGACACTGCGGCTGCTCATCTCTCCGGTATAGACACCACGAGGCTGTCACTAAGGAAGACCAGAAACCCTGACTTGTGAACTGCCATATACTATTTATTTCGGGCCTGTTTGAACGAAATACTTCCCAGACGCAAATAATAGACACGAACAGTAATCCTTTATCCCAACCGGGGCTTCCCGGTGGTCGCTAACTAGCGCAGACAACCCCGGTGCGAGAATTTACATCCGCAGCGGCGAGGGATGCTTGTGTCCTTGTTCGAGATGCGAGGGGTTAATGAAGACCCTGTTACTCATGATGTGTGGGCACAAAGTCCCAGACCATCTGGTGTTGGCATCTATCATGTTCACGATGCTTGGAGAGAAAAGGGAGAGAGCAGGGCCCCTGCTTGTGACGCGCGCTTTCATAATCTGGGAAGATATCATATTTATGGGTATTGTGCATAGTTAGGAGTAAATCAAAAACTTGTGTGTGCATATGTATATATATATTTCATTTTAGGTTATTTAAAATGAAAATTATATATACTTACTTTACACATACAGAATGGTTCTGTAGAGTTTTTCTTCTCACCGGAGGCAATCTCAAACCTGGAGCACCCACAACGAAGGCACAAAGAGTGTGAGGTTTCTGCACCTGACTATCAGTCACCAGAAGGAGTATATCCAGGAAGGAAACGGTGGGCCTCACCTTGCACAACAAGGTCTGCAGTTCTACCCCTCACCTCTACATCCATCAAGTGGCATTCTTCAAGAAAAATAAGCAGCTTCTTGCTAAGCAAAGGACCTGAAGGAGCTCTGTCCCCACTCCAGTCAATGTCTTGGTGTCATTCCTCCAGTTCCAGGAATGTCAGTAGTATCTCTTCACTGTCTGGGAAAATAAACCTCATCTTGCGCAAGGCCAGGACTGTGGTGTCCAGAATGGATCCCACAGGCCTCCATTACGCTAGCTCATTTATGCATACACCATGCCCAGACAAGCATACATCAACCTCGTACACTTGGAGACATCAGCCCTAGAAACAGGGAAAGCGCCCAGAAGCAGAACTTTAAAAATTTGGGCCAGTAGGTCTTGTCACAGCTATAGTTTTCAGAAAACACTGTACGTTGCCACCACAGCCTTGTGCTAAAATCATGACAGAAGCAGTAGACCAGTGTCTGTCAATGGGGGTGCACTTGATAACCACCCCATCAAGTCGGAGGACAAGTCCTGGACCTTGGTTGTGTCAGGATATGGGCTTCAGCCTCAATGCACACACCAAGCTAGCATGACACTAGAACTAAAATGAAAAAGCAGGTTAGCAGATAGGCCACTGAGGGCAAGTTTTAATCACAAAGATGCCCGGATCTGAGTGTTGAGTACACTTACTACTGGATCAATACCTTCAGCCCCTTAATCCCACCTGATGCATGGTCGTGAACCTTAACCTTTTTCCAGGCACTTATTTATACATGAGCTCTGAATACCTGGCTGAAATAATCCTGAGAGAAAGTAGTAGTCCTGAACGCAGATGAAAGTTGTGAATCCAAGTTTTAATCACAGAAAAGATAAACTCCAACCACTCCTGTCAAAGACCTATCACCTAACTCCCTCAGAACTTTGAATGGAAACATTCCAAGATCCAAGAAAGCTGCCCATAGATAAGAGAACTCTTCAAATGTAAACACCCAGTAAACCCACAAATGTAAAAATGGTACAACAAATCATAAAATATCACACCACTCCCCCAACACAAAGTGACCACTTACTTACAATCTATTAAAATTCCATATAGTTCCATCTCCCGATTTTTGCCACAGCTTTGAACACCTTGACAACCCTTTGAGGATTACCAAAGTGTCCACCATCACATGCGTTTTTTTTTTTTTTTTTTTTCCACTCTTACCACGCCACCAATTACAAGTTTGATGTCTTGCATTGTTTTACGTTTATCAAAGATGAATTTTAGTTTGCCACAAGTCAATAACTCTTTCAATCTGGATTTCTTTTTTTTATCCTATAATCCAAAGAACACTCCTTTCCACTATACTGCTGTACCCAAGGAAGATATAACTTGGTATTAGGTTTCCACTTTCTGAACAATTCAAAAGGGATGAGACCAGTCGTGGAGTGGAGAGTAACTCTGTACTCCAATACCCTGTCCATAACCCCTTCAACTCAATCATTACCTCCAGCTCTAGAGATTTGGATAGACTCCTTTTTAGAGTACTATTAAATTTCTAAATATCACCATTAGTCTCTGAATGGTACAATTAGCATTTGTTTTATGTACAACTCCTCTCTCTTTTTTTAAGTACTTTTCAATTCAGTGGAAGTAAGTTGGACACCATTGTCCATAAGGATGAAGCTGGGAAATCCTTTGCTATAAAACACTTCATCCAAAAACATACACACAGAGCTTGTGGAAATACGCACTATTTTTACTACAGGCCATCTGGACAGTATTTATGTCAATGCCAGACTATACCCGTTACTTCCCCTTTAGTATCAATTGGTCCTAATATGTCCAAAGCAACTCCTTCCCATACCATGTCAGGAATTTCTCTACAAACCAAAGGAGCAGTTCTGACTTCTTGACTTTTATCACTATTATTGCAATCATCATAGTAATCACTCAATACCCTCTCTACTTGCACATCCATCTCCGGCCACCAGTACATGCTCCTTAACCTTTCCTTGGTTTTGCAAATCCCTTGATCACCACAGTGAGCCATTTCCAACATGTGACACCTCAATTTTATAGGATCCACCAACCTATTTCTTCTTAAGACCAGATTATTGTTTACAGACCACTCATCCTTTACTTTTTCGAAGCCACCTATCTCCCCTTTAGGCCAAAATGTCTCTCCTTGCAGTATTCCCCTCGCTCTGTCCAAAACATCATCTTTGAGAATTTCCTGTAACCAAACCTCTTCCGAAACACAAACCTTAGTACACTCATCCTCCCACTGACGTCCTTCAGTACTATTCTCCTCATCAGCTTTATCCTCCATAAAACATGATAAACAGTCTGCCGTCTTGTTTTTGATTCCAGGGATATACTCAACTTTTAAGGTGTAATCCCACCCACCATTAGTAATGCAAGAATACATGCTATTTAGACTTTTTTGTGAAACACTTAATGTAAAGCTTCGTGGTCTGTCCTGACCACAAATTCAGCACCAAACAAGAATTGTTTGAATTTCTTAACACTCCAATAAACTGCCAGTGCTTCCTTCTCAATGGTTGAATAATTGTTTTCAGCACCCCTAAGTGATGCAAAAGTAATATTTACCAAATCAGACCTTTGATCCTGTTAAGCACAGCACCTAGTCCCTTCCCACTGGTGTCAGTAAGAAGGTAACAGGGACAACCTGGAATGAAACTTGTCAAATGTTGAGCTGCATCCAAACCTTGCTTTACATCAACAAATTCTTTCTGACACTCCTCAGATCAGTTAAACTGAGCTCCATTTTTCAACAATTGTCTTATTGCACAAGTGCGTCCTGAGAAATTCTCCAATAATCTGCTGTAAACTTCTGCCATTCCCAGGAAAGTTTGCACATCTTTCTTGTGGGTGAGGGAAGTTCAGCAATAGTCCTAACTAAATCTTCTTTGTGCTTTACACCCTGACTATAAATGATGTAACCCAGGTAGTTCATTTCTGGTAGGCAAAATTTGCACTTAATCAACTTTAAAGTGATCACCCTCTCCCTAAAAAAAAAAAAAAGTCAAAACTTTGTTTACCTTGTTAACACGGGAATCCAAACTCTCACTATAAAGAAGAACATCGTCTTGGAAAAACTTGACCCTTTTTGTGTTCCCTAGCATGTTGTTCAAAAGCCATTGAAAAACTGAAGCAGCTGAACACCGTCCAGATGGCGTAGGGTTGAATCTGAAAACCCTGAAGGGAGTGATGAAAGCAGTGTAGTTCTTAGAGTCAGGACTTAAACGCACGTGGTGATAGGCGGAGGTAAGATCTGACATGGAGAAGTATCTCGCTCCACCTAGTACACTAACCATCTCCTTGATATTCGGTAGTCCTCCACAACCTGTTTGTTGAGTTGCCTCAAGTCAATACAGTGCCTGATGTGTTCTGAACATTTGGTGGCTGCTACCTTTGGAGAAATCAACTCTGAAGCTTCTACAGCCTTGATGACTCCTTCCACACACAGACGATCTAATTCCTTCTTGACTGCATCTTGTAAATGCAACAGAATGTTCCTCACTTTGCTTTTAACTGGAATTGCTTTGTGTCTAAGGTGGATGCGATGTACATACCTGTGACACATTCCACCTTATCCGCAAACACATCAGGAAATGATTTGGGAAAATCAACCTTGAAATTAGAACCAATATCCTTTCCAATCTTGAGCTCTCACTTGTACCTGTGGGGAGGCATTAGGATCAAGGAAGATTCCCTAATAACGTCTGATGGGGCCAACTGAGAATCATATCCCCTTTTACCGGAACATACATTTTCCATTGAATAGCATTGCCTTGAAATTCAATATTTGCTACAAAATAACCCACCAGGTCCATGGCCTTCCCCTGTTATTAAAAGGCAATACATCTTCAAGTTTGACTTTCCCACGAAAATTCTCATCAAAATCCACTTCCAAAATAAGAGATAAGTTGGCACCAGAATACATCATCATGGAAAGCTGCATGCCATTGACATTAACTTTATCAGAAGGATACTTGCATCCAATACACATCACGCACAATCTGTAAAACCACGGGCTCATCTGTAACCTCAAACTCATTAACTGTTAATTTTTCAATGAACCTTAACAGATATCACACTGGCTCTTGTCTTCTCTAGAAATGGGGCGTTTCCATTTCCATTGCTTTCCCTTCATTTGTAGTGTCTTGGAATTGTCTTCTTTCAAATGCTGTCCGTAGTGTTCAACAAAGCAGCCTGTTTTGCAAACTTTCCTCACCCTCCCAAAAATTGTACCCCCTCTTTTGTGGCAGATGAACCCATTGAGGTCATACAACTGACCACATCATCCCTGGAGACTAAACAGGCTGAAAGGTAGGCCCACTTGTTCCAGTTTCATGTTGCAGCAGGCCTTTGCTTATTTCCCTCTGGTGGAAGAGACTGCCACGAAGAGACTGCTAATGGGGAAGTAAATTAGCTGTAGACATAATTGGGGACTTACACAAGGGAGGAAGCTCTGTGACACAAAGGCTGCCATGCGAGCCATGTGTTATGTTCACAGTCCTGGGTGTGTCCGAACAGTCTGCTTTAGAAAACTACCAAATATATAATTAAAAACGAATGCCTCTAGCTCTTGTATAGAGAGGGTAGGAACATGGCCTGTAGCAGCAGCTTTCCTTTCAGGACAGAAACAGCTGGTGCAAACAATTGACTAAAGAAACACTGGACGTTTTGTAGATTGCAGTAGTATTTGCATTGTGGTCGGTTATTGTTTAGTAGATACCGCCAAAGGTGAAATGCCTTATAATGGATCGTCACGTGTGTAGGTAGTGGTGGTGAGGGTGGCAGGACAAATGAATGTTGTGGGAGGGCAGACACGGTGTATGGTGACTGCTCCAGCACCATAGCTTAAACAGTTAAGCATATGAACTGAGCACTTGTTGCATAAACCATTGTTTAATCAGTGTCCTGCCTTTCAAGACAGCACATGGCCAACTTTTTAAAGGCCACCTTTTGAAAACCTTGGTTTCTGGCAAATTGTACCATCGCTCCTCACTCTTGAGGTGTATGTAGAAAATAATTCCATTGTACATTTGCTCACAAATCACATGATTTAAAAAATAAATTCCTAAATAAAAATTAGGAACATAATAGGAAACTGCTGCTTCAGTCTTTCTGCTCAAGCAGCATCCTCTCTACGGCTTAGCATGGGCAATTCAACAAGCTTCACAGATGCCTTCAAACAACTAATGCAGCACTTTATTGTTAACAGTAACTTTTAGCCAGAAGGTTAAACTCCTCAAATTTAAGGGCCAGAATTCCAAATACTACAGTGTTTGTTTTGCATGGAGGAGACGCAATGACATTTGGTTAGGCAAATTGAGCCTGAAGTAAACAATGTCTTGGCAATGTTTGTGGCATAGCAGTCATTGAGAAGCGTAAGGTGTGGGTTATTTCTGTTTTAGGAGCCTTCCTTTGTAGAGAGTGAGATGCAAACAAGGCAACTGGATTATATGTGTAAGAGTAGATGGAAGATTTGTATAAGTGATGCTAGGATTGTCATGTTGATTATCTGTTATGGACACAAGTTCACAGTATTTGTATTTCTGTATGTGTGTGGTGGTGTGTGTGTGTGTTTTTTCCTTTTTTTCGTTTTTTGGGGGGGGGGGGGGGGGGTCCTTCGTCTGACTAGTTTTTAGAGCCCCAGGTGTCCTTCAGACCCAAACAGGATTCTTACTTTTAAGTCAGATGTGGTGGTAATCTTAAGAAAGGTGAGGAGCACAGACACATTTGGCCTACTCCAACCTTATTTATTTATTTACTCAGAATCTGTTTATTATAACTTATGAACAGATACAACAGTGATCTCAAAGCGTATATCCACATATCTTACGTTCACATAAACACCAAGCTCTTTCCCACATGAGGGTAAAAATCCTAGCAGAGGGTGGCTGGGATGGCTCACTTGGTGGAAGGCACAGCTGGTTGAGAGGAGACATTGTTAATCATATAGGCAGAAGCACAGGGAGAAGACCTGGGGTAGGTGCTGGTTAGTATGTGATCACCAGGGTCAGGGCCGTGTGGAAATGACTATCCACAATCCACCTCCTTCTCCCCACCCTGGATGTGGAGCAGAGGGGTGACTTGCTGGATGAGTCCCTCACCACTGTGTCCGGACCAGGAGATAAGAGGGCCGTCTGGTCCAACCATAAGTAGGGATAAAGGAGAAAACTAGAACCAAACTGGAGAAAGGGGAGAGGGTCCTCTGATTTCGCAGTGTCAATGAATGTGGAAATAATCAGTAGGGGTAGGTGGGTGTACAGAGGCGGTCTTCAGATGGAGGCGTGCCCAGGAGGGGGAGGTTAAGGCCCTTCGCCCCATCAGTGCCCGGGACCCCACCCACACCCCTTAGGACCGGGGTAGACCATTAATCAAACAGGTGGAGACCTCTGAGCTTAGAAGGCATGAAGCACAGGTGTTACAGTCAAATAATTCTGCCAGTCAGCCATTATAAGGGCCACAGATCTAACCCTGAAAAATATTTAAAGCAGAACGACCAAGGAACATCTGGAGGGGTAGAAAATCTTTTGAAATAAAGGAATGGAGGACAGGGCCATGCAGTTTTTGGCCATGGCCTTAGAGCATGACTTGTAGCACCTGCTTCAGGACATTCTCTTTATACTCCACCCACTCTTAAGCACAGATGCCAAGTCATGAAGTTGGCTAAGCATGTTAACCACTCCCTGCTGAGATAATCAGTGATCTGTAGTTCGTCAGTTAGAGTCCTGGCAAGGCTGACTCAAGGTTCAGTCACCCTTGGCCAATAAACTAAATATTTTCAAACTGTGATCAAATGTCTTTGTTTTTGTGGTAATTTGTGTGGTATTTTATATCCTATCTTTTCAAGGAACCTAGTTGTCCGTGTTCTCTTCTGCAGTAATTTTATATTTGTCAATTGCTGCATATGTACCTCTGTGAGCTAAGGTGCGGAGGGTAAGTCGGGTGTTCCTCACAGAAACCAGTTTACCTATTGGGAGCAGAGTTGGGCTTTGTGGAATCGTGGTCGCAGTAAATGACACGAATGTCATCGCTCTTTCATCCCTCCCTCTCCTTGGCAGTACAATTTCCTGCAGCAATATTTCTTTCATTGTTTGGGGCCCTTCTGTGGAAACCTCATCAAACCACATCTAATCTTCACCAGAGTTTGGGGGTTTGGCCTGCCGACGTTCATGCCTTTGCTTCACTATTTGTACCTGTGAATGAGGGATGCACAATGGGGTTACTTCCCCATATGTTGTCCACGTACCAGCCAAAGGTTGATTCACAGATGGAGCCCTCTCTGCCTGACGTTTCATCTTTGCACCTGGCCACGGTTGGCCCGGCCAAGAAATCTGAGCACATCCACACTATCTCTTAAGCGTGTGTTGCAGATCTTTTCATTAGTCTCCTAGTATAATTTGTGTTTCATCACACATAGAAATGGCTCTCTCTTAGCATCAAGGCCCATTCTCTACCTTATTTAAATCTTAGTTTGAGCCTTTGTGTTTATTTTTTATTTTTCAGATTTGATTAGCGCCTCTTCTGGATGTATGTGTGTGTGTGTTTGTGTATGTGTGTGTGTGTTTTTTTTTATTTTTTTTTATATATATATATATATATAAAAGGTGCTTATATTTTTGTCATTCACATCATGCTAAGCTACTTGAGTGGATCCCTGTGTTAGGATTGTTGTTTGAAATCTCGAGTCCATGCTACTAAATACACTTTGAGTCCAGTCCCAATGAGGCCACCGGAAGTGGAATCACTAAGCACCAATCCCATTAGGCATGGTCAACTGTCCTTGTTGGGATATCGTTCATCAGGGGTCCAGATGGAGGTTGTCATCTTCTGTGCAACCTCTGTGGACTGAAGGTGGACATGGAAATAATATGGGCTTGTGTTTACTCTGTCCATCAGTCAATGGCGATTTTTGCACACGGCATGATAATACCTGCTCATGGTAGTGGGCAAAGTAAAGCCCGTTTCGGCCAATGCAGGATCCAGCTACCTTCTGCTTAAGGGCGCACTTCTTACTTGTCGGGGTGCCATTGCACATAAAAACATTACAACCTGTCAGTTATTTTGAGTTGTTCCTTGCATAGGTGTACTGTTCATGACCTCGCACTTGTCAAAGATGATCAGAAATACTTTTTCTCCATCGTCTCCACTCGCAGAGAAATCTACGAAAACATCAACCTACGAACCATAGAGAGACCCTAAGTCTGCATAACTTTGAGGCGACTGGTCAATTGGCGCCCAGTTTACAAGCTAAACTAGACTATTATGGGAAGAGGGATATAACGAAGAGCAGTATTGTTCACTCCGTAATTTAAATATACGTTTTAGGACCCTATAAGTGGCTCACTGGCAGTAGCATGCTTAAACTAAGCGGTAATGAGCAAACCTGAACTACAAAACATATTACTGTGCCCAGCAGTGGATATATATATTTTTTTTTTTGTATTAAGGTGGCATGCTACCGCTTGGGTGATCTGTACAAATAAATGCATGCAATAGTACTGAGTATAGTTGTGTCGATGTGCTACACATAAGGCATATACAGTCTGGGTAATTGCTGTGTTCAAGTCTGGTGGAGTCATCAGATCAACAGCAATTGTTCCGTTCCACAGGATGACGTGGGTGTTTTTTCTTTCTTCTTTTTTTTTTTTTTTTCTTCTTTTAGTGTGGATGTGCAGCTATCGGAGGGACCAAAATCTACTCCATCTTCTCGAGTGAACCTTTTATTAAAGACCTCCTCTACAGCATCTTCTTTCCAGAGGTATCTTTACATTGAAATAAAATTTCAGTAATATGAAATTACCGAATTAATTATGACAGTTATATTACAAATGGTGTAACTGTTAAATGTTAAAATGTTCATTTTGTTAAATATTTTGACACTATCATTGTTTGTGTCATTTCATTCAAAAAACGATCTGTTTTTATTGTAGAAGGTTGCCTGCCTTAACTGCCAACTGTTGCAATAATTCTGGGATGTGGAGACCTGACTACAAAAGCATGTTTTGTATTCTTCTAACCTTCTGTTTTGAGAGGCACTTTTGCCCTTAGTCGACGACAGTTGATAATTTGATGGTGGAAGGTAGTAATCATACCCATCTAAAATCAACTCACTACACAATTCTGAGCTTTCCTGATTTAACAGGAAGCCCTGAATATGTGCACGGTGCTGCCCGAGGCATATTGGGTATTATCCTATTCATACACATGACGTCACATGTTTCATATTCATGTCCGTCATATGCCGCCCCCATGACTAGGATCCGCTATGCCGGACCAGTAAACGGGGCTTTCACAAGCTCATGTAAGGTCTGCACTGCAATCACCCATAAGCAAGAGTTCATTCAGTTGCAGCGCATGCAGTTCCGTTACATTCTCTGACTCGTCTGGGTTGTCCAATCAGGAGTCATGACTGAGCACTGGCAGCAAGAACACTGAATCCACACGAAGAGCTTTCTGTTAAACATTTGTGTCTTTCTGGCATGGGCAAGTGCAGTCCCTGCATGCCACGTACTGGATCTGGCTCACTGTGTGAGTGGCGCTGTCCTCTGCAGACCAGCAGTGTGATGTTTCTTAATTGAACCTCACAATTTCCTTCAGGTGTCAAGTCGATGGAAAACTGCATCAAGAAGTCACTGGTGGCCACTAGGGTTTGTTGGAGCCGGCGGAGTATCACTCTGTGGAATTCCACAGAGATACATAAAAACTCAGCGAGATTCCATGGAGTTCTGTCAACATGCACAGAGTATGCAGTTTGTGTTGCAATATGGCGCGAGCAACGATGAAACTGCGCGAACGGCACCATGTGTTTCACAAGAGCGTGCAGCCCTTCAAGCTGATTTTGCTCCTGCTCGAGCGGCAGCAAATCTATGCAATCTTCAGTGACCGCCCGTGTTCGAAAGTTGCACTAATGGTTGCCAAATCTCGCTCGCCAGCTTTCATTTTCTTGTACCTTGCTGAATAAAAATTCTGCCATTCGGCAATTGTTGGAATTTGGTTGGCACTCCGCAATAAAGAGTAACATGAAGTGACCAAAATTCTGCAGAACGTAACATTCTGCCCACCCCTAGTGATGACAGCTATATAAAAAGCTGTAGTGGTAATTGAGCTTGTTTTAAACACTAAATACCTAAATCTTTTGAACGGATCATCCTACAAAACCTTGTGTCCTGCCCTGTACAGATCAAATCTCTCAAACCTTTTGCTGGATTTAACATGATCAGTGGGTGCCAGAATTCCACCCGAGAGGCTGTACTACAAACGTAATTAGTTGGGAATGGTCATGACAGCCTACTTGCATGCCACATATTAATGAAACATAAGAGGAAGATCTCTTCCTCATCATTTGTAGATGGGAGCAAAAAACCACAATTGCAACCCAAGTCCAAAGGTCCTGATCGAAATTGGAACTCCTGTAACTGCATTACCTCTGTATAGTAAAGTATGCCACCACTATAGCAGCATGCCATGGTCCTCAGAAGGAAGCCCTGTAGTTGTTTTCTGAATGTGGAGACACGTCATGCAGAATTGAGCACAAATGCCTACAGGTCAAACAAGAGGTTTTCGGATATGATCATGGAACCACTCTGAGACCCGTCAAAGTCTCAAAACTACGTAGGAACGGTCTGACAAGAATCTAAGAGACTCCCATGCAATGAAGGATGCTTTTAAGCACAACACCAAGATGCGGTGTTTGGATGCAAGAAAGAAAGGTTGGCAAACTTGTCTGGTGAATGGGAATCCCTACACTGCAGGGACTTTTTCCTTGAAGAAGAGACACTGGGAATGGTAGCTCATTGTTCCACAAATACTGCTGATAGTCGCTGATAAAGTGATAGGCAATGGTGATCACATGCGAGTGCTGACACTTTAATTTGCTTTTGTAAGTTCACGGTTTGGTGATCAATCAGTCAGAAACAACTCGTCCTTGTACTTCAAGGCACAGCCCCACAGCTACTGTATAGGACCAAAGATGGGCACTACAACTGGAAGTCTGTTTGTTTTGAAGTACAACTGCATGCAGGATGAATAATATTGTTTACATGTACATACATCCTACATCCCACCCAACCAAGAAATTTGCAGACCTGTTAAAAAAAAAAAAAAAAAAAAAAAAGACTAGCATTTTCACCTGGTAACACATGGGTTTTTCAGAAGATTTGACCATTATTGAGATTGTAAAAGATATCTTTGAGAATTCTTGCCTCCAGCAGCACCAACCCGCGTACTTGAGAGCACATGTAAATCTTTCTTTCTTGACTGACACAAATACAGAAGTCTGTCCACCTCAGGTGGGAGGTACTGTATGATGACCCTTGACGGGTACACCCAATACCCACTAATGGCCATAAAATTCAAAGAGATCTGGTCCACACATGGCCAACCACAGTCAAAACCGACAGTGGTCCAGTGTTCAAGAGTCTAAATTCTTACTATACCTGGTGAATATGCATTTTGTCAAAGGAAAAATTATCCCAACTGAGTAAGTTGAAAGATTCATGTGCACCAAGAAGAAGCCTATGCACATCAGTTGAGCAATAGACCATCAGTGTTGAAACCATCACCTCCTCTGTATGCATCTCAATACCCTGCACTGTGCTCCTGAATCCATGTTGTCATCCTACGACCAAAGGGCCCTCTGTCTGGTCCCCCTCAGATGAGTCGCTGCGACCCAAAAACAATGACTGCATCAGTCCCTGAAAGTGCTCAGCCTTCTGCGGTAGGATGGGCGAAGTGGTACTTGAGATGGACAGACATCTTGGGTAGAATGTTAGAATACCCATTTAGTGTACACCATGATGGTAAATGTCAGAAAGGTCACGTAGTTAACCACGTAGTGTGACGGCAAGGGATTGCCTAGAAATTCTCGAATTCAGAGAGGAAACCAGGTCTCTGCTGAACTGTCACCTTCATTGGCAATGCTTCCTAGGGCAAAAACTGGAACAGGCTGGCACTCTTCATGCATTCCTAACGTTTTGTGGAAGGAGGATACACTGAGTCACTGACTACAGAGCCACAGAATGAGTGGTGGCATTATTTGTCAGAGGTATGAAAGATTTGCACTTCATCCCCAGCCCTGCCTCATCGCAGTCAATCAATGTGAACTATACAGATTACAATACATTTTGACTTGTGCGTGTTGATTTGTGTTTCCATACAGGTAGGGATGGATATTCATCTCCGTTGGTTAATCATATCCTCTATCATCTCATTCTCGCTTGCGCTTGAGATTAACTGTACGGGACCCATATCCTATGGATTTTGGTGCACGTGGCGGCCAGTCTGCATTAAGACACCCATCACGTATGTTTCCATTCCATTGTCTGCATAGGTCAGATAGGATGTTAAATCTAGGGTCATTCGTACCTCAACTCCAACCCCTTTCTGAAGGGTGTTGTCCTCTTTTCATATTCATACTCCTCACAAACAAATTTCCCCTTTAAAACCTAAATGGACCATCCACTTTTCAAACCTTTATGACTTTCCAAAAATCTTCATTCTCATTTTACTTTAACGGATCACCCTCAATGCCCAACTTCCCCTCCATTTGAGAATTGACTGGTAGGTAAACAAGCATTGGCAAAGCCAGTAGAGCTCACTTTTGCAAGGGTTAGAGCTATTGACGTAAATGACAATGTCTTTACCAATGTGTTATGGAAGTGATGTATGTGGTGTGGAATTATGTAGGTTGGCTTGGAATTGTTAGTTGTGGATGGTAATTTATGTGGTTTTGAGTGTACTGGAATTATGTGGAGTCTAATTGTGTGTCATGGAGTGTAATTATGTGGAATAGTATTTTGTGTTGTGGAGTAGTATGATGAGTTTGTGATGTGCTGTTGAATTTTGTGACATGATGTGGAATTCAGTTGTGTGCATTGGATGTATGTAGTGTGTGTAATTGTGTTGTAGAATGGAAATGTATAGAGCTGAATTGTGTGGCGTGAAGCTGTGTGGCGTTGAGTGGAATTTTGCTGATTGGAATTATGTGGCATGGTGTGGAGTGTATATATGTGGATTGTTGCTATGTGACAGAGTGGTTTTAAGTGAGCTGTATCTATGTGGTACTGAGTACAGAAATTATGTGGAGTGAGTCATGTTGTGTTGAGAGGTATTAAATGGCGTGTAATAATGTTGGGTGGAGTCGAATTATGTGGTGGTGAATTGTGTGGTGTTGTGTGTGACACTAAACATCCAGTTGTGTTTCGCAGAATTGGAAGCTCTTGATCAACCTATGAAAAAATAGATAATAAGCAATCACCAAGAATTAAAAAAATAAAGATCTGACCGTTTCCTAAAACACACATCTCAATGGGCATCAACTGAAAATAATTAATGGTCCGTTTATACAGATGGAGGTCCCATCTCCCACACTCTTTTGAGCCTTTCGTCATGCAGTAAAGTGATGCGACATGCCTGTGGCAACATGAACAAAAGTGAAAATAACTTATTTTGGATAGAATGCTGAACAATGCAAACATTCATCCCCAGTCTCAGATCTGGGTTTAATCCATTGAGTTTTTTGCTCACCATGCCACCCCAGTTTGGAGCCAGCCACATGCAAATCAGTCTTGACCCTCCTCCAGATGGGTTCAGTTCATCCTGAACTGCCAGGTCCGGTCATCCTTGGACCAGAAACAAGTATCCTGGGACCGGTTTCAGTGTGTCACCCTTCATCAGCCAGGCTAGCTTGAATCGAGAGGCACAGTGAGGACGGGACTCACGCCTGGGCATACCTTTCCCACTTAGGGCAACAAAAGCAAAAAGAGCAGATGATGACGAATTGTTGAACAATGCAAACATTCACCCCCAGTCACAGATCTACGTTTAATCCATCATTATTTTACTCACGACCCAATCCCAGTTTGGACCAAGCCAAATTCAGAACAGTCTTGACCCTGCTCGCCATAGGAACAGTCCAGCCCGAACTGCGCACTCATCCGAAAGTCAAGTTCCCATACATGGCCACTTATTTTATACATCTCGCCCAACATTCTTCCAATCGTGTTTGATAGAGTAGCTATTTGCATGTCGATTCGGAAAGAACTTAGGTACTTAGAAGAGGCCCGAAAGCGTAGAATACATGGCAATACAATACTGCATGCACTCCAATGCTGACCCATCAGTGTGTGCCTCTAAGAACTTTCCTTTCTGGCCACCTTCTGTGCATGGGCCCGCCGAGCACTAAAATGTCTATAGGTTAAAAGAATGTCAATAGAATTTTGCTCTGAACATACACATCCAATGCTTTCACCGTTTTTAAACACTAAAACATTTAATGATGATTTACAGTTTTAAAGCTTTCATTATCAGAGATGGTTTCAAATTTTTACATTTGTTTGAGGCTTTCCCTGTAAGTAAATGCCTGTGCCACAGTAGACTGTTAAATTACCATAACCAGGGACACTAAATAAGGAACAATAAGGAAGCAACCCATAGAGGCCAAATCAAAATTAAGTGGAACACTCTGAAATGGAGGTGAAAGTCACTACTGAAAGCTCAGGAACGGTGTTGTAATAGGATATGATTGATAATGTAGTTGGAGAGCTCTTGGTATTACAAATTAAGATGGTCTTCAAGCAGATAATGCACTGATAGGTGTTAACCTGATAAATTGTTACATTCGTGCTTTGCACAAGCGATGCAAGTTATATTTTGGCAAGTGAGCGTGTCCTCTGAATATTATCAGTGAGCAGAGGAAATGGTGCGTTTGAAAGCAGCCACTCGAGGATCCAAAACAACCGTTCTCTGCGTGGTGTTGGCAGCCACAGAAATACATATCCCATGTTGCCGGGACAAGTGACATCATCAGGAACATCGCGCATAGTAAGCTGGTGGAGCCATGGTTAATTCACTTTACAGTACCATACACTTTTTTTTTAGGTTTGAGCATGCGATTGCGCATGCCTATCTCTTGCGAGACACTTTATTAGTTAGAAAAGGGCTCGCAGGGGCGTGGCCGGGCCACAAAACAAGATGGGCTCTTAGAGCGAGAGCTCCGCGCCGAGGCGGTCCCGGAGTGGCGACGGGGGCGAGAAGACAGCCGGACAACACACCGGGTTCGGTGCCCCTCCACCCCTACAACAGCGGCGACACGGAACCATGTCCGGGGACCCCGTAGGAGCGGGACGCAAGGCAGGAAACTCGCGACTCGCCCCAGGCCGATAAGGCCTGGAAAAAGGGGCGGAGTCGCGTCTTCGGAAGACCGGGGACGGCGTGCCCGTAGCGGCAAGGAGCAAGCTGAACAGACCGCAGGGACTGCGGGAGCCGTGACGACCCGCATCCATCTCCCTACAACGCCAACAAACACCCGTGGATGTCCCCCCACCCCCACAGAGGGAAACGGGAAGACGCAGCAAAGGGGTGCGGCCCCTTCGACAGCCGGGAGAGAAACCCAAAGAGAGGTAGGATCGAATCTCTTCAAAATAAGAACGGCATCGCCGGAGGCAGAGGCACGACTTCTCCCCTCTTTTCCATCACAGAGGGACAACAAAAACCCTCCCGCTGAGATAATAAACTTTCTCCCCCCCCTCCAGACAACTAATACTGAGGAGGGCAGAGGGGCACGACGGGAGGCACGTGGAGGCGAGGGGACGAGAGGGGTGAGCGACTGGAGGGGCACCGGAGATGAGGAGAGCCAGAGGGAGCCAAGAGAACAGAGATACAGTAGAAGGGAGTGGACTGACACCAGTGTAAGCCACCGAACATCTATATCCTTATCGGAATCTACGGAGGGAATCTCGGGCCCCACTTGGTCAGACTCTGTAGACAATTGAGGCGATGCCCGGCAACAAACCGAACCATAAACCTGTCAGCAAGCCTGCACGACAACTATTATTCTCAGAAGCGCTACAACACAAACGCCTAACCCCCACGAAGATAAACCCTCAAACATCGCCACCTTTAAACGAGTCCACCACGATGCCTGATAAAGATCAATCCACGACTATGGACAGGATACTACAAGAGATCACCACCGTCAGCCGCCGCATAGAGGGGATGGACGCCTCTATAACTTCATTGACACTAGAAACCAAATCCATGCGATCTGACATTGCCGGCTTTCAATCTAGAGTGACAGGGCTAGAACAACGCATGGGATCACTAGAGACGCAGATCAACACGTCTCAGGTGCGAGAACAAGACTTCATCTACCTCAGGAGCAAACTAACGGACATGGAGGACAGGAGCCGGAGAGACAATATCCGCATACTTGGGATCCCGGAAAACGAAGAAGGCTCGGATATGCAGACTTTTCTGACCTCCACTCTTCCAAAAATGATTTCATTGGACTTTGACCCGCCGCTAGAATTCCAACGGGCACACAGGATAGGCCCAAAACGCTCTGACAACTCCTCAAGGCCCCGCCCAATCATCGCATGCTTGCTGCGGCATAATCAAACCCGACAAATACTCCAAGTAGCACGCAACCACGGCCCTTTCCGAATAGACCAGCACGAGATCCGAATAACCGCCGATTACTCCAAGGAAACCAACGAACGTAGAAAGGCTTTCCTAGCCCTACGACCCCGGCTTCGCAAACTAGAGATGAAATACGGTCTCTTTGACCCTGCAAGAATGTGGGTTACAAAAAATGGAGTATCCAAGGACTTTTATTACCCCGACGAATTGAGACTCTTCCTTGACTCTTTCCAATCCCAGCCTATGGACTCTTACAACACAGACAGTGAGCATGACATTGTAGGAGGCAGTGATAGGGCCGAAACCCCCCACTCGGGAATAGAAAAGGTGAAGACGGCTCTACACGACACCGGAGCCAGTCATAGAGGTAGAGACATGGAGAGACTAACTAGATCATATGATGACAGGGGTCAGATTTTACACGCAGTAGTAACCCACACCCAATTATCGGAAAGAGACAAATCCTGCTCCCCTTTAAAGCCTACAACTGGGTCTTCTTGAGAAGGTAACGTGACAAGACGACTTATGGGACTATCGCCAGAGAGTCGAAAATAACAACTATAGACTCCGCGGAAGGATGAGTACCTTTCCAGATCATATGTGTATTACTATTGTAATTGTCTAAGACTGCTAGTATCAATGTTAAAACCAGATACATGAAAAATCTATGCTCTTTATGACTAGAGCCGAGGCCCTATAATGGAAACTACCAGTAAATCGTTATTTGCCCTCAGTACACAACAGATGATGATTACTAGAACAGGGATCAGACCCCACCAACTCACTGTATGTTGAATAAGGGCCCGGTCCCGACCCTATAACCCTATAACAAGGGCATTAAACGGATAACAAAAAATAAACACTAATTAACTATCATGGAACTTACCTTATATTCCACACACTACAAAGTATCTCATGGTAGTAAACAACAAAGTATGTGAAACTTTCCTAATACACACCACACTCGACCAGCGCCGACATTAGAACCGTTTAGCCCCCATTATCACCCCAAGGGATGGGACTTGACCACGTAAAGATAAATTAATTCCAATACAGGGACACACAATACGATATAACCTGAAACATATCAAAGCTCCCACTACTTGACTTTACCTTATTCTACAATAAGAAACTGGGGGAAAAAAAAAGAAAAAAAAAAAAAAAAATAGAACACGAGGACATAATACAACATAATACCGCATAACAAAGTGAAATATTATGACATTCTACACTGCCACTCCACACCACATTATAACATCACAATGTAAATTTTATAAACTATTAGCTATTCTTTTCCCCAGATGTTCGTACCTACCCCCATCCTAATCATTATTACTATCTTAAACTATCATCAACAACAGAACGACTATGATGGTGGCACATACCAAGTAAGACCTTAGTAGGTCAGTATTATGATGTAATAATACACGGCAAGGAGTTAGTAATAGGATGAGATACGCACTATCCTCGCGTAACCCGGGGCTCAGCTACACTCATTACCTATCCTACGATTAATAGAGAGATGTTTGGCATAATGGCTCCTAACATGATAATGTGATAAGATGCCAGGATATGTTATGTTGATCAACCTAATATGTCATTGAACAGTTGTAAGGCGAGACGAGACGAGGCAGTGTTATAGTTGAAAAGAAATGCTCAGGAAGTATTATATTATACTGTATATTGGTATCTTTATGTACCCATGCATATGCGAGAACTATAATACTCTGTTTGAGCTCTCTCCCCCCCCTCCCCTCTCCAGCCGGTCTCGGTCTTTCTGTCTGCCCAGTCCCTACTTTAATTTACGACCCTATCTTATGAACTCCTAAACACCCTACGATACCATACAACATCAAGTACTAGGCACAACATCCTAAACACCATACCCCATCAACACCCGACACCCTCCCCCTCCTCTCCAGCGCCGCTCAGGTACTATAGTTATTAACCGATCATTACTTCTGCCAATATACACTTTAGTTATATAACTAATACACTAGCCACTAACCACCGATGAACAGACCCACTTCCCGATACATAAACATAAGCACTGCTGTGTGCCCCCTCCCCCACCCCTCCTTATCACCGACATATCGATAACTGGCTGTCTGCTGTTTCCCCCCTTTGCCCCCCCCGATCGAGACCGCCCGACGGCACGAGAGCTCCGAGAGAAATCGGTCCCGCCGTTTACAGACCTAACGAACGAAGGAGGTTGGACTCCTAACCTCCCTCATCCCTACCCTTCTCCACTTCTTCCCCCAAATTGCACGCTCTCTTGCTATACTCTCAATCTCAACTTCAGCACACGCATCCATCCCTTCCCCCCCCTTCTCCCTCTTTTCTTCTCCCTCTCATTTCTCCTTGCCTTCTTTTTCCCTCATATTTCCCCTCCATCTGGCTCTCGTCCTACTTATATTACCTCTCTTCCTTCACCCTCTCCTCTCTCTTCTCTTTCTTCTCCAGAGGATTCCCTTGGCCTCCACCAGCTACTAACCCCCGTATAAAATAAAATAAAATAAAACACCGTATCATATTGAAACACAACTCCCACTCTAACTACTAAGTCAATATCTCCCACCCTCCCTCCCCCCCCCCCCCCCCCCACCAACACCAACCCCGGATCGAGGGTGCTTACTTACTCACAATTATCCAATATGTCGAAGCCCCACCCTCAAGCGACGCGACCATTACGCATACTCTCTTGGAATGTACACAGCATGACGAGCTATGTTAAGCGGAAAAAGATACTGTCCTATCTTCAATCCAAAAAAACAGATATAGCTCTGATTCAAGAGACTCACCTTGACACTCTGGAATCCAGTAAACTTAAACAGGATTGAGTAGGGAGGGTTGCCTTCAGCTGCCGTCCAACGAGTCAGGAATCTGGAAGTAACGGACCCCGCAAATGTGGAGTGGCGATACTAGTGCGTAAATCCCTCCCGGTCACTATCATTAAAACCTGGAATGATACGGAAGGAAGGTATATATTTGCTAAATTAAAACTAGGGGACACTGTTTTATGCGTGGGATCCGTTTACGCACCAACCGGCCCAAAACGCCCATTCCTTCTACAGCTAAATCGCCTCCTGACAGAAATCGGAACTACTCGATACATAATCGGGGGAGACTGGAATCTCGTCCAAGACGCCATAATGGATAGGACAGGCCCTGTCGATGTATGTAACAATCACGACAGAGCGCTTCTGACAGACCTGACCACTGACGTCGGTCTGGTGGACTGCTGGAGAATACAACACCCGAAAGATAAGGAATATACTTTCTTATCCACCGTCCATGGCACCCAATCGCGTCTGGATTATTTCTTAGTATCACACACTGTAATCCCTCATATACAAGACACCTGTATCCTAGACAGCGTGCTCTCAGATCACTCCCCAATACTAATCCGGATCCAGGTGGGACTCTCCTTCTCTGGTCGTAAACCATGGCGATTGGCTGTACACAGATATCGCTCTCCACAAGGGAAGGAACAACTAAAAGCTCATGTAACCACATACGTGGCCGAGAATTCAGGCACTGTATCCTCAAAAAGGATCCTATGGGCGGCAGCAAAAGCAACCCTAAGAGGGAATATGATGCGAGATGCAGCACTGGCCAACAAAGACAGAATAGCCCGCCAAACCACCTTAGAGACCACGATACAGGACCTCACTAAACAATATACCGCCCAACCATCCCCTAGGCTGCGACACGCCTTAGAACAGGCCTGCATGGCACACAATGAACTCTATACATCTCAGGCGGAATACGCACTGCAAAAATTGCGAGGCCGCCATTACGAACAAGGGGAAAAAGAAGGTCGCCTCCTAGCGGCGCAGCTCCGACAAAGAGTGGCAGCCTCTGCCATTGCGGCCATAACATCTTCTTCAGGAGCAGTGCTAACTCGCCCACAAGACATTGTAAACGAGTTCGCCAAGTACTACCGACATTTGTACACTCCTGAAACAACGACAGATCAAACACAAATGGAGACATTCCTTGCCGCGGCCAATCTACCCCGTCTGTCTGAGGCAGGCAGGGCCCTCTTGGACGGTAACATAAGCAAAGAAGAGATAACCCAAGTTATAACAAACCTCCCCTACCATAAATCACCAGGAGAGGACGGATTCCCTGCGGAATTCTATAAATGGGCTGGGGAGGAGGCAATAACCGCAGTACATGAAGCACTGACGGAAGCATGTCAAGAAGGCTCCCTGGGCACTCTATCCAATAAAGCCACGATTGTCATCTTGCCTAAGCCAGGGAGAGACCCCCTTCTTTGCGGCAGTTACCGTCCTATCTCCCTTTTGAATGGGGATGTCAAACTCCTAGCCAGTGTTCTAGCAGCGCGGCTCCGCAAGGTGATACCATCATTGATTCACAATACCCAAGTAGGATTTGTACCAGGCCGTGCCTCCAGAAATCATATGCGAACTCTTTGCCATACACTGTTAGAATCCATACAATTACCTGACGAAGCCCTAGCCCTGTACCTAGACGCGGAGAAAGCATTCGACCGCATTGAGTGGCCCTACCTATTCACAACCATGAAGCATTTTGGCCTGGGGGAACAATTTATCTCTAAAGTACGTTTATTATATGACCACCCCACAGCCCAGGTTAACTGTGGGGGCATCATGTCAGACCCATTCCCTATCGGAAGGGGCACACGCCAGGGATGCCCCTTGTCGCCACTCCTATTTTTATTGGCCATGGAACCCCTAGCTGCCACCATACGAAATTCTCACCAAATAAAAGGGATCCATATCACCGGGGGCATATCCAAAATATATCTCTACGCAGACGACATTCTGTTAACAATGTCCGATCTAGAAACCTCGCTCCCAGCACTACTTTCCACTATAGAAGACTTTGCATCCCTATCCGGATATCGGGTAAACTGGGATAAAAGTGAGGCACTACCATTATCCCGCATAACGACGAGGGCAGCGATACATGGCCTTCAATTCAAATGGACCCCGACCCGCCTTAAATATTTAGGAACGTTTATTAACAGAGGTCTAGAACATATGGTCAGGGACAACATAGACCCCCTTATATCTAAAATGAAACAAGACTTTGCCAAATGGTCCCTACTAGGCCTGTCCATGTGGGGCAGGACACAGGCGGTCAGAATGGTCACCTTACCACGCTTCACATACGTGTTAGGCATGCTTCCCCTACAGATACCTCTTTCCTCACTCCGATTAATAGACGCATCCATAAGGGCCTTCGTCTGGGGCTCCTCACACCCAAGACTGAAACCTGCAATAATACTGGCACGACGGCTCTACGGAGGATTAGGACTACCCTCGGTAGAACAATACTCTCTGGCCCTACAACTCTCACAGCTAATATATACGCTTCCGGATATAGCCGATCCACCGCAATGGGTGATCACAGAGAAACTCCTATATGGACAGTATACGGAGATGGGAGGAACATACGCCCCCTTAACTAACCCCATCCTCAAGGCTACAAACACAGCGTGGTGCAGAGCCCATCGACTACTAGGAGTACACCCCTCCCTGCATACTCAGGCTCCCATAGCAGGGAATAAAAGCATTAAAATAGGAGGGACTATTCTCAGATGGCCCCAATGGTCCGAGGCAGGTATCCACAATATATCTCACATAATAGATGGAGATAGCTTCCGCACATTCGCCTCCCTCCAGGAAGAATTTGGTATCCAAAGTAACCAGGAGTGGCGATATCTACAGCTCAAACACTGTATGCGGAGAACATTAGGAACCCCCCCGTGGCTGCTCAAAACCTCACCCATCGTCACCTATCTTCAGAAATGGGGCCGACAAAAAGGCGTCTTGGCTGGCCTCTATGCCGAATTAACTAACCACCTTTAAGCGTAGTCGTTCAAGTAAAGGCTGAGAGTAAAGTGGCAGGACATACTAGAGATAACCTACACGGACGAAGAATGGCCAGACATACTAGAAGCCCTCGACAGGGGTGTACGTGAAGCACGCCTGAAATTTTGCCTATTTAATATCCTTCAGGGATGGTACTGGACCCCCGTTAAACTCTTCAGGGCAGGGTTGATACCTCACGCGAACTGTTGGAGATGCACAGAGCCATATTGCGACCAACTTCATATTTTATGCCACTGCCCCACGGTACAGTCACTATGGGACGCGGTAAGCCTCGCCTTATCGGACTTCATACAGATACCAAAACCGACCCCACCAGCATTTATCATTCTACATGACATTCGCCCGTATCCCTCCCTATCGCGGGCACATAAACGATTAATCCACACGGCGCTAGCCACGGCCAAAATATGCATACTCCGGCACTGGAGATCTAGCATTGCCCCCACACCCATGGAATGGATGACTGCCATGTATCAAACGGCTACCCATGAACGAGTGATTTATAACCTACAGGACCAAGCAGAACAATTTGAGGAGGTCTGGCGCCCATTCTTGAAGAGACCATGAAGCGGCTGGTGGATGACCAACGGATGATCAATGTTCAATGATCAATGATTAGGGAATATTAATTACCAATCACCCTCTGAGAATCCTAGACTCCGGAAACACATTTAATCTCCTACTGCCCCCTCTCTCTCTCCCTAGCTACGCTATCCTCTCTTCTCTCTCTCTTTTTTCTCTCTCTCTATCAATCCACAGGCCTCTAATTTTGTCACATGCCCGAGACCCTGAACTACCCAACATAGTAATACAAGTCGCTTCCTAACACAAACAAGGACTGAGAAATCAACTCATATAAGACGTAGACACTCTCTAACCGACCTTACCATATCTATCATACATATTATCTACCCCTAGATAATAACTTGCTACAGACGGAGAAGTACAGAACGATCTACTCTTAGGCCTGAACAAGCTAGTCTCAGGATACAAAGACCCCCTGCCTACCTCGAGTCTCTTCATTCTACATTCCCCCGCGATTACCCTTCCTCTTTCTCCCTCTTTCTTTCCCTTCTCTCCCCCTCCCCATTTCATATGACTATTTTGTCTCTCCCCTATACCAAGACCAACACCTCCTACACAACCCTATCCTCGCTCCCCCTCCCCTTACCACCCCCCCCCCCCACCTGTTTTCCACTCTTCTTCAAAATAAGGGTACACAACTCAACTATGCAACTGGGAATTTTTACTTACCTGACAGTACATGTATATATGCTTACAATGGAAATAATTGTGGTAAACGAACAAAAACAATGTTTTGAAAGCTAAACAGTTTGTTTATATGCTGCATGTACCGCCTTATATATTCTTAATAAAACTTTTGAAACTTGAAAAAAAAAAAAAAAAAGAAAAGGGCTCGCAGCTCCGGCAGTGTCTTTCATTGGTTCGTGGGCTTGCCTTTCAAAATCTTCTTGCTTTCATTAGTGGAAGGCATGCATACGTCATGCCTTTTCCGTTGGTTAGCCCTCCTCGGGTGCAGCAACCAAGTACTGAAAACATACGAGGCTCGCTGTTTTCAGTCCGGTATGTGGACTACTTTTTATTATCTTTTTTTTGCAGCACGATCTCGCTTGGCAGAAGTCGAGCACTTTGCATGACATCGACCCTGTTACATAGTTAACTGAACTTTTGCTGGTGACGTAGATAATTGCACTTTTGCCGATAGGTTTCACTACGAGTGAACTGTAGCAGCGTGATCACGTTTTTTCTTCTTCTATTTAATGTGGAAAGAAAAGTCCGGTTGGGAGTTTACAACTACTAATAGCTCCAACTCTGAGAAATGCGAGACCCGTTGCATTGCAAATGCTTGTTCTGTTTGGTTGTGTTATATGCTGCACTCTAAGAGCGAGCTGCATGAGTTGTGGACTCCAATGCCGGATGGAAATGCTTCATTGGGGGCACTTTTATTACACTGAGTGCCACTGTTGACATCATGGCGCGAGCACAAAGTTCAACCACTTTGCATTACCTGGAGAATCATGAGGAGGGCGGTTTTACCTTTTGTGATTCAGTATAGTCCATGGCAGGAAAGCTTTTCCACAAGAGTCGCGCCTGCCAGGGACAGGGTGATCCAAGCAAGCATTCTCAGTAGAGGTGCTGTGGTAAGCAGTGATGAGGGAGGGGCATGGAACAGGTGCACTGTGAAAACAGCGCCTGACATTTGATCTCTGTCTTTGAATGCTTTGCAGACGTGAGGAGATACGAACATGTTTGATAGCCCTGTTTACAACGGTGCTGTAGCACTTGAAAACACAAGCTCTTCTAATGAGAAACCCACCAGAAGGGAAGCTTTACCAAACACAAGCAGGAAACAAAGGAAAAAATTGCTGCGAAAAACGAACAGATAAGCACCAAAGTGTAAAGATACCAGTAGTTGGGCAGTGCTCCATGGGATGAAACAAAACACAACAAGCACTGACATAGCCAATAGGTCTCGCCTTTTGGACTTTATAAGTGTTTGGCAAAGCCAATAGCTCTGGCTAATGTCATTAAGCTATGTTTTAGAGCAGCAGTTATTGTTACCATCCAACTGAAGAGTATTCTGTTGATGGACCAGTAAAGGATAAACTGCTGAGTTTACACAATCTGAATAGAATGTGTAACGAGTAAACCTAAATCTCTACAGAAAATGTATTAAAACGTTGGACTACATGAGCTGAGAAAAATCCAGAAAGGCCGAAATCGATTTACTGCCTACACATTATATACACTTTGATGAAGTAGGGACTCCGCCAAATGCATGGCTGTCAAAAGGAAAATATCTTGTGAGACACCCATGTCCATTTCTTTCTTGTTAGCCAATGGTAAATTGCACTCTGAGGCGTGGAGTTTCTCTTCGAATACTGGAAAAAGTGTTAAAAAATGCAGGTTGAAGTGCTGTTTGGCTAATAGGTCAGGAGTTGCAGGAAATGACCAACATGGCCTGGGTCATTTAGCAGCTATGTAAATATCCTAGAGTTGCACTTCTACAAAACACTATACTTTCTAGCCCTCACCTTTTTGGTTATAAATCTTTTTTCTTTTTCTAAAATGTGTTCATCCAAGTGGCCACATTAAAGCGCACAAAGACTACAGTTCCCAGAAAGCATTACGATGTCAATTGAAAGTTCAGCACGGAAATCAGTACTGTCTCTCCCAACATGGAACAAGGTCAAATGGTATAGTATTTCAAAGAGGCTAAACATGCCCCGTCCTTACTTGCAACTTTGCTCTATTCTGCTAAAAAAGCATTTGTTCTATTTTGAAAGTTAAAGGCTACACAAGGAAAAAAAGCAGATGTGGCGAAATAGTTACTGGTGGGACTTTGAATCTTGGGTGCCGGAGTCCTGTCTCTGTAGTGGTCTAACATCCTGGCATTTATAGCAATGAACTGTAAATAACCCGGTTGATAACGTATACAAATGCATTCTGTGGTCACTGTCTTTTAAGATACACCAGTTTAGTTCACTTAGTCAAAGCAGACTACCTACCTCAATAACTCTGCCAGAAGGGCTTTTTCCACTTCAGTCCACGTGTGACTATGTCCTTTTTGATGCTTCTCACTGGAAAGTGTGGGTGCTTGCAGTCGCAGGCTATGTTGTTGTGGCAGAGTTGGTTTTAACCTTAGATGAAAGCGGGTAGAAGTAGAGGAGAGGAAGACTTGAAAGTGCTGCACAATATTTAACTTTACCTACCACTACTACCTACTTCATGAAAAATTGTTTTCCACTTTGCGTACTATTTTATCACATTTGCTAATCTTTTGAGATTGGTATGTGCACTTTGTCAGACTAAGACTATATTGTTGATGTTGTTGCCAACTTCTTTTATCAGCTGAAAGGAAGATAAGCACAGTCAAGTAACACTTTAAATAGAAAACACCCACCCTACGCAGTATCTTTAGTAGCATGGAAATAAGCTGAATTCACACAGCTGCTCCCCATGTCTTTAAATTTGGAATGGTTGCACGCTTATTTTTTTTTTTTTTTGTGTTATCAGTACTGTGGCTACAACTATAGAGAAGCATAAGTACTATTCTGCTCCTTACCTTTAAAAACAAAAAAAGGCAGAAAAGCAACCGTGCAAAGGAGAGCCTTCCCATATTGGTGCAAACGCATTGCAAGATGGGTGTATTTAATTTTAAGTCCTCTTCGTCTGTGCTTACACTCCCTTTAGGTGCAATATTTAAAAAAAAAACACCAAGCCACCACACCAGTAATATAGCACCCTGTAGAAAATGGGCACATACTGTACCCAACAATGTTGCCAATATTACCAGTGCATGTTCACACCATCTAAACAAACTTTAGTATTTATTGTAAAGAAGGCGAGTGTACACTTTAAAAACGTAATCATTTGTTAGCACAAAAGGATGAAGCACGCTGCATTTGCTACAAACGCATCACGCTTCTACTTCGTAATCAAATAAGCACACTTTCCAGAGCTCGCCCACACTCCCATAACACTTGAAAAAAAAACAAGATTTTCAAAAGTTTGCTACTAAAAAGGCAGAAGGAGCAGCTGTGTTGACCGGAGAGCATTCCTATTCTGCAAGAGCAACCTTGCAGGACATGTGTTTTTCTATTTAAAGTCTTCCAAACAAGGCATTTTCTGTTAAAAAAGTAAAAGCTTAAATGTGCTGTCACAGGAGGGGCATAAGTGTCACAGTCTGCCTCCATTGCTACCAAAGGAGTGCAAAGGGATTTAAACATCCCTTCTCAGAAAACTACTCACCATCTCAGCCATCTTCCCCCACTTCCCTGTTCCAAAACACCGGGGGATTAAAAGACATCTCAGAAACACGGAGGGCAGGCAGCTTTGTAATCCTTTTCCATACCCTGCCTCAGCAGTAGAAATTTGGCCAGCTCAGCTTTGGTGTGGAGTAGATTGGGGGCAAAAGCACTTTTCTCTCTAACATGACTGAAACAAAGAGAGGCTTGAAGTCCCCATCGGTGCATATTTTAATAAGCGACCACCATGCTTAAACAAAGAAAGGCTTGAATTCACCCTTGGTACTTTATGTTTATTTCAGTGAGTTCAATTTTAGATTCTAAACAAAGCACAATGCGAGCTGCAGAGCACCCGCACGTCTGTCAAAGCACCTCCGATTGGAGCACAGCAGTTGGTCTTTTCTGGCTTGGGAGGAGGTGGTGGTAGGGACGAAAGCTGTAATAAAATGTTAGCAGCCACAACCTGAACCACCCACAGTATAACACCAGCAAGAAAGGGGAAACTAAGTAGTTCTTGAAACCAAGAGATAAAGAACCGTGGCATAAATATACTGTACTCTGTCCCTGCTCTGTGGGAGGAACGAAAGAGAAAAAGGAGGGACTAAGAGGCAGCACTGACTGTTAGCAAGCAAGGATGTTTATAGGACACTGAAACAAATGAAATGGCTTTCATGCAACAAGTGAAGTATACAGGAGGTTGGTTGCATACGCTCGACCTAAAAAGAAGGGACAAAGAGCAAAGACTAACATCTAGCAAGTAGGCCTTTTTAAAGGACAAGTGAAGTAATTAGTAAAAAGACAACGGGCAGGCTATAAGCACACAAAGTGTATACAACATCTCTCGAAGAGAAGGCTCCACCTAAAAACATATAGTTGATAAAAGTGTGAGACCCTGAGCCAAGTACCTCTATTTGAACCTTTATCCAAATGCAAGTTAAAGGGTATATCACTTTTATGTTTTGAATGTTTAAGTTCTCTGTTTCAAAACTCGCAACATGTTTGTCTTGGAGTTCCCATAACTTAAGTTAATCTATCATGTGTTTTTTTTTTTTTCTTCATTCTAGCATATTTTGGAATGTAACAGCAGGGTTTATTTGCCCATATTATTGGGGAATGGGGAGTACCTGCAAAAGAGCTGTTTCCAAAAATTTCTGGGGTAAAACCCTTCTTTCAAATCAAAATACCACTGAAGTTGTAAATGCCTCAGGAAATGTTTCAAACCAAATGTAACTTTCATTTTTCTTAAACATTTTCAAAGTAAAAATTCATGCTTATTCGACTCAAAATCTTTCCTTTACCTCAGAGGTAGGACAAACCCACTCTATATTAGTTGGAGGGGTGGGCATTTGGTCCTGTTGTATCATCTACATTGGTGAAAGTGTTATAACATTTTGTGTTCAAGCTACGTTGTTTGCTAATAGTGACACTTCGAAGCTACAAAATGAACGTTCAATTATTTCACTACCTGTTCACCCCTACCCTCAAGCCGGACTGGTTTCTCCCATCTGGCAGGTGTTTTGTTTAGTTTTCAGGCCGGTAATCCGCAGGGCTTTCACATTCTATGGCAAATTCAAGCATGTGTGAAGAAACTAGTAACATTTCATTTAAAAATGTAACATTGAGATGTGCAACAGGTTGCTCTGACAGTGATGCAGACTTGAAGTATACATATAGGAATCCTGGCATGTGACTGCCATTTGAGCTAGAAAGAGAAGGAGCTACATTTGACACTAAACTTTCAGTGAAAAGCAAATTAAAGGGGGTGAGCTCAGTAAAACAGAACAGCTGTATGCTTTATTTATTTTATTTGTGGGGGGGATGGGTGGTGTGGTACAGGGTTCCGAAGGTGCTTACTCCCCATACAAGCTGTTCCAGCCATTTGCCCTTCAGAAGGCCGGCCTTTGTACGTTTGCTATCTATGCAAAACCAAATTTGCCACCTCTTACACCTCTAGAGGGTAAAATCTTCGCCTACCAGCTTGAATGCGTTTACAACACTGAATGGCCACATGAAACCAGGTTTATAGCTTTTGTTCTTGAACAGTACCAGCCACTCAACATTTTCACTGTAAAGTTTGAAATTACTGCCCAACTTACTCGTTATTGGCACCAAAAAGTTCACATTCCCCTGGCTGGAGCTCTGAAAAGGAGTTTTCTTCTTTAGTGCATGGGGGTTCTCTCCTCAAATCTGTCCTGGAAACCTGGGTTGGAAGGCTTTGAATCGTAGTCCTTAAGGTAGTATCTCCCAGGCCCTGCATGCAAACCTGAATCAAGCTGGGCAGACGCAAGACCCGTGGGGCTTGTTAATATTGTACACTTATGTCTCTGCTATCTGCAAATATTTATTTATGTATTTATTTTTACATGCTGCCAATTCTAGACCCAGTCAGAGACAGCAGTGCTTCTGGCCTTTCTGCACACCGGGGGCTACAATAGAAATACGGACAATCTTCGTCACTGTTTATTAATCATTGGCTCACCCTGTTCCTTACATGCCAACACTTTAGAACTGGAAAGTGGGACATTTTAAAAAAATAAAAAAAAATTGGGGGGGGGGATACATTTTTCCCCATTGACGTCTGTTGAAGCAGGGGCAATAATTTTAGGTGGGAGACAGATAAAGCCATTTTTGGTTTAAAAACAATTCATGAGTCTGCCGCTGTCGGGTCTATTGGCATGTATACTGTTCAATTACTGGTGGTACTGGTAAAGTACCAGTCAGGCGGCAAACCTACATGACACATCCAAATTCTGTCTGTCTTCTTCTTTAGTCTGTATTGCCTGTTCTACAACAACAAATTACCAGACAGTATGGAACTCACAGCTGAGAACTGATTTCAGGTAGGTAACTTGAGGTATTACGTTGGTGGTGTCCATAAACCAGCCCTGATATAGTTGGTTGGTATGGTGTGTTCCATTTTGTTCCCTATGGCTTTGTTTGTACTGGGGTGGGAGTCTTGAGATTAGCAAACCATACCTGCATGTGTGGCTTATATAGTTGTTAGGTTGTCCCTCCCTCGGCTGTGTCAGCTGTTGCTTTACCCCGAAAGGAATAAGGAAGCAACGGAGGGAAGAGTGAGGGGCAGGTAAAGGGGAGCTAAATCTGGGGCAGGGCAGGTATTTCAGGAGAGTCGAGCCACATACAGGAGAGCAAGAAAACACATACAATATTTGTGGAGTGCTTAATGAAAAAGAAAGGGTTTCCTAAATGTGAGCGGTGGAAGGATACAAGTCTGCCAGTGAAAAGGGTGGTAAGGAGGCTCTGCTGCAGGGCACAACTAGAGAAAGAAAGGACATAAAATAAGAAGCAAATAAATACCTTGCAGTAAAGCTAATCTATGGCAATCACAATGGGTGGGCTTGAAGCCTGCCTTAAGTGTCTTTTTTTTTTTTTTTTTGTATGGTGCACAAGAGGTCTTTCACAGTTAAAACTTGTGTAGTGGGCGAGTCACATAAGTTGAAGGGTAGCTTTCTTTGGAGCCAGATTAGAGGGCACTGCAGACTGGTGCGGCTGTCCCTCTGAACCTTTGCACTCCGACTCGCCCATTGTAAAAGTTGGACCTGGTGAGGTTCAGAGTGCAGATTCAGAAAGATTACAGCCTTTTCTCAGAGAAAAAACGAATTGTTATATTGGGATTCTTGAAGTTTTAGGAGTTGGTGTTTGAGTTTGGTTTTGAATAAAATCTACCGAATCCACACATATATTCACTGAAAAAACAGGTTACAGTGATGTTATGGTTTGTGGAGGGAGATTACAAACTAATAGTTTAAAAAAAACAAAAAAACATTGACATTCACAAATTTAAGTTCACTGAGTTTACATGCACCTGTGCCGTCCTTATGACCTCATGTATTACATCACTCATGACATGCTAAATGGCATAATTGATGACCTCACTGATGACACCGTAGTCCTATACATCATTGAGTTACTGTGTGTGTACATGTGTGGGTGCATAGCATGGACATAGCATAAGCCCTAGAGGCATGTGTGGTTATGAATGTTAAGTTATGTGATGCACAGATTACAAAATACTAAAGTTTGGGGTGCAAGTACTACTCTGTTAAGTAAGGATGAAAGCCGAGCAAATCTGTTGTGGGTTGCAGAGATGTTTCAGAATAGGTTGTAGCATAAAGATTAAGCCTGTTGCAAAAACAAATCTGTGAGAAAGCCCAAAGCTTCTGTTGACAACACATTATCCAGTGGCACGTGCCATATTAAATAGTTGTAATACAGTGCTATGCACAGTCTGTTTAGCAAGGATATTTATAGGGTAAAATTTGTATTTCCAGACTTCACTGAAGATTCTTGAATAATGTGGAGGTGTCCCAATTAAAGGTGGTTCCTTCCACTTTTGTTGCAAGCATGGTGCTAAGGTTGTATGCCATTGTGCCCTGCTCAGGATCGTGTGAATTGTATTTTACCAAACTACGAAGGGAAGTCCATAGGACCTGATAGAAGGTGTCTTTTCAAAGACACATGCATGTCTGTCAAACTCTTGACTTCAAATTATGAGTCATGTGAAGTCTTTAAGTTGACGGGTGTTTTTTAATATAAAAGGTGTGGGTCTACCGAGGAATTTTAGGCCTGATTTATCTTTCAGCGGATGGGTAACTCCGCCACAAGGGTGATGGATAACCTGTCCACTGAAATATAAATCCGGCCCTTTGCTTGGCTGCTGTGGAAAAAAGGGTAACCTCCTCCAGATGTGGGGTGACTTAACATTTGACAACAAGCTGATAGAATATTTGTTATGTCCATTATCACATGATTGGCAATGGAAAATTTGCCACAAGTTTAGCATGTTGAATTACTTAGTATCCATTAACCTCATAGGACACAGACAGTGACTGGATGATGTTATCAGTGTTGTAATCAATTATGTCATTATCCTGAGTGCTAGAATGTATAAAATTTTCCACAACTTTTCTTTTTCAAAGTTAGTGTCCTCTGACTTGACTTCTGGGTGCAGTGTTTTGCACGTCCTGGATCTTAACACATTTTTGTAATTTTCCAACCAGCAAGGAGATGGCAGTTGTCCACTTATAATAAAGGTGGTTAAGTTTGCCTTTCTTGCCTTTATGTCCCATGGAGCAACATTGGATAGTATTTTTCTGGACAACCATGGACAGTCTTCAGTCAAACCACCATGCAGGGGACTTAACCTTAACTGGGAAAGAGAGTTGCCCTACCTTAAGCCTTGCATATCCATCCACTTTTTAGCATCTGGTGTGTGCTGACACCGATAAAGAATGTCTTGGCTTCATTGAGAAGGAGCCATTTGATTCTATCTGTTTCTCAATGAGAGAAAATAAGTTAATACCCTAGGGTAGATTGAAATATGATGGCTTCAGTGTAAATTCTGGCATGCGATCACATGATTTTGGATTTAAAATAGCTGCACGCTCTTTCAGACATTCCGACCACCTTCCTCAATCAATTCAGTAATATTGAGTGGTTGAGAGCATCGAAAACTGAAGATAAGTTAAGTGGAAACAATAGTGGAGATTTCTTGGGCTTATCACCTTGAACTCGAGCAATGCTTTCTTCGTGCATCTGTTGACCCACATTCCTGATTGCCAATCCATAAGATTGTGCTGAGATTGGAGATTAATTTGTAGCTGAATAGTAGTAGCTTTCCCATTTTGCAGCAGAAATGGAAATGTTAGATTTTGTTTCATCCTTGAAGTCTTTAGATCTCAGAAAATGTTTGTATGTGAAGCCTCATTTGACAATTTTACCAAGAATAGGCTCAGGGTGCTACTACGTTCCTTAGTTAAAGCTGATGGATGCATATGAGGTGGACAATAGGTAAAATTAACATAATCTAACTCTTCAGACTCTTTGGTTTGCCTATAGCTACCTTTCCTAAAGGTAAGGGTCCAGATGCATGCCAACTGATTTAATTTTGTTTATGATGTAGTGATAAGTCTCTAGTCTTGCACACCACTTGGTGGAAGTAGTCTTCTCTAAAGGGGTATTTGTCTGGTTGGTGATTATTTCAGATTTTTACACCACTTTCTAAAACCAGTTTAATGCTAATGCTATTTTATCTGAGGAAAAAAATACTCTACCTATGTGGCAGGCTTTTACACTTTCATGGACTTTGGATTTTTTTTGCATTGTTTTTTTTGGCGATTTTGTTCATGGTTGTTTCCCGTTTAGTTTCTTCCCAATTTCAACAATTAACTTGAAACAAATCTCCATTAACTTAACTGGTAGTCCCAGGTGCAAATTTATACATAGACTGAGCGTTAAGACCGCACCTCATCTTGTATGTTTTGATTGGAGGTGAGATAGTTCTAAGCCAAGTCCAACAGTACTAAGAATCTGTTTGAGAACTGGTGTGGCAATACACAATCCAGTTCCCGTTTCATATGTGGGTGTAACCACATGTCCAGAATAACTCAGGTGGTGAAAGGTTTACCAGAGCATAACATCTCTGACTTAGGACACCAGACTTTTATTTATCTCTGGTCACGTGTCTCCGTTTTTTTTTATACTTCTTAAACTTTTAAATGTAGACTGGCTGACTTGCTGCAAATGCAGTAGAACATCAGCCACTCTGATTTTCTTCCATGCTGTCTGCTTCATGTGTATGTGTCTGCATTGGATGGAGAGGTTGGGGTTTTTAATATAGTATGTCCCACCTTCCTTACAGTTTCAAACTAATTTTACATATGTGACATACAAACCTGGTAGCAAGAGGTCATTTTGCTTCAACTGTTCTTCTTTGTCTGAAAGCTTTGATAGAAGATTGACTGCCTCAGTCGAGATCCGTAGCACATAATGCACACAATACTTGTTTAGAAGTTCCACCTGTTATGTATCTTAGGAAACATGGCAGGAGGGTCCGTCATGAGTATAGTAGACCTGACCCGTACTAACCATAGCTGGCCATTGGAAATGCACAGGTAAAGGGAGAGATTATAATTGCCTGGCATAGAAGATTTTTCCAGTCGTTGTCTGTGAACCCTGAGCATGAAGGAACTTAACTCTGACTTATTGAATGTAGCTGCGAAAGGCCTTATGATATCAGCAGGACGCATCTGTCTCTCACAACTTGACTTATTCACTGTTTGTGGCCAAAAAGTTGCCAAAAGTCCCCAAGGCACCCCGTCCCCCCTGAATGGGGGAGCCAACATTTTTTCGGAGCAGGCAGTAGAAACTTCATTATTTATTTTTTCTTTTTTCATTTTGTAATGCAGCCCATTTTTCTTAAGAGACCAGGACGCATTTAAAAAACAAACAAAAAAAAACCTGCTTAATTTAAAAAGCGATCACACACATGGTGGTCTGCTGTCCCCAGCAGGCCACCATCCCTGGGAGTGAGGCCATTCCCAGATGGGTTGCAAATTCCGGCATGCCTCATGAATATTAATGAGGCAGGTCCCTTGCGACCCATTTGGGAATCGCCAACGGTGTCTGAGCCACTGTTGTACATCAGGTTTTGCGACTCGCACTTACGAGTCGCCAAACCTCGCAATTTGCGAGTCGCCAAACCTGACCCAATATGCTTGTACCTGCTGAAGTAATGTCTTTAATATTTGCTTGAGAGAAGTTTATCCCAGCTTGGAAGTGATTGCTTCAAAAGGTAGGTGTAGTAAATGGAATTTTATTACAAGAGTAGAGGCTAGCATATGCATAACATCCTTTCATGCCACTCCTGCAGTCTTCTTAATCGAAAGAACTAGAAATAGAACTCTAGCGCAGTCCTCTTTCATGTTGTATTCTTGTTTGTCCGCATCTGGTCATTCCAGATGAGACAGGTGAGTTGGAGTTCTTGGTTGCTGTGGCCGCTCCTTGCTGTTCTGAGAACTGTTTGTCCAAGTGTGGACTCTCCTTCTGTTCCACCTTATCTTTTCAGTAGGTGAATCAATTTGCTGACATTGCGTTAACCCTGGCTTAAGTCTTGTTTCGAAAGGGTGAGGTTATGCATCCTGGCTAAGTGGCTTCTATTAAGTATTGTGGGGCTCTTCATGAAGTCGGAAGAAGGTATGTTTATATGTACATTGGCCGGAAGTTATATAATCCGTTTATTTTTTCCTGGCATTATCAAACTTTTATGCCACGTACAAGGACCTGTGTCCACTTCTGTGGGTTTTTTTTTCAGTGAGAATGAATAAAACTCTAATCCAGTCTTGACCCTGATTTGCACAATTCCCAGTTTTTGTGAAATTACCATAAATGCACCATCTAGTGTCCTGGTTTCTAGGTCGTCTGCCCACCTCGTAACCTTAAAATCGCCCTTACCACCCCCAACTTTCAAGCACAGTAAACCTTTTTTTTTTTTTTTTTTTTTTTTTTTTTTTTTAAATAACATAACATTTTATTTATAAAGTAGAGAAGTCAAGTAATCCGAAGTAAAAGATGCGGGGTAAAGATAAAAAACTCATTATGTATAGCTGACTGCAGGGGTAAAGGTCATGTGGGTTACAGAATACATTCCATACCAGGGAACAGATTTGCAAAGCCCTTGTAGAAGGACAAAGTGTGAGTTCACGTTTACGGCTATCTGGAAATGGGGTGCAAGCGCCCTTATGGAATACACATCTACTTTTCTTCTGTCCTTGCTGTTGCTGGCACTAGTGAAGTGATCTCTCTCCACTCATTTGCAAGCAAGGTCACTTTATCCCTCCCTAACTGGTGAATCTCCCTCAAAGTGTCTTACCCACCTTCTGTAGGTAGTGGATCACTGATGCACAACTATTTCTATGAGCAGGTGCTGGATGGCTCCCCAACTCCTCACATGTCCCCATAAAACCTCTTTGCATCCAACCAAATTGCAAGCGTTGCTGATGATCTCTAGCTTGTTGCAAAAGTAACTGGGTAGGAAACTTCCCAGTGCTCTATAACTCGTCTGTGGAGTGGTTATCCATTGCTGAGGGGCTGCTGTGCATCACCCATGTACTGCAGATCAGGGTGCTATGGGGCTGGTACTGGAATTCTTGTCTTTTACACCATTGCATCTGGCAGCCACTAATGACTGGCCATTCAGCCCCTTCGTCTTTTCTGTTTTGGCCTTTCTTGTGAGGAAAGGGGAGGAAGCTTGACCAGGCAGGACCCTTCCTCCAGGGATGGTGACTAGGCTGTGGCAGCCATGGTGATGTGTCATGGAAGATGGTTCTGTAAACCTACATCACATCAGCAAGTACTCCTCCTAGGGACTTGACTCTTAAATGAACTGAAAGCCACCAGAAAGTTCTTTCACACAACCAGTCCCTCAGAAAACACTACCTCTAAAGAACGCATTACCTAGTAGCGTGCGCGTATATGCCAACAGACCCGATTCAGGCGTGATACTCCTGATTTATGAAGCCAAAAATGTCTGTATTTTATCAGTCTCTTGCCTGAAATGACAACTGCTTCAATAAAACTTAATGGGAAAAATAAAATTCCCTTATTTTTCATTTATGTATTTATTTTTCTTTCTTTTCAAAATCTCCCACTTTTTTTTTCTGAAATATTGGCATGTATGCACTCTTGCGTCACCCTTTACAAATTATTCATTTCCTGCCAGGTACTCTGCCAACTTGGATGCTAATAGACCCCGAATCAGGCGGGAGACTCCCGATTTTAAAGCCAAAAATTGTGGGATAATACCTGAAATTGCCTCTGCTTCAATAGAAGTCAATGGGGGCAATACATTCTCCCGATTTCTTTATTATTATTATTCATTTTGTATTTATTTGTTTATTTAAATCTCCACTTTCCTCTTCTAAAATGTTGGCGTGTAGGCAGTAAGACTCATGCTGCAAACTTCGAGTCCATGCTCATTTACCCATGTCTCTGGAAAAGGTGGCCCCATGATTGGAATTGAAGGAATAAGACCGATTTGTTTTTTTTTTCCCTCTCTTGTATTGAGTGTTCCTCAAACTGGTGAGGTGTTGCCCTCCTTAGTTCTGGTTGAAACATTTTGCTAATATGTAAAACCTTTTAGCCGTAACCACAGGCATAGCAGCCAAACTTAAAATAATGAAGGGGTGGGTGTGTCTGTTTAGTGTGCTTTAAAAGCATGGATTTAATTAACCTGATCTGGAAAACTGGATGTGTTGAGGCTGCTGGTGACAAAAGCTAAATTAACACTTCCATTACTTCTGGTACTTTCCATTTATGTGACCTTCCAAAGCAAATTCCCATCTTTGTATTCCATGATGTGGGGCCACCAAACGAAGCAAGCAGTATATTGCACCTCTCCTTAGTCACAAAAACAGACATTTCTAGAAATGAGCCCCTCCCCTTGCCAGGTTGGCCCATTATCAGCTCACTCTAGGAGGCTTGAAGGTTGGAGCCTTCAACGGTCATAAGTGGGAGAGAATGCTCCAGCAATGCTCCATGCACCTGAGGATGTATTCAACAGAACGGCCTTGATCATGGAGTAAAGAATTAACTCTTGACCTAAACATTGCAGACCGTGGCTTACCCATCCCAATGTTGAACTGTAAGATGAAATTATAGTATCATCTTTTCGGTGGGGATATCCGCTACCAGATCTAGAGGTTTGAGCTTCAGCTACTCAACTGAGGAAATAGAAAAGAAGGCACAATCTTCTCAAGCACGTCATGAGTAATAGACCACACGCAGGGTAGAAATCCTCTCCGTGGCCTGAGCAAATGCCTCTCCAGCTATATGTAAAGGTATTGAGAACAGGACCTCCTGTGACCCATGTGGGGAGTGCGGTTCTGTAGGAATTGCCTTTCCATGGACCTCTTCCTGGCGATGTGTTTTTTCCTGAAAGTCATTCCATTGTTGGGCATACTTCCTCAAAGACTGTATGATGCCAGAGCAATTACAAACATGCCCCAAAGTTAGATCAGGCCTGAAGGCCAACCCAACCACCCTTTTCAATTCCAGTCGCTGTATCCATGCTAACCAGTTTAGGCCAACGACCCAGCTAAGATGAAGGCACTGTGAAAGTTGATATTTTTTTAGGATGTGGAAAACATGGACAAACTCTTGGAAAAAAGATTTACGGTACAGACTTTTAATTTGATTGTGTTCCAAGACATTGACTAAAACCTTGGTGTATGCATGTCTTGAAACTGGGATTATGGTTAAAGCTATATTTACAGGTGAACTGTGTGATCTTTAAAGCAGTTGTATACTCAGACATTGACATTCGAGTGAACAGTTATATCCTGTATCTCGTGCTGGGCCTGGCTTATGGTTACCAATGTATTGCCCAAGACCATGGGAAGTAATGCAATTATTAATGGTAACATGTTCAGTGTCTAGGCTGCTGAGTTACGTTCTTCTTTCATGAATGTTCCAGACAGCGAAACTAGCCTTCTGTTGGCAGACACTGCACTATGTAGTTGGCCAATAGAATCTATTTCATAATCTTTTAGCAGCAGTGGCATTGTTCTGAAGGCAATATGCTCAGAAACAACTGCCCTCTGAAAAATCCACAAAAGCCCGTACTTGTTCCAGAATTAATGGTCTGTTTTGCTCTGTGATCATCCAAGCTTCAGCTCACATTTATCAGTCACCAATCCCTTCTTGCCTCCTCTGTTGCTTTATGTTCACCCATGATAGATCATGTCTCAAACCGTCTTTTGGCTGCTATTTGTTGTTGTGTTTGTGTTGTGAATGCTTGTGATATTTATGGTCCATGAACTGCAGTTCTACCAGTGTCTCCGTTGTGGCCCGTTTGGGAGGGAAAAAACTGTTTATAACTGGGTACTGTAACATGGTATGTCCAGTAATGAACTTCATTCTTGTGAGAAGTTCATCCTTTATTGTCCTGATCATCTCCCGTTTGTTTTGACTGATACTGATGGTTACTGACTGATTGTGCTCCGGGCTCTGCTAACGAGGGCCAGGTCTAGTAGAGCATGTTGGTTTAGAGGCACAGTAGATGTAATACACTTCAGTGTGCAGTGCTGTGGTGCCTGTTGTCATTTTAAAAGCCAGCCATACCTTGCAGGATGTTTTTACAATAAAACTATGTCCAAATTCGACTTTGGAATTAGAAGTACTTCCAAAGTCTTAAACTACCATATTTTTACATATAGGTCACCCCTAAGGTCTACCCTAGGTGCCCCAAGAGTAGGGGCATTGTATTAATAAGCAGCGACATTATAAATTGTTTTATATGCCATGGAGTGGGAACAACTGCCAATTATGTTTCCTCCCCATTGCAGTGCTGCTAGCTCCATAGGCTAACATGGGAAGGCTTTATTAAACTTTAATAAACTCCAACGTTTGATGGGAATGGGCTAGAACAGCCATTCAAAGTCTCAAAATAATTGGTACAATAAATCCAACAATTTGCCAAGATTAGACATATTATGACTATGGCAGGAAAGTAGTTTAGAACTGCTCTCCTAAAGTTACTAAAATCAGCCCTGTAGCAGCCTCTTCTGATTGGTTAGCCTTTGACAGACTGAGCAAAGCTACCCTCATGAGGTGTGAAATGGCCTGGGCTAAAACAAAGAGATGATCTGGTAGGAGGAGATCTGCAGCTGCAGATGCCCGGACAGGAAGGGAGCTGGGTAGCCTAACTGGTCTTCAAAGCCAGAAAGACCGATATTACAGGAACCAGGCCTACTCCAACTTCCTGCACCCCCAGCCACATGGGAGTCTATCTAATTAGATTAGGAGAGGGGCTGCAAGGGAAATGTAGGAAAAAGTTAGCTGCACCTGTGGGTTGGGTTAACCAGACCTGAACCACCAGGAGAGATTTAGTCCATTTTGGATTTTTGTGTAACAGTGCTTTCTGGGACAAAAATATGCCACTCTTCAAAGGAAGTTGTCATCTCAGAGAGTGGCACTTTGTACCCCATTGGTCAGGGAGGCCCCCTGCTTGTCAGCCCAGAAACCTGGACAAATCTAAGAAGAGCTGCCCACCAACTCAGGTTCCTGCCTGGAAATATCAAGAGAAGGACTTCCCTGCTGAACCCCTAGTCTGCACCCCAAGGGGGATGCGCCCTAAAGTACACTTTGGGCTTCACAAATGAGGACTTTGTCTGGCTTCAAATGGATTAAGGAGTGGACTCCCTGAAAGCAACAGGTATAAAAGAGCTACCAGGAGTCATCTGCATCAACTCATGCAAGGGCAATGCCAGCTGACCAGCTCAAATGGACTTTAAATGATTTGCCCAGGTGCATTGTGGGAAATATAGACCCAACTCTCAAAGGAGCAACTCAGAGCTTTTGGAACCTTGATTGGTGTTGTGGAGCCTTCAAGACCCCACAAGGACCTCCAGAAGTTTGGAATCATTTGAAGAATTTGGGGGGAAAATATTCCATAATTTGGAAGACCCGTCATAGTCAAGCTTGCGACATCGAACCGTGAGCTGTCCTGAAATTCAGGTTTGCCCTGCTGAAAGCTCCTGAGCTCTGCCCATTGACAACAAGAACCAAGACCTCTGTATTTCCTAAGGCCCTGCACGAAAGCAAGCCACTGCTGCCGAATTGCAAACCAGCCTGCCGAGGCGCCCCACTCGACATTGAGAGAAAAAGAACCAAAAAAGTGACTGTGAGGTACATTTTTGACTGAGGTCTACCACTCAGTGTAGCTGTACTGCTGTCCATCTGGGATGGCCTTAAACTTTAACTTTGTCCCTGTCAGATGCAACCAGATATCCGCTGATGATGCTTTTCACTATTTGGCACTTGAAAGCATATTTTTACATTTAACTTTAATTTTATAAAATTCTTATTTCTGGTTCCCTACATTGTATTTTTGTCGTTTTTGGTGTTATTTTAAAGATACAAATATTCTGTTTGTAAATTAGTGTTTGATATTTTTTAATTGTGTGTTGTGCCTTACTTATTTACCGTTTTGGTGATCTGATCTAAAATGCTTTACAGACCTGTCTCCTAAGTTAAGCCTGACTGCTCGCAGGCATGGCACGAAGTTTTGCGCAAGGATTAATTTACTGCGACTTGACTGGACCTTATTTGTGATTGTGGTGTTATTACTAGCTGTAGGTACCTTCCTGCACCTACTAATAAAACACTTTTCAATATTTCTGGATTAGGTATTGGTTGAGATTGTGCTGAACACTGTCCTGATCAGAATATTCATCAGAGTTTCTAGTTAGCGTGAGACCTCGCTCTGATTCCACCGGTCAGTCTTTCTTCCAGCCAATGTCCTTCCAAGGAAACAGTATCCCTTTCTTTTCCACGAGAATACATTTTTCAAAGCACCATGGGATTAAGCTCATACATATCAAGCTCTCTCGCCTCACTGCTGGTTTACTGGATCAGGCATTGAGAAATTTTAAATCATTCTATTCCGTGGAAAGAATTGCTAATTAATCGCGTAAAAGGGCTATTGATGCTCTTAATGAAACAATGCACTTGGATTTGAGATAATCGTCATCTGAGGCCCTTCTTAATTTCATACACGCAGCTTCAGCAGGGATGTTGAGATTCTGCGTGGCCATGGGCCTGAAGACCGTTGTGTGAGCAAAGTTGTAGAGCTCTGTATAGGGGGGGGGGGGGGGGGGGGGGGGGGGGGGGGGGTGTGTGTGTGTGTGTGTGTGTGTGTGTGTGTGTGTGTGTGTGTGTGTGTGTGTGTGTGTGTGTGTGTGTGTGTGTGTGTGTGTGTGTGTGTGTGTGTGTGTGTGTGTGTGTGTGTGTGTGTGTGTGTGTGTGTGTGTGTTGGTGATGGTTTGCAAGGCTCGCCACTTAACAAGATGTTAATACACGTATTTCTGAGACCATCCCCTTTTAGTGTGAAACTTCTTAGATTATTTCTGGATTGGCGCCTGACGGAAGTTCTGGTAGTAACACCACGTCAAGCAGAGAACTCGGAAGTGGGGGCAGGAAAAGGGGGATAACTACTTTGGGGTTCACAACACCTACTGGGGCCAGTCTGAATTTTGTGGCAACACCTCATTCCCCATTGAGTGAGTTTCTTCTTTTATATCGAATCTGTAAAATTATTCTTTTATCCAGTGAGTTGCTGAACGCACTTATGGTGTCCTGCCCCAGAGTAGTTCATGTTCTACAGTGATGCACTTTAACTCTCATACCATAACCCCTCCTCACGACTTTTGTCAGGCGTTTTCCACCTCCGTGGTGACTCGCATAATACTGAGCTGTCGGGTAAGCTTGCTTGTTTCCCATTTCCAAAACAAACACAGGTGTGGGATCCATGATCACTTTAAATTTGCATTTTATATTTGCCACAAATGTACTCTTTGTTTTTTTGTTCTTATATAAATGCAGTGTACTTTTTATATTTTCCCAACAGCGTTAACATCGAATATCGTTATCAAGATGCATAACCGATTTGCAGCAAGTGTACTTCTGGTGCTTGCAGGTAAGGAGGGAAAGTGAAATATCTACTTTTTATATGACCTGCAGCATTAAAGTCTGGATAGAGAGTACTAATCATTGGTGTTACCAGTTCACTGCAGCCTCTCCTGGGAGATGACAGCATCTGTCCATGTCCAACCTAGCCGTAGTCACGGATGACCCTGTCACACTAGTTATTACTGCATTTACTGCCATGGAATTTCCTTACCTCCCCCCCCCCCCCCCCCCCCATCTCCTCCCAAATCTGACATTCCCATCCATCACACTGCATCTCGTCTTTCAGTTAAACAGGTTTTATTGCATTGTAGAAGCAAGGTGACGCAGCATTGGTCTTTCAAGTTTAGATTGGAGAAATGGCTGAATCATGAAGAATTAGAGTAACCAAAGCGGTACCAGATCCTAGGGAAAGAGGGGCATAAATGCAGGTTAAGGGTGGTTTTATGTGTCCAAGAATTTTGCAATATGATTCGCCTGGTTAAAGGAAGATACATAACCTGGGGACTAGAGCCAGTAATAGGATGATCGACCATATTGAGGGTTATAGCAGAGTCTCCAGTGAAGTCTGGCCTTGATAGTTTGGAAGAGCAAAGCGTTTCCCAACGAGGCTTGTGGGAATCTGTCTGTGACCTGTTCCTTAGTCTTAGGTGGGCAGAGGATGTCCAAGAACCTGTGAAAAGGAGCCCATAAATGGTCAAATGTAGAACTGAATGTAGTGTAACGGGATAGAGTTTTGAGTATAGTGTAGCTTGTTCCACCATTGCGAGTAATTCTCTGGATCTTAATGTCTGAGTTTGATTTCCTGAGAGAGATGAAGCCATCATAATGTCATGGAGGTAACCGGATACTGTTGAAGATTAATTTCTGCACACTGGACCAGTGTGGCAAAAGGGATGGACATTTTAAGGCCCATTCACGGAAAAGACCCCGTTTCTATGGCATTTCCGTCTATTTTTTTTGTTTATGGTAGACTGGCACTGGATAAATCTTTGAGGGGATCGGTTTATCCGGGAAAGACTAATTGAAGGGCAGGATTGACAAGCCAAGAGAATTCTAGTCTGAAGGTGCCTATAACCTGTGCTTGGAGTATTAAAGAGGTAGGGTTCGCAGTACGGACTTCTAGATTCATAACCTCTCAATGACTGATTATAGACAACTCCTGCAAAATTTGACATATTATCAGAGGAGTTAGTTTAGGGTATGTGGATTTCTTAACTTTATAGGTTAATAAACTCTTAACCATCGAGGTTGTCCAGCATTTGCATACTTACCGTGCCTTTTTCACATTCAAAGTATAGCAACCATCTTATTCAACAATCATTTGTTTGTTTGTAAATTATAATTTTTCCAACTTGCTTCTTTTTTTTTTTTCTTTCTATATTGCCATTTTAGAATGTTCAGGACTAGGTTTTAGTGCTTAGATTTTAGGTTTACATGTAAAAAAAAAATACAAAGGAAATTAACACGACTGAAAGTGGGACTTAAATGTTTAGGAATGTTTCATTCTAGGCGAGATATTTGGATTATGAGGAATATTTCTTGTCCCGTTTAACCTTTTCTCTCACCACTGTAGTAAGACAAGCAAACCACTTAGTAGAATGGAAGTGTTTATTTCCAGAGCCCGCACACCATAATGATGATGAGCCCGTAGTCAAATTTAAAATACAGGAATATGGAATACAAGAAAAAGATGGCACTTTGAATCAAACATAAGTGAAGTTTATCTTGCATAATATAATAATGCAATGGTGGATAGATCTCCTAAAAGCTTAGATACTACAACCACATTTCATATGAACAATGTGAATCCGACCTTGGAGTGAAGATTTTAATTTAACATGTAATAATTATGAGCGTGTCACATGACGTTGCAATACTGATACCTTGCGAGAAATCCACAACTGTTGGCTCTTCTGCAGATTAGGTTGAGATGTTATTAACTGAAAACATCTAAGAGAGGAGTCATATATGTGTTTTATGTGTCCCAGGTTTTTTTTCCGACCAGCATTTTGTCTCTAGGTAATATTGTATTTGCCAGAGCTTGTCTAATGTCTATGAAGTGTGTTTTTTTAATTTTTTTTTATTGCATACCGTATTGGCCTTGTTCACCCCTGGGATAAGTCAGTTGTGACCGCTCCAAACGGGCTTCCTTTGCTTAGGTTCCATCAACTATCACCCTAGTTTGTGCATATTGCAGAAAATACGTAATAGCCTCGGGAATTGGTGGTGTAAAATTCCTCCTTTTGTGCCAGTGTCTATAAGAGTTCATGTTTTTTTTTTTTTTTTTTTTCTCCCCCTTTTCTTTTTTGATAGGTCATTTAATTAATGTGTACATATCTTTTTGATGCTTCCTTGGAAGGTCAAGATCTCGATGTTGTTTTTCTGTTCTCTTCCAAATTCCTATATCCGAGTTGGAGGATTTTCAGAATGTGTTATATTTTTCAATTTGTCTTTGCTTGTTTGTAATTTCGTAGTGTAGACTGCCACCAAGCTTGCAAGGAAGGGTCTTTTGTTAAAGAGATTGGATCCAGAAGCTGCTGCGGTGAAACGAGTGGATTGGGTTCAGTCCACCTGAAATGTGCGGTCAGGACTGAGCTCTTTAACAGCTTATTGGAGGAAGTTGTCACCCTACAGCTTCTTATTTCAGACCTGGTTTGCCAAGCCATATTGTTTTGCCTTTCATGGTTGAAGATTGCTGGTGTGGTTCGTTCAAAGGATAGGTGCTCAGTATGGTGATTTCTAAATGTAGGATTTTTGTTGTTGTTGCTTTGCTACAAATGCCACGTTTGATATCTGTAGCTGATTGACCTGTCCCATTGTGTGGTAGTTTCATAGTAGCATTACCCACCTGCCCTAGATTGACTTGCCTTTTGCATAATGTGCAGAAGTTCTAAAGTCTTTCTTGCAGACAGGCAGTGTGTGAGGTGGTTCAGTGCTGAGCTCTAATCTACAGGATAGATGCTAGGGTAATATTGCTTGGTGGACTCCTTTCCATTGTCTTGGAACACAACAGCAGATCTCTCCACTCTCGGTAGGTGCCAGCTGTACATCCTCTCTTGTGGAAGAGTGGTCCAGATGGCTCAACCAGGACAGCCAAAGTTTGTTTATGCTCCTGTAGGAAATAGACATGCACTGGATGGTTTGTTTCCACTGCATCCAGAGCACCTTTCTAGCACATGTACCATGATGCAGGTCTTCTTTTAAGAACTTTGTCCAGCGTCCGTCTTTCTCTCCTGCATCGGCCCTTCTGAAACTCCTACTGAAAGTTGAACTCCGTGGTGTGTTTAGTCCTAGTGCTTTCAGTAATAAGGTTTTACTAAAATTGTGTGTTTTTTTTGTTTGTTTGTCATGTCCCACACTTGGTGACAGTTTTTACTGTGAGTAGTAACTAGGCTGCGGTTGCTGCCGCAGCAGTCCTAATCCCTGCTGCTTGGAGAACCAGGCTTCGGCGACTGCACTTCATACCCTAAATTAGCGTTCACCACTTGCTACTCATACTCTCATACTGATGGCAGTCTTGTTGTTAAATTATCTGCATATTATGCACTTAAACAATTAACTTTTTCCTTCTCTTCCAGTTCTTCCTGCATTGAAGGCCAATGATCCTGCTGGTAAGATGTCACGGTTTTCACTGCATTTGCTCTGTTGACCATTTGGCTGATGTATAGAAAATGAAAAAGATTACGCACAAAACTCTTGATGCTCACTAATATGTTTGCTGCATTAACAAATTTGACAGTAAATTGCAGCGATGAGTTCCATTTACATTTTTGCTGTATAAAGATGGGTGTGTTAGCAAATAGGGCGAAATATGATGGGTAGACTATGCTACTTAGACGCACCATGCAAAACACTTGAGCCATCTCAAGCAGTAGACTTGAAGGCCAGTCAGCCAAACGTCTGTTATCAATTGTGTTTATGGCAAAGTAAACCATGTTAAGTAACCGTAGGGTAGGACTAGTTTATTTTGAACCTTCTCTTGGGCAACACAATTCTTGATCACTAAAACCGCCCACCCGTACAATGTCATAGAGCTTTATCGGCAGTTCTGCATGCCTGTTTTTTATTTGGTTGTGCAAGTCTTAATGTTTGTCCCACTTCTGATCACCCAAGTGCCACCTTGGTTTTCACCAGTTGGGCCTTAAGCTGATGCTAACCAGTGCTTAATTTTCCACAAAACAAACTGTGCCAGTGCCCAAAGTGCTCCTTTGAAATACACAGCTGCTGCAGGTAAATGTGCCAGCACTGAATACTGAGGCAGCGTAATCCTAAAGCCATCTCTGGTCTCTTTAATCCATTTACAGCCACTCCCTACCCCTTCAGCTCACTCTTGCAGCTTTCTACTTTCTTCCTTTGTGGGGATGTCATTTTCCTCTTCTTCCGTCTTTCCCATATGTGTCTTTCGCTCGCAATAAGTGCCTGATGCAGAAAATAAGTGCCGGCCCTCAAACATAAGTGCTGGTGCACTGCCCCGTAAACCACCAGCTCAAATTAAGCACTGATGCTAACAGTATTTTCATGGAACTGTAGGGCGAGAATGTGGGTAGTGTGGTACCAGTGTTTCTCTCCACCTGGTACTAGGCTGAACTGAGCTCTTAATTCTGACCTTCCTGCTGAATATCCACCCTTCATATTCCCCATTGAAAGCACACCAGCCACACAACCAGCCTAGTGAGCCCTCTGATACTCTAGACCTACCTGGCGAATCTGACTTGCAGAGAAGCTGTGATGTCTGACCTGATGCATCAGTGTGTGTTCGTCCTCGGCCTGTTAAACCTGCCTGGTGACTCTCCACTTCACGAATGAGCTGCTTTCTGCTTCTTCTTCCCTTCATGCACATCCACTGTGTTTTGATTAGTGCCTGTTGGTTGAGCTAGCACCTGGGCATTATGAGGCCTGACGTTGACTTGGGAATTAGTATTGCTGTGAGAACTGCCGACCCAGTCGATCCAAGGCTTTGTGTAGAATAAACGAGTGATTATAGAGAAGGCCAAAAGAAATGAGAGCGCGCAGTTTTGTAAATCGTAACCATAAGATGAAGGCTGGTTTCCCTTTGTAAGATTTGAACCATATGACATAAAGATGTTTTTAATTGATTTAGCAGCATGAGTTTATATTGAATACATCTTTTAGAAAAGCAATCTCTGACTTGATATTGACCTTTCATTGGTTTTGCAATTCTTGGATTGTACCTAGGACTGACCTTGCTTCCCGAGCACCAAGTCTGAACTGCTTGACTACAGCTGTATCTGGGAATTAAGGAAGCTACAGTCTTAGAATGCGACAAGATGCAAGAAAAGAATAGTAGTTCAGATGGCCGGTGTGAATGTCTCTGAATATCAGAGGCAAATACCATGGTGATCCTCTTGAAAGTGATCACTGTCCATGTGGTAGTGGCCAGACAAGACCAATGTTATACTCAAGGTAGCTGGAAATACTGCCAGGTCGTGACCACTGTTCACTTCCATGATAACATTTTCATTGGCTAGGGAAGAGAGCAGTGTTACCATGGTTGACAGTTTAAGGCTGGCTTACACTAGGAGTACTAGTTACCGTCCAGGTAACTCCAGGGGAGTTATTATAAGGTTTATGACTTCAAAGAAGATTCCTAAATTGCAGACTAGGAGTAAAAGTAAGTAACCTGTATTTCTTTAAGGTTGAAATCTGAGAAATGACCCAATCACAGGTAAACCACATGGAGCCTTAGGCACCACAAGAGGATGAGTTTGAAGTGTAGAGTAATGTGCCAGCACTGAATTTTCAGCATGTCACATGGTTGTTTGCTCTTTCAGTAGTGGGCCCGGTGCTGGCGGATGAGATCCCTAGGTCTCCCCTTCAGGAACTGCAAGAGCTGCTTGTAAGAGCTGGTTTCTTAAATCACTGGGCATACAGATCCAACAACTGACAGGAGCAATGTCAGTATGGCCCTAGAATATTTAGCCTGGGGCCAGCAGGAGTATGTGTGCATGTATGTTGCAAGTGTATAGAGCAATCCCACCCAAAAGGCCCTGGACTGTGCCTCCTGCCATAGGAAAAGATAGTCAGTCCGTGATTGGAGAAGAATCAAAGTTCTAAGTTGAGGTGGGCTGGTTGCCTGCATCCCTCCAGTGACTCAAGAACATTCTGGTAAAAATGTTTGTAAACTTCTTCCACCCACCAATTCTCTCCCCCCACGCAGGGCATCGTGGTTTTAGATAGAATGATGGGACTTTATAAAGCTCAAGTGTAAATATTGAAATATTCCTGGACCTGCCTAACTCTGCCTTTTTCTTGGAAGGAGGTCTTGCAGGTACATTCCTGATTCCGCTGCCAGTAGTAGTGTTAAGGAAGGACCTAGTTGGAACGGTTGACAACTTTTGGGAACAAGTATTTATTTGCTGCAGTGGCAAATGTAGGTAGCTATGCTGATGCTTTCTTCTAATTGGCATCAATGGTGAAGTGCAAGCTTTAACCCTGATTTGGATTTTCTTCAACATTTGTTTCCCAGAGAAGGTTATTTCTGAAAGATTGGTGTCTTGTAGCAGCCTGAGGAGAAAGTGAGAGGTTCTCCTACCAAGTTAGCTCCATGTCTACTAGGAGGTACCTTGAAGTATGGGGAGGAATCTCTCAGAACACATCTACGAATGTCCTGTGTGTTATCTGCTTTAGCTTGATGGACTCTGATTTAAAACTCAGATTTCACCCAGACTTCAGTCTGAGAAACAGTTTGTAAACCACTCCACCATGTTTTTTTCTGGAGACTGATGCAAAAATCATGAAAGTCATTATAGGTGTTCTTTTGCACTGGACTAGTGTTTGCAAACAGGCTTTTCCTAAATGTTGTGAGTAAATACCAGTGAAGGTTCACGAGGCACGACTACAGTGAAAACAAACCATCACATAGATAGCCCAAAGGTAAATCTTATCTAGGACTCCAAACTATGAAGTAACCAAGGGACAGCGTACCCCTCAAACTGAGAAATCTGTATCATGATTGGTAGAACTGGAGACCCAGGCCTCTTTTGGTGTCCTGTGACCACTAATTGTGACATGTTCTATCCTACTTGGACCTCCAAGGAGCCTAGCATGTACTGTGATGTCAGGAACCTAGATGGAAGGGGTTTCTCTCTGGCCATAATAATGCCATGGTTCAGGGTCTCTTGGGGCATCATAATAACATATCCCCTAATTTGAAGTCAGTATAACATCATATTTTTTTATTTCTGGGATTTAATTTCCCCAACTACAACATTGTGCCAGTCATTGTTGCCTCAGCCTTGCAGTATTATATTCTCCTTAGCACCAGCTGCACCCTGGGAACTACAGGTTTGCAAGACTCGTCGGTTTAGTTAACTATTGAAGCATGAATGTTTAATCAGTGCTCTGTTAACAAATTCACACTTTTCCGTTGATGTACTCCTGTTGAGACTCTGCAATTTGTGTCCAGAATTTTGTCACTCTTATTTTTGCATGATCTCATCGCTGTCCATGATGGTTTTCTGAATTTGTAAAATAGGGCAACTGTTAAATAATTTGGTATGATCTGATTTGTGGTAAGGGGTTTTTAGGCCATCCTTTTCATTATTTACAAGATTTGAACTACTTGATGTTTCAGTTCCAGGATTAGCATACCCATGGTAGCATGCACTCTGCTCACCAACATACTTTAAATGGGAAGATACTTCATGCCTCTTAGATGTGTGGATGATCTAAATCAAGCTTGGATCTTGACCCAGAATGAGATGATGTATGCATTTTACCTGGGAGATTTTGGAATCTGAAGTGATGCATTGTCTTCTCCGAGGGATGAGCTGGAATGCATTGTAAATCTTTATCTATCACATAAGCCTGGGAGGAAGCATTTTTCTGAACCCTTTTAGTTATTAGAAAAAGGAATTGAAGTGCAGGAAAGGTAGGATTTACCCAGGATCAGAGTGCTTTAATTATGTGGGGCGCCCGTTTTTATCTTAAATCTCTTGAGATGTGGTTCTCTCTAACCCCAGACTCACAAGGCAGGGTTTTCAATTTCCTCCCTTATTACTGTTGACACACCTTATTATGTAATTTCATACAAAATAACTTGTTTTCTAGGATATAATAGTGTCTTACAAATTACACCTAAAATGAACTGCAGCTTTCAGGAAATGAGCCCTTTGGATGTAATGATCCAGGATTTGTTCATTTTGTCATACAGTATGCTTTTTCCAAACAAGTGTTTGCTAACAAAACAATTTCTACAGAGTTGCCCAGAATACTGATGTATCCAGAAATATCTTTTACGCTGGTTGGCATGACACCTTGCCCAGCAACATGTAACTAAACAACCAGATCTAGCAACATTTTAAGTGTTCTTGCCCTGTAGCTGGTTGCCAATCATCCTTGCAGAACAAGTGGTCGCTATGGCATCTTCCCCAGGGAAGCTGTGCATGTCTGTACAAAAATCACTTTTTAGAGCAGTGAGACAGCCTGGGGACACGTGCCCATCCCAAGGAAATTTCTGCCAGTTGCCCAGTCACGTGGGTTGTAACAAGGTTTTCAGGTGGTTCTCACTAAAGAAGTATGATGTTTTGTTTTTAAGCATTTTATTATGTCATATCTCTGTTGGTATTTGATATTATCGTGAATCCTTTAATCCATATATGCTACAATAAGTTAGAGTGTAATAAATCCATGGTATCATAATTACTTCTTATGTGTGTACTGATTTAGTGGTCTGAAGGGGAAATAGCCACTAACCTTCCCTGCAAGTTCTTTGGCTGGTCAGTTGTCTCCAGTCGCCTTTTGCTCCAATAAATTTAATCCTCCAGGAGGGGTGTGAAAGAACCAGTCTGCTTTCACTTTATCTGCAAAGATATGCCTACATCTGCATTTCAGGCAGCTACAGAAATCTAAGTGTGCCCTCAAAAAGGGGTGCGGCACAGCATCTGCATCTAGAGAAAGTAAAATCACATTGTTAGACCTGACAGCCCTAGGGTGGTCAACCACAACTTTTTGCCTGCCTCCCTCCACTTTTTGACACTGTTTTTTCTGGCTTTAGGACTTTATGCCTGCTGACCAGTGCTAAGTTGCATATGTTGTCTCCCTTAAAACATGGTGACCTTGGCTCATACCCAGTTGGCCTATTTAATTTATTTGTAAGTCCCTAGTAAAGTGCATTGCATGTGCCTAGAGCCTGTAAATTGAATGCTACGAGTGGGCCTGCAGCACTGATTTTGCCACCCACATAAGTAGCCCCTTAACCATGTCTCAGGCCTGCCATTGCAAGGCGTGTGTGTGCAGATTCACTGCAACTTCGACTTGGCATTTAAAAGCACTTGCCAAGCCTGAAATGCCCCTTTTTCCACACATAAGTCTCCCCTAAGGTAGGCCCTAAATAACACACAGGGCAGGGTGCTACGTAGGTAAAAGGCAGGACATATACCTGTGTGTTTTATATGTCCTAGTAGTGGGAAACTTCTACATTCGTTTTCCACTGCTGTGAGGCCTGCTCCTTTCATAGGCTAACATTAGGGCTACCCTTATAAACTGTTTGAGTGGTAGCTTCCGATCAGAAAGGGGTAGATGGGTGATATTTAGTATGGCCAGAATGGTAATCCAAAATCCTGCTGACTGGTGAGGTTGGATTTTACATTACTATTTTAGAAATGTCACTTTTTGAAAGTGAGCATTTCTCTGCACTTAAAAACCTTCTGTGTCTTACAGCCTGTCTCCAAATGACATCTGGGCTGGGCTGGTTGACCGCTCCCTTGTGCATTTCACCCAGACAATCACAAACAAAGGATGCTCCGTCACACCTGCACACATCTGCATACTAAATGAGTCTTCCTGGGCTGGAAGGGTGGAGGGCCTGACACTTACATTTCAAAGGACAGTGGCCTGCCCTCACACAATGGACTGCCAAACCCCCTACTGGGACCCTGGAAGACAGGGTTGTACTGAAAGGGGACCTTGTGCACTTCAAAACCACATTCCTAGAAAACTCCCCCTCTTCAAAGGCACTTTCGGGTATATAAACTGGGTCCCTGATCCTACCAACTTATTCACTTCTTCGGAAAGACACTGCACCAGAACCTGCAACCTGCCAAGAGAAGCTGCCTGGCTGCCCAAAGGACTCACCTAGACTGCTTTGCTGTGAAGGACTGCTGCCTTACTGTTCGCCTGCTACCTTGCTGGCCTCTGGCTCTGCTGAGAAGTGCTCTCCAAGGGCTTGGATTGATCTTGCCTCCTGTTCCTGAAGTCTCAGGGCCAAAAATACTTGATCTTTGCAAAGAAACTCCTTGTGCAGTGAAAATCGATGCACAGCCTGCCCAGCGGTGAGAAAATCACTGCATCGCCGAACCAGAACGACACAGCCTGGCTCCCTGAGTGGAGATCGACACAGCACCAGCATTGCGACTGGAACTGCAATGCACAGCCCACCGGGTCGAAGCATTGCCGAGCCAGAACGATGCAACCTGACTTTCTGCATGAGCCATGGTCGCAACACTTGCCGTGCGACAAACTCTGAAGCTTCGCCCACCGGATCAACGCAGCACCTGTGACTTCATCCAGCACATCCAGGATTTCCATGCATCATCCCTGGGTGTCAAAAGACCCCACATTGCAAAGAGGATTCAAGCCTGCACGCCGGAATTTGACGCAAAGCCCTTGCTGGGTGGAAAAGAATAAACGCACCATCTGTGTTCACCTGGAAATCCAATGCACACCTACTTTTTTCCACGCATCTCCTCCTCTGCGGTCTTTGTGCATGTAATTTTGACGCATACCAGGTACCTTGTACTTGCAAGAGACAATTGTTGCTTTTAAAATCTAAAGACTCTTCTTATTATTACAAAAGTGATATTCCAATTTGTGATTATCAAATCTTGATCGTTTTGACGTTAATTTGTTCAGATAAATATCTCATATTTTTGTGTGGTGCATTTTTGTGGCGTTTTGCACTGTTACTGCATGATTTATTGCACAAATACTTTACACATTGCCTTCTAAATTAAGCCTGACTGCTCAGTGGCAAGGGTGGGCACAGGATAATTTGGATTGTGTGTGACTTACCCTGACTAGTACAGGGAGTGCAGAATTATTAGGCAAATGAGTATTTTGACCACATCATCCTCTTTATGCATGTTGTCTTACTCCAAGCTGTATAGGCTCGAATGCCTACTACCAATTAAGCATATTAGGTGATGTGCATCTCTGTAATGAGAAGGGGTGTGGTCTAATGACATCAACACCCTATATCAGGTGTGCATAATTATTAGGCAACTTCCTTTCCTTTGGCAAAATGGGTCAAAAGAAGGATTTGACAGGCTCAGAAAAGTCAAAAATAGTGAGATCTTGCAGAAGGATGCAGCACTCTTAAAATTGCAAAGCTTCTGAAGCGTGATCATCGAACAATCAAGCGTTTCATTCAAAATAGTCAACAGGGTCGCAAGAAGCGTGTGGAAAAACCAAGGCGCAAAATAACTGCCCATGAACTGAGAAAAGTCAAGCGTGCAGCTGCCACGATGCCACTTGCCACCAGTTTGGCCATATTTCAGAGCTGCAACATCACTGGAGTGCCCAAAAGCACAAGGTGTGCAATACTCAGAGACATGGCCAAGGTAAGAAAGGCTGAAAGACGACCACCACTGAACAAGACACACAAGCTGAAACGTCAAGACTGGGCCAAGAAATATCTCAAGACGGATTTTTCTAAGGTTTTATGGACTGATGAAATGAGAGTGAGTCTTGATGGGCCAGATGGATGGGCCCGTGGCTGGATTGGTAAAGGGCAGAGAGCTCCAGTCCGACTCAGACACCAGCAAGGTGGAGGTGGAGTACTGGTTTGGGCTGGTATCATCAAAGATGAGCTTGTGGGGCCTTTTCGGGTTGAGGATGGGGTCAAGCTCAACTCCCAGTCCTACTGCCAGTTCCTGGAAGACACCTTCTTCAAGCAGTGGTACAGGAAGAAGTCTGCATCCTTCAAGAAAAACATGATTTTCATGCAGGACAATGCTCCATCACACGCGTCCAAGTACTCCACAGCGTGGCTGGCAAGAAAGGGTATAAAAGAAGGAGATCTAATGACATGGCCTCCTTGTTCACCTGATCTGAACCCCATTGAGAACCTGTGGTCCATCATCAAATGTGAGATTTACAAGGAGGGAAAACAGTGCACCTCTCTGAACAGTGTCTGGGAGGCTGTGGTTGCTGCTGCACGCAATGTTGATGGTGAACAGATCAAAACACTGACAGAATCCATGGATGGCAGGCTTTTGAGTGTCCTTGCAAAGAAAGGTGGCTATATTGGTCACTGATTTGTTTTTGTTTTGTTTTTGAATGTCAGAAATGTATATTTGTGAATGTTGAGATGTTATATTGGTTTCACTGGTAATAATAAATAATTGAAATGGGTATATATTTGTTTTTTGTTAAGTTGCCTAATAATTATGCACAGTAATAGTCACCTGCACACACAGATATCCCCCTAACATAGCTAAAACTAAAAACAAACTAAAAACTACTTCCAAAAATATTCAGCTTTGATATTAATGAGTTTTTTGGGTTCATTGAGAACATGGTTGTTGTTCAATAATAAAATTAATCCTCAAAAATACAACTTGCCTAATAATTCTGCACTCCCTGTATTGTGGTCCCTACTTGGACAAGAGTGTATACCTCTGCCAACTACAGACCCCATTTCTAACACACATTATCTCTAGTACACATCACAATTAGACCCAGCCACTTCACGCCACACTTGATAAAAAGCAAGCTGTCGCTCTCCTTGTAATGATTTGATAGGCTTTCTTTTGGGCTATAATAGCCACAGCAAGCCCTGTTTGCATGTAATCCCCTTACTATGCAAAGTAACTCAATTGTTTTACTCTTTTCCAGATATAAACAGCCCATTCTATTATGGTAAGTCTCTATTTCCAGTAGCACTTAGTCAGCAAAGTCTTTTATTTATAGATTACGCATAGTGTTAAAAAAGGAGGGGTGGGCATGGTTAGTGGTGGGGGAGTAGAGCATTTGGGGGTTTAGCACCATGATTAAACGTGGGGATTCTTTGGAGAGCACAAGTGTGAGAGCATGTTTCAGAGCTGATCCTAACCACTGGATCCTTCTAGTGGAGCATTAAGTCCGGTTAAAGTTGATAGTTCTAGTTTTTGGGTCAGTGCCTTTCCCATAGTTGTATTTCCTAGAAGGATGTCTGTTCTGTGATTGTGAGAATAATACTTGATGCCGGATTCTGTATGTGGCTGGGCATTTGAAACTAAGCATTGTAAGAATCTCAGGCATATTTTTCTGTAATGAGTTTGTGGTTGTGCAGTGGCTGGCGTTAGAATGTTTACCTTTTACTGAGGTTTTAGATTAAGAATTCCAGCCAATGACACACACAGCCTGCTGCTTTTGTCTCTAACACGCACCTTTTACCCTTTCAGATTACCAATCTCTGAGAATTGGAGGGTTGGTGGCTGCTGGTATCCTCTGCCTTATGGGAATTATAGTCGTTCTGAGTAAGTTATCACTTTTGTTTTTGAAGTGGGGAACAAAGGGTCACATGGGGAATGCTCTTGGCCTTTGAACCCAAAGAAAAACTCTGTAATCCTTGCAGGGTACCTGGGAAGAAGACCTGTATGAGTTGACATGTACCAAAGTGTTTTCTTGATATATTATTATTCTTGAAACCAATGGTGGAATGAATGTTGCAGCTGGTTTACAAGCTAGAGAAGAAGCTAAACTTGAGTAGTGTCAAACCAGGCAGCTATTTATCATTATTTCTTCTTGTACATTGAAGATATATGTGAAGTTTGTCTGGTTTGGTTCAACTTGCTTTCAATTGTAATGCAAGTCATGGTGAGATGACCGATTAAATACATTAAAAGCAGATTATTATTATTATTGATTGGTTTGGCTGCTGTCATACCTGTGCATGTTTTTGGAATGTGTTGACTTGAAAACCAATATACAGAGGCCCACAAGCAATAGACCTATGGCAGACTTGCAGCACGGACCTACCCTGTATTCGACTGTATTAAAATTGGAATTGCTTCCTTTTAAGAATACCATGTCCTCTAATTTGAGATGGGGAAGGGGTACTACTGCTTGTAGAGAGTCCTATAACAGTGTTTACAAGTCCCGGATTATTTTCTAAACCTCTGTCCAGGGGACACTTAGAGTTTAAGAAATATAGCTGCAAGATGTTTTTCCTGCACTCTTTCTCCATGGTTAGTGGGATCCATAAATTAATTTCATATGTGTGGCATTGTACTGGTTTACGTTTCTGGTGAAGTTATTACTATAAATTGGATTTATCCACCAATTAAAAGCTTGTGTGTTCTGTTGCAGTCTGTCAGGATCCTGAGGAAACCAAGAACCCTTTTAATTTAGTTTCTTAATCAGTGATGCACTCCCCTCTCCACAGGCTGGTTTGGGCTTTGGTGACCATGCATTTGTGAGGAAATTAGATCATTGAAAGGTTCTTTCTAAAATGTCCTCAAGCTAATGTAACCAGTTAACCAACCTAATTTAACCAACATCAATGCTTATGTGCCAGATGTGCTGAGATGGAGGAGAAATTGACCAACATAAGGCAATTGGAGTTACAAAAAAATAGTTATCTAGAAACTTAAGAGAAAATTAGAATTTTGTATCGGGAATATTTTAGTCAGTGATTCAATGCAATCTTTGAATAGGGACCCACTGAAATACTCAAATGTGTTACTCTTCAGTCTTCATCAGTTAGACTGAGGTCAGTTATCTTGAGGTTTTTTTAGGTTGTTGGTCTTCTTCATTGTCTGAAATGGTTTCCATAGCCTCATAGGTTTGAAGAATTCCAGAAAGTATGAAGGTCCATCCCATCTCCTTGTAAATTGGATAATCTGGTCCAGTACAACCCCCTTTGTTTGTAAACCAGTGCTTAAATTCCATAAATTGAAAAGATAATTCTCCAGCATTGAATCTTTCCTAGCATAGATTAGCATTCTTGATTCATTTCTCGTCGTCAGTCTGGGAATCCTCTATAATCAGTGTTTTACTCAAACAGAATTAAAAGAAAATCCAGAGATTACATACAAGCAGTACACCACATTGTGCAACCTTAATCAACCAGGCAGCAGGACCTAGAGTTCGTCCCCTGTCTGCAGCTTGGTCTGATTTTCACCTTTCATTAGATTTTCATTTTGCCAACCAAAGCTTTAATTAAGAGTTCAAGTCTGCTGGCAAGCTGTCAGGGCAATGTTCTACCATATTTTCTGCTACACTTTTTTTTTTTTCTTCCTTACAATGCTAAAGTGTTTAGAGGGACTAAATGCTGAAGGACAGAAAAAACTGGAAAAAGATCCAGAATTGAAAGATTCCTAGAAGGAAACTAAACTCCCCCCTCCCCCCCACCCACTCCCAAGAAGTGTACATACAAAATAAAAAGGTTAGTGCTGTCTACCCCTGAATTACCACTGAACAAGTTAACTTAGCTTAGCAACCGGCTCATCTGGTTCTAGACCATTGTTGATTGTGCCTTTTATAAAGCAGTTGGTGTTCGTGACTGTGGCGTCATCTATGGCTGGAGTGCAGATACTTTGATTCTAGTAAAATATCTCATCATGTAGATGACAACGCCACCTAGCTATCAGCACCGTGCATTTTACAATGGCAGATTTACAGCTGACAATTGCTTACTTGTCAGCTATCTTCTCAGTGATTGACTTGTTGCAACCCATTCCAGCTTTTTCCATGCCACCTTCAACGGCTGTGTCTGTAATGTCATCAGCCTTGCTGATTTTATAGTTGTCTTAAATTTTGTCTCTCCTGGAGGGTCACTCCTCCATCTGCGGCTGGGTGCTATGGCAAGGCAGCTTTCGAGGTTTGGGAGGAAGGTTAGGGGGAGGTGGCCTCCCAACCATGCTGTCAAGACAACCCAAAAGAGCTGGACTATTTCAAGCTGCCCTCGCAACCGACCCAGGTACTTCCAGTCAGTGGAGGAATTTGTATTTGCCCAGAACTACAGATCACTAGGTACTTCAAATATTGTAATCTGGCCACAGAGACAACCTACTCATCCTACCGGAAAGTAAAATCATCTGATTATCTGCATTTGTGGGATCTACAATAGGAAATTCTTCTCTTCATCCTGAACGGAGCCATGGCAACAGTCCCAAAGTGCCAGAGAAATTGAGGATTTTATTCCAGGTTCTTTCTGATAAAAAAAAAAAACAAATCAGGACAGTTTAGGGAAAATACAGGACCTTTGGACGTAAACAAATTATTAAAGTAGAAAGAAGAAATGAAGGACGGATTGAAGAACAAGGCAAACATTCACCCCCAGTTACAAAAACCTCAGTTTAATCCATCGTTTTCTTGCCCACCACACCACTCCAGTTTGGACCCAGCCATATGAAAATCAGTCTTGATCCTGCTCCCATGGGAACATTTCAGCTTGAACTGCCAAACCGGGTCCTCCCTGCGCCGGAAACAAGCATCCTGGGACCGGTTTTGGGCTATCACCCCTCATCAGCCAGGCTAGCTTGAATCCAGTGGAGCAGTGAGCATTGGAACCACGTCATGTCTAGGTTTGACTTCAGTGAAGATTCCTATGATGCAGAACCAGGATTATAAGTAATATTTTCATCCTATTCTCAAGTTGTCTAACTTGACAGACTGGTTCTGGAGAACCTAGATTTCGGCAATTCAACTGAACATTTTTTGGGAGGCATGTACAGCAACCACAACCAAACCATACAATATTAAATGGAAGTGTTTCTGTGCATGTGGTGGAGGAGGATTGCTGGGGGGAGGGGGGTTTGCAGGGGTGCATGGAGTAAGGGGATTGAAAGAAGGATCTCCTCCAGGACAGGGTGGGAAACAGGCCAAAACATCTAGCACATCCTCTTGTGACAGCTGCCAACATTAGATTCGTGGGGGGGGGGGGGGCAGAGTTCCATTAGCTAGAAGGGGTTCCCAAATATGGAGGAAGGTGGCAGCCTTGCCTTGCACCCTGTAAATAAGGTGCTCGTATGAGTCACTCATCTTGCTTCAGTATTGGTGGTATAGGACACAGATCTTTGTCACAGTGAGTCCTGTAGCCAGGATCATCCGGTCAGAAAGGTCTTGCGTGTCGTGGAGCAAGACCAGCGGTCCTGTGAAAGGAACGAGAATCTGTAATGCTCTCTAAGCGATGTCTGAATAGAAGTCCAGTACATGGTAAGTTCCGGCCATTGGTAAAGGACATGGGGAAGGCCACAATGGTCGTGGGCACACCTCCAACAGGTCTGATGGTGCAGCAGACCTGCCTGTTTCAATATGAAAGGGGACCAGTCATTATGTATCCTGAAAAGGATGAATTTCATTCAGAATTCCCAGATCCTCCTGTCCACTTTTTAAACAATGTCCATCCAGTCGTCTTCAAATCCAGGCAGTAGTGGTTGGTGAATGTGCACCTGTTATTCCATGAACTCTTCGGTAAACATTTTGCAAAGGCACTCCTGCCTAGAGAGCATATGTTGTTGCCATGCTTCCTTTGGTTAGTGTGTTCTATAGTTGCTGCTCAGCGGGTCACTGACATGATGGACAGTGACAGCCATGTTAATAGTTGGCACTTTTTATTTGCTTGTTTCTTTAGGTGTTATCCGACTGTGAACTGGTTTTAATGCACCCAACACACAGTTTAAATGACTTGAGTGAAAGAAAAGCACAAGGTAGGGTAAAGTGACTAAAGGGTCAGAATTCTCCACAAACTTGAATGAGCTAAGGGTGAGCTTACAGTGTAATCCTGAAGATGACCAGTGTCAATAAGCGAAGGTAGGTTGTGCGAGATCATAAGGATGCAAGGACCTTACAATGACTTGGCTGCTTGTCCTGGTGCTGAGTGATGATGCTAAAGTCTTCTGATCGACTAGTTACACGGTCACGCTTACGATTCCTTCTTGGATCTTTGTGCCTCGAGTTTCATAGAAGTGTTTTTCCCATTATTTTGATGGGCCTGTGATTTAATTTTGTTTTGTGGGAGGAACAAGAAGGAGGTGTTAAACTTAGGTTGAAGTTTGAATTTTGCTGTTGGCTGAATACAGTTGTACCCTGGGGTTGGGTTGCACCGCCCTCCGCCGCTAAAACATTACCCTTTTGTCTCCACCTAGGTGGGAAATGCCGCTGCAAATTTAACAAGAACCAGTAAGTAACCTTTTGATTAAAACTATATACTTGAGAGAAGGGGAATTTACTCACCTGAAAACATTTGCATCTGCCTTTGAAACCACTTGGCTTTCAATTAAAACATGACATGCAATAAAGAAGCACAGTAAAATCGCTATTGGCGCAAGTGGCGTATCACGGGCATAGTGTGCTTCATACGCACTGTATAGCAGCCAACTGAAGGCCTTTGTGTAGTTGTTCAGAGGAGTGCTAAGGATGTGGTTGTTTGGAGTGCAGTGCTGTGATTGGTTGATTGGTGAACGCGTCAGAATTGGGGCATGGCAATTCTAGTTTGCGAACCAAGGTTAGGGCGCTCAGCAAAAAAAAAAAGAAAAGCCAGTTGGTCAGAGACATTGTGTAATGTGGTAAATGTGACAGGTAAGTGAAAAAAAATTCTACTGGATGAGAAGAGGATGAGTGGGTTGGGGCCTGTCACTGTCATGGCGATGTGGAAGTCTTATTTCATAATTTGAGAACATCATCTCTGTTTTGACATGTTATAACGGATCATTGTTTGCCTAGAGGTAACTAAACGGCAGATGGGTACCGCCCTGCAATGTGCCTACAGACTTACTTGTTAATGGTAGTTGTGCCATTATTTACCCCTCCTCTTTCATGGCCCTGCTTGCTTCTCGCTTCAAGCAGACCAAACCCAAAGTAAGAAGCCTGTCTCCGAAGAGCAATTCCAACAGTTTTTTTCTCTCTGCTATATCATCTAATATTTGTAGAAAGTTAATCTTTCAATGTCTGAGAGGGTGTTGCTCACACACTCGCTATACTGTTTTTTTTTTTTTTTTAACGATGGCAAGGTTGTATTTTAATGGACAGCCCTGAAATGGTCAATCTCTGGGCACTGGTTCCTCCCATGCTTGTTGCGGAAGCAGATTAGGCCTCAACTAATGAGTTTAATGTCTGTGGTGGTTCAGGAGATGCCATCCCTCCTACTTGAAGCCATTGCAAGACATAGTGTGACTGCAGGCCTGGCAACGTACGAGAGTACAGCATCCTCCGCATCTCTGGTAGGAGAAGCCAGAGACATTTGCTGGTACAGCGGTGCGGTAGATGGTGCCACTAAACATCATAGGTCAACAACCTGAATTACTAACCAGGGTGTTGCTATATATAGTAAGGCCACAATGTAGCAGGGTTTAAATTTGCCTCAGCTGGTCTTTATTAATATGTAACAATTGAAGAAGAAAGTATTTTAGTACGTTATTGGTGGAAACGGCCTAAGCCCAGTTCTTCCTCACCAGCCAGCGGACTAGTTTGGAATCCCCATACGTCAGGCCTCACGTAGTTCCAGAACTTAGGGTAATAGCATTCCTAGGCCTCCTAGTCCTTAAACTGGGAATCAAGTGTGCGAACGAGGGTAGGGTGCCTAAGACTGACCTCCATTACTTTTTGGAGAGTCTTACCATATTTGGCTTGATGTAAGTGATTGAGGGGGTTTGTCCCATGCCATTGCCGGGTGAATGTTAGGGGATAGTGTCACATCAGTTAGTTTAAGATAGTAATAGGAACTCTTCTCTTTTGAAAGTGCATGTTGGGAAAGGTCTTGCGTGATCACACCGCAACTTTTACCTCCGACAGGAAGCATATAAATGCTTTGTTTATGCAGTGTGCCGATTTAACTGTTTTTCAAATGTAATCAACACCATGTATCCCAAAACTAAACAAAACTATTTGTAACTGACGCTGCTTTTGTTTTCTAGGAGGCGCAGAAGTGAGGCCCAACAGGCTCAGCAGCTGATCGCTCCAGGTAGGTCAGTGCACAATACAGTTGAGCGGAGGAAGGCTGCCATACTCGCTTTTGTGTGGTACGGAACCTCCTGATGTCCAGAAAAGTAGGGTCGTGAGTGGTAGCACTGGGGTACAATGTGCTCGGTAGAGGTGAAGGGGTGTGGTGCATGTTTCAGAGTGGATGAGTTAGAGAATTGGGTTAAAATATAATTTCTGCACTGTAGATGTAGGGCCTTCATTGAAAAACCTGTACCCTGCAATACTCCTGCCTGTGTGTGGATCTCAGAACACTTTCTAATACATTTTCACTTAAAACCAGCTGCCTAGGCAACATAAAAAATATTTCGAAAATGTAAGATGACAGATAAGGGAAGCTAGAAATGGAGCGCTGCTCCTTCCCTTTCATTCTTTTTTTTTTTTTTTTTTTTTTTTTTTTTTCCTTCACCAGCTTCTGTATTGCTCCATAACTTGTACTGCTTTGCTATTTTGCTCCCAAGTTTCAGTTCTTTTAGTTCTTTTTCCCAGCTCATGTGAGAAGGACACAGAATGCTGCTTTGTTTTATCACCCCTTTTTCTGAAAAAAGGTATTTTGTCTCCATTTGCTGTGTTTCTGTCAACGCTTTTTTTTTCTCCATCAGACTCTGTTTCTAGATAGTATTATTGAGTGATTTATTTTCTCAGCCTTTACCTCTGTTTTTTTCAAAGTAGTGTTTGCTGCCGTGCCCCGGGTGTAGGAGAAAAAGGCTGCCAATGACCTTAGTTTACCTGTGATCTGGCTCCTCAATTCCATTGAAGTGGAGGCGTGCCCCTTTTAACAGAAAGTGTGTATCTTTGCTACCTGGCCGATTGGCTTATTAGGACCAACTGCCCCAGTAGGATTTTCATACTACTCCGACTCTTCTAAATTATCTGAGGGTTGAGGTAAGTTTCCCAAAATCGACATCTTCCTGAGCTCAGATGTTAATAGAGTGTTTTCTTTGGTGGAGAGTACTTGTTCGTCATCATTAATATCTGCATCTTCAGAAGATTCCTGAACCAACAGCAAGACACTGCTCTTTATTGGGCTGCATGGCTGGCTTTATGCGTTTTCATTATCACGCATGCCAGGTTAAAGAAGTTGGACAGTGTTAGCAAGACATACTAGAGCAGAGTCAACAACCAATGCAATGTCTTCTTTGGAGACTGAATCAGACTTCTTTCTTGCAAGGGATGACTTTTCTGTGTCCACTGTGAAGTGCTTCTCGGGCAGGATAGGATGCATATCTAGCCCATTTGACAAATGAAGGAGCCTGTCAGAGAGAGATACTGTCTTTGAACCCTGCAGGCACTCTGGACACTACCTAGCACTCAAGGCTTTCCTTCTGTCTCCAATGATGGCCTAGTTTCTGATTCAGAAAAAAAACATTACTGAGTTTCCTGAACAAAAAGGCCCAGAGTCATGTAAGGGGAGCTCAAACAATTTGGAGGTAGCTCATTCCAAGTAGGTATTAATCAAAGCAATGGGTTTTCTGAAAGTAGAGAACATGGAAGCGTCTGCCCCAAACATGCTCACCGTAAAAAAAATAAAAAAAAACACAAATGGGTTTTTCAGCATATTTTTACATAAAGGATTTTCCACAAAAGACTTTGTTGCCATAATAGAAGTAGCAAAACTTCAATCTAAAATACCATTTGATTATCTAGGTGGAAAGATGTCTTAAGACTTAAGACCACTACTCTGACGCGGCCGGCAAGATTAGAGTTCGACAGCAAAGTGCTTTTAGAAGCAATGCCTTTGATCCACGATAACTAGTTGCAAGCCCTGTTGATGTTTAATGTCTTTATGTTTAAAACTGGATTGTCAGATGATCTTGGCATTTATCGGTGTTCAATACTCTGTATAGTAGAAACTCCATTCTCCATAAAGTACAGTGATTTTGCAGACTGCAAAATGGTGAACGGTGCCTGTAATATGTTTAGCTGTTGGAAGATAGTTCCAGAGAGTAGCTTCCTTCACAGAAAAGGCATGACCGCCTTAGGGTACCTTCTTAGTTTGGGAATTGCTGCAAGTTGAGGCTTGGAGAAGCTCAAAGAACGTACTGGTGTGAACGGCCTAGAGAATGTTAAGGTGAGTGTATTAAAGTAGAAAAGATTTTGGTCAGCACTTCCGATTGAGTGGGTGTAGGGGAGAACAAGAGGGTATTGAGGGATTAAACATAGTTCATCAACAAAATGAACTAACAGATTTCGTAATGTTTGGAAAAGGGTGGAGCAATGACCTAAGGAGTTCAGCCACCATGCAGATGTCCAGACTGCGGAAGGGTCTCCAGATCACCACTGTTTCACTCCTGCTAAGTTTTAAGCAGTTGATACTCATCCAGTTCTTGGCTACCAAAAAACATTGCACTCTATATTATTTCCATCCAACCTCAGTTTATGCTTGATGCTGCGTATGTACCACATACAGGACACGTTAAAAAATATTATAAGTGAACCACATAAAGATTTAACAATGTAGGACCGATCAAGGAGCCATAGACCCTCCACAAGATAAATAGGAGGCTGAGGAACAGTACAAGGGCATTATCACCACCTGACTCTTTCTGCTAAGAAAGAGGAATTCCAGCTCTGTACCATTACTTTGATCCTCGTCCCATGCAGGCTGTCCATGAGTACCATTCAGGACACTGCATCAAAAACAGCAGAAGGACCAAGAAGAGTCAAGGTCTCCCTGTTCTAAAATCATACACAGCACATTCTGTGCTACCAACTCTGTGACCTTTGTTCCATGATGAAAGTGAAAACCTGCTTTGACAGGATACAGCAGGGAGTTGTCCGTGATGGAGGAAGATATTTCTGTATTGATTTCACTTTCAGCTATTTGGGAATTTGAGGATAGTAATGAAATAGGCCTACCTACTCAAGGTGGCAATTTCACTGAAGTGGACATTTATAAAAAAATTACGCACAACTTTTTCATTCGAGTCTGTGACAGCGTATGCTCTTGTAAGAGATATTGTACACAACAAGGGGCTTGCGACCTGCCCATTGCTTACCATTCATTGGCTTCTTTGTCACTGTTAGTTGCTGCTTACTGATAGACGAGCGTGTGCCGTCTTCCCTCCCCCTTCTTTTGGCTGGAGCATGGCCCAAGTACTGATTGCTCCGGCTTGATTGCTGTCCTTCTGCTGATCATGCTTTGATTGCAAACCCCAGTGGCTCCACCAGAGACCCAGCCATTACTATACAACACATCCCCTTGGGACCAGGCGATGCAACATTTACGGAGTCTGGAAAAAGTAGAATAGAAGGCAAATGCGATCAAGCAGGTAGCCAGATGACACCTGTACTCTCAACAATAATTATTAGCTTATTGTGTAATTAATCTTTACTTTGTATTTATAAAAGGCATGGGCAGAGCTCATTGTGGCCAATTTTTGCAGGGGCTGCTTTGTCATATGAGGCCTCCGACCGGCAGAGACAACAGAAGACCTCCGACCAACCCTGTAACTTGACCATGACATATGCAGCGTTAATTATACTTGCTGCATGGACTCTAAACAAACATGTACTTATATATGTATCAGCCGTGCTAGATGTAATCATGCCAACCTCGTGTAAAGTAACACAGCGGGTGAGTTCTTCTACAGCACTTGGAAGTAAAGAGAGCATAAGTCTTCAGTTCAATTTATATATACACACAGTTTGTGCACACAGAACATGGGCAGATTTAGAGACTATTTTGCAAAATTCCTCAGAAGCATTGCTGGTTGTTGCAAGGCACGAGGAGTAGAACAGAACCCAACCTGATGTTATCTCGCTCTTATAATCTCTCTCAGCCTCTTTAAAGTTAGTCTTAGAAGCTGCAGAATAATCACAGAGCCAGGCTGGCAACTTTTTACAGGCTTGTGTAGATGCTTAGCAAAGCTGTGGATGATGGATGTGGCTTTTTCTTGGCTATCACAATTATTTATTAAGTTTACATGACTGTCCTCTTCTGTGCAGTCATGTGTGGGAGATCGCAGAGGGTATCCCGATCTATTAAATGAGTTTGTGAAATCATTGTCAGCCGTCATTAAATCTTTTGATGTCTACCTACAGTTGGCCCCGTTTTCTATACGACTTTTCATTCCTTGCTTTGTTGCAATGTAGAAGAATAGTATTGACAGTCTGCTGAATCTCAATGCCATATAGATTGAGTTCAGGACAGTGTGTGGGTTTCCACTTTGTGGTTGGAAGAAAAAAATGTTTTTTTCAGGCTTCACGCCCTGTAGTGAAGATCAAAAACTTGGCCTTCATGATGGACAAGGATCTGAAGTTGACAGATCAGGTTAATGCAGTGATCTACTCTCAGGATTTATCTGTCACATGAGGATGTTAAATATTTTTCTACATACCTCCATACTTCAGAACTCCTGTAATCTCTGCAGGGATTCAAGCAGGCATTATTATGCCAACATCTTTTACATTGAAATTGTCAAAATAAACTATTCGGAATGTCACCTCACTCGAAACCTCACAGTACAATCAATACGTAAATTGCACCGATTTAATTGTCCCCACTGCCCATAAAAGGTTTCTCCGCCTTCCCATGGTGTAATGCTTATGACAATAATTCATCAATTGCACATTTGAGGTTCTAAGCGACTCCTCAAGAACTACTTGCATTCCTGCTCATCAGCTGCACTATGGTTGTGCCCACTTCATTTGTATTCTACAATACAGGATCACCTGTTCAAGAGGGAGGGCTTTTTCTGTCCTTCACTCCAACTGTGGATTTCTTTACCAAATGGACTTCACTCCGTTGTAAGCTATGTGTTTAGGAAGTCCTGTAACACTGCTCTTTGGTTAGGTACTTGTAACTGCATCCCACTGCTGGAGCCAAAGCTTCAAGATGCCTCGGGTGAACAAACAGTGGTAAGGATTTTCACTCTTTGATTTATTGCGTAAGCGGGTGGTTCCTTTTTTAATCTACTATATTTTAGGCGTCATTGATGCATCTTTCTTGGATGACTTTTTTTTTATTGCACCTACTTAATAAACTACGTCTTTTTCATTCCAGTGCAGTAGAAATGAGTAATTATGCTTATTTACTCCCTTAAGAGGTTTCACAATTTCACGTCCACCATTCTACATCTTCAGCAGAGCAGTCTACGCACATTAGATATTGGAGTTCTTGAAATCTGAATGGCAATGGTCTTGTACGAACACATTTTTCATCATGGGATTCTGTCTAATACTCATGAAAGGTAGAATCTTTGTGCATGTGCAAGATCCAATATATATATTTTTTTTTTGTAAAGAAAAAAATCATGTTTTCCAGGTAAATCAAACTACCGAAAACATGCCCTCTAAACAGGTACCATTTTGGAGCAGAGGGAAGATACAAACTAAAAGTTCCATATTCAGATTATGTGGCCCTAAAAGCAGGGCTATCTGTGGGGCTTTTTATGAATTCATCTTTTGAAGAACTTTGATAAAAAGGAACCTTTTTATTATGCATCCTGCTAAGTTATCGACTGGCAAACAAGTCCTTGACATGGCAATGAAAACCAGACACAAGAGGAAAAGCATCTCGTGCTGCCTACTAAGGAAGTGTCCTTACTAGTGATATTTGAAGAGGTGCTACTGATTCAAGTCAAACATTTACAAAACACTTGCTTGGATTCAGAAGTCGGAGCGGATGCAGTAGCTGATCGGGATGCTGTGAGAAATTTGTTTGGGCAAATTGTTCCCTGGGTGTTAAACTAATATTGCTTACCAATGTGCCTGTTACTCTAATCTATTGTTTGGATTTCAATAAGGATCTTACCATGCGGAAGCAAATCTTCCCTGTAATCCTTATTCCGCATCATAGGAACCCTTGTTTACTTATTGAAGGCATAACCTATCATCCATCCCGGCTTGATTTTTCGAATGGTACTTTCATGTTCTTTTCATCAGAAGTAAGGGCAGACTGCCACTATAGGGAATGATGTTATATGGCAGATGCTAGCTCTTTCAGTGGTGTTGTAGTTTCATCATTCTACAGCTATTGCATATTTCGCTGCTTTCGAAACTTTGACCACTATACCTCAGCCTATGGACTACTGCAGAAACAGTTGTCTAACAACTTTGGAGGCAGGTTATTCAGCTTTCCCAACCTTTCCCTTATTAGTAAAAGAAAACCTGTTTTCCAAGCTAACTGCACTTAAATGATATTTAATGTAAAAATACATGCCACCTTGTGTGTGATGTTCCTATATTACCATCTCGCTGATCTTTCTGATGATCACCCTACCTCATGATTTATGATGTTACTAGAACCCCTAAATAGCAATACAAGGCCATATTATATGTATGTATCCTCTTTAACTACATAGAATATTGTCAAATTGTTCCATGGTGCAACACACAGGTGGGATTATTGCTTAGGACTGCAGTGGAGATACCTACAATGAAATACTATGATTACAAGTTGCCTTTTTCATTAGTGTAGGTGTTCAATTTTGAAGTCACTAATTAATACTTGTAAATTCTAGTGTACAAGTTGTATTATCAGGACTGGTCTCTTTGAAACCGTGTACAATGTGCTGGTGTTTGTTCTGGGTTTGTCTTGAGTGAAAAAAACATGACTGAATGCAGATCCTGTTTAATATTCCTATCCTGAATTACTGATTTTACCTCTTCAGGGGTGGGGTTTGAGTTCAGTCTGACAAACTATTACCTCTATACCCTATCAGTTGGAGGTTACTCAAAGGGACAGTTCTTAGAAAGTAACAGTCTACCATTGTTCGACACAGATCAGGTTCCTTTCCTTGGTTCCTTCAACCACCGAAGAGTTGTGGTTGCACCACGTTGCCGTCAAATCAAAACTTATATCTAAGTTTCCATGTACTAGCGCAGGTTTATGGGCTTTTAGCTTCATATCGTCTCAGACCATTACCCTGGAATAGGGCTGGAGCATCAGGTGGAAGTGTTTTCAGTTAAGATGCTCTTTTTCTAAGGCAGTACTGTAAACAATCTGCTAAATGATTTTAGACCAAAAGCATTCATTGTTCTACGGTGTATTCTGGAAGGAGAACAGGGAAAGTTACATTGATACTGTCTAGGCGACCAGAATCTGTCATTATGAGGGCTCCAGTTTTGCATATTAGCCTAGTTTGATAGGTGGGGTGGCGAGAGGTGTGTTTGCGTAAGTAGGCCTTCAATTCATGTTCACTACACAACAAATCCCGAGTTTTCAGGGATTCTTTGTCTTTTTGAGCAGATGCACTATGCAGATGATCAAACACCCTGGCCCAGTGAAAGAACATGAAGGCGGCGTATCTAAATAGCAACGAACACTGTCATTTTTAGCATTTGCATTCGTTTTAGGGACAGTTTAGTCCTAAAACCAGTGACGTGCAAGGGAAGATGTCCTCCAAAATCCTGCAGTATGATAGTCAGTTGGGGAGTTCACAGCAGTGTCAGGTATGTTTGGGGTGTCCGACTGCCTTATACTTACCGTGGCATGCAGGGTAAGGAAAGCGTCTACTCCCAACAATAGCCTAGGGCTGGAATGTTCATTCATCTTGCTCACAGAATTCCACTCTTTCTGTTGCAGGAAGCGCTACCAACTGATAGGATTCCCCAGTGGACAAGGATGGTTATTGACAACATTAACGTTATGGAACGGTGTCGCGTTTTAGATGATATTTTTTGTTTGCTTCCTTGGAAGCTGCCTCGGAGGGGAATATTTCTAGATATTCCTATCTCTATCCTTTCTTGTCAATTTGTGTTTTTAACTTGAAAATTAAAATAAAGTGTTTTTTTCTCATACGGTGTCACTTGTTTCTTTCTATCTATGTAGGTTAAGGGGTTGGAGGGAGTAAGGTGGTTTGATGTCCGTCTTTAAAATTCAGCAGAGGCTTGACCTGTATGGAATACACACAGTCTTCTTGGACCTCCGATGGAGCCAGTGAGTATGTGGGAGGGGTAGTAGACCTGGGACCAGTGGAACCCAGTGGCAACCGGTCAGCCCTTGTGTGAAAAAATATTATTGGTCACTGAGCTCTAGAAGTCCGATACTACTGTAAGCTAACTGACTTGTCAAGCATCAACTATTCAGGTCATTTATTTTCAGGGGATTAGTGAACAAAAAGACAGATCAATGAGTGAACAGACTAGGCTTTATCCTGAAGGTTGGTATTTGGGTGCAACAATAACTTTTATTTACCTTTTCCACCATGACAACCAAAAATAGCCTTACAGTAGGAGCAGTTTAGATAGTTATCACAGTTTCATAAGGCTCAGTGGAAAGTACATATCATTCACATGTCGCTGACAAAGGAGGACGGTCTGTGTGTCCAAGGCAGGGTTGCTCTGTATTCACATCTGCAAGGGATGCTGTCAATATTCTGAGGTAGATAGACAATACCCAGAGGGCATGGGCTATCTAGTGACTCAAGTGGTCAGCAGGCACGAATGACAAACATACACCTTGTATTTGCACTTGAATCCTATTGCATGCGCATCATACCTCACATAATCCTCTGTAATCGTGGTTTCCTAAGTTGGAAGGAGAAGCATTAGCCAGGAAAGATAGCAGTGGTTGCCATAATTTTGGATCTGCGGGTGGGTGGAAGAGCGGAATAGTGAACCTTTAGCTGTTCATAGCAATATGTCAGATCTGAGAGCCAGACTTAGCCAGTGGGGTTTTTATTTCTTTGTCTCACACATGCCACCCTTTCTTCGTCAAACTTTAGGAGAAGCAAGATGTTTGCCACAATATAGAAGTGAAGCATCTAGCGCTTAATGAAGTCTGGTCAGTGCACCCCAACATGATCATCTTGTGGGAATATATTGACTTCAAGCATGGTGGATAGTTGCTCAAGCACTTTTCCCCAACATTCTTTGATCTTGGGGCATTTCCAGGCTAAATGTATGAAGGCAGCTTGAGGAGTTTGGGCATCACTGAAGGGTTACATTTATTGGGCATGAGGGGAGGGCAGTATACTTGATGTGAAAATAAAAATGTAATGGGCTAAACACAATCTGCCTTTTGGAAATAGCTCAATAATGTGGTGGCATCCGAGAGAGATGTTCCCAGAGTGGATTCACATATCTCTCTAGTACTGGGTTGTATCGGGAGGCCGACTACTGCCTGGTTGAGTACCATTGGATAACCATGTGTCTGGTCAAGAGAAGTGTCTGGATTAAATAAAGTACCTGCATGATGTATGTTCCTGAGGGAAGAAGGGGTAACGACCCCTACATCATCACTGAAGTCTATAATATGGGAACATAACAAGTGCAGTGGTATCTGTTCTGTATAATGTCAGAGTAGTCTAAGAACAGGCTTCCCATTATGGCTATCCCACAGGTCCATATTCTGGTTAAAGACAAACACTCCATGGTTAGTTGCCACAAGGGATGATGGTGTAGGGGTTGTTCAGGGGCATGAAGGATATGTGGTAGTTGTTTTCTGGGTCTCTCCCATTCTGCTTTTGTGCCAAGATGATTTTGAATCTGGTGCAGCAAGGGGTCTGTCCAATCAGTACAATTAAGGGGATAGGGTATACCATGTCTCTTTCAACAGGTAAGTGTAGTGTGGTGGGGAATGCATGTGGGCAATAGGTGTATTGTGCTTGTGTGCATAGATAGTATAGTTAATAGTCCAGGGCAGCCAGCCCCCCAATACCTGTTTATAGGGCGATGTTAGTCCTGTCTTCCAGCCCATTCAAGTGTGGTCATATGTGATCTAAGTATTATGAAGAATTGTTTATTTAGGGATAGGAATGTTGGGGAATAGGTACAGTATTTTAGACAGAATAACAATTTTCATTAAGGCAATCCTTCCCCTGAGTATGATGGTAAGAGCTGTCCATCTCTAAATTTATTTTTCAGTCTTGACCATCATGGTGCCATAGTTTTCAACTGTAACAATTGTTTTGTTGCAAATTATCCAAACTCCCAAATATTTAAGAGTCTTGACTCCATGGGAGGGGAAACTCCAGTTCACATGCATACCCTCCTGGTGTCAAGGGGAATGTATTGGACTTCTTATAGTTGATGGAAATGCCAGACAATTACTTAATCGTAAATTCCTTTATAACTGACTACGATTTTGGTCTGGGTCTTTCAAATAGAAGTTAATGGCATCTGCACATAGGAAAATTAGCTAATTTCAGAAACTGAATTGTAGACCTCTATCAGAATATTGGTGTCTAATGACACCGGATAGTGGCTCGGAGGCAAGGACAGATCTAAAATGAATCCTTATAACGGGACCCTATTAGTTGGTTTAGTGTATATCAAACTGATCCATTGCGTGAAGGTTGCCGGGACGCCCGTCCTACTCAATACAGCGGATAAGAAATCCCATTCCAAGGAGTGAAAGGCTTTGGTGGCATTTAAAAAGACTGCCACCACTTCCATTTCGGGCTTTAGTGTATGAATGAGGGCAAAAAAGTAGTCCATAAGGTATGGACAGTTGACCTGCCTGGAATAAAGCACGCTTGATCCGATAGGATCATATTAGGCAGTAGGAGAAACAATCTACTGGCAACACCTTAGTGTACCTTACCCTATCTAGTATTTTTACATTTTGTTTAATAGACCGTGGTCTCTACGAAACGAATTGTGTGGTGGTTTTACCTGGTTTTAATAGGGTAACCAGTACGGCGGAAAGAAGTATTCTGTTTTTCAGTACAATATTGTATACCTGAAGCAGACTTGGGACTAGCGGTTTTGAATAGGCTCATAGGATTCACTACGGAAGTGGTTCTCAACCTGTGGTCCGGGGACTCCTGGGGGTCTGTGAAGCCTCCTCAGGTGGTCGCGACCTCTTAGAAAACTAAATAATATTAACAGATTAGGCCCCCACCTTTCAGTAATGTCTCGGTTGGGGGTCTCCAAATTCCAATAAAGATTCTGTGGGGGTTTCTGGGCTTCAGTAATGATAAAGTGGGGGTCCACAGAAGTCAAAAGGTTGGGAACCACTGCACTACGGGATCTATCAATTGTGGGTGCTTTATGGATTGGTAAACTGGAGATTACTATGAAAAGTTTGTCTAATGTGACACGGGTAGCAAGGAACTGTTGAGCATTAGACAGCCATTCAAGAGCTATGCAATGAAAATTTTAGTACAGTAGTTATGTGAAGAATGTGTTGTATATTTACAGAGATTTGAGTAACGTACAAGGACTTTGGTGAGTACGTAATTTGTATTGTGGATCATTTCATCATTGCCAGTTTCTATCTGATTAATAATTTGAGCTGCCCAGGGGTGGTGGATAATTGAGGATAGAGTCCTAGCTGGTCTGTGGTCTCCATAGTTCCTAGCTGTGTCATGTTTATATAGGTCCTTGACTTCTAGCTATGCCGTCTCATTAAATTCAGTAAGTTTAACTTTGATTTCCAACATGAGCTGTTTGGTCCCATGTTCGCTCATATCGTCTCTCCAAATTTCAAATTACGAGCTCCAGACGGTCCAATCGACCTCTCAGGGTCTTACTTTTAACAGTGGGCTGCTCCACCTCCAGTTTTATTGGCGAATGATCTGAGAAAGTGTGTGGCTGTTGCTTCACTTCTTACCCAAGTGCAAAGATTAGGTTTAGCCAGCCAGAAGCCTAGATGTGCTGATGTATTTCGGAGACATGAGTGCCCGGTTTGATTGATAGATGTTTGTTCCTCCTTATGTCAATCAGGCTGTGAGTGTCTATGATATCCTGTAGCAATTTTGCTTCAGCATTATGTATGTGACTGTTTGATTAAGGGCAGTCAATGTTTTTATCTAGCCATGGGTTGAAATCTCCACACAGAACAGGTTGGGGTTTTTATGCAGAGCATGAGTGCCAAACGTGTTGTATGAAGGAGGGGTTTTATACACTTGGCCCACATACATTGCTGAAGGTGATCTGGAGTACATTTCTGCCTGTATCAGATTGTAACTTTCCTGTTTGTCACTTATTTAGTGGATTAAAGCAAATGGCGTTCCATGTAGAAGCAAACCATGGACCCAGATGCATAGCAGAGTTGAGGTATTCTGAAGGCAGAACTACCAGGATGCTGATTGATGTTAAGGCTCAGTAGCCTGTCTGATCTGCCATTCATCACTCAACATCTCTCCTTGCTTCATTTTTCATGTAGGTGCTACTCGAAGATTCTGGTTTCTCTTGGAATGTAGTTGCTTCACGAATGGATTTGTGCTCTGTAGTAGAAAAAATGTGTGTCTTGTTTTGATAAGTGATTTTTATTTTATTTTTTCTTTCCTTCTTTAACTCTCTGGGTAGAGCATGACATACTGTATGCCCACTTGTCTTAGTTTATGCTTTAATAGCAGGTATTCTCGACAGGCCTCTTGATATGCCATGGTGAAGCCCTGGCATATGGATATTGTGTTGCCGTCATTGGACCTTTGCTGTTCTCGGGAAAACCTAAGTGCAGTGTAGAGTTCTTTGTCACCCAGAAGCCTTGATAGTCTAGGGCAGTGGGGCTGTTTGGACTGGGGGGTGGGGTGATCTCCTAGTGTGCTGTGCACGCATCTCACTGCAAATAAAGGTTGGAAATTGTCCACCCCACACATGGATTTCAAAAGTGTCTCCACATAGTCTGCTATATTTTCAGTGTTCGTAGATAATGGAATTCTGATCAGGCGCAGATTGTCTCTCCTTGTTCTAGTCTCTATATCCTCGTTTTTGCTTTGTTACATTGAGCACTCTGGCATGTCAAGTAGTTTTTCATTGTGTCATGTCCTATGTTCTAATGTTGAGATGAGTAACATCTGGTACACTGTGCTATTGAGATTGTCGAACTATGGAAGTGAAGCTTCTTTGCATTAGGAGAAGTATGGAATTGCGGTCCAGTTCGCCCTTAAAAGCAGATTTCCCAAGCCATGTCTGCTGTTTCTGCAGATGTGGTTCTATTCAGGTGCCTAGCATTAAAGGCCAACTTGGCTTGCTTGTGATCTACCTGTCCCATGGCTTTTTTTGGTCTGTTCCTGATTGCCTGTGTAGCACGTGCAGTGAAATTTCAGAGGCCAGCATACCTTCCCTGAGTTTTATCTTGATAAAGTAATACGTGATTATGACTCGCCTTCATTGGTAGCCTTGTGTAATTTTTGTGGTGGCTGTGATACAGTGGTGTGATATATTGGCGCTCTGCTAGTTGCTGATCAATGGCAGGGTGTTCTGTTTTACATAGGAACCAGCTAGAATACCATCCAAATGGGGCCACGCGCTCACGATTTGAACTGTTGCTGCAGTGAGTCGGTTTTCAGCTGCACAATCTGGGCTGCCATGCATGTGACCCAGCAATGTGATCGCTGGGTGCAGGGGGATTCACAACATTTATTGTGCAGTGTCAGAAAAGTTGAGTAGAGCGAACCAGCAGGCACCGTACTTTAGGAATGATTTGATGGGCCCTCATCCCCACAGACTTATTTGGAGGTCTCAACATGTCAACATCCTTGCTAGGTCCGAGTGCTCCATCGCATCTGCAGCTGATCTGCCTTTCAACCTGCCAGTACTGTTCCTCAAGCAGCATTGCAAAAAGAAAAGTAGCGACGAGTAGAGCATTTAATCCAAAGAGCTACAAGATGTCAATGGATTCAAAGTCTTACATTCTGGTCTACGCAAACATGATCAGTGTGGCTGATATCTTTGGTGTTAGAATTGCAGCAGTCCAGAACAGTCTTGTGTTGGACACAGTCTTAGTTTGACATGTTGCTTAGGACATTCCTGTACAGACATTGAAGGCTGCTTAACTCTTGTGGCTCAGTTATTTTGGTGTGGCAGTTGGAAGGCAGGCATGAGTGAGATCTGAAGTCTGTTCACAAGTTTTGTAATGGTGTCATATGCTGAGTGCTCCTTGTCTCCAGCCATTTACATGCTAAGAATGAAACTTAAGGCCTCTGTATGTCTGCACTCCAGATGAAGAAGCAATCATGTGGTCTCCCCCCGCTCAGTAAAGGAGCATTCTGAGAAACAAACATGGGCTGCAGGGTTATCCAGCATTGGATCTTTCATATGTTCACATGCTTGAGTCATTCTCCATGGTCAGACTGGGAATCCTTTTTAACTTTAAATGACAGTAAACAGTGTTAGACTGACCATAGGACTTTACAATACTTTTTTTTAGTAACACCTTCACGACTAATGTTTGGTTGTTTCATCTCTGCTCTTGTGAGCGCTAAAATTACTACTAATAAATATTTCTTGTATTCTGTGTTTGAATCTGCATAGAAAATGATTTAACATAGAAAATCATGTGCAACTTGAAAATGTGCCCACTTGAATGGCCGTCACCTACTATGTAATGTTCTACTAAAAACATATTAATGTTTATTCTGAACTTATGAGTGTGAAACCTGTAGTAAAATGTTATACTTAACATTAAATGCTATGTATGTGCTTAAATTAACTGTAGGCCTCAAGTTAGCGAGGTCTAGGCCTTAAGAATGCACTGCCTCATATTAGAAATGCAATGTCCGAATAAAATATGATCTCATTGTTGCTGAATAATAAAGATGTATTGTGTTTGACTGAATCGTAGTAGTAGCAAAATGATTTCTCATGAAGAAATGTGTGAGAAACCTGAATGTTCTCAGACTGTGACAAATGTTAACTCAAAGCATATAAGAAAGCGATGTTCCCAGGAACTAACAATAGATGTACTGACGGAAGGATATTAAAATTGATTCTTGACGAGTCGAACAATGTGCGCAGAAGAAGAGGAACACCTTGCTGATCCATAAGGAAAGGTATACAAAATTGCTAATGTCTTTATTGTTGATTTGTCTTTTGTTTCTAGGTAGGAACTGCTGCTTTTGCTAGAGCCATAAATAGATGGTTTCCAAATTTATGTTGATTAAATCTTTTTGCATGAAGCCCAAACATGCTGATGTTAATCTGAAGTTAGTGAGGTTTCCTCCATCCAACTAAATTGCCATTTGATGTTATTCAATTGCTGAATTCAAATGTTTGTCATTTCCATTGTGCAATTACTCTTATTGTTGATTTTTACTTTGGGAATAGAACGATTAGTTATTAACGCATTAGTTAAGTAGAGATTCTTTAGAAGGTTTGGTCAACCAGTCTTGTTTTTATACTTAGATCATGTGGTTTTGAGACTAATGTATGTGATTCTAGCATTGTTAATGTAGGGAAATACATTTTCTAACTGATACTAAAGGTGTGGTTATTCGTGGCCTAATGGGTCATGGTGTGTAAAAATTGCTGACTCCACAGAACTATATTGTTTGTTTGATAATATTTGACATGCATGGACTTAGGGTGTGAACATCTTAAACTAGTCCAAAGGTCAATAGACCCTTTTACGTGTCACCTTATAAACTTTTTTAAAAAAGGCCAGATACGCTTGCACTCTGTACTCCCTGGATTGCACCAATCCATCTTCAGCTTTCATCAAACTGTTTAATTTAGGGAATTGCTGAGATTTTTAACCTCCATACTGGCCCATGGGTTATGGGGTGTGTCAGTGATCACATTCTCTGACTATGGCTGAGAAAGAGAACAGATCTCTCCAAGTCCTGGTGAGTCTGAGGACAGAAGATAATCTGCACTGATGATCCTCAAGAATTTGCCCTCAAAGACATTTAGAGGCAGAAAAGGTTGGCTGTATAATTTCTGAATAATTCTCTGTCTTCTAAAGGGAAGCTTCTTCCTATGGAGAATATTCACTGAAAAGTGCCCTACCAAGCACATCCATTTAGATGGCACAAAAAGGTGGGAAGCATATGGAATGTCCTCAGTTTAAATTTACGTCAATTGTCTGCAGCCACTTCCTGCCAACATAAGACAACACCTTCCTCAGAAAGGGCATCATAAAGGTGCAGATTAACTGTGTGTGGAAATCCAGCCTTATTGACATGAAGTCAAAGTTGCCTCCCAAGTTGTCAATGACCAAAGTTCTGCCATCAGTAAGAAAGGGCCCGTCGTTGTCAAACATCTAGGCAACTGAAACGAAGAGGTGGAGCAATCTCTGTTGGGTGACCTGCTACGAGAGGAGTCCCTCAATATTGACTTTGTGTTCTAGTAGTTGACCTCGAGTCAGTTCTTGACAGTTACTGATCCTACCTTCAATGTCCTTGTCCTCAAGGTTGACAAAATCTTCGCTTCCTCTGTGATCATTCCTTGGATATCTCCTGCAGGGGATCCTTGAAAAAAAACTTAACTGACAATACCAGTTGGCGTCAGTACCCTTGAAGGCCATGCAGCCCAATCTTTTCCCTCTCCTTTAAAGTTATCCTGGAATTATTTCGAATTTCGAGTCAGGATGCACTGACTCAGGAAGTTACACTGTACTGTCAGAAAGCTCTGTTTGGGTTTCGTTTCTCCTAGATTATTTACGAAAACAAATTGCATTATGTAAATATGAAAACATATTTTTCTGTAAGTAAACATACAATGCACTGCTTGTTTAACAAATGTGTTTTTCACACTTGGAAAGGTTTCTATACGAAAAAAACCTTAAAGACCGAGCTTAGTGTTTCATGATTCTGTGAAAAGGAACCAGAACTGCCACTCCTGTGGTGTTATTTTATACTGGTGGTGTGCTATTTCTGAAAGGCGCAACACGCTTTACCCTGCATTTAGGCTTTAATCTTTTAAGTTACAAGACCCCTATTTTCTTTTATTACTATTAAAAAAAAAAAAAAAAATTGCAAACAAGTTTTCTAGAGATTTTTTTTTACTGTTTAAATGTGTTTTCTTTTTGTTGAAGGAAATGGGCAAAAGCTGGCTCATATTCTTCTTTTTTTTAAATTTTTTTTATTGGCTTTTGTATTTACATGTTTTTAAATTTATTTTTTTTTTTTTTTTTTTTTTAACTCCTACATGTGGGCAGTACTACTAAGTGCTTATGACTATAATGAAGATTTTCCAGGAGGAGACCTGAGAGTACAGGTAACTGTAGATAGGCACATACTACCAAAGTACTGCTCATCTGCCACTCTTCCAGTGATGGGCAATCAATGCCCAGCCATGGCCGACTGCACGGGTTTACACAGGAATAGCAGGCAGATATGTGCAAACAGGTGCAGCTCTAGAAAGAGGAAGGGGCAGGATGTAGGGAAAAAAAGTTTTAACACAAGTGTCCTGCACAGAAAAATATGCTGGAGGAAGATTGCATACGGTTACTCCACCATGGGCTTTGGCCCATTCATTAGACCTGCACCCTACTCCCCATTCAGCCAAAATGCACAATATTTTGAGGATCGCAGGTCCAGAAAAGTTAAGCGGACCAAGAGCTTTTGTGACATCCATGTGTCATTGTACAGTATTCTAGATGCCATTGTGATAGCAGGTGTTGCTGAAAGGATGTATATATTTTTAAACTAGACCCATGCAATGCTATAGTATGATTTCTCTAGCCAAGAACATCCCATGCACCTCCACCATGGTCCAGGCTCTCTGCCCATGTTCCAAGACCGTACCACATGGGTAATATGGAGCAGTCGTTTCCTTCCTGCACAAAATGTACATACGTGAAACAAAAACATCTGGGATTATGAGTTTAAATTCTGGTCTTGATCCGACGTACAACAGATTCTTTGTAAATCACTTCAATTGCCTGTGCCTAAAAAAATGTGAACTCTACTTCCCCTTTGATGTACATGAGCTGAGTGAACTTGTCATCTGAAGATTCCTCTCTGACAGAAATTCTGTTGCCAAAATATTCTACTTGTTTGTCTGCTTTAAACACAGTGATTTTCATAGCTATAGTCAGAGGCAGATTCTAAAAGCATACCAACAATCTGCTTGGTGGTCAGCCATAAAGGTCACTAAAAAAAAAAAAAAAACAGTTACAAAGTGTGAAACACCAGACTACAACAATAAATTGCTTTCAATTGGAAGTCAGCCAACTGTGGCTGTAACAGTTAGTGACAACTGAAACAAAGATCAGCAACTAAACTATTAGTGCAAATCACACTATGAACAATCTATAACAAAACAGACAAGTCTCACTTGCCAAGGACATGTACACTGAGGAGCAACTGCACCCACTCTGCACACACAGCAAAATCAAGCTAATCCCACTTGCAAATAAAAAAAATAAAAAAAGGCCAACGCATTATAATTCTTGCAAAAAGACACACACAATTTTGAAGCAGAATGAAACGTAAGCTAAATATGCTGAAAATATTACAAAAATTTAAGAAAACCTTACAGAACTATGATACAAATTTCCAGTAAACGTTCCAAAAAAAAAAAAAAACCAACCCTTTTTTTCTTTACTAAAAGCATGCAACTACACTAGCTTCCAAATCTACCACACTGCTATGTTCCCCACCAGGATCATCAAAAGATTTGTTCTACAGTAAAAAGAAAAAGGATTACATTGACAAATGTGAATTATTGGAAAGCAAAATTAAAAAAAATAGACACAATTTACCCACGTGAAAATAATGCTTAGGATAAGAAAAAAATGCAATGAAAAATGCACTACAAATGCAATGAAAAATGCACTACTTTTTCTATGCCTTCACTCCACATATTCCAAAGCAGTCTCAAAATTGGAGTATAGTATAGTGAGAAAGAAACGCTGTATTGTAGTCCAGCCACTTGGAAAACAACATGCTGAAACTACCCTATTACCAAGCATTGGCATAGCCAATAGGTCTCGCCTTTAGGATCTTATAAGTATTTAGCTTTGCAGCACACTATCCTAGGTGCTACAACATCTACTGTTCTTTTATATGGAAGCTTTGACACTACTAGGCACAATATAGCACAGTATTGAGAAGTACTTATTTAAAATGTTATAGGCTTTAGCTTCAATTCCGTTGATAGAACAGCTGGAACTGGAGAAGCCTGTGTAAGACATCACTTCCAGAAACAAAAGCCACACTTAATAGAGAGTGAAAATCATGGGCATAGAAAGGGGACTGCCTGCAGAGCGTGTCACAGTCGGAAAAGTAAATAGCAATGATCGTTAATAATGAGCAGCGATTAAGTAAACACGCAATTGAGCTTCTAGGGGCTTTGGCAGTATGTAACGATCAGTTAAACATTTAAGGTGCCTGTGGTCATCCGATAAGCGAAATCTGGGAATAGTACTACAATTTCCTCAGACTTGGTAGTGACATGTGCCATTTGTGCTCCAGCCATGACTGTGAGCCATTGGGCCAGCGAAGCAGTGCTGGCTGGGCTGAGTGTTCGTAGAGCAAACATTTTGGAGTGAAGTCAGTGTAAAGTAAACCGGTTGAAAAGTTTAAACATTCACTAAATTTTACTTCATTCTGACTCAAACAGACATGAATTTGAACATGTATTTCGACTGTTTGGGTCGATTTTACTTTCAAATAAATCCTACTTGCTGACAAAAATATGCTTTAAAATATGACTACTTCAGCTTACTTTGGTTTGCTTTTCTTTTATGTGCTGTTATTTCCTAAGAGTTTTTCTGACAATATGATTGCTAAAACAGTCTTAAAATGGCAGTCGGATGTGCGGTGTGAGTCTGGTATTGCCTGGAGTCTAGTCTCACAGGCCCCAGCCATGTGCCTGCCACTGGACTGCATGGAATGCAGGAGATGGCACAGCAGCAGGCCACGGACAGCTGGGGGCATATTTATACTCTGTTTGCGCCGAATGTGCGTCAATTTTTGACGCACAATCGGCGCAAAACCTGCCCCATATTTATACTTTGACGTCTGACCCCGCGGGCGTCAAAGTTCCACCATGTGCGTCATTTTTTGGAAGGGTGAACCAGCCTTGCGTTAACTATATGCAAGGTAGGCGTTCCCTTCCAAAAAATGACTTTAAGGCCTGTGCCCCATATTTATACTCTGACGTCATTTTGACGCACAGGAGGGGGCAGGCCTTAAAAAATGGCGCCCAGCCTGATGGGTGCCATTCTTTAACGCCTGGGTCAGGGCAGGCGTTAAGGGACCTGTGGGCTCAGAAGGAGCCCAGAGGTGCCCTCCCATGCCCCCAGGGACACCCCCTGCCACCCTTGCCCACCCCAGGAGGACACCCAAGGACGGAGGGACCCATCCCAGGGAAATTGAGGTAAGTTGGGGTAAGTATTTTTTTTCGGTTTTTTTTGTGGCATAGGGGGGCCTGATTTGGGCCCCCCTACATGCCACTATGCCCAATGACCATGCCCAGGGGACATAAGTCCCCTGGGCATGGCCATTGGGCAAGGGGGCATGACTCCTGTCTTTGCTAAGACAGGAGTCATGTCAATGGAGGTTGGGCGTCAAAAGAAATGGCGCAAATCGGGTTGAGGCCTGATTTTTGCCTCAGACCTGACTTGCCTCATTTTTATACGCCCAACCTCCATTTTCCCCTACGCCAGCGCTGCCTGGTGTGAGTCATTTTTTTTGACGCACACCAGTCCGCAGCGCCGGCTAACGTCATTCAATAAATAAGGCGCCCGCATGGCGCTTTGGAATGGCGTTAGCCAGCGGTAAAAAATTTTACGCACAACTGCGTTTGGCGCAGTTGTGCGTCAAAAAATATAAATATGGGCCCTGGATTGGAAGTGCAAGACGGGGGGGCACTGGAGTCTGATAGAGCGTTCCGTCCTAATAAATTACCTGTATTTGGACGCTCTTGGGTCGATGAATCTTTTGACCAAGTGGGGCTCTCTTCACCCGAGATTAGTCAATTTAATCAAATCAATAATCAATAACGAACATAAGCAATGCCCTGATCAACATAACACTTCACAATTAATCCAGAAAACATTTCGGCGAACCATGACCTTCCGGCCATGAATAACCACACCAGTTTATTCAAAGTTAATGAATTTATTTCCCTATATTAACAAAGCTAGCACGATATAAATGTGTCTCAACACCAATTGATATATGTAAATGAACATTAATAGCTGTCCATAACGGCGAAAAAGATGCAATCTATGCAGCATTTGAATAACAATGCATTCGATAATAGCAACACAAACCACTAAAACTATAATCTGTAATGGGCTAATTGCATACATTAGTCAACATAACAAGGTCTCAAATTGCATCGTGCAACAAATGAATCCTCATCTAACCTCAAATTAGCATCTGCATGTGGGATTTCATGCAAAAAACAATTTGGCAACATTGATTTGGAAAACTCCTAACTAGGGCTCTTATCAAAAATCAGCAGTTGGTTACCTAAAAAGAAACACAATGCAATTGTACATTTTCCTTTCATATTTACCAAATTCAATCAGCATTCAAGGAAGTCTTCGTCTCACAGGTACCGGTTTCGATCAGCATGGGACGGGGGCAAAGGGGGCAGGGTGGACGGGGCAATTGCCTCACAGCGGCAAGATAAAAGGACAAAACTACTACTTTATGCAAAGGGGCAAATCAAAGTTAAAGTCTCTAGGGCGAGATTTACTTAAAGTCTCTTTCTCTCGATTAGAGAAAGCATCAAAGTCTCATTCAAAATGGCGTCGAACATCAATTGGCATCGTCGAAGATGGCAAAATGACGAGGTCGGCAAGATGGGCCATAATGGCTGCAATGTCCTGCAAACCTCAATGGGTGCAATGGGTAATGGGCTGCTTTCTTCTTGTGCACCAGGTTTAAATAAACAGTTCAAATCCAGTAGGGTCTTCCATTGGAGGGTTCATAGGTTGGCTTCAAATTGTCCAATCAAAAACAACAATTCACAAGCTTCTACCTAGGCATACATTATCCTTGGAGTCGGGAACGTAAGTTGCAACATATTTTACCAATTAACTCACTTTCAGAGCTTCCATTGTCTGCACCTGCAGATTGACCTTGGAGCAAAGAAGAAGATGCCAGGCTGGCACGAAACCTTAAAGATAAGCATGTGAACCGATCTCACTGGAAAAGTACAGCTTCAAGCAAGAATACACGTTTTATTAGCACATTAGAAAAACACGAGCATCTAAACCGTGAGACAAGGCAACTAGGCCGAAGCCTCCACTAAAGTTATGCTAAGTTAAAACATTTCAAACAAGCAAATCATGGCACACGTTTACGGTTATGTCAGATTAGTACAATTCTAATACATCACGTTATATAAAGCATGCTTATAAATGTTGGCGAACTACTCTGAGGGCACATTTGTCCCCGTACAATCTTTATTAGTTCGGTTAAAGTCACACTTGATTATTGCGGCACTACGTTTATGCGCTAATAAATGTAAAACCTTCGTTTCTGCGTCATCAATCCCTCCTCTGATGACTATTTGTCATCACACAAAACTATTCCCACAAATTTTATTCCATTAAAATTCTGTCAGTTCTCTTTGCCTTTTAGTTCCCCTTGTTCTTGCCTTGTATTCTTCTGCCATTCTTTTCATTATTTTCTCTTCCTTCCTTCTTTTAATTCTTTCCATGATCATTAATATTCCCCTCTTTATTCCCCAAATCCCAAAGATGCAAATTAGTACTATTAGTATTCCCTGTATTATTTTTAGTAATATTCCATTCCAAATGCCACCAAGCCAATTTCCCACTGAAGCAACTCCCTTTCCAACCTTCTCCCAAACTCCTGGTTCTTTCAATTCCTTCAAGTCTGCACTCTCTTATGTTAGATTTGCAAGCATTGTTTTAATCTTCACACTGTTGTCTGGTATATACGTGCAACAGTGACGCGCACCAAGCATTTTGCAAACGCCGCCATCCTTTGCTAAAAGAATGTCTAGGGCAAGCCTGTTTTGAAGAGTCATAGCTCTTTCTGCTGCAAGTTCAGCATCCATCAGGATTATAGCACCTGAAAACTTTGTCAACATGTTATCCACTATAGTATACAACTTTCTTATTTTGATGGAATTCAACACAACTCCCAATGAAGGAATCATGGCTCCAAATCTATCTCCTACCACAGCAGCTGCGGTTTCTCTTTTCTGGATACGATGAGATCCAGGCGTCTTTGGAATCACTGATAGGTCATCCAGTTGATAAACCTTTGGGAACACTATACCCAAATAACATCTCCCCCACCATCCCTTTGGAAGACGATAATAGGCATTATGCCCACAAATGTAATATACACCAGGTATGACAGGGTCAAGTCCGTTCAGCATGAATGTCCATTTGGCCTTAAAGATAAACGTATGTTTACATTTACTCGCTCCCACGAAAATGTTATCATAATAAGATTCACCACGATATATACAAAATTTCCCTACATGCCAAGCGTCTAAAGCTATTTTTCCTTGTGTTTTTATTGCGGCAAAAGCATAATTATCTACTGAAGTCCTCTTACTTAGCTCTTTTTCTAATTTCGCATTCATTTGTGCCCTTCTATCATCTGTGCGATCTAAAAAGCTTATTTCCACTGCAGAGAGCGAGCAGGTAAGGTTTTCCCTATGAGCGTGAGCTGTTTCAAAAGGTTGCATTGGCTCGAAAAATTCCCTCATTATTTTAGCATCCCAATCTTTAGCAATCTGGCTTAGTTGCGTTATTATAGGAACATATGCAAAGGTAACATCATAATTTGAGTAAAAATACTGTATGTTAGTTTGACCATAAAATCTAGAAGTTACTAAACTACATGTAATCCCATATGTAAGAGGCATGTGGTGATAAGTCACCCCTTCCGTTACCGATGTCGGTATCTGTGTACACACATAACAATCTTTCGCATCCATAGTCTCAACATATTCTGTTAGTAGGCGATAGAAAACATTATACGAAAGTTCCTTCTTATCATGCAAGTGTCTCTCATCTAACTCTAGTCTTTTCAATGCGGTTAGTTCAGTGACAGTAACAGGAGTAGAAGCATCAATTTTCTCATTCTCACCCTTACCACGCGTTGCAAGCACTATTGCCATTATTATTAGTACACATGCAGTTATCAAGCCTATACACGCATATTTACAATATTTCACTCTACTGTTTTGTGTAGCGTACTTAGTCATGATCTGTATAGAATCAGAGAGCTAGAAGCACTTATAAAGAAACGATTTAGCAATTAGTTACAAAGCTGAACGAGCGCAATGTTCACACAGTTTTCTTCAGGAGCCCAGTCACTTATTGGTTAGCAGCATTTGTCTCAATTCGGCAATAACTCAGTCTTTTATCAGTTAGCAACGTTGTCTCAAATCGGGTTTAAGAGTCAATCAGGTTATCAAAGTCTTATCAAGTTAGCAAATGTCTCATCCGGTTTAGCAATGTCTCAGCTGGTTGTATCACGTTAGATTATAGCAAGCAATGTCATTTATCAGGTTTTTTTTTTTCAGTCAATAGTGTCCATAAAACTTTTCTTTTCTATTGGTATCTCTTCTTCTTCGTTCTCGAGGCTAAGAGATACAAATTTGTCGGTCCAATCGTCATTGACTACATATGCCCATTCTGGACCGGAATATCTCCTGTTTGGTATCCTTTTCCTTTTCAATTTTGCATCTCTCTTTGATTCTGCTTCACTGGTACTTTCCTCTTTGGCCAAGTCTTTTTCTTCACTTGATGTTGGTATCACGACAGACACTTCCTTTCTTTTCTCTTTCACTCTTGGCCCTTCACTGTCGTTCAACGTTTCTCTAGTTCTTAGTTTTACTGGTGATATACTTGGTCTTCTCTTTGCACTGTGTCCACTTGATGGACCTGCGATCTCTTCTGAAGAAGTTTGAACAGTTTCGTTCTGTTCTGCCTTGTCCCCTCCTTCTGGGGAGTCAATCAGGTTTTCCTTTTCTTTTTCTGTACCGTCTGCTTCTGGGAAAGCCCTCCTCTGATCAGGCTCTCCTGCTTCTTCACCTCTTTCGAGCCCTTTGTCACCGTTACTTTCTTCAGGCTCTTTGTCACTTTCAGCTGCTTCAGGCTCTTTGTTACCTTCAGCTGCTTCGTCTCTGTCTGAGGTTTCTCCTTGGTCTTCCCCAAGTGAATCGGTTGTTTCGTCCTCAGAGAATATTTCTCTCTCCTCTATTTCTGCCTGTTCGCTTCTAGTTCTGTTTTGCTCTGTCTCAGCGCTCGGCACTTTGTTATCAGGTACTGGCAGTTTCAGCGCTTCAACTTCCTCATCTGTGGGACACAACACTTTCTTTGTATGACTGGCGTGGATCCAGTTGGGAACTCCCACACACTTCACAGCGGTAGTGGTCGTCAGGATCACTTGGAAAGGGCCTTTCCAACGGGGTTCCAGACACGACTTCCTCACGTGCTTCTTTATCACGACCCAGTCACCTGCTTTCAGTGTGTGTCCTGGACCTTGGATCAGTGACAAGATGGTTGCTTCCACCTGGTGAGAGAAAGAGCGAACCACGTCAGCTAGACCTTTGCAGTAGTCTAACACCATATCATCTGTAATATTCAAAAGCGCGTTTGCGGGAACTGCAGGAAGTCTCATGGCCCTGCCCATGAGAATTTCGTGCGGGGACAATCCAGTCTTTCTGTCAGGGGTGTTTCTCATTGACATTAACACCAAAGGCAATGCGTCAGGCCATTTCAAATTTGTTGATGCACATATTTTCGCCATTCTTGATTTCAGTGTACCATTCATCTGTTCCACCAGTCCTGAGGCTTCAGGGCGATAGCTACAATGCAGTTTTTGCTCAATGTTCAGCGCTGCGCAAAGTAACTTTATCACCTCGTTATTGAAGTGACTTCCTCTATCTGATTCTAAAGAGATCGGGAATCCGAAACGTGGTATCAACTCCCTCAACAATAGTTTTGCAACTGTAAGGCTGTCATTTCTACGTGTGGGGTATGCTTCAATCCAGTGACTAAAAATGCACACAATCACCAACACATACTTCAGACCTCCATGCACAGGCATCTCAATAAAGTCCATCTGCATTCTGCTGAACGGGCCACCCGCCCTGCCAATGTGGCTCACGTTCACAACCGTTCCCTTTCCTGGGTTCATCTGCTGACAAATGACACAACGATGGCAAACTGCTTCTGCAACTTGACGGAATCTGGGGTTAAACCAATCAGTTTTGAACAATCTTATCATGGCATCTCTCCCTAGGTGAGCCTGCCCATGATAGAACCGCGCTAGCTGCGATAAGAGACTATTTGGTAAAACAAATTTTCCTTCATTTGAAACCCATAACTCATCTGGTCTCCTTGTACATTGTGACTTAATCCAGGAAACTCTTTCATCCTCCCCGACGCTATTCTGTAATGCTTTTAGTTCATCCATTGTATCCACGACCTTCAAGGCAAATGCTTCAGCTGGTTCGAGCTCTGGCTCACTTATCAAATTCCATTCATCCCTGAGCAATATACAGTTCAAGGCACAAAATCTTGCGACTTGATCCGCATATGCATTTCCCAGGGAAACATAGTCCTGTCCTTTTGTATGAGCACTACACTTTACCACTGCAATTTCGGCTGGCATCTGAATGGCGTGTAACAATTCCCTTATTCTCTCCCCGTTTTTCACTGGGGACCCTGAAGAGGTCAGGAAACCTCTCTGTGACCATAGTTGCCCAAAGTCGTGCACAATTCCAAACCCGTACTGACTGTCAGTGTAAATGGTAACCTTCATCAATGTAGACAGTTGGCATGCTCTTGTAAGGGCTACAAGCTCTGCTACTTGTGCGGAATAGACTCCTTGAAGCCAGGACGCTTCCAAGACACCTGTTACAGTACATACAGCATATCCTGCTTTCAATATTCCCAATGCATCTCTTAAACATGACCCATCAACAAAAACAATTTGGTAATTTTCATCAAGCTTAGTATCCTTAATGTCAGGTCGGGGTTTTGTGCAAAATTCAGTCACCTGAAGGCAGTCGTGCTCGACGTCTTCAGCGTTCTCAATTTCAGCATTTTCACCGGGAAGCAAGGTTGCTGGATTCAATGTAGTGCACCTTTTCAGCTGCACATTCGGTGAGCCCAGAATTATTGTTTCATACCTTGTGAGTCTTGCTCCAGTCATGTGTTGCGTTCGGGAGCGGGTCAAAAGTATCTCAACTGAGTGAGGGACCATGACTGTTAATGGGTGTCCCATCACTATTCCTTCACTCTGAGTGAGGCTGATACCAACTGCTGCTACGGCGCGCAAACACCCTGGCAATGCTGCTGCGACCGGATCCAAAGTAGCTGAAAAATACGCTACTGGTCTGTTTATGCCACCATGGGCTTGGGTCAAGACAGACAAAGAACATGCATCACGTTCATGACAAAACAATGTGAAAGGCTTTGTGTAATCAGGCATACCTAAAGCTGGAGCCCTGCACATGCATTCTTTCAATTCAATAAAAGCATCCATCTCATCTCCTTTCAGCTCAATTTCATCCAAGGCATCCTTCTGGGTCAGTTTCAGTAAAGGCTTTGCTAGAGTTGAGAAGTTGGGAATCCATTGGCGACAGTAGCTCACCATCCCCAAAAACTTCCTCACCTCCCTCCTCGTCTTTGGTGGACTCATTTGAAGTACACTTGTTATTCTTTCCTTCATTATTCTCCGTGACCCTTTCTCTATTTGATGACCCAAGTATTTCACTTTCTTCTGACAGAACTGCAACTTTGAAGGAGACACCTTGTGTCCATTCCTTCCCAAATGGTTCAGTAGAGCAATGGTGTCGGCTGTGCAGCCACTTTCTGTCTTAGATGCAATCAGTAAGTCATCAATGTACTGTACTAGGGTCGACTCGAATGGCAATTCTAACGCTTCCAAGTCTTTCTTTAGAATCTGATTGAAAATTGACGGTGACTCAGAAAACCCTTGAGGAATTCGACACCAACTGTAAACTCTGTCTAAGAATTTGAAACAAAAGAGAAATTGGCTGTCCTCATGAAGAGGCACCGAAAAGAATGCTTGTGACAAGTCGATGACTGAGAACCACTCGGCATCGCAAGGGACTTGAAACATTATCACAGCTGGATTCGGTACTACAGGGCAGCATTTAATTATGATGTCATTTATTTTCCTCAAGTCCTGCACGATTCGGACCTTTCCACTCGGCTTTATTAGTCCCATGATTGGTGAATTACATGGACTGCTTAACACTTCTTTCAGTACTCCCTGTTTTACAAACTCGTCAATGAGTTGGGCGACTTTCATGAGGGTGTCTTGTGCCATGTGGTATTGTGGGGTCTGGGGAAAGGTTACATTGGGTTTTACGGTCACTTTCACTGGTTCCACTCCTTTCACCAATCCCACCTCTTTTCCTGTCATATCCCACACTTCCTTTCCGACTGTTTCCCGTAATTCAGCTGGAATATCTTCTTCAGTTATCATCGGAAAAAGGTTAATCAGAGGATATTCTTCATCGACAGTTTCCATCTCATCCCCTTCTACACTGTCCTCTTCTTCCCCATCACTGCTCGTCTGAATTCTAATTCCATCGTTCGAACACATAATCGAACATCCCAATTTGCACAATAGGTCTCTCCCTAACAGTGCTATCGGGCTTGAGTCACATACCACAAAATTATGTGACCCTTGATAGTTACCAATTCTGACTTGTACTGGATCTGTGATTGGGTTCGTCAGGTGCCTGTTTGCTACTCCCACTACTTGAACTGTTCTCCCTGAGAGTGGCAAATTTGGTACTTCAATGCTCCTAACAGTTGAACGTGTGGCTCCTGTGTCAACCAAGAATGAAACACGATGACCCATAACTCTTCCCTCCACATATGGACCCTTTTGATCAACTTCCAAGGATGCTGCAAGCACACAATTTCCCTCCTCATCTGAACTTTCACTCTCCCATACATTGTTTATTCCATTCTCACTGTGTAGTGGGAACTGTTGTACTGTGCCATTTGTATTCATCACCTGACCCGAGACCTGTGGAGGAACCATCACTTGCTGCTGACTCATTGGTGCCAAAGGTATTTGCATTTGCTGATTAGGTACCATGGGAAACTGCTGTTGCATTGGCTGCATTTGCGTCATCTGCATACGGGGCATCTGCATCTGCTGCGGCTGCATGGGCTGTAATCCCTGCAGCTGATTTATGGTCTGGAAATTTGGGTTTGGACCTCTCATTTTCGGTCCCCTCATTGTCTGGAATGCATTGACATCATTGTTTTGCTGACCAACACCTGCACCTTCCTGCACCACCATCGGGCACTCGCGTTTCCAATGCCCGATGATTCCGCACACGTGACACGGCATCACCCTTTTCATTGCCTGCACACCATTCGGAATCGCAACAGTGTTCAAATCCGGACCATTACTCCCAAAGCCTCCTCTGCCTCTGCCTCTCACCTGTGGCTGAAACACCATATTTCTCTGCGGCTGCGGCTGCGGTATCTGCTGTTGGAACCCTTGCAACCCTTGCAACCCTGTCTGAGCTGCTTTAAGTTGCATCACCATCACTTTCTCTTTCAACCTTTTCTGTTTCACTTCAATTTCGTCGCTACAGTATTTCGCATAATTCAACACCTCATCAATAGGTTTCGACTGCCAACAAATCAAATGCGTCTTTATCATCTGACTTATCTCTGGTCTCAGCCCTTCCACAAATCTATACACAAAATGAAGCATGTCCTTCGCCTCTATTGTTTCCGTGCCACTGTAGTTCTTGAACGCCTTCAACAACCTCTCATAGTAACCATGAATCGACTCTTTAGCCTCTTGGGCAGTTCGATCAATCTTCTGCCAATCCACATTTTTCGCGGCAACCTTCGTCTTCAAATGCTCAATCACCTTATAGTACAAGCTCATTACCATAGGTGATGGTGCACCCGTATCCCTGTCTCTCTCTGGTTCACTTGTCGGCCAACCTACAGCCCTTTTGCAGTCTTCCCACAAATCTGCCGGAACCACAATCTCAAAGAGGGTGTTCAGGTCTTCCCAAAGACATTTCGCAAGCTTCACAAACCTATTAGTCTGCTGATACCATTCAATCGGTTTCTCTCTCAGTTTGGGAAAATCATCCGTAAAAGACTGAATGTCGCTTCTGTGCCACGGTACATGTATTAATTTTCCCCCTGCTGTCTCCCTCATTGGTAACATGGTTATTGCATCACTACTCTGTGGTCTTTTCTCGTTGTGCTCTGGGACACTGTCTTTCCTCTTTTCCTTTTTCTTTGCCCATCTGCTTTCCCATTTGTCTAAGCACCTCCACACTTAAGCACTCTGCAGCAATTCTCTAAGGTGCGTTTTCATGCCTGCTGACCTCATGTGTTCAAAGTCTGTGGTCCCGAAATCCAATCTATAGCTCCTGCTCAAGTGTTTTGTCTTGTCTATCTCAACCCCGTTTTTGTCAGCTATTTCTTGCAACCTTCTATGTACCTTGTTCACTTCTCTCGTAATCCTAGGACATAGATACCTCAGCTCTTCTTCCGAGTAGGACTCTAACCTATTCAAACCCATAGTCCCTTCCACCAATTCTTCTGCTTCCATGTTCAACCTTACCCTATTCAGATAGTCTTCTCCCTTCCCACTGGCTGAGCTTTGTGTGGAATTCAGACTGTTGAACCACTGTGTCAGCTGTTGCGCATTCAACCCCATCAGTGTAGCATTCACATCGACTGCCATTGATGGTTGCGGCAACTTTTCAGTGTTCGATGATAGCGGTATCATCAGTGGGGGACTCGACCTCACCACTGTTGACTGAGCACATATGGGACTAAACTCCATCAAGGACCCAGATCCAGTTGGCAGAGCCGCTATCGGAGTTGTCTCTGGAGTGTTTTCTATGCACCTCCTTTCCGTCCCACTCTGCACCATTGATCCTTGACCGCTCATACCTGAGTTAGGCTGAATGTACAAAGGTACCGGTGGACCTACAGTAATGGGTAGGGATATCGCATCTGGGTTCTGTCCATTCCCCAGGTTCTGAGGCATGTTCATTCCCACACTATGGGTCATCATTGCCGGCATGCCCGTCTGACTCCCCGTCATCTGAGCATGTGCAGTTCCCCCCTGCATCTGCTTTTGAGGCATCAAAAACTGGGTTGACTCAGCTTGTGCCAATGTTGGGTTGCGACCATTCTGTACTCCCATTACGGTTGGATCTAGAATCATTCCCGTACTGTTGTCACTGCTGTAGTACCTTGGGACCTGCGGCTGATAATTTTCTGCTGTTTTCAATATAGGCACATCTGGATATATTCTCCTAACCTGCGGTATCTGCGGGGTGAACAGTAAACTCGGGTCCTTAGATCCCGATGGCGTTTCTGAATTCGGAGTTTCATTATTCTGTACCGGTGCCGGAGGGGCAGAACTGGTACTTGGACCTTGTTCACTCTCTACATAAGGTGGTGGACGGTCGTTCAGCAATTGCATGATGAACTCCTCATCCTCTGACTCGTCTTCTCTCCTTAACTTTTCCGCGTCCTCTCTATCTTTGGAACACCTCCTGTTTGTCTTACAGGTAGCTTTCTTGCCTGTCGCCTCTTCTTCCTTAGCAATTGCGGGAAACAATGTTATCCCCTGCAATATATCTGACCTCCACACCTTCTGTGCATTATCCCACCTAGCGTCCGCTAGTGTCTTTTCTACCTTTCTTATCCTGGTCTCGAACTTCTTTTGCTGTTGCTGTCTAGCCATTAGTTCCCAAATCGCTAGAGCCTCAAACTGTGCTGGCCTTGGAGGTACCTTCATGTCATACATCGCGAATCTCAAATTCTCTAGGATCCTTATATTGAATGTCCCATGGATCGGGAACGCTACGCTCCCATGTCTCTCTGTCAGCTTGTGCCATTGCTTTAGCCAAAGGCACGGAGCTACCCCCCTTTCCTCCATTACATTGTAAGCTGGTGTACCTTCAGGTGGCGTCTCCTCTCCTACGCTCGCTTTAATGTAAGACTCCCCCTTCATCGCACTCTTTAATGCTTTCAAAAATTTCATTTTCTCGTCTTTTATTTCACAAAATTTGTAATCAATAAGTGACTTTAATTCCCGGAATACTCTTCGCTTGCCTTTCCCCTTCCAATCGAGCCCCACGGACTGCGTCCAATCCGTGCGCGGCCCTTCTCTGCAACCAACCTATCCCAGCGCGGCTCCTAGTGACGTCACACTCACACACACTGCGGCTGACAAAGCCTCGCGGCTTGTCCTCCTTCACTCAGCTCTTCTCGTAACAACTTCTGGCATGTATCGCGAGCAACCAAATAATAATAAAACAGATCTGTCGGTTTACTACAGGAAGGGTAACACAATCGCTTCAGGACCTTAGGGATTTTTCACTAGCCTCGGCAGTTATTCCATCTTTCTCGGTCCCCACTTTCGCAAGCAAATTCTGACCCGCAGACTCTGCTCTCAACTTGTCAGTGATCTATTCTAGTGCACTTAGAATTTGTCAAAGCCCGAAGTCGAAGTTTTCTTTCACTCCCTTAACACACGTACCGACTCGTTGACCACGCCCGGTCAACCTATTAAACCGACCAGACCACAACATAAAACAAGTGTCTCATACACTTTTCAACATACTCCGGAGTCTCTTGACCTCGCAGGGCCCGTCTCAACAACAACAACCACGTGGACCTTTTTCTGCACAAAGCGCCACATGCACATGAAGTTCGACGACTTCCCTACTCTCACACTCGGAGTCGCACCTCCGCTATTCTCTAAAATCCTCGCAACCTTTTCAAACAATCTGCGGCAATAAGCTGTGCAAGCGCAAAATCCTAACTTCACTCATACCGTCACTAGTACCGCCAACGCCGATTTCACACCTCCATTCTCTCCATTCGCAAGCTCCGAGATCCCGGGAAAGTCGCGGGGGACTTAGGGCATCATCATTCTCTCAATCTGTTTTACCCAAGAAAAATCTAATTCAACACCATATACTTCTCGAGTGGGGTCCCAAAGGGCGTAACCGTTACCTCTCGAGTGGGGTCCCAAAGGGCGAAACCGTCCTCTGCTACCATCTACTGATAGAGCGTTCCGTCCTAATAAATTACCTGTATTTGGACGCTCTTGGGTCGATGAATCTTTTGACCAAGTGGGGCTCTCTTCACCCGAGATTAGTCAATTTAATCAAATCAATAATCAATAACGAACATAAGCAATGCCCTGATCAACATAACACTTCACAATTAATCCAGAAAACATTTCGGCGAACCATGACCTTCCGGCCATGAATAACCACACCAGTTTATTCAAAGTTAATGAATTTATTTCCCTATATTAACAAAGCTAGCACGATATAAATGTGTCTCAACACCAAATGATATATGTAAATGAACATTAATAGCTGTCCATAACGGCGAAAAAGATGCAATCTATGCAGCATTTGAATAACAATGCATTCGATAATAGCAACACAAACCACTAAAACTATAATCTGTAATGGGCTAATTGCATACATTAGTCAGCATAACAAGGTCTCAAATTGCATTGTGCAACAAATGAATCCTCATCTAACCTCAAATTAGCATCTGCATGTGGGATTTCATGCAAAAAACAATTTAGCAACATTGATTTGGAAAACTCCTAACTAGGGCTCTTATCAAAAATCAGCAGTTGGTTACCTAAAAAGAAACACAATGCAATTGTACATTTTCCTTTTGATATTTACCAAATTCAATCAGCATTCAAGGAAGTCTTCGTCTCACAGGTACCGGTTTCGATCAGCATGGGACGGGGGCAAAGGGGGCAGGGTGGACGGGGCAATTGCCTCACAGCGGCAAGATAAAAGGACAAAACTACTACTTTATGCAAAGGGGCAAATCAAAGTTAAAGTCTCTAGGGCGAGAATTACTTAAAGTCTCTTTCTCTCGATTAGAGAAAGCATCAAAGTCTCATTCAAAATGGCGTCGAACATCAATTGGCATCGTCGAAGATGGCAAAATGACGAGGTCGGCAAGATGGGCCATAATGGCTGCAATGTCCTGCAAACCTCAATGGGTGCAATGGGTAATGGGCTGCTTTCTTCTTGTGCACCAGGTTTAAATAAACAACAGTTCAAATCCAGTAGGGTCTTCCATTGGAGGGTTCATAGGTTGGCTTCAAATTGTCCAATCAAAAACAACAATTCACAAGCTTCTACCTAGGCATACATTATCCTTGGAGTCGGGAAAGTAAGTTGCAACATATTTTACCAATTAACTCACTTTCAGAGCTTCCATTTTCTGCACCTGCAGATTGACCTTGGAGCAAAGAAGAAGATGCCAGGCTGGCACGAAACCTTAAAGATAAGCATGTGAACTGATCTCACTGGAAAAGTACAGCTTCAAGCAAGAATACACGTTTTATTAGCACATTAGAAAAACACGAGCATCTAAACCGTGAGACAAGGCAACTAGGCCGAAGCCTCCACTAAAGTTATGCTAAGTTAAAACATTTCAAACAAGCAAATCATGGCACACGTTTACGGTTATGTCAGATTAGTACAATTCTAATACATCACGTTATATAAAGCACACTTATAAATGTTGGCGAACTACTCTGAGGGCACATTTGTCCCCGTACAATCTTTATTAGTTCGGTTAAAGTCACACTTGATTATTGCGGCACTACGTTTATGCGCTAATAAATGTAAAACCTTCGTTTCTGCGTCATCAAGTCCACTGTCAACTCATAACACGTAGAAAAGGCTTGCACCATGTGAGAGGTGGCGACAAGGGACTAGAGCTCTAGACTCGGGGACTGAAACCGGCAGCCCAAAGAGGCAACATGTTCTTCCTGAGTGCGTGGCCCAAGCGGCTGCTGTGCCCGCTTAGGAGTGTGGACTAGCCCAACTTGCAGCACCTGCTATTTGTCTTCATTTCCAGCAGCCAGCTGAGCGCCTGGAGCAGCCGAGTAAGTGGACATTCTCGGGGGACTGCAGGCGATAAATGGTGTGGGACCAGTTCAACAAACACAAGACCAACGTCTCTCCAGATTCACATACTGCCAACGTGTTTCTAAACTAAAGATGCCATAAGATGAGCGCATATTAGCGTCAAGGACAAAATGAGTGCATATGAGACAGAAAGTCCCCAAATTTGTTTTTAAAACTTCTAAGCAGGCCCACTCCCATCTGTATATTGAGTAGAAACCGGGTTCGAGTCTCTGCATTGGCTTCCCGGTGTCTCAAAAAAAAGACCAAATCGGGAGCATCTCTGTTGCCATTCTGAACCTGAAAACAAGCCAAGCAAAAAAAAATTAAAGTGCACCACAAACACATCAATTAGAAACAGAGTAAGCGTATGTGTAACAGGGGCAGTCTACATGTGAGGAAACCAAGCAACAAAAGACATGACAACTACAACTAAGTGACCAAGAAAAAAAATGCATGTACAAGAGGCACTGTAAAGAACCAATTTAAAGCAACTGGCAGCAATGAGCGTGCACTTAGCCCACAGAGTAGATAACAAACAGCATGTCTTGAAGAGACGGCTCATGCGCTGCCTAGGCAAAACCTAAAAAAAATAAAACAGCTATTCGGCTATCTTCATTTCCCAGGCGATAATATGAAATTACACCACACCTTCGTAAAAGTGAAGTGGGTAAATAAAACACCAACAAACGTGTAAGAAAAGCTGCATGTAAATGAAGCTGTAAATTCAGATCTACAGTATTCCAAACACTGAAAACAGATTATAAAAACAAAAAATGTTTAAAGCTGAGAATCCAAATTACCCGAAAAAATCTAAATTCCACCTAAAAACAATTAACACCCCTCATTCATAGCATAGCATAGTATTAAAAGTATGGTCTGAAGGAAGGGGAAGGGGGCTGAATAGTGCTACCAGCAAAAATTAGCTGGTAGAATTGCAGTGATGGTATGCACCCAAATTGTGATCAATCCAGAGCTAGGTGGGCACTCCCCACTCAAAGTCAAATAATAGAGCATGCATGTATCACCTAGTGGGTTAAACCCCTTGCCCATTATCAGGATAGTTACTTATAACTCGTATGTATGCACCTTCTGATATGCAGTGGCTTCATTTCTGATTTGATTTTGGTACAACTGAAAAGTAATAAACTATTTGTTAGTATTGTGCGAGTCTTAATCGTGATGATGCATGTATCACTTACTAAACATACCTTGAACCTTAAATTTACATTATATACATATCATAATTAATGGGACATTGACCAAAATGGGTACAATTCACAAAAACACTTCAGAAGTTATTTTTTCTAAATGCCTTTGCTTCCAGAATACTTTGCAGTAATATGCATGCCTTCCCAGTGAACTTTTTATGGAGTTTGTTCCTCAAGCACGAATACCAAACTGGCAGAGCAGGGGACGTGGCTGCAGCAAAAAAGTAAATCAATTGCATGGCAAAGGATGTCTTGAAATGAGAGAAGTTATACCTGCCAACCCAAGATGGCCTCCGTCATTTCTAAGTCTCATTTCAGTACGCCCGAGAACGTCTGGTAACTGCTTCTCCTGCCTGGCTGCCTGGCTGCCTGCATGAACAGTACAGGGGCAACACATCCTTTGTAAAAAGGTAGAGCAAAACCCAATTCTTTTGCAAGTGGGGCTGTGCCCATCTCTGCCCCCCCACAGCCTGTCAGTTATGGCCCATCCAGGCACGTTTAATCCCTCTATTGTATGGCTGTCTGGAGGGAATAAACAAAGTACAGCTGCCAACTACACCCAGTCATGTCAGCCAGGAGCAAACTGCAGGCTTCAAATATTTAGGGTAGGAAGATGCCAACTTTTCAAAGTGGCATTTTCAACATTGTAACTTAAGCAATTTTACCAATAATGAGCGTTTTACATTAAACTTTTTCAGACAGCAAACATGAAATGATGACCTGTTCACAATCAAAGGTTAGCACTTACTAAATGTAATAAGGCAATTGTTAGAAATTGGGGCTCTAATTGGCAGAGGTATGCATCCTGTCCAAGCAGGGACCACAATCCTAGTCAGGGTAAGTCACTACGCAACCTAAATTATCCTGTGCTCATCCTCCGGTAACTTGGCATGGAGCAGGGAGGTTTAATTTAGAAGGCAATGTGTAAAGTATTTGTGCAATAACACATAAGTAACACAGTAAAAATACCACAAAAGGACTCCACACTAGGTTAGAAAACTAGATTATGATTTTATAAATAAAACTAGACCAAGATGACAAAAATCAAATACGTAGATCCTGAGATATGCAGTTTTGGAGATTTAGGTGAAAATAGCGCATAGATGTGCAAAACTGTGGTCATCTGGTTGTGCTGACCAGGACAAAGTCATAATTTCAGGCCGACCTCGATGGGGCACAGGCCAGCAGAGGGACCCACTTGGGCCAGATGACCACAGCATTTTAAATTCTAGTGCACGGTCTGCATGAGTTGCTCTGCGACGTTTTGCAGTATCTGATCCGAGAAGCTGTGCTGTGAGGCTTAGGTGTGGCTTGGCATCGCTTTGCATTGATCCGGGGAGCTGGCAGCGAGGCTCTGCATCGATCCTGGGGAGCTGTGCAGTGAGGCACTGCAGGGCTTGATGTTGCTGTGCTTCTGTTCTGATGGGCTGACAGCTGTGCGGTGAGGCTTTGTGGGGTTTCGTGCTGCCCAGCATTGAGTCCGGTGAGACTGGCAGCTGTGCAGCGATGCTTTGCAAGGCTTCACATTGCTTCGCAGCAGCTCCGATGTACACTACAGGAAGCAGAGCACCTTAGGCCTACCTCCATGGAAGGGCAAACTCAGCTTGTAGAGTCCAGGTGCAGATGGTTCAAGTCTTTGATACCCCCGAAACTTGGGAACAGGAAGCAAGCTAACAAGCCCTGAAGATCACTTGTGGTGGGAAGGCAGAGTTCTTCTAGCAGAGTCAGGGAGAATCAGACAGCAGGGCAAGAAGCAGAAAACAGTCCTTCCAAAAAAACTGCCCAGTTGAGTCTTTTGAGCAGCACTGCAGTCCTTCTGACAGTCTAGTTGTAGGTCCAGAAGTGTCTGTTTTTAGGGGGTGTCACAGACCCAGTATGTATATCCAATGTGCCTTTGAAGCAGAGGAGACTTCAATGAGTGGTTTTGAAGTGCATCAATCCCCCTTTCAGCCCACTCCTGTCTGCCAGGAGATCTATGGGGGGTTATCAGTCCTTTGTGTGGGGTCAGGCCATCTCACTTTGAAGTGTAAGTGAGAGCCCCGCCATCCTTCCTGCCTAGGAATACCCATCAGTATACACATGCAGCTGAATGCCCTATGTTTATGGCTGTCTGGATGGAATGCAGAAGTGGAGCTGTCAATCAATACAGACTAGACATGAATTGGAGATAGACTGTAAGGCATAGAGAGCAGTAAGACCAGAGAAATGCCTACTTTCTAATAGTGGCATTTCTTTAATAGTAATGTTAAATCCTAAGTAAGCAAGATTACGCACTACCATTCCAAACATGACAACAGCACTCCTTTCAGATCAGAAATTACCACTGAAAAGTATGTATGAGACATCGCAATCCTGAACTATGAGAGGGGCAGTCCTCACAGTGGTGAAAAAGCGAAGGTGGCTGTTTGTCACTACCAGGAGATGTAAAATAAAAAGTACATGTCCTAAACTTTTACTTACATAGCACCCTGTACTATGGGCTACCCATGCCTATCATAGGGGTGATTTATATGTAATAAACGGGGATTTTGAGGCTTTGCTAGTAGTTTTAAATGTCAAGTAGAAGTGAAACTGCACACACAAGCCTTGCAATGGCAAGCCCTTAGACATGGGAAAGAGGCTACTTATGTGGGTTGCAAAAGCAGTGCTGCAGGCCCTCTAGCAGCATTAAATTCCCAGGCCATGGGGCACATGTCGTGCACTTTGCTAGGACCTATAAATAAATTAAATAAATATGACAATTGGGTATGAGCCAATATTACCATGTTTTAAGGTGAGAGCACAAGCACATGCAGATAGTCCTAAATCCAGTATAAATGAGGTCAGAAAAAGAGGTGAATGAAGGCAAAATGTCTGGGGATTACCTTGCAGAAAGGACAATTTCCAACAGCAACCCAATGTTATCATTTGGGAGAAGAATGCCTCACAGAAGTGAAAAGCAAATTTACACGTTTTTCACTGTTAAGAGATGTAAAACTTAAAAGTACATGTCCAACCTTTTGATAACAATGCACCCTGCTCTATGGGCTACCTAGGGCCTACCTTAATGGTAACTTATATATAATAAAAAAGGAGTGGAAGGCTTGGCAAAGGGGATATATTACCAAGTCGAATTACCACTTTAAAACCGGCTTCAGGCTGCAATGGCAGACATGGGATATGTTTTATGGGGCTACTTAAGTGTGTGACACAATAGATGCTGTAGGCACACTAGTATCATTTAATTTAAACGCCCTGGGTATATTATATGCCACTTTATTAGGGACTTCTAAGTCAATTAAATATGCCAATCAGGTGCTAGACCCTTTTACCATGTTTAGGGCGTGAGCACAAGCACCATAGCACTGCTTAGAAGGGGTAGAGTGCACAGAGTCCTAAAACCAACTAAAACTGTTATGTGGTTTCTACTATGGTAATCGGACTGCCTATTAGGACAACAGAACTTCAGAATGTCGGAGACTAAGGAGGTCATTGTGACCCCGGCGGTGGGTTCTATAGTGGAGGTATACCTACCTCCACTATTAGGACATTGGTGGTTTGGCCAAAGCCAAACCACCAAGTCAACACACCGACTGCCACGGCGGTAACGACTGCCGGGCTGGAGACTTCAGTCTCCAGCACGGCGGCCATCACTAGGCCGGCAATGGCATTTTGACCCCGCCCACCGCTATGGTTTCAGTGGTTTCTGTACCACCACGGAAACCATGGCGGCAGGCACCATCAGTGCCAGGGAAATCCTTCCCTGGTACTGATAGGGGTCTCCCCCACCCACCTCCCCCTCCTGACTCACCCTCCCCACATATACACACATGCACACACATACATACACACCCATATACATACACATACACACATTCACACACACATTCACACACACATGCATACATATATACAGATTCATTGCAAAACTCACAAACATACATCCAGGCACACACACACTCAAACAACACAACATGCACGTACACACACACCCACTCATGCACACACGCATTACACACGCATGCACGGGCTCAAACACAGTCACACACACCCCCACACTCGCACACAACAGCCCCACCCCCTCTCCTGTCGAAGAACCCGACTTACCAGCTTGCAGGGGGTCCTCCAGCAGGAGACGGGATGCGGGGCTGCTGCCAGCAGCAGCATCCGCCAGCAAAACACCGCCTGGCCTTCAAGGGTTGGAGCCTTGAAGGACTCGTACACTCACCTGGGATATGTTGGTTAAGAAGTCCTCCAGTTTGATTAGTTGTGATCAGTTATCTAGATAAGAGGAGAAACATTTGAGCACATTTCCTGTGAATCGCATTCTGTGCTCGAACCTGTTCAGCAGGCCGTTATTGTTAACACTGTCGAAGGCCGAAGAAAATTAGGAGGGTGAGCAGACTGGGAATTACAACCCTGAGGTCTTTGCCTTGCTTCCAAAAGGATTAGGGAGTAGACTCCCTGAAAGCAACAGGTTAACAGAGCTTCCTTGCACCAGGGTGTCCCAGGGAGAGTGCTGTGATGACCTTCATTCTCTGTTTGTATAAGAGCAGGGAGTCCCAGGGAGTGTGCCATGATTACCTCCATTCTCTGTTTGTAGAAGAGCAGCTTTCTCCCTGAAGTGTTAAAAGAGGATTTTTCAGCTAAGAAAAGCTCAACTCTCAGGTATTAACAGGTGGGGATGTTGTCCACAGCACAGAGGTTGATATTTAAGGAGTTTCTATGCAAAACTGCAACGTTCTCCTCCCAGATGATTGTCTCTGTCAAGTTGTTTATTAGAGAAATTAGGTGCTCCAAAGAGATCCTTTGGAAGTAGAGTAGTGATTGAGCCACTTTTCAGACAGAAATATGATGTCCAGTCCATTTGAGATGAACGCCTTGGGAATGTCTGCAGCATGTATAGCTGCTGACCTGTGACTGTGCAGCATGCAGTTGGGGCCTTTGTAGGGGACAAAGGTATGAGCACTGGGTTCAGAGGGGTTGGGATGAGGTTTGTGGGGTTGTGACTAGTGGTGATCATGCAGGGTCTGCAATTCTTCATGTTAGTGATAACCAGGCTTAGAGCTGATGGGCTGGAGAATTAATGTCATAGGATTCTAGAAGGACCTCAATTTCTGCCTTTGTGAGACACCATAGCAATCTGTTGGTTTATTGAATGTTGCTGGGCGAGGGTATGGCTAACCAGGGCTCAGAGAGGGATTGTTTCCCTGGAATAGCAGTCACAAGGTGGTACGGTCGCGTGCTGATGTGGTGAGGACTCTGATCTTGTTGATGTTAATGATGATGACATTTACCTCCTCAGTAAGCATGTCTAGTTTGTTTTCTAAGTGGCATTGGGCAGTGTAGCAAGGTATTGTACAGGGGCAACAGGTGGGTGATGCTCATTGGAGCTTCAGAAGTTGATTGAGATGTATGGTGCATAGCTTGTTGAGGAGGGGCAAGGACCTCTTTGGGGCCAACCGAATGTTCTGAGGCCATTGCTGATGCCATGTCGGGTGGGATGAAGATCAAGGGGTCAGTTCAACATACTGGGGGGTGGGGTTTGGTAGTGTATGTGGAATGGGAGTGACACTTCGAGATATGTGGTAAGTGCTGTACCAGAATTATCAGGATGGAACAATGCAACCTGGTAGTTGCTAGGGCTTGGGGCTGTGGACCGAGATATTTCCCAGGAAGGACTCTGATATCTGGGGCCTGAGAAAGGTTTGTCCCTGATAGATAAGGACCAGTTTGGGATGGTGGAGGATGCTGTTTTGGGTTGTGTGTGGAGTGGCCTTGTGGTGAGATGAGTCTGGCTGGGTTCACAAGGGGGCTATGGTAGAGGTGATTTTATGATTGGTAGAGGGTACAGAGCTTTTGTTGCTGGTCTGGTCATGGGTGGGGTGTTATTTCCTGTGGCCGATGTATATTGTTGCAGGGGGGTGGAGGAGGGCATAGGTTGCAGCCTGTTTCAAGGTGGGGCACTTTGTGCCACAGGTGTCAGTATTGTGACCTTGTGGTGCGATTGAAATTGAGATGAGATTGGGGCCTGGTGGGTCAAATGAGACTGAGATGGCAGTAAAGCAACCAGTTAGGAAGTGTGACTGTGGACTTATGGGAGAAGGCCACTGGAACATGTGATCAGGTGTGGATGTACTGGTGGGGACACTTGCGAAACAGTGGCATGAGGTGAGAACCATAGGGAGGGCTGGGCATGAGGCAGAGCTTTACAAAGGATATGGATGGAGAATGGGGAGTTTGATCTTGGGTATACCACCAGTGAGGTGTGTTGCTGGTGCAAGGAATTGTCAGTTGCTCTGCGGGTGGCCTAGTGTAATGGGGTGGGGTATCAAGGATATGTCAATGCAGCGAAATTGGTGAGGGACCACTTCGCTGCTGTGAGGGTTGTTAATGTGGAGAAGCGGCTGTTAAAGATCTCCAGATTTAGGGCTGATACTTGGATTAGGATGTTTCCATTTTATAAAGGGAGCTCTGAAACCTCAGCTCTGAAGAAAGATGAGGGCACAATGGATAATTTGAGCCCATGGTGTGTTTTCCTCAAGATTGATACACATAAGGGTGTGCTCAGGTATTCATTCTATTGTGTGGTGTGGGGACTGAATGCAAGGTAATATTTTGAGGGCTGCTTTTTTTGTGCAGTAGTAGAGATCGGAGATGAAAGTTCCCAGCTGGTCTTTTAGGAGCCTGTGTTTAAAGTTCTTTGTTGCATCTTTGGAATCATTATATTGGTAGATAATTTTGAAGTATGAGCCAATCCTTGACAGCCTTTCATCAGGGATTGTGAGCCCTTGTCTGGTCATGGTTGGTGTGAGTAGTGATGACTGTGTTGTTATTTTCAGCTCTAGGCAGTGGAGCAGATACAGAGGAGAGAGACAGTACTTCCTTTTTAATATTATCTAATTTTGAGTGCGAATGACTGATACAAGATGCTTAATCCCGGTGTACTGTTGGATCTTAGCAAGGGTTTAGGAACATTGAGCAAATGAGCATGTATTTTCCATAAAGTCAACCCACCCTCTACAAATGGTTGTGGCACCCTCCCATGTACTTCACCAAGCTGCTGAGTGTGTATTTCCCAAGAAGATAATCTGGCCCATATGGGCCATGGTCAATGCTTCATTAGCACCAATGCTGCTGTCACTCAGCTATTGTCAGTCTCAAAGCTTAGGTGTAGTGGGATTATGTTGTGCGTGTGACAATTTACCTGATACCAAGGGTCAGACAGGGAATCCAAAGCAGCCCTGTCAAATTTTATCAGACCAGCCCCAATAGGGTACATGGCATGCGAGCCCGACCACTATTAATGGGATTTGGGGGGGTTCTCCTCCCCAAGAAAGGTTTATGAAAAAATTTCAAAAAAGGTGCACTCTACGACACAGTTTTCATTATATATTCAATTGTATTTGTTTTTAAAGCATGATAAATGATGACCTTACAGCGCACAAGGATACAGCAATGTTTTTTTGGGGCTCTTCAATGATTCCTTCACTGTACCCCTCTAACAGTGCGTGCGCACACACACACACACACACACACACACACTCTCTCTCTCTCTCTCTCTCTGTCTCTCTTTCTCTCTCTGAATCATAAGTGTGTAAATCAGTGTATTAAAATGTTTTTATAAAACAAAGGTGACTAAAAGGTGTAGGATTCATAGGCCAACCATACTGGTAAGCATTTTTAAGAGTGTTTTGTCTGGAGATGCATAATCTCCGGTTTCAGAACGTAACACAGTGGTTGGGGTTGACTTTACTAATAGCAATTTATTTCTACCCAAACAAACCCTTTTTAGCAAAATTAGCATAATGAAAGACTGGGAAAAAACATAACTTTTTCACCTGTACCATGCAGTTTGCACTTTGATGGCAGTTCATTGCTTACTGTGCTAGATTATGTTTGTAGCTTATGAACTGAACAGTAACAAAAGGATCTGTGTCAAAAGCAGTAACTCACTGAACTCTGCATATAAAATACTGTTCTGTGATCAGCATAGTATACATTCTTTACAGTGGACATATTAACCCTCTGTGCTACACTAGATAGACAAAACTCTCTTTTCAGCAGCTACATCAATCACCAGAGTTGTCTTGACACTTTTATTGTTGCCTGAAAACTGTTGAATATACAAGGAACTCTGCAGTGTTGTTAAAATTCCGCACCCCCCACCTCCCCCAGCCTCCCGGGGAAACATCTGATGCCCGGAACAGCCATTCCGGCCTTGTTGATACCATCTGTCCATCACAAGGTCATGCAGATGAGAACTGTTCCATTGTCTAGCCCGCCCTTCAAGGACTCACTGGAGACGGGAGAAGCAGGTGGTAGAAGGAGATATATCATCCCTTTATACCAGCCAGGTCATTACCATCTTTCTAGAGGATTTCAGCCGCCATGGGAATGATGTTGCTGATTTGCAAGCATCCATTGTGAAAATCATAATCTAGTGTAAGGCTGTGTCGGCTCGACCTACATGAAAGGGGCTAGTACTTTAGAATTCCTGTGGTCTTTGGTAGAACGTCTTGCCCTGAAGCCACCTGCATCTTTAAGATTCTTGCAGGGATGCTGTAGGAAGTTGGCTTTTTATATGGCAGACCAAAAAGTGGTACACCGTGCAAAGAGTCCAAGCAAACCCCAAAGGTATCACAGAGGCACAAATAACACCCAAAATGTTCTTTTTTTGTAGTAGTGTGGTCGTGCAGTTAGGCATATCAGAGGGTAGTGCTAAGAATGTGAGGCACACACCTATGCAGTAAGTGAGACACACTCAATAAAAAAATCTGACACCAAATTATAAAAATAACACACTTTTATATAAATTTAGATATCAAGATCACCGGAGTCAGGTGGGTAATTTTCGAGATAGGAATTTTTAGAATTTTTAAAAGTTCGCTGCATTTTTCAGGTGCGGTAATATTATCCAATGGAGGAAGAACAGACACTGCATAAAAGTACAGTGCAGTGACTTACAGGACCAATCGCCTGGACTTTGGGTCAGTATGGGACAAGGTCCAAGCCCACACCAGCAGGTCACCTCGGGCAGCACTGGGGCATCCAGGTGCAGGGGTGCAGTTCAGCATCAGGTGCCCCATGTAAGCCTATGGGGATCGGTCTGGTTACAAAGTTGCTGCAGGGATGGACTCGAAGGCCAGTCCAGGGGAGCCCACAGGGGGGCTATGAGGCTCGGGTGCAGTGGTGATATCTGGCATCAGGTTTTTGGTGGTCCCGATCCTCAAAGTTTTTTCTTGGGTGCCTGCGAATGCAGGGGAGCAGCTCCTCTACTCTAAGGGAGTTGTTCTTGGTGATTTGAGAAGTACTGGCAGCTCTCCTAGTTTCTTGGAGGCTGTAGCAGCAGGACAGATCAGTTACTCCTCGAGGGTCGGGTGCAGCAGGCAGGCTGGTAGGGTTGGCGCCAAATCAGTTGTGCTCCTCGGTTCTGTGGTTCAGCAGGCTTCTTGTCCACTCCTTCTTCTGTGTCTGGCAAATATCTGTTTTAGTGGTATCAGGGTGTCCCTTAATACTCAATTTAGGGGGCATTAAGAGGAGTGAAGGGTAGTCAATGGGCTATGTACCCTTGGGGGTCACTACACCCCTAAATGACCACTTCTTGTGTGGAGCGGGCATCACCTTGTGCAGAGTTCTTAAATTCCACCACACACAAGATGGCGGAATTTCCTAGATGGTATCCACTTCAGGCTGGTTAACCGAGGGGTGCGCCCAGCTCAGAAATGTGACACGCCTCCTGCATGGCTAATTTTCTTAACTGTCCAGGTGTCAGGTGGGCCCTGGGGCTGGGGGTTGGGGTTGGCCTCTTCCCCTGAGGAAGGGCAGATCTGCAAACTAAAGGGGTGGACCCCAGCCTGGACAGGCTTTGTTTCTGACCTCCAGAGAGCAAGGGGTCTCACTCTTGGGGTGTCAGATTCTCATCTGATTGTGTCAGGCTGGCCGGAACTGGTCAATCAGCTCACCAGCAGTCAGTAGGTTTTCAGGGGGCACCTCTACGGTGGCCTCTGGGTGCATGTATTAATAATCCATCACTGGAATCAATGAGGATTTATTAATACCAGATGTTTGATACCAAATATTCCTATCTTCAGAGAAGCCATCATGTAGCTTGGGAATTCGAATTGACCATTGTCCAGAACATGTATTTAAAATGACTTCCCTGTACACTTACTATGTCTATGAATCGACAAAGACATAGTAGGGGCATATTTGTTCATGCATATATGTCATCACAGGTTATATAATGCACCCTGCCTTAGGGCTGAAAGGCCTGCTGTAGGGGTGACCTACAAATATTACAAGATGTGATTAGATGGCATGGCACACATGGGTGTGCCATGTCACGTTTTTACTTTTAGGGAGCACCTTGCCACACATCCTGCAAAGACAGACTGTATGAGTTTGGTGCTGGGTCCCTTGGAGTGGCACAAGTTGTGCTGCAGCTCTTAGGGGCCTTCTTCAGTACTCATGCCCTAGATACCAGGGACACCATTTACTATGGAGAAGCAGAGGTGCTTAAGGGCCTGGCCACTTGTACTGCAACCAGAATCCAGCTCCCAACAGATTCCTCACAAAATGATGTATGTCACCTTTTCACACCGAACTGCATGTTACTCCATGTGTCTACCTTTTGGGGCTCTATTTTGCCTCTGTATAGGTGTCAGAGGCACCTGCACTGCTTTTCAAATGTATCGGAGTTTTGACTTTCTCAGTGGGAGGTCCACCTTTTCATTAGTTACATTATAACATTGTAATTCCATACTTATGGTATGTGATAATTAATATTCTCAATGAGAAAGCCATCTTTTCATTAGTTACATCACCACCCTTCCACTCGCTTTGTTATACTCCTATGTATGGAACCACAAAAGTCCATACATTTTTTCTTTTTCCAAAATCTTTTATCCATGTTTGATCCAAAATTACACAGTCAACACGTTTCGAGGGAAAAAAAAACATTTTCAAATGTTGCAATTGATATGAAACACATATAATGAAATACATTAAGCTACATTTTATTTACTGTGCAGCACTGAAATCAAGGCATGGTACCTACAGTGTGAGCGATGGGCAAGCCGGCAATAACTTATATCATAAACAATAATCATGTGTTGTATGAACACTGTTAGATCAGTCTGCCATAGCGTGGTTCCCCCACCTAAACCTTTTGCCTCACTCCTCCATTTTTGCTGATGTCAGTTTTGATGGCCTTAGGACTTTGGGCACTTTCCCACTGTCAAGCAGTGCTAAAGTGCATATGCTCACTCCTCTAAAACATATTAGAATTGTCTTATACCCAATTGGCACATTTAATTTACTTGTAACATGTAGTATCACTAGTAAAGTGATACTACATGTTGCCAGTGCAGGAAGATTAAATGCTGCTAGTGGGCCTGCAGCACTAATTGAGTCTATGTATAGCTTGCATTTAGTCTTTGTCTATTGCTCCCAGACAGTGAGACAAAGGACAAATAGGTGTTGGAAGGATGGGCTCTGACTTGCTGAGGGGAGAAACCGTCGCCTACCACACTCGCACATCACTAACCCCTGCCTGAGCACACTCACTTAGGGTTTGAGACTGGTCTTATGTGACTCCAGAAAAGCTGGGTCCATGGCAGGAAGGCAGGAATTTCCAGACACCTCTGGTGGGTGGAAATCTCCAGAATCTTCTAGTTAAAAGTGGACCCCAAGACCTAACTAACCTAACCTAATCTCTTGACCCGTGGAAGACTCAGAAGGACTGCTGTGCTACTCTGCAAGAAGAACTGCTACTCTGCTGCCTCAGAAGAATGGACTGGACCTGCATCTTGGACTCAGGACCACTAGAATGACTTCAGGGACTAGTTGACTGGCCTTCTGATCAGAGCCTCACGGACAGAAAGGATCCAACCACCCTAAACCCAGCACCTGGACTCTGCCTTTTGTGAGTCTTACCCCCCAATTGGTGCCACCCCAATCCTGGACTCTTGGAAGTAGGCCTGAAGATGCTCTACCAGCCCAACTGTGAGAAGAAGCGTTGCAGCATGAAGCATCTCCTCGCAGCTGTCATAAAAAACCGCCACTGCCCGATGCATCCCCGATGCAGGACCTCGCACTGCAGCCCAGTTTCCTCAGATTCACTGCTGCCTGATGCATTCTCAATACAGGCCTCCTCTTTGCAAGCCCATTGTTGACAGCATTCTCAATGATGACTCAGGACTCTGCATTGCCGCACTGCAGGTCCCTTGGAACTGCCAGTGCGCGATGCATTCTCGACACAACACCTTGCAACGCCCCATAAACCCAGATTTAAGGCACTTTATACCAGCGGGCATAACTTGGTCTCTGTATCCAGCCCGAGCTCCATCCCTGTTGACCTGAACTTGTGTTTTTGTCTTGGTCCAGCACGATCAGATAACCACAGTTGGCGCTTTGTGATCTTAGCCACTATTCTCTTTTTTTTTAATTTTTTTTTATTGGTATAAACAGTTGCTTACTACATAACACTCAACAGCAAGGTTTTGCAGAGGATCGAGCTTGGTTCTTGTATCTACATAACAATAATCACTATCATCAATACAATATCTCATCTCAGAGCTTATTCACCCCCCGGTCTACAGAGCACAATATGTTAACTGCCCCAAAATTGTAGTTAATGATGGTAGGCCCATGTTTGTACCCTCCTCGTCAGCCTTAGCCACTATTTTCACCTAAATCTTCACAATTGCATATCACTGGTTCTATTAATTGGCTTTTTGTCGTTATGGTCTCAAACAACTTATTACATTTGACTCTATATTTCTAAATTGGTGTGGGATTTCTCTTGAGTTGGGTTTTTTCTTTATTGCTGTTTGAAGCACTGCATAAATACTTTACACATTGTCTCCAAGTTAAGCCTGACTGCTTTGTGCCAAGCTACCAGAGGGTTAAGCACAGGTTAGTTTGAAGTTTGTTGCGTTTCACCCTGACAAACCTTGTGTTGGCTGTTTGAATAGGGGTCATTCCTATCAACCAGTAACCCAATTTCTGAAAAACACTCAATGAAATATAAGCAAATATTTATCTTTACAAACTTTAGCAAACGAACAATTGTTAATGCATAGAAAAGAAGAAGCTATATGGGCTCGGTTCTACCCTGGAATATACTGAACTCCATAATCTTGGTCTGATGATACAGTTAGAACCACTGACAGGCAGAGGGTGTGTTGGTGGCCATCAGTCCTCGCCATGAAAAGTAAGCTGAATATAAAACTGTACGTTGCTTTCTGGGAATAACAGTGGGATGGATAATGGAGAAGGAACTGGGTGTTAACGGGCCAGAGATGGAAGAAAAGGCAGGCTAGTGTCAATATCATGGAAATTAATAACTGTGGGAGGGTCGCTAAAATACAGAAGGATCTTCATGATTGAAAAAACAAACTAAGCTCAATTGTCTGAAAGCAAGAAGCCCTCTGAAAGCCAGTTCAGCAGTGTCTGTCGTCAGAGGTCCCTCAGAAAGTGGATGGCCTCCTTCTTTATGTGAAACGTGGAGGGTCACCCTTGGCCCCCACTTGGTGAATCAAAAGGAAATGTGAAGGTTTTTACAGTCTCTGGATGATCTGCAATTGCACACAGACCAGTTTCAAAGGGAAACCATGCAGGATAAGACATGGGAGGTCTGTAGCGTCTGAGCCTTCTGGCTGAAATGGATGCAGAGACACTTGTGCTTGTAATTGGAGTACCAGTGGGAATAATGAAATAATTATTTATTTCATTTTTCAAGAAAACCATTAAGTAACGCAAATGCATTTGGGCATATAACGTGTCTGTAGCGTTTAATGGGTCCTTCACCCAGGATACAATTGAAATTTGTATGCAAATAAACGTGAATAGTGTACACATATTACATCTTCCATGGATAACCTTTGTGGTAATAGTCTATCTATTACTTACTTCCATTGCTGCCATCCCTTAGGCAATAGCCATCCAATTCCAGAAGCAACCTAGCTCCTGAGTTCAGACCAACCATCAAAATCTAATGTTCCCTGAATTTGTTTCAATTTCTCCCAGACTTCTCTGTATCGAATTTAACTGTTGTGGGAGTTGTAATTTTGGGTAGCATTTGGGCCCAAATCATACAATCTTCGTCTGCTCTGTTGTCTGTCCTTACATCCCTCATTCGTCTTTCTTGGGCTACTGCCCATTCTGTTAAGTTTATTATTCACCCCCTCGTTATTGGCCAGACAAAGAATAGGGATAATCCCCAAAAGGCAGTGTCTGGCTGAGAACTCTATAAACAAAACTCTAGACCTAAATGTGTGGTTAGTATGTTTAGTAATGCCATTAGGACAGAGAATGGTTGTATTTGGAACTCATCCAGAATTGCTTATTATAAAGGGAGTGATTTGTGTGCTCCTAAAACATCTTCTCTGAGACAAACATATATGTATGTATATAACATTTCTGTAGTGCGAACCTAGTCAACAGGCATCCGAGCACTGTGCATGGTCAAAGACAAGCATAAAGTCAATGAGTAATAGGAGAGGAAGATAGATTGTAGAAGGTTAATGCATTATGATCCAGTGTTCTTGAAAGCAGTGAATCTTCAACTCTTTTAAAAAATTGAAGGAGCTTTTGGAGATCCTGATGTATACAAGGAGATTGTTTCAGATCCTGGGTGCATTGATGGAAAAGGCCTTCTGTCATTGTCTTATATTTTCTGTATTACAATTCTTAGTCTCTAGTCTGATGGTATCCTGTTTATAGGTGTGCGAAGAGCCACCAGAGATGTGAGCTTGTCTGCAAAGTGGCAGTGTCTGGGAGGCCATAAAGTAGGGCATTATCTCTATCCAGATGCAATTTTGAAGTCATTTTCTAGACTTTCTTTAGAAGGGAGATCTGGTAGCAGAATGACTTTGTGTTTTTTGGCAATGTGTTCCTTTAGGGTGAGCTTAGTGTTTGGAGACTCCAAGGGGCAGATTTATACTTACTAGCGCCATTCCTAGATGCTGGCTGGGTGCCATATTTAAGGAATGACGCTAGCCGGCCCTGTTAGCGTCCTTTGAAAGGACGCAAACAGGGCCCGGGAGGCGTAGGGGGAACCGGGGTTTGTGTGTCAAATTATGGCACTACACTGTTTAGAGGCAAACAAATTGCCTCTAAGCAGTGTAGCGCCATTTTCTGGGGCACAAGCCCTAATGGCCATGCCCAAGGGACGATGTCCCGTGGGCATGGCCATTGGAGCCAGCGCCGTGCATGGGGGCCCAAGTCAGGGCCCCCAAGCGGTGTTGGATAGAAGAAAAAAAAACATACCCGACTTACCTTCGGATGGGTCCCCCATCTGTGGGTGACCTGATGTGGGTAGGGGTGGGTGGGGGTGTTCCTGAGGACAGGGAAGGGCACCATGGATATCTGCCTCCAGGTCCCTTACGCCAGTCCATACCCAGGTGTTAAATAATGGCGCTAAGCAGGCTTAGCGCCATTATTTGAGGCCCTCCTCCTCCTGTGCGTGATTTTTGCACGGGAGGATAAATAAGGCGCTAGTGCCCTTAAGGGATTTTTTACCCAGGACCGCCTACCTTTCATCTCATTGACGCAAGGTAGTTTTCTGCAGGCAGAGAATGTCGTTAACTCCAATATTTTGTCGCTAGACATGTCTCGCACCAAAATAGAAATTTTGAGTTAAGTTTGCACCGGATTTGCGTAAAAAAAAAAAATGGCGCAAATCCGGCCCAGAGTATAAATATGGGCCCAACTGACTTAACATTTCCGAAATGGAAGGCTAGAGACGAGGATGGTTGGAGGAATGAATAGAGAGAACTATGTATGGAGAAAAGGGATGGATGCATAATAGAGTAAATGGAACTAGATAAGGATGAAACTAGTGATGAATGTAAAGAGGGACAGAAGATGATGAAGGACATAGGGAAGGATGAACCGCAACATTGTAAACCCTTGCGCCACATTATGCCAGCGCCAGGCATAATGTATAAAGGGTGGGCACTAGGAGGCCTGCAAAAATGGTGCAGTGAAATTTAACAGATTTCACCGTGCTATTTTTGGCATCATTTTTAACACCTGCTCAGGGCAGGTGTTAAAATGACACTCCCATAGAAGCCTATGGACCTCCTTGTACTTTGCTACACTAGTGTCAACATTTTCGACGCTAGTGTAGCAAAGCACCACAATAGTGTCAAAAATGTGATAACGGCCGCTATGGTGCGCTGTATTGTAAATACGGCGCAAACATGGTGCTGTTAGGTGACGGTGGGGGATGCAGAAAAAGTGGCGCATGACCTCTGATCCACCACTTTTTCATAAATATGGGCCCTAATTTTTCAGACTGGAAGTTAAGTGCTTTTACAGTAGCGTCAAGTGTACTGTGTAGCAGTGGCTAATCAGGGGGCGTCTCTGTGTGCTCCTCAGCAAACTTAACAGTAGACTACTATTAATGTATGCAGTATTAGGCCAAATATTGCAATTCTCTGCTGTGTTATAGTCATCCTGTGTTGACCCGAGATTGGGATGAAGTTTTTTTTATATCCATTGACTAATTTATAACTGTCATCAATATCGAGTCATCGCCTAGTTGGTCTATTTCTGTTCAGTGGACTCGGTGCTTAATTTGTACATTATTATTTTGCCTCAAGCACTTCCTGCGAGCAAAAGACACATTTGGGAAAGACGGAGAAAGAGAAACACGAAAAAGCGTCACAATGGGAGAGAGCAGAAAGCTGCAAAAGTGAGCTGAAGGGGCAGGGAGTGGTTTTAAATGGATTGAAGAGGCCTGAGATGGTTTCAGGATTACGCTGCCCCGGTATTCAGTGCTCGCACATTTAATTGCAGCAGCCGCGTGTTTCAATGGAGAGCTCTGAGCACCGGCACGTTTTTATTTACAAATTAAGCAATGAGTGGACTACCTGTGATGCACCCCCACTTGGGCCGTGCTGTGGCAACTGGTAGTCTTTCCGATCTTCATTTTGAGATTTCAATTCCAAATATAAGTTTGTTTGCAAGGTTTTACTACCAGTTGTGCATTCAGTTATTGTTTCCCATCCCAAAAACGTTGCAGTTATGATATTGTCATCATTGTTCATTGTTTTTTTTCATTTTCTTTGTGTTCATGGGTAAATAGCTGTTCTTTTCTCAAGTACTTGAATAGTGCCATTGAGGTTGAGGGGTGGTTGTACAGACCCCGTACTGTTCCATGGCTCCAGGTACACTAGTTTCTTTCCCCAGAAGGGCGTAGTTTGTCCTATAACGACCTGATGTCATTTTGTTTTGCTAATAGGTGTTATAATTTCACTCCATCCATCCTCCTTTACACTCATCTATCCATTCACCCTTAAACTCAGCCATCCATTCTTCCACGAATCCACCCACCCTTCGACCCATCCATCGACTCATCTATCCACCCATTTACCCTTTCACTCATCCATCCATCCTTGCACTCACTCATCCATCCACTCTTTCACTCATCTGCCCATCCGTTCATCCTTTCCCTCATCCATCCACCCTTCATCCAGCCAGCCATCTAATCCACCTTTCACTCATCCATCTATTCTTTCACTCATCCATCCCTATATCCATTCTTTCACTCATCCATCGATTCGCATTTTCACTTGTCCATCCATCCTGCCTTTCACTCCATCCATCCAGCCATTCATCTACCCTCCATTTCACTTATCCATCACTCCTTTGACTCACTCATCCATCTATCCTTTCTCTCATTGGCTAGCCATTCGCCTTTTCACCCATACATCTATTGATCCTCTCTCCTGTCACTCATCCAGCCTTACATCCAACCTTTCATTCATTCATCCATGCATCTATCCACCCTTTCACTCACCCATCCACCCACCTGTTTACTCACACATCCATCCACTCACTCACTCATCCTCCTATCGCTTTACGTTTGTTAGGAGCCTTTGTCTTCCGAGTTGTAGGCAGAAGAGGCCCAACAAGAACCCCACCCCCACTGTAGCTGGTAAAGCGGGGGGAGTTAACGATGCCCCTGCTGATGAAGAAAGGAAGGACTGCACCCAAACTCACAGCTGGACCCTGTTCTACTGGCTCTAGTGGCTGGGTAGCCTGTACGGCAAGAGGCCACGAGCGCCACCAGTCGCTTCCGCGACAGTGAGATTTGTCAAGAAGCAGTAGGCAGTGTCCTTTATTGCGGTAGGGTAGGTGTAAGTACATATAAGTCATTTTTAGGTCTGGCCACTGTAAATGCTTGAAGTTGGGAGGAGGGTTAATGTTAATGTCAATCTGTAGTATCGTTTGCCTATGCTTATTTGTTTCTTTCTAGGCAGACGACATAAATATGTTTATGTTGAAGTTAAAGCCCACAGACTTTCTTTAGTAAATCTTAAGCGACTTGACTTGATAAACTCTGCAAACCTAACCATGTGAAAAGCCTCATGTTAATCAATAAACCCATTTAGGACCATCGCTGGTTTTGACATTTAGGGGCGGCTGGTGCACAGATTATCATGCCTGCTCACAGATAAACGGAGCAGACTACATTTTCAGGGTTAGTTGCCCAGTGAAACAGTAGTTTATAATATTTGTTGTCTGTGCATTAAAGTACTGTTCCTTTTTAATGAAAAAACACTTACTGGACTTTGATTTACTGTGTTTTATTTTAGTGTGCTGCTTAGTGCTGAGTTTCTAGCCCACAGTACCTCAATTGTTTTGTGTAGTATCTAGTTGTCTGTCAGGTAAAGTATTTTTTCTTTTTAAATATAAAGACTGGCAATTTATTAAGAATTATTGTGCTCTTTGTGAATTTTTTCAACCCTTTTAGTTGCTTGATTTTGTTCTTTTGGCTTTTCCTTTTGGAACTATGCTATTGATATTTCCTACCTGATACAACAAAGTGGTAGCAGCCCTGACTGTTTTGTTAAAGTTTAGTGACGTCTTTTTAGGACGAGCGCACAAGCACTTTGGCCTGTTGTACCTACAGTGGGCTTTTAACCACGCCCACCGCACGCCCATCACTTTATTTCATTCCTAAGTTTGCCTTTCAAAAATCACTTGATGGTAAATGCTTTATGTTTGTCCCGCCTTGAGGATGTTTTTGTCACGCCTTGCAGACTGCCCCGTTTACATGGATTATTGCACGATTGCCAATATACTTCAGTGTGGGTGAACTATTGCTTTTCTCTGCCCCCCCTTGATGCTGCATGACGTCCGTGGTGCTCACAGGGTGAACAGGCACAACAGCGTGAACTTGATCAGACGTATGGGAGCGCTGGTCACATTGTTCACAGTTACCTAATCAGACTCATTACTTGTGGCTCTCTCCTTAAAACACTTGAAATTGGTAAATGATGTACATATCACAGAAATCCTGAAAAGGAAAGCAGCTCTACTGGGACAGAGGTAAGAGCTGATGCTACAATATTCATTGCACTCTGGAAATTCACCCCATAATGCTTTGCATGGCATTACTTTTACAAAACATTCTCATCCTGTGGTGGTCCTAGGACAATGGGACCACCACCAAAATGTTCAGCAATACACGCTCTTTCTGTTTATGTTATCTCTGGGTCCCCATACTAGGGGAATAATAGCAATAATAAATAATTAAAACCCCTCCCACCATTCAGTGTCTTTTAAGCTTTCTCATAGCCAGTGAAGTATCTTTAAAGAAACGTTTGTTAAACAGCACTTGGTGCAATAGGTATTTCAGACCCCTACAGATAATGGGAAAAGTCGAACAATAAAGTCCAGGAATGCGAAGTTCTAGTGGCTAAAGTGTCATAAGTGCCTCAGGCTGTTACACCTGACATAGGCCTGTGACACATGGGTAGTGGAGAAATCAATACTAATGGAAAGGATTGGGCACATCTAAGAGAACATATGCATATTGTGAAGTGCTACCTGTGTCAACCACACTGTTATTCATTTACCATTTCATCAACCAATTGTGCAAAAGCAAATGCCAACTTCTAAGACTGCCTTTCACCTGCTCAGCAAAATTCAAGCCCCAGAGGAAAACTACACCTCAGATGCAATCACAAGATCGTAGGCCAATACACAAAAAAATCACATATTCATTAAAAAAGGATTTAAGCACCCTCAAAAAATCTATAATTTATTTCATAAATTGAAAACTCAGAAAACAAAATACATGGGATACGCTTTTATTTCTCGCAGGCCTGTGGGAGGTAACTGCCTGCAGGCCTAGAGAAGCTGAATGGTCTTTGAGCAGCCAGCAGTGAGCATCTGCAATGCCAGCTGTCATCTCTGGAGGGCCATGACCCAACCAATTTATTTCCAGGGGGGTTGCATTCCGGCTGCACCCATGAAGTCAGCTCCACTGACCAGGGGCACCAATGCCACCCATTAGCTCGTAACCCTTAGGGCCGGATGTACGAATGCAAGTTTTGTGACTCACAATTTGTGACTCATTTGTGAGTCACAAATTGCGAGTCGCACAACCAAATGCACAACAGTGTAACTCACACTGTTTGCGATTCCCAATGTGGTCGCAAATGACCTACCTCAATAATACTCATGAGGTACGTAGCAATTTGCGACCCCTTTGAGAATGGCTGCACTCACAGGGATGGTGGCCTGTTGGGGACAGCAGAACACCATTCCTGTGACTGCTTTTAAATAAAGCAGTTTTATTATGCACCCTGTTTACCTTTTTCTGTTATTATTTTTTCAGAGCAGGCAGCAGTACGTAGGACCGCTGCCTGCTCTGAAAAATTATTTTTGCATCCATTCACAAAGGGGAAGGGGTCCCATGGGGCCTCCTTCCCGTTTGTGAATGGGTTACCACCAATTTGAAATTGGTGATAACTGCGATTGTTTTGCAACTGCAATTGGGGTCACAAAACAATCATACATTCCCTGCAACTCGCAATTATGAAGGAACGTCCTTGGTACGTCCCTTCCTAATTGCAAGTCGCAGATCCCTATTTTGCCAGTCTGTAATTGTGACTGACTCACAAAATAGGGATGGTACATCGTACCTGCCCATTTTGCGGTCGCAAAAGGTGATTTTCGCCATTTGCGACCGCAAAATGCTGTCGTACAAAGAGTATTAAGGCATCGGGCCTTAATACAGAGATATTTTGAGACATGGGCAAAGTTGGCAATTGCCCAGGGCCTGACCTTTCAATAGACTCCGGGAAAGTGAATGTTCTCACTATTTGACCTTTTTCTCTATCTTAACCTCTCTTTCTCTTACACCTATACCTCTGGTGCTGTCTCTCTCTACCAAGTGTCATTTTAAGGATTTGCGCGCCCAGCTTTTGTTTTGCGTGACTCTTTTAAGGAAGGTTCAGCCTATTAAGTATTGTTTAGCATCACGACGACCCAAATTAGTAGAAAATGGATAATAAAAATCAAAGTTGTTCTGAGCAGGGGCCCTTGAAATCCCATAAAATGACACTGACCAAAAACTTAGCATTCAGAGGCTCTGATACTCTGTTACAGGTGCAGTTAGAAAAAAATTAAACCAGGTCTGAGCCATCAATGCACTAGGTGGTTTACATCCATTGGTATTAGAACAGCTACCTGCCAATGCAATAATCTGTGCAGTGCAATGCAGACTAAGGGGCACATTTAAGAGCCCCTTGCACCATATATTGCCACATTAGCGTCATTACATTTGTTTTTAATCTAATGTAGCGGTATTATGCCAAAAACGCTGTGCCATATTTACAAAGTGGCACAATGCATGCATTGTGCCACTTTGTAACCCCTTGCGCAACAGTATGCCTGGGCCAGGCATAATGTATGCAAGGGGGTGTTCCCCTCTTAGGGGGGGTGAAAAAAGGGCACAAAGCCTCCTAAAAGATTTCTTTGCGCCATTTTTTCTGCATTTTTAACACCTGCTCAGAGCAGGCCTTAAAAGGGGGCACAACATTGGTTACAATGGGCTTCTTTGCACTTTTCAGGGTTAGCTCCAAAATGTTGGCACTAACCCCTAACAGTACATCAATAGCATCAATAATTTTGACACTGTTGCCCCCTACCTGTATTTTAAATATGGCGCACTCATGGTGGCTGTAGGGGGGCGCTAAGGGGCACGAGAAAAGTGAGGCTGCACTGCGTGCAGCGGCACTTTTCTTAAATCTGCCCCTAAGTTTGTCTCTGCACTAGAGTCACTTCCGTTCCAGAGCTGGAAGTGGAGCCCGGGCTGCACGGCTGACCTTGAATTCCTGTCTTTCTCATTAAATGTTTCCACTTACGTGACTCCCTCCCCAGCGGCTATCTAGAACGCATCCAGTTAAGGCATTCAGGTTTAATTGCCTCCTTTAATGCAGCATTTAGGATTAGGAGGGAGTTGGGGCCTCTAACGTATATAGTGGCCCTCGGCAGTTGCGAGCCATTAATATGGCTTTACTGATTCGTGGGAACACCCTCGAATGGAACCTGCCCCGGGGTTTGTGCTTCCCAGTTATTCACCTGAGGAACGCGAGGCACACGGGTACGGTTACCTGCAGGGTTAAACTGGCCACAGCGGGCCTCGCAGCCCCAGAGGAGGGCCCTCTGCAGCACACCTATGTGTACAGCCTGCTTCTGTGAGCTCTCAGAAACCAGTGAACAGCTGCCACGTGCACTGTGGTGATTACACCCAACGTGCGCACCACGGGACACCCTTGCAATCATAAAACACACACTTCTGATGATCAACTCGCAGGAGGACTCATTCATTGATTCCCGGCCACAGCGAATGTGTTGTAAATTGGGTTCAGTGGCCCTTAGTTTTAAACAGCTGCAAATATAATTTTTTTTGAAGTGGAGATCCTACTAGTGGTAACAGTTTACAAGTGTCTACAGTAATAACAATACATTTATTTTGGGAGAGTCTGCACACTCACGTTTCAATTCTAAATATTGGGGCGAAGCAAACCCGCCTTTGTTAATACAATTCTTTTATTTGCTCACCGCTCTGGTGATTTCTCAGGGCTTTAACCCAGTGGTTCTTAATTTATGGTCCACAGCAGCTATTTAAAGGGGTCTGCGGACCCAGGTGACCTATAACCATTATTTTGGGTTGATAATCACAATCATTTTGAGCTAAATAACTGTAGAAAGGTGGTTCCTCCTACAAGGGTAATAGATTCTTCAAGTAACAGTATTACTTACGTGAAGACTACAGTATTGCCTCCCCAATTTACTGTGTACATGTTTTAATAAAATCAAGAAAGATGTTAAATAACCATAAGCATTTTAAAAATGTTTTAGTCAGAATCGAGTTGCTAGATCAGGAGGGATCTTGTGTGAATGTGTTCTGTAAGTGCTCCTTCCTGGCATGTGTAGGAAGGGTGGGCGCACTTTTCCACTGCAGTACAGTGGGAAAGTGCCCGGAGTCCTAATGACCACATAAACAGAGTCAGCAAAGAAACGGGAGGCAAAAAGCAAAAGTTTCAGGGAAATCCCCCTTTGGGCATGTCCAACATGACCCCTTCCAAGCCTAAAGCCAGGGTAGTTTCAAGCAGCCCCTTAATCAACCAGCCAGCCCAGGGCAATGAAGCCTGGATGATAGCCCACCACTGCGGTGGTACCCCCTCCAGCTCTAAGCACCCTGATCCCAGTACGATCCTCTTTGCTGCTCCCACCCCCCATCCACCAAGGGTGTGGCCCCTTCCACTGCCAGGGTGGCACTACCAGCTATACCCAGGGCCACCTTAATTTACTGGAACAGCAGCAGGCCAAGTGTGCCAACAGCCGCCAGCGTCCATTACCCGGCATCTAGCCACACAAGGATCTCAGCCCTTCGTGGCCCCCAAAAGTGAGAGCCCATGGCCCCAAAAGTTTTGCACCTTACATCCCCTTCCCTGCTAACCAGGTCAGGGATGGCTGCCTGCACCTGGTCCTCCAGCTCAGGGCCTATACCGCCTATACCCAGGACTGGCCAGGGGCCAGTAGTGTATTCTTTTTTTCCCCAGCCCCACTTTTTGGGTGGGGTACGGCCCGGATTCCGAACGAATGGTACTGGTTCCCGTCGTGCCCCAAATTCCCTGGTACAAGGGGGACCACCCTCAGTGGATTTCCTTTCAGCACTTGCCTTCTTCCCCACCTGACGCTTCCTTTGGGGATCCACCAGGCTCACGTTGAGAAGGAACATGGGACCACCTGGGTTTTTGCCTGCTCCAACCAACCCTCTCCATGTGAGAAGGAGCATTACACCCATTTATCACCCAGCTCCATGGGGAGCTGTCTAGGCTGATTCGCATCTCCCTGACCCAAGGGGGAGATAGCCAGCCCATCCAACTGAGGAACACACCCTAAGGTAATTCCAGTGTATAGTAAGTAATCCCTCCTGTTCGGGACAGACGGTTTGAGTCCTCCCACAAATTGTGCTGATCAGAATGTGCTTCTTGACTGGGTAGCTCATCATGCCTTCCACTGCTGGTATAAGGAGGGCATCTCTCCCTGCCTTAGGGAAGAACGGTTACAAGCTACCTCCCCAGATTTTCTCTGGGACCCTGTGTGCTGTTAAAGTCGCCTCATAGGTTGCCAGCCATTTCTTAATGTCCCCCCCAACAGGAACTTTGGTAATAATTTCTTGGGGGTGTGACCTCTACTCTTACAGTCAAACGCAGCATGTGGGCTGCCAGTATTACTACAACTGGGACCTATTTGTAGGGCTCTTATGTCCAATTCTCTGAGGCTAAGCTTATGGGCCATATTTTTCTCTTCCATGGCTAGCCTCTTTTCTGCTAGTGCCTTCTCACTTTTCAATTTTGTGAAGGACCTGCTCTTTTTCCAAGTGAGCAAGGGCTAGGGCTAGGGCTAGGGCCACCTCTTTGTCCTGTTTGGCAAGTTCTAACTTTAGTGCCCTTTCTTCCCTTTTGTCCTCCAGCTCTTCAGAGAACCTGCCTCTGGAGAACACACTGATACCGGTGGCCAAGGAGACCCTCCATCCTGAAGGACAGTGGCTCCCCCTTCCACCGTTAGTCCAACTGAGAACCCCAGCACCAGATCTGGTCCCTCCCCATACTCAGGATCTCTCCCACCAATCACTGACCTTTATGGGTAGTGCTCTGCCCATGCTCGCAGGGCTTCCTGGTGATCTGCCTTTGTGGCACTTTCCCTGTCAGGCACCTCCCCTCTCCTGGCAGAACTCTTCAAGTTGCATCACAGTATACAGGCCTAGATCAGCCAACTGGAATAAGTCCCCCTTAGGTAGGACCCCAGGCATGGTGGCAAACTAGCAGGAGCAGAAATAGCGATCTATAGGGAACAACAATCACTGACACAGAGGTCTACCTCTCCTTCAGGCACTCCTTAGGAACAAAGGAACACTTTTGCCTATGTAAAGTCATGGTTCACAGTTAGTTGCTGCATGATGCTGTGCAAATGCAAGTCCTATCCCATGCTTGACCACCAAATCATGGAGGTGACACATTCTGGTTGGTTTAGGTGAGGCTCTAGCCAGGCAGAGCCTACCACTCCCATCAGGGGTGGGTGATTACACTCACTGTATAAGCTGCGTTCACCCTTGGGTAGCTTTGCACAGAGCAGTCAGGCTTATCACAGGGGCAATGCCTAAAGCAATGGCATAGCACTACCATGAACCAAATAAACTGACCTTCACAAAAGAGACTTCACGTGAGGTGTATGTAAATATAGCAGCATTACTAGGCCCAATTGTATTAAAACAACATTATCAGTATGTATACATGAGTAAAATAATACTTTCTCTCCCAACACCCTCATGCAGTACAAAAACATTGTCAGCACAAGACCCATCCTAGTGATTACCCCAATTCGATACCACACAGTTATAGGGTGCACATTGTTTCACAACAATAGCAACAATGTGTACACACAGAGAATGCTGTGGGTTCATCTTAGTAACTTGCTCAGGCACATGTATTGTAACTTAGCTTAGGCCTGTGCCTTTTTACCTAGATAATATGCGTTATTCTCATTTATTCATTTTAGTATAGCCTGCTTTTCAGTGGGGATGTTTCCTAATCAGCTGCTATTCTGCAAGAGCGTTGTTATTATTATTATGTATGACATTTCTCATCATGTTCCTGACCCAAGGTTGATAAGGAACAGTACGAGACCAACGTGAGATAATGTTTGGCATTGCCACCACAACAGCACACATAGGCCCTCATTACTGCCCTGTATTATGACCGTGGCCATTAGCCACGCCATACCGCCGGCCCTTGCAATAGACCGCCAGGCTTCCTCCAGGCGGTCATAATCCCCAGGGCAGCGGTGCAAGCACCGCTGCCCTGGGGATTATGAGTTCCCAACCGCCAGCCTTTCCATGGTGGTAAGCACCACCATGGAAAGGCTGGCGGTAAGGGGGACTTGGGGTGCCTCTGGGGGACCCGGTACTGCCCATTAACTTGGCCTGGGTAGTACAGGGGCCCCCAGGCACAGTCCCATCGTTCGGGCAGTGAAATGCGCGACAGGTGCTGCTGCACCCGCTGCACATCAACATTGCCGCTGGCTCTATTATGAGCCGGCTGCAATGTTGATGTGACTTTTCCACTGGGCCAGCGGACGGAAACGCTGTTTCCGTCCGCTGGCCCAGCGGAAACGTCATAATAGGGAGCCACAAATACTGCCAGCACTGGCGGTATAGTGGCGCCCACAGCTTCGGCGGTCTTTTTGTAAGACCGCTAAACTTGTAATGAGGGCCATAGTCTAACACCATGTAGGCCACAAGGGGGTTGAGAGGGATCCTTCCGACCAGGATTTCCATCTATGCTGCATGCCATTTGCCAGCACACCTCAGCCTTGTCTTTGCAAGACAGCTAAGGAGATGAAGGGCAGGCTTCCATTCTAAGCTAATGGAGGTGGGTGCTCCTCTCATGGACTGAATATGGATAGGTTGGGCTATCATCACTGTGCTCTTGCTAGAAGCTAGGCGTTAGGTAGGAATTATAAAAACATGTTCTTTGCAATATGTTGAGATTGTTCATCTTTTTCTCACTAACTGTCACAATCCCAATTTTGTTATGCCTCATTATTCTAATAATTGCAGCTCATATATTTTATTGTAGATTGCAGTCTTTTCAATAAATATATTGAAATCCACCTTTTGCTAACGAGAGAAAGGGGTGAGATCTCTTCACTGCGACTTCTCTGAGAGGTCACTAGAGTGTCATGCGATAGGCTGCCATAAGTCACCTTTCCTTCTTGGGTTGGGTGAGGTGCTGCTAGCAAGTTGGTAGGAATGGGCCAGCAGCCACCAACTGGTATGGGAATGACTCAGTCACCCACAAGCAGCTGTACTGCCGCCCTGAAACTAGCAGTCTTGTTCGAACAATGAGAGTCGTATGGCAAGAATTGCAGCACTATTAAATAGCCTTGCAGCCAAGGCCGCACATTTAAAACCCAATGTCAACTGTGATAATCCTCTGACCAAGAAACAACGTGTACGGCAACACTGCCATGCAATGTAGTCAATCACAGACAATCACTCCCACAAACTTGCTCTGCACCACTACGATGTGCCATGGATATCAGGCAGGGTAGTATAACATGCACTTGCACACACTCGTTCCCAGCACCCTTCTGCAAGGCCCCAATATCCAGCAGGCTAGTTTTCACTGTGCTCGCAGACCCCCCCTAGGCCCAACCCTTCCTCCACCCTCCAACCAGTTCCTACTATCCCATCCCCCCCCACCCCCCCCACAAGCAGGAGATGAAAACACCCTTTCCCCATGTTGGAAAATGGGTTATTGGTAGGGCAGGTAGGTACCTACACCTAGCAACAAGCCACTAACCTCCACATAGGTACAGTTAGGTCTCAGTAAATTAATCCCAGCTCAACCCTTGGTAGCTTGGCAACGAGCGTCAAGGCTTAACTTAGGAGACAAAGTGTAAAGCATTCAAATATCACAAAACAGTAATTAAATAAAACACAGGAAACAGTTTAAAAATCCAAAACCAATTTATAAAAATAGTTTATATTTTTATCTTTAAAATGACACAAAAACGATTAAAATCGGTTCAGGGGAACCGGAGATATGAATTTTTAAAGAATTATTACTTTTCTAGCGCTTAGAAACAAAAAGCGCCAATCGGGTCATCTGGTTGCACCTCGACCGGGGCAAAGTCAAACTTTCAGGCCGACCGCGATGGAGCCCTGCTCGGCTACAGGTCGCGGGAGGCCTCGGTTAAAAAGTTACCTTCTGACTTAGTCTTTATTTTGAAGTTTTTCTTCACCGGGACGAACCTGCCAGTTGAATCCGACCTCCTGGAGCCCTTGTCCGGATACGCGATGTGGGTTTCCTCGGTGGAGACTTTTACCTTCGGACTTAGTCGTTTTTTCGAGATGAAAATCCTTCGACCGGGGTAAACCTGGATCTTGATCCGACGTCCATGGAGCCCTTCTCGGATACGATGGCTGGGAGGTCCCGGTCAACTTTTTACGTTCGGACTTAGTCTCTTTTTTGGATGTTTTTCTTTACCGGGACGAACCACGAAGTCAGGCCGGGTCGCGGTTGAGGCAAGCCGGATAGAATTTCCGCGGCGGGTCGGTCCCTCTCTGGAGCTTTTTTCCAAAAATTCTCAAATCTTTTCCAAACTTCTGGGGCTTCACCCAGATGTTCTTTTAAGGTTCTTTTGGGGTCCACAGCTCACCCCAAGGGTCCAGAAGTTCTGTGATGGTCCTTGGGGGTGCGGACTTCAACTCCCAGAATGCACCTGGCGCAAACTCCTTTTTGGCCACTGGACAGTGGTCAGCTGGTCGCTTTCTTCAGGAGTTGGTGCAGGGGACTCTGGTTTAGCAATTTTTCACCTGTAGCAAACAGGGAGTCCCTCCTTGAACCAGTTGAAGCCAGGCAAAGTCCTTCTTGTGGTGAAGCCCAAGTGTGCAGCTGGTGCAGTCCTTCTGAGTGCAGGGTCCAGGTGCAGGCCAGGGGTCCAGCAGGGCAGTCCTTCTTCTTCTTTAGTTCCTTTCTTGTTGAATTCTGGAGGGGATCTGAGGCGTGGGTGCAGGTCTGCCAGTTTTATCCTTGCTCCTGGGTGAAAAGCAGGGGGGCCCTGGTTCTCCAATCAGGGACAGGGTCGTCCCCCTGTGATGACCACTTCCTGGGAAGTGTGGCAAAAATCCATCCCAGAAGGCAACAGTCTCTAAAAATCCAACATGGATGAATCTGATTTTTGGAGGTTACATCTGGCTGAGCCCACCCACTGGTGTGGCTAAAAATCATAAACACACCCCTCTCCTGCCCTCTCCTAATCTAATCAAGGGGGCACCTAATTGTCTGGGGTTGCAGGATGTGGGGGTGTTGCTGGGTGCTGCAAATGTCCTTCTCTGCCTTTGAAGACCAGTTCGGCAGCCCTCCCCCTTCCTGCCTCACCATCTGCTGAGGGGAGATTCTCTCCCCCAAGCACATTCCTTTGTGTGAAGCCTGGCCACTTCACACCTCATCAAGGCAGCCTGGCAGAAGCTGCTGCAGGCTGGCCAATCAGAGCACAGCAGCAAAAACAATGCAGAGCTGAAATTGGCAACTTTTTAGGTAAAGTCTAAACTTTTTACCTGAACTAGTTATATTAAATCCAACAACTGGAAGTTGTAGGATTTATTACAACAATTAATTTGATACCAAATTCTTGGTACGCAACATTTAAGGAGACTTTAAAATTTAAAATAAAGTCTGCCCATTCTAGCCTATGAAGGCCATTTACTTCAATGAGGGAAAAACGAATTTGGCTGTTTTTACCTCACCAGGGCTTATAAATCTATTTTTATAAAGTCCCTGTTTATAGTTACATGGCACCCAGCCCTAGGGGCACATAGGGCACACCTTAGGGGTGACTTATATGTAAAGATAAGGTAGTTTAAGACTTTGGAAGTACCTTTAATTCCAAAGTCGAATTTGCATATAACTTTTATTTAAAAGCAGCCAGCAAGGCAGGCTTGCTTTTAAAATGACACTGGGCACCTCAGCAGTGCACCTAGGTGTGCACCACCTATGCTGTGGTCCCTAAACCTACATGCCCTACCATATACTAGGGACTTATAGGTAGGTTAACTTAGCTAATTATAATTAGCCTAATTTGCATATCCATTTTACACAGAGCACAGGCCCTGGGACTGGTTAGCAGTACCCAGGGCACCATCAAAGTCAGGAAAACACCAGCAAAAAGAGGAAAATGGGGGCAAAAAGTTAGGGGGCCTCTGCAATCAGCCCTGTTTTCCCACACCCCAGATACTAGGTCGCTCATGGTCAGAGTCACACTTGTTCAGGATCCCAGGAAAAAGGTTGGGGGCGAAAGAGATAATGGCTGATCAGGCAACAGTCAACAAATGGTGGTTTGGCCACCACTTGGGAAGTTCACTCAGGCGTCTCTGCACCGTGCATTCTGGCATGGGCCCCAGTCTGCAAAGCACGAAGTTGGGTCGTTTTGAGACACATGCTGTTCAAGCCAGGCACTCCACCACACAAATAGTTACCAGTTCTGCACCTCCCTGGAAGGGGGCACAACACCTAGGAAGCAATGACTTGAGTCGCACCTGACAATTCCAATCACCCACGAAGAGTTACCAATTTCCGTGCCTTCCTGGAATGATGCACAACTTCTAGTGCACGATGACATGCGTTGTCCCAGACTGTCCTGGTTGCACATGAAGAGTTACCAAATCTGCACCTCCACGGATGGAGTCTCAACATCTGGTGCGCGATGACTTGACTTGACTTGACCAATCACCTATGTAGAGTTACCAATTCCTGTGCCTTCCTGGAATGGGGCACAACATCTGATGCGCAATGACTTGAGCTGCACCAGACAATTCCGTTAGCACATGCATAGTGACCAAAGGTACACCTCCCTGGAATGAGGCACAACGTCTGGTGCGCGTGACTTGAGCCGCACCAGACAAATCCAGTCTCACACACAGAGATGCAGGTTCCGCGGTGCCACATGAGGTAGAATGCAGCACTGTTTTGAGTATGTCCCACATCTGAAGGTCGTAACCAGTTGATTGGACACCGCACACAATAAGCAATACAGTCAGGTGTTGCACAAGAGAAATGCGGTAGACTCGAAAAAAGCAGGCCATGCGGGGTCCCGCAACCGGTGAATCCACTTGCTACCAATCAGACGCTTATGCTGTTGTGGCCCCAGGATGAAGGGCCACACTGTCTGAAAGCAGACAGTACTTTGAAGGCTCAATACAGGGCAAATATGGTCTCCAGGCAAAATACATAGTCTCACGCTCACATCATTGCTACCAGGTGATGTCCAAAAGACGGTGTAGGCACTTAAGAGTGCACCGCTCTCCAGATGACACAGATAGAAGGTGTAAGTCCCTGATGGGTGGTCTTTGATGTTCCTGAGACCTCCACCAGAGAACAGGGGGCAAGCCAAAAAGCCCTTGGAGAGGGCCCCTCCCTTTATTTTTGACCCACGATACCCCAGAGTAGCTTTCAGAGGTGCACATGGCTGACTTACTGCAGGAAGTGTTGAAACGGGCCATAGAGAGTGTGTTGACCTCAGAAATAAGGAGATGTTGCTTCCACTATTTTCTGGTGCTGAAGAAAGAGGAAGGGCTTCATCATGTTTTAGATCTTCGGCTTCTGAATGGGTTCGTATAAAAGTATAAATTCAAGATGCTCACTTTGGCCCAGGTTCTGTCTGTCCTAGATCTGGGCGACTGGATGGTAGCGCTGGACCCTCAGGATGCATTTTTTTCACACACCCATATGTCAGACCCACAGGTGTTGCCTAGTGGCTTAGGGTAGGTCAGGAATATTTCCAGGTTGCTTTGCCCCCCTTTAGGTGTTCATGAAAGTAATGGTGGTTGAGATAGTGGTTTTCTCATGCCTCGGCAGCAGGCTGTTGAAGGTGGGCTCACCTCAGTCAGTCGTCGATGACCCCAGACAATGGTGAAACTTCTTACATCTTTGGGATTCACGGTCAATGTGCTGAAGCAGTGGCTTCCTTTTATAGGAGTCTTCCTGGATGCGATACTGTTCAGGGCCTTCCCTCTGTTGAGGGGAGTCAAAGACATTTTGTAGGAAGTTGGCTCTGTATGTACTATTTCAAAGTAAGGAATAGTATGCACAGAGTCCAAGGGTTCCCCTTAGAGGTAAGATAGTGGCAAAAAGAGATAAAACTAATGCTCTATTTTGTGGTAGTGTGGTCGAGCAGTAGGCTTATCAAAGGAGTAGTGTTAAGCATTTGTTGTACATACACAAGCAATAAATGAAGAACATACACTCAAAGACAATTCCAGGCCAATAGGTTTTTGTATAGAAAAATATATTTTCTTAGTTTATTTTAAGAACCACAGGTTCAAGATTTGCATGTAATACTTCAAATGAAAGGTATTGCAGGTAGGTACTTTAGGAACTTTGAATTAGCAAAATAGCATATACAGTTTTCACATAAATCACATATAGCTATTTTAAAACTAGACAGTGCAATTTTTAACAGTTCCTGGGGGAGTAAGAGTTTGTTAGTTTTTGAAGGTAAGTAAACCACCTATGGGGTTCAGGTTTGGGTCCAAGGTAGCCCACTGTTGGGGGTTCAGAGCAACCCCAAAGTTACCACACCAGCAGCTCAGGGCCGGTCAGGTGCAGAGGTCAAAGTGGTGCCCAAAACACATAGGCTTCAATGGAGAAGAGGGTGCCCTGGTTCCAGTCTGCCAGCAGGTAAGTACCTGCGTCTTCGGAGGGCAGAACAGGGGGGTTTTGTAGGGCACCGGGGGGGATACTAGTCCACACAGAAAGTACACCCTCAGCAGCACAGGGGAGGCAGGGTGTAGTGTGCAAACAAGCGTCGGGTTTCCAATTTAAATCAATGGGAGACCAAGGGGTCTCTTCAGCGATGCAGGCAGGCAAGGGGGGGGGCTCCTCGGGGGTAGCCACCACCTGGGCAAGGGAGAGGGCCGCTCCTGCACTGGAGGTCGGATCCTTCAGGCCCTGAGGGCTGCGGGTGCAGAGTATTTACCAGGCGTCAGATCTTAGAAGCAGGCAGTCGAGGTCAGGGGGAGCCTCGGGATTCCCTCTGCAGGCGTCGCTGTGGAGGCTCAGGGGGGGCAACTCTGGCTACTCACGGTCTCGCAGTCGCCGGGGAGTCCTCCCTGAGGTGATTGTTTTCCACAAGTCGAGCCGGGGGCGTTGAGTGCAGAGTGTCAAGTCTCACGCTTCCGGCAGGAAACGCAAGTTGTTTCAAAGTTGCTTCTTTGTTTCAAAGTTGCTTCTTTAGTGAACAGGGCCGCTGTCCTCAGGAGTTCTTGGTCCTTCTAGATGCAGGGCAGTCCTCTGAGGCTTCAGAGGTCGCTGGTCCCTGGGGAGAGCGTCGCTGGAGCAGTGTCTTTAGAAGGAGGGAGACAGGCCGGTAGAGCTGGGGCCAAAGTAGTTGGTGTCTCCGTCTTCTCTGCAGGGTTTTTCAGCTTAGCAGTCCTCTTCTTCTTAGGTTGCAGGAATCTGAGATCCTAGGTTCTGGGGAGCCCTTAAATACTAAATTTAAGGGCGTGTTTAGGTCTGGGGGGTTAGTAGCCAATGGCTACTAGCCCTGAGGGTGGGTATACCCTCTTTGTGCCTCCTCCTCCCTGAGGGGAGGGGGGCACATCCCTAATCCTATTGGGGGAATCCTCCATCTGCAAGATGGAAGATTTCTAAAAGTTAGAGTCACCTCAGCTCAGGACACCTTAGGGGCTGTCCTGACTGGCCAGTGACTCCTCCTTGTTTTTCTGATTATCTCCTCCGGCCTTGCCGCCAAAAGTGGGGCCGTGGCCGGAGGGTGCGGGCAACTCCACTAGCTGGAGTGCCCTGTGGTGCTGTAACAAAGGGGGTGAGCCTTTGAGGCTCACTGCCAGGTGTTACAGTTCCTGCAGGGGGAGGTGTGAAGCACCTCCACCCAGTACAGGCTTTGTTACTAGCCACAGAGTGACAAAGGCACTCTCCCCATGTGGCCAGCAACATGTCTGGTGTGTGGCAGGCTGCTAGAACTAGTCAGCCTACACGGATAGTCGGTTAAGGTTTCAGGGGGCACCTCTAAGGTGCCCTCTGGGGTGTATGTTACAATAAAATGTACACTAGCATCAGTGTGCATTTATTGTGCTGAGAAGTTTGATACCAAACTTCACAGTTTTCAGTGTAGCCATTATGGTGCTGTGGAGTTTGTGCATGACAGACTCCCAGACCATATACTCTTATGGCTACCCTGCACTTACAATGTCTAAGGTTTTGCTTAGACACTGTAGGGGCACAGTGCTCATGCACTTGTGCCCTCACCTATGGTATAGTGCACCCTGCATTAGGGCTGTAAGGCCTGCTAGAGGGGTGACTTATCTATACTGCATAGGCAGTGTGAGGTTGACATGGCACCCTGAGGGGAGTGCCATGTCGACTTAGTTGTTTTGTCCTCACTAGCACACACAAGCTGGCAAGCAGTGGAAACAAAAGTACAGGTTAGGGAAAGAACACTGGTGCTGGGGCCTGGTTAGCCGGCCTCAGCACACTTTCAAATCAAAACTTAGCATCAGCAAAGGCAAAAAGTCAGGGGGTAACCATGCCAAGGAGGCATTTCCTTACACAACATCCCCCCCCCCCAAACGAAAGAGGATGAGACTAACCTTTCCCAAGAGAGTATTCATTTTCTAAGTGGGAGAACCTGGAAAGGCCTTCTGCATTGGCATGGGCAGTCCCAGGTCTGTGTTCCACTTAAAGTCCATTCCCTGTAGGGAGATGGACCACCTCAACAGTTTTGGATTTTCACCTTTCATTTGCCTCAGCCATCTGAGAGGTCTTTGGTCAGTTTCAACTACAAGGTGAGTACCAAAGAGGTATGGTCTCCGCTTCTTCAGGGACCAAACCACAGCAAAGGCCTCCCTCTCAATGGCACTCCAACACTGCTCCCTGGGGAGTAACCTCCTGCTAATGAAAGCAACAGGCTGGTCAAGGCCATCTTCATTTGTTTGGGACAAAACTGCCCCATCCCATGTTCAGAGGCATCTGCCTGCAGAATGAACTGCTTGGAGTAATCTGGAGCTTTTAGAACTGGTGCTGTGCACATTGCTTGTTTCAGTGTGTCAAAGGCCTGTTGGCATTCTGCAGTCCAGTTTACTTTCTTGGGCATTTTCTTGGAGGTAAGTTCTGTGATGGCTGTCACTATGGATCCATATCCCTTCACAAACCTCCTGTAGTACCCAGTCAAGCCAAGGAATGCCCTGACTTGAGTCTGGGTTTTTGGAGCTGCCCAGTCCAGAATAGTCTGGATCTTAGGCTGGAGTGGCTGAACTTGGCCTCCACCTACAAGGTGACCCAAGTAAACCACAGTTCCCTGCCCTATCTGGCATTTGGATGCCTTGATAGAGAGGCCTGCTGATTGCAGAGTCTTCAAAACCTTCTTCAGGTGGACCAGGTGATCCTGCCAGCTGGAGCTAAAGACAGCAATATCGTCAAGATAAGCTGCACTAAAGAACTCCAAGCAAGCAAGGACTTGATTCACCAACCTTTGGAAGGTGGCAGGGGCATTCTTTAAACCAAACGGCATAACAGTAAACTGATAATGCCCATCAGGTGTGGAGAATGCTGTCTTTTCTTTTGTTCCTGGTGCCATTTTGATTTGCCAGTACCCTGCTGTTAAGTCAAAGGTACTTAAGAATTTGGCAGCACCTAATTTGTCAATCAGTTCATCAGCCCTTGGAATGGGATGGGCATCTGTCTTGGTGACAGAATTAAGTCCTCTGTAGTCCACACAGAACCTCATCTCTCTCTTTCCATCTTTGGTGTGAGGTTTGGGGACTAAGACCACTGGGCTAGCCCAGGGGCTGTCAGAGTGCTCAATGACTCCCAATTCCAGCATCTTGTGGACTTCCACCTTGATGCTTTCCTTAACTTGATCAGACTGTCTGAATATTTTGTTTTTGACAGGCATGCTGTCTCCTGTGTCCACATCATGGGTACACAGGTGTGTCTGACCAGGGGTTAAGGAAGAGAGCTCAGCAAACTGTTGCAGGACTTTCCTACAGTCAGCATGCTGTTGGCCAGAGAGGGTTTCTGAATAGATCACTCCATCTACTGAGCCATCTTTAGGGTCTGTGGAGAGGAGATCAGGGAGAGGTTCATTCTCAGCTTCCTGGTCCTCATCTTTAACCATCAACAGATTCACATCAGCCCTGTCATGGAAGAGCTTAAGGTGGTTCACATGGATCACCCTCTTGGGGGTCCTGCTAGTGCCTAGGTCCATCAGGTAGGTGACCTGACTCTTCTTTTCTAGCACTGGGTAAGGGCCACTCCATCTGTACTAAAGTGCCCTGGGAGCCACAGGTTCCAAAACCCAGACTTTCTGCCCTGGTTGAAATTCAACCATTGCAGCCTTTTGGTCATACCAAAACTTCTGGAGCTGTTGGCTGGCCTCAAGGTTTTTGCTTGTCTTTTCCATGTACTCTGCCATCCTTGAACGTAGGCCCAGTACATAGTCCACTATATCTTGCTTAGGCTCATGAAGAGGTCTCTCCCAGCCTTCTTTCACAAGAGCTAGTGGTCCCCTTACAGGGTGGCCAAACAGAAGTTTAAAGGGGGAAAACCCTACTCCCTTCTGGGGCACCTCTCTGTAAGCGAAAAGCAGACATGGCAAGAGGACATCCCATCTCCTTTTGAGTTTTTCAGGGAGCCCCATGATCATGCTTTTCAATGTTTTGTTGAATCTCTCAACAAGACCATTGGTTTGTGGATGGTATGGTGTGGTGAATTTGTAAGTCACCCCACACTCATTCCACATGTGTTTCAGGTATGCTGACATAAAGTTGGTACCTCTATCAGACACTACCTCCTTAGGAAAACCCACTCTGGTAAAAATACCAGTGAGTGCCTTGGCTACTGCAGGGGAAGTAGTCGACCTAAGGGGAATTGCTTCAGGGTATCTAGTAGCATGATCCACTACTACTAGTATGTACAGGTTCCCTGAGGCTGTGGGAGGTTCAAGTGGACCCACTATGTCTACACCCACTCTTTCAAAGGGGACCCCCACCACTGGAAGTGGAATGAGGGGGGCCTTTGGGTGTCCACCTGTCTTACCACTGGCTTGACAGGTGGCACAGGAGACACAAAACTCCTTGACTTTCTGGGACATGTTGGGCCAATAGAAGTGGTTGACTAGTCTCTCCCACGTCTTGGTCTGTCCCAAATGCCCAGCAAGAGGAATATCATGGGCTAAGGTCAGTATGAACTCCCTAAACTCCTGAGGCACTACCACTCTCCTAGTGGCACCAGGTTTGGGATCTCTTGCCTCAGTGTAAAGGAGTCCATCTTCCCAATAGACCCTATGTGTTCCTGTTTTCTTTCCATTGGACTCTTCAGCAGCTTGCTGCCTAAGGCCTTCAAGAGAGGGACAGGTTTCTTGCCCCTTACACAACTGCTCCCTTGAGGGTCCCCCTGGGCCTAGGAGCTCAACCTGATAAGGTTCTAACTCCATAGGCTCAGTTACCTCAGAGGGCAGAACTTCTTCCTGAGAAGAGAGGTTCTCTTTTTCTTGTTGTGTTGCAACTGGTTCCTCAGTTGTCTTTCCCTTTCTCTTGGTAGGTTGGGCCCTTTTTCCAGGCTCCAACACTACTTTTTCACCCTGAGCCTTTGCACTGTGCCCTTGTCTTGACACACACCAGTTCAGGGATACCCAGCATGGCTGCATGGGTTTTCAGTTCTACCTCAGCCCATGCTGAGGACTCCAGGTCATTTCCAAGCAAACAGTCTACAGGGATATTTGAGGAGACCACCACCTGTTTCAGGCCATTGACCCCTCCCCACTCTAAAGTTACCATGGCCATGGGATGTACTTTAGTCTGATTGTCAGCGTTGGTGACTGGATAAGTTTGTCCAGCCAGGTATTGACCAGGGGAAACCAGTTTCTCTGTCACCATGATGACACTGGCACCTGTATCCCTCAGGCCTTCTAAACTTGTCCCATTAATTAAGAATTGTTGCCTGTATTTTTGCATGTTAGGGGGGCAGGCAGCCAGTGTGGCTAAATCCACTCCACCCTCAGAGACTAATGTAGCTTCAGTGTGACACCTGATTTGCTCTGGGCACACTGTTGATCCCACTTGGACACTAGCCATTCCAGGGTTAGCTGGAGTGGAGTTAGAAGTGGTACTTTTCTTGGGACAGGCCTTGTCTCCTGTTTGGTGTCCAGGCTGATTACAGCTACGACACCAGGCCTTTTTGGGATCAAAGTTTTTACCCTTGTACCCAAAATTGGATTGTGAAGAGGCTCTGGGCCCACCCTCCTGTGCAGGTTTTTGGGGGCCTGTAGAAGACTCTTTACTATTTTTCCCTTTGGATGTCTCAACACTCTTCCCCTGGGGAGGCTTTGTGACCCCTTTCTTTTGGTCACCCCCTGTGGAAGTCTTGGTCACCCTAGTCTTGACCCAATGGTCCGCCTTCTTTCCCAATTCTTGGGGAGAAATTGGTCCTAGGTCTACCAGATGCTGATGCAGTTTATCATTTGAACAATTACTTAATAGGTGTTCTTTCACAAATAAATTGTACAGCCCATCATAATCATTTACACCACTGCCTTGAATCCAACCATCCAGTGTTTTCACTGAGTAGTCAACAAAATCAACCCAGGTCTGGCTCGAGGATTTTTTAGCCCCCCTGAACCTAATTCTATACTCCTCAGTGGAGAATCCAAAGCCCTCAATCAGGGTAGCCTTCATGAGGTCATAGGATTCTGAATCTTTTCCAGAGAGTGTGAGGAGTCTATCCCTACACTTTCCAGTGAACATTTCCCAAAGGAGAGTACCCCAGTGAGATCTGTTTACTTTTCTGGTTGCACAAGCCCTCTCAAAAGCTGTGAACCATTTGGTGATGTCATCACCATCTTCATATTTAGTTACAATCCCTTTTGGGATTTTCAACATGTCAAGAGAATCTCTGACCCTATTTATGTTGCTGCCACCATGGATGGGACCAAAACCCATCTCTTGTCTTTCCCTTTCTATGGCTAGGAGCTGTCTCTATAAAGCCAATCTTTTGGCCATCCTGGCTAGCAGGAGGTCATCTTCACTGAGGCTATCCTCAGTGATTACAGAGGTGCTGGACCCTCCTGTGAGGGAAACAGCATCTCTGACTAACACAGTTGGAGACAGGGCTTGAGGGGCCCTGTTCTCCCTAACTAGGACTGGAGGTGGGATTTCCTCCACATCACTAGTGTCTTCCTCTAGGAGGTCATCCTCAGAGGGGTGGGCTTTGGCAAACTCTGCCAACAGCTCCTGGAGCTGTATTTTGGAAGGGTTTAAACCAGCTTTTATATTTTTTAATTTGCAGAGAGACCTTAACTCCCTCATTCTAAGATGGAGGTAAGGTGTGAGGTTGAGTTCCATCACTGTCTCTGCTGCATTAGACATTATGGGGGTGATTCTAACCCTGGCGGTCGGTGTTAAAGCGGCGGCCAACCCGCCAACAGGCTGGCGGTAAAAAATATGGAATTCTGACCCTGGCGGGAACCGCCAACACAGACAGCCACTTTAACACTCCGACCGCCACGGCGGTACAAACAAACAGCGCGGCGGTCACCGCCAACAGACAGGCGGCAGACAATGTACCGCCCACACTATCACAACTCACCAATCCGCCACCATTTCCGGGGCGGGAGCACCGCCGATAAAAACACGGCGGAAACAGACTACGAACGGGAAAACGCTCACCACTACGCACTCCAGGAGGAAGGAGGACAGCATGGAACCCGAATTAAACATCCTACCTGCTCTCGTCTACCTTCTCATCTACCACGAGTACGAAGTCCGGCGCAGACGACAACGGTGAGTACTGCACCTACGACACACGGGAGGGGGGAGGACGAAAGGTTACGGGCACACACATATGCGACCCCCCCAACTATGTACACACCAATGCAGAGCAACAAGTCACAGTGACACCACCCAAACACCCCAGAAAAATGCTAGGACATAATCAAATTTGGAATAAATATTTATGTACCAAAAAGCTCCTGGCAATTATCGTACAACCATGAAAGATATTTACAAGAAAACAAATGATATACACATCAGTGTATAACTGAAGTAACAAGTCCTGCACATCCTACGAATTCATCATGTCCGTGGGCCAAAGTTTTGAGAAACAAGGGCAAAGCCCACACAGGAGACCTGAGTCCTTTGGAGAGAACACTGCAGGGGCATCAGATGTAAAAACTACAGGCACCTCAAGGGGGGGGCACCACAGCCACATGAGTCCACGACGCCAGATCCACGAGGAGCCACCATGCCCACTGTACCATCCTGGGGAGTGCAAAGCCACAGTCTCTCAATGTCTCTACAGTGGGTGGGCTGCCCACTGGACCATCCTGGGGAGTGCAAAGCCACAGTCTCTCAATGTCTCTACAGTGGGTGGGCTGCCCACTGGACCATCCTGGGGAGTGCAAAGCCACAGTCTCTCAATGTCTCTACAGTGGGTGGGCTGCCCACTGGACCATCCTGGGGAGTGCAAAGCCACAGTCTCTCAATGTCTCTACAGTGGGTGGGATGCCCACTGGACCATCCTGGGGAGTGCAAAGCCACAGTCTCTCAATGTCTCTACAGTGGGTGGTCTGCCCACTGGACCATCCTGGGGAGTGCAAAGCCACAGTCTCTCAATGTCTCTACAGTGGGTGGGCTGCCCACTGGACCATCCTGGGGAGTGCAAAGCCACAGTCCATCAGGTGGATGACAGTCTCCACTGGTCAAGGAGGAGGCATGGTGGGCACAGTGAACCATAAACAGTGATTGAGACGGCGGTGCCCAGCGGAGCGGTGCTTGAGAGGAAGGGCCCAGCGGAGCGGTGCTTGAGACGGCGGTGCCCAGCGGAGCGGTGCCTGAGAGGAAGGGCCCAGCGGAGCGGTGCTTGAGACGGTGGTGCCCAGCGGAGCGGTGCTTGAGATGAAGGGCCCAGCGGAGCGGTGCCTGAGAGGAAGGGCCCAGCGGAGCGGTGCTTGAGATGAAGGGCCCAGCGGAGCGGTGCTTGACAGGAAGGGCCCAGCGGAGCGGTGCTTGAGACGGCGGTGCCCAGCGGAGCGGTGCCTGAGAGGAAGGGCCCAGCGGAGCGGTGCTTGAGATGAAGGGCCCAGCGCAGCGGTGCTTGAGAGGAAGGGCCCAGCGGAGCGGTGCTTGAGACGGCGGTGCCCAGCGGAGCGGTGCTTGAGAAGAAGGGCCCTGTTCAGCGGTGCTCTTCTCCACGGCGGGGCCCTGTTCAGCGGTGCTCTTCTTCACGGCGGGCCCTGTTCAGCGGTGCTCTTCTCCACGGCGGGCCCTGTTCAGCGGTGCTCTTCTCCACGGCGGGCCCTGTTCAGCGGTGCTCTTCTCCACGGCGGGCCCTGTTCAGCGGTGCTCTTCTCCACGGCGGGCCCTGTTCAGCGGTGCTCTTCTCCACGGCGGGCCCTGTTCAGCGGTGCTCTTCTTCACCGCGGGCCCTGTTCAGCGGTGCTCTTCTCCACGGCGGGCCCTGTTCAGCGGTGCTCTTCTCCACGGCGGGCCCTGTTCAGCGGTGCTCTTCTCCACGGCGGGCCCTGTTCAGCGGTGCTCTTCTCCACGGCGGGCCCTGTTCAGCGGTGCTCTTCTACACGGCGGGCCCTGTTCAGCGGTGCTCTTCTCCACGGCGGGCCCTGTTCAGCGGTGCTCTTCTCCACGGCGGGCCCTGTTCAGCGGTGCTCTTCTTCACCGCGGGCCCTGTTCAGCGGTGCTCTTCTCCACGGCGGGCCCTGTTCAGCGGTGCTCTTCTCCACGGCGGGCCCTGTTCAGCGGTGCTCTTCTCCACGGCGGGCCCTGTTCAGCGGTGCTCATCCAGCAGGTGAAGGGAGCCAGACCTGGCCTGGACTCCCTGCTCAGTCGCCCTCGGACCGTGACGTTTCTGGACCCTTCGGGGACGGACTCCTGGCCTCCTTAGTGTCCTCCTTCCCAGCTGGGATGTGGCATGTGGGGTCCACCTTCTCCGCGCTCCTGCTGCCCTTCCGCTCCTTTGATGGGGCTCTCGGGCCCTTGCCTCCCCTAGATGGTGTGGGTGGTGAAGTGGCCGCACATTGCTCCTTGGGGGCAGCCCTGTCGGTCCTCGCACGGCGGCCCTTGTTTTTGCGGGTCCTCTTGCCGGGGGGGGGCTGGACGTGTCCTTGCTGCTGATCGATGTGTCACTGCTGGCAAAGGGTGGGCTCCAGTACCCATGCACAACAGTGACACCCGAAGCTGGGCTGGTGGTGGCTGCGGTGCTCTTGGGACTCTTTGAAGATGGATGGGGGAGCTCATCGGGGGGAAAGAGGTCAAGGTTAGCCATGAAAAGTTTTTTAGGGCCAAGGTAAAGGGTAGGAGAAGTGGAGATGGAAGTGGAGGTAGAGGAGGTGCTTGTAGGAGAGTCAGGTGTGCTGTCATTGGGTGAAGGTGCTGGTGCTGTAGGCTGTCGTGAGGTGGATGGCTGTTGGGTGGGTGGCTGCCTGCGTTTGTGTGTCTTGGAAGAGGGGGTGACAGACACAGTGGGAGAGGACACAGGGGACGTGTCAATGGCAGTGGGGGTGGTGACTGCACGAGTGTGGACTGTACTGGAGGGTGAGGTGGTGATGGAAGCACTGGCTGATGTTGGGGTGCATGCAGGTGTGAGTGTAGACGTCACAGGGAGGGAGGAGGGAGACGAGGAGGAGGGGGACACAGGGGTGGCAGTGGCTGTTGGCATTTCTGCATCTGGGTGTTGCTTGGGTGAGTGTTTGTGGGATCTGTGGTGCTTGTGTTTGGATGAGCTGCTCTTGGGTGTTGAGGTGTGTGCAGGCTGGTCTGATGGTGTGGATGGGATAGGCTGAGGAACAGGAGACAGAGAAAGGCTGGAGGCAGTAAGAAGAGGGAGGCTGGAAACAGGAACAATGGCTGCCGTCAGTGCTGAGGCCAGAGCAGTGAACGCTCGTTGATGGGCAGCCTGACCCGAATGAATGCCCTCCAGGTACGCATTGCTCTGTTGCACCTCCCTTTGCACACCCTGGATGGCATTCAAAAGGGTTGTCTGCCCAACAATGAGCGTCCTTACCAGGTCAATGAGCTCCGCACTGAGGGCAGCAGGGGCAACAGGGGCAGGGGCTGAGGTGCCTGGGGCGAAGGAGACGCGCGCCTTCCTGGGCGAACCGGCACGGAGCGAAGACTGAGGGGCTGCTGGGAGGGCGGGGCTGGTGCGCTGGGTGGCGGCTGTACCTGTAGAGGCGGGGGGCACGGATGTTGCCGCCACCCCTAGGGAGCTCCCATCCGAGGACGTGTCGCTTTCGCTGCTCTCACCAGCGGTCCCCGTCGTGGTGCTCCCCTCGCCCTCCGGATCACTGGTGCCCTCGGTGTCTGTTCCTGGGCCCACCGGGGCCTTGTGTCCTGCAGCTCCCTCGTGCTCCGATGCCAAATCTCCTCCGCCTGATGATGCTAATGCACACATGCACAAGAAGATGAAGAGAAAGGGTGGGGGGAGAAAAAAGAAGACCAGTTTGAGTGCATGCAATGTCAACACCGTTGGCGGAGAGGACAGACACAGGTGCCTAATGCACTAAGCCGCGCATTCGGGGTACACTACTCAGTACTACTGACTAAGACAACAGGCCAAGAGACGTCAAACGCGCACATGGGAGATGCTGGACCTTCAATGGCTGTACTTGTCACCCTACCGAGGTGGGGGCCGGGGGCACAGGGCCATGCCTAAGGGAGAGGACTACACTACAGAAAGCGCCCTGGCCTAATGTCACCCACAGCCCTCCTCCCCCACCCAGACGCCTCCACTGCGCAGAAAGATAGGAGAATGTGCTGATACTCACCCCCTTGTGTCTGCTGTGATGTCTTAAAGCGCCCATCCAATTCAGGGTAGGCCACCGCCAGGATCCGGGACATCAGGGGGGTCATGGTGCGACTGGCACCCCTCCTAGGTTGGGAGGCCATCCCCAGCAGTGTTTCTGCGGTCTTCCTTGTTCCGCGGCGGATGTCCTCCCACCTCTTGCGGCAGTGGGTGCCCCGTCTGTTGTGGACCCCCAAGTTCCGGACGTCCTTGGCGATGGCACGCCAAATCTCGATCTTCTGATGGGCGCTGACCTATTTGACATGTACAGGGTGGAAAGGAGGAAATCATCAATGACCTGCATGTTAGATGTAATTGGCCCCCCCCACCAACTTTGCCATATGGCATATGCTCTCATCTGTCGGGCGTTGCACTCCTCATTCGCCCCCCACCCCACCAACTTACATCCACCCCAATCCACACAGGCATAGCCCATTCCATGTGCACCCGGTGTACTCACTTGTTGGTCTGGAGGACCGTAGAGTAGCGCATACTGGGGGAGGACCCCATCCACGAGCTTCTCCAACTCTTCAGACGTGAAGGCAGGGGCCCTTTCCCCAGTCGCAGCAGCCATTGTATCTTCCAGACCGAGGTCACAGCAGCACTTGCAGTATAGGTCCTCTCCTGTGGATGATCAGGTCTCGAGTGATTAAGCAGATAGAAAATGGCGGTCACGCCCGCGGCGGTGCGTACCGCGGCGGTGCGCACCGCGACCGCCGGCGCACTTCGTCATTGGCTCCTGAAACCCATAGGCTTCAATGTTAACCAATGCGGCTTTGCGCCGCGGTCTTTGACCGCCTACCGCCACGGTGTGCCCCGCCAGCGCATTGACCTCACATCCCATTGTCCCACTTCACAGGTCAGGCAGCCGCCATTTCAAGGGCCTACATGGCTTAATTTTGACTGCGACACACAGGACTAGGCCTTGCATTGCCACACATACACGCCTTTCAACCCATTGCCATTCTTTAACTGTGCAAGCTGTCTGTACGTACCTGTGTTTTGGCTGACTCTGTGCTCCATGTCGTCCTTCCTAGGCACCGTCCGCTGGGACTTGCGATGAGAAGGAGGAATCCTCGCGTGTACCGACCGCTGGTGGACCTGTCGACAATGGAAGAACGCCATATAATACTTCGATACAGACTTGACCGTGCCACTATCCATGAACTGTGTGCCCAGCTGGAGCCAGACCTGATGTCCCCCATCCGCCAACCCACAGGGATTCCCCCTCTGGTGCAGGTTTTGTCAGTCCTCCATTTTTTGGCAAGTGGGTCATTCCAGACCACAGTGGCCATGTCATCTGGAATGTCTCAGCCTATGTTTTCTAAGATTTTGAGCAGAGTGTTGTCTGCCCTGATGAAACTCATGCGGAGCTACATAATTTTCCCAGAGGAGGGTGACTTGCCTACAGTGAAGGGTGATTTCTATGCCCTTGGACATATCCCCAACATCATTGGTGCCATTGATGGGACCCATGTGGCTTTGGTACCCCCAAAAGACGATGAGCAGGTGTACCGAAACAGAAAAAGTTATCATTCGATGAATGTCCAGGTGGTCTGTTTGGCTGACCAGTACATCTCCCATGTAAATGCCAAGTTCCCAGGGTCAGTGCATGACGCGTATGTGATGCGAAATAGCAGCATCCCCTATGTGATGGAGCAGCTACAGAGACACCGTGTGTGGCTAATAGGTGACTCTGGTTACCCCAACCTGCCGTGGCTACTGACCCCAGTGAGGAATCCCCGGACAAGGGCAGAGGAACGCTACAATGAGGCCCATGGGCGTACTAGGAGGGTGATTGAGCGAACCTTTGGCCTCCTGAAGGCCAGGTTTAGGTGCCTGCATATGACCGGTGGATCCCTAATGTACTCACCAAAGAAGGTGTGCCATATCATCGTGGCGTGCTGTATGCTTCACAACCTGGCTTTGCGATGCCAGGTGCCTTTCCTGCAGGAGGATGGTCCAGATGGTGGTGTTGTAGAAGCCGTGGAGCCTGTGGAGAGTGAAGAGGAGGAAGACTCAGAGGACGACACAGACAATAGGGACAGAGTGATACAACAGTATTTCCAGTAACACCCAGGTAAGAATCACCCACGCCATTTCACAATTGCTTATAGCCTCCTGCATCTGTACTTTCTGTAGTTCCCACAAGATCTTTTTGGGTAATTTTTGTTTTTCCCTTCCCTTCTCAGTGCTGTATGACTCAGTGCCTGACTTCTGCTTGGTTTGCCCATGAACTACAGCGTATTGACATTGGTATGTTGTCATCACTAATTGACAGAACAGATATTGAACAGTAATATGTAATACATTTGCTAATAATACAGCATGACTCCAAACTGATTTGTGTGCAATATGTGATTTATTTACAGTGCTAGATATTGGTACATGTGATTATAAGGGTGATGGGTGGGGGTGGAGTAATGTCCATGGCAGAGTCCAGTTCTCAGTCTCACAGGTGCATTGTCCTTTTGCCTGTGGAAGGATGGAGCAGAGGCAGTTCATGGTTGGACAGGGTGGCAATGTGGGACAGTGGGAAGAGTTCAGGGGGTATGTCCTGCTGGCGGGGGTCTTGACATCCTACTCTGTCTTTTTTTTGGATCTCAGGCTCCTCTTACGGGGTGGTTGTTCTTCAGCAGGAGGTGGGGTTCTGGTGGCCTGTCGTGGTGTTGGGGCCTCCTGTCCACTAGCGCCGGCGGAGGTGGTAGGCTGTTCCTGGTCCGGGCTAGTGACAGGGGCCCTGTGTGGTGCCACATGGTCCCGCAACGCGTCTTCTATCCTGTTGAGGGCCAGGACGATGGTCCCCATTGCGGTCCCGATGATTCTCAGCTCCTCCCTGAACCCCATGTTGCGTTCCTCCTGCTGTGCCTGGATGTCCGTGAACCTGGCCAGTACCGTCGCCATCGTCTCTTGGGAGTGGTGGTAGGCCCCCATGATGGTGGTGAGGGCCTCTTGGAGAGTGGGTTCCCTGGGCCTCTCCTCCCCCCCCTGTCGCACAGCAGCCCTCCGAGCTGCCCGTTTTCCCCCGGCCTCTGTCTCCTGGACGGTGTGCCCGCTCCCACTGCCCCCAGGTCCCTGTTGTTGTTGGGGTGTTGGGTTAGCCTGGGTGCCCTGTAGTGGCAGACACACCGCTGATTGACGTGTCCTAGAGACAGAGGCATGGGCCCGCTGGGTGGGAGCTGTGCTGGTGTTGGCAAAGGGGGTCGGGTCTGGTGTGGCCTGTGTCTGGGTGAGGGGAACCGACTGCCCAGAGGTCCCCGATGGTCCGGGCTGGTCATCAGGTTCAGTGTCGACAGAGCTGCTGTCCTCACTGTGGGCCTGTTCCGGGGGTGGGATGGACATTTCTGGACCCTCCTGGCTGGTGTGTTGGCGTTCGGGTCCTGCATGGGGTAAGAGAGTTTGGTTATTGTTTCTGTGTGTGCAATGGCGTGCGTGTTATGGGTGCCCTCGTCCCCCAGTGCAGGCATTCCCTTGAGGGAGGTGTTGTGAGGGTAGTTAGTGGGGGGGGGGGGTTAAGTGCAGTGATGGGTGATGGGTGTCCATGGATTGTGTTGGCATGCAGGAGTTGGTGTTGGGATGGGTGGGTTGTGCTGGTGAGACATTGTCAGGGAGGATGTGTGCTGGGGGGTTGGGGGTGAGGGTGGGGGTGTGGGTTGGCATGCTGGTGGGGTGGGGGGGATATAGTAGTTGAGATTGGACTTACCAGAGTCCATTCCTCCGGCTACTCCTGCGAGGCCCTGAGGATGCAGGATGTTGAAGACCTCTTGCTCCCATGATGTAAATTCGGGAGGGGTGGGTGGGGGTCCGCCGCCAGTCTTCTGGACCGCGATGTTGTGCCTGGAGACCATCGATCGGACCTTCCCCCGTAGGTCGTTCCATCATTTGCGGATGTCCTCCCTATTCCTGGGATGCTGTCCCACCGCGTTGACCCTGTCCCCGATCCGCTGCCATAGCTCCGCCTTCCTAGCTATACTGGTGTGCTGCACCTGTGAGCCGAAGAGCTGGGGTTCCACTCTTAGGATTTCCTCCACCATGACCCGGAGTTCTTGGTCCGAAAAGCGTGGGTGCCTTTGGGGTGCCTTTGGGGTGCCATGGGGTGGTGTGGGTGAGGTGTGGGGTGGTGTATGTGATGATGAGTATGTTGGTGTGTGGTGCTTTGTGCTACTATGTGGTGTGTGTGATGGTGTAGTGTGCCTCAGTGTGTATTGCTATGGATTGTCTGCTGTGTCTCTCTCTCCTTCTCTCAGTAATTGTGGTCGTAGGGGTTTGTGGGTGATGTGGGGGTGTGTTTTATAGTTGATTGATTGTGTGGGAGTGGGTTGTGTATGTGTATCAGGTGTGTGTATTTGTAATTGTCCAATGTGCCTGTGTTTTGGTGCTGTGTGTGTATTTTGACCGCGGCGGTGTGTACCGCCAATGGAATACCGCGTTGGAAAGCCCGCCGCGTTGATTCGTGGGTCGAAATGGCATGGGCGTATTTCTGTTGGCGTGGCGGTGGAGGTTTGGTCATCTCCAGTTTATCGCTGCCCGCTGATGTGGCGGCCTGCAGTGGAGGTCGGATTTTTGGAGGTTTGGCCGTTGTGGGTCAGAATGACCGTGGCGGCTTTCCGCGGCCGCGGCGGTGTTATGGCGGTCTTCTGACCGGCGGTAAGCGCCTTTTACCGCCGAGGTCAGAATGACCCCCTATGTTTCTAAAAGTTGGAATACTTTTTAAGAATCTAAAACTATCTCTAGAACTTAATTCAAACTTTCACAAAACTTTTAAACTCTAAAAGAAATGCCAACAGGGACTAACAGCAGGACTTTAAAAAATTTACAAAAATAGCTCAAATTGCAAAAATCAGTTTCTAATGACAATTTTTGGAATTTAGTCGTGTGATCAGGTATTGGCTGAGTAGTCCAGCAAATGCAAAGTCTTGTACCCCACCGCTGATCCACCAATGTAGGAAGTTGGCTCTGTATGCACTATTTCAAAGTAAGGAATAGTATGCACAGAGTCCAAGGGTTCCCCTTAGAGGTAAGATAGTGGCAAAAAGAGATAATACTAATGCTCTACTTTGTGGTAGTGTGGTCGAGCAGTAGGCTTATCAAAGGAGTAGTGTTAAGCATTTGTTGTACATACACAAGCAATAAATGAGGAACACACACTCAAAGACAATTCCAGGCCAATAGGTTTTTGTATAGAAAAATATATTTTCTTAGTTTATTTTAAGAACCACAGGTTCAAGATTTACATGTAATACTTCAAATGAAAGGTATTGCAGGTAGGTACTTTGGGAACTTTGAAATAGCAAAATAGCATGTACAGTTTTCACATAAATCACATATAGCTATTTTAAAACTAGACAGTGCAATTTTCAACAGTTCCTGGGGGGAGTAAGAGTTTGTTAGTTTTTGCAGGTAAGTAAACCACCTACAGGGTTCAAGTTTGGGCCCAAGGTAGCCCACCGTTGGGGGTTTAGAGCAACCCTAAAGTTACCACACCAGCAGATCAGGGCCGGTCAGGTGCAGAGGTCAAAGTGGTGCCCAAAACGCATAGGCTTCAATGGAGAAGGGGGTGCCCCGGTTCCAGTCTGCCAGCAGGTAAGTACCCGTGTCTTCGGAGGGCAGACCAGGGAGGTTTTGTAGGGCACCGGGGGGATACAAGTCCACACAGAAAGTACACCCTCAGAAGCACGGGGGAGGCCGGGTGCAGTGTGCAAACAAGCGTTGGGTTTGTAATTGAAATCAATGGGAGACCAAGGGGTCTCTTCAGCGATGCAGGCAGGCAAGGGGGAGGGGGCTCCTCTGGGTAGCCACCACCTGGGCAAGGGAGAGGGCCGCCTGGGGGTCGCTCCTGCACTGGAGGTCGGATCCTTCAGGCCCTGGGGGCTGCGGATGCAGAGTCTTTACCGGATCTTAGAAGCAGGCAGTCGCGGTCATGGGGAGCCTCGGGATTCCCTCTGCAGGCGTCCCTGTGGGGGCTTAGGGGGGGCAACTCTGGTTACTCACAGTCTCGCAGTCACCGGGGAGTCCCCCCTGAGGTGATTGTTCTCCACAAGTCAAGCCGGGGGCGTCGGGTGCAGAGTGTTAAGTCTCACGCTTCCGGCAGGAAACGCAAGTTGTTTCAAAGTTGCTTCTTTGTTTCAAAGTTGCTTCTTTAGTGAACAGGGCCGCTGTCCTCTGGAGTTCTTGGTCCTTCTAGATGCAGGGCAGTCCTCTGAGGCTTCAGAGGTTGCTGGTCCCTGGGGAGAGCGTCGCTGGAACAGTGTCTTTAGAGGGGGGGAGACAGGCCGGTAGAGCTGGGGCCAAAGCAGTTGGTGTCTCCGTCTTCTCTGCAGGGTTTTTCAGCTTAGCAGTCCTCTTCTTCTTAGGTTGCAGGAATCTGAGTTCCTAGGTTCTGGGGAGCTCTTAAATACTAAATTTAAGGGTGTGTTTAGGTCTGGGGGGTTAGTAGCCAATGGCTACTAGCCCTGAGGGTGGGTACACCCTCTTTGTGCCTCCTCCTTGAGGGGAGGGGGGCACATCCCTAATCCTATTGGGGGAATCCTCCATCTGCAAGATGGAGGATTTCTAAAAGTTAGTGTCACCTCAGCTCAGGACACCTTAGGGGCTGTCCTGACTGGCCAGTGACTCCTCCTTGTTTTTCTCATTATCTCCTCCGGCCTTGCCGCCAAAAGTGGGGCCGTGGCAGGAGGGGGCGGGCAACTCCACTAGCTGGAGTGCCCTGTGGTGCTGTAACAAAGGGGGTGAGCCTTTAAGGCTCACCTCCAGGTGTTACAGTTCCTGCAGGGGGAGGTGTGAAGCACCTCCACCCAGTACAGGCTTTGTTACTAGCGCAGAGTGACAAAGGCACTCTCCCCATGTGGCCAGCAACATGTCTGGTGTGTGGCAGGCTGCTAGAACTAGTCAGCCTACACGGATAGTTGGTTAAGGTTTCAGGGGGCACCTCTAAGGTGCCCTCTGGGGTGTATGTTACAATAAAATGTACACTGGCATCAGTGTGCATTTATTGTGCTGAGAAGTTTGATACCAAACTTCACAGTTTTCAGTGTAGCCATTATGGTGCTGTGGAGTTCGTGCATGACAGACTCCCAGACCATATACTCTTATGGCTACCCTGCACTTACAATGTCTAGGGTTTTGCTTAGACACTGTAGGGGCACAGTGCTCATGCACTTCTGCCCTCACCTATGGTATAGTGCACCCTGCCTTAGGGCTGTAAGGCCTGCTAGAGGGGTGACTTATCTATACTGCATAGGCAGTGTGAGGCTGGCATTGCACCCTGAGGAGAGTGCCATGTCGACTTAGTCGTTTTGTCCTCACTAGCACACACAAGCTGGCAAGAAGTGTGTCTGTGCTGAGTGAGGGGTCCCCAGGGTGGCATAAGACATGCTGCATCCCTTAGAGACCTTCCCTGGCATCAGGGCCCTTGGTACCAGGGGTACCAATTACAAGGGACTTACCTGGATGCCAGGGTGTGCCAATGGTGGAAACAAAAGTACAGGTTAGGGAAAGAACACTGGTGCTGGGGCCTGGTTAGCAGGCCTCAGCACACTTTCAAATCAAAACTTAGCATCAGCAAAGGCAAAAAGTCAGGGGGTAACCATGCCAAGGAGGCATTTCCTTACACATTTGGACTATGATCTCGATGTTCCACCCTCAATTCTGCATCTTAGTAGGAGCGGCCCTGGGGCTTCTTGTCCTATTGGCCTTCTGCATCCTAATCGTCCACTGTGCCAGGAGGCACATGTAGGCACTGCAGTAGAATATTAAGTCACTGTCAGCCAGCACCAGGGGAACCTGTTGGATTCCATCCAGTTTTCCAGCAGCAGATCCACCTCCTTTCTCCACCCTGACTTGATGGTGGTGATGGATACATCACTGATGGGTTACGGAGGTCATCTGGGAGAGGTGAAGATCAGAAGAATCTGGTTTCTAAAGGAAGATTTTCATGGACAACACCGCTGCCAAGCGTACTGCAACAAGAATGGAGGGGTGGGGTCCTTGATCCTGTGCCAAGAGGCTGTTTAACTCTGGAGTCGGCTTGACTATCATGACATATTCCTGATTGTGAACCTCCTGGTGGGGTCTTTAAACACAAGGATGGACAAATACAGCTGACAGAGCCTAGCAGATCATGAATGGCAACTACATCCCAGAGGGGCAACGGGAATCCTTCAACAATAAGGTTAATCCTTTTTAGATCTTTTCACCAGAGCAGACATTGTCAAAATGTTGCACGCTGTATTTCCCATGAAGGCTCTCTCTAGGAGATTAATTCAGGTTAGAGTGGAGCATTCCTGTATGCCTTTCTGCTGCTACCTTTGCTGCTACCTTTGCTGCTCCAAGTTCTGAATAAGATCAGGAACGACTGGGCCAAAAAGCATTCTAGTGGCTCTGGATTGAGCTGTAATAGCTGGGCATGACTATTTGCCCTCTGATAGGCTACTACTTTTGTGGGTCTTTTTCATAGCAGGGCAGAATTCTGCATTCAAGCCTGCTCATTCTACATCTCGATACGTGGAGATTGAACAACTGCAGCTGGCTGTGTTTGATCTACTATCTGAGGTCATGGATGATATTCTTACTCTATGGCACCCCTCGTAAAAATCTATTTTTGCAGGGAACTGGGGCATGTTTGTGACCTAATGTAAGAAATTGTGTTGCTAGTTGAGAGGAGTGGAAGCCCCACTCAAATAATAAGCACAATTCTTGTCAGAGTAAACCACAGAGGTCACTAATTTAACTTATGTTTAACCCTCTGATAGCTTGGTGCAAAAGCAGTCAAGATTAATTTAGAGGCAATTTGTAAAGAAATTATGCAACATACAACCAGTAGTAAAGTGAAAACACAACACAATAGGGATCCAAAACCAACTTAGAGACGTACAGTACATTTTAATAAATAAAATGACCCCAAAACGAGCAAAATGCAATCAGTAGAACCGACGATATTAATATTGAATATTTTAGGTAAAAATAGCACCAGGAAGCACAAAGCTCCGTTCACGGTTATCTGTTCGCGCTAGAATGGGGTAAGCTACAAGCTCAGGCCAACCACAATGGAGCGCAGGACAGATAAAGGGAACAGGTTAGTCCTGCTAAAGAGTTACCTTCTCAAGTCTGACGCAAAGAGATCCGGTCGTGTTGGAGGGGGCCTCGAGGAGAACCCTTTTGGGGTAAAGAGCAGGTGAGTATAGCAGACAGTCATTGCTGTAGTGTAATGAGCTGGTAATCGCTGGAGCTTTGCTTTCGTTAATCATTGTGGATGGTCGCTGTTCATGTGATGTGCAGGTATCGCGTTGCTGGACATTGTGCACGGTCCATGTTGGAGGAGGTACCCCTGGAGCTTCAGGTTGGCGGTCATCGTGGGCGGTCGATTCTCACTCCAAAGAGGTCACTTTGTGGTCACGAGGAGTACAAACGTCAGGATTTTCACCTTCTCTTGTGAAGAAGTTCTCACTGATGCTAAGTCAAGGGTTCTGGACCTGGGTGGCACCTCTTCGGATGAGGACTCAATCCAGAAGAGGCCGGCAGCAGGTCTCAGGCAGGTCCAGGCAGGTCCAGTTACTACTGGTCAGCTGGGCAGCTGCATTGAGGCTACTGGAAGCTTGTTGTGTCCTTGTAGCTCACACATGAGGTTAGCCAACTCACCTTTGGGTTCATTCTGGTAGCCTGGGATAACGGCAAGCAGGCCTAATCTTCCTTTGTCAGAGAGCAAGGCAGTCCTTCCAGCAGCATGACAGTCGTCCTGGGAGCAGGGCTGTCCTTCTTGTGAAGCTTCTACAGGCCCAGGAGTTTTCTGAAGAGTGGTTCTGAAGGCCCCCCTTTCATACCTTGTGAAAGACTTTGTGTGGGAGAATTCCCTGATTTACTCCTAGAACCGGTTCTGCCCAGTTCTACCCCTTCCCCTGGGTTTGGCTCCAAACTGTCTAGGTGAGAAAAGACAGGGCAGGGCTGGTGTCAGGTTTCTTTGACTGCAGCAGGAGAGCCCTTTGAAATGTAATTTGGGCGGGATTTAGCTCCTACATAGCCATCCTGTTAGGAAGGCTCTCTCCCAGCACACCTAGGCTCCCTTTGTCTCACTGTCTGGAAACAAACACAACCCACAACAACAGAGCCATTCACAGTCATGTGATCCAGGACACTGGCAAAAAGGCTTGGTTGGTTGGCACAAGAAAATGCTAACTTTCTAAAAATGGCATTTTCAAAAGTGTAACTTAAAATCTAAATCCTCCATTAAACAGGATTTTAAATCACAATTCAAGTGTAAAAGGCATATCTCATTCTGCTCCCAATCTGAAACTAGCACTTATTAAATGTAATACAATAGCCCAGTATTACTATGGAGAGAAAGGCCTTACCCCAGGCAAAGCCGACTTTAGGAGCTTGTAACTGTTACAACATGTTTTAAAAGGTTACTTTAGTAGGTGGCACAATGAGTGCTGCAGCCAACTAGAAGCATTTAATTTACAGGCCTTGGGTACATGTAGTTCTGTTTACTAGGGATTTACAAGTAAACTAAGTGTACCAATCAGGTGTAGGTCATTGTTACCTTGTTTTAGGGTGAGAGCAGAAGCATTTTAACACTGGCTAGCAGGGAAAATTGCACAGAGTCTTAAAGGACAACAAAAAAGGTTCCGCCAAGGAAGGCAGGACAAGGCAAACATCTGGAGTGACTCTGCATGAAGGGTCATGCGCAACATCTGGTATCGAGCCTGCAAAACAAACTTGTTACAGGCTAAACTTTATAATGTTTTACTGATTGTTTCATCTTCGGCCTTGCAGAGACTTACAAAGAGCACTATTAAAGATTATCTGTCGGCCTCTTTTGTCTTTTTGTGTTTACTGGGCCACCCGTCTTTCTTTTAATCACCTGCTGGCATGAGTTTTTTAAAAGGTTTGATACATCTGCTTCCTGAAAAACATTTTTTGATGCTCAGGGAAATCTTACATTGGTCCTGACTTTCCTCGTGTGTTCGCCCCTCAGCCGATGCACAGCTGGTCCCTGTATCTCCTTACCAGTGGTGGCTGCCACTCAATAGGGGTGTTGGGCGGGACAGGATGGGGCTGGGGAAGGGGTAAAAAAAAAAGTTTTTTAAAAAATGCTTACCTTCGGGGGAGGCGCGTTCGTCTCCCCTCCGTCCTCGTCCTCTTCCCTGCTGCATACAGGCTCCCAGCCAATCACGACTCTGCTGTCACCAGCATGACATCAGTGTTGTGATTGGTCTGAGTGGCCAGTCGCTGCTCAGACTGGGAGTGGGAGCCTGTGCATGTTCTCCACTTGTCTGTGCAATACAGCCAGGTAGAGAACATGCAAAGTGTGCACGTCTTTTTGGCTGGCCCAATAGGGCCGGGCCAAACAGACATGCGCACTTTGTGCTGCAAAACCCCTCCTACAGCCCTCCTCAGGCCCCTCCCTCCAGCCCAGCCCGCCGCACCCCGCCCCTTACTCCCAGGAAAAATAAAATGACTATGACATCTCATTATTATCATGTTATTTTTCCTTTCCCCAACATCCAGCCTGGTGATGCTCCACCGTTTTAGCGGAGGAGCCGCCCCTGCTCCTTACTCTGAAAACTGTTTTCCTTCTCACAGTTGCTTAAGTAGTTAGAGGAATCCATCAGAAGAGCAAGTTACTTACCTTTAGTAATGCTCTTACCTTTAGTAACGTTGGGTTTTCTAACCGCAGGTTCCTCACTTCCCTTCCACGTCTCTGTTCTGTGGAATGGCCTATGTTCCCATCCAAAAGAGCCTCAATCTAGAGATCTGCGCACTGGTATCTCTGATTAGGTTTTGTGCTCTGAGTCTGAGAGTGTGGACAGAGTTAAGAAAAGAAGCTGACAGAAGTGTGCTTGGGTGGCGTCTAAATCCGGTCTCTTCACATCCGTGTCAGAACGAAGTAAAGGTGGAGCTGCACGATGCCCCCTACAGGAGCCTGGAAGTAATCCTGTGAAAACTTTCCAGATCCAGTCTGGTGCCTCAGGATTGTCCTAAAGGTATGCAGACTATAGAGAGACTATACACCAGAAAGAGAATTACCAAAGGTAAGTAACGTGTCCTTTACTGCATGGTTGCTGTTGAAACATGCACTGTAAAGAGCCGAGTACATGCAGAGCTGTGCAGAAATAAAGAATGATCCAGTACCTGCCTGCATCCCAGTTTAACTACTTTACTACTGCCAGGACAATCTTTAAAACTCTGAGTAGCGCAGGGCAATTATGTTTTATAAAAAAAGATATATTTTATTTCAAACCAAAACATTTCTTATGTGTGTTTATTAGAAAAGAACCATGGAAGTACAGTATGATGTACACAGCAGCGTTCAAATCAAAATGAAATACAGACTGCAATAGATCAAACAATGTAACTTTTGTAGATTAAACCCCGGTATCTGAAAGTTCAATAGTTAATTGTAACACTAAACATAAAGCTATGGGGCGTCCGCTACTTCTGCCACTGCTAGTAGCGCGGACAAAGACTGTTTTCACCTACACGTCCAGCAGGCTGCACAGATGAGTGCAGGATTACAGAGCTGGTTTGTCCAGCAGCCTGGCGTCCCTCGGTCTGGGACATCAAGTTCTTTTTAGAGTAAAACGCTGAGATTCAAGCCAGAGAGCAAGTCAGTCCTTGTTGCTCAAACCCCGTTCACTACATAGGTTTGAATCAGTTTGAGCCACTTGGGCATCCGTAATGGGGTGTTTAGGGGGGAAACGCTCAGACCTCACACAGAACACTAATCTAAAGGTGAAAATAGTCCTGGCTCTGCTGGCTTAAGTCAGCAGGACTATCGCTCTAGAAATGTGAACCTTAGATTCATAGGCCCAGAGTTAAGAAGACTTACAAAGTGGCGCAATGATTGTAATCCCATGTGCCACATTATACCTGCGCCAGACATAATGTATGCGGAGGGGCGTTCCGGCGTTAAGGGGGGGGGGGGGGAATGGTGCATCATTTTTACATAATTTTTCCAGTATGTTTAACGCCTGCTCAGAGCAGTCATTAAAGGGAGGCTCCCATTGGTTTCAATGGGCCTCTGGGTGCTTTGCAGGATTTGCGTTAACATTTTTGACGCTAATCCTGCAAAGCGCCGAACTAGTGTCAAAATGTTGATGCTAGTTCCCTAACTACCACCATTCTGCACTGTACATTAAATACGGTGCACATATGGTGGCGTTGGGGGGCGGTAAGGGGTGCCAGAATAGTGGCGGAGCACTTGGTGCAGCACCACTTTTCATAAATCTGCCCCACAGTTCTCAAATATCAGAGCTATCCCTCTGGAGACATAGGCGTCAGACACGCTAGTCTCACACAACAACAGTGCTTAATTTGAGCTGCTGGCTGCTGGTGGGGGTTACGTCACTTATTTTTGGGCACTGGCACTTAGATGTCCGCATCAGATGGTTCCAGAGTGCAATAGAGGTAAAAAAACACAGATCAGGAGACAGAGGAAGAGAAAAATGGCTAAACCATCATGAAGTGAGAAAGTGTCTGCTATTAGACTGAAGACTACTAATCTTGGTATGTGGTACGCCGATGTTTAATTACACAGGCCACCGGCCTCTGAGGAGAGCATAGGGCATTGGAACCTTTATTTTCACAAATTAAGCACTACACAGCAAAGCTATCCCTCAGGAACTGAATTCAGATATGTTAGTCTCAGACAGCAGAGCTATCCCTCTAGAGACAGTGAACTCAGATACTCTAATCTCAGACAGCAAACCTATCTTTCAGACGCAAACCAATATTGCAATTTTCACAATAGAAAGCAGAGCTGTGTGTCTTGAAGTTGAAATGTGTACATTGTGGCCTCGTAGAGCTGTACCATGATTGACAGTGAACCTTCAGGATTTGGTAATAGCAGAGTTATCACTCGAAACTCACTCTTTCATCAGATAGCTGTCAATGATTGCCAGTCCAGGGATAGATTATGTGAGTCCTGCTTCCATTTTCTTACGATAATGGCATTACTCCTAGTCCTACTCCCTCGCCTTCCTTTTAACCAATGAGGCCTCCCGCCTCCCCTCTAGACCCTCCCTTCCCCTTTCAAAAACCCCCCCCACCCTTATCCCCTCCTGTACAAAAACCAAGCCCAAGCTGCAACTCGGACAGTCCGTACCGGGAGGGTGGGAGGGAACGGAAAAGGAAGGCGAGGGAGTAGGACTAGGAGTAATGCCATTATCGTAAGAAAATGGAAGCATTACCTCCCGTCCCTCCCTCGCCTTCCTTTTAACCAATGAGACATAGCAAGAAAACACACAGGAGACGGACATCGAGTTGCAAGACCTTTATTTAATATCCTGCACCAAGAACTTCCAAACATTATCTCATAGAGGATAAGACCCGGTGACCTAACACCGACTCCAAACTACCCAAGTCCGACAGCCTATAATGACGCACAAACGTCGAAGGAGAAGCCCAAGTGGCGGCCCTGCAAATTTCCACCACGGAAGTCCCCTGAAGCTCCGCCACCGTAGCCGCCATGCCTCTGGTAGATCTCCCCTGAATCCCTTGAGGAGGCACCACCTCTTTCAAGGAATAGGCCAACAGAATTAAAGATCGAACCCACCGACTCAAGGAAGCCGTGGAAGGTTTCTCACCTTTGCGAGCCGGACCAAAATTAACAAACAGTGAATCCCCTTTACGAAAAGGAGCCACCACCCGCAGATACTCTAACAAAACCCTGCGCACATCCAACGAATGCAAACGGACCTCCTCCCTTGAGGAGGGATTCGGACAAAATGAAGGAAGGATGACCTCCTGCCGGGAATGGAACGAAGAATTGACTTTAGGAATAAAGGAAGGTACCGGAACCAGAACCACCCGATCGTGAAAAATCTTACAAAAAGGAAAGGAACAAGCCAATGCCCCCAATTCCCCCAACCGACGAGCCGAAGTAATGGCTACCAAAAAGAATGTCTTCAAAGATAGATGGCGCAAATCACAGTCCCCCAAAGGTTCAAAAGGGGGCTCCGTCAACACATCCAAAACCAAGGACAGATCCCATGAAGGAAAAGAACGTACCGGGCGAGGAAATAAATTAACAAGCCCTTGAAAAAATCTCGGCATCAAGCGCCCTTCATCCTGAAGATTACGCCATGGTCCTCTGAATGCCTGAATAGCCGCCCACTGCACCCGAAGAGATGCCACTGACAACCCTAAATGAGCACCGTCCTGCAGGAACTGCATCACCTCAAAGATAGAAGCGCAGGTAGGATCTAACTCACGACTTAAGCACCATGACGAAAACACCTTCCACTGTCTACCATAAGAAAGCAAAGTGGAACGTCTCCTCGAAGCCAGCAATGTAGAACTCAAAGCTACCGGCACCCCCAGACCTGTCAATCCCCGTCGTTCAACTTCCAGGCCGTCAAGTGTAACCTTCTCAATGACCCCAATGGGAGGCAGGGAAACTCCAGGGGAGACGGACAAAGAGGCAGAGGCCACATCCTCCCGTCCGCCATCAGCCTCAACAAGGGGAACCAATTCGCCCTCGGCCAAAGTGGCGCAATTAGGACAACCCTGGACCCCAGATCCCTCACACGTAACAGAAACGCCCTGAGTAGTTGAAAAGGAGGGAACGCATACAAAAGGCCCTGCGGCCAAGGACATGACATCCCGTCCACCTCCCATGCTTGGGGACATCGAAACCGGGAGCAGAAGCGATCCACTTTCGCATTCCCTACTGACGCAAACACATCCAGCACTGGAAGACCCCAAAGCCGAACCAGATGCTGAAACAGAGACTTCCGGAGAGAGAAAAGTTGAGAGGAAGGAATCACTCTGCTCAGCCGATCCGCCCGAACATTCACCACCCCCCGAATGTACGTAGCCCTGAGAGAAGGAACCCACTCCTGAGCCCACACAAAAATCTCCCTGACTAGATTGAACAGAGCCCTTGACCTGGTCCCTCCTTGCCGATTGACATAAGCCTTGGCCACTAAGTTGTCTGTGCGAACCAGAACCGCCGAACCCCTCAGGGAATCCTGAAAATGGACCAGAGCCAGGAATACTGCCCTCAATTCGCGCCAATTCGACGACCGACTCGCCTCCCGAGGGGACCAAAACCCCTGAATCTGAGCCGACCCCATCCATGCCCCCCAACCGGAGAGGCTGGCATCCGTCGTCACCACCACGGGTCTCAGAGGCGATAAAGAAACCCCTATCCTCAGGTGGTCTGCATCCAACCACCATTGCAACTCTCTGTGAATCAATCCGGACCCTGGAACCCTGTCCTTCAGAGAACCGGACCCTGGTGTCCACCTTCTCAAGAACCATGTCATCAAGCACAGGAGATGGAAACGTGCCCAAGGAACCAGAAATATCACCGACGCCAAATGACCCTGCAGACGCAACCATAGAAGAGCTCGGGGAGCAGACCGCAACAATACCTTCTTTACCAAAGCCTGTAGGACACCCAGCCGTTTTTCTGACACAGTCACCAACCCAAGAAGAGTCTGAAACCGAGCTCCCAGAAATACCAGATCCTGGGACGGCACTAAGTCTGACTTCTCCCAATTGATTAAAAACCCGTGGTTTTGCAGGACCCCCAAAACATGGACCACCTGCTTCTGCAAAAGGACTCGTGATTGGGCATGAATCAAAATGTCGTCTAGATAAGGATGCAGAAATACCCCTTCTGAATGAAGCAAAGCCACTAGAGGAGCCAGCACCTTTGTGAAAATTCGAGGAGAAGATTTTAGACCGAAAGGCAGAACGCAAAACTGATAATGGTCCTGACCCACAGCAAACCTCAGGAACTTTTGAGAGGATCTTGCCACCGGTACGTGTAGGTAAGCATCCTGCAGATCCAGTGACACCAGAAAGTCCCCGTGTCTGACAAATGGAAAAATAGTCTGAATGGACAGCATGCGGAAATGCACTGTCCTGATCCAGGTATTCACCTCCTTTAGATTGAGCACCGGCCGAAATCCCCCTGAAACTTTCTGCACAAGAAACAAGACCGAATAAGTGCCCTGACCCCGCTCGTCTAGCGGAACGTGGGAAATGGCCCCCTTGACCAGTAAGTCCCGCACTCCGTCCAATAATGCTCTTCTCCGTGACCCCTCTGAAGGCAGAGGTGTGGGACGTACCCCTGAATCTGGAGGAACCACCACAAAATCTATGACATAACCATTGGCCACAATGTCTAGTACCCAATGATCGTTTACACTGTCCTTCCAAGCCGAAAGAAAGTGACTCAGTCTTCCCCCAACCGGCCCTCTGCCAGGCCCACAGTGATTGTCAGGACCCCTTCTTGAAACCACCCCGGGTCGCAGGAGCAGACTTCTTAGGTGAAAAACGCGGCTGAAAACGCCGTTTCCTAAATGAAAAGGATTTAGCATCCCTAGTAGGAGAAGATCTGGAATGGTTCTTCCACCCTTTACCCGAAGAAGAACCCCCTTTATAAGGTAAGGCATGCTTCCGTTCCTTAAAAGCCTTGGAAAGCATGGATGGCAATTGTTCTCCAAACAAGGTACGACCTTCAAACGGCAGTCTCAACAAGGCCGCCTTTTCCCCCGGATCAGCTTTCCAGGAACGCAACCAGAGGGACCTACGAGCCCCAATCAAAGACCCAGATGCCAGAGCCGAAGTACGGACCACATCCGAAGACACATCAGCCAACAATCTGGCCTGCTGCTCCATACCAGCCAGGAGCTCCGAACATTCCGCCCCTTCCTGTACAGCCACTGCCAGTTTATCAAAGTCTTGAACCAATGATTGTGACGCATAAGCAGAATAAATCCCTGCCCTCAGCGCCAGATTTTCCGCAGCAAAAGCCCTCTTAAGACCCGAATCCACTTTACGGTCAGTGGCATCCGTAGGCACACAATCCTCCGGATTGACTGCCGTTTTGCCAATCAGAGTAGCCAAAATAGAGTCCAGGCGTACTGAAGGAGGCAAAACCACCTCACCCTCAAGTAAGTAAAGTTTCTGAAGGAATCGTGGAACCTGAGCCTTATCCACATCCTTCCACTCACGAAACACCATCTCCCTCCCAGGTCCCTGAAAAGGCATGTCAAACTTTGAAGGTGTCTTATATTGAGGAAATAAATGAGAATCCGAGTCTGCCGGTTGAAACACTGGGAAACCCAAATTGTCCCGAACATGTGCCATCACTTCCCACATATCTTCTCTGGAAACATATTTCCCCCCAGATGACGTCGATGGGGCCTCATCCTCACTCTCCGATGAGGATTTCCTAGCTGCTACCGATGAATGCGCACATTTAGACTGACCAGTCCTAGCCACGCCTGCTTGTAGTGCCCTGGTCACCGCCACCTCAATCATATCCTGAACCTCCTCTCTGGACATGAAGGGAGTACCCCTGCTAGGCACCTGTGAGTTCTCAGGAGTAGTAATGCTAGCCTCACCCCCCTCCTCCTCCGAGGAAGTCTAAAGAGGTCACCTATTTCATCAAAATACATAAAAACCACGGGCCGAACGCCCGTCCTACCTGAGAACATCTCAGAGTTGAAGTCCCTCGGTTCCCCGCGGCTCCGCGGCGCTGAAACCCGGAAATCAACGTCCCAGCCACAGAGGGCCGGCTGACCCCGTCAGCCGGCCTCCAGGACACGCCTCTCGAGCAACCATGCTGCTCGTTCAAGACGCGACCCAGCCGTAGCACTCCTCGCGGAGCTCCGCATCCCGAGGAGTGCCTCCATCGACGACCTCCAGGCCCCGCCGTGCAGGTAAGAAAGGGAAAGAAAACCGTCTAGCGTGGGCTAGACAAAAGAACAGGAGGGGATAAGGGTGGGGGGGGTTTTTGAAAGGGGAAGGGAGGGTCTAGAGGGGAGGCGGGAGGCCTCATTGGTTAAAAGGAAGGCGAGGGAGGGACGGGAGGTAATCTGTGTTACGCTATCTCCCTGTCAATGAACTAACCGCTTGTCCACACTTACTGCATACCAGTTTATACATTGAGGGTTCAGTGACCCTGCAGGTTTTGGAAATAGTAGCGTTACCATTCTTGGCACACAAAGTTTACAGGTTTAAGTATAAGGTGGCACTGCTATAATCCAGGAACACAGTGGGCTGGGGCTGGGAGCACTGAGACCCCGTGGCTAGGGGGCGGACTCAAGGAACGAGGTTAAAGTGTGGTCTTTAACAGTTATGGGATATTGAGAAGTTGGATGAATGTTGTACACTGAGGAATAATGACTTTGGATGCGAGCTCCGTGTGTGGCTTGCTCTTGTGCATGCTCCCGGGCTGGGGAGGACGCAACACAGGTGACCCCGGTCTCAAGTTTCACAAACCGTACAGCATTTCCTTCCAGCAGTAGAGCTATCAGGTGACACAGAGAACTTCCTCGTTTAAGGTTGCTCCAGCGTACTACTGCCAAGTAAACACTTTTCTCGGTCTGCATGAAATGGATAGTGTGTGAACACAATGGAGTCAGTCAATTCACAAATGTATTATGAGTACGAGATGCAGTGTATTAGAGTGAATGAATGAAAGTCCTGTTTTCCACACCTGTTGAAAGGTGGCCTTGCTATAAAGGCAGACATACAAAAAATTAAATGTGCTCAATTTTAACTTATTTTTCTGTTGTTCCTAATTAGAGGAAGAAGGGAGTTATGTGCTCTCCATAGCGTTTAGCTTTACGCAGCACTACATGGTAACTAACATAGAAGCTCCAGCATAAAGTACCTTGTGTAGTTGCTTTTTTATGGAATCAGAAAAGAAACAGAAACTTGCAGGTGATTCCTGAAATCAGAAGTAAACTATTATTTTCTGGGCCAGTCCTGCCCCAGTCTTGGCAGCCGGGTTTCTCCTCCTCAGACAGCTTGTGTGGGACAAGTTACTCCCCTCTCAGCCGGGTGGAGACTCCCAAGTCTCAGGCAGACCCTCAGCTTGCCAGAAAGATGTGCAGCTTTCAGGTGGTGCTTTCTGGCCATCAACAATCAACCCTGGATCACAGCAGCTCTTTCACTACGCTTCGCAGGTCCCCTGTTCTTGATCAGTGAAGTAGCTTTGAACTGACCCCAAATGGTAAGGTTTGGGTCCCACTTTTATACATAGCTTCCAGACAGGGGATGTGGATCCACGGTCTACAGTTCAGGAACCGATTTAAGGTAGATCATTTTCTTAAATGAAATGATTTCCACTTTGCAGACAATTCTTTGTGCTGTCACAGTAGGTTCTGATGCTGGCTGCAAGCCGGCGTACCCATTACACAAGCACAATGAGGGTGAGGCTCTTCACCTGGCTGTACTCAGCCTCCCTGGATGGTCTAGGCTCATCCCCAATACCCTGCCATCACCAAAATGGAAGTGCTCAGGAAGCCCTAATCAGCAATCTCCTGCTCAATAGGTCATATATAATTTCTATAGGCAACCCTGTCTCCTTCCCTCCACAATGCAACGTCTTGGTTTACACCCTCCGGCTCAGGAATGGAGGCAAAACACACTTATCTGTCTGTGGAGGCTGTATCAACACCTCCATCTTGTGCTGTATCAAAACCAACAGAAACATAAAATGGATACCACTGGCTATAGCATTCCAGCACTCACAGAAAAGAGTCCTACTAGCAGTCACTGTTTGTTAAATGCACTTGGATATTTACACAGAAATGTCAGTGCATGGTCTGACACGTAAGAAAAAGTGTACACTAGAGGTCCGTGCTTTGTTTTGAAGCATATAAAAGGTTCGCTTCATGTGATAAGTTTTAAAAAATCTTAAATTTGAATTCTTGCTTTTCTGCACTTTTTTTAACTTTTGAATTTTAGTAATTCATACAACCTGATTTTTGTCATTTTTCTCAATCTATATTTCTTTGTTTAACTAAGTTGGTGGGGAATTTTACTGGCTGGTTTCTGAATTTTACTGATGTTTTGGACTGCTCACATACTTAAGCTGCATTTCTCGTAGGAAAAGCTAGTTGCTTTGTACCATAGGTACCAGGAGTCAGCTCACGTTTTTCTCAATGATTTACCAAACGGGGACTGCCTGCTTACTTAGTGGGAGTTTATACCTTAGTCTCCCCCTGATTAATGATGTATATCTGCGTATGGCGTTCTTTAAAGAGAAATAAAAAGGGTTTGAGACCCCAGTCTTCTCATGGTGCTCCCCTGTTTCCTGGAGGTGAGTTCTCTTACCTATTCTACTCTGGACCCTTCAAACTCCCTTCAAGGATGGAATAGAGCATTATTGTGATATCTCTTCCTTCTTTGGGGTGTAAAATATACCATAAAAGAGACTCAATGGGACAGTGTGCAGCAAGAACCCATGCATCCTTTGCATAGGCCCAGAAGAATCTTCAGCTGGCATACTTGGTCCCCCTCATCCATTACTTCCCTTGCTTGTCCTGATGGTTTGTTAAAGCTGGCGTGAATAGAACCATCTACAGCTATGTCACTGCATTTGGATCCTCCTATCAACTGCACGCTGTCCTCTCCCACTGAAAGAAGCATGCTCGGTAATATTCAGGCCCGTATTTATACTTCGTTTGTGCCGAATTTGCGTCGTTTTTTTCGACGCTAATTCGGCGCAAAACTAACGCCATATTTATACTTTGGCGTTAGGCGCGTCTAGCGCCAAAGTATGGGCAAATTGCGTAATTTTTTTGCGTGAACGCCTTCCTTGCGTTAATGAGATGCAAGGAAGGCGTTCCCGTCTAAAAAAATGACGGCGACGCAAATGCGTCGTATTTATACTCCCGGGCAAAAATCACGCCCGGGAGTGGGCGGGGCAAAAAACCCCGCATTTGCGCCACTTTTTAACGCCTGGGTCAGGGTAGGCGTTAAGGGGCCTGTGGGCTCAAAATGAGCCCACAGGTGCCCTCCCCTGCCCCCAGGGACCCCCCCTGCCACCCTTGCCCACCCCAGGAGGACCCCCAAGGATGGAGGGACCCATCCCAGTGAAGTACAGGTAAGTTCAGGTAAGTATAATTTTTTATTTTTTTTAATTTTTTTTGGTGGCATAGGGGGGCCTTATTTGTGCCCCCCTACATGCCACTATGCCCAATGACCATGCCCAGGGGACACAAGTCCCCTGGGCATGGCCATTGGGCAAGGGGGCATGACTCCTGTCTTTACTAAGACAGGAGTCATTTAAATGGCGTCTGGGCGTCGCAAAAAAATGGCACAAATCGGGTTGAGGCGATTTTTTTCCTCAACCTGACTTGCCCCATTTTAAGACGCCCTAACGCCATTTTCCCCCTACGCCGGCGCTGCCTGGTCTACGTGGTTTTTTTCCACGCACACCAGGCAGCGCCGGTCCGCTTGCACCGGCTAACGCCATTCCATAAATACGGCGCCCGCATGGCGCTTCAGAATGGCGTTAGACGGCGCTAAATTTTTTGACGCTAAACTGCGTTAGTGCAGTTTAGCGTCAAAAAGTATAAATATGGGCCTCAGTTTTCTCCCTGTTTTGTCCCTAGAGGGCCAAACAGTTCATTTTAAGGTGGACAATGTGGTGGTGATACAATTAGAGGCCACAAACGGGAGAAGGTAGTCCAACCCCTGGAGACGTTATGTGGCCATGTAGGAAAGTACAATCTTGCCTGGCATGTTACCTCCATATTTCACTGTATATTTGTTGTTTTAGTGTATGTGTCACTGGGACCATGCCAGCCAGGGCCCCAGTGCTCATAAGTGTGCCCTGTATGTGTTCCCTGTGTGATGACTAAGGGGGTGATTCTGACCCCGGCGGTCCTTGAACGCCAGGGCCGGGGTCGGCGGGAGCACCGCCAACAGGCTGGCGGTGCTCCTAAGGGCATTCTGACCGCAGCGGTATGGCCGCGGTCAGAAACGGAAAACCGGCGGTGTCCCGCCGGTTTTCCGCTGCCCTGAGGAATCCCCCATGGCGGCGCAGCTTGCTGCGCCGCCATGGGAGATTCCGACCCCCTCCCCGCCATCCTCTTCCTGGCGGTTTCGACCGCCAGGAACAGGATGGCGGTGAGGGGTGTCGTGGGGCCCCTGGGGGCCCCTGCAGTGCCCATGCCAATGGCATGGGCACTGCAGGGGCCCCCGTAAGAGGGCCCCACTTTGAATTTCAGTGTCTGCTTAGCAGACACTGAAATTCGCGACGGGTGCTACTGCACCCGTCGCACACCTTCCACTCCGCCGGCTCCATTCGGAGCCGGCTTCCTCGTGGAAGGGTGTTTCCCACTGGGCTGGCGGGTGGCCTTTTGGCGTTCGCCCGCCAGCCCAGTGGGAAACCCAGAATGACCGCCGCGGTCTTTTGACCGCGGTATGGTCTTCTGGCGGTTCCCGCTTGGCGGGCGGCTCCTGCCGCCCGCCAAGCTTGGAATCACCCCCTAAGTGTCTCACTGAGGCTCTGCTAACCAGAACCTCAGTGGTTATGCGCTCTCTGCTTTCCAAATTGTCATTAACAGGCTAGTGACCAATTTCACCAATTCACATTGGCATACTGGAACACCCTTATAATTCCCTAGTATATGGTACTGAAGTACCCAGGGTATTGGGGTTCCAGGAGATCCCTATGGGCTGCAGCATTTCTTTTGCCACCCATAGGGAGCTCTGACAATTCTTACACAGGCCTGCCACTGCAGCCTGAGTGAAATAACGTCCACGTTATTTCACAGCCATTTACCACTGCACTTAAGTAACTTATAAGTCACCTATATGTCTAACCTTCCCCTGGTGAAGGTTGGGTGCTAAGTTACTTAGTGTGTGGGCACCCTGGCACTAGCCAAGGTGCCCCCACATTGTTCAGGGCAAATTACCCGGACTTTGTGAGTGCGGGGACACCATTTCACACGTGCACTATACATAGGTCACTACCTATGTATAGCGTCACAATGGTAACTCCGAACATGGTCATGTAACATGTCTAAGATCATGGAATTGTCACCCCAATGCCATTCTGGCATTGGGGAGACAATTCCATGATCCCCCGAGTCTCTAGCACAGACCCGGGTACTGCCAAACTCCCTTTCCCGGGGTTTCACTGCAGCTGCTGCTGCCAACCCCTCAGACTGGTTTCTGCCCTCCTGGGGTCCAGCCAGGCCTGGCCCAGGAAGACAGAACAAAGGACTTCCTCAGAGAGAGGGTGTTACACCCTCTCCCTTTGGAAAAAGGTGTCAGGGCTGGGGAGGAGTAGCCTCCCCCAGCCTCTGGAAATGCTTTGATGGGCACAGATGGTGCCCATCTCTGCATAAGCCAGTCTACACCGGTTCAGGGATCCCCCAGCCCTGCTCTGGCGCGAAACTGGACAAAGGAAAGGGGAGTGACCACTCCCCTGACCTGCACCTCCCAGGGGAGGTGCCCAGAGCTCCTCCAGTGTGCTCCAGACCTCTGCCATCTTGGAAACAGAGGTGCTGCTGGCATACTGGACTGCTCTGAGTGGCCAGTGCCAGCAGGTGACGTCAGAGACTCCTCCTGATAGGCTCTTACCTGTGTTGCTAGCCTATCCTCCTTCCTAAGTAGCCAAACCTCCTTTTTTGGCTATTTAGGGTCTCTGCTTTGGGGAATTCTTTAGATAACGAATGCAAGTGCTCATCAGAGTTCCTCTGCATCTCTCTCTTCACCTTCTGCCAAAGGATCGACCGCTGACTGCTCAGGATGCCTGCAAAACCACAACAAAGTAGCAAAGACGACTACTGCAACCTTGTATCGCTGATCCTGCCGCCTTCTCGAATGTTTCCTGGTGGTGCATGCTCTGGGGGTAGCCTGCCTCCTCTCTGCACCAGTAGCTCTGAAGAAATCTCCAGTGGGTCGACGGAATCTTCCCCCTGCAACCGCAGGCAACAAAAGACTACATCACTGGTCCTCTGGGTCCCCTCTCACCACAACGAGCGTGGTCCCTGGAACTCAGCAACTCTGTCCAAGTGACTCCCACAGTCCAGTGACTCTTCAGTGCAAGTTTGGTGGAGGTAAGTCCTTGTCTCCCCATGCTAGACTGCATTGCTGGGTACCACGTGATTTGCAGCTGCTCCGGCTCCTGTGCACTCTTCCAGGATTTCCTTCGTGCACAGCCAAGCCTGGGTCCCTGACACTCTAACCTGCAGTGCACAACTTCCTGAGTTGTCCTCCGGCGTCGTGGGACTCCCTTTTGTGTCTTCAGGTGAGCTCCGGTTCACCCCTCTTCATAGTGCCTGTTCTGGCACTTCTGCAGGTGCTGCCTGCTTCTGTGAGGGCTCCCTGACTTGCTGGGCGCCCCCTCTGTCTCCTCATCCAAGTGGCAACATCCTGGTCCCTCCTGGGCCACAGCAGCATCCAAAAACCCTAACCGCGACCCTTGCAGCTAGCAAGGCTTGTTTGCAGTCTTTCTGCGTGGGAACACCTCTGCAAGCTTCTACATGACGTGGGACATCCATCCTCCAAAGGGGAAGTTTCTAGCCCTCTTCGTTCTTGCAGAATCCACAGCTTCTACCATCCGGTGGCAGCTCCTTTGCACCCTAAGCTGGCATTTCCTGGGCATCTGCCCAATCTCGACTTTGTCGCGACTCTTGGACTTGGTCCCCTTATTCCACAGGTACTCTCGTCCAGAAATCCACTTTGGTTGCATTGCTGGTGTTGGTCTTCCTTGCAGAATTCTCCTATCACGACTCCTGTGCTCTCTGGGGAATATAGGTGCACTTTACACCTACTTTTCAGGGTCTTGGGGTGGGCTATTTTTCTAACCCTTACTGTTTTCTTACAGTCCCAGCGACCCTCTACGAGCTCACTTAGGTTTGGGGTCCATACGTTATTCGCATTCCACTTTTAGAGTATATGGTTTGTGTTGCCCCTATACCTATGTGCTCCTATTGCAATCTACTGTAACTTTACATTGCTTGCATTACTTCCTTTTGCAATTACTGCATATTTTTGGTATTGTGTACATATATCTTGTGTATATTTGGCATCCTCATACTGAGGGTACTCACTGAGATACTTTTGGCATATTGTCATAAAAATAAAGTACCTTTATTTTTAGTATATCTGTGTATTGTGTTTTCTTACGATATTGTGCATATGACACCAGTGGTATAGTAGGAGCTTTGCATGTCTCCTAGTTCAGCCTAAGCTGCTCTGCTATAGCTACCTTCTATCAGCCTATGCTGCTAGAAACGCCTCTTCTACACTAATAAGGGATAACTGGACCTGGTACAGAGTGTAAGTACCCCTTGGTACCCACTACAAACCAGGCCAGCCTCCAGGCTCCTCAGATTGGGCCTTTATCGTGGTATACAGCCTCCCAGCAACAGGCTACTATTCTGCCCATTTGCTCAGAGCCACAAATAGAACTCGTGAGAAACGTGTTTTTTTTTGTTTAATGCTGCCGGTACGAGAACACTGACTCACCCCATACACTTTCCTGGTTTACCTTCCCAGACCATACATTTTGTTAGGCAAAGTGCAAAACCTTTTAGAGGCCATTTCGAATGTCATTTTCTTCTACTTTTGAACAAATGGTCGAAGGTTCGCCCTAGCTAGCAACTTTTTGTTGTTGTTGTAATTCTTAAAATTCCATTTATGGAAGTGCAGTTATGGCACATAATGTGCAGTCACGCAGACACAAAGCTTCCTCCTCCGGCAGTCTTGTAACGCGCTGGCCTTCTTGGCGCCGCGTCCTGGGGTGTATAATGGAGCTGAAATGAGAGCTGTGACCCGGCGACGGTGGTAGCAGGCGCTGGTGGGCACGGCTGCCAGCGGGTGGAGGGCTGGGTGCTCCACCTCGGGAGGGGCCCCGCCGGTCACGACCGGCTCCTTCCCTTCAGTGCAAGGAGCGCCCCGGGGGCTCCCAGCCTCTCCCAAGGAGCCAGGCCAGGCAGAAGTGGCTGCGACCGGTATTGCACAAGGACTGGAAACCAAACCGGTTCTCTATTCAGAACCAACTGGTATTTATGTAAACCGCACTGTAAACAGCTACACAGCAGGAAAGATTTCGTGTGTATGTTTTTTGTGAGAACGGGTCTGTTTACTGCCTCCGCTCTCACGGCCGTTTCCCCACTCGAAGCACTTTCATATACATTGTCCTGTAAAAGTAGAATTGTTACAAAACAAAACATTTTTAATCAGAGTCACCACTGAAGCCAATAGGTTGGGTCTATGCAAGAGCTATTTATATTGCCAGTATGTTTTAGTCATATTCACATCAGTGTTACTGCTGCGTAAGAACGCTAAAAGTTACTGGGATAAAGGAGAGTGCTGTGTCATAAAGTGGAGTACAGTGGAGTGTTATGGAGTGGCGTAGAGTGGCAAAGAATGGCATAGAGTAGAGTTAGGTGGCGTGGAGTGGAGTGTCACGGAGTGGTGTGGAGTGTTGTGAAGTGTCGGAGAGTGGAGTAGAGTGTCAAAGTGGAATAGGGTGTCATAGAGTGGAGTGGCATAGCGTGTTGTGGAGCGGTATAGAGCAGCGTGGAGTGGCCTTGAAGTTGTCATGTAGACTGGAGTAGGGTATTCTACTGTTCAGTGGAGTAGAATGTTGTAGATTTGAGTGGCATTGAGTAGAGTGGAGTGTCATACAGTGTCAGAGAGTGGAGTGTCAGAGAGTGGAGCGTCATAGAGTGGGGTAGTGGAATGGAGTAGAGTGGAGTAATGTGTTGTAGAATAATGTGGAGTAAAGTAGTATGGATGGAGTTGGGTTGAGTGTTGGAGAGTGGAGTAGTGTTGTAGAGTGGCATAGAGTGGAGCAGAGTTTATTGTCGTAGATCGGCATAGAGCGCAGCATCGTAAAGTGTAGTGTTGTAGATTGAAGTGTCATAGCGTGGAGTAGAGCATTCTAGAGTGAAGTGGTGTAAAGTACAGTGGTGAAGAGTAAATTGGCGTAGAGTGAAGTGGCGTAGAGTGCATTGGCTTTGAGTAACGTGGTGTGCAGTGCCTTAGCACAGAGTGCTGTGGCATAGAGTAGAGTGGCATAGAGTGGAGTGGGCCAGAGTAGAGTGGTGCAGAGTAGATTGCAGTGGCATAGAGTGCAGTGGCATAGAGTTGATTATTTCAGAGTAGAGTGTAGTGGAGTAGAGTGGTACAGGGTAGAGTGGGGTGGTGCAGAGTACAGTGCAGAGGTGTAGAGTACAGGGGCATAGAGTGCATTGGTGTAGAGTGCAGTGGTGCAGATTAGATTAGAGTGGCATGCTGTGATGCAGAATGTGGTGGTGTAGAGTGCTTGGCGTAGAGTTCAACAGAGTGGCACACAGTTGAGTGGAGCAGAGTGCAGTGAAATAGAGTGGAGTGGCACAGCGTGCATTGCCGTAGAGTGGTGCAGAGAGAGGTGGCATAGAGTACAGTGGCGCAGAGTACAATATGGTGGCATAGAACTCAAAGGTGTAGAGTGGTTTAGCGTGCAGTGGTACATCATGCAGTGGCATAGAGTGCACTGGTGTAGTGTAGAGTGCTGCAGATATCAGTGTTATAGAGTACAGTGGTGCAGAATAGAATAGAGTTGGGTAGAGTGCAGTGCAGTCACGCAGAGTGCAATGTGTAGAGTGGTGTAGCATGCAGAGGTGTAGCATGCAGTGACGTAGAGGGCAGTGGTGCAGAGTAGAGTGGCATTGAGTTCAGTGGCAGAGAATGCAAGCTTGCAGAATAGAGGGGCATATTTACAAGCCCCTCGTGCCTCCTTGCGCCAAACTAGCATCATTTTTTTTACGCTAATGTAGCGTTAAGGAGACCATTTCCCCGTGCCATATTTACAAAGTGGTGCAATGCGTGCATTGCAACACTTTGTAACCCCTTGCACCACATTATCCCTGAGCCAGGCATAATGTATGCAAGGGGAGTGTTCCCACGCAGGGTGGCCCATTAAAACAGTGCAGTGAAAGTTGCAAGCTTTCACTGCGCCATTTGTAACGTCATTTTTAATGCCTGCCTCTTGCAGGCATTACAGTGATGCTGCCACTGTTTTCAATGGGCCTCCCTTGACTTTGCAGTATTATTGCCATAATTTTATCCTAATCCTAATGGTAATCCTGCAAAGTGCCACAATAGCATTGAAATATTTGACGCCATTGTCCTAACGTACTCCATGGTGCACTGTATTGTAAATAAGGAGCACACATGGTGTCGTTAGGGGGGTCAGTGCAACGCAAGAAAAATGGCGCATCAGGACTGATAAAATGCACCAGAGTGTCATAGAGTGCAGTTTCTTAGAGCAGAATGACATAGTGGCGCAGACTAGAGAGGTGCAGAGTAGAAAAATGCAGAGAGCAGTGACAGAGTACAGTGGTGCAGAGCAGAATAAAGAGGAGTAGCGTGCACTGATATAGAGCTCAATGTGTAGAGAGGCTTATCGTGCAGTGGCGTGTAGTAGCATAGAGTGCCGCAGAGTAAAGTATAGTGGAGTGGTACAGAGTAGAGTGGCAGAGACTGCAGTGGTGTAAAGTAGATTGTTTCAATGTAGAGTGAAGTGACGTAGAGTGGAGTGGTGTAGGCCAGAGTGGAGTGGCACAGGGTGGAGTGCAGTGGCATAGGGTAGTGGTGTAGAGGGCAGTGGCCAACAGTGCAGTGCTGTAGAGTAGAATGGCATAGACTGAAGTGGCTTAGAGTGGAGTGGTGTGGAGTGGCCTAGACTGGAATGGTGTAGAGTGCAGTGGTGCATATAAGATTGGGGTATAGTGCACTGGCATAGAGTAGAGTGGTGCAGAGTAGAGAGACATAGTGAAGGGGTGTAGAGTGTAGTTTCATATAGTGCAGTGGTACACACTAGAGTGAAGTGGCGTAGAGTGCATTGGCATAGAGTGCAATATAATGACGTAGAGTTGTGCAGAGGAGAGTACAGTGGCATAGACTGCAGCGGTGCAGAGTAGAGTGCCCCAGAGTGTCATAGAGTGCAGTTTCTTAGAGCAGAGTGTACAGTGTTCATATGGGATAGGCGGGATGGTGTGATGACTATTTATTTTTGCATTTTATTGAAAGCATGTGGCACAATGCCACAAAGATTAATAGAAAAAGGAACCCATGACACCACCTTAACTTGAACTAAAAAAGAACTATCACATACATTTTTGATAAAACGGTTTAGGTGTTTCTCTGCGAGCATAACAGGTATACAATCCCTTTTTTGTTGTAATACACATCATAGGAAAATATGATTCTTATTGGTGCAAAACAAAATTACTATTTTTTTTTAATTACTATAAACTGATGTCATAATTTAAACACAATGATGAGGAAAAAAGAAACAAAAAGGATAATGAATAAAAAAAAAAAAATTGGCAAAGTAAGGTAACTATCCCCCTGTTCTGGCACTGAAGTGTACGTCTTTTTAGTCAAATATGCACATGTGATAAGCAAAATGCTGTCACCCAAAATGTAAAAGACAATGCATGAAGTGATTTGATCCATTGCCCTGTGGTATATGCTGGGGTGGGTGAAGGCAAAGTGTAAGTGACAGTTAAATATATCATAACATGAACTATTTAAACTAGGGGCCATGCGAGGCTGATATTGATTTCATATGGTGACAGTTTTTATCCATTCATATTAGGGGGCGATAGGCACAGCCACACAGTGGGGTTACTATTTTTTAGAAGGTGTGGTATTGCTGGGTGGTAGACATTTAGTAGATCCTGCAGATTCTGAAACTCACCCTCACAGAAAAGTGAAGAAAATGTGTCATTTTAGCCGAAGTATGATATTTGCGAAGAATTCAGGGTAAGAAAACCTAGCAAGCTCCATTAGAGCCACACCACCCTGGATTTGTTAGGGTGCCTAGGTTTCAGAAATGTCCAGGATTCAGAGGGTTTCCTGGTTAGCGGCTGTTAGACCAGGCATCTTTTGGTCTGTTTCCCCTGTCTTTTTGCCTTCTGACCTCCTGTTTTTATGGTATGCTGGACTCTGTATCTGCTGGTTTATTGTCTCTGTTCACTTTACCACTGCTGATCAGTGCTAAAGTGCAAGTGTTCCCTGTGTAAATTATATTGGTGATTGGGTTATCCATGATTGCTATATTTGGTTTACTAATAAGTCCCCAGTAAATTGCATTATGTGTGCCCAGGGTCTGTAAATCAAATGCTACCAGTGGGCCTGCAGCACTGATTGAGCCACCAACATGAGTAGCCCTGTAAATATGTCTCAGACCTGGCACTGCAGTGTCTGTGTGTGCAGTCCTGCACTGCCAATTCGACCTGGCAAGTGTATCCACTTGCCAGGCACAAACCTTCTCTTTACACTACATATAAGGCACCCCTAAGGAAGACCCTAGGCAGACCCATGGGCAAGGTGCAGTGTATGTTAAAGGTAGGACATGTACTGATGCGCTTTACTTGTCCTGATAGTCAAAAACTGCCAAATTCGATTTTCACTGTTGCAAGGCCTATCTCTCTCATAGATTAACATGGCGATTGCCTTAAAATATCTTTTAAGTGCAGTTTCCCATTAGGAGCAGATCGAGAAATGGAGTTTGGGATCTGAACTCACAATTTAAAAATACACCTTTTGGTAAAGTTGGTTTTTAGATCGTCAGTTTGAAAATGGCACTTTTAGAAAGTAGGCATAATGCTGCTTAAACCATTTGGTGCCTCTGCCTGCTTGTGTTTTCCATATCTGGGTTGGATGATAGTTGGGCAGTTGTGAATCCCCTCTAGACAGTGACACAAAGGGAGCTGGGGTGTCGCCTGCATATCCTGATGAGTCTCCTGGGCTAGAGTGGGGAGAGAGGAGCTGGCACACCTGAAAGGGCTGTGCCTGTCCACACACAATGCAGTCTCCAACACCCAGGTGTGTGTCTGGGGCCAGGCCTGGGCAAGGCAAGATCCTGTGAACAACAGAGACTTTCCTTTGAAGTTTGCCTACTTCAAAGGCAGAAATGGGTATAAGTAGTGGACCCAAAACCCAAGACTTTTAGAAAACTTCTGGATCAAGAGGAACCTCTACCAAGGAGAAAAACTGACAAGCTGGAGGAGGAGTCCTGCCTCTTTGCTGTGCCTGCTTTGCTGGGTTGGCCTGCAGGTGCTGCTTCTGCCTTAAAGAGGGCAGAAGCTGGACTTTGTTGTGTATCCTGTTTGTGAAGTTTCTCCAAGTGCTTGGAGTAGTGCTTGCCTCCTTTTGGAAGTCTCAGGGATATCAAAGACTTCAGCTTCATCTGCCTACAGCACTGGGAACTGTGTGTTTTGTCCTGCAACAGAAGAAAAACTACAACAATGCTGTCAATGATGCTGATGACAGCACTGTGACATGACAACGCCACACGGAGCCATGCTCCACGTCGCACCGCAAACCTGGTCTCACAGCCGCCGCCACCTGATGGCATCACTGAGCCACTGCTTGCACCATGACCTGTGGGCCCCACACTCCGCATCACATTGCTCACACCGCAGCCTTGGCATCCTCGATCACACCGGTCCATGCTGACACTGATGTTGCTGCCTGCACAGTGGCCTGATGACACTGCCCGTGAGGTACACGATGCACAGCCCCATCCTGCATCGCAGCCCCAGTCCACAGACGCCAGCTACATCGACTCCAGTGTCGTCAATAGACGCCCCTGTCTGCACTGTGACCAGTGGGCGCTGCACAGAGCCTGCCCCACACCAGTGTCTTGGGTCTACCGACAACAGCGCTTCAGCAACAATGATGCCGCTGCCTGCACCGTGATCTGGAGACACCACACGACGTACTGCCCTGCTTCACTCTGCAGCCCTGGTCTCACCGACGCCATCACCAAGCCGCTGCCTGCACCGTGACCTGTGGGCACCGCACGTCTAATCCTCCTACTACTCACCACAGCCCCAATGCCATCCACGCCAGCGCCTCTGACTTCGTCATCAGCCCAGAGTTCAATCTGCAACACGTGTGACTTCAAGTGCCCGACAACTCCTGCACTGACCTCCGGAACCCACGCCAGCGATGCAGCACTCCGGATCTCATTGCGAAGATCATGACGCCCTACAGTTCCAAGGTACTGTTTGCGTTCTTCCAGACACCGTAGCTGCGCTGCGACGCCGCGACCAGCCTGAACTGTTTATGTGTTGTTCATGACACCATCATAGCCCCAGGTGAAGCTCAAGGTTCAAGGAACTGTATTTTTAAGTCATTCTTGCAAAATTCATTATTTTGAACTTAACTTTATTACTGTATGTTGGATTTTTCTCGTTTTGGTCTTGCTTTACACAGAGAAATATTGGCTGCTTCTCTAAAACTGGTGTGGTGTCCTTTCATAGTGTTTTCACTGTATTACTGTTTGTTACGTGCAAATGCTTTACACATTGCTTCTGAGACAAGCCTGACTGCTTGTGCCAAGCTACCAAGGGGGTGAGCAGGGGTTATCTGAGCTGGGTATCGCCCTTGCCCTGACTAGAGTGAAGGTCCCTACTTGGACAGGGTGTAAACCGACTGCTGACTAAAGACCAATGCAGAGCCCAAACACTGCAGCCATTCACTGTGGCAAGTGAGAGGAAATTGGGATTTACCTCTTCTTCCGGTCCATTTGTCACAACTAAGCCCAAAGAAATCCACAGTTGCTTGCCATGGGGATAGGAACCTTTAGGCCTCAAGGAAGCGGAAATCCTTTTAGGTCTTTAGGAGGGGAGAAATGCCTGGGCAGGCTGTCATATCCCTGGTGTTTAGTGGCCTTTCTGACCCTTCCCCTCACAAGGGCCCCGAATCCTCCCCTTGGTGTGCAGGGTAGAAAGACATTTGTGGCTTTTTTAGGGAGGAGCATGACCTGAAGTCCACCACTTGTTTTTATTTTATATTATTTTTATAGTTTGTTCCAATGTCTATTTGGCTTTTTTGCCCCTTTGAGTGGGCAACTGGTAGTAAATCCACCCAGTCTCCTACTCAGGTGGGCAGAAAGTATTTTCTTTAAGAATTGGGAGAGAGCCCCTTGCCCATGGCTGCAAGGCCGCTGCCCTCCAGGTGTCTACTGGTTGGAGCCCTTCTTGGCTGTTGCTGTCCTGAGGCAATCCTCAACAGTGACCCACTTGAGAGTGGAGGCATTTTCTGCTTTCCAGCAGTACATTCACTGCACAGATCGGTGATCAGAAGACAAAGTAATGCCCCTAGTGCACCAATCAAGGTGCTAGCAGACTGCACCATTACTGCAACGTCATTGTGGTGTACATGCAGCATGCAACATTAAACTAAAAAAAATGAAACTCAAGAAGATTTCTTTGTTTTCTGTTTCATATATAGCACAAACTCAACCAGAAGCTAATGAGCGCTTTCCATGAGCACCAGTTACATTACACAAGTAAGGAGGAGATTAAGTGATTTGCCCAGAATCACAAGATTTTGAGCCAATGTCCAGACTCAAACCTGATTTCCCAGTTCCAAAGTTAGCAGCTTTGGCCGTTACACCACATCTTCTCCCACTTTCACCCAACTTTGATTTTCTGAAGCACTGCAGTGGACAAACTGTTCATGTCCATGTTAGTGAGAATGCACTGCTCTGGATGTGATCACTTCATCCTTCACAATATAGGGGTTAATGTCAGCTCCCTCTCTACATTGCAAGTAGAGTGGTAGAATTAAGTCTGTACAAGTAGAGTGGTACACAGAATTATGTCTGTGTAAACATACCTGCCATGTGCTTCACTTGTAGGTTTTGCATGAAGCCCTACATGCAAAATAGTATATGTTTGTAAACTGAGTCTGAAGCTGCATCCAATTTCTGAAAGATCGTGTAACTTTAAAAAGTGCATCTTTTTTAATTACATTTCTTCACTGCTACTGTGGACCTGAGGGTCGCACTGGGAGTCCAAAGCAGTCCGGGCAAATTTCGTCAGACTATCCCCCATAGGGCACGGACTGAGACTAGCCCCCAACCACCCCCAACAAGAAAAGTTGGAAAATATGGCAAGAGCAGTGTATTCTACAAAGTGTTTCATAATATATTCAATTGTATTTGTTTTTAAAGTATAGTAAATGATGACCTTACAGTGCACCAGGATATGGCAATCTTTATTAGGGCTCTACAGTGATTCCCTCACCATCACCTTTTAACAGTCCTCTAATCTCTCCAGAGCCACTCTCTCACATGTATTAAATTTATTTCATAGTGCTTCTCTTACCAGTGTAGGGAATACATACACATACAGAGACAATCTATCATACGTGTGTAAATCAGTGTGTAGACAATATTATATTAGACAAAGGGGACTATAAGGTGTAGGATTCACACGTCATCCATACCTGTAGGCATTTTTTAACAGTGCTTGATCTGGGGAAGCATAAACTCAGGATTAGTTAGGGTTGATTTTACTAATTATTTATTTCTACCCAAACAAACCCTTTTTAGCAAAATTAGGATAATCAAAGACTGGGAAAAAACATAACTTTGTAACCTGTGCCATGCAGTCTGCATGCAGCTCTTTGATGGCAGTTCATAGCTCACTGTGCTAGATTATGATTGTAACTTATGAACTGCACAGTAGCAAATGGATCTCTATAACAAAAGCAGTATCCTACTGAGCATTGCACCTAACAATACTATTCTGTAATCTGCATAGTACACCTTCTTTGCAGCAGGCGTATTAACCCTTTGCACTACCTTAGTTGAGTCAAAACTGCCAAATGACTAAACACCCATCTCTCCAGCAGGAAGATTAATCATCAGAATTATCTTGGCACTTATATTGTTGCCTGAAAACTGTTGGATATACAAGGAACTCTGCAGTGCTTTTCAAACTGCTGCGCAGCAACAAACCCCCAACCCCCAGGTAACAAGAACGCCCCCCACCATTCCAGCTTCCGGGGAAATGCCCGATACCCGGTATGGCCGGGCAGGCCTTGATTGACCTCATTATGGCCCTCATTATGACATTGGCAGTAAATGTCGCTTACCGCCTTGCTGACGGCCGCCAACTTACCGCGTCAGCGGCGGATATCCGTTCACCATATTATGACACACACACCAATCCGACAGAATTCAGCCACAGACACAAATCCGCCTGACCAAAGGTCAGTGATAAACTGGCGGTATCAAAACTCACACCGTTACACCAACAGAACAACACCCACCACATTATGACCCACGAATCACCACAGCAGACAATCAAAGGGGGTAAACCATTGGCCGTAGGTTTGTAGGTGTCCATTGCCACGCTCACAATGGACACCTACAAACAAAACAACACCACATTGGACAATTCAAACAACACACACCTGACACACATACACACACCACACGCACACACCCACACCACTATAAAACACCCACCCACAGTACCCACAACCCTTTATGATTACAATTCATTGGCATGAGACTGACACCACGACCACCTAGCCAACTAGAGCCATACACCCCTCACGCACTCCACATCACACACCCCAAAACATTACCCAACGTACCTTCACCAACACACCTCACATAACAGCTATTGCACCACAAAGACACCCCCGTTTCACAGAGGTGGAGTTAAGGGTCATGGTGGAGAAAATTGTCAGGGTAGAGCCACAGCTATTTGGAGCACAGGTACAGCAAACATCTATAGCTAGGAAGATGGAGCTATGGCGGAGAATCATTGACAGGGTCAACACCGTGGGAGTGCACCCCAGAACAAGGGACGACATCAGGAAGAGGTGGAACGACCTACGGGGGAAGGTACGTTCCATAGCAGCAAGACACCAGCTCGCTATACAGAGGACTGGCGGTGGACCCTCACCTACTCCCCCACAACTCACAGCATGGGAGGAGCAAGTCTTGGCAATACTGCATCCTGAGGGCCTGGCCAGAGGAGGACTGGACTCTGGTAAGTCAACTCTCTACTATTATCACCCCCTACCTGCATGCCATCACACATCCTCATCCCCATCACTCCACTACATCCCACACACTCCACCATCACATCTCACTCATCCCAATGCCAAGCCCTGCATGTTGTACCAATGCACGGACACCCCTCCCAGCCCTGCATAGACACTCTTCCCTAAAGCATACACTGCATAGTCAACTAACAATCCCACCATACACCAACATACGCAAGTAAAAGCTGGCAGGGCAACACCAACCATAGAGGAGAAGCCTGGGTTGTACAATATGTCATACACATTAACCATAATACATCATTTACATCCCCACAGGTACCCCATCCAATGTCACTGGAGAGGAGGTGCCAGCACTATCCAGTCCCCCAACTGAAGAGGCCCACAGTGATGACAGTAACTCTGGTCTTCAGGATCTGGATGATCTACCTGGCTCATCAGGGACCACTGGACAACCGGTTACCCAAGCCCAGTCACAGACCATCACACAGCCTCCCCCATCTGGAAACACCACCACAGCACCCACCCAGCGTACCCACACCTCTGTCCCCAGGACACGTCAATCAGCAGTGTGCCCATCTGTACAGGGACCCCAGGCCACTTATCATACCCAAGACAATCAGGGAGCTGGGGTCAGTGGCAGTGGGCACACGGTTCAGGAGACAGAGGCACAGGCCAAAACTGGGAGGACTGCTGTGCGCCAGGGGGAGGACAGGCCCAGGGAACCGACTCTCCAGGAGGCACTCTCCGAGATCCTGGGAGCCTACCAACATTGCCAGGACACAATGGGCCAGATCCTGGAAAACGTGCAGGAGAACAGGCGGCTGCAGGAGGGACAATACCAGGGGATCAGGGAGGACTTGCAGGCCATCAACACCACCCAGATCTCCGTAGCAGGGATGCTGGTAGACATGGCCAACATCATGAGGGAGGCAGTCTCACACCAGCAGGCCCCTGCCACTAGCCAGTCATCTGAACACCCTTCCACTTCCGCTGCCGCTAGTTGCCAGGAGGCCCCCCCACAGGGCTCACAGGCTACCAGCACCCCTCCCCCTGCAGAAGATGAACCACCCCGCAAACGTTCCCTGCGATCCAGACAGAAGCCAGAGACACTTGCCAAGACCCCTGCCAGGAAATGAGGCTCTCCTGATTGTACCCCTTGTGTCCCACTCAGTCACCCTGTCCAGCTTGAACTGCCATTGCTCCCCTTCCTAAGTCCCCTTGGACAATGCACCTGTGCTACGAACAGACTGGAACAATACCCTGGACTTTCCTCCATCATCACCCCATCCCATTGCACTTCCCCCTCTGTACATTAGCACTACAATAAACACCCTTTGGTATAAATCGATTTTGAGTATGTCATGTATTTCAAATACGTATTGATTGAAACAGGTACAACCATTGCACTTGAACTGTACATAGAATGAGCATAGATTAATGACCTGTAGCTGGCTGTAGTGATCACACCACGAGTATTTGTCATATCACCAACATCTGCAAAATGAATAGCCAGAGGGAACAGTAAGTGGGCATTGAATTGGAAATTACCAGCATGCAATGCCACACGGAAATCAACCAAAGTCATTGAAATGTAAAGTTACACTGTCTTACCTGTGTGTCATTGGACGTACTGATGGATCACTAATGTTCTGTTGTCCACATCCTCATCCTCTGCCTCCTCATCCTCACTGTCCACAGGGCCAACTGCTGCCACAGGGGCATCTCCAGTCTCCTCCTCCTACAGAAAAGGGACATGGCGCCTGAGGGCCAGGTTGTGCGACATGCAGCATGCCACTAATATCTGGCAGACCATCTTGGGTGAGTAGCACAGGGATCCACCTGTTAGATGGAGGCACAGAAACCTGGCCTTCAGGAGGCCAAAGATTCTCTCAATTATCCTTCTTGTTTGCCTATGTGCCTCATTATAACGTTCTTCTGCCCTGTCCTGGCATTCCTCACAGGGGTCAGCAGCCATGATAGGTTTGGATAACCAGAGTGACCTGCAATTATTGAGTGACAACATTTAGCCACACACTATCCGATATGGCCCACACCATACCCATACACCGACATATACTGAGTGGAAACCAGGGCTCACCTATTAGCCACACCTTGTGCCTCTGTAGTTGGGCCATCACATGTGGGGTGCTGCTATTCCTCAGGACAAAGGCATCATGCACCGACCCAGGATACTTAGCATTGACGTGGGAGATGTACTGGTCCGCCAAGCACACCATCCGCACATTCATGAAGTGGAAACTCTTACGATTCCTGAACACCTGTTCATTCTGACAGGGGGGACAAATGCAATATGTGTTCCATCAATCACCCCAATTATATTGGGGATATGTCCCATTGCATAAAACTCTGCCTTCACAGTGGCCAAATCCTCAACCTGGGGTAAAGCAATGTAGCTGCACATGTATTTTTTCAGGGCAGACAACACTCCTGTCAGCACTATTGAGAACATTGGCTGTGACATTCCTGCTGCCAAGCTCATTGTCACTTGGAAAGAACCAGTTGCCAGGAAATGGAGTACTGATAGCATTTATACAAGAAGGGGGATCCCAGTGGGGTGACGGATAGCAGATATCAGGTCATGTTCCAATTGGGCACACAGCTCTGTGATTGTGGCCCTGTCAAGTCTATAGGTGGGTATTATGTGCCTGTCCTCCAGTGTGGCCAAGTCCACCAGGGGTCTGTACACGGGGGTATGTCTCCATCTCCTATTCATCTGTAGCAGTAGGAATCTATGGGACAAAAGAGCAAGGAGCCTGTCAAAAACTGAACAATGGAGCCACAACAGTAGTTTGCATTCTGTAAACATGTAATGGGTCAGTGCCATTTGTCCAGTATTTCTCCTGTGATGCAGCATTATTCCATAGGACTGCCACCCCCCTGAAATGGCTTCTGCCTGTCCTGTGTGGAGGGACAGGCAGAAGTGAGGTAATTCCGCTGACGTTGTGCGCCGTGGCGGGAGGCGGTCAGGAACCTCTGTGCAATTCCGCATTGGTTAATATTGGGCCCTATGGGGCCAATGGAGATCTACACCGGCGGTGATGGTATGCACCACCGCGGACGTAACCGCGATTTTCTGTCTGTTTCCTCACTTGACATTGACCTTCCATAGGAGAGGACGTACACTGCATGTGCTGCTGTGACCTGAGTCTGGAACCTACCATGACCCGTGTGACCGGGAAAAGGGCCCCAGCCTTCACTTCGGAGGAGTTGGAGAGACTGGTGGATGGGGTCCTACCCCAATACAGACTGCTGTATGGGCCTCCAGACCAACAGGTGAGTACACTGTGGGCACGATGCATGTGGCATGCATGTCTGGAGGTGTATGTGACGGCTCTGTGTAAGGGTTGAGGGATGTCCTCCTGGCTGTGTACACACTGAGTGCTGGGCTAGGTGTGTCCCAATAGTGCTGTAAACGGGTATGGTGGGCCATATGTGTAACTGGCTGGACTGTTTGTCTAATGGTGTTTTCCTGTGTGTATTGCCTCTGCAGGTCAGCGCCCATCAAAAGAAGGGTATATGGCGTGCCATCGCCAAGGAGGTGCAGACCTTGGGGGAGCACCCACTGTTGCAAATGGTGGGAGGACCTGAGACGCTGAGCACGGAAGACGACTGAGCCCAGCTGAGAATGGTCTCCCAATGAGGAAGGGGTGCCCGTCGATCCCTGACTCCTCTGATGGCCCGCATACTGGCGGTGGCCTATCCAGAGCTGGATGGGCGCTTGAGGGCAACACAGCAGCCACAAGGGGGTGAGTACAGTGGCTATCATTACCAATTGCGCCTGGTGGGGTGGTATCTGGGTGGTGGTTGTGAGTCCCTGGGTGCCCCAGGCCAGACATAGCAGCGTAGGTCATCTGATAGCTAGGGGTCTGAAGGGAAAATACTGCCTACCTAGCTTGTTAGCATCCACTACTGGCCAGGGCTGCGTGAGTTCCAGGTGTGCTGCAGTTGGCGGTGTGTGCCCCTCCTCATGCCTTGGTGGCTACCAATGGAAATGCAATGCATAGTGCATATGCCTGTTCCCTGTGTGTGAGGGTGCTGTGTACGCCAACGGTGGTGTTGGTGCAGTCATTGACCCACTGTATCCTTTGTCTCTCCCCACCCCCCTTTCTTGTTTTGTCATCATTTCCTTATGTGCATTAGTGTCATCTGGTGGAGGAGCAGAGGCACCGGCGACGGAGGGAGCTGTGTCCACAGGTCCCTGGAGGCAGAGTCAACCGATGTTGAGGGCACCAATGGGACGGAGGGCGAGGGGAGCGCCACGGCGGAGACTGGAGGGGACAATGCAAACTCTGATACCTCCTCCGATGGCAGCTCCCTGGTGGTGATGGACACTTCTGTGACCACCCCAGCTACAGGTACAGCCACCACCCCATACCAGCGCCGCCTTCCCAGCAGCCCCTCAGCGAGTTTCCCGTGCCCGCTCACCCAGGAGGGTGGGCATCTCCTTCGCCCCAGGCACCTCAGGCCCTGCTCCAGCGAGCCCTGCTGCCCTGAGTGAGGAGGCTATTGACCTCCTGAGATTCATATCTGTAGGGCAGTCAACCATTGTGAATGCCATCCAGGGGCTGGCAGCCCAGATGCAACAATCTAATGCATTCCTGGAGGGCATTCACACTGGATTGGCGGCACAACAGAGATCGATCCAGGCTCTGTCCTCCTCTCTGATGGCAGCCATAGTCCCTGTTTCTACCGTCCCCCCTCCAACTTCCACTTCCCAGTCCCATACTTCTCAACCCCAATCCATCCCAAGCACACAGCCAGACGGGCATGCACACAGGACAACACCCAAGAGTGTCACAGGCAAACACAAACACCACACTTCATCCCACAGGCTCCACTCTTTCCACTGTCTCCCTCTCTTCCTCCTCCTCCACGTCCCACCCAGTTATGTCCACACTCACACCTGTATGCACTACATCATCATCCATACCTGCATCATCTCCACACCAAGCAGAACACACACCTCACTGGCAAACACCTGCACAACATCCATGCACACGTCCCCTGTATCCTCTCCCACCGTGTCTGCCCCCCTCCTAAGCTACACAAACGCAAGCACTCAGACACCCAACAGCCATCCACCTCACAACAGCACACAGCCCATGCACCTGCACCCAAATCCAGCTGACAAACACCTCCAACAACCACTCCCTCATCCTCCACTCCCATTACTTATCCCTCTTCCCACCCCAATGTCCCTAAAAAGCTTTTCCTTTTCACCATTGACCTCTTCCCTACCCTTCCCCCCTGTCCTGCACGTATGGCCAGGGTATCAAGAACCTAGCCAAGCACCTTAGCCACCAGTCCACAGGCCCAGTTTCATCTGCACCTACTCATGGTGGAAAGGATTCCAGGCCACAAATACTGAAGGGGAATGAGCCTGCACCAGCAAGCAGAAAGGGGAAGGAGCCTGCACCATCAAGCAAGAAGGGGAAGGAGCCTGCATCAGCAGCTGTCACAGAGCCCCCCACCACCAACTGTGGTTGCGCAGCCACCACCACAGTGCAGCCTTCGCAGGGTGCAGGGGCTGAGCAGGAGCCTCCCACTACCACCACCACCACCAAAGTGCAGCCATCGCAGGGTGCAGGGGCTGAGCAGGAAACTCCCACCACCACCACAGTGCAGCCGTCACCGCCGGCGAATGCAATGTGATCCTGCCTCCATGGGCTGCTGTGCGGCCTGTCCACTCCAGAACCAGTGGGGTAGTCACCCACCTGAGAGACTGTGGCCTTGCACTCCCCAGGCAAAGAGCAATGGGCATGTTGTCCCCTCCAGAACCAGTGGGGAAGACACCCACCTGAGAGACTGTGGTCCTGCACTCCCAAGGACCAAGCACAGGGCATGCTGCCCCCTCCAGAACCAGTGGGGAAGACACCCACCCGAGAGACTGTGGCCTTGCACTCCCCAGGACCAAGCACAGGGCATGTTGCCCTCTCCAGAACCAGTGGTCTTGGTTCCGCATCCGGCTGAGGTGCCCCTCCCTCCCCCTGAGGTGCCTGCCTATTTGCCAACTGATGCCCCTGCAGTGTTCTCTCCGTATTGATGCAGGTAACGGGTGGGGCCATGGACTTTGCCATGTGGCCCCTGTGAACTGAGGACTGGGCAGTGTCCCTTTTTTGTACATTTGTACATATCTGTTGCATTGGTAAAATTATTATTAGTATTGTGTTGATCTTATTACAATCACTTTAGTCAGTTCCTGTTGTCCTTGCATTATTCAGCCGATTTACAGGGATATATTGTTTTCTTGTGCAGGTGGTTGTGTGTATGTTGTGTGTATATGGTGTGTGTGTTGTGCGTGTGTGTGTCACTGTCGTTTTCCTCTCCCCTTCCCTTGTGTGCTAGGTGGCTGTACTCACCGTTGTCGTCTTCGCCGGTGTTGGTGTTCATGGTGGAGCATAACATAGGATCTCACTGGAAAGACTTGCAGTTCTAGTTCCATGGCGGCGTGGTTCTTCCCTGTGTCTCCAATGGTGAGTCCTTTCACTTCTGTGCAGTATTTCCACCAGACTTTTGATGGTGTTGGTACCGCCCCAGAAAAGGTGTCGGATTGAAGGGTCAAAATATGGTGGGCAGTACTTTGTCTTCGACCTGGCTGTAGGCGGCTACCGCCGTGGTGCCTGTTGTTTCCGCCCTGGCAGTCGGTGTGGTACAGTGGCTGCTTTTCGGAGATCTTTCCGCCATGGTCATAATTTGGCGGTAGTTACTGCCAGCCTTTTGGCGGTATTACCGCCACTTTATCACTGACCGCCAGGGTCGTAATGAGTGCCTATGTTTGCACTAGTATTTTGGTGCAGTACTACCACTCTTGAAGGTACTGAGACAGCATTTCACCATGTTATGATTACCAGCCGGTTCCAAGTTGGAGAGATCGGAATGAAGAATAACATATGGTGTTGGAGTGTGCGATACAGGTACGTCCACATTTTTTCCCCTTTTTTCCCCTGCAAACATTACCAGGTTCTTCCATGTGACATCTGCATTAGAAATCAACTTTGTAGCGTAGTACTACAGAGTACCACACTCCTGAGGTACTCCAGTTGTATTACATCACTAGTAACAGCGATTGAGGTTAAAATTCCCATTTGCAGCTGAATGGGGAATAGTAGAACATTTGTAAAGATGCCATATGTGTCTTTTGCTGCTTGCCCATAGTGTGGCTCACTGATGTACGTATACATTTTAAGACTATATAAAGTTGCAAAGACATAAATGTGCAAAAATATTTTATTGTGAATTGGCTGGAGATAACCAATTATCCAAGGTCGGCAAGATTACAGTTTTTTAAGTTTTAATGGTTTTAAGTTTGAATCTGGAAATTCAGGGTTATCCTTGTGCTCAAGAACTTATAACCTGAATGCAGAACGTACCCACTTTTGTATTTGCAGGGAATGAGCACAGCACCACCAAAACACTTAACATGATCTGCTTTGGGCCCCTACGTGGCAGCAAAACAGTCCGCAGAGATGCACGTAGCCCTCCTTTTCACTTTCTCTTTTGGTTATGAAAACTTTATCATCTTCTCAATTAGTGCATCTGGTGAACTGTGAAAAAAATGCACAGAATTGCAAGTTGTCATGATCGAGTGAGCTTGCACAAACCAAGATTCACTCCAAGTGTGGGTGGAAAAGGGATTCTTTATTGAACCAAAACCCTGACTAAGGTCTTTCAAACTACGTACAACCTCTCTAAACATATAACATACCTGATCAATCCCACCTCTACTCCTTCACACCACAGAACATTTAGCTTTACCTCTTCCCAACTTGCAATTCCCAAAGTACTCCCAACAACTCCACTTATGAAGTCTTCCTGCCCCAAATTAATCAGCACTTGTTAACCAATTTCTAATTCCTTCAAAATTAAACTACAGTCTTGTCACCCCTCCGCCCCACCTAGAGTTGGTCTGGACAATCAGTAGTAATATCAACCATCATTTCAACCTGTTGAAACCAAAAATCTTCTCGCTCAACATATAAATAGGACAACTGTTCATCAGTCTGAGGAAACAGGCTTTTTGCCTCCCTCCCACTTTTTCCCCCTTGTGGACTACTAGCTGCTAGTCTTTCAACTATGTGTGCACTGAGGCCTGCTAAACAGACCTCAGTGCCAGTGTTGTCACCCATTACAAAATGTATGTTGAACTCAGTACCCCCAATTGGCATACGCTGAGTTACTTGTAAGTCTTTAGTATATGGGACCAAGTACCCAGGGCCTGTAAGTTAGACTGCCTACCCAGGGCTCGGGGTCGGATTGTGGTTGTTAGAAATGGGGTCTCTGGTTGACAGTCAGGTTACCCCCTGTTCAAGCAAGGACCCTCACTCTAGTTAGGATAAAAGAGAATCACCCTCAGCTAACCCCTGCTTACCCCCTTGGTAGCTTGGCAGAGCAGTAGGCTTAACCTCAGAGTGCTGGGCGTAAAGTATTTGTACCAACACACACAGTAACTTAATGAAAACACTACAAAATGACACAACACCAGTTTAGAAAAATAGGAAATATTTATCTAGACAAAACAAGACCAAAACGACAAAAATCCAACATACACAAGTCAAGTTATGATTTTTTAAAGGTTTAAAATAAAAAGAGTCTTTAGGTAGTTGTAACAACACACTAGCGCTGCTAGCGTGTAAATGTACCTGGTTTGCGTCAAAAATAACCCCGCACGGGCGGTGTGCGTCGAAAATAACCCTGCACGGTTATATGCGTCGAAAACAACTCGGCACGGCGATGCGCGTCGAAAAAGCCAGCCACGCGACGGTCCGAAAGTCCCGCGGCGCAGGTTGCGATCTCTCAGCCTTCGTCAGCGATGCTGCGCGTCGTTTCTCCTGCTCCGGGCGTCGATTCTCCGGTCGCGTTTCCTGCGGCGTCGTTTCTCAGCTGCGGAGCCGGCGTCGCGTCGTTTTCTCAGCCGCGATCGGATTCGCGTCGATCTTTTCTCCGCACGGCGCTCGGTGCGTGTATTTTTTGTCCTTAGGCTGCCAGCCTCTCCTTTCAGGGTCCCAGGAACTGGAAGGGCACCACAGAGCAGAGTAGGGGTCTCTCCAGAGACTCCAGGTGCTGGCAGGAAGAAGTCTTTGCTATCCCTGAGACTTCAACAACAGGAGGCAAGCTCTACATCAAGCCCTTGGAGATTTCTTCTTCAAGATGGAAGGCACACAAAGTCCAGTCTTTGCCCTCTTACTCTGGCAGAAGCAGCACTGCAGGAAAGCTCCACAAAGCACAGTCACAGGCAGGGCAGCACGTTTTCCTCAGCTATCAGCTGTTCTCCAGGCAGAGGTTCCTCTTGGTTCCAGAAGTGTTTCTAAAGTTTGTAAGTTTGGGTGCCCTTCTTATACCCATTTTAGTCTTTGAAGTCACCTTCCTTCAAAGGGGACTCACACCTTCTTGTGAAATCCTGCCTTGCCCAGGCAAGGCCTCAGACACACACCAGGGGGTTGGAGACAGCATTGTCAGAGGCAGGCACAGTCCTTTCAGATGAGAGTGACCACTCCACCCCTCCCTCCTAGCAGAGATGGCTAATCAGGAATGCAGATTACACCCCAGCTCCCTTTGTGTCACTGTCTGGTGTGAGGTGAAAAACAACCCAACTGTCAAACTGACCCAGACAGGGAATCCACAAACAAGGCAGAGTCACAGAATGGTTTAAGCAAGAAAATGCTCACTTTCTAAAAGTGGCATTTCCAAACTCACAATCTTAAAATCAACTTTACTAAAAGATGTATTTTTAAATTGTGAGTTCAGGGATCCCAAACTCCACATGTCCATCTACTCTCTAGGGGAATCTACACTTTAATCATATTTAAAGGTAGCCCCCATATTATCCTATGAGAGAGAGACAGACCTTGCAACAGTGAAAACGAAATTGGCAGTATTTCACTGTCAGGACATATAAACCACATTACTATATGTCCTACCTTATCCATACACTGCACCCTGCCCTTGGGGCTACCTAGGGCATACCTTAGGGGTGCCTTACATGTAAGGAAAGGGAAGGTTTAGGCCTGGCAAGTGGGTACACTTGCCAAGTCGAATTTACAGTGTAAAAATACACATACAGACACTGCAGTGGCAGGTCTGAGACATGATTACAGAGCTACTTATGTGGGTGGCACAACCAGTGCTGCAGGCCCACTAGTAGCATTTGATTTACAGGCCCGGGCACCTCTAGTGCACATTACTAGGGACTTACTAGTAATTCAAATATGCCAATCATGGATGAACCACTTACATATAATTTAAACAGGAGCACTTGCACTTTAGCACTGGTTAGCAGTGGTAAAGTGCCCAGAGTAACAAAAATAGCAAAATCAGAGTCCAGCACACATCAACAACCTGGGGAACAGAGGCAAAAAGTTAAGGGAGACCACGCCAAGGATGAAAAGTCTAACACGTGTCCCCCCCAGCTAAAAGTGGGGAGCAACTACCCAACCTCATGGGAGTTCTCATCACTAAGGCGGAAGAACCTGGACAGACCATCAGCATTGGCGTGTTCTGTACCGGGTCGATGTTCCACCGTAAAGTCCATCCCCTGTAGGGAAATGGACCACCTCAACAGTTTTGGGTTCTCACCCCTCATCTGCATTAACCATCTGAGGGGTCTGTGGTCGGTCTGAACTCGGAAGTGAGTCCCAAACAAGTAGGGTCTTAGCTTCTTCAGTGCCCAGACCACAGCAAACGCTTCACGTTCTATGGCACTCCACCTACGTTCCCTGGGTAGTAACCTCCTGCTAATGAAGGCTACGGGTTGATCTAGGCCCTCTTCATTCAGCTGTGAGAGTACTGCTCCAATACCATGCTCTGAGGCGTCTGTCTGTACAACAAACTCCGTGGAGTAGTCAGGTGCCTTCAGCACCGGTGCTGTGCACATGGCAGCCTTCAGGGCATCAAAAGCGTTCTGGCAAGCCTCTGTCCAGATCACTTTCTTGGGTTGCTTCTTAGAAGTCAACTCAGTTAAGGGGGTAACAATGGTACCATATCCCTTAACGAACCTCCGATAGTATCCTGTGAGACCTAAAAAGGCTCTCACTTCAGTCTGGGTCTTGGGAGGCTCCCAAGCCAGAATCGTGTCAATCTTAGGCTGTAGGGGTGCCACCTGGCCACTCCCCACCTGGTGTCCTAAGTACACAACAGAACCCTGCCCTATTTGGCACTTGCTCGCCTTAATAGTGAGGCCTGCCTTCTGCAGGGCCTCTAACACTCTCCAGAGGTGTTGCAGGTGTTCCTCCCATGTGGAACTAAACACAGCAATGTCATCCAGGTAGGCGGCACTGAACTCATCCAGTCCTGCCAACACCTGGTTGACCAACCTCTGAAAGGTGGCAGGGGCATTCTTCATCCCAAAGGGCATCACATTGAAGTGGAAGTGCCCATCGGGGGTAGAGAATGCTGACCTCTCCTTTGCCCCTTCAGTTAAGGCAATCTGCCAGTACCCAGATGTTAAATCAAACGTACTGAGGTACTTGGCAGCTCCTAACCGATCAATGAGCTCATCAGCTCGGGGGATGGGGTGTGCGTCAGTCTTGCTGACCGCATTGAGACCCCGGTAGTCCACACAGAACCTAAGTTCTGGAGTGGCACCAGGAGCAGTAGCCTTTGGGACCAAGACCACTGGGCTGGCCCAAGGACTGCTGGAGTGCTCAATAACCCTTAGGGCTAACATTTTGGAGACTTCCTCCTTAATGCAAGCCCTCACCCTGTCAGTCACCCTGTAAACCTTATGTTTAACAGGTGTACTGTCCCCAGTGTCCACATCATGTGTGCACAGGTGTGTGACTCCTGGGATCAGGGAAAACAGTGAGGCGAACTGTCCCAGCACGTGGCGACAGTCCCTCTGCTGTTCTTCAGTCAGGGAGGGGGAGAGGATCACTCCCTCCACAGACCCATCTTTCTCTCCTGCAGACAGGAGGTCAGGAAGAGGCTCACTCTCTTCCTCCACCCCGTCATCTGTCGCGAGGAGCATGGATAGCTCAGTTCGCTCAAAGTGGGGTTTGAGGCGGTTGACATGTAGGACCCTCAAGGGGTTCCTGGGGGATTGCAAGTCTACCAGATAGGTGACCTCGCTCTTTCTTTCCACCACCTCAAAAGGCCCAGTCCACTTATCTTGGAGAGCCCTAGGCTCTACTGGTGCCATGACCCACACTTTTTGTCCAGGCTGAAACTCAACCAGAGTGGCATTCTGGTCGTACCACCGTTTCATGTCCTCCTGGCTTGCTTCCAGGTTCTCCTGAGCGAGACGCCTGAAGCGGGCAGTCTGGTTTCTTAGTGCCAGCATGTAGCTAAATACATCCTGGGGTGGTTTACTAGGAGCTTTCTCCAAAGCCTCCTTCACCAGACTGAGCGGTCCCCTCACAGGGTGGCCATAGATGAGCTCAAAGGGGCTAAAGCCAAGTCCCTTTTGAGGCACCTCCCTGTAAGCGAACAGAAGGCATGGCAAGAGGACGTCCCACTTACGCCTCAAGGGCTCTGACAGGCCCTGAATCATGCCTTTCAAGGTGCGGTTGAATCTCTCAACCAGACCATTACTTTGGGGGTGGTAAGGGGTGGTGAACTTGTAGGTTACCCCACACACCTTCCACAGAGACTTCATATAAGTGGATATGAAGTTTGTACCCCTATCAGATACTACCTCCCTGGGGAACCCCATGCGGGTAAAAACCCCCATCAAGGCACGTCCCACCACGGGGGCGGTGACCGTCCTTAGAGGAATAGCTTCTGGGTACCGTGTGGCATGGTCCACCAAGACCAGGATGAACCTGTTGCCCAGGGCTGTCTTGGGATCCAGAGGCCCCACAATGTCAATTCCTACCCTTTCAAAGGGAGTACTGACTACCGGTAAAGGTTGGAGGGGAGCTTTGCATTTCCCCCCACTCTTGCCACTTGCCTGACAAGTCTGACAAGATCTACAATAAGCAGCTGACTGCTTGTTCATCAAGGGCCAGTAAAAGTGGGAGACAAGCCTCTTATAGGTCTTGTCCTGCCCTAGATGTCCTGCCAAAGGCACATCATGAGCCAAACCCAGTAGGAAGGTCCTGAAGCCCTGGGGTACCACCAGCATACGAGCTGACCCCGGCTCAGGAACCTTAGGCTCACTATACAGGAGGCCATCCTCCCAATAAATCAGGTGAGTACCTGGCGCCCCGCCAGCCGCCTGGGCTGCAGCCTGCTGCCGCAGTCCCTCAAGAGTAGGGCATTCCTTCTGCGCTGTGCAGAATACTTCCCTGGTGGGTCCCCCTTCCTGCTGCCACTGCGACAGCTCAGGGACCTCCCCCAGTTCAGCCACCTGTTCCCCTGTAGGTTCCGGGGCATCACCCTCAGGCTCTGCCTCCTCCCGGACCGTGGGAACTTCTGGGGCGGGTTTCCCGCGCCTCCTGCCTTTCCTCTTCTTGGCGGTCCCCTGGGCCACTGTTTCAGGCTCCAGGGGCTCTTGACTACCCTGATTGGCTGCCATAGACCGGGTGGATACGCATACCCACCCAGGCAGACCCAACATCTCCAAGTGAGACCTGTGTTCCACCTCCTTCCAAGGGGAATCCTCCAGGTCGTTGCCTAGCAAACAATCAACAGGCATGGTTGGACTCACAGCTACTTTCCAGGAACCTGAGACCCCCCCCCATTCAAAGGGAACCTGCGCCACTCTGCAGAGGCGCTCAGAGTTGTCTACTGCAACTACTTGGTGAAGTACCCGGGGATCAATCTGCTCTTCAGACACCAGGTGACTCCTCACTGTAGTCACACTGGCTCCTGTGTCTCTCAGAGCCTCCACCCTCTGTCCATTGATGGTCACCCATTGCCTGTACTTCTTAGTGTTATCAGGCACTAGGTTTCTCTGGACCATCTCACTGTCCCCTAGTGAGACAAGGGTCATTTCTGCTGGTTCCCACCCACCTGAAACCAACTCCTCCCCAAGCGCTACACTGGCCAAACCCTGGGACGGTGCACCAGTGGGTGCCGGTGTACTTTTGGGGCATTTGGGGTCCCCCCTCACATGACCCACCTGGTCACATGAATAGCACTTACGTAGGGGACCACCTGCCATTGGCTTCCCTTTGGAGAACCATGGCTTCTTTTCACTGGGGGGTTGGGAATCCTTACCCTGGGAATCAGTTTGGGGCCCTTTAGAGAACTCATCCTGTTTGCCCTTACCCCCCCCTTTCTTCTGAGAGGGACCCTGCCCACCCTTGGCGTGGTCTCCCCCATACCTCTTTTGGACCCTGGTGCTCTCCCAGCGGTCCGCTTCCTGTGCAAGCTTCCTGGGGTCAGTCAGCTTGCTGTCAATGAGGTGCTGGCGCAGCTCTGGAAAACATAAACTGTACAAGTGCTCCCAAGCAATTAAATTGTAAAGCCCCTCATACGTGTTTACCTTACTGCCCTTCACCCAACCATCCAGTGACCTGCAACAAGAATCAACACATTCCAACCATGTTTGGGATTCCTTTCTCTTGTAGGATCTAAACTTCTCCTTGTACTGCTCAGGGGTGAGACCATACCTGGTAAGTAAGGCCTCCTTCATGGCAGGGTAGGTGAGACTCTGAGCATCCCCTAAGGCCGTCAGTGTGTCCCTCCCCTCTGCCTCAAAATGCTTCCACAGGGCTGCCCCCCAATGAGCTTCAGGGACCAGGTTCATGTGGAGAGCTGACTCATAACCCTTGAACCACAAGTAGATGTCATCCTCCCTCTTATAATCCCTCACAAGGTCTTTTGGGATGTGTACCCTTCTCTCAGGCTGCACTGTAGAATTGCTGCCACCATCCCTACTGGACTGACTCCTCTGATCAATCTCTTTTAAACTGAGCTCATGAGCCATGTTTATCTTCCTTTCCTCAAGGGCCAGCTTTCTCTGTTCCACCTCTAGACTGAGCTTTTTCAGCTCCAACTGGTACTCCCTCTCTGCCTGTCTGTCCTGTAACTCTCCAGGTGTCAGACTCTTGGAGGACACACTGCTACCTGCCCTGGAGATTCTCCCCTGAGACATAGCAGGCCCACCCACTACATCAGTGTGAGTGACTTGCAACTCCTCTTCCCCCTCTGGCTCCTCATCTGTGTGCCCCTCAGCTGCTTTGGCTGCCACCCAGGCCCTCAGCGCCTTTTGCAGCTCATCCTTCTTGGATGAGCTCTCAATGGGACAGCCAACATTCCTACAAAACTGCTTCAACTGAGCCACCTTGTAGCTCTCCAATTTCTCCAAATCAAAAGCAGTTTCAGCTAAGGCATCTCCAGACTGAGACATGATGAGAGGTTAAAAAGAAAATATGCACAGTTCCAAAAACAGAAAAGCAAGTTCTCAAATGAAGTTTCAGCAAAGTCAATCCCGGGATCAGCGAAAAAAAAGAAACTGAATGCAGAGAAAAACAGTCCAAGTAAAAAAACAAAAATCACAAGACTAGTAGTATGTGGTCACGTAGTGGTCTGAGATCAAAACAGTAGTGTACACTCAATTACTGTATGTCAAGTACAAATACAAGTCCAAATCCCGACCGCTGGTCACCAATGTTAGAAATGGGGTCTCTGGTTGACAGTCAGGTTACCCCCTGTTCAAGCAAGGACCCTCACTCTAGTTAGGATAAAAGAGAATCACCCTCAGCTAACCCCTGCTTACCCCCTTGGTAGCTTGGCAGAGCAGTAGGCTTAACCTCAGAGTGCTGGGCGTAAAGTATTTGTACCAACACACACAGTAACTTAATGAAAACACTACAAAATGACACAACACCAGTTTAGAAAAATAGGAAATATTTATCTAGACAAAACAAGACCAAAACGACAAAAATCCAACATACACAAGTCAAGTTATGATTTTTTAAAGGTTTAAAATAAAAAGAGTCTTTAGGTAGTTGTAACAACACACTAGCGCTGCTAGCGTGTAAATGTACCTGGTTTGCGTCAAAAATAACCCCGCACGGGCGGTGTGCGTCGAAAATAACCCTGCACGGTTATATGCGTCGAAAACAACTCGGCACGGCGATGCGCGTCGAAAAAGCCAGCCACGCGACGGTCCGAAAGTCCCGCGGCGCAGGTTGCGATCTCTCAGCCTTCGTCAGCGATGCTGCGCGTCGTTTCTCCTGCTCCGGGCGTCGATTCTCCGGTCGCGTTTCCTGCGGCGTCGTTTCTCAGCTGCGGAGCCGGCGTCGCGTCGTTTACTCAGCCGCGATCGGATTCGCGTCGATCTTTTCTCCGCACGGCGCTCGGTGCGTGTATTTTTTGTCCTTAGGCTGCCAGCCTCTCCTTTCAGGGTCCCAGGAACTGGAAGGGCACCACAGAGCAGAGTAGGGGTCTCTCCAGAGACTCCAGGTGCTGGCAGGAAGAAGTCTTTGCTATCCCTGAGACTTCAACAACAGGAGGCAAGCTCTACATCAAGCCCTTGGAGATTTCTTCTTCAAGATGGAAGGCACACAAAGTCCAGTCTTTGCCCTCTTACTCTGGCAGAAGCAGCACTGCAGGAAAGCTCCACAAAGCACAGTCACAGGCAGGGCAGCACGTTTTCCTCAGCTATCAGCTGTTCTCCAGGCAGAGGTTCCTCTTGGTTCCAGAAGTGTTTCTAAAGTTTGTAAGTTTGGGTGCCCTTCTTATACCCATTTTAGTCTTTGAAGTCACCTTCCTTCAAAGGGGACTCACACCTTCTTGTGAAATCCTGCCTTGCCCAGGCAAGGCCTCAGACACACACCAGGGGGTTGGAGACAGCATTGTCAGAGGCAGGCACAGTCCTTTCAGATGAGAGTGACCACTCCACCCCTCCCTCCTAGCAGAGATGGCTAATCAGGAATGCAGATTACACCCCAGCTCCCTTTGTGTCACTGTCTGGTGTGAGGTGAAAAACAACCCAACTGTCAAACTGACCCAGACAGGGAATCCACAAACAAGGCAGAGTCACAGAATGGTTTAAGCAAGAAAATGCTCACTTTCTAAAAGTGGCATTTCCAAACTCACAATCTTAAAATCAACTTTACTAAAAGATGTATTTTTAAATTGTGAGTTCAGGGATCCCAAACTCCACATGTCCATCTACTCTCTAGGGGAATCTACACTTTAATCATATTTAAAGGTAGCCCCCATATTATCCTATGAGAGAGAGACAGACCTTGCAACAGTGAAAACGAAATTGGCAGTATTTCACTGTCAGGACATATAAACCACATTACTATATGTCCTACCTTATCCATACACTGCACCCTGCCCTTGGGGCTACCTAGGGCATACCTTAGGGGTGCCTTACATGTAAGGAAAGGGAAGGTTTAGGCCTGGCAAGTGGGTACACTTGCCAAGTCGAATTTACAGTGTAAAAATACACATACAGACACTGCAGTGGCAGGTCTGAGACATGATTACAGAGCTACTTATGTGGGTGGCACAACCAGTGCTGCAGGCCCACTAGTAGCATTTGATTTACAGGCCCGGGCACCTCTAGTGCACATTACTAGGGACTTACTAGTAATTCAAATATGCCAATCATGGATGAACCACTTACATATAATTTAAACAGGAGCACTTGCACTTTAGCACTGGTTAGCAGTGGTAAAGTGCCCAGAGTAACAAAAATAGCAAAATCAGAGTCCAGCACACATCAACAACCTGGGGAACAGAGGCAAAAAGTTAAGGGAGACCACGCCAAGGATGAAAAGTCTAACAGTGGTACTCTGTGAGCAACAAAGTAAAAAATGGCCGCCTGCCCACCATTGCAGCCTGGAAGACCAGTTTTGAAACTGCTAGTTCGACTTTGCCTTTTAAACCAATGGCAATGCCCCCACTTCCCTGAACAATATATATGTCTCCACATAAAAAGGCCTATCAAACCCTAAAGCTGGGAGCGTCATGTTAGTAAGTAGGACATAAACTTTGAAATTGTCATTTTGATGTGGGAAGTGTAGTAGCACCAGTGGCTAATACAGAGTTACAGGCTGACTTCTCAGTCCTGCTAACTTCTGAATGGGACTACTAAAATGGGCACTTCAGGGTTTAAAATGAATTGTGGCATTAAACCGACTTGACTCCCAAGTCAAACGTAATACCACTTTTAAGGAAAGGTAACTTTTAGAAAGTTACCACGCTGTTGCCCAGTCTATCCGGTAGCCTCACATAGTTGCTGGCCACAAAACAGCCTTCTACCTTCCTGGAGAGTCGTGCAAACGACTCCCAGGCTCAGCAAAAATAAAGGCCTGCCACAGAAGTAGGTGTCACCACCCCTTACAGGAAACCAAAAAGTGTGATGGCCCAAAAGGAGAGCTTCAAAGGGATAGCTGTCTTTGTTGGGAAAATGACAATCACACTTGTGTAGGGCTACCCTTTTTTCAGGTAGATGGGTTGGCGGCAGGAACAGAGAGAGGACACAGTTGCCAATTTTTTTTTTGTGGGCCTGTAGCCCACAGGTAGCCACAACTGTAGGGTGAGCTACCTAGCTCCTAATATCAAAGGAAGGGTTCAGACATCTTGGAAGTGGGCAGAATGGTGCACCCTTGGATTGCTAGATGCCACACATAGCCGGACATCATCACAGGGCTGTAGGGATCCTGGTAGCCCATTGACTAGTGAATGCATCATCACCCCAGGACATTTCCTGGACATACATATGGCCCCTCTGGAAACCTGAACCTCGGATCACATCTGTTCTAGAGAGAGGACTGAAGAAGGACTGCCCTGCTGACCCCAGCACCTGGCAAGAGAGGCTCCACCAACCACTGGACAGCACCTGCTGCTCATTGGGCTAGCAAAGACAGGACTGTCCCTGTGGTGCCGGGCTCAAGACAAACTTTCTCCTGTTTCTCCTAAACCCCAGACTGAAGCTGTGGCTCTAAAGGTCAGTTTGCTGACTCTCTGTTCCAGCAACAGGGCAAAAGAAGCTGAAGGTGCCAGTCCTGGTCTGTCAGTAGCCACCCCAAGGAACTGCAGTTGTCTGCTGATGTGCAGCCAAGAACACTTCCACCCTGGACTCAAATGTTGCACCCGTGTCTGCAGGACCTTGGAGAGTCCTCAGAGTGTGGATTGGTCACCAAAGATGGACACTAGCCCCTCACCAAAGGATAGCTGTGGACCTGTTGTAGCCAGAGATCAGTTGGCCAGCCATGGCTGGACTTCTACTTGCTCAATGAGGACTTTGAGGTACTCCTAACGCTTTGGTGAAAATCGCCCCACCTTACTCGTGGACCGCGGAGTAAAGCCAGGAAGACCCCTATCTACAGCACAGCACCCAGAGCGTATTTCAGCAACCTCAGCATCCTGCATCCCCAGCATAAGGACTACTCCAATTAAGTTTATGGCGGTTTTGAAGTAAAGTGTAGAACTGGACTTGAAATTGCTTTGGTGACCGGGTAACTGTCTAAATACTCCTTGTTGGCCACCCTGACCTTCTCCCTGTTGGAATTGGTCACCCAACTTGGGCCCAGAGTAGCCAAACATAATCCTTTCAAACTTTTTTAAAGTTTCCAAACTTTACAGTTACCAATGCATATTGGCGCTTTGGACTAAAAAACTGTGATTTACATTTTCTTTAAATCTATATCTCCAGACCCCTCCGGTGAATTCTGCTCATATTGTCTAAAAATTCATAAAAATCGAATCTATTTTTATAAATTGGTGTTGAATCTCTTTCGTGTTGTGTAGCTTTTGTATTTCATAGTTTGGTGCTTCTAAATGCTCTACACTAGCAAGCCACAGCTAACCAGGTTTGAGCTACAGGTTTTTCAAACAAACCTGAATAAGCCCAAGACGGTTTTGCAAGTGTATTACACAATAAGGTCACACAACCATACTATATAATAGACCACAATCCTCACAATCAGCGACTACCACAATACCCCAAACTCATCAAAATGGTCCTCAACTGTCCATGGCTCGAAGGATGGATGAAGGATGCAGAAAATCTGGGTCCCAAATTAGGAAGACTGACATGTTGGCTTCCTAAACTAAAAGAGGGGCCCAGCATGGTAGCACAAACCCAAAACCTTTCAAGCCACGTCCTCAACACTCCCCACTTGGGGTGTCCTGCTGAACCACACCATCCACCCAAGAAGCCCAGGGAAAGAGCTCCTCATGTCATCTCCCCACCGTGTTCCCCATCAGGTGAGGCAGTGCAAACCAAGAAGCACACCTGGTGGATGTGGAAAAAGCCACTTTAATTGAACACCTTATAGATTAAATACCACGACACTAGAAATTTAACAAACCACCCCAAACGTCTGAAACCTTTTGCTTTAACTCTTTCCAGCTCGCAACTTCCAAAAGTATCCACAGCAGCCCTACTAATGCAGCTTCCCCCCACTTGTACAAATTAACCAATGTTCATTCATCCATACAATTCCTTTCAGCTCCAACCTCAGTCTCCCCATGCCCCAACACAATCCCTCGAGATCGTCCAACCAGTCAGAAGAGAGACCAACTATCTCGCCAACGTTTTGAAGACAAATACATGCCAGAAAACTCTCCAGTGGTTTTTTTCTGCCCCACTACAAAACCCTACCAGCAACTCTCCAACAAATCCAGTTGAATCCCATGAAAAAGAGGTGCACCCTATCCTCCCAAAACAAATTGATAATCCTTGACCCTAATCTCGCCATGCGTGCTCTAATGCAGATCAGCTGCAGCCTGTACCCCACCAGGGCCCCTGCTACCAGAAGGCAGTCGAATTACCCTCCACCACCTTCCCCTGGGTGCTTACTGTGTCCGGACTTCGGAGGCTGCGAAAGTGCATGGCCCTAGTATCATCGATCTGTGGGGCTGTACGATCGTAAACCTTGGCTGACATTCCACACATCAGTGGGAAAAGTCCAAGGTGATAACAGGGTCAAGGATGCAAAGTGTGCGCTGGGTGTAGGGCGGCGAAAAGGACACTGTTCTGCTACTTGCACCCTTTGGTTCAGCAGTGGAGTTAATTCTGGTTTCCCCTTCAGCACGTAACATACGCACTTGAAGGCACCAACGGTGAGAGAGAACATGTGACTGCATCTGCTTAAGGGAAATCACCCAAGTGTTCAACTGCAGGGGCTGCCATACAGCTAGGACAGAGGAGACAACTTCTACATGCTGGAAATAGAAGTTATGGTTTTACCTGTTTCAATATGCTGTGCACATTTATAAGTGGTTGTTTCTGGTTACAGTTTATAGTCGGGCATAACAGTCATACACAAAATATAAGTGTTAGGACTTGGAAAAATACATGTGGATCGAAGCATTAATGTACAATATGTAGGAGTTGAGTTCCAGTTTTAAACTGCACAAGTCAGAGGAGACAACCACCTCAGAGTTCATGAGAAGGATTATGGTACACTGCTGGGAGGAAACAACCACTTCACATCTCATCTTTGGAAGGATTCCATGATGCTGGAAAACAGGGTAATCGCTTCTTACCTAGCCTGTAGGAGAACATTACATTTCTAGGTGTAGACAAGCACTCCCATCTATGCATGTCATCCGCGTGGAGGAGAGCACCGTCCCCGCATATAGGAAGACATTACATTTCTATGTAGAGACGAGCACTCCAACCCATGTCTGTAGATGCATGTCAACCGTGTGGATGAGAGCACTGTCCCCGGCCTGAGACCGTGCATATAGGAGGACATTACATTTCTATGTGTAGGCAAGTACCCCCACTCATGCCTGTAGACTCATATCATACTGCTTGGGTGAGAGCACTGTCCCCGGCCTGAGACCGTGCATATAGGAGGACATTACATTTCTATGTGTAGGCAAGTACCCCCACTCATGCCTGTAGACTCATATCATACTGCTTGGGTGAGAGCACTGTCCCCGGCCTGAGACCGTGCATATAGGAGGACATTACATTTCTATGTGTAGGCAAGTACCCCCACTCATGCCTGTAGACTCATATCATACTGCTTGGGTGAGAGCACTGTCCCCGGCCTGAGACCGTGCATATAGGAGGACATTACATTTCTATGTGTAGGCAAGTACCCCCACTCATGCCTGTAGACTCATATCATACTGCTTGGGTGAGAGCACTGTCCCTGGCCTGAGACCGTGCATATAGGAGGACATTACATTTCTACGTAGAGACAAGCACTCCAACCCATGCCTGTAGATGCATATCACACCGCTTGGGTGAGAGCACCATCCCAGACCTTGCATGTAGGAGGACATTACATTCTGTGTGAGAAATTTATTTCAGGCCTGGCCTAAACAATCATGACATACTGCTAGGAGGACAAAACCACTCCAAACCTATGCCTGTCAGTGTATATTAAACTGACTGGAGAAGGTAGGATCAAAAGATACTGCTAGGAGGCAACAGAAACTCCAGACTGCATCTGGTGCTTTCCAGTGGAAATAACCATTGCCTTGCTCTGTAGGAAAATGGACGCTCGCTTATTAGGAGAAGATACTAATTCTTGCCTGTGGGGGGTTTGTTTATATACTGCTAGCAGCAGCGGAACTCAACCATTTGTTTGTAAGATCTTAGGGTATGTTGCTCTAGGACGAGAGTACTTCTAAAATGTATTCCTGTTAAAGGAGCTATACGACAGTGTTGGCGTAGACACTCCCTCTAGTCTGCACCTCTAGAAGAATAGATGCTACACTGCTAGGAGTGGTAACTACACCAGCCCTCATTGGTTCTATTGATGCTTCATACATACTGGCAAACAGTCCGGTCCTTGCCTGTAGGATGATACCCTTTGTTTGGCGGTGACATTAATTTCACTTTTATAGGCTGGAAGGTGCCATATTCCTAGGTCTTGCCAGAACACGCAGTGTCATTAGGTTTATTTATTCAGTCCTGGACTTTACTTATACAAATCATTGTTGGTTATGGCTGCTTTAGTTCAATTACTTCAATTGATCCAAAGCTGAACTGCAAGTCCCACTGATTGATTTAATGAAAGGCTGAGCCTATAAATGAACTGGGATCCGTTTGGTGACCCTGCACACCTGCAGCGCACAATAGCATCGTAGGCCTTTTCTTCTGGAGGATATAACAGTGTCTATAAGAGGCACCATGGACATTCACACATCCAACTGCTCTTCAGGGAACAAATCAGCCCTCTTAAGCAGGAGGACACAACCACAGCAGTCTTGTCCTGTAGCAACAATTCACGTCGCACACTGTAGACTGTGTATCCCAACACCTGCAGCAGAATGGGACATGTCTAGGCAGAAAATAACCAACCCAACTGTATGAGGAAGGAGTCAAGAAGAGGGAGGCAACTACGACAATCAAAACTTATCTCAGAAAGCGATACGGCTCAGGGGCGGAGGAGGGTGGGTTGTCAAAAGGGATAGTCTCTGACCTACTGCAGTTTAATCCAGGCACAATCTCTGAGCTACTTCCTAATGAGTTTCCTTCAGCCCCTCTTATCCCTCTTATGCTAGACCCCCGGCTGGTTGCTCATCTGCGCTGGACTTGGGATTCAACTTCTTTGGTTAGTTTAAACCATTCAAACGGCTGCAAAATGGCCTCAAGTAAAAAGGGTCATCTTTATGCAAAAGTGGCCTTTGTGCACTTTGCATGCTGGTACTTGTAGGTTCATGCATTAATGAAAATTTAAACATTGAGTCCCATCATGGATTGTTCTGCTGACCGAAAAGTAAGCACCAGAAAAAGGTGCCTCTCTTGAGTTAGGTCAAGCTGATAGTCATGAATCTACGCTATGTGCAAGTTATTGCTGTCCAAGAATTTCAGACCAACGACATTCACTTATGACTCAATGCTGGGAGAAAGCGAGATCCCTCCATGCAGACATGCTGCCCTCAGTATCCTTGCCTCACGTGCAAGAATTGTCTCAGATCACCAGTTGACTCAATATTGTCCGGAACATGACGTACCAGCCTTAGCTTGCTGGGAGTTGCAACCCTTGTTGGCCTTATTTAGACAAAAAAAAAGGAATTCTTATGCTCACTTTGTGTTAGAACTTGATGGAAAGAATTCCCCTCCAATGAGAAGTAATACAAACATTAATTGAAGCACCAGTCAAGAGATCTGTGACACTGAACTTCTGCACAGAAAAATTTAAGAGGTCCACCAGAGTGATGAAATGATAAACTGGAGCAAAGATGCCTCCTGCCTCAAGGACTTTCCATGCTACAGTCTGCTCTCCTTGTTACCACTGGTCTCAGGCGTCAAGAACAGTGGAGCAGAAGAGAAAGTAAACGTCACTATCAGAGCCACGTTTGGTCTTCCTGCTGCAGTGCTTAGGGTGGAACACGCAGTCAGCCCTGTGACGTGATGGGAAAAATGCTGTCATGTCTCTTCTGCTACCCCTGCCACGTTGGTGAGTTGATGCTCATGCTTAAATTGTCTCTATGGAGTGGGAGCACAGATACCTGGCACTAAGAAAATGATTTAGTATGGGTTAGGTTAGTCCTTGCACTCAAAAGACAACATCCTACAGGTGATCCCTCAGACTATGGGTAGGACACGGGGCACTATAGAATTGCAATCTGTGGACCAAAGGCCTGGACCTGGAATCTAATTCCACTTCCCGTTCACGGGCACCATTCTTAGTTAAGTTTAGGAAAATGGTAAAACAACAGATCTTCTGTTGCAGTTCTAATTTGAGGGCCCTCCTCCCTGCCATTGGTTCAGTAAAGGTCAGCCTCTATATGGATAAATAAAATAAATAAAACACTGAGCCCCTTATAACATGGAGGGCAACGCACTATAGTATACAAAAAGTACACAAAAAATGATGGATGGAATACTTGAATTGCTCACAGTCAGTCCATCATTATTTTGCAACCGTCACCTTAGTTTAGACCCAGCCATATGCACATCAGTCTTGACCTTTATCCAGTGGGAACAGTCCAGCCCGAACTGCCAGGCCTGGTCCTCCTTGAACCAGAACACAAGCCACCCAGGACCAGTTTTGCCCTAGTTAGGGGTCATCAGCCAGGTACAGCTTGGTTCCAGTGACACATTATGCACGAGACCCAGGTCTGGGCATACCCATCCCACTGAGAGTGACACACTAAAATATATAAACAAGTGATGGATGGAATGCTTGAATTAATCTCAGCCACAGGTAATTAGTTGGGCCGCATCCATCGTTATTTCGCACACCATGCCACCTCAGTTTGGACCCAGCTTGGTTCCAGTGACAGTGTGCATGGGACCTGGCCCGGCTATTTGGGCTGGACTGTTGTCAGTGGAGCAGGGTCAGGAGTGATTTGCATATGGCTTGGTCTAAACGGAGGTGGCATGGAGGGCAAAAAACAAAGGATTGGGGTGCAGCCCTGAGTGATTGTCAGTTGCTGAGATCAATCCATCACTTTAATTTCCTTCTGAGTTCTCAGGGAATCTCACAACTACAATTTCCAGTATGGTGGGGATTAGAATTTCTGAGGTGTAGGAAAATTATGCTATTCCAAATCTAGCTAGGAGAAATGGTCAGTTCCCATTTGTGCATTTTGTTTAGAGAAGAATCACATTTGTTGCCCACCAGATCAATGACTGCTTTGTTTGGCTTTCGCTTGTATCCCCAGGGACAGGTTACCTAAACCTAGCCTGAACACCACTAACATCCCAGTGGCTTCTTGCCCTGTTTATTACTCATTTTCTTGCCAGCAACAATTTGTGAAGGTGTTTTTCAGCCGTACCTATATTGTTAAAAGCAGAACTACAAGTCCCCGAATCCATCCTGCTGTCGTTAAAAATGCAGGACTAGTTGAACGTGCCACAGAAGGAGCTTCTGGGGCGGAAGGTGGGCACCGTTTTATGACAAACAAACTTCGTGATGACTTTTAGGATCCAAGCGTCAGCTCACTGTGCAATCACAGCAATCGCCCCTTCGTTGAACGGGCCTGCACTGGGGGAGGGCGGCCAAGGAGAGCCCCGGACGCCGGTGCAAAGAAAGGCCCCTCCAGCGCCAGCTCCGTTAATCAGTGCAAGGACCGAGGTCTCGGGAACAAAGCGCGCGGCCACTTACAGGAGCGATTAGACAACGATCGGCGGCCGCGCGCCATTAGTTCCAGAGGCACCTGGTTAATGAGTGACGCGCTGCTCTAATTGAAATAAGGCATTACGGGCAATCAGCGCAGCCCACGGCCAATTAAAGGGACCGGGTCATTGCGTCTTGCATGCTGGGTGGGAGGACCGCTCTGTCTGATTCACAACGTCGCGAAGACAACTAACGAACTTTTTAAGTGAGTCGTAGGGGCGGTGCAGAGATATTGACTGTAAAAGTGCTGGGTAAAGAAAGAGAGTTGTGAAAAGGCACAATTCCATCTGCCTCGCCTGTCAGTCGGACACCTCAGGAGAACGCCTATTGCTGCCCCATCTTGTGATATTAGTGCGCTGGGCCTACGTACTGAGTCAGATCATATCAATCAATCATGCGTCCTTCTCATCCCACTCTATTCTTTCTCGTTCCCCGTTGTCCATCTCTCCTCCTGTCCACCCTCTTATAGTGTGGACCATGGAGTCCCCCCCCCCCCCCAGAGTGGCGGAAACTTCTACACTAACAGCTGACCCTACTTCTTATGGGAACCGAGAACCTACGAGAGCCCACGTTGTAAATTCTGCTGGCTGCGAGATATCCTCATGGCACGGGGCCGATGGACATCTATACCTTAAGACTTTCCTTCTAAAAACGACGTTGATATAGTTGTTTAGTACAATTACCCGGCTGGTAAGGTTGGGGCACGTACTTAACAATCAATACCTTTAATAACTTATTAAAGACATGATCAACCTATCTGCAACCGCTCCCTACTCGATATCTAGCTTCCCGTCACGCGCCGCCCCCTCCTTCTTCGGCTCTGCGTCTGTGATAACTACTGCACCATGAAAGCACCTTCGTGACGTGTTATGGTTCCAATGTAACAAATGCACTCTGACTCACTCGTGTACACTGAGGTGAAAACTGTTCCGCAATGCTTTAAAGCTGCCTCTCGGAGGCAGTAACGAAGGGCTGTCGACACGATGGGAAGGATATGAGGCGAAGTGCTCCTAAGCGTACTTTCCATTTATATTGTAGATTAACAAGGGCTCTGAAAGCTTTTATAAACTCATGGATCCCAGTAAAGAGACTTGCAAAACATGTTCATGTACGGTTGCAGTACTTGCTCATATTAAAAATGGCAGCTGTTGCCTGCATGCTCTCACAGAGGGCGAACAGGCCCGGTTTTAGGGCTGTGCGACCGCACCGGGTGCTCACCTGGTAGGGCGAGGGTAGGGGGGGAGGGATGGGAATATTTGATAATACTACACTGCACTGAATGGCCTCTGGGCACTCCTGATTCCATCCGCATTCATGTAAGGAAGCTGAGGCATATGGAAAGAGGATCAGGCAAGGCATATTTTGTACACCCTGGTGGGCAGAAAACCTGGATTTTATAAAAGACAGAGGCTAATATTATGTAATCTCCTTTATTAATACTACTTGCAGCAGCTTCTTTAAATAACTTAAAACATCAGAATTTCAACTCCATAAAAACACAGAACCTCAAATCCTCATCCTTCTTTTTTTGAGACTGCAACTGACATTAGCCATAAACTCTAAAAAGACTGTAAACTGAAATATATATCCAGCTTCCAAAAGACATCCATGAATATGATCTTGTAGCTTCAGACTCCTTGTCCCCTTCGCAAACTTCTGTCCTTTAAGCTTGACCACACGCTATAATTAAAAAGCGAAGGAATTAATCTAGGGATGGGAATAAGGGAGGGATAATATTAGCCACCGTGTCTAAGAAAATCCAGATTTTCTGCCCACCAGGCTGTGGAAAATCTTCATTTTATTGCAAGACCAGGAGGCTAACATTATGCAAGTTTAAAACTTTTCTAACAAACAGCTTGCCATATTTTCAATTTGTTTAAAAAAAAAAAAAAAAAACTTTTGAAAATGACGTCATTTGACCAATCTGCACATCTCAAAATATCCTGCAAGTAACCTCCCATCATAAACACTCTCTTGATGCAGGTGCACCTCTCAATGAATGTGCCCCAAACATACTTACATCCACACCTGCTCTCATTTTTTTGTTTCAAGAGTGTTTTATTGGGAATTTATACAATAGGAAGATTAAATAACATAAATGAAAAAAACAATACATTGTATGGTACCATTAAATCAAGTGGGAATAGTAGTTTAGGATATAGCATGAGGAGTCAGTCCACATTTACAAAGGTAGAGGTTAGAGATGTGTATTTGTTTCCAATGGTGAGGTTAATCAGTCTATATATTGTGATGGAACAGTTTTTGATGCTGTGGTGAATGTTTAGGATACCTCAGTTGTAGATGAATGAGCCAGAGTAAAAGAACAGAGATGAGAGAAGAAGAAGGTGATGGGGGGTGAAAAGTAGAGAGTACATGAGGAAGTACACCCGCTCTACACGCATTTCTCACCCATCTAGCAAGCGTTGGTGCGGACAAAGCTTTGTATAGACCTCTAAAAGATATAAGTAACTGATTCACACCAAGAGGTCTGACCGTTGAAGTTTTCTTTTCATACTGTTTCACACACTTAACTACAAAGAAATTAACTTTTTCATTGAAAAAGGGATAAAAAATTAAAACGAATTTGTTTTGGGTCTTTTGGACAAATGGAAACAGGCATCCTCTGGGGAATAACACCCTACTTGTAATATCAAGTGCTCTTACATCAGAAACTCTCCTAAGAGAAATCAAACACAACAATACCGTTAACTTCACAGATAAATCCTTCAAATTTAGCAAGTCATTCGATTCCCAGCTGTCCTACAAATCCAGAACTTTTGAAACATTCCAAACAGAATTATACCTAGAAATTGGTAGCTTAGCAATTTGAATACTTCTCATCAACCTTCTCACCATAACATCCTGACCAATTGAAAGACTATTGACTAATTTGTGACTCGCAAACATTGCTTATCTGTAAACATTCACCATCCTATAAAATAATCCATCTGCGTACCTTTCAGACAAATAATTCACCAGTTGCACTGAAGACACTGAAACAGGATCAAAATCACTCCAAATGCACCAGAAGACCCATTTCTGCCATGCCAATCTGTACATTTTACTTGTTCCTAGAGCCCAGGAATCGTTATTAAGTTCAGAAGCCTGTTGTGAAAGGCCTGGTACCTCCCATACTCTCCTGAAATTTTCCAAGCCACTAAAGTCAATTGACCTGACCGTACTGAATCGTGAAGCACTCATGCTGGACCCTACAGGAGTTGTGGAAATGTTAGCAACGGATTTGGAAAGTCCACTGATATTTCCAGGAGAGCAGGATACCAAACCTGAGCCTTCCAAAGAGTTGTACTTAGTACCACTGTCCCCCTCCGCTTGCGTACCATCATAGTCACCCGACCAATCATTGAGAAAGGAAGGAACATATACGGACCAAGACCTTTCCAATCTTGACAAAACACATCTACACCTTCTGACTCTGGATCTGGACGCCAGATGAAATACCTCTCCAACTGAGCGTTCAGTCTGTTCACAAACAGATCCACTCCAAAAGATCCCCATATCCTCTCTACTTGACAAAAAATCAACCTGTTCAACTTTCAATCGCTCACATCTCTTAACCAATCTGCCTCCACATTGCTCACACCTGGAATGTGCTGTGCCAGACCACGAATCCCACTGGTCAAACAAAATTCCCAGAAAACCTTCTCTAGGTCTGACAAATTCTTCGATTTCGGAACCCTCAAGCTTTTTTACATAACGTGCTGCTGACATTTTGTCCACACCGAATATTTCACCTTGTCTTTTCTTTTAGAAAACTCTATATGGCAAAAGATCCTGTCAATAATTCTAGACAATTTGTGTGCATCATCTTCTCCTCCTCTGACCAACGGCCACCCACTGACACTGCACCACGTCGTGCACCCCAGCCGACTAATCTTGCATCTGATTCTATTAATAAATCCGCACTTTCTCCCAAAAATGTTCTTCCATTCCAAGCCTCCATGTTCCTTAACCACCAATTGAGTTCCACTCTTGCATCCTGTGAGAGAACACTCTCCTCTGAATATCTCAACACATTCCACAGATGCATTCCTTTCAACCTCTGCAAAGCTCGATAATTCAATGGTCCAGGTAAAATGGCCTGGATCGTGGAAGATAGACCAACCACACTTGCTAACATTCTTAAATCTGATTGTGTTGCAACACTCTTTGAATCTCTCTTCTTATCCTTTTCAATTTTTCTTTGGGGAGTTCTAATACCTTTTCCAATGTATTCACCACAAAACCTAAAATCTGAGTTTCCTATTTTGGATCTAAACTGGATTTCTCCCTGTTGACCACAAAACCCAAACGCTCTAGTAAGTTTGGAGTCATTCGCATATACTCCCTCTGTCTTGCCTTGCTGTGCTCCATGATCAGAATATCATCCAGATAAATGATCAATCTGACAGATCTCTCCATCAAAAAACACACCACCAGATGCAGAAGCTTCGTAAAACACCACAGGGTTGATAAAAAATTAAAGGAATACAAACAAATTTCCACATCTTTCTGCCCCTACAAAATGTTAGAAACTTCTGAGGTGGTTCCCAAATCGGAACTGTCAAATGAGCATCCTTCAAATTCAGACGAGTCAACCAATCCCGCGATTGAAGAATGTCTCGTAACATATGTGTACCCTCCATTTTGAAGTAGTGATACACCACCCAGTCGTTTGGACTCCTTACATTTATTACAGGCCTCTTGTCCCTGGCTTTCTTTTCGACCAAAGAGAGATTTCTTACAAATCCCCTTTGTTCCTGAAACACCTCCAGTATTGCACCTTTCTTTACCAACTCTGACACCTCCTTGTCTACCATTATTGCTTGTTCTACACTGAACTGGCTCTCCCCTTGGAATCCTGGACTGATGTGGCTCCTTGATCAATTCTATGCGGTAACCTCTTACTGTTTGACGAACCCAAGAATCACCTGTTACCTCTAAGCAATTATGATAAAATTGGGCAAGTCTGCCTCCCAACCTTATTGGAATAACAGTAAGGTCTTGTTTTGTAGCCATTTTAACTATAGTTTTATACGCGCTATTTTAGCAAACCAGGCCTGCCACTGTGCACTCTAACCTAGATATATTTTTTCAGCTTTGTTTTATTATTTTACCATTAGCCACATTTGCAGTCTTGTTTTATTTCCTCTATCTAGCTGTTCTTCACCTAGGTCAGCACTGCATTCTTAAACAAGACATTTTCTCTCACTCTGTGCTTTTCTCAAGGCTGCAGTAAGATAGGTTGCTGGCAAAAGTGGTTTGCTTTGTCTCCAGTGTTCACAGAAACATACACACTCTCATGTGGGGATCCTTTCTTGGAACATCAGATGTTTTATTAGAAAAACACTACTTTGACCCATGTACATTAGAGGGAGATTCCAGCCAGATGACCACAACTGTATGCTGATTGCCGATTGCTTCGCTACAGCTGCTTGTGTAGACTATTTGCTCCCTCGCCCATATGGGAACGGTGTCTATCTACACTACAGGCGTCCTGCTAAGGTATGAGGGATGATGTCTTCCCAGGGGGAACCTGAAAGCCAGAATTAGGGCTTAACATGCCGTGCTCTAACACAGTTTAGGTAGGAACTATCTTTAGAAACCTTAGTGACGGTATGGTAGGGTTATTCTTCTGTTTTACTCTCCTTGCCATAATTTGAATCTTATTGTACTTGATGGTCCTAGTTATCGCAATACATGTTTTATTATTTCAGATGCAGTTACTTCAATAAAAACCTTATTGAATTATACTCTGCCTCTGACTTTCCTTGCATATGTGAGACTCACGTAACCGAGAGAAACGGATTAGATCTGAGTAACCACGATTCTCCTGATAAGTCATATGTCATGCGCTCGGTTGCCCTAATCATTCCTGCTCTTGAGTGGAGATGAGGCACTGCTAGTTAGCCAGAAAAAAAACTGATTAGGCCGACAGGCATCACATGGTGTGGGATTAGACTAATTCCCCCGCAGTACAGGTGATTCTGCCGCCCAAATCCAGTAGTCTCATTAGGATAATGAGAACCTATGTGACAGACGTACCTTACCTGATCCTCGAATCTGTTGTTCATCACGTCCACCTCGACCCTTTGATTTCTGCCTTTGCGGTTAAAAACTGGAGGCTCTCCATGATCCTTGTCCCTAAGAGAGGCCATAACTCTGGAAAAATGAACCTCTCAAAATCCCCATTCCTCGGCCGGGAAAACAACCCCTTGTTCTCTCAGCCCATGCAAAAACACAATCACTAAAAACTTTTCTCAAGTCACGTTGCGACTTCTGAAGTGAGGAGCAAGCCCCTATACATTTCAACATAGATTTGATGAAATCATCACCAAAAAGCAAGCCATTAGCCAATGATACTGCTTCATTGTTTGCAACATCCACTAATTTGGGATCATTCTTTAATAAAAATACTCTTCCTGCATTCAACGGAAAGTGCCGTATTTGCGTTTCCCAGTAAACACACAGCACATTGAACCCAATGATTCAATTCTCAATATCCAAAGATTCTTTATTAATATGTGCTTCTTCTTCTCTAAATCAAAAATGTAAGTCAGTGGACCTACAATATCCAGGAGTCTGTCCTGGCACATGCGTCATCCCTTATCAAGACCCTTACATAGATCGCAACCCCCGATTCCTAAGAAAGCTGAGATTTTTGCATCCAACTCTAGTGCCACAGAGACCTTATCTTTAAAAGATGGCCTAGGACATTCAGACCTTAATCTTACCCTATTCTCTGTAGGAATTTGTTTCCTGATCCAAGAATGTAAGTAATCCGCTACATGATCCACAGGCACCCATTCAGGAGATAAAGGATACATTATTAAACAAGCATTTGCAATGCAATATGTCTCACATTTACTTGAGTTGGAGCTATTGTCATTGTACGTTTATAACTGGACTTCTTTTGCCACACTAATTTGTCAACCCTGCTGCATATTTTGGTCCTTTCTGCCACATAATTCCAATGGCCCTGCATATAACTAAAGGGCTAGTAGGCCCTTAAAACACAAACTACTCACAGTTGAAAAATAAAAGTTCCAGCCATAAGAGAATTTACAAATACACTGAATGGTAAGCTGGGTTATTATTTTGGGATCCCCACTAACCAAGAGTGGGGACCCAGGGATGATGTAGACAGAAAGAGCACGTTGTAGTGAACGTTTTGGAGGTGGTTCCATTGTTCTAGGACCACCACAGGCTGCACAGATAAGATAGCAGTTGGTGGTAGGCATCCATTATATATTCTTGAGAGAATTACTGTTAAGCAAGCAGTCAACGATTCATTACCTACAATCACTTCTCACAACATATAATACATTCTATATCTGTAATAAAATATATGCTACATTCTCATTACTGTAAAAATATAGGGTGTATGTTCCTTCTTGTGACATGCACAGAACAGACATTCTGCATTTTACTAGGCATACAAATTTGATTTACTGTTCTGCTAAACAGTAAATAAATATAATAGGTAATACAAGTTGCATAGACTACATGCCCGACCCTGCATTACACTAGTATGCAGTCATTTCTCATATCAGAATATCACTAACAGGGCTGGGGAGTAAGCGTCCCAAGGATAGTATGTTCGTAAAGAGTAAAACACCCCAAATGTGCATTTTTTAAGGATGTTCCTAAACTTTAGCAAGGCTGATTCCCTCCAGAGGTACGGTTGGAAAATTACTCCTTTCAAGGGCAGGAGTACCTCTATATCCATGGCATGAATGAGGACGGCATCATCAAAACTGAAGCTATTAGTGGAAGTGGTTCCTCCACAGGGAAACACATTTTACCTAAGGAGAAATTCATTTTACGTATGCAGAAAAAACAAGATACCACGCAACGCACTTTGGCTAGACAGTTATACATGTAGAAATGTACACCTGATACCTTTATGCATGCATAAGTCCCTACAATGCTGAGCACTGTGCACAATTTGTAAATAGTGTAATGCGCATCTGATACATTTACACACAACTAAGTGCCCACACCTCTTAAGTACCCAAGGGAAACTATATTTATCATAGTTTCACAAGCATCTCCCTTGATATTTTTGTGAATCATCCAAAGACAGTACATTTTCTTCAAACAGGAATAAACCTACAGGTGTACAATTAAGGGGTTGTTTCAGAATCTGGACCATAGTGTACAATTTCTGCTCTGGACAGCAGGAAATGTATAAGGGATAAAACACACCCAGAAATAAACACAGAAAAAGCACATTCCGCTGTAAACACCATCGACAAGATACATTATATGCACACGTGTATATTATACATTTAGTACTATGTGATAAAATACATTGTACACCATACCTGAACTGTCACAAACCTAAAGCATGCATGCTATACCATGTTTTAAGTGTACTGGATATACGTTCAGCCTTGTAATGAGCACAAAAGAGAATGCATTGGTGTGTAATAAACATATAAATGTATGCTGTGCCCTCTGTGAAACATATAGCAAACATGGCCTGGTGTGTCCTGGACATGCTTTGAGCTGTAATAACGTAGATGCTATATACCCTTTCTGCGACAGACCTGCTGGATTCAGGCTTAGTCATTGACATGTTTGGCCTGTAATAACTATACAGAAACCCTACGATAAGGTTCCACACAAGGTGAATTTGGTCTTTATGGGGAATGTTCTAGAGGGGCTATGGGAGACAACTGAGGTTAAACACATTACAAAATACTCCTTCGAATATTTTGAAGACATGCAGGCAGTGATTTAACAACTTGTTTGACCAGATATAAGTGCGGTTTTCGTGTTCCAGCTCTTTGATAATTGTGTTGCCATGGCAATGGAATGAGAGCAGAGATAGGCTTTAGGACTAGAAATATGTTTTTTTTTTTCAGTGACTTCTAGTGAAGCGTTAATACATAGTTTTCCAATTACAAGGGAATTATAATTTCACAACTCGCTTGTAAGAAGAAAATATTTGACACAGCACTTACAAAGTCCCAGGTACTATCAAGGGACAGCCTTCCAAAGTTCATGGGAATTATTCCCTCCGTTGCCTGATACAATGATGTGCATGCGCATATCTTCAGCCAATCAGGTTATATAATACTTCTGAGGTCCAAAGAGCGGACTTCAACCAATCACTAGTCCAGTTCCTTCCTCATCAGCCTCCTGACACCTGAGCAATCAGCCATAACAAGGACTATAAAAAGATACCTAAGAGCTCAACTGTCCTTGAGTCAAAAGCTTTGCGCCGTTCAATGAACTTTACATGAAAAACGTTATCAACTTCCTTATCCGGTATGCAGAGTTTAGATATAACTTATTCGATTACATGGTTATGGAACTCTCTTATTTTATCTATCACAATAAGTAAACATGAAAACTGCAGTTGTACCTATAAGTGCTTCCCAATTGAAATACTGGAGAAAATATAAAATAAACAAACATGAATCATATGAATAATAAAAAATAGATAAAAAATAATAGCAATACATAAATCAGCTTTATCTACAACAACACATGAAAGTCTGAGTTTCTATTTATCCATATATGTACATATGGGACTTGATATAGTACGTTATATCTCTTTATTATTTTCCATACACATGTTGTTGAGTTGTTGACTTGAAGGAAATGAGAGCCCGTACTGGTAAAGTTGACTTCTTTATTCATCCAACATACGGAGCCCCGCCACCCGCCGCTGCTTTCACCAACTGCTGTTGCACACTTCACCCTTCTCGCTCACATACGCTGTGCAGGATCTCGCTTCGCGTTCGCTAACGCGGCCATTAGCAGCACGGAGCAGCGGAGGACCGATGGGCGATGCAAAACATGCATAACTTTCTATGCAGTTATGTTTGTTTATTACTTTACTCCTGCTGACACAAAAAGCCTTCAACTCTCGCCAATTTACCACTGTCTCATCATATACCTCTTTCAATATATCCTCTACCTCCACTGACTCCTCCTAAATCTTATTGCACTATAATGATCTCCCTAACAATCCTTTCAAGACACTTCCCTCCTTTATCCATCCTTTTACTCATCCCAGACCTTATTTTACTTCTATGATCTCCCAAATAACACTTTCTACACTCTTTCTTCCTCTACATCTCCTTTATCCTATTCAATACAACTAACAGACTAATATGTCCACCACTGAAATGAACAACTTTTATTTCCCCAAGGTAACCCATTTTAGGTGCTATGGTAGTATGCTACTCACTGAAAAGCACTTCAACGACTCATCAGGGTAGTAAGCACTATATAAATACATTTATAATTTGTACATGTCTGCACCAGACTTCGTGAATATCTACAGTACCCTTATGCCAACCAATATTAGTAAGTCATCACACTTCGTACCACATGTTTTGTGCGAGATAAGGTATATAAGTGCATCTAGGTGTGTTCCATTTATAGTGTTTTAAGAAACGCAGACAGTAGGGAGCTTTGAAGTTCTGCCTTTGCATCTTATTCCTGGCCATCATGAGTTTTCCATGACAGTGCTCATATCCATGTAGATCCCTGGGACCGGGCATCATTCTTTCTCTGCAGCACAGTGCTGCGCCCCCTGCTGTTCAAAGACTGTACCGGTCCCCATCTCTGAGAGTTCTTCATTCTAACCAAAAACATCTTATCCTGTCCTACTGATAGGATTTCTACCAACCGTAAGCAATGTACCCCATTCCTGTACATCAGTACCCCAGAATTCCACCCCCGGTGAACTCCAGTAAAGCTTTTCTGATGCATCCCTGTCCTAGTTATTCAGAAACACACCACTGGGGAAATACACATATAGCCATGAAATGCACCCCACTCCAAACAAACGGAATCCCCTACTATTCACCAAAGGAAACCCTTCACCAAATGCACTTCACGTCTCTTTCCAGGAGAGCGGCATCCCGTTTCACACAAGAGTCGCGGTGTGCATTAATGCGCCTGAGCTCCTGGGCCAGCCCATCAGCACGCACGAGTATTTAATGGCTGGCTAAGGTCCAAAGGTTAGACTAGTGCATTTAACCCTATGCTGATCACTAATATTCCAGTCCACTACTGCATTCCAAAACTAGCCCTACCCACTCATGTCCCTTTCGCCTGATTAACAGCAGCCCTTACCGTGGGTGGCATGTGGAGTCACACTGGGCCTAGTGGCGACTGCACTCGAGTTATGGCTGTCATTTACTACCCCACTGGAAAACAAGAAAGCCCATATATCCTGCATGCATTGAGGCCCATGGCACCATTCTTACGGCACCGCCCCATGCCATTTGATTGGACAAAGAGATCCTCACACAGTGATATCAAGAGTCTGATCAGAGGCCTGTACAACCTTGGAATTCTTTCATGCCTTCTAATTATACCTAGATGCTTACAAATATAGGCCCTTAGTTCACTACAATAGCGATACACTGCATTTTGGCACACCACAGTGGAAAATGAGGGCATCATTTGCAAGGAACTTGTGCAGCTGGGGCGTCATTTTTTTTGACGCATCGGCAGTGCAGTCCCAGCTCCACATTGCCCCATATTTACAAACTGACGCATTGGGCCGAATGTGCCTGTTTTTGTACGCCTGCGTCACATTATACCTGCGTTGGAACCGCCTGCGCCATGCAGTGTATAATGTATGCAGGATCGGCGTTCCCACGTACAAACCCACTTTGAACTGAAGCAGTGAAATCTTCAAGTTTTTCACTGCGTCGCTCTAAGCTCAAAATTCCTACGCCTGCTAAACCCAGGCATAGGCATTGACATAGATGTTTTATATTGGGACTCAACTGTGTCTTTTGATGAATTAATGGAGTTGCGTCATCATAAGGCCAACTCCAGCAATGCATCACTTTTAGGGTTCTTGCGTTGCGGCAGACTACCCACTGATGCATCCTTGAGACCTTACACCATAGAGCCTGGTTATGTAAATACAACACATCCATGGCGTCATAAGCTCATCTGCCGCAGGTACAAGAAATATAGCACATTGCTGCCGCAACGCAGCGATGCATCATTTCCTGGAGATGAGTCCCTGAATATTGTCTATCTTTTCATTCTTACCTATGAAATCATCGTTTTGAACCCAACCACTAAGTATACTGACAAAATGCTTTTCCTTTGTCGCGGTGTATATGTAATTATTTACAAGTTGACAAAATGATAAGTATTAGTTAATAGCACTTATTAGGAAGCGTCAAAAGGCAATCCAATCTGTGGTGTGTGATACAGAATGATATAGTATCAGAAGGACATATACAGACTTTATTTGTATATCTCACAGCAACATTGGTATTAAATCTGTGCATGAGGGCATATAAAGAAACAGTAGCTCCAGACAGAAAACTGGGCAGAAGAGAAGTGATTTAACCAAGATTATATATAAAGTTAAATTAATGCTGGTGAATTGGTAGACAGCATAGGGTGTGGACAACAAATGCCATTTGCATAGGAAGGTTAAGCAACAATAACTCTTGGGAAATTAGCTTTATACGCAATTATTTTCTGACTCTGTCACTAAAAGATAGCAAGTGAGTTACCTACACTAAAGAGGCAAATATTACGCTCAACTACCCATGGAAGAGTTCCCTAGAAGAGAATACCGAAACTGCTCCAAGCTGCTGAAACAATTGGAAGAAGTAAGATGAACCAGTCTCCATAGAGGAGAGCCTACTAGCAATATGCAGTTCCAAAACTGTCAAGGCTCACAGTACCGGACGGATTCTCTGCAGTCCTCTGTGAAACCTTTGGACTCAAATTGCTGCCCAATCTCTTGGAACTGGCCCACGATATAGACCAAAAAGATGAGACGACACAAACAATATCAGAACTATCTTCCTCATTTTTATATCTGGTAAACCGGCAGGAGACTGTAGCTCTTAAAAACTTCTCTGTTTATTAAACACAGATGCAAAAATACTGTTGGAGATCATTGCAGTCTGCCTACAGAAAGTCGTGCCTGCCCTAGTCCACCTTGACTAGCCAGGCTGTATCCCAACTAGACAGCCCTGGGATAACACAAATAAAGTATTACACCTAATAGACACAGGCTGTAAAGGGAAATGGAGGGGAGTGTTGCTGTCTTTAGATGCTGAAAAAGCGTTCAATAAAGTTGAGTGGGCCTGGGGGAAGTCCTGGTTGAGGAGGGATGTGGGATGTCTCATACACTGGATATTGGTGGGAAATAACAAATCTAAAAATAAAATAATCTCCCCTTTCGGATGGATCCTTATTAAGAGAAGTATGAGAGATACATGCCTCCTCTTCCCCCAGTCTATTGGTCTTAACTCTAATGCCTTCAGTATAACAGATTCGTGCCAGCAACAGACTGGGGCATTAGATTCGAAGTTGACAAATTCAAAATAGCAAGGTTTGCAGACAATCTAACGCTGACAGTGACTGCCCTAAACCCTCATTGTTAGACACCATTGACGAATTGGATCTCTCTGTGGATTAAATCAATGCAAATAAATTAGAAGTCCTCAACTTTGTAGAGGATGAGAAGGCTTTTTCGGCATTCCGATAGTCCAATAATAATACTAAGACCCAGATTTAAGAGGGCCTAGCACCATCTACCGACCCATTTGCATCATTTTGTTTTATGCCAATATGGCGTTAGATGCCCAAAAACAGCCTGCCATATTTACAAAGTGGTGCAATGCATGTATTGCACCACTTTGTAATCCTTTGTGCTACATTATGCATGCGCCATGCATAATGTATACAAAGGGGGCATTTCCCTGTTTGGGGGGCCAAAAAAATGGCATAAAGAAATCTAAGAGGTTTCTTTGCAACTTTTTTTTCCAGCACATTTAAGGGGCACACCATTGTTTACAATGGGCTCCTATGTACTACTCGGGGTTAGTGCCAAAATGTTGGAGCTAACCCTGAAAAGTACATCAATAGCATCAAAAATGTTGATGCTATTTTCCCCTACCCTGCGCCATGACACGCCGTATCTTAGATACGACGCACTCATGGTGGCGGTAGGGGGGCGCTAAGGGGCACAAGGAAAGTGGCGCTGTACTGGGTGCAGCGCCACTTTCCTTAAATATGCCCCTAAATACCTAGGGGAGATTTACAAACACTTGGGGAACACTGAAGTGAGCCTTTTGAAACTGCATAAATCATTGAAAGGAGATTTAAGAAATTGGAGACACAGATCTCTGTCCTGGGTGGGACAAATTTTCTGCAGTGAAAATGACCATCCCTTATGAATTCTCCATATTTTTCACAAATAAATTACTAAAAGGTTATATCCCGGGAGAATATTAGGAGGCGGGGGTCTGGACAAGAATGGGGGTGAGGTCAAGTGTTAATGGATGAAGTGATCAAATATGTTGCAGTTTATTAATTTTTTTTATTGTAACTTCATGACTTCATGAAAATGACTAAGCGTTTATTAAAACCTAAATAGTTTCTTGATGAGTATTAAAACCAATTGGGATAATGCCCATGTTAAAAATGAATTCTTAAATATGTACACAAATTTGTATTCTCCTAGCTGCTCTTGGCTCGTCCAGAATGGCTAAAAATAAACCTGTTTCTTTTTCACTGAAAAAGACGGCAATCCTAGGTGCACCACTGAGGGCGAGATGGGCCTTCCCCACTCCGAACCACTAAATGTCGAACCATGATCCAGTGCTGAAAGGCAAACAAGTCGTTTTACATATGATACTAGAGTGCGTCAGATCCACTGACCAAAGTTGAAATTAAAACCCACTTGACTGAATAACGTGTGCCAAAATGTAAGCATGCCCAGCCCTGAAAATAGCCTTTTCTGAAAGATGCACTGTGACAAAAATCACAAGCTTGTTGCAAGCCAGAAAAATGAAGATCCACTGTGACATCGCAGGAGGTTTTTTCATAGACCCGCCCCTTGGCGTCACAGCCATGACCTAGTGCTGCGAGCCCCACTGAGGGATCCCTCCCTGAGCCTTGCAGCCACACTCCCCTTTGACCTCTCTGTGGTCTCTTTGGTAGGGGACAAAAAGAGACCGTGGGTGGACTGTCTAATGGGAAGGCAGCATGGCAAAATGGGTGCACGAGACTTCCAGGTTGCCCTTTTGCCCAAAAACACTTCCCCGCCCCCTATCCGTGTAGACCAAGAGTGTTGCAATGATATTGAACGTTAAGCTATGTTAAGAAGATTAATACAGTAACAGAAAGGTACAAATTGTATCCTAGAAACAATGTATTGGTGGATTAACCAAAGGTTTTATTGCTGATGTAAGGTCTTTAGTAGTCAAATGTGATTTGGAACACGTGAACTATGAGGAGGTTCTGAGGGATCAGATTGTCGTTAGGACCAAAAGTAACAAATTCTAAAGAATCTTAGGGGGTAGCACAGCATTGGCTCTGAGCACCACTGTAGACATTGCCAAAGGGCTCCAGCACTCTGAGAACTTTGTACAAGAGATGTGTTTCCATAGTTAATGTGATGAATACAAAGTTTGAAGTTGACAAGAAAAAGAAGAGTGGGGATTTTGACAAGACGAAAACTTCCTTCAATTGCTTTCACTGTGACAGCCAATGATATGTAGGGAATTTCAAGGGCTTGCTTGCAATTGATAAACTATGTACTAAGTGAAGAAAGAAAGGCCATTTTGTGAGAATTTACATTAACTTTACGAACCTCCGTATGATAACTGATGAGGTAGAAGATGATGTTTAGCGTTTAACCCCCACTGTTGTCTTAAGTGTGAGCAGAACTCATGGCAACCACCATGGACTTCCTGAAGGCATAATTATCAGCGACTGGGAACAATAGCACCATAGTGATAGATTGATGTGCTTGGGGCATTACCATGAGTAAAACATTGCCAGATAAACTAAGCAATGGCAGGTAATGATTTAAGATTGATATAAGGCCTGCGGGTTACACACGGTATAGAATCAATCTCTTAGAATACTTTTGGGAAGATTTGAGTTTTAAAGGGAGGCGTACTAAAGGAAAGGTGTATGTGGAAGATGTGGCAGCTAAAGGGGAAGTGATTGGTTGGCCTGACAAAGAAGATGGGCATCCAATTAGACTCAATGGCTAACCTTCTGTTTATGTCGTCAGTGAGGATTAAGCTAATACAAGGATAGTAATTGTTATTGTGTAATAAGAATGAATGTTATTCCAATAAAGTATATGGTGAGGAATATACTGGTTACATACAGGAGAAAGTTGAAAGACATGTTGATTGATCTATGCAGGAAGAAGAATATTATTGAAACTGTGGAGTCTCTACCATGGATTTCCCCATTAGTGGTCTCTTTGAAAAGCTTGGTAGAGTTAAGACGTGGCACAGAATTGCACAGTCTCAATAAGTCCATTTGAGTGGACTGCCATCATAACCCAACTTGCATGAAATCTACCTATCTACTCTGCAGGTGCTAAAGTTTGTTTATTACTTCTGAGTGCCAGTGCCTACCACCATGAGTTTTTGGCAGATGAATCAAATCATTTAATAACTTTTGCTACCCCAGAACAAGATGTTTTAATGTTGCGGGCTGCCTTGTTTATTAGTCAGTGCTGAAGCATGTAACAACTAATGAAGGGAACTCTAGAAGGCAAATGTGCTGCACATGCTTTTCAGGATAGTATTTTGTTACATTGCGAGGATCAAGAAGGACATCATTCTAATCTTGAAAACATCTTTGACATTTGAAGAGCAAAGGACTAACTCTGAACCTCCCAAAATGCAGGATAAGCAGGAATGAAGTAAAATGCTTTGATCATTGCAAAGGTATGTATTGAATAATGCCCAATCAAATTTATATTATGACCTTTTTAGAAGCACCTGTTCTTCAAACAAAAGAACAACGTTTTTCATTCTTGGGGCTGATTGGGTTCTAGTCTAAGATTGGTTAGAGTTAAGCTAAGAAATTTGAGCCTTTGAGATGTTTACTGCAAAGAACTGAAAATTTCCATTGTAGAAGCATCCACAATATATCAACTGAAGAATTTCAAAGGGAAATAGTGCTTGCAGCATGTCCTAAATCATCATCACCATCATAAACCTTTATTTCAATCACATAGATCTTAAAAAGTACATTTCATGAAGTTACATGAAATGACAAATATAAATTAGGAGGGTGGTGGGGGTGGGGGCCCCCCACTCATATATAAATATTTAACTAGGACAGGGCCTAACGCCTAAAACATAAAAATTGATAGATGTAATAATAAAACCATCTCATAATATTATGAGCATCTAATCCCGAGGACCATCAAAACCTTTGCTTTACCAAACACCACAACTCTCCTTGTATCAGTGTTAAGAATTCTAAGCATCTCAAGATTGTGTCTGGAGCCAATGCACCTACATAAAGATAATATCCACTTAGACCTCAAATGTTTGTAATCAGGACAAAAGAATAATCAATGTACCAAGGATTCTGGTCCCCCCTCACATGCTTGACACTGGTCATCAAAGGGAGCTTGAGTGCACCATTACTACAGAACAATTTGGTAGAGAGTGTCCTGTATCTAAATTGAAGAAACAGTTTCCTCGCCATAGTTGAAACAATCTCATCAATGGTGTATTGGTATCGGGGTAGGGTTTGAAATCTATTTATGCTGAGGTGAACAATTCCTTGGATTTGATCACACTTTCCACCATGATAAATTCCCAGTAGATTTATTTAATTCGTCCTCTTGCTATCTGGAACAGCTTCTCCAGATCTTTCCAGGATAGTTCCAACCACCATCTACTCAAAAGTGTCCTAAGAGAGAGCAACCAAGGGGACAGGATAAGATCCATGAGTCCCACCTGGTAGGGAGAAAGTGCATCCGAAGACCACAACTGGTGCCGGAACATTAGAAGCCTACACTCTATTTTGTGCGTAATCTTCCTTTGGGCCAAAACTAAGAAAACTGGAGTTAAAGGGGTGCTCGCTTGGAAATTTAGTAGGGATCTTATGAAACAATGCTCAGTTACAGATAAACTGTCAGAAACTCTCACATCCCCCGAGTTCTGCTCCATACATAACTGATCCCAGAGCCTTGGTATTATAGAGTTCAAGTGCTGGGGTCACTTTTCTTAAGACTGTCCTTCTGTGAATCTTTATTATTTTAGAAGTTTGCTGGATAAGGAGTAGATGGGCTTTCTCGAGATGTGGTACTCAGCGCAAATTTGGGGTGAGCCTTACACCTAGATAATAAAAAGATAGAACCAATTCAATAGGGTTCTTCCCAACATGTATGCATCTCATGGGAGGTTTCAAAACACCATTAAAGAAAACCATATACTTGATATTTGTGTCATTTAACTTTAGCCCACGCTAATCACAGAAGGATTTAGTCATTCAATAACTGTTGGAGCCGTTGGGGAGATTTTGATAGCAGTAGGGTGTTGTCGGCGAAGAGAGTGGCCAGAGCTCTTCTTACCCCGACCTTAGGGGCGTGACACTCATCTCTATTCAGATGTCCCACAACCACAGTGATGAATAACAACACACCCCTGTTTAACTCCACGTTTGATCTTAAAGGGCTCTGTGAGTTGGCCCTCCTCTCCCCACCTGACTTGGGCCATGTTGTCCACATGTATTCCCCTTCGAATATCCAGTAAGTTAGCAGGAATTCCCATCTCAGCCAGCACCTTCCAGAGTTTACCCCTAGGCACCACATTAAAAGCCGTTTGCAAATCCCCGAACGCTACAAACAATTTGACCCTATTTAATGTCACTTCTTTCCAATAGATACAAATAAAACAAAAACCTGGTCCAAATTACTAACGTTGGCATGAAACCCCGCCTGAAAATCAGACAGGATATTTCCTTCTGTAATCCATCCTGGAGTCACGCAAATATTTATTTACAAAACATTTCTTACAAAGAATATATTAGACTAATGGGTCTGTAACTTCCAGGGTGGGTCCTATTCCCCTTCTTAAAGATTGGTATGAGCTCTGCCAGCTTCCAAGAAGTGAGGATCTCTATACCCAAAAGGATAGCATTGGACAAGAGGTTATTATAAGCCCCCACACTTCTGGATCTTCCATATATAGGTTGTTTGGCATCTTATCTGGATCTGGAGCTCTAGCTGGGATACATGTGCTAATTGCTGCATTCATTTCTTTGGGGGAAGATACAAGAGCTTGTGGCTTACTGGGTATGGCCTTTGCCAAAGGCAGCTCTGGCCCGTCCTTTAGGGTGGAGGGACCACACCCCCCCACCTTTTGCCCCTCATGAAGAGTGCCTATCAGGCTGAGCAAAGGTCAGCCTGTCAGACACTCTTCAATTTCAGATCAGGCAGCCAGGAGCGAGACATGCCCGATTTGCGCAGACTCCTGGCTACCTGAGCTGAACTTTGCTGGGGTGAAGAGGTCACAGCTCCTATGGGTATGACCTCCTCTGCTCAGCAAAGGTGCCTCGAGGCCCTTCCCCTCGATGACCAAAGGAAGTGTTGCCCATTGACTCCGCCCTGGGCGCTTCAGGTTTACGCCCTGAAGCATCCATTGCAAGTGTCAATCAGTGACACCTCGTCACAGAGTGGGGTGGGTCAGCAGTCTCACTGACCTCATCCATTATGTGACGAGGCTGGGATGGGTGCCTTCCCTCACTGGCTGACCTAAGGTCAGCCAATGAGGTAAGGCAGCAGTCCCAACCCTCCATGGACCTCCGAGGCAGAGCTGAAGGTAAAAGTGTGTGTTTGTTTGTGTGGGTTTGTGTGTTTTTTTTTTTTATGAATGTTTGATGCGTGCATGTATGTTTGAATATTTGATGAGTGTTGTGAATGGATGTGCGTGTGCGCGCATGTGTGAATAAATGAGTGTGAGTGTGCTTCCCGCCCGCCCTCCTAAAATTACTGCCCGCCACTGCCCAAAGGGTTAGAATCTTAATCTTCCTCACCATTGGCAGTCTTGGGACCATACAAACATATTCCTGCTTTCTTCCAAAAAAACTTGTTATGTTTTCCTACCAGAGTTGTATGGAGAGAGGACCATAACTAGTTCTCCCATTACCTCTTGTATCCAGTGTCCGTTTATATCTGGCCCTACACCTCACCAACTCCTGTTGTGAATTGTATTTTTGCTGCAGCTAGAAGCTCACCCTTCACTTTCCTGAAAACTGCTGCATTGGACAATTTCCTCCCTACCTGATTAACTTGGCCCAAGGTATCCCTGATATGTGAGTATAGTATATTATGCATAGCTTTCCTTCTCTCTATTCTTACTTCTTGAGGAAGGGAAGACAATAAATCCACCTCCTTTATTACTTTGCTCTTAACTATTTCGAGGGCCACAAGGTTGTTTGACACCCAATCCCTTTTTATAGTCCCTAGATTATTAGCTTGGTGCAAAACATCCAAACCCGTGACACCCTGGG